>NC_071406.1:36662557-37866810 GCF_017976375.1 Cuculus canorus | reverse complement strand
TTCTCCTGCGCCTCCTCATGCTGCTCCTGGAGCCCTTCTTCTTCACCCGCACTGCCTCCTGCTCCTTCTGCTCCAGCACCTTTGCTCCTGGCTCTTGTCCTGTGGCTCTGCAGCACCTTCTGCTCATGCCCCTGCTCTCACACCTGTAACTGCACCCAGAAATCCCGATGCCATGCGATGAAATTCAAACCAAAGCCATCCCCCTGCTAGCAAGCCAGAACTCACCTGTGACCCATGCTGAAGGAAACAGGAGGTCTCAAAATACATGAATTTACTTATGTTTGTCTTTTGTGTTTCTCCGCATTCAGATTTTACCTCAAGAAGCACACCGCACTTTGTTACTCTAAACTTATAATTAACTACAGGAAATAATGTTTTTTATTCATCTTTGCTGACATGTCTTCATCTCCTCAATATGGGTGTGATTCCTTCCTCCCTCCTGTGCTTCCATTAACTTGACTGTGCAAACCCAAGCAGAAATCCAGGCTGAGCAGAGAATGGATTGAGAGCAGCCCTGAGGAGAAGCACTTGGGGTGCTCACGGAAGAGAAGCTCAGCATAAGCCGGCAGTGAGTGCTTTCAAAATAGAAAGACAAACCATGTCCTGGGCTGCATCCAAAGTCATGGGAGCAGCAGGCGAGGGAGGGGATTCTGCCCCTCTGCTCTGCTCTGGTGAGACCCCACCTGGAGCCCTGTGTCCAGTTCTGGAGTCCTCAAAACAGGAAGGACATGGAGCGGTTGGAGCAAGGCCAGGGGCGGCCACGGAGATGACCCAAGGGCTAAAGCACCACCCATAGGAGGACTGAGAGAGTTGGGGTTGTTCATCCTGGAGAAGAGAAGGCTGCGGGGAGAGACCTTACAGCAGCTTCCAGTGCTGAAAGGGGCTAAAAGAAAGCGGGAGAGGGGCTCTGGATCAGGGAGGGCAGGGACAGGTTAAGGGAAGAGTTTGAAGCTGAAAGAGGGGAGATTGAGATGAGATCTTAGGAAGAAATGTTTTGCTGTGAGGGTGGGGAGGCCCCGGCCCAGGTTGCCCAGAGCAGTGGTGGCTGCCCCATCCCTGGAGGGGCTCAAGGCCAGGTTGGATGGGGCTTGGAGCCCCTGATCCAGTGGGAGGTGTCCCTGCCCATGGCAGGGGGTGGGACTGGATGGGCTTTGAGGTCCCTTCCAACCCAAAACATTCCATTTTTCTATGACTGGTGTTACAGCAGCCACAGGGAATCTCCAGCGTTTTCAGAGTCCTGCAAACAGCATCAGGGGCTCTAACACCATCAGAGCTGCAACATGGGTCCAACAGCCCCCCAATACCACCCTGATGTGTGGGGCCCTTTGCAAAGTGTCTGACCTCACTGCCATCACATAACGACGATGCTGATTCCGTGCCCCAGAGGACAGAAAAGTAAAAGCGAATGAGCAAAAACTGCTATTTTCCAGGCTTATGTTATCAGTACAACCACTAAATACCTCGTGGAGGTCTCCTCACCTTCTCTTTGTACACATCCAAAACCCAGGAGTTTAAGTCTCTTCTATACATCCATCACTTGAGGGATCAAGAAATGCTCTCACAGGTTGAAGCTGAAGCTGACAGAGGTGGAACTAATCCTCTACTGAAAAAGAACATCAAGATCTGTGAGCAGGAGGAGTTTTGGTTACTTAAAAATTCTTTGGGCTGGTGGGAAGGGCCATAACAACTTCCAGTGTGGTTGTTTTGGAACTCAGATTCAAATTATTATTCAATTTATTCAAGAATAATTTGCAGTTTGTTTGGTTTGTTGTTTTTTACACCAGGGTAGTCAATGCTGGGAAAAATGATAGAATCATAGAATGATAGAATCATAGAATAGTTTGGGTTGGAAGGGACCTTAAAGATCATCTAGTTCCAACCCCATGATCCAGGAAAGCAATTCGTTATTCATCTCTTCCAGTAAAAAATAAACACTTTTATGGATTTATGCACAACTTAGCAGCCTCCATACAGGCCTCGGTGGATGAAATTCAGCAAGTGCAGCATGCAGAGGGATGAGGAATGGTCTCTGCTAGCTGCAAGAACCATGAACTGAGAGCACAGCAAGTTTGCTTCCCAGCACCCCTCTAGGAAGCAGCTCTAAGAACACCTCTCCCATCACCTGGGGGCTCCGTGCTGGAAAACACAGCAGTGTTCTGGACAACCCCCGTGTTGTTGTTGCACAGGGGATGCTGCCCAATCCCTAGAGGTGTTGAAGGCCACATCGGATGGGCCTTGGGCAGCCTGAGACAGTGGGAGGTGTCTCTGCCCATGGCAGGGGTTTAGAACTGGATGATCTTTAAGGTCCTTCCAACCTAAACTATTCTATGATTCTAACATTTCACTCCTCCTCCTGCGATCCCACAGTGCCAAAGAGCACCAGGACCTCGTCTCTCCTGCAGGACCATGCTGTGGTGTGGGGTTGCTACAGCCCGGATAGATGGGAGCTCCACCACGCACGTTGGTCTGATGTGGAGAACTGAGCCCCACACACCCCTTTGGGATAATGTCTGTAGCTCCCTCAGGTCCCATGTGGGCGCTGCGAGGCGATAGCAACCAGAGCTGGTGCTGTGCGAGTGCGGGCAGACACGCAATTTGCTTCCAAAGTATATTTGTGACCCCAGCTGCGATGCTCATGTCCATGTACCCAGAAACACTCAGAGTGGAAATGAATTAGAACTGGTTGAATTAGTCTCTGTGAATAATTTAGCCGCTACATTTTGCATTAATTGTTGAATAATTTATTCACAAATACATTTTCTCCATTATTTGACCTCTGCTGCACGGTAATGAATGCTCCTTGGCAAATAATTTACTGTACAATATTTATATGACTGCATTAATTCTGGATGTATTTCCCTATTACCCCATTACTTCCAAGTTCCACTTTCTTAACCCTTCCTCTTGCTGTTTCAGTGATCTCAGCACAGACAGCACTGAGCCACTGTTGGAAGCCATTTCTACTGCCTGCTTCGTTCATCCTGATTCAAATGCCTCTGTGCATACTCTTAAGATATTGCAGCCTGTTCTGGGCACGTTCCCTCTGGATAATGCCTAGACTGCTTGGAATAAACACAGTGATGGGGAGGCATGTGCAGTCGTGGGCAGCTCGACCTTGGGCAGCAGCAAATACAAGAAATATTCAGACACAGGGTTTTTGGAAAGGATTTGTGGGAATCCAAAATCTCACTGAGATTTGTCAGGGACTAAACACACAGAATCATGCAATGGTTTGGGTCAGAAGGGACCTCAAAGCCCATCCACTTCCACCCCCTGCCATGGGCAGGGACACCTCCCACTGGATCAGGGACTCCAAGCCCTGAAAAATTCCTGCAAATACCTGCTTCAAATGCATGTAATCAACACAATTTGGAACCATCTCTCAAAACAACCTATACTCTCTTCTCTTGGACATGAGCAACACACTAAAACACCATTGAGAAGTTGTGCTGGGTTCAACTCTGCCTTCAGGACAGGCACAACAAGAGAGAAGCAGCAAGGTACTGCTCTGCACATCCAAATATGATGAAAGAGCATTAAAATACCTGGACAATAGGTTCTTTAAAGGATATTTCCTTCACAGATTTATGGCAAACACATAAAGCTTATTTTCTTCCATCCAGCAGCTCTCCTGGACAAAAGGCCAGGCGAACAGGAGCTGCCCGAGGGCTCTGCTATTTTCCTGCATCTCTCAGAACCAAGCAGCTCAGCAGCAAAGACAGGCAGAAATTCTGCAGGATTCCATCACCCTGTACATGCCAGTTTTAAACGAAAAGCTGGAATACTAGAAAATATTTACTGCTAAATATCCCAAACCAAACTGACAGTTAAAGGCGAGAGTCCCTGCTATTTTCAATCACACTGACAGCGGAATATGTCTGGATAAAACCAGTATATTTGGCATAAATATTTATCAAAAAATCATCACTGTAAACATGAAGACTGGCAATTTTGAGCCTTTTCTACACTGAACCAAACAAAGCGCTTGTTGGGCTGGCATTAGTAGGGCTGTGATTTTCCGTGTTCATAAATGAATCAACCATCTCATACAATCATGGGATCACAGAATACTTTGGGGTGGCAGGGACCTCAAAGCCCATCCAGTTCCACCCCTGCCATGGGCAGGGACACCTCCCACGGGATCGGGGGCTCCAAGCCCCATCCAACCTGGCCTTGAACATCCATCCCTCCAGGGATGGGGCAGCCACCGCTGCTCTGGGCACCCCGGGCCAGGGCCTCCCCACCCTCACAGCAAAACATTTCTCCTCATGATGTCATCTCAATCTCTCCTCTTTCAGCTTCAAACCATTCCCCTCATCCTATTCCGGCATTTCCTGATCCAGAGCCCTTCCCCAGCTTTCCTGGAATCCCTTTCACCTGGAAGCTGCTCTAAGGTCTCCCGAGAGCCTTCTCTTCTCCAGGCTGAACAATCTCAGCTCTCTCAGCCTGTCCTTGTACAGGAGGTGCTCCAGCCCTCAGATTATCTTCATGGCCTCCTCTGGCCTCGCTCCAACAGCTCCACGTCCTCCCTGTGCTGAGGACTCCAGAACTGGACACAAGGAATACAATCGAAGGGATTCACACTCTTCTAAGCCCCTTCTTGGCAGAGCTACATGTGGTTGTTGTGGAGCTCATCCCTGCAGGAACAACCTACCTGAAGGCCTACTCTTCTCTGCTGGGGAAGGAAGCAGAGGGAAATCCTCGTACGCCATAATTTAATAGCACCATTGCAGGCTGAAACACCTCAGACTGCACCTCTGGGAATGGGTATAAAGAAAAGACAGAGCGCTGTGTACATTTGGGATGATTTCATCTCCTTCATCCAGAGAGTAAATGTTGACTGAGACAAGACCTTTATTCTGCAGGGATCATATATATTCTCTTTCTTGTACATTTTCCATGCCGTGTCCCAAGCAGAGAAAAACAGTCATTTTCTTCACGGATTTTCAGTTTCTGAGGTTGAAAAATACCTTCATTCACACCACACCAATGCTGCTCAGGAACTGAAGAGGTCCCGTGGCTTCCTTTAGTTTCTTCCTTTTTTTTTTTCCAAACCTAACTTACTCTTAATGATTTTTTTTTTTTTTTTCATTTCTCCATGGGGAACAGAACTCAGTCCTTCTGGTGAATCTCCATCTGGAGAAAGCCTGCTCAGATACTCCAGAGCCATGTGTGAGAAAGAGCCACTGTCACTGCAGTTCATTCAAGTGGGATTGACGGAACCTTCAGCAAGTTTGCCGATGACATAAAGCTGGGTGGCGTGGAGGAAATTCTTCACAGTGAGGGTGGGGAGGCCCTGGCCCAGGTTGCCCAGAGCAGTGGTGGCTGCCCCATCCCTGGAGGGGTTCAAGGCTAAGTTGGATGGGGCTTGGAGCAACCTGATCCAATGGGAGATGTCCCTGCCCACGGCAGGGGTGGAACTGGATGGGCTTTAATGCCCCTTGCAACCCTAACAATTTGATGATGACTGCAGAGGGATGAGCATTTATTTTGTCTGGGTTTGCTTGTCCTCACAGTGCTCGCTCTCACAGTGACCACGATCATGGACAGCATAACACATGTAACATCCCGTTCCCTCCATAACCAGAAAATACATGGATCCACTTCTTTATCTGGCACAAGTAAATCCAGTCTAGGACCTTCATTTACTAGTCAGAATTACTCAGTCCCCATTTTTCAGTAGCTGCGTATTCTTCAGCTTTTTTTTTTTTTTTTTGAAGACTGAGGACAAGCAGCCCTCAGTCTCTCAAGCAGCTCCCTTCCTTCCTGGGAAGGTCAGGATGCCCTTGCTCCCGACTGGATTGACGCAGGAGGCTTGACAGCACTCAGCATCTATTACTCCTTCCCACATTTGTCTACATCCTTCCTTGTTCTCCCATAACTCTATCACCTGGGATGGTTTTGACAATTCTTTCCTACATGCTCAATCTGGTTTAGTTTCCTTATATTTCCCCAGGGGCCTGAATTGCTGTTCACACCTCATTTAGTTTCCTTTTAGAGAGAACAGGGCTCGGTGTAAATGCAGTGTCCCCAGCCCCAGGAACAGGAAGAGGAGTGGAGCAATTTCAAGGCTGCTCGTTTTCTTTGTTCCCTTTCATTCTGCTCTTCAAGGAGGATCCCTCACTAGAGCCACAGAATTTAGATAGAGCACCTGTTTGATTTCTCTGATTTCATGCATTCTTTGCATTGTCTGCTTGAAAACATCCCTCAGCTATGAAAGCCACATGCTTTCACCCACACAAACTCACCTGGCAATAAAAACAAGGTAAAAAAAAAAGGAAGAAAAAAGAGAAAAAAGGTCTTCAGGCAAGTGAAGAGCATCATTCCCATACCAGGACAGGTTGGGGTTGTTCAGGCTGGAGAGGAGAAGGCAACAGAAGAGACCTTAGAGCAGCTTCCAGTGCTGAAAGGGGCTCCAGGAAAGCTGGGGAGGGGCTCTGGATCAGGGAGGGCAGGGACAGGACGAGGGGGAATGGCATGAAGCTGCAAGAGGGGAGATTGAGATGACATCATGGGGAGAAATGTTTTGCTGTGAGGGTGGGGAGGCCCTGGCCCAGGTTGCCCAGAGCAGTGGTGGCTGCCCCATCCCTGGAGGGGTTCAAGGCCAGGTTGGATGGGGCTTGGAGCCCCTGATCCAGTGGGAGGTGTCCCTGCCCATGGCAAGGGGTGGGACTGGATGGTCTTTGAGGTTCCTTCCAACCCAAACCGTTCTGTGATTCTATGATCAATCTTTATAGTAAAGCAAGGTGGGCTCCTTAATACCCAGCTGACACCTGCAAGAGCAGCAGCTCCTTTTGTGCTCTAATGAATGACTTCATTTCCCTTTTTCTCACCCCCACACGTTCACCAGGCAGGAGATCTGCAGGTTCTCACTGTCCTCAAGGCAACAGACATCATGAGAACAAAGGCTTTGCCCATGTTCAAAAGCACTGGGATCAGAGATGCAGGTCTCCATCATCCCACCTGATTTGTGCAGCTCATCTTGTTCTGCGCTGGGTTCTTTTCCTCTCTGCTCCTGCCTCGTCTGCTTTGGATTTTGCTCCAGCGCCGCAGCAACCACCTGAAACCCCACGGGACAGATGGCATTAGAGAGCCTTAGTTATAGGATCACATTGTCCCAACTGAAATTTCCAGATCCCAGATGGAAAATAGGGTGAAGCTTTACAACAAATACCAAAACAGTAACTCTGGGGTGTTCCCAGTTGGCCTGGGCTGCTCTGCCAATACAGAAACCCTCGGTGGGAAGGAGCTGGATCGGAGAGCTTTGGAGAAGTCCCCACTGCTCTCTTTAGAAATGTAAATGTATGTAGGAGGATGCGTGCTTCAGGCTGGCTCCTCCAAACACAACAACTTCCAATTAATTATTTTAACTACTGCCACAGGCTGCTTTTAAATGGATGAGGAGCACATCCCACTTCCCTTTGCAGAAAGGCGTTGGATATTAAACTTAATCTGATTAGGTAGGGGAAGAGAAAGCCAGCTTCCAGGAGCTTGAAATGTGTGGTTAAAGAGAACACTGTTTATATCAAGCCACTTTCTCATGAGGCAAAGCACATTGCAGCAGTCACTTTAAAATACCACCTCCTGGGCTGCAGGCAACGCAGTGGGATCAGCAGGGCCAGGGAGGGGATTCTGCCCCTCTGCTCTGGTGAGACCCCACCTGGAGCCCTGCATCCAGTTCCAGAATCCCCAACAAAAGAAGGACATACAGCTGTTGGAACAGGTCCAGAGGAGGCCATGGAGTCGAAGTGAGGGCTGGAGCACCTCTGCTATGAGGACAGGCTGAGACAGTTGGGGTTGTTCAGCCTGGAGAAGAGAAGGCTGCGGGGAGACCTCAGAGCAGCTTCAAGTGCTGAAAGGGGCTCCAGGAAAGCTGGGGAGGGACTTTTTCCAAGGGCCTGGATTGATACAATGAGGGGGAATGATTTTAAATTACAAGGGGAAGATTTAGATTAGACATTAGGAAGAAATTCTTCACAATAAGGGTGGGGAGGCCCTGGCCCAGACTGCCCAGAGCAGTGGTGGCTGCCCCATCCCTGGAGGGGTTCAAGGCCAGGTTGGATGGGGCTTGGAGCCTCATATCCAGTGGGAGGCATCCCTGCCCATGGCACAGGGTGGGACTGGATGGGCTTTGAGGTCCCTTCCAACCCAAACCATTCCATGATCCTGTGATTACTACATCGTTGCAGTCCCCTTCCTATGAAAATACAGAGGAAAAAATTTCCTAGTAAAAACTGCTGTCACCAAATTGTGATTTACCGACTCTGAAAGTGTTAAAGAATTAGAGCAATAGAGATTTAAGATTATCCACCAAGGAAATGAGCCTTGAAACCTGTATCACGTCGCATTTGGTTACAATTTCATTTCTGAGTGAAATTATATTAAAAAAAAATCACATAAATCTTTTCAAATAAGGAAAGCTATAGTGAGGAATCGGGGTGGGATGGTGTCTCCTAGCCATGACTTCCACCCAGGGGACATTATTTTGCAAAGCAGATGAATAAGCTCTCCCACGTGAGCAATGAAAAGCCAATTCATCACTTTAAATCAATGGTCCCAGTTGATTTAACTGAGTCTTGGAAGAGTCCCCCAGGGTGGGACCATGCAGGTGAAGGCTGCCCTGGCCATGGCGCTTGGGCAAAGCGAGGATCAGAACCCCAGCCTCATTCCTTTTCTGTTTGGTGGATTATATGTGTGCTCTCGAATGGAAAACAGCGTGAACAGAAGGGTTGCTGTTAATGAGAGGGCTGAGACTGTAACCCAGCCTTGCGGTTTGGATATTGGTCCCATGTTAACAAACCCATACCCAATGTTTTTAGAAGGACATGTAGTGATAGGATGAGAGAGAATGGCTTAAAGTGGAAGGGGGAAGATTGGGATTAGACATTAGCAGGAAATTCTCCTCACTGACGATTGTGAGGCCTTGGCCCAGGTTGCCCAGAGCAGTGGTGGCTGCCCCATCCCTGGAGGGGTTCAAGGCCAGGTTGGATGGGGCTTGGAGCCCCTGATCCAGTGGGAGGTGTCCCTGCCCATGGCAGGCGTGGGACTGGATGGGCTTTGAGGTCCCTTCCAACCCAACCTCTTCTATTATTCTATGAATTACCAGCATCCAAGAGAAGATGAAGCACTTACAATTGCTTCCTACCAAGGAGAAACCTTCATTTTCACAACTGGCTGGACAGTGCCATTCTGGATTATTTAGCCAGTTCTGTTATTTGTTTCTTGTTGGTGTCGTCTGTCACCTGATAGTGAGAAAACAAAGGCAAGGTTATAGTTTGTTGCTGCTTTCTTATTTTCTTCTTTCCTATTAGCTTCCGAGCCAAAGACGAAAGGCACTTTGGGGCATCTGGTGTCAGCCGAGAAACTCTAAAGGTAACTATTGGTGCAGCGTGTAGAACATGCGGGCCCTTTTTTAGCCTCTCAGTCCCACCCAAGCTCTCCCTAATTCATTCAGAGCGAATTTAGGCCATGACTCTACAGCTGTGCACAACACAGTTGGCACGTCAATCCCACGGAGGCCATCAGATCATCATATAAAGGATACCACGGGTGACAAGATGCCCACATTGCTTTGCGCTTTACCCAGGGCCTCATCAAATGTTATCATCTATAGCCCAAAAAGCAACAGAAAATGAAGACGACAAAGAGCAGTAACCAAAGCCTACCCTCCTGGAAAGGCAGGGCACTCATCTCACCCTAACCAGCACACGGTGCACGAAATCTGCCCAGCTTTGCTCATTCGGACAGATCTTCCGATCCGAGACCTACAGAACCAACTCCCCCCTCTTAGAGAAGAATATTGGCTAACACCTTACAGAAGCACCCCAGCTTCTAATATCAGGACAATCTAGAACCGCTCAAGGCTCCTCAGTGATGATTACAGGAGATTTAATCATTTCCATTTTGAAATTCAAATTGGACAGAACACTTTAGCACCTATAATTACCTTCATGGAAGCGCAGATTTTCATGATGGTAGGGCACTTTACATAGATCAGGCAGAGAAATTACAAGATTCGGGAACCATAACCTGAAAATGTACACCCTATCATTCCAAATAAGATTCACAACTCCAGTGATGAAGACGATTAACTACAGGAACACAGGAACGTGATGGATTCAGCTCTGCTGTAAATGAAGACTGGATGACTTTCTGAAGGGTCTCACATAAGACGGGAGCAAAACAGGAGTTATTAAATGACATATTTCACTTTGAATTATACATAATGTGTACATCATGTATAGATCGGATAAGAAATGGTGTGGCCACCAAGAACAGGGAAGTGATTGTGCCCCTGGACTCAGCACTGGTGAGGCCGCACCTCGAATCCTGGGTTCAGTTTTGGGCTCCTCAGTACAAGGACATTGAGGGGCTGGAGCACGTCCAGAGAAGGGAACGGAGCTGGGGAAGGGGCTGGAGAAAAAAGGTTATGAGGAGCGGCTGAGGGACCTGGGAGTTGTTTAGCCTGGAGAAGAGGAGGTTGAGGGGAGACCTCATCGCTCTCTGCAGCTCCTGAAAGGAGGTTGTGGTGAAGTGGGTGCTGGGCTCCTCCCAAGGAACAAGAGATAGGATGAGGGGGAATGGCCTCAGGTTGTGCCAGGGAAGGTTCAGATTAGGAAAAATTAGGAAAACTTTCTTTACAGGCAGAGTGGTGAAGCCCTGGCAGAGGCTGCCCAGGGCAGGGGTGTAGTCTCCATCCCTGGAGGGGTTCAAAAGTCGTGTGGCCATGGCACTTTGGGGTATTGTTTAGTCAGCACAGGGGTGTTGGGCTGATGGTTGGAGTGGATGAGTTTAGAGGTCTTTTCCAACCCTAACGATTCTATGATTCTGTGTCCAAACCATTGCAATGGCTCCTCCTGCCTTTACTATTGACATTTGCAGTCATTATCCCAAGCAGTCCTCACTGAGATGCTTCATCACAGAAGAAGCCATGGATGAAATGCTAGTTAACCCTAGTCCTGAGCTGATAACACAAGCATGCAGCCTACAGTAGGTTTTCAGGCCAAGTTGTAAAACCAGTATAGAATCATAAAATCACAGAATCCCTAGGTTGGAAAAGACCTTTGAGATCATTAAGTCCAACCGTACCTGTCCGCTACTAAATCATATCCTCAAGCACTTCATCTGCCCGCCTTTTAAACCCCTTCAGGGATGGGGACTCCACCACCTCCCTGGGCAGCCTCTGACAGGGCCTGAGAAGCCCTTCAGTGAAGTTTTTCCTAATGTCCAACCTGAACCTGCCCTGGTGCAGCTTGAGGCCATTCCCTCTCATCCTATCACCTATCCCTGTGGGTCCTTTCCCACTCAGGACATTCAATGGTTCTATGATTCTAATGAAGCAGTGGAGCTTAGCTTCTGCCAGAGGAGGAAAAGCTGATACCACTCTGGTCGATGCTGCAGTACAAAGGAAGTACAGCGTCCTGCAGATGAAAGAGATGTAAGCTCTAATGAAGACATGCTTAAAAAAAAGAGCCCCCTTCCAGCCTAGTAGCCTGAAGGCATCTTAACTAAAACGTCTGAGAATGAAACCGATCTGTTTAATTAATGCTGAGCTCTAATCGTTAACAGCAATTACATAACAAAAACTATCTCCAGACAGGATTCATGTGCTAGGAAATTAGATACAGTAGACAAAACAATAATTAAAGAGCTGAACATGTTTACTCTTGGAATAGCATGTAGTACATCAAGGTTGGTGTAAATGCAGGATTGTATCCTACAGCTGTGGCACAGACAAACCATCGGGCTGTGATCTATGTGATGTTGGACTTCCAACATGATCTGTAGCAATAGGGACAATGTTTTTAAGCTTAAAAGGAGAAGTTTCAACTGGATCTTAGGAAGAAATTCTTCACAATGAGGGTGGGGAGGCACTTGGAGCACCCTGATCCAGTGGGAGGTGTCCCTGCCCATGGCAGGGGGTGGAACTGGATGGGGTTTTGAGGTCTTTTCCAACCCAAACCATTCCATGATTCCATAATCTGCAGTGCTCTCCTCTTTGCTCCCAGGCACTGTTCTCCTTCCTTTAAGTCCAACAGAAACGACTGAGCCATCCAAAAGCCAACAAACTAACTAGATCATTTTCCTGCCTGACTCAGATCTCTGCCGTGTGCAAAGCTCACACCTCCTGTTCAGTGCTGGTCCCCAGGCATCAAACATCGTCAGCGTCCCCAGAAGATCCAATATTTTATGTTATCAAGAAAGTACTGAGCTGCTGTGGCTGATCCGCGACCCCCGAAGCAGCCCCTTCCTCCCAGCCTCCCGTCTCACCCTGGCTCAGCTCCCTCTCCCCCTTCACAGCTTTTACAGACGCTCTCTCAGCTGAGGTCATTGGGCAGCGTTGTTTGTCTCAGCTCACTGGGCAAAGCAATCATAGAATCACAGAATGGTTTGAGTTGGAAGGAACCTCAAAGATCATCTAATCCCACCCCCCCCGCCATGGTCAGGGCCTGAAGAGGAACCCAAGGGGTGAGAGATGGAGATGGAATCACAGAATCCTAGAATCATAGCAGGAGCCCTTTCCCTCCCTCCCATTCTGGTTAGATTTTCTTAGCCTCCAGAAGAAAACAGCGCAGGATTTTGCTCTGTCCATCTTCTCCCTTATGGCTCCTGCTCTCTGCTCGCAGCACAAAAGCTTTCCTTTGTCAGATTTGTTGGCCTGTGACTGACAAGCAATTACAATAAGTAATTTTATTTCAGTGGAAGATAATAAAACGTGATACCATAACTACCCCCAGAGCCTCCAATGTATTCATGTTCCCTCTAATAACCTGGCGAGATGCTGTTAATCTTGACAGAGGCTGCCCAGCAGGTGCTGGGGAGCCGAAGCCTCATATCCTTTCACTGTTTGATGATCCTTCCACAGGGAAAGCTCCAAGCTGTTAAAATGCAACGGCCCCGCTCTATTTTTTAATTACATTTAGTTTATTAGAGGCACAATCAGATGCAGAACTAATCTTGGAGCCTGCCCTACCTCACCCAAGAGGGAAAGGGAGCCCTGACTCATTAAGGCTCTCGCGATTTGGGATGCGTGGAGTGGTTTCCTTCTGGGAGACAGAGGCGTTGAAGGGGAATGTGTGGCGGAGGGTGAACTGTTGTTCTCAGAAATCGATTATTTTTACTGATCCTCCCCTGCCCGAGGACCCCTTTGACACAAGTTGCCTTTGCTTTCAGATATTCCCCCTAGAGCCAAGATGTGCCAAGGAAAGATCAGTGCCCATTTGCCATCTAAAATCCAGTCTGTCTGTCAACCTTTGCTTTCCTTGAGATGCCACCCCGGGGTGCACATCGGCACAAGAAGAGGAGCAGGGAGAAAGGAGACAACAGCGGGAAGCAGAATTTGGACCAGAAGCCCATCAGTGTCTCAGCAGTAAAGTGCTGCCCCATCCCAGAGGAGTTCAAGGCCAAGTTGGATGGGGCTTGGAGCCCCTGATCCAGTGGGAGGTGACCCTGCCTATGGCAGGGCATGGGATTGGATGGAGCTGAGGTCCCTTCCAACCCAAACCATTCCATAATGCTATGATTCTACGATTCTATGAGTCTATGAACTTAATATTCATGGTGAAGAACAGTCCTCTGAAATCCTCTGTATGGACATCTCAGAGAATAAAATTCCTCTGCCCTCCTGTCATTTCTTTATAGCTAAATGAAGCTTTAGAAAGGAGGAGCAATATATACATTGAAGAGAGCTGAGCTGTGCTTTTCTCCAAACACTGTCTAAAGCAAAACTACAAGGCCAGGTTGGACGGAGCTTGGAGACCGCTGATCCCGTGGGAGGTGTCTCTGCTCATGGCAGAGCTGGATAGAGTTGAGTTCCCTTCCAACCCAACCCATTCCATGATTCTGTGTTCCTGGTACTGCCTGGAAATCCACTTAAGTTCCATCCTTGAGCACACTCCCCGTTATTCCAGAGGGCCTTCTGGAGTTGCATAGTGAAAATGGAAAAAGATGAAAGTCTGTATTTCTTTCATCTTGAGAACATGGGAAATAAAGAAACTCGGGCTTTCTCTCCTGCAGCAAGAGAGGTGATGTAAGAGCGAGCTAAGCGCAGCTGACTTACCTGGCTTCACAAATATGGTCCAAACCACTCAGAGAGCTTCTCGCATCAACTAAAAAGGTCAGGAGTATAAAGATGGGATCTCAACAGGGACAAGAGCCAAGGAAACAGTCCGCTATTTCAAATAGCTGGTTAAACAAAATATAATTAGGGCTAACTTGGCCCCTTTCCCAGAGTTCATAAATAAACCCACACGAGGAATCTCCTCTGGGGGCAGTGCAGCCCGACGCGTGCCGTACTTAAATCAGGCCATTTAAAGAGCTGACCTTTCTCAGTGGCAGCTTCTGCTTGTTCATACACCCACGTCTCTTTCTGAAGCTAACCTTTCATGTTGCTGCCTGCCCGCCTCTGTCGTGTCTTCCCCACCTTTAGACAGAGCAGTAGCTGAATTAAATAAACCAGAACTGCAACAGAATGAGAAGCTGCAGGAAGAAGCTTTGCTGCATTTTTATGCCCTGGGTCCCATGTGCTGAGCAGAAGCCCACCTTGCACAGCCTTGAAGATGAGATTCCATGGCCTAGAGACTGAAAATCCCAAACTGTACAAGACAAAGCTATGCACAGAGCTAACGCAGGTAACGCAGGTCCATCAAAGCCTCGTTTTGCACACCTCCACCAGCCTGATGGGCTCTCTGCTGGTCTGGTACCAGTACCCACTGCTCTGCTAAGCTTAGGGAACTGATTTTTAGCACCAAATTACATCACTTGGCCAAAAGCCCACGCTAACCTCTCTCACATCTTCCAGGCAGGCAGCCTATATCAATATTACCCCATGGCTCAGGTAAAGCCGGCTTTCCATATCTGTGCTGACCATATGGACGTGTGCTCCACATAGTATTAGAGCACCGGGAATCTCTCCCTCAAAGATTCACATCAGAAAAGAACCTGCAGACTCAAAACCGTGAATGCTAAGAGAAAGAATGGAGGAAGAGTGGGATGGAGAGGCTGTAACTGCATTTCTGTTACACTTCTGTAACTACATCTGTTGGAGCATGGCCAGAAGAGGCCACGGAGATGATCCAAGGGCTGGAGCACCTCCCATACAAGGACAGGCTGAGAGAGTTAGGGCTGTTCGGCCTGGAGAAGAGAAGGCCGTGGGGAGACTTTAGAGCAGCTTTCAGTGCTCAAAGGAGCTCCAGGAAAGCTGGGGAGGGGCTCTGGATCAGGGAGGGCAGCAATCTGATGCAGTGGGAGGTGTCCCTGCCCATGACAGCAAATGGAACTAGATAGGCTTTGCCAAAATTATTTGCAACTCTATCCTGCAATCAAAAGGCGGACTTTGCCCTCCAACACCTTGATCATGGCGAGCAGCACGGCTGCCTCTCGGCTACATCCTTAGAGCTGCATGTCCTGCTTCTCACCTTCCAAAGCTCTCTATTAACAACCCAGCACAGCCTCTTCTGGTGCACTGCCCAGTCCTAGCCCTGGTCTCCTCACCAGCCTCTGTCACGGCAGTCAGGGCTGCTGGATGTTGGTTTTGTAGTTAGGAAGAAATCCATGCTCAGAAAAACAAGTGGATTTACCCTACCTGAGGGCACGGAAGGCACATCCTCGTGTCTGAGCAGCTCAACACACCATGCTGTGCAATAAATCTGCTTGCTCACCACCACCTGAGATCAGAGATGGACATTGGCACCTGGTAGAATAGGAACTAAGTAGCACATGGAAGCTAATTGTTCAACTACGTAGAAGGTTTAAACTCTTTTAAAAGATAAAAACATGCATACTTTCATTGATATCCAGATGCTGGTGCTGTAGCATGGCTGCAGTCCCCCAGGTCTGCATCTGCAGGGGTTCTGAGGTACATTTTCGCTGCGCTGACGCCCAGCACAGTCAGGAGCTTTGGTCAAGTCATGCTGCAGGCTTTGATTTTTCCCACTCCACTGAATTATGGAGCTGATGAGCTAAGAGCAAATCTTCCTGTTGTCCAAACAGAGAAAAGGCACAGACCACAGTAGTGTAAAACATCCAAACAACAGGCACCCACCCTGTCCCATGCCTTAGCCACTACCCAACCTGTTCTCCAACATACTGAGTGATTCTTTTCAATTGCCAGCTGAGCCTGACAATAATTAATGACCACGGGGCTATTTTTCTGTTAATAGAAAAATAATCCATACTCATTCATACTGATTAGATCTTAGGGAGAAATGTTTCGCTGTGAGGGTGGGGAGGCCCTGGCCCAGGCTGCCCAGAGCAGTGGTGGCTGCCCCATCCCTGGAGGGGTTCAAGGCCAGGTTGGATGGGGCTTGGAGCCCCTGATCCAGTGGGAGGTGTCCCTGCCCATGGCAGGGGTGGAACTGGATGGGCTTTGAGGTCCCTTCTAACCCAAACCGTTCTATGATTCTATTTCACAAAGGTGAAGAGAACTTCCTTGAAGCCCTTAACAGAATTATCTCGGTCATCAGGAGATTGGCAGGAGTTGTCTCGCACCAAGCAAATCTGCAGAGTCTGCTTTTTTTTTGCCCATGTGGTTTGCTTTCAAGCTCCCTTATATAACATTTATTTATCGCAGCCGCCCGGGCTAATTCATGTATATGTATTTAGTATAAAAGCATTGGAATTAATGTTCCCAGCTTGTTTACTTTGAAGGACTGAATGCCCCCTCAGGAAGACATATTGATCTTCAAGGAGGCCGTCCTCTGATGAACGCCGCTTCCTGCAATATTTATGGCATCTGAAGCCTTTTCTCTACTCTTGATCTTTTGAAAAGAGATCCCGAAGGAGGGTGGCAGAGCTCAGAGAGTGGAGGAGGGAGAAGAAGTACAAGAGGGGTCCCTCCGCTCCGAGTGCAACGTCAAAAGTAAACAGGAAGGTGATCAAGGACTGCAGTCATTTCTAAATTAAGCATTTAAAATGTATATTAATGAACAGGAGAGGAAAAAATCCATTGAGTCAACTTTATAGAGAATGCTAGGATGGAAAAAGAAATTAAAGATCTGCAGCTTTTCTCAGTTTTTGTAGATGAACTCTGCAAATTTAGGCCATAGCAACTGTGATTTTGAGGCCAGCTGGAGGAACTGATGTCAGTAGAAACATCAGAAAGTAACCCGCGCACAGTCCAGCCCTTGCTAGCTCTCCGATTACTCCATATGGCCATATTTATTATTAAAATAACATAATAAATTCTTTTCTGGCTTGTTCTTCAGTACTCAGTTTGCTCTCCAGACGGGCTGAGAGAATGAGGATTACAAACTTGCTACCATGCGATGTTCTCCCTCCTCCTCCATTCCAAAGTGAAATTGCTGTTCCTTGGTTGGATTTTGTTTTCACAGCATGGTGAGGAACAGAAAAGGCAACATATGAGGAGAAGGATTTCAGGGTACTTCCAGTGCTCTGAAGTCTGAGTTGATATATCATAGAGTCATAGAGTATCCTCAGTTGGAAGGGACCCACAAGGATCATTGAGTCCTTGCACAGGATAACCCCAACATTCACACCGTGGGGCTGAGGGCATTGGCCAAACCCTTCTATTGTCACGCTTGGTGCCATGAACGCTTCCCTGGGAGCTGTTCCAGTGCTCCGCCACACTCTGGGGGAAGAACCTTCTCCTGATGTCCAACCTAGCCCTCCTCTGGCATTTTGCTGCAGTTTCCTTGGTTCCTGTCATTCTCATTCAGAGAGAAGAGCTCAGTGCCTGCTCCTCCCCGTGTGAGGAAGCTGCAGAGCAGGATGAGGTCTCCCCTCAGTCTCTCCTCCAGGCTGAACAGACTCAGTGACTTCAGCCTCTCCTCACACGGCTTCCCCTCTAAACCTTTCACCATCTCCGTGCCCTCCTCTGGATGCTCGCCAGTAGCTTGAGATACTCTTTACATTGCGGCACCCAAACTGCACAGAATACTCGAGGTGGGGCCACACCAGTGCAGAGCTTTGAAGCTGCTCTTTCCTTTAGGCGATCATTTTGCGGCCTGCAGTCTGCGCCCGCACCCAGTCATCCCACAGAGCAAAATATGAACAACTCAGCTTGAGTAGAGGGATGTTTATAGAAGGATGGGATGTCCCAAGAGGACAATAAAGGGATGACCGAGGTTTCAAAAATCAAGTGCAGGATAAAGAAGTTGATAATGGCCCCTAGGCTCATGTGTACCTTCTCCACCCACCCCAAGGAGGTGGAACTGCTTGCCGTTGAGGAGCTACCAAAGGAAACCTTCTTCCCACAGCCTCACCCATCAGAACCGATTGCCTCAAGGCGTCTTGAGGGCCAAGACCAAAACCTGTTTAAGAAGCTATTGCAAACCCAATTAGTCATTTCTGTGGGTGACTGGAGCAGTCGTGGCCTGTGTGCAACACATCCTCAGCCACACATTGCCTGGTGTTCCTTATTAAGACAATCCTTCTAATTAGGCAACCAGAGTTGCCAAATGTCTCAGGCGCCCTGAAATGACCTGGAGTTCTGCATTTCCACAGTTCCCCTCACTGTCACCCCCATCACAAGGGCTCAGGAACACACACATCCAAGTCCTCTACCTGAAAGGTCCAAAACAACCTGGATCTCTGTGGCTTCAGATCACAGGTGAACAGCGAAGAGCAGAAGCTGCAGGGGCAGAGCCTGATGCCTGTCAAAGCTGGCATCAGCACTCTCCCTGATTTAAGCAGAGCTGGGATTTCTGCATTCATTTTGTTCCAATGCCAGGATGAGGGGGAGGGTTGAGATGGGCTGTCAAGAGTTCCACCTGAAAAAAAGTAAAATAACCAATTTCAGGTTGGCTTTTTGTTTAGCAACTTGTTCCATCTTGTCACCAAAGGGCTTCTTTCGGCTGTGTAAAGCATTTCTCTGGCTTAGTCACATCGAAGAGAGAAGTCAGTGCACTTCTCTCATCAAAATATCAGCTTTAAAGGAAGATCAGAAACCTCAGCGACGGCAGCTCAACAGCAGAGGTAGGAAAAGTAGTGTTTACCGAGCAGTCCAGCACCAGAGAGAGAAATGGCCATTTGAGCTCATTTCCCTACCTAATGTCATTAGTTATATGAAATTAGACTGTCAAATAGAGCTCTATAAAATGCAAGGGGAATGCAAGAGGGCAAGAAGGAGAACGAACACACAGGGGACGCATCACTGTCACTCACAAAGGAGTGCCTGGCAGACTAAGAATTAAGTTCACTCCTCGGGGCAAGCCATCCCCAGCTGGTATAAATACATTTTAATGCCCCTGTCAGCACGCGGAAAGAAAGCACCAGCCTTCTCCAACACAGCATGTCAGGTGGTTTCTGTCATCCGAGAGCTCGAAGGAGCCACATTTAGATTGCAGGTTTGTCATTTCTCCCTCTAGCAGGGCTACAGCAGCTTCTCTGCCAGTCGGACAGAGGAGGCAGTGCTATTGGAGCTGCTACTCGGGAAGCAGCGAGAGACGGGTGATATGGTCCAACAGGGATTTTGTTGGACTCCTTCAATCCCCGTCTGGGTTGCAAACCCATCATTTTCCAGGCTGCTTGGCTTTTCTCAGAGCATGGATGTGGCCTGAGGGCACTGGCCACACTTGGGTGGCAGAGAGCGAGCCCTTGGGCTGGTGGCCAGCCTGCAGGAGACCTCGCACAAGCCCACCCGGGAGATGTCGCCTCCCGCTACAGCCATTCCCAGAGGGGTGAGACCTCAAGCCCTGAGCAAAAAGCTATGTCCCCAGAGTATAGAGTTCCCATTTGCCCAGGTCATACGGCCTTTCCGAAGCTGCAGCTCGGCTACATACACCTTTGGGGTGGCTGTGAGCTAGACTGGAGCCAATCCTCTTTGCTACTGCTTTACTCTTTGTGTCTGAAGCGCCGTGCCACACCTTCTTCAGAAATGAATGCCAGGAGGGCCCTTTTTCCCAGCTGCCAGCCCAAAACACCATCTCTAGCAAAATCGGAGCCAGTGGTGGGGCTCTCCCAAACAGAGACTGTCTCTGTTTGAGAGGATAAGCTCTCAGATGCTGTCCCATCAACCCAAGAGGAAGGAAACGGTATCCCACCTTGTTAAAGGCACTTTTCACTTCCCTCTGAAGCAGGAGCTTGGCCCCAGCTGGACCGTGGTCACCGAGCAGCGAGGAAATACGTGGTGTTTAGCACAGAACAGACCAAGCACAGGGACAAAACAGGCTGTAGCCGTCAATAGGCAACCCCAAAGCGAGACTCTGGGAGAGGACCTCGTTAGAAAGCAAGCTCATTTCCATGAGACAAATGGGCTATTTGCCCAGCTGCCCACCCGAGGAGCCAGGCTCACAGAGCTTCCTGCTTTCCTGTTGGGTTCAAGTCAGTATTGAGTTCTCTCCCTGTGGGTGACATGGCACACCCCTCCCTGTCCCCCCCAGTTACACCAGTACAACAGCTGGTAAGGCTTTGCTCTAACCAGAACACTGGATCATAGAACAGTTTGGTTGGAAAAGACCCTTGAGATCAAGTCCAGCCGTCCCTGTCCACTTCATCTACCTGCCTTTTAACCCCTCCAGGGATGGCGACTCCAGCACCTCCCTGGGCAGCCTCTGCCAAGGCCTGAGAACCCTTTGGGTGAAGAAATTTTTCCTGATGTCTAATCTGAACCTGCCCTGGAGACAAATTCAAACCCCCAAAACCAACAAGGTTTTGAGTTTTTGAACCCCTCATCCCTGCACCATTCTGGCTGGAGAGCGTGGCCTCTCAACTACTTGGATGACAATAAGGTGTCAAACAGCACCTTTACAGCCAGTGGGAGCCGGCAGTCAGCATGAGGCATTGATCCAGAGGCTCAGCTGACTCCTTGGCAGGCAGACATTGCCGAGATCCCGCTAAGCTGCTGCTGAGCATGATAAAAATGAATTTGCTGCCCTTGCGTTGCTACTCCTGTTGCTTTGCTGACGTGAATACCTGACCTTGGAGCTTGACTGGTACAAACTGGCATCGCCTGCTTGAAGCCAACAAAAACGATGAACGACTGCACCAGCTCCTGACCCGATCCACAGCAACAGCCAGGGCCAAGGGACGGAGGCATCCTACTGAAACAGAAAGGCTTTGTTTCCATGATTTGTTTCATTCTCATTTTATTTCTAAATGGCTCTTGTTTGCCTGCAGTCGCCTCAGCAATAGTTAATGTACAGTAACGCGCCAACCTACCACCGAACAACTCGGGAAGAGATATTTCACTCCGCTCCACAGCCCTTAAAGGGAAGCGTCTGCTCTCGGAGGCATGTGCTCATCACCTATTGATGCATGGGCCTGTCGGAGCGCACACCGCGGTTCAGCGCCTGCCCCCCACGAGCAGGAGCTTTTATCAGCATTACTGGTGCGGCAGTTCTTTAAAAACCAATGTGGGATCTCATCTTTCTGGAAGCACATGCACGCGATTTACAACCTTACAGCCAGCAGCACCGCGACGCAGATTACTTAATCCATCATTTCCTGGGAAGGGAAGGTGGTTGCTAAGGCATAGGGAGGTTTCGGAGAGAGGGAGAGACCTGGTCATTACCTATAGAAGTAACTGCTTCAGGGAACACACTCTGGTTTCTAAACTTCAGGTGGAAGCAGCACCGCATCCCCAAAACCCGATCCCCTCTCCTGTCCCACCCTTAGCTGTACACAGCCAAAGACTTCCATCAGGTCGCTGCTGGTCTCTTCTCCCAAGTAACAAGTGATGGGATGAGAGGAAATGGCCTCAAGTTGCACCAGGGCAGGTTCAGATTGGATGTTAGGAAACATTTCTTTACTGAAAGAGTAGTGAAGCTCTTGCAGAGGCTGCCCAGGGCAGTGGTGGAATCTCCACGCCTGCAGAGGTTCAAAAAACACACAGACATGGCACTTCGGGCCACGGTTTAGCATGCACAGTATGGTTGGGCTGATGGCTGGACTGGGTGAGCTTAGAGGGCTTCTCCAACCTTAATAAATCTAAGAAAGGCCATACCAGTAATTCGACTTATAAATGTTTGTGAGACACAGAGATAAGTAGCGATTCTCAACCATCAGCCTTGTCCTCTCAGTGTTAGGGACAGCACTGGGACCAAAACACCGTGCTACGAAAGGCTCTCCTGTTCTCCACCACATGCCTCTTTACTGTCCTTGTAATTAAGGGGGCTTTATAGTAGGTATAAAATAGCCACCACTGATGATGGCATAACAGCCTAAATCATTCCAAATTGCTTCTCCATTTGCTATAACTATTAACCAGCAACACGGTGAGAGGAAAAAAAGTGTTTTCTAGGTGTATAGTTTCTCTTTGAGAGCCCTGGCCACACAGCTGTATTAGGTCTTCCACCAGAGCCCACTGCTCTGATCAGAGATGGTTGACAACTAGACTGAAAAATCAGTGTCTGCTCTTTGTGAGGGTCAGGGAGGTTTATACCTGATTTCAGCCCAGTTCTTGGCTGACGACTGGCTTGACTCTGTCCTTATCTTTCAGTGTATCAACGCAGAGTTAATGGACTCCTAATGAACACGTTCTTGGGTACGTGTGCTTTTCCAGCAGGCTTTGCAGCTCTTGTGTAAGACAGAGAGCTCCATCTCCTGGGATGTAGCTCAGTCCCTGGGCCATTAACAAAGTCCTTGAAAGGCCTCATTGCTTTTATTCTATTTTTTTTCCCAGCATTGAAGAATCCCCTGTGGAAGCATTCCGTGACTCCGTGGGAGCCAGGGGAAGAGACTGTCTGGTTTTGCTTGGTTTTAACACCAGCCTTTTGGAGATGGTTAACACAATGTTGCCTACAACCAGCTCACAGGCTGGGGGCTTAGGAAGACCAGAACCTGAAGGCTTATTTCAATGTGTGCTAACCTTTCTCCCTGAATTTCCCTCTCCGGAGAGCAACCGTTGCCCAGGAACAGGTCAGCGTTCCTGAGGAGCTGGCATTCCTACTCCTAATGAAGTAGCCCCTTTGGTCTCTGCTCAGATTGCAATTCCTGGCAGGGTTTCCCATCCAAAATCAATTTAAAAAAAGGCAACTGGGCCTCTGGGCCTCTGGGTTTTTACCACTTATGCAGCAACATGGAAAGTCATTTGGCTCCTGAATCTGGGGGCTCATGCACAGGACTCAAAACACCAACACAGGGTTTGATAAGGATAGTTGACTAAAATCACAATAATATTTCAAAGATGTAGAGCACAGAACTGTGAAATGCAAAGTAACTTAAGAATATACATCGCAAGAGTTAATAGCAAAATAAAATAACAAAGTCTTGAAAATAAAGCAGAATCATAGAATCAAGGAACAGATTGGGTCGGAAGGGATCTCAAAGTGCACCCAGTCCCATGCCTACCATGGGCAGGGACACCTCCCACTGGATCAGGGGCTCCAAGCCCCATCCAACCTGGCCTTGAACCCCTCCAGGAATGGGGCAGCCACCACTGCTCTGGGCAACCTGGGCCAGGGCCTCCCCACCCTCACAGGAAAACATTTCTTCCAAAGATCTCATCTCAATTTCCCCTCTTGCAGCTCCATGCTATTCCCCCTTGTCCTCTCCCTGCCCCCACCCTGATCCAGAGCCCCTCCCCAGCTTTCCTGGAGCCCCTTTCAGCACTGGAAGCTGCTCTAAGGTCTCCCGGCAGCCTTCTTTTCTCCAGGCTGAACAACCCCAACTCTCTCAGCCTGTCCTCATACAGGAGGTGCTCCAGCCTTCGAACCATCTCCGTGGCCTCCTCTGGAGTCACTCCAACAGCTCCATGTCCTTCCTGTGCTGAGGGCTCCAGAACTGAACACAGGGCTCCAGGTGGGGTCTCACCAGAGCGGAGCAGAGGGGAAAAATCCCCTCCCTTGACTAAAAGTACTTGCTGCAAGTACTTGTAATGAAATAATGATGATCTATAACTGCAGCTACTTTGATTAGAAAAGATAATTGAGCTCTTAGGATGCTGTCAAGCAGGCTCAGAAGGGCAGGACTCTGTCACAAACGAATGCACGTTCCACCTCGGGGTATAGAAATTCCCACTCTGCTCAACTCCACTCCCTCTCCCAAGGGGCCAAGGAAAGGCTGTTGTTCGGTCCCGCAGAGGGCTGGACACTGTCTGTCACGCAAAGGTGACAGTTTACATCAGGTGTGAAGCAGAGCTCGTGGCTCCTGAGGCACCTCCTGGCACCATCTCTCAGTGTTAACCGAGCGAGGCTGCGGCGCGTCAGCCTGGGCTGGCGGTTAATGGATGAGCAAAGGCATTGCGCTGGAGGACGTTAAAAAGCAAATCATTAAAAAAAAAATTATTTTATAGCTTTACAGTAAAACTGGGCACATAAAAGAGGTTCAGAGGAGATTGCTGCTTCGTTCTAAATCAAGCCTTGAAATTAGCCAGGATTCATCAGATAGCTTTGAGATCACAGATGCAATAAATGCTGATGCAGTTGTTCCTGCAGGTCTCTGATGTGTTGTTCAGAATAGAAAATATAAACTTATCTACAGTTTATCTTTTCCTTTGGGTGATGTTCTCTCATTACTCCCCACAGGTCCCTGAAAGGAGGTTGTAGTGAGGTGGGTGCTGGGCTCTTCTCCCAAGTAACGAGAGATGGAACGAGAGGAAATGGCCTCAAGTTGTGCCCGGGCAGGGGTAGATTGGATATGAGGAAACATTTCTTCACTGACAGAGATCTTTTCTAACCTTAATGTTTCCATGGCATAGATTTTTTCAGGGACTGAAGGCTGCTGAGACCCCCAGAGCATGCCGGGAGAGCCCACAGGTATGTATCCGCCCCCGTTACCCCCAGCCTTTCTCCTGAAGTTCACTGTTCCAGAGAAAGGTGACATTCCCCACCGCGCTGGCCCCAGGCATCCCAGGGAGAGCGGAGGGGAGGACAGGGGAGGAGGGAATAAAGCCATCCTGAGCCTGCCGCCAATCATCCCATATCCTCAAGTGTGAGGTTTAATTACCCATGTCATTATCTTAGCTTGCTTCTAAAGAAGTGTTTAACAGACACCATAAAAGACTATCACACAAGCTCATTATCTCCTGGCTAGATGGAAAGAGGTTAATTTGGTTGAAATTAATAAACAAAGCAGAAAACAAAACACAATGCAACCATGACCTAGAAGCAAGCGGGTAAAGCCAAATGCAATCCTGTGTTGGCAAAGGTGGGTTTGGAACAAATGTTTAAACACAACAGCAAATTTCCTTTGCCCCACTCCTAAACAAGGGCAATTGCAAGAGTTTTGACAAACAAGGAGCCATTAATATTCATAATCTAAACACGTCTCTGAGAGGAAACCTCGGTGGGGGGTGTCCATCCCAGGCAGTGTGGTTTGTGGTACCTTTAAAGATGAAGAGCGCAGCTCCTTTGCTCTCCTGACTTGCACAATCCATCAGCGTCGGCGCAGCCCTGGGTCCCCGCGGGCTGCCACCACCGCTCACTTCCCGTGGCACCAGTTAGCACTTCAGCTGCACCTCCACGAGTGAGAAATGGAAAGAGCAATTGCATGTGCCAGGGCTTCTCGTGCCAGAAAGAAGGAACAGGAGAGAAATAGGGAAAGGAAAATCATTACTGACCTTCCTCCATTGCCAGGACACTTCCGGGGGGAGAAAGCAGCTAAGATGCCTCTTTATTTCTCAGGAAGGAGGGAGTTAAAGAGGAGACTGGGAGCCAGCGCTGGTGCCAGGCATGGTGGGGACAGGGGCCCATCATTCCACTGGGTAGGATTCTCTTCTGCGCTGCCTTGCCAATGTCACCGGCGCTTCCTTCCTGCAGAGACAGAGCCAAACCACATGAGATGGTTTAGACTGGACATGAGGAGGAAATTCTTCACGGTGAGGGTGGGGAGGCCCTGGCCCAGGGTGCCCAGAGCAGTGGTGGCTGCCCCATCCCTGGAGGGGTTCCAGGCCAGGTTGGATGGGGCTTGGAGCCCCTGATCCAGTGGGAGGTGTCCCTGCCCATGGCAGGGGTGGAACTGGATAGGCTTTGAGGTCCCTTCCAACCTGGCCTGGAACCCCTCCAGGGGTGGGGCAGCCACCACTGCTCTGGGCACCCTGGGCCAGGGCCTCCCCACCCTCACCGAAGTCAACCACTGGGTGATTTCTGTGGCTTGCACAGATGGGGTGGGGAGTGAAGCAGTGCTGTGGAGACCCCCAGCCCTCCGCCTGGTTGGGAGCCCCACGGCAGCACAGAACGGCAGCCAGGATGCGGGGCCTGTGGCCAGAGCCTGAGCCCCATGAGCCATGTGAGAGCAGGAAGGTTGGGGAACACCAAGAGAAGAGGGGCAGAGGCTCAGCAGGGCAAACCTGCCTTGGTCCACTCCTCCCAAGGCCACTTGTGTGGGCTGACCACCCCCCTCGTGACCCACATCATCGCTTACAAATGCAGCGAAGAACCCCCTTTGCTTTCTAAAGCTGCTTCATCCCACTCCATAAAGGCCCTCACCCATGGCCGCTCCCTCCCCATCTTCAACCTCACTTCATAAAATGCTTTCAGAATGCACCCTAGTGCAAAATTAAACCCCAAGCCCCTAAACCCCCATCTCTCCGCTGCTCCAAAGAGCAATCAAATCCCATTACCTTTCTTTCTGCTGGCTCGCTCAGGCGCTGCGGTCACTGACAGCCAGATGAAGATGGTCATCGCGCTACCATCAAGCTCGAGCTGCTCTCGCTGAGCTCCCAGTGCCTCTCAGGGGAGCCTCTGGCATGGGTTTGCTTCATGTTCACTGCTTACTCGAACGGAGGCATCGGTGGGGACAGGCAGCACGGTTTTCTCACTGCAGATGGAAGCCAAGTGCACGCGTGGAAGTACCTAATGCTCAGGGGTTCCACAGGGTCACAACCTATCTCTGGAGGCAAAAACCCACCCCAGCAAGCAGTGAAACACAAAGGTGAGGCTGCAGGCTGCCAGCAGCATGCTGTGTGCACAGCAACGACATCCCATGTCAGCTTTGCTGCTGCATGAATCAGCAAAGAGGTTTCACCCCACTTGTTTTACAGGTAGGTTTTGGAAAACGTGTTGAATTCCCTTTGACTCTTCTGGCTTTGGAAAGGTTTCCAGCCACGTCATCTTCATTAGTCCCTAAAACACTGGCTGTTTCCATCTGCTGGTCACACAAATGCATCCTGAGACTTTAGTAGCACATCACCACATCCCAGTAGGTGCAGTGGGAGCAAAGACAGCCTTGCAGCAAAGACAAAACCCATCAGCACAACTCAGGACAGAAACCAATGAAAACTGGATCTTGATCAGCCAGGAAAGGACCCAAAGGAGAAGGAAAAGCAAAGGTTTGGAGAAGAGTCCCCAGCAGGCACACATCAGGCAACCCATTCTTGCTGTGGGCTCAGAAGTGGTTTTGCCCTGAGCCACAAGCAATAAGAACACAAAATCATAATTACCTCACTTGAGGAGTTTTTAAGACAAAACAAAAAAAGCCACCTGGAGCATCAAGTCTGTCCCACCTCATTGCAGGTGACTCCAGACATGATACAGGGTTATCTTACAGGGTAAGGCCACCTCACCCATGGGCATGTCAGAGGGTCAGACCTAGAGAGGACTTCATCCCTTCCCAGCTCAGTTGTTACAAGAAGAAATTGAAGATAGAATAAGAAGTTGAAGACAGGACAAGGAGTAATGGTTTTAAACCATGGGAGGGGAGATTTAGGTCGGATCTTAGGAAGAAATGTTCTCCTGTGAGGGTGGGGAGGCCCTGCCTCAGGTTACCCAGGGAGATGGTGGAGGCCCCATCCCAGAAATGTTCCAGGTCAGTTTGGATGGGGCTCTGAGCAACCTGAGCTGATTGAAGACGTCCCTGCTCCTGCACGGGGTCGGACTGGATGACCTGTAAAGGTCCCTTCCAACCCAAACCATGCTACGATCCTATGTTCCTGCATTCCCTCTGCGCTGTTCATCGGTCCCATGCACGGCTCAGCACACAGCACGGTGAGGATAGACCCCCACTTCTCTGCAACCTCTAGCCCTTACGATGTACCAAGTAGTGTATCAAACAACTGTGACACCTTGAAATCACAAGTGACTTTTGAAAGCATCAGCTTCTATTTTTAGAAGGCAATTCCTTCCCTTGAAGTATCTTGTTGAAAAAAACATCAGTTTTTCCTCCCCTTCTGTTGGTACTCGTGACAGGATGACTGCAAGGTCTCAATTACTCTACATTCGGTGCGCTAATCCCCCTGGAGATAACGTGCTGCAGGCACCAGGCGCTGAAGGAGACGGTTGAAAATCGTAATCAGGCAGTAGGTGAAACACCTAACCTCGGGCTCTTTGGGATTACTGGCTCTAAAGGACAAGTTGAATTATTTTTCTATTGCATTTATTCACAAATCCAGAGCAGCTTTTCATCTCGACGTCAAAAAATCCATAAGCAATGTGCTTCTCAGAACTACACTTGCTGTCACAGCGGAGCCCATGGGTCAACCTGGCCAAAGCTGTAGATATCAAAACTCTGAAGAAGAGGGTGGATGGAATTCTGAATGCAGGTATGGCCAATGTAGCTGGCACATCTGTGCCTTCTGGTAAGAGATCTTTATTTCCTTGGGTTCCTCCCTTGCAGGTCAGCTCACGTGGTGGTAGGGACATCCCAGACAAATTATGGAATCGCAGAGGTTAGAAAAGATCTCTAAGCTCATCCAGTCGAACTGTCAGCCCAACCCCACCGTGCCTGCTAAACCATGTCCCAAAGTGCCACCACTACAAGTTTTTTTTAACCCCTCCAGGGAAGGAGGCCCCACCTGCCCTGGGCAGCCTCTGCCAGCGCTTCACTACTCTGTCAGTAAAGACATTTTTCCAAGCACCCAATCTAGCCCTTCTGTGGTGCAACTTGAGGCCATTTCCTCTCATCCTATCTCTTGTTACTTGTGAGAAGAGACCAGCACCCAACCCACCACAACTTCCTTTCTGGGAGTGATGAGGCCTCCCCTCAGCCTCCTCTTCTCCAGGCTAAACAATATCCAGGTCCCTCAGCTGCTCCTCATAACCCTTGTTCTCCAGCTCCTTCCCCAGCTCCATTCCCTTCTCTGGATGTGCTCCAGCCCCTCAATGTCCTTCTTGTAGTGAGGGGCCTAAAACTGAACCCAGGATTCAAGATGCGGTCTCACCAGCGCTGAGTGCAGGGGGACAATCCCTTCTCTGCTCCTGCTGGCCATTTCTGATCCAAGCCAGGATGCTGTTGGCCTTCTTGGCCACCGGGGCCGCTGCTGTCTCATGTTCAGCCGCTGTTGACCAGCACCCCCAGGTCCGTTTCCACCAGGCAGCTTTCCAGCCACTCTGTCCCAAGCCTGGAGTGCTGCACAGGGTCATTGTGACCCAAGTGCAGGACGTGGCACTTGGCCTTATTGAACTCCATCCCGGTGGCCCCAGCCCATGGATCCAGCCTGGCCAGGTCCCTCTGCAGAGCCTTCCGGCCCTCCAGCAGAACACTCACTACTGAACCCGCGCACCATTCCCATACTGTCCGGCTGTTGTTTTCCATGCTGATGTTTACCCTGGTGGAAGCCACGGTGACCACAGCTACAGAGGAATGGCCGGTTTCTCCACCATCCCAAAGTGTCCTGGCTTCTTGTAGGCAGAGAGCACTTAGTGCCCATCAGTGGAAGAGCTGTCAGTGACGGTGTAAGCAGATGGTAACCAAATCTAACAACAAGGCAACAGCCCTGGTCCTGAGAGACAAGGACTGATATCCAGAAGCTTTCACAGGGAGAAAGAAAGGGAAAATCTAATGCCTGGTTTGCATGGTAGAAGAGTCTCTCCTACCTCCTTACCACGAGATGTGACCAGAAAGGGATACAAGTAAGAAACAACACGGTCTCTAGGAGAAGTCTCCATAGGAAAAGACAAGCAAAGGAATCTCCAGCTGAGGGGAAACGAAGATTGAAAGGCAAAGATCTGCCTTAACATTTTCCTTTGTTTACATCTATCCCTATGAGTCAAAACCTTCTGGAGATTCTGCTTTCCTGGGAAGACTCCACTTGTCAGATTAATAGCATCACAGGAAGCCCACGCTGCAATCCCTCATGTCACTGCTGCCCTGGGCAAAGCATTCCCTGTTCATGGACAAGACAGGAACCACAGCTCCTGCGCCCTCGTGCAGCTTTCCTTTTCCATGAGCCAAACCCACCACCAGGAATGCAAGCACTACGCTTCAAGCCATAAATAAAGACCTAAAGCAACCAGCCCAATTTCCCCATTAAACGCATATTGCCACCATGAGGCTGAAATGAAGGCCTGAGTCTAAATGTATTGTTGACAGGAATCCATTTCCACAGGCATCAATTATTTACGATGGCAATAAATCATTTCTAAAGCGCTGTAAATTCCAAACAGAGTTGAACAAACACGAGGCTTCATCATCACCCATTTCTCTTTGAGCCAGAGTTGAGCAGGGAAGAGGTGCCTGGCTTAAAGAGGATGGATTGGAAGTTCTGCACTCAGGGTGTTGTACGCTGAAGAAGGAGTAAACTTTATAAAATGAAGGGTAAATCAAGGTTACACCTCACGCAGGCACTGCCAGGGCTGCAGCATCAACTGGTGACAACACTTCAAGTTGGTAATTTATGGCCGGGTTGGGGATGCCTGGAGGAGCTCCAGACACACCTCTTCTGCCATGGAGAGCTGTGTGCACAGAATAGGTCTGACACCTCTTGAGATGATCAGGAAATGCTCCATGGCATCTTCTGCCTGATTCTGGAGGGTCACTGTGCTGACCTGTGGCTATCAAACTACCTGGCTAGGGACAACCCTGACTGGTGTCACCTGTCCCTGCCCACCACTCACAATTTCTGACTATGCCTTTTTATAAGCAAAAGTTGGGGCAGATCTTGTGAACAAAGTCCATGGGAAGGTTTCACAAAGCATGCCTGAAGTATGCATTGCTCCGTCTGGAGAGGAGAAGGCTGCGGGGAGACCTTAGAGCAGCTTCCAGTGCTGAAAGGGGCTCCAGGAAAGCTGGGGAGGGACTTTTGATCAGGGAGGGCAGGGACAGGGTGAGGGGAACGGTGTTAAGCTGAAAGAGGGGAGATTGAGATGAGATCTGAGGGAAAAGTGTTTTCCTGTGGGGATGGGGAGGCCCTGGCCCAGGTTGCCCAGAGCAGTGGTGGCTGCCCCATCCCTGGAGGGGGTTCAAGGCCAGGTTGGATGGGCCTTGGAGCCCCTGATCCAGTGGGAGGTGTCCCTGCCCATGGGGGGGGGGTAGAACTGGATGGGTTTTGAGGTCTCTTCCAACCCAAACCATTCCATGATTCTAAATTTGGAGTACATTTCCCATTTACAATCCTATCTAAACCTAAGGCTAATTTCCCTCACACCCTTTGGAATCACGTCCCTTCACGCTTGTGAAGAAATCTCAAAGTACAGAGAAGTTCTTCTATCCAACTCAATCAGCCAGAACCCCCACAACAGAAAGAAGTGACCCAAAGCTCTCACCCAGAGACTGGGAATTTTCCAATCCCGGTTTTTGTAGTGCTCACCCATCTGCACCAGTACAATAGCGGGGCGAGTTTGGCTCTGTGGCAAACTCAAATGCAACTGGCAGAGAGGAGGAAAGAGTGATAATTGTGTTTCTCCGGGGAAAACGGTCATTAGGAGGGTATTATCTGTATAAACTGTGGCTGGATGAGCTCTATTTACAAGAAGAAAAACTGCCAGAAAGTGATCAGAACACATGGAGACGGAAAGGCTGCACTTGAGCACCATGAAAAGCCAATAATCTGCGAGGAAGTGGGTGCTTGAGAGCTCGGAATTTTAAGCATGGATTGTGCTGGGGGTAGGATTTCAGATCTAATCAGACCATCAGCTTCAACATTTCTCAGGAGTCCCAAACCTTCTCTGAAATTCAGAGTAAGAGGCGGAGTGAAGGCTGCTGCAGCCCATGGGCCACATTCGTGATTTATGCCTTCTGCAAGCCCAGTGTTCCCCCAGCGCATCCCCTGCCCTTTGGGAGGTACGCTGCTCAGAGACAAAGTCCCTCCCTCACACGTTCCCTATCAAGGAGGTCACGGATATCTCCCATATGAAGAGAGGGTAAGAGAGTTGGGGTTGTTCAGCTTGGAGAAGAGAAGACTCCAAGGAGACCTTAGAGCTTCCAGAACTGAAAGGGCACTGAAAAAAAAACAGATGAGGAAAACTTTTTAGCAGGGCTTGTAGCAATAGGACAAGGGGTGATGGTTTTAAACTACAAGAGGAGAGGTTTGGATGAGATATTAGGAAGAAATGTTTTACAGTGGGTGTGGGGAGGCCCTGGCCCAGGTTGCCCAGAGCAGTGGTTGTTGTCCCGTCCCTGGAAACATTCAAGGCCAGGTTGGATGGGGCTCCGAGCAACCTGATCTGGTTGAAGATGTCCCTGCTCACTGCAGGGGCGTTGGACTGGATGACCTTCATGGTCCCTTCCAACCCAACATTCTATGATTCTATGAAAGAAGGAACCTGTCCCATTACACCAGACATTGTCCCATGAAGCCAACACCAACTGTGACACCTCTGTAATGCCCTGGAACAGCCCCAGGACTCAGACTCTCAACCTCTCTTCTACCCTCACAGCCACAAAGCACTGGATCAGCCCCAGTCAAACCCCTCTTTCGCATCCTGATGAAAAAGGTTGTGACGATGACCACAACGAACGCAGGTTTGATCTTCAACACTTGCCTTCATTCACAGAGCAGAGAATCGTGGAACCACGGAACATCGTGTGACTGAAAGGCAATAACCAGAGAGCCAAAGACAATAAGCACAAAGACGTTTTCACTGAGTCCCTTCTCATATTAAACTTCGTTTCCCACCAGGTGGTTGTTACTGGGGTTATAGGACTGGTACCATGGTGCAGCACAGCCTGAGATGTGACGCTGTCAACAGGTAAGGACATCCCACCCTGAGCCAAGCGGCACTCCTAGGAAGTGCCCGCCTGTTCCTGGCTGGAAGCACTTGAGAAAATGGCTCCAACCCACCAGATGCCAGTTTGCTCACAGGCTGCGGGAAAGGGCAAGGAAGGGAAACCATGGTAGAGCTTGGTGGTGTTAGACTCAGAAAACCCAAGTTTAAGTCTTACTTTCACAAGGAGGTTCTTGCATGAGATAGGATGGGGAGGCTGTCCAGGCCTTTCAGGACCCAAAGGAATGGCAGGAAGATGCCAGGGGAGGGTTAGGTTAGACATCAGGAGAAGGTTCTTCCCCCAGAGGGTAGCGGAGCCCTGGAACAGCTCCCAGGGAAGCAGGCATGGCCTGACAATATTCCAGAAGGGTTTGGCCAACGCCCTCAGCCCCACGGTGTGAGTGCTGCAGTTGTCCTGGGCAGGGACAGGAGCTGGACTCGATGGTCCTTGTGGGTTCCTTCCAACTTGGGACACTCTTAGTTTCTATGTCCTTTCCTACGTCTACCACAGGCACCAAGAGAAACCAGGGTCAGAAGAATGGGAGGCCATCAACTCGCTGCTCTGCCGGCAGGGGCGTGAGCTGCTCCAAGCACCTCCATGGGCAGAGCACACGCGTTCTCCTTGCAGTCACAAACACCCACAGACCAGCACTATCAATCTACTCCGAACAAGCCACAGATGACTTGACGAGGCCAGCACTGTAACGATTCCGAGCGCCTGCTGCCAAGCAAGCTCCTCACTATCTGGCTGTAAATCTTGACCTGACATATGCATGTGGTACGTTTTCCAGCTTTCTGGCTTTCTATCCTTTGTTTTGTAATCCCAGAACGGCTGCAATTAAGGAATGCTCTCATCAAAATGCCCATCAGCACACGAGCTTGTAAACACTCGCAGTAAGTATGGCTAATAAAATACAGTTTATTAGCCAACCTTGTACAGTATTTTTACAGCTTTTTCCACTCATCATTGAGAAGAATAAATCCTTCGCAGCTGTGCTGGGGTTGGCACTGCTGCCGGCCTCCCTCTGTCTCACCTGTAACGAGGTGAGTAATTAAAGTCCTTATAAGAGCAGCAGGGGTTTTATTACCTGCTACAATCCCATTCTCTGCTCTTCTGACCAGTTTGGAGAGGAACTCCCACAAACGTTATTTCTATAATAGATCAACCATAAAACTTGTCTTTGTGGGGTTGAATGACGGAAAAATTCAGAATCTCAGCTCCTTAGCAGACTTTGCATCCTGTCCCAGACTGCTAAGGAAATAAATGGTGGCTCCTCAGGAGTCTGGTGGATCCAAATCCCTGGGGAGGAGCGTGGAAGAGCCTGGGAACCACTACTGTTGTAACGGTAGCAAGTTATAATGGTAATTCACCAGGAGCCCTGTGTCCAATTGTGGAGTCCTTGGTGCAGGAAGGACATAGAGCTGTTGGAGCAAGTCCAGAGGAGGCCATGGAGATGGTTTGAGGCTGGAGCACCTCCTGTACAAGGACAGGCTGAGAGAGTTGGGGTTGTTCAGCCTGGAGAAGAGAAGGCTGTGGGAAGACCTTAGAGCAACTTCCAGTGCTGAAAGGGGCTTCAGGAGAGCTTGGGAGGGACTCTGGATCAGGGAGGGCAGGGATAGGATGAGGGGGGACCATTTTAAGATGCAAGAGGGGAGATTGAGATGAGATCTTGGGGAGAAATGTTTTCCTGTGAGGGTGAGGAGGCCCTGGCCCAGGTTGCCCAGAGCAGTGGTGGCTGTCCCATCCCTGTAGGGCTTCAAGGCCAGGTTGGATGGGGCTTGGAGCCCCTGATCCAGTGGGAGGCAACCCTGACCTGGTGGAACTGGATGGGCTTTGAGGTCCTTTCCAACCCAAACCATTCCATGATTCCGTGAAGTATCTGGAAGTAAGCAGGGTGGGGGGAAGTCTTCCCTCCATGAAGTTCTTCACAATCCACTGGTCTGGAGTGACAATAGATATGTGAGGATTTGTTTGGGTTCTAAGAGAACTGTAAATGTTTTCTTTTAATTTATGCCATGACCTTGCTTGTTCTCAGCCACCGACTGGGCAAATGAGCCCCCAGCCAGGCACACTGTGCACAGCTTAAACCATCAGTCCGTGAGAGAACATTTTACTCAGTGGGAAACTCATGCAGAGCCTTCTCTGGCACAGGACGCTGTTTTGTAGGCAAGCCTTTTCTTTCCAAAGGTACTTGTGAAGTCAATTATCATGATCTATGGAGTTACTATCCATGAGATAAACATAAAACCAAATGCTTGGCAGTAAACATAAACCTCCCAAGTTTTCCTCTTTCTTCTGGCCTTTTATCTCTTTTTATTACCACATTCAGGAGCATAAATTGGTAATTTATTGAAAGATGAACGGTTACATTTCCCAAAGCGGCACTGCTTGTACCTCTTTTACTGTGAAGAGAGGCTGGGTTTAGGAGCTTCTTTCTTTATGTTTTTTAACACAAGAGTAAACAAAAACAATCCTGAAAAGATGACTTGAATTTTTTCCCTCTTTCTGTTTTCTTTAATAAAAGAAATAAACTCATGGAGTGGAATTTGCGTGAGGACTTCTCTCCATCAGCTCTGGACGCAGCACACCAGCACTGCAGCCTGGAGGAGGCACCATAGCTCATAGAATGGTTTGGGTTGGAAGGGACCTCAAAGCCCATCCAGTTCCACCTCCTGCCATGGGCAGGGACACCTCCCACTGGATCAGGGGCTCCAAGCCCCTTCCAACCTGGCCTTGAACCCCTCCAGGGATGGGGCAGCCACAGCTGCTCTGGGCAACCTGGGCCAGGGCCTTCCCACCCTCACAGCAAAACATTTCTCCACAAGATCTCATCTCAATCTTCCCTCTTGCAGCTGAAAACCATTTCCCCTGATCCTGTCCCTGCCCTCCCTGACCAAGAGCCCCTTCCCAGCTTTCCTGGAGCCCTTTTCAGCTCTAAGGGCTGCTCTAAGGTCTCCCTGGAGCCTTTTCTTCTCCAGGCTGAACAACCCCAACTCTCAGCCTGTCCTCGTAAAGGAGATCCTCCAGCCCTTGGTTCATCTCCGTGGCCTCCTCTGGCCTCACTCCAGCAGCTTCATGTCCTTCCTGTGCTGAGGACTCCAGAACTCAGCTCAGGGCTCCAGGTGGGGTCTCACAGAGCGGAGCAGAGGGGCAGAACCCCCTCCCTTGCCTGCTGCTCTCACGGCTTTGGATTCGACCCAGGACATGGTTGATTTCTGGGTTATGAGCTCACTTTGCTGTCTCATGTTGAGCTTCTCTTCCCTGAGCACCTCAAGTCCTTCTCTTCGGGGCTGCTCCCAACCCATTCTCCACCCAGCCTGGATTTGTGTTTGGGATTGCCCTGACCCTGGTGCAGCACTGCTGAGTTACAGTGTTGCTGAGACCTTCATTTCAGGATCAACAGCTCCGGCTGAGGCAAACCTGATGACTGCTGGCACCTTTACAGCTGTTGGCAGAGCACTATGAAAGATTTCAGTGCTCACTTTAGGAGATACTAAGAGCTCAGACCCTCTGGCAGAAAGAATTCACTTTTTATTTGCTTGCAGACGTCCACATCGATGCATTAAAATTTACCTAAAGGCTCCGGTTTGACCCTCGGCAATGCTCACGTTGACTGCTTCATCTCCACCGTTCTCTCTCCCATACATCACGGAAGGCAGCAAACACTTCAAGCCGTGCCCCAGGATCCTCAGTCAGAACATAACCCACTTTTCTAAGAGTTGTTCCAAGTGCTGCTGTCATAACGGGATGGATTGCAAAGCCTCGCAAAGATGGAGAAGAGCAGAGGGCCGTTTGGAGCTTTAATGAGGTCTCATTACTACAAGAGATCTTGAAGGACAAGAGCTTGGCAACATTTAGCAATGCTCAGGAAGGCAGAAAAAAGAACAAGATTGTCTTGAGCTAGAAGAGCAAATGTTTTTCCTGAAAAGGCGCCTGATGCTCTGTGATTAATATCTCAAGCATTTACATCAGCAGCTAAAAGGAGCGTAAAATCAGCACAGCAACGTTACACTGGCTTTGCACTACAGCAAGTGACCCTGTAGAGGCTGACAAAAACCAGAGTCTGACAAACTTCAGACAATCATGGAACTGGTTGGAAGGGACTTCAAAGCCCATCCAGTTCCACCCCTGCCATGGGCAGGGACACCTCCCACTGGATCAGGGGCTCCAAGCCCCATCTAACCTGGCCTTGACCCCCCCAGGGATGGGGCAGCCACCACTGCTCTGGGCAACCTGGGCCAGGGCCTCCCCACCCTCACAGGAAAACATTTCCTCCTAAAATCTCATCCCAATCTCCCCTCTTGCAACTGAAAATAGTCCCCCCTCGTCCTATCACTGCTCTCCCTGATCAAGAGCTCCTCCTCAGCTTTCCTGGAGCCCCTTTCAACCCTGGAAGCTGCTTTAAGGTCTCCCCACAGCCTTCTCTTCTCCAGGCTGAACAACCCCAACCTTCTCAGCCTGTCCTCATACAGGAGGTGCTCCAGACCTCTGAGAGGGCACTTCATGCTCTAGGAGTAAAATATTGAGCTTCACCAACAGCAAACCTTCCCTGGGGGGACAAACTGTGCCAAGGTTACAAATCCTTGGTGCTCCTTGCAGCTCCCTGCCAGAAGCTGCCCCCACTACTCTTGGATCTCAAACGATGCCGAGCATTCATCCATGATTATGATAATCCCAAAGCACTGGCACCACTCTATAGCAATTATTCATGTTTCCCCCGAAGTACATTATCATAAAGCTTGAACATAATTTGCAACAAATGCTTTTGTCTCTCAGTTTCATCTTTACAAACTTCCCTGAATGAGAAGAGTTTTATCTCAACTGGCATTTATCAGCCCGCAGAATTCAATATATTTTAATTATAAGGATGAACGAGAGTTTAGCCTACCTAGTTAATGACAAAAATATCATCTTCTCCATTTAATTAGGAAACGTTAAAAGGTTTGTATTTAAATTCTCTTCAATGTAAGGGGGAAACAAATGTTACAGCCTGACTAGATTCTTCTCTATCAATTACATTATGCAGCGATAGACACTGAGATGCAGGAGGAAGAGGAACAGAGGCTTTCGGTACAATTTGGCAGCTGATTGTTGTAGCAAAGCAGATCCTGCAGATGGTCAGAGCAGGGGGGTTCACCTGCATCATATGGCATGGCAGCACCTCCTGTCCTTGCAGAGATAACAGCACTCATCCCATCTGCTGAAAGCTTCCCGCGGGCCAGGGCCGCTCCGACTGCGATTTGGTGACACAGAATCATGGAATGGTCTGAGCTGGAAGGGACCTCAAAGCCCACCCAGTCCCACCCCCTGCCATGGGCAGGGACACCTCCCACTGGATCAGGGGCTCCAAGCCCCATCCAACCTGGCCTTGAACCCCTCCAGGGATGGGGCAGCCACCACTGCTCTGGGCAACCTGGGACAGGGCCTCCCCACCCTCACAGCAAAACATTTCTGCCTAAGATCTCATCTCAATCTCCCCTCTTGCAGCCGAAAACATTTCTCTCATCCTGCCCCTGCCCTCCTTGACCAAGAGCCCCTCCCCAGCTTTCCTGGAACCCCTTTCAGCACTGAAAGCTGCTCTAAGGTCTCCCCACAGCCTTCTCTTCTCCAGGCTGAACAACCCCAACTCTCTCAGCCTGTCCTCATACAGGAGGCGCTCCAGCCCTTGAACCATCTCCGTGGCCTCCTCTGCACTCATAATTTAGGTTACTCTGGCAAATATCAGAAAAGTTATTCAACTTCGAATCTTCCCAACTCCAGGATATGCTGCACACGTGCTGCAATGTGCAGGAAAATGACAGACTTGTACATTCCTTAATGTGTAGGGGCAGACACCGTATGTGCTGCAGGATGCATGGAGCTGCTGAAGTCTTTTGCCAAGTAGACAGCAAGTGGTAACACGCACCGTGTGGCAGAGCGGGCATCTGGTCCGTAGACGGCAGCATTTCCAGGCGTTGCCAGAGCTGAAAAGGCAGCAGAGAAGGCTGGAGCGAAAGTGAACGGGTCACTTTATTGGGAGAGACAAAGCACTGCAACACTTTCACCTCATTTTGAAAGGATTCCATTTTAATGCCCACCATCACGGCATGAAACGTTGGACAGCAGCGCATGAAATCTTGGGGGAGTTCTCCACTTCTGAAGCCAGACACAAAGCTGAGAGTGAGCCTTTATGATACAAGGCCAGCATCTGAATTCAGAGCATTGAGCCAGAATTTAAAATGTAATAATAATAGCCTGAAGGACTAAGCAGAATTTGGAAGGACTGCAGGACACAGACACTCAGCTTTCCTCTCTCAGCAAATCTAAGAAGATGATTCCTGGCCAGGATTACAAACCAAACAAAAAATAGCTGCATCCTGCCTGTCAGCTGTGGCAGGGAATGATGGGGAATTCATGTTCCTCTGTTTTTAAAGAGCTCCTTTTACACTCACCACCGCGGCAGGGATCTATGCTATCATCAGGTGGATCAAGCAGAAGGATGTTTAATTGTTACATAAAGTCATAAAATCCTCACTAATCAGCGGCGTGTCCTTCTAGGAGAGTTTGGGCTCTAGCAGCCCAGGACGAGAGAGCTAGGAGTAGGGACCCAAGAAGCACTTCTAAGGAGGAGCAGGCTCCGTTATGAAAAGAGGGAACCAACTCCAGGTGGGATCACTTGTGTCTCCTTTCATCTGCTCTGCTACGGTGGTGTCTGGATATACCCATCTAGTAAGTAACTTCTGGTTGATCCTAAGCGGAAATGGGAGAAAAAGGCGGAGAGGCTGGAGAGAGGACGCCTTTCCAATACACCATCAAGAGGACTGGCTAGGAATTAGTTTGTGCGAGTCGGAAAAACAATCAGATACTGTAAAATACACAGAAAGATGGGTAGGTGGATGATCTGAGTTGCCCTCTCTTTGTGGTGCCCGAAGCAGCAAGACTGCAGGTTGAAGATGGTTCCTCTATGCAGTGCTTCCATTGTCAACCTGTCTGTAGTGGAAGAGGCTCCAGGAGTCCAACTGCCCAGAGTGTTTGACAGCTTCGGCAAAAAGCTTTGTCACCTGTCAATACAAAGCAGAGAGGACTGAGCATCGCAAAGCCTTCTGCAGAAGGTTGAGCAACAGAGCAGGCTCCACGCTTCCACACTGTCACCCTGTGCAGGTCCAGTCCTTGAGTCCATCCAAGCCAACACCAATCCCAAGGTGACGGCGCATGGGTGACTCCAGCCCTCCGGAGCCTGCCTGGCCGGCTGGAAAAACACAGCGGTACTGCGCTTCTTCAGCGAGACAGCTCTGTCCCACGAGATCTGCTGTTTCCCAACTAGAGCCCAAGCCTTTCTGAGAACACAGAGCAGCTTTCCTCTCTCAAACTCAGAGATTAAATCTCTGCAATCAAGAGGTTCGATGAAATGTATCGAGCAGGTGTGGTAATAGATTCTGGATAGGGACCCCTGCTCTGTGTGCATTTTGCTGGCAAAGGATGGGTCTTCAGCGTCCCAATCCCGTTAATTGTGTTTGGCATTGTCCCGTCCCTGACTTCCAGCTTGGCAATCTCCCTGCTCTCCACTCACTCCAATCACGGCAGAAGATTCTGCACAGCTGGACACCAGCTCAAGTCACTGGGTTCCATGTCAGCGCCCACTGAAATCAAGGGGAATTTGGCTGCCGTGCTCAATGAGAGCCAGATGAAGCTCTTCTGCGGCAGTTGAAGCCACTTGCAAAGGAAGTCGAGGTGGTGCTAGCAGCAGGAGTCCCACTTTGCATCGCCAAATACCTCTTCCCCATCAGCTTTGTCAAGGAGCTACAAGCATATAATGACTGGAGACTCCAACAGGACAGGCAACAATTCCACCTGGATGCCACTTTGGGACTGGATTGCCCCAAGGATCATTCAAGAAAGCCCAGCTACATTCTGCTGTAAGGTTTAAGGACCATAATCACAGAATCAGAGAATGGTTTGGAGTGGAAGGGACCTCAAAGCCCACCCAGTCCCACCCCTGCCATGGGCAGGGACACCTCCCACCGGATCAGGGGCTTCAAGCTCCATCCAATCTGGCCTCAAACACCTCCAGGGATGGGAATGGAAAAACAACCCACTACAAACCTGTTCCCATGCATAATTTAAACATTTTGCAGGGAATCCGGTGCAAGAAGTCTGCTCTGAAGTGAGAATGATACAGGAACAGCTTCAGCTGCAGTCCAGGACTACAGATCATCTTCTTTTTGTTTTAGTTTTGCATAGTAGCAAAAAGAAAATGCATTCAAACCATCGCCACGATTTTCAGGCACATTGTTATTTGTCAGAGAGAATAAGGGTTCAAACACACTGGAATCTAAGGTCACGAGTGCTTGAAAGCTCTGAAGGCTCTTATGACTCAGAGGAGAAAGAATAACATGGGAAGTACCTGGAAATTAGTGAGCAGAGCAATCCCACTGTCGATAGCCATCCTCCGGATCACATAATTATCCTGGACAAACTTGGTGTTGCTGTTGGGCAGGTTAATCACCAGATCTATTTTCCCATCCCTTAGCAGCCTGAAGAGACAACGCACAAGGCAGTTCCATGGTGTGTCTCGCCTACTGGAAATCTTTGATGGACAGCACAGGCGAGCAGGGAAAAAATGCTAGAAATCTTCATTTGCCTTTAGCCTTACACCCCGAGAAATGGAATTTGGGCTTTATTTCTAGTCTGTTCAGTGGTGCAGAGCAATATTCAGCTTCATCCAGATCAGCACAACTCTGTTAAAGCTGTGACTGACTGTCATTAAAGGCCAAATGTTCATACAATCACGGGATGGTTTGGGTCAGAAGGGACCTCAAAGCCCATCCAGTTCCACCCCCTGCCATGGGCAGGGACACCTGGAACAACATTAATGTTCAGGTCCCTGAGCTAATAAGTCTCGTTGTGGACATCTTGATTTAAGTAACATGAACTCCTCACTGTGCACTAAGACCTACGTGACTCTCACCTCGCACTAAGTGATGCACTGAAGTGGCAGCTCACAGCAAACCACAGAAATGGGTCATGGATCACAGAACCATGGAATCGTCTGGGTCAGAAGGGACCTCAAAGCCCACCCAGTTCCACCACGGCCATGGGCAGGGACACCTCCCACTGGATCAGGGGCTCCAAGCCCCATCCAACCTGGCCTTGAAACCCTCCAGGGATGGGGCAGCCACCACTGCTCTGGGCACCCTGGGCCAGGGCCTCCCCACCCTCACAGGGAAACATTTATTCCCAAGACCTTGTCTAAACATCTCCTCTTTTAGTTTAAAACCATTCCTCTTTGTCCTATTGCTACAGGCCCTGCAGAAAACTTTTCCCCATCTCTCTTATCAGCCTCTTTCAATCCTGGAAGCTGCTCTAAGGTCTCCTCAGAGCCTTTTCTTCTCCAGGATGAACAACCCCAACTCTCTCAGCCTCAGGTTCAGATTGCACACGCCCTTGCATGAAAATGTAACATGGAACAATACATCCTAGCCCTATCAAACAGGACTGTTCAATGAGATGTTCATTAATTAAGCTGAAACCTTCCTATTGTGGCAGTTCCAGACAGAATAAGATAAAGCAAAACTTTTGGATTGAATCCAAAGTCTCATTATATCACTCCCATTGATCCCAACAGGGCTGGCAATTTGCCCCTTTTATTTGCTGTACCAATGTTAACATCAATTTGTCAAGGCGAATACAACTCCTACCTCCTGAGGGGAGGGAGGCTCGTGCTCTGGCTCTCCTGCGATGGCCAAGCCACAGGACTTGCTGGGATGCCGTTAGCATTGAGCCAGTCCGAGGTTGCTTCTGTGGCATAAAGCTGTTAAAGGAATAAAAGAATACTTACTGTAAATTCCAGTACAGAAAGGAGCTGCAGGAAAGCTGGGGAGGGGCTCCTGGTCAGGGAGGGCAGGGATAGGACAAGGGGAAAGGGTTCGAAGCTGAAAGAGGGGAGATTGAGATGAGATGAAGAAATGTTTTGCTGTGAGGGTGGGGAGGCCGTGGCCCAGAGCAGTGGTGGCTGCCCCATCCCTGTAGGGGTTTGAGGCCAGGTTGGATGGGGCTTGGAGCCCCTGATCCAGTGGGAGGTGCCCCTGCCCATGGCAGTGGTGGAACTGGGTGGGCTTTGAGGTCCCTTCCAACCCAAACCATTCCATGATTTTATGATCCTGACTGCAAGCTGAGAGCAGAGCCAGGGCTGGTTTGGCCCTCAGGGCTCAGTCCTGATTACTCAGTCAGACAACCATGGAATCTTGGGGATACTTGCTTTACTTACTTTAAGGATCACCCAACTAAAAATCCCTCTTGTACTTTGCAAACTGTTTTTCTCTCTGTCTCTAAAGAAACTCCCATGTTCTTCATTCCTTCTTCATTCCTCTAGTGGGCTGCGTGTGGTTCAGATTTGGAAAACTCTAGCTTTCAATACGTGAAAGCACTTACCTTGAACCCTTCCTCGTGCAGTAGTTCTGCTACACCAAGAAATCTGGGGCGGAAGGACTTCTGGAAAAGAGAATGCATTAGATAGAGCATCAGTGCTAGGAATGAGAAACAGTGTTTTGTTGGGTAACACGGGCCCCTCCAGCCTTTGACTACGAGGCAAACATCCCTCTCTCCATTGAGGGTGTGTTTCTGTGGGGGCAGACACATCCGAATATGCATGGACAGAGCCATTCCAAGAAAACTATCCAGCTCCTGAAGCCCGTGGCACGCCATGTGTTCCAGCACTAGGGTAAGCGTTCCCATACCAGCTTCGACTGCACCTACAGAAGATTCACTAATGCATGTTGAATATGTGGGCATTTCCCTTCTTAAAATACAGCAATTAGAGTCTCATCTGCTCTTAAATAAACATCTTTTCAATCATTGCTCAAACATTCAGCTTCCTCTTGCCGCAAATAACAAATAAGGACAGGCTTTGGGCTGCCTTTGGATGCTCTGTGTGCACGTTCACATGAAGAAGGGCCTGTGTATTCATTTTTAACTCCACGGAAACAGAAATCACAACCCCCCTCAGGAGACTGGAACATCCTATTCCCATGAGAACCTGGACACCCACGTATGTAGGACACCTTTGAAAGACTCATAAAGCACACACAGATCCAAGATACTTCCATTTAGATGAGATGACCTGCTGTAGACACCTGCACTTGGACAAGCCATTTGAGAGCAGCAGGGGAGGGAAAACTGGATGCCAGCATAGCTTTCTTTTGGCTGGCAAAGCAATGCAAAGATCAGATGCAACAGACGTGCTTCTCACTGCCAAACCTTGCTTAGAATCCTAGCTTGGTCTGGCCAGTTGCAAGTAAGATCACTGCAAGCTCCTTTCTCCCTGCTGGAGCTACCAAAGCCTTAACCTTGATAGAATCACAGAATAATTTGGGTTGGAAGGGACCTTAGAGATCATCCAGTTCCACCTCCTGCCATGGGCAGGGACACCTCCCACTGGATCAGGCTGCCCAAGCCCCATCCAACCTGGCCTTGAACCCCTCCAGGGATGGGGCAGCCACCACTGCTCTGGGCAACCTGGGCCAGGGCCTCCCCACTCTCATCGTGAAGAAATTCCTCCTTCTGTCCAGTCTAACTCTGCCCCTCTCCAGTTCATCCCCATGGCCCCTCATCCTATCCCCACAAGCCTTTGTAAACAGCCCCTCCCCAGGTTTCTGATGAGTGAGAGCACCATGTTCTGAAGGGTGAACCATTTCCTATGAAGAAAAGGAGTCAACGGGGTTTTTTTGAGCACCCTGGAAAGGACCTCACTCTGAAAGCCATCTCATTCCGTACACTAACTGGAAAATATAAATACACGGTGTGACAGTGTTGGCAGCTCCCCAGCCAGAGAGAAAGGGTTTGCCTTCTAGTCAGTGGCGGTGGTTTTCACAATAGTATTATAAACTTCTATCAAACATGTACTGAGCGCTTGTGACACACAGAACAGCCTCTCCATGAAAAGAAATTACAGCTGTCAGCTCCCATCGCAGCAGCCTCAGATTTACAAGCCGGCGGAAAGAACCTGTGTAAGAAACCATTCATTACTAAAGGTGAAAAGTACAAGCAGATTTATTTAGGGGGAAGATATTTAGAATCACAGAACGGCTTCGGTTGGAAAAGACCTTTAAGATCATTGAGTCCAACCATTTATCCATCCCTGCTAAGTCTGCTACCAGACCATACCCCCAGGTACGACATCTGCTTGTCTTTTTAACTCCTCTAGGGACAGTGACTCAACACCTCCCTGGGCAGCCTTGTCCAGGGCTTGACAACCCTTTCAGTAAAGAAATTCCTCCTAATATCGAACCTAAATCTCCTCTGGTGCATCCTGAGGCCATTCCCTCTTGTCCTGTCACTGGCTACCAGGGAGAAGAGCCCAGCACCCACCCTGCTACAACCTCCTTCCCAGGAGCTGCAGACAGTGATGAGGTCTCCCCTCAGCCTCCTCTTCTCCAGACTGAACAACCCCAGGTCCCTCAGGCACTCCTCGTAAGGTTTGTGCTCTAAACCCTTCCCCACCTCCTTTCCCTTCTCCAGATGTGCTCCAGCCTCTCAATGTCCTTCTTGTAGTGACGACTGAACCCAGGATTTGAGGTGTGGCCCCACCAGTCCAGGGGCACGCTCCCTTCCCTGCTCCTGCTGGCTACGCTGTTTCTGATCAAGCCAGGATGCTGTTGGCCTTCTTGGCCACCTGGGCCGCTGTTGGCTCAGCTGCTGTCAACCAGCACCCCTAGGTCCTTGTCCTCCCGGCAGCTATTCGGCCACTCCTCTCCAAGCTGGAGCTTCACAGGGTTGTCGTGACCCAAGTGCAGGACCTGGCACTTGGCCTTGTTGAACTTCATGCAACTGGCCACAGCATTAGGAGAATTGTGTTCGTTTATCAGAGAAATTCTATTTCTTATAACCTCTCGGTCCTGTTTGCTAGCACACCTGACTGTTTGTAAAGCGCTAGTTCATTCAATACCACTTCCCCATTCACACCAAGATCCAGCTCAAACCGAAGCCAGCTCATCTCGTGCAATCACCTCGAGTTCTGTACCCAGATACTGCAGAGCAGGCAAAAATGCTGGTGGGGACGGGCCCAAGGCAGAAGGTTACCTTGAAACAACAGGCTTGGAGGGCTAGGATTTAAAAATAAAGTCCTCCAGCAATGCCTTCCGCATCTCGTGGTCACCAGCGCAGCTGTAAAACAGATGCACTCCATCCCAGAGTTATCATTGAATAGCCCAATCAGGGAAGAAAATCAAATGAGCTTTTCAACTCCTCTTGCACGAAATAGAAATTACTTAATGGCAGACTCAGGGTTTCAGCAGCACAGATTTCTCCGATTGAGAAAAGAGGTCAGATTATCAGCTTGTGTAACTGGCAGAGACTCGTTTGTGTGACAGGAAAGCCATTTACCCCAGGAGGACATCAGGCCTGGGGACCTCGACATCAGCAAGCACTCACAACTGATGGAAAACCCAGCGGTGCAGGTGCCCACCCAGCCTCGGGCTGTCCCGCAGGTGTCAATAAGCGCTTCTCTGTTGGCTCTTGCGGATGATTGCTGTGTTAGCAACACTCCTGCATGGCCCTACCTGGATACCTGCTGGAACACCACCTTGGAGCACACCAACACGGAAGCCCCTTGGCAGGGCTGGGTTCATCACCTGGGCGTACTGGGACCTGCGTGGGCTGCAAATGGCAGCACAGCCCTGCGAGTCTTGGTTTGCAAAACCAAGTGAAACCTTCCCAAGGAAACAAAGGTTTCCCTCTCCTGTTCCTACTCTCCCTACAACTACTTGACTTTCATCCTCAAGAAGGCAGCATCCTCTCCACTCAAGATGATTAACAGCAATGACAAATAGGTGCAGTACAATGAATAACCTAAACAGCTGGAGCTCAGACACATTTGAGGGAAAAAGAATCCAGCACCATTTCACTTCTTATTTCTCTATTTGCAAGACCTAAAATCCCAGTCTAAAACATCAGAGCAAGCAGCTAATTGTGAAGCAATGAGACCTCTGAAAGCTTAGTGTGTTTTGAATCACAGAATCATAGAATCACTAGCTTGGAAGGGACCCATTGGGTCATCGAGTCCAATGGTTTAGGTTGGAAGGGACCTCAAAGCCCATCCAGTTCCACCCCTGCCATGGGCAGGGACACCTCCCACTGGATCAGGGGCTCCAAGCCCCATCCAACCTGGCCTTGAACACCTCCAGGGATGGGGCAGCCACCACTGCTCTGGGCAACCTGGGCCAGGGCCTCCCTGCCTTCACAGCAGAATAATTCTCGCCAAGATCTCATCTCAATCTTCCCTCTTGCAGCTGAAAACCATTCCCCCTCATCCTGTCCCTGCCTTCCCTGACCAAGAACCCCTCTTCAGCTTTCCTGGGCCCCTTTCAGCTCTGAAAGCTGCTCTAAGGTCTCCCCGCAGCCTTCTCTTCTCCAGGCTGAACAACCCCTATGGATGGCAAGTTTACCACCCACTGCAGATGAAACACAGTGCCTTCCTTGAAGACAACCACGTGGGCTGGAGTATCCATTCCTGACAAGAATGAACACCAGAATAGCTTGCAGAAACCATCCCATAGTTTGATAGCCAGAAGCCTCTGCACGGGAAGGGACCTCTGCCCTGTCACCCCCTTAGAGCAATGCCATTTAAACACTGAACACAGAGAGGGGGAACTTGGCACCTGTCCTTCGGAGCCTGCATTTCCCATCTGATGACACCCCAACAACTGTGCCAGTTTGATGAACATGACCTCATGTTTCTTCTTCAAACGAGACCAATGCTGCTCGTGACCACAGCCCACCATGTGCCTGTTTCTGCAGTGAAAGGCTCCCCTTCCCTCCCACTCGTTATCCTCAGGGAAGGCCACCAAGTCTCCACGCCGGGTCTCAGAGAAGATTTCAGCCTTCCCTTCTGACAAGGCTTCACTGTGGCTGCCCCATCCCTGGAGGTGTTCCAGGCCAGGTTGGATGGGGCTTGGAGCCCCTGATCCAGTGGGAGGTGTGGAACTGGGTGGGCTTTGTGGTCCCTTCCAACCCAAACCATTTCATGATTCTATTATTCTAGGCCTTCCCCTCTCCGGATTTCAAAACAGACCATTGCAAAGCAGGGAGGAGCCGAACCCCAAGAGCAGTGAGGGAGCAACACACACTTCTCAGCATTAACTCCTTGTCCAGGGGCTTAACGATACAGCAAATAAGCTGAGAAGAAGCGAGAACTTTAAGCGACCAATCTGTTATTTTCAAGTCTCTTTTGCAAGAAAATGAACCGTAAATCACCCACTATAAAGGACAAAACCTTGTTACTTTTAAAAGGTTTGGGAGACTGAGCTTTTGGGGTTGTTTTATCTCTTTTTCCCTTCTTCTTTTCTTTTCCTCAGGACCTTTGTACAGAAACATTTGGCTCAGTTTAACAGATGCTGATACAGAAATGTTTTCTGTAGCTAAAATTACTCTTTGCTGCCTATTCCCTTTTAGCTTCTATCAGGAAAACAGGCTTACATTTTAAATACTTTTTCCTTTTTCCTGCTCCTGGCTTTTCTTTTCCCCTTTTTGAAACGCTAGGTTAAAATCTACAGTGAACAGACGTAGAGCACACACAGAGCACCGACTGCACAGACTTGCATCCTCAACTTTCAAACTCGATCCAGGTAGCAAGCAGGACTTTTCTGCTAATTTGAGGTATCTTAGAGCACCATCTTCAATCCGGAGGTGTGTGTATACGTGGAGAGTTGAGGACTAAGCGCTAAACTGTGATAGCAGATGTCATGGTCCTTTCTGGCCACTTTTCACACACTTCCTTCACATCCCTTGCTGGCCCAGACAGCCCAACATGTTTTTCACACCCCAGTTGTCTGACAGGAAAATTCACCTCTTCTATTTCTTTAGTTTTATTGGCTTTATGCAATCATGTAGGGCATAAGCTTACTACAAGCTCCTTAGGGCAATGGCAGGAGGCAATCGGTCGTCTTTACAGGGCCTAGGAATGTTCTAGGTGTGGTGGGAGTATCTGAATTTCTTTGAAGAACACACACGTATCTCAAAGTTTACAAGTGTTTCTGAGCTCAGCACCTCCTGCAGTTACTAACCGTCCTGGGATAAAGAACCAATACTTTTTGCTTTTCTGGCCAGCTACCTTGTTATCCTGAGAGGCACATCCTCCTTGCTGAAACAGACTGGGAAGCACAGGATGCTTGGGATTGGAAGGGACCTTCACAGGTCATCCAGTCCAGCCCCTGCCACTGGCAGGGACATCTTTAACTCAATTAGGTTGCTCAGAGCCCCATCCATCCTGACCTGGAACGTTTGCAGGGATGGGGCAGCGACCACTACTCTGGGCAACCAGGGCCAGGGCCCTCCCACCCTCACAGCAAAGCATTTCTTCCTAAAATCTCATCCCAATCTCCCCTCTTGCAGCTGTAAACTGTTCCCTCCGTCCTCTCCCTGCCCTCCCTGATCAAGAGCCCCTCCCCAGCTTTCCTGGAACCCTTTCCAGCACTGGAAGCTGCTCTAAGGTCTCCCCAGAGCCTTCTCTTCTCCAGGCTGAACAACCCCAACGCTTCCAGCCTGTCCTAACCTCACTGCATTGATGTATGTTCCCATCATGACTCCAATAAGGAGAGGATGGTGACCGTGCCCTGCCTGGTGGAGGCCTCATTGCCCGACAGTGTCACACCAGTAACCAGCCCACAAAGCCATCAGGTCTTCCACGCTGTCAGATGAAGCTACAGCTCTGCCTGGAATGAAATCTGGGCATCCATGGGGAAAGCCAAGCAGGTTTGGCTTTGCAGCATGGAAATTGTCTCAGCATTTTAACGATTGGAGAAGAACTGATTTCAACAGGTCAGGCAGAAATGAAGGGAGTTTGTGTGTCGGGATTGGAAAGCAGTACCTCCACGTCTCCCCGGGGGAGGGAGCAAGGAGCAGGCTCCAAGCTCTCCGTGGCTGTTTCTCTAAACCTATGGGCTTTGTCCCCTGCCAGAAGATGGCTTCCAAGCCTCTGACCCCAGGCCTCTGCTTGCAGCAATCCCAGGATTTTGCCCCAGCAGAAACCACCTGGAGCCAGAAGAAAAATATTGTCCGGCTCCATGGAACCCAGCAAAGACCCACCATGGTGTTTGTTCCTCACTGCCTCGTTGCACTTCAGGATGGACTCCAGAGGTGCACGTTTAGGCCATAAAGACATGTGAGCAAAAGCAAGGCTACAGTCACCAAGTGCATCTGCGTCAGCCCTTCATCAGTTCTGAGCTTTGGGACTCACCTGGATTCCAATCAAAACTCCTTCCTTTGGAAAGGTAAACCCTGTGGCGAGCATCGCCTTCCGGAAGGCAGAGTACACGTCCTCCCCAAAGCACGCGACCTGGGCAAATGCACAAAGAAGGAGGTGTGAGGGAAAAAGCCAAAACGAACCCAAGAACAGTTCTTTGAAAAGAAACAGGAATGACATTGTAAAACAGGCGCTTTGGGTTCTTCATGCAGAATCAAACTGCCTTCCCACAGAATCTGCGGGCAAGGGAGACGCTAAATCAGAAAATCATTGCAGGCAAAGCGTATCATTTTAATAAAGCAATAACGAAGGAATACACAACACTTCAGTTTCAAACAGCACGCTAAGGAGCGATGGGAACTGATCCTGTCGAGCTATGGGAATCACAGAATGGTTTGGGTAGGAAGGGACCTCAAAGCCCATCCAGTTCCACCCCCACTGGATGGGGCAGCCACCACTGCTCTGGGCAACCTGGGCCGGGGCCTCCCCACCCTCACAGCAAAACATTTCTTCCCGAGATCCAGTTCTCTCATTACACCTCATATCTCAGCTCTTCTCTCTAAACTCATCCTTGAGGGATCAGCCTGATCCACAATGCAGCTGGCCGAGGGGTCCTCTCCTGGATGCTCTAGGGTGGTGGACAGCCCCTTCCCTGCCTGGTAGGCTGGGAGCAAGGGTTTCCAACCAGCTGGGAGAGGTTGATCATCACAGCCACAACGCTCAAAGGGATCCCCAGCACTGTATCTCCTACTGTTGTGGGAGCCACAGCTCCCAGCAAGATCCAACTCTGCTGGAGAGATCTGACAAATCCAAGCTCAAATCAAGGCGTGTGCGTGAAAAGTGTCTGGAAGGAATAATTGAGCGTTTTACCCAAAGCAAGTTATTATTCTTACTTCACTCATAAGGAAGACCTTCATAACTGTCACATTTTATGGAATTTGTGAATATGGATCTTTCCAACTCATAAAAGTTAATAATCTCTCCCTTATGACCAAGGTAATCTCTAACTCCATATAAAGCACAGAAAAATAATTCTTGCCCTCAGTTACATTTTTATTCCTTTTTTTTTTTTTGGAGGGGGGTTGTCTGTGTAGTCAATTTTGTTGTGAGAACAAGGAAGTCATGAATGTTGCTTGGCTTTTTTCTGCCTGTTAATCACGCTGAGAGGAAAGCTGCGATATTGATTCCTCACATTTTATAAAGAGTGAAGTGATTCTGGAGAGGTGCAGGAGACCCAGGGCTTTCCCTACCACCTACTTGGGTATCAGAGTGCTTTTTTGTACTAAAATACTCTTTCCTAAAGAAAACAGCTCAGGGAGACACACCCAAGCTCAACCCAAACGGAGCAGCCCAGACTCTGCCACCTGCCTAGCTATGGTACTGCAGAGTTAAGGCTAATCTAATTACCTCCATACTTAATCACTTCACAGAATCACAGAATCATAAATGCTGGAAAAGCCCTCTAAGCTCATTCAGTCCAACTGTCAGCCCAACCCCATCATGCCCACTAAAGCATGTCCCAGAGTGCCACCTCTACAAGCTTTTTGAACTCCTCCAGGGATGGTGACTCCACCCCTGTCCTGGGCAGCCTCTGCCAGGGCTTCACCACTCCGTCAGTGAAGAAGTTTTCCCTCATATCCATTCTAACCCTCCCCTGGTGGAACTTGAGGCCTTTTGCTCTCATCCCATCACTTGTAACTTGGGAGAAGAGCCCAGCACCCACTTCACCACAATCTCCTTTCAGAGAGCTGCAGAGAGCGATGAGGTCTCCCCTCAGCCTCCTCTTCTCAAGGCTGAACAACCCCAGGGCCTTCAGCCGCTCCTCATAACCCTTGTTCTCCAGCCCCTTCTCCAGCTCCGTTAATATCTCTTCCAAAAACAGAGATGGAAACTCGTACCCCTGGAAGGGCCCACCCAGGCTTCCTGAGCCTACCAGGAAGAGGAACAGCTTTGCGTCTCTACAGTGAGCCACACGGCACCAGAGACACATTTTGGACACACTGCTCAGCTCTTCTGGGCAAAGAGTGGGCAAAGCAGCCCCATGACCCCCCTCATCCTACCGACAGTTAATACCGCAGCCATCACATTTTATTCATCCTTTCTCACCTTTGGCACCTTGGAACATGCCTTGATGGTTACCAGGCAACAACAAAAATACCATCACCCCCTCCCATATTTGTTGCCTTTAGGCAACTAGCACATTCCAAAACCAGACGCTGATGACCCGGAGTCTTGATATTGCTATCGTGGCATCGGTTCATGAGGGGGGTGGAAAGCTGTAAGCACTTCCCCGTCTGGAAGGAGGTGATTCATAAACCAAACTCATGCACTGAGAACCTCCCAGAACCCCACAGCATTCAGATAAACTCGTTTCAGGCTGTCACACCATCCAGGTCCAACTCTGACATGCAGGTAAAGAGGGACATCCAGTGGCTGAACAAACCGGCTTTTCCAGGGCAATGTGTTTTTAGAGATAAGAAAGATGTTTTCAATTTTCTGAAGAAGCTACAGATGCCATCATGATTCAGGCAGTAATCAGATCACTTTCAAAGATTCACGACGTTTAAAGGCAGATTGGTTTAAAAAAATATAGTGACTTTAAAAGGTACCTCCCCAGTCGAGGCCATTTCACATCGGAGCACCGGGTCAGCATCTCGCAGCCGGGGCCAGGAAAACATCGGGGCCTGGTGAAAGAAAGAGAGGGAGGGAGAAAGAGAAGGAAAATTTAATGGATCATTTAAAAAAAAGAAAATCCAGCTACAATTGGAAATGACAAGAAGAGATAGACATGAGTTAATCCAAACAAAGCTCTGGTCAAGGCTGACCAGCAAAGGAGGACTTGGCAAATGACCTCCCTCAGCATCTCGATGATGTGTTTCATCAGTAAATCAGCTTTCTAGCTCCTGTAGCCCTGCTGCTATTTTGATGGCAGGTTTCTAAGCTGTGGTTGACGAATATCACTACCATTTTCAGGACACGTTCTAATGCACAAAGGCTGTGAGGCATCTCATTCATGAAACAAGGAGAGAGATTGTCTGAAACCAGTCGGTTTTAGAGAGAAAAGTGTTCTCCAAGAGAAATTTTTCATTCACAGGAATCAAACCTTTCCACAAGACACTTTGGGTGCAAACCACATGAAACTTGAAAGTGATTTTCATGTTTGTCCTTTCCATACCTGTAATTGTTTTATATCTTTTAATAAACATATTAAATGCTGTGATCATTATCATTATAGAGTCATGGAATGGTTTGGGTTGGAAGGGAGAGAGTAGGTCACCCCGTTCCAACCCCTCTGCCAGGGTTCGGAACATCCTGGAGGGGTTCAAGGCCAGGTTGGATGGGGCTTGGAGCCCCTGATCCAGTGGGAAGTGTCTCTGCCCATGGCAGGGGGGTGGAACTGGATGGTCCCTTCCAACCCAAACCATTCGATGACTCTATGAATGGCATTTGCATAAGGACAGCATCCTTGCTGTTTAATAAAGCATCTATTTTTAAAACCAAAGACATCATTCTGTTCTTGGAAGTCCCTGGGGGTAACACTGCAGACAAGACAGCTGCTGTTTCCTGACGCCTAACAATGACCAACTGAAATGTGACAGCAGAAATTCATTGCAAAAGGTTTCCCCCCAGAATATCATCTGTCTTCATGACTTTTAGATCAGTTTTGCTTCTTCTACAATTGACTGTCACTTCTTATACAGTGACAAACTCAACCTCACAAGCTGAGATATGGCACTCAAGGTGTATCGTTTCTAATGCATATTTGTCTCGAAAGAGAACAAGCACCAAAGCCTGCACCGGCTCCCTAATTTTTGCCTGCCACAACCACGGAAATGCAGCAGCAGGGGCAGACACTGGAACTGCAAATAAATCCTACTCAAAGCTCAGTCAGTCATGCTCTACGCAGGATTTAACCTTGGCCAGGCCATGATGCTTGTGTCACCCCGCACACAAACACGGCAAGACAATATTTCAGTCGCTAAAGCTCCAGTGGTGGGACTTCAAATCCACAATGGAGCAGCTATGTTGGGAAAGAAACAAAGAGCTTCATCGTCTCTTTTCCAAGCATTTAAGAATCGCTGAAGAAAAAATCCAAGCCAAAAATCCTATGCAAATAATTCTAGCAATAAAAACATAAGTAGACAGAAAATACAGTGCATTAGTAACAAGGAGCAGGTTTAACTGGAACAGCTTTAGCGTTTCCAAAGGTATTAACAGGTTTTTATATGTGACAAATCCACACAGAACAGAGCAACATAAAGGGCTCTGTAGTGTATTTTTCAAGACTACAGCTGGGTTTTCTGCTCTGTAGCCAGTATTCCCAGGAGAGACAGAATTCCTGACAGTTCAGCTAACGACAGCACAGAAGCCCTGGGTCTAAATAACAGGAATTTATAAAATAAATAAGACTCACAAAAAGAAAAAAGAAGCTCAGGTTGGAGTTTCAGCTAAAGCTTATCTGCAGCATCAAAATAAAATGCAACACTACTTCTAGACTGACCATTTGCCAACAGCCTGAGCCAGCTAAGGCCACAGATTTGCCTTGAGTTTTAGTAGGTCTGAACATTTTATCAGCGGAAAGAAGCTGGGCATTTTCCTTTTCCTCAATTCTCACTTGATATGGAAACTATTAAAGCTTGAAAGTTGCTGTACAAACAGTTCTCATTATCTGCTGTATATTCCACACTGCTGTTCCAGATTTTTATGATTAGGCACTTCAATTAATTGTTTTCCTCCCATTAAGCTTGCAAAAATATCTACAGTTCACTTTGGTGCCTTGGGTGCTGTAGAAGCTTCGTCATTCTAAAAAGTCAAAACTTTGGCCCCACGGAAATCAAAGGATCCAAGACTTTCAGCCTCGTTTTAACCAGTGGTGCGTGCAAAGGGATTTCATGCATTCCATGCTGACATCCCAAATCCTGAAGATAAAATGCTGGGGCCACTCAAAACACAAATCTGTACGTGTCCACGCGTATATTCAACGGTGTTATGAAACAGCCTCAGTGTTTGGTCCTGCACGTGCACATTTATTGTGCAGCGCCTCAACATGATTCACAGGAGGTCAGAAGTAAGAAAGAAAGGGAGATTGATTTTGTTAATAACCAAATGCTAATTTCCCTTTGATTTCTCTCTAAGATTCCGCATAAACTATCTTAACAGAAACTCCAAAAGGTCAATTTAGCCCCTGGCCAATAAATAAATGATTCTCTCTGGGCATTAACGTAATAATTGTCTGTTAATGAGCTCCGTTAGGGGGTTTCTGCTGGTTTTCTTTTGGGAACCATACCTTAATCCCAACATAGCTGGAGGGAATAATGGGATGCTCCAGCGTGGGAAGGGAGGACTCATTAATCTCTTTTCCAGTCATCACTTTTGTGGCCACATCGATGAAATCCACCCCCAGAGTCTTGGATACAAAGGGGAAGGAGCGAGAAGCCCGCAAGTTGCACTCTATGACCTGATGGGAGGAAAACAGAGAAATGCCAGGGTCAGGGACTGTGAAGGGAAGAAACACGTTGGGTCATGTCTCTGGAAATCAGTCCTTACTCCTCTTGGCACAGATCCTCTTCCAACTGTCAAATGAGAGGCACAGAAACTGTGGTCCATGTTACAAACAGCGATGAGGGACGGGTAGTGGGTAGCTTGAGGTACAAGGAGTCTGCTGAGGTTCATCCCTATTGTCTGAGAAGCAGAACTTTGGAAAACAGGTTGTGCTCGGCCCTCTGTTAATGTGGGAACTTGTGCCCAGGCATCAGGCACAACCTTTAGAAGCCCACCTCAGGCTTTTTCCATCAGCAACAGAAAGCCAGCTGCTCCCACAAAGGGTCAGACATCTGCCGTACTACTGCTCCTAAGAGCTCCTAGGACCAGGCTAATCCGATAACCATCTTAACGGCTTATATTCAAGAACTAAACACTGAAATTGTATCACTTTCTTTCCGATGACTTGGAAGGCTTATTGAAACGATCAAAATAGCTAAAGGTGAGAGTGTATCAGAAATCTAAAAGCAATGATATTCAGCTCACTGGATGAGGCTGCAGGTCCCAGTGCTGCCCATCATTATCCAATCTGATAATATTCCAATCTGATAATTTTGGGAAGGACAACAGGCCACCACAAAGCAAATACTGACAGACAATGCACGAGCAATCACTAGAGCTCTTACCAGCACATCGTTGCCTCGCACCAAAAACTGAACGTTGAAAGGCCCAGAGATGGCAAAGGCATCGGCAATCTTTCTGGTAGCAGCTTTTACCTACAAACAAGCAAATAAAGTAAAAACGCGCACCACACTGCCTTTAAAAAACATCAGGGATTTGATTTCTCCACTGGTGACTGAGTTCTCCCAAGCAAAGAGGGAAAAGCAGACCCAAACTCTTCTTCTCCGTTCTCCTTTCAGTGCCAGTGCAACACACACCTTCTCCAAGGCTCCCTGGCTAATGGTCTGCGTGGGTAACATGAGGGTGGCATCTCCAGAGTGAACGCCGGCATCCTCCACGTGCTCCGAGATAGCGTGGGAGATAACCTATGCCAGTAATGAGAGAGCAGTTACTCCCCTCACCCTCTCACATGAGCTGCCCCCCCCCGCCAACCTCCTTGTCTTCTGCTAAGCCCAGCACAGTCTCCCAAATCAGGTCCTATCCAAAGGATACAGACAGAAGGGAAAAAAGGGAATCACCCAAGATGTTGGGGACAATAGGTCTGAAGCAAACACAAGGCATATAAACAATGGGATCATGTTCATGACGGCTGGAGCACTTCCCGTACGAGTACAGGCTGAGAGAGTTGGGGTTGTTCAGCCTGGAGAAGAGAAGGCTCAGAGGAGACCTTGGAGCAGCTTCCAGTGCTGAAAGGGCTCCAGGAAAGCTGCGGAGGGGATTTTTAGCAAGGCTTCCTGTGACAGGACAAGGAGGAATGGTTTTAAACTAAGGGTGGGGAGATTTAGACTGGATCTAAGGAAGAAAAATTTCCTTGTGAGAGTGGGGAGGCCCTGGCCCGGGTTGCCCAGAAACAGGCACATTCCTAGTAATGAAAACCTTAAAGGTCAGGTTGGATGAGGCTCTGAGCAACCTGGTCTGGTTGAAGATGTCACTGTTTATCAAGGGGTTGGGCTGGATGACCTGTAAATGTCCCTTCCAACCCAAACCATGTTATGATTCTACGTCTCTCACATCATAATTAGTCAAACTGTAAACATGCTAAAATCTACCACAGTTGGCAGATCCTAAGGCTTCCTTCTCTCTAACACACACTGATTAGAAGGTAAGAGATAATTATGTTTTAAGGCAGCTCTGCTTGCTGCAAACACAGAGAGTTGTCATTCCCCCATAGAAACAGGTAGGGACTAACATTATCTGTATGTTATCTTTTCTCCTCTCTTTTTGTTTGCGGTGTTTTAATCACACAAACACAAGCAGAGGGAACGCAGGCCTGAGGATTTAAATTGAATGAACTGAATGAGTTGAATCAAGGCGCACTACCCCGATTCCCAAAAAGGGATCTTGTCTCCTGGTTAAGAATGAAGATTCAAAGCAGAATCCTACTATTAAATAAGAATTGTGCAATTCTTTTGGTGAAAACCATATTTGATTAGCAATGAAACGCAAAGTGAAGCTGTGATAACAAACTGACTGGGGTGATAGCGTAACACATGCTGATATGGCTCTGATGAGAGTAATTCATGAAGGCAGTGATCTGCAAACCCAGTAAAAGTTCTCTTTTAAAAGGAGTCATTCATGTGGTCAAGCAATGCTTAAAAAAGAACTGTTTAGTTCTTTACAATAAGAGCTTTTCAAGCACAGTGGTTTTGAACCTAAGGTGAATTCATCTTTTCTTGTTTCTCAGCATGAAACCATGGCTCTACAGTAAATCATTCAAACCATCCAGTTTAGGAATTCTCCAGTCCTGAAAAGAAGTTCACTATTAAGGAAAAGCAAAGCTCTTACCCTTCCTGCTGTGGCTACCGCATCCATTTCCACTTCACGGGCATCTTCAATAAATTTCGTGAGCACCACAGGGTGATCCTGTCACCAAGACAAGACAAAAGAAGAAAGTTCTTATTTGAGAGTATTTGGGGATCCGTCCAAGGGCTCTACTCCTCATCTCTGGAATGGCTTGGGAAGCAGAACCCCACAAGACCAATCTGTTAGTATCCTTATTGCCACAGAGAAGTGGAATTTGCAAAGAAAAATGACTTTGCAAAGAAATAAAACATGGCATGATTTCCCCAAAGCCACTGATGCATTAGTTTGAGTCCTTCATAACACCACCATGATGGGGAAAACTGGGGCAAAACCACAAAGAGGTGAGACCATGATAGAAAGAAGATGGTGGGACATGTGCACGGATCCAGTGACCTCTGATCTTGTCTCCCAAAGACGTTTCTTACCTGCAAGTACTTCAGTTCTTTGTTCCTCTGAGCCTCCCAGCCACCTCACTGAGCACACTGCTTCAGAGTCAGTGATTCTTGGCATACTTAATGACTTTCTAACACCTCCCACTGGATCAGGGGCTCCAAGCCCCATCCAACCTGGCCTTCAACACCTCCAGGGATGGGGCAGCCACCACTGCTCTGGGCAACCTGGGCTACAGCCTCCGCACCCTCAGCGTGAAGAATTTCTTCCTAATGTCTCATCTAAATCTTCCCCCTTCCAATTTAAAGCCATTCCCCTTTGTCCTATCCCTGTCCTCCCTGATCCAGAGCCCCTCCTCAGCTTTCCTGGAGCCATTTCAGCACTGGAAGCTGCTCTAAGGTCTCCCTGCAGCCATCTCTTCTCCAGGCTGAACAACCCCAACTCCCCCCAGCCTGACCTCATAGCGGAGGTGCTCCAGCTCTTGGATCATCTTCATGAACTTGTCCTTGACTCTCCTTACCTTCCCTGGCATTCAAGGGTTCCCTTCCCCTTCTCCCTACCATTTCTGGGATGCCAGCACACAATTCCTGCTCTTCTCTTGCCTCCCAGCCACCAGCTCCAACAGCCGGTTAAAAATCTAATCCACGTTCTTCCAGGCCAGCTTTATGCCTCAACATTTTACCTGTCCCATCCACTATTAACTGCCTGTTATTTATTAGAGAATAAAATGGAATAAATGACAGCCTGTGCATGCTCAAAAGGCTCCTCTTGAAAAAACATAAAGCAACTCCAGAAGTTACAAGACGCAATTCCTTACATTCATCAGTGCAAGGGTAAATTCTCAGGCAAGGACAATGCCGCAGCCCGCACCGTTTCATAAATCTAGTGCCTTGTGTCCTGTAACTTCTGTCTTGCTGCAGTTTTTCACCGGGAGATTTTATACGTGCATACAACCTTGTTTACTCCGATCTGCCTCAACTCGCACAAGAAGTTTTGAACGTTATTGACAACATAAATACCATAATGACACAGAACCGTTACAGCAAAGTAGCTAAAACAAGACAACAGCACCAGTCGGGGAGACTTTTGGGTGATGCTCTCTTGGATGGAGCAGAACAAGGAATGGTTTTGAACCCAGAAAAGATCCTAGAACCATAGAATGTCCTGGGTTGGCAGGAAGCCACAAGGAACATCGAGTCCAACTCCTGTCACTGCACAGGACAGCCCCAACATTCACACCTTGGGACTGAGGGCAAAATGAAGCCTGTGTCCCACGAAAATGCTCCTGTTCAGTTGTGTGTTCACAACTAACATTGCCGGTACTGTGGAACCACTCACAGGCCACAAACCCTTGGTGAGACTAAAAAAGCCTCCCTAATTTAGAAGCAGATTACAATATTTTGCTCTGGTTTGCCTCTTGCTACCTTAGCTTCAACTATAGTATGGCTTTTGTCAATAGAAAATACTGCACGAAGAAAGAAGCCTTCCCTCGCACAAGCATTTAGCCTGTAAATGTAGTGTAAACCTCCTGACGATCAGGGCCAGAGCACCCAAAGACTCGTGGTGAGCAACTGGGCATGTTTGCAGCATCAGGGCTTTATTTGTGGAGCAGAACTGGACATCAGCAGGATCCTATGGGAACATCCACTCTTTCCCTTAGGAATACTTCACTGATTACCAAGACTCTACAACTGCAACTCCCAGCGCGGCCTACTGTACCACGGAGGAGACCTCTCAGCAGTGAAGAGCAACACTGCCCAACTCAGGCTAATCATGCTGTGATGAGTTAAGTGGATTAAGGGTCGTTTCCCCTGGCTCCAGCCTCCTAGATGGGATCCATTGCCATCACAAAGCCATCCAGCGGGAGGAGAAAATCAGCGTGGTTTGGGCTGCCACTTGGCCTGCTCCTGTGAGCGTGTGGGGAAACAAGAGGCAGGGGATTGAAGACGGAATATGAAGAGAAACTAGGTTTTTGGGAGGCCGAGCACTCCTAAGAAGCTGATGTCTCCCACAGGCTGACCCCGTAGTCCTCTGAGAACTATAGAATTCATTGAATCACAGAATCCCTAGGTTGGAAAAGATCTTTGAGATCGAGTCCAGCCGTACCTGTCCACTATTGAACCAGATCCCTGAGCACCTCGTCTGTCCAACTTTTAAACCCCTCCAGGGACGGGGACTCCACCACCTCCCTGGGCAGCCACTGCCATAGCCTGAGAACCCGTTTGGGGAAGGAGTTTTTCCTGACATCCAATTTGAACCTCCCCTTGCATAGTTTAAGGCCATTCTCTCTCATCTGATCAGTTGTCACTTGAGAGAACAGACCACCACCCACCTCTCTACAACCTCCTTTCAGAGAGCTGCAGAGAGTGATGAGTTCTCTCCTCAGTCTCCTCCTCCCCAGGAAACTTCCATCATGTGCTCCATACACGTGCAAAGCACATGGTTTTGTTCTTACTCATGCTGTAACCAGCTAACGAATCTCTTGAGTGAGCAGGAATGTGTCTGGCTTCCATAGTCAGCTGTGTTTCCAGGAAGTTCCTCTTTAACTGACTTATTTATAACTCCCAAGATCCCCATCATGGTGGTGCTTATGTTTCTACAGGATCATTCCGAACACGGATGATTCCAAAAAAAGGGGGGAAAACTGCAGAAGAAGAGAGACTAAAAGGCAAGGGCAAGCTCAGAGTTTGTTGAAAGGTCAGGCTTCCAACTCTGCGTGCTCTTCATTCAACCTCGATGGTTTAACTTTCCCCTCCTCCCATATTCTCATCTCCCCAGACATCCCTTGTATCACAACACTGACAGAAGGTGGAGAAGAAATCCAGGCTTTGAGGTGTCTGTTGTCTTCTGAAGAGTTTATATCTTGGGAAAATGGCTCAGATTTCTCTTTTCTACATGTCCACAAGAAAGACCAAACCCTTCCCTGTGCTTGAATAAAGACACTTAAAAAAATCTCCAAATTAGCTTTCCAAAAATGTTTAAAAACAGAAACCAGCACTTTCATCTTCTGCATTAGACGCTCTGCAGATCAATAATCCCACTGGATGAGCAGCAGCCAGGCAGCAGTCCTGCTTTTGTATCAGCGGAAAACGGGACTGAGTACATTTCTGAGAGAGTTAAATGTCAGAGCAAAGGCGGCAAATGTGCCTGCATTTAAAAGAGGAGGGAAAAAGGCCATTGGTTTGGAACCTTTAAAGCCCATTCAGTTCCACCCCCTGCCATGGGCAGGGACACCCCCCACTGGATCAGGGGCTCCAAGCCCCATCCAACCTGGCCTTGAACCCCTCCAGGGATGGGGCAGCCACCTCTGCTCTGGGCAACCTGGGCCAGGGCCTCCTCACCCTCACCATGAAGAATTTCTTCCCAATGTTTCATCTAAATCTCCCCTTCCAATTTAAAGCCATTCCCCTCGTCCTGTCACTACAGGCCCTTGGAAAAAGAGATGGAAAGCACAGTAAAGGGGAAACAAATACAGCAAAAGCAAGAAGAACAAGCAGTAGCGGCACAAAGACTAGTACCTGAGAGACTCTGGTGGCTTCAGCTAAGAACCTCTTCATTTCCTCTTCAGTGAACACTACGTTCATTGCCGACCCACTGTGAGAAAGGCAGAGAAAAGCAATCAGGTCACCTTCCCTCGTGACTTCAAGGGAGGAATCGGTGTTAGCACCACAGCGCAGGGTTGTCTCTACCTGTGTATGATGGACTAGCTAAGAGACCTCCTGGCTCAAGCCACTCGCTCCCCTCTGGACTGAAAGAAAGGCAGAGCTGATACCTAATGAACCTCCATTACTCTTCCTACAGAAGACAGGTGACCTCCAGAGCACTAACAAAGGACTGTAATGAAGAACTGTGGTCGTGTGGCTTTAGCACTGTGGCCAAATCCCCTTTCTGACCTAAGCCTTTAAAGCTCCCCCTAAACAGGAGAAGATGTCTGCTCAGCCAGACAGCCCCACAATGGACCCAGGCCTTCACAACAGCTCAAGACAACGCTGGTGCTGCGCTCACTTTACCCCCATTACTCCTCAGCGGCGGATGAAGAGAGGAATGCACAGGCTGCGGATGGTTGTGGCAGCATAAATGCAGATGAAAATGAGCTGCTCTTTGTTGGCCTTTTCCCTGGGCCCCTTCTCCCTAACGTTTTAGTCCTTAAGGGAGAGACACAGCAGGCACAGACATTGTATCTGGAAGCTGCTTGGAAATGTCGCTATCAGGAATAACAGAGAGGGGATTTCGGAGCACATGGGCTAGGGGTCAGCAATTCGGGTCCCTTCAAAAGACAAGAATCTTTTGAAACAGACCCCTTTAAAAAACCCTTCGGACAAACTGACAGAGACCGTGGGGAAAAGCAGAGGGAGGTTCTGTCCCATGAGATCAGTCTCTTCATCCTAAGATAGAGTCATAAAATCATGGAACGGTTTGGGTCGGAAGGGACCTCAAAGCCCATCCAGTCCCACCACTGCCACGGGCAAGGACACCTCCCACTGGATCAGGGGCTCCAAGCCCCATCCAACCTGGCCTGGAACCCTTCCAGGGATGAGGCAGCCACCACTGCTCCGGGCAACCTGGGCCAGGGCCTCCCCACCCTCATCGTGAAGAATTTCTTCCTAATGTCTAATCTAGATCTCCCCCCTTCCAACGTGAAGCCAATAAGCAGACCCACCATCTAGCTTATTCTGCTTTCCAACCACGTCTTTGGCTGATGCATATCAACAGGGTTCATTAAATCCAAGAACCTGCACCAGCAGCTCCACCAAGGCCATGCGCTGGGACCCACAGCACACAGCCAGTGGGGAAATGCGTTTAGTTTTCCAAGGCATTTGGCAAATATTAAGGCTGTGTCTGTTCAAAGGTTGAAGAAGTCTGACTGGGGACCTGCTGCTGTTCTGCAAATAGAGGCCAGACAGTCCGCTGTGCTCAGGCTTTTCACTCTCTGTTTCCTCAAGTATAACATTCTGCAGTCTCATCTTTCTTCCCGGAGTCTCCCTGTCCTGTCTGAACACTCATTAGCAAACACTTACATGGGAAGGGCCTACATGGAATTTCATACAGCAAGAACAACAGGCTAAAAGAACTGCTTCCTAAATGTCTGGAGAGTGACCTCACAAGCAGTTTCCACCTTCTCCTGGTCTGAGGGCTTTGTAACCCCACAGCAAGCTTCAGAAACTGTGTAGAAAAGTCACATCTAGTAGTCTTTCTTAAAGGATATTTCTTCAAGAGTTGAACATACAAGAAATCCTTCTCCTTTTCCTCTGTTTAAATAAAAAGGGGAATTTTTTCCTCCCTTGACAAAGAATATCATGCTGCTTCATTGTGACAGGCGTCCCTGTTTCATAGGAAAAGGATTCTGTCGTGCATTCATCTCCACTTGGTGCCCAAACTGTCTCTCTGTGCCAAGCACGGAAGGAACTCCTCGCAGAGAAGAGGAATCATTCAAAACGTGTGAGTTTGCTGCGTGCACGCGCCGGTGTGAGTGCTTCAAACAGCTGAGCTGTTGGAAGCGTGTGGCTCCATACAATGTCTGTGTAAAGAGAAGCAGCTGCCGCAACGCAGGGACACAAAACGTGCCTGTAAGCAGAGAAGCTTGGCAAACGCCACGCTGAACTCACAGGAGTGCTGTCATTTTCTGAGCCCAGATGCCAAATGGCCTCAGCGTCTTCCCTTCTGGTTTTCCTGGTGACAAATGATCTCCTGGCTTAATTGTACAGGTAGCAGTCCCTGGAGCCTTAAGAAACATCGCAGATACTTCAGGGCTTTGCCTTTGACATATGGAAAAGGTAACGCAGCTAAACAAGCCATTCTTATTATGTTCTACCTCTGACCTCTGCCTGATGGACCTAAGAGACCCCTTGCCTTCCTTGACTGGTTCGAGCAGTTGTCCCACCTCTTGAGATGGGCAACTTTATGCTGCGTGCACCTAGCAGGGTGTTTGCTACATATGCCCTAGTGTGATCTCCCATGTCTTAAAGAGGCTTTTGCAGTTCACATCCCCAACCTGACGAGCTGCCAGGGTGGAGCCTTACCTCAGAACGTAGGAAGGCCTCAGCAAACACGGGTAACCCACAGACCTTGCAAACTCCACTGCTTCTCCCTAAAGAAAGAGAGGAAAAATGTGCTGTGACCTAGAAAATACTTTAAATTCATATCAATATTTCAACTCTAACTGCATTTGCACATTGTGAGCCGTTAAGATGCAGCAGGGGGGGACACAGATGATGACAGTGACACTACAGCCTGGGTTGAATGTCATACATGACTTCTTAGTTCTAGAGTTGTCATCTTCAGAACTTCCCCGTCCACAGAGCTTCACCAGGAAAACAGAGCAGCACTGGCACACAGAATCATGGAACGGTTTGTGTCGAAAAAGACCTCAGTTCCAGCCCCTGCCATGCTCCAAGCTCCATCCAACCTGGCCTTCAACACCTCCAGGGATGGGGCAGCTACCACTGCTCTGGGCAACCTGGGCCACGGCCTCTGCACCCTTGCAGCAAAACATTTCTGCCTAAGACCTCATCTCAATCTCCCCTCTTTCAGCTTCAATCTGTTCCCCCTCTCCTCTCCCTGCCCTCCCTGATCCAGAGCCCCTCCCCAGCTTTCCTGGAGCTCCTTTCAGCACTGAAAGCTGCTCTAAGCTCTCCCCACAGCCTTCTCTTCTCCAGGCTGAACAACCCTAACTCTCTCAGCCTGTCCTCAGAGCAGAGGTGCTCCAGCACTTGGATCACCAGCGTGGCCTCCTGTGGACTCACTCTAACAGGTCCATGTCCTGTCCACCTGCTATAATAGTTTTCAAGGCCAGCAGGATAAAACAGAGTAGCTTGGCAGTGGTGCTAACTTTTCTGGGTATCTACCCCATGTTGTGTAAAGATGATTTAAAGACAATTCCCTTCCAGTTTTCAACCCCCTGCCAGTGATACTCCAACATCACTTTAAAGGGAACAAAATATTCTTCAACATTGATAGTAAAAAAAATGTCAAACATCTTTGGAATCTTGAAAGGTATCAGAAAATTGTTCCCCCTGAGCTCATAACAATGCTTCCTGGTTTCCCAGACACACATCCCAACTTACCAGCGTGCTGACCGCCCTCCAGGGAGCCTGGGCCACGTGCAGGTCATCCAGAACAGCTGAGAACATCGAGCGATCTTCTGCCCGGTCAATCTGCAAAGGACTTGTGCCAAGGATCTTCACTCCATTCTGGTGTAGTGGCACTGCCAAGTTATTGGGAATCTGCCCGCCTACAGAAATGATGCAACCACTGCATCCCTGTGAGCAGAGAGAAAGGAACACGGTCATGTCCAGGTTAGCGTAACATTAAGAGCTGTTGTAACAAGGAACCCAATATTTAGATTACACCACTTTTCATGTTGCTGTGAGCAATGGCAGATCATAAGAGCCACAGGAACCCAGGCCGCAAAGTGCAATTCAGAGCATGTAGCCTCTCTAAAACAGTGATATCCCCTTTATGTCACTCATCAGACAACAGTAACGTGAGGATGAATCCCCCAGGAAACTGAAGGAATCTACGGTCTTTGCCTGCCTTTGGACATCACACCAAGAGTTTACAACTTCTGGTGCACCACAGCCTTTTGCCCTGCTTCCGTGTCATGTTCAGGTGCTCCTGCCTCCCCAGAGAGGAGAAGCCCTGAGCTGACACATTCTCCTTTGCTCTGAAGAGGAAGGGCACCACACTATGAAAACTTCACACCCCACAAATCAACTCAAAACTCTGCTCGGTGGGGTCAGTTCTTCTTCCCACGTTCTCCTACACATGTAAACATGAGGATCATCCTTCAACCAAGCCCCTTCTCACTCCTCTGCAGTGACCTTTGGACACAGTACCAGGAATAAACAACATGGTTTTGGTCCTCTTTCTTTCTCAATCCAGCCTTTTCAAGCAAACAGCCTCAACCATGCTCAGAGTTGGAGACTTCCAGACATTCAGCTGAACTCTTTTTCACTCCGGAGTTCCAAAGCAATAACCTCCAGCAGGGAGGCAATGGGAAATAGCTGGCATTCTGTTTTTTCCCCCTAATTCTGTTATTTCCTAAGCAAACGCACCTTCCCAGCCCCAGCTGGCAGCATGTAGGAAGCACTCGCTGCCGACCCCTTGCTGGCCTGTACAAAGCCAAGCAGAGTCCAGTTCAAGAGACACCAATCCACCAACTGGCCTGTGGCAGTGAATTACACCGGATACATCTACCCCTTTAGTTTAATTCACCCTCAGCATTCCTGACTTGCTCCTCATTCCTTATAGAGCACTGACACTAACAAGTACTGCAGCCCTACAAGCTCGTTTCTACACAGGTTATTTGCAAGCGCTTCAGCCCCAGAAATGGATGAGGGGGGACACAGCACTCTCCAGTCACAACAGCACATACCGTGGTTGTCACGGGGTAACCACGATATTTTAAGTGAGGAGAAAAGAAAGGGCAAATAAGAAGAGACAGGCGAGCCCACTTGCAAACACACAGCCTTCTGCAGATGCAAATATGGGCTGCATCGAAAGTAGCGTGGCCAGCAGGGTGAGGGAGGAGATTCAGCCACTCTGCTCTGCTCTACTGAGATCCCAACCGGAGGCCTGTGTCCAGGTCTGGAGTCCTCAGCACAGGAAGGACACAAAGCTTTTGGAGCGAGTGCAGAGGAGGACACAGAGATGTTCTGAGGGCTGGAGAACCTCATGTACGAGGACACGGCGAAATGTTTTGCTGTGAGGGTGGGGAGGCCCTGGCCCAGGTTGCCCAGAGTGGTGGCTGCCCCATCCCTGGAGGGGTTCAAGGCCAGGTTGGATGGGGCTTGGAGCCCCTGATCCAGTGGGAGGTGTCCCTGCGCATGGCAGTGGTGGAACTGGGTGGGCTTTGAGGTCCCTTCTGACCCAGACGATTCCGTGATTCTCTGATTGTAACACAGAACCCTGCTGCTTCCAAGTACAATCTTGCCTGGTGTGAAGATTTTCAATAGTAAAATAACAATCCTTGGAGTATCTGCAACAATTACAAGGATACGAATTACATTTAAATTGTGCAATAATTGCAGGTAATTGAATAACAGGCACTTTACTTCCAAATTAAAGCTGGTGAAACTTTGCCCAAAGGAGAAACATGACTGTACTGAAGGGCTCTTTTGAACCAAGTGCATGTGATGTGGTTTTACCGACCTCTAACAAACGAGAAACATCAATCAAGTGATCCACACTTTTAGAGTATCAATGCTCTTTTAATTAACAAGTGTGGTTCTCCTGATGCTTGGCCCCACTGGCCTTCCTGGAAGAGGAACTTCCTAATGAGGGATTTAAAGGGATTTAGAGTCACAGATCCGTATGCTGAGAGCAGGATGCGACTAGAAGTGACTGAGAATAAACAGATGATAAATGCCAGTACAAGCTCTGTTCACTTCAACGTGGGTAATGTCCTGCCGTGATCAAAAGCCACTGACAAAGTCTTGTGTTTAAGCAGCACTTATTATCCCGAGGTCTATAAGATTAGGATTTGCTGCTAACAGACACTGCTGGAGATAGGTGTTTTCCCTTTTCACCTCTTCTAGGATGACTTCTGCTGCTGGCCAACAGCAACTACCTTAGAGAGCTTAGGACAGGGAGAGAAAAATACCTCATTAGTACTGGATGGAGCAAAGACAGAGCCTGTTCTGTGCCTGCATGTGCTTGTCCCATGACATAGGATCTCGCCATCTCCAATTTGGAAGAAAAACCTGTTCTTTACTGCTTCCAGAGCCATTACAGTCCTTATCTCTAGTCCTCAGAACACTTATCATCGCATGTGGACGAGAACTAGAGAGCAAATACACCAAACCCTTTCTTGCAGCTTGGAATGGGTCCTGCTGGATAACACAGCAACCTAGCCTTGCTGTCAAGGTCAACCAACAACTTAACCTGTCCTCAGCATCTCTGAAATGCCAACGTCCCAGCTGACAGCTTCTCCTTTGCTGCTGTTTACTCCTTCCTTCGAAACAACTCGAGTCACTCAGCCTCTAGAATCCAAACACTGCCTCCATCAAAGCCAGGACGGCGTTAGGGGCTCCAGCCCCATGGAGACAGAGGAGAAGGCTTATTCAAGCAGACAACAAAGAATCATATACTCAGTTTTACTCAAAAAGAATCATAAATTGAGACCCAGCCTCTGCTTATTTCGGTCTTTACAGCCCTGCTGTTACGGTCTCACCTGAAGAGCAGCCACTGCCCCACCAGGGAGTGCGATGGCTCCGTCGAGAGATGCAGGCAGACACTGTGTATCACTCTGTCATCAACCATATTTTAATTATAAAGAAAATGAATAACATCCCTGCCATTACATATCTTTAAAATATGTGCTATACATAATCCAGTGAAAGAAGCCTAGAGAGAATGATTTTCCCCTTTATAACAAAAATCACTCTTTTTATTACTACCTTGCTTTTATGCCATTAGTAATAGAGTTGGGTTTTCTTTTTCCCCAAGTTTGAAAACAAATTAAACCATTAAAATTGTACCTAAGAGCCTCCTTTGGTTTTATGAATTGTTTCAGAATGATCCTAGAAACTGAAAAGAGAATCAGAGGAGGCCCTCGAGCAGATAGGTATTAAAATAAAAAGGGAACATCTTCTCCGGAAACAAAAAGCCAATAAATCTGAAGGAAGGAATTGTATTTTATTTTAAATTATTGTCCTCATAGAGCACCCCCTCACTCTGCACTTTCACAGTGAATTACAGTTCCCTCCAAAGCACGGCTCTGTTGTGCAGAGCTTGGTGAGTCAGAGCAGCTGCAAACATCAGCTGGAGAGGCAGAGGTGAAGGGGACCCAAGGGAGAGAAGTAGAAGGGGCAGCTGAGGACATCTCTGTGATAGGACCATGCGTAGGCAGGTTCCAGCCCCCTTGGGCGCGGTGGCAACCTCATTCCTCAATGTACCCTGATTTGTCTCATCGGAAGAGCTGGGATAAGTCAGTGCACCTGTTTATTTGTCCTTAATGGTTGACCAAGGTTTGCTGCTAATCCTAATAACATTTAAGGAGTCAAGGCTCTGTCTCTCTTCTCCCATGTAACAGGTGATGGGATGAGAGGAAATGGCCTCAAGTTGCACCAGGGCAGGTTTAGATTGGATATCAGGAAGCATTTCTTCACCAAAAGGGTTCCCAGGCCCTGGCAGAGGCTGCCCAGGGAGGCAGTGGAGTCCCAGACCCTGGAGGGGTTTAAAAGCCGTGCAGCTGAGGTGCTCAGGGATCTGGTTTGGCAGTGGACAGGGACAGCTGGACTCAATGATCTCAAAGGTCTTTTCCAACCAAACAATTCTACGATTCTCTCCTGAGGGCAAAGGGCTACATCCATTGTTTGCTGATGGGTTTAACTAGGGTTTGTCATAGTATCTTTGCCACCTATTCATTGTATACTGGAACACTAGAGGAGGCCAAGGAGCAGGAGAGTTTAAAAGCTGGGTCTGAAATCACGGCACTACTGATGCTTTGGATACGAAGCCGGGAGAGATGATTATCAGCAAGATTGGTGAGGGACCTCAGAGTCAGATCCTGAATTTTTAACTCAGTTGTTTCCTTAGGGACTGACTTCCTATTGCATTTGCCTGAGGGAATGTTCTGTTAACAGGACATTAGCATTTGGCTCACTCATTTTAAAACCATGACATATTGCAAATAGCACCTTTCAGACCACACTGTTGGAGGTCTGGTGTCTGTCGCATGAGACTGCTGCCTCTCTGCTCCTTAGCGACTCAGTTTCCCTACTTGCAAATTAGGTGTAACGACACCATCCCCTGTGGTCACTACTTAAGTTCTCTAAAAGAGACAAGAAGTTATTATTCATCTCAGGGATTTATCAGACAGTGCAACCCTAACTTTGGATGTTTGGGTGCCTTTAACACCTCCAGAACAAACACCAAATCGGTTGGTTTCATACCCAAGGATCCTCTACGAACTCTCCCACCACCTCTCTTCTCCCTTTTTATTCACACCAGCTCCTGCTGCTCCTCCCTGCCTTCTCTCCTCTCACAATCACGTTCTGGTTTATTGCACAAGCAGGACAGGCTAAAACCCTACCCAGAAGCATGAGCAGAGTCCAGCTGGTGATGGTCGAGCTGGGAATCTGCCAGCGGAGAGTCCTTCCTCTCCAGCTCTGGGCTGGCACAGGATGCTGCTATCACACCTTCAGCCCTGCAATTCACCAAGCCCTGCTGTGACAAGGGGAATAAACCAAATTCCAATACATAGGTATTCTTCTTTTCACATATTTTTGTTCCCCAACTCGCTAATTACCAGTGCAGGATGTTTAAATCCGAGCTGCTCCCTCATCACCCACCTCTACCTCATCTATGATCCTGCGGTAATTAGACACTGTGTTTCATCAGTGCTATTTGTCTGACAATTTGTCTCCACGCCCCAAGTGCAGAAGTTCAGTTTTGCTTAAGTAACCAGGATTCCAACGCTTATAGAGTGGAGTCTCACGGAACACCCTAAGGCATTCAAAAATCAGCTTTTAAGAGTCAAGACAACCGCCGGAGCCTTTTGGCCTGTCCTAAATCCATGCTTTCCAGTAACAGGCTCTGGTTTTATGAAAACTGAAAGAAGGAAAAAAACCAGCTTGTAGGAATAGGAAAGTATGAGCACGCAATCTAAAAATGGTCCTAGGCAGCACTTTGCAGAAGGTTTAAGAACAGAGCCTAGAGAACAGGACTTGAGTTCTGATGGGCTTTTGCTTGGTCCTGGATTTGGAAATGACCAACACATAGCCATAGGTTATAAAATCAATTTTGAAACTTGTCATATAATCATAAAGGTTGGAAAAGCCCTCTAAGCTCATCCAGTCCAACCACCAGCCAAACCCCACCGTGTCTGCTAAACCGTGTCCTGATATGCCACCGCTACGCACGTCATGAACCCCTTTGAGCTCAAATTGCCATAGACCGGGAAAAGGAACCAAGAAAAATAAGTTTCACATGACTTGGGTTCTGCAAAGTTCCTTCAGCAAGCGACATGGCCAACTCACTTTGAATGTCACAGGAGATGAAGTTCCTGTAAGCACCTTTGAAGGCCTCAACCACGAATCCAAGATGAGTGTGTTACCAGTTAGAATTCAGCATTTTCCATACTGAGTCTTTATATTATATATCCTCCCATCACCAAATCTGCCTGGGACTCTTCTCCATCTCTTGGTATCAGCACTTCTGAACACTGGAACCTCCTAACAGGCAAGTGCAGCGCCTGGATCAGGAGGTGGAATGTATCTGGCTGTGATGGCACTTCCAATGCCCTCCCCTGACCCGCCTGCACGCTGGCGCAACCCACCACATCGCTGTGGGATTGCAAGGCCGAGACTGCAAGTTCGTGACCACACGTTAGCGTTATGCACACAACTCACTGCACCGCGTCAGGGGGAGCACGTGTGCTTAAAGTCAAGGATCTGCTTAAGCGCTACAGCTTGGCACTGCAAGGGCAGAACGATTTGTGCGATAAATGACTGCGCAGCAAATTAAATCTGCTTGTAAATATTCCACAATATGGCAGCTCGCAAAATAATTTTGTATTTATTTGGCATTCATTATTGAGCAGCCTGCTAGGAACATCAACGATGTGTGAAATGCAACACCGGGATCCAAACCAAACAGATTTTGCTCGCAATCTCTCCCCACTCGCCCCCGGCTGGTCTGCCAAAGCACGCTAGTGACATGAATTTTGAAGAGTTTAGTTGGATTCACGGCTTTTGTTAGGCTTGGGCTTTTCTTTACCTCATATTGGTAGATGTCCAGGATCCTTTCCAATGACAGCTCCTCAAAGTACAGTCTGTCACACTCATCGAAATCTGTGCTCACCGTCTCCGGGTTGCAATTCACCATGACGGTCTTGTTGCCAAGCTGACGCAGCGTGCGGATGCTGGAGACGGCACACCAATCAAACTCCACACTGCTGCCTGCCAGAAGACAGAAAAGAGGGCAAGGAAAGGAAGGAAGTAGAGAAGAAAACATAAACAGATGTTCTCAGAGCTCAAGCTTATAAAAGGAAACAGAAAAAAACCTTCAGCATTGCCTCCTGTCAGCTGAGAGCAAGAAATCTCATTGTCCTCCCACAGAAGCTCATGGTCCACACCAGGGGAGCCTCCAAGCACAACAGGTAAGTCAGCTCAGCTGCTCAGGAGCAGAAGGCCTCTGACTCCTCTGTTATCCTGCTCTCACACACACTCATCTCTGCTCCTGCTGCCCATCCAGCTACCACCACCTCCCATCCAACACGCTCCAAGTTGAACCTCAGAGGCAGAACCTCAGGGGTGACGACACCGAGCGCCCGTTATTACAAGATAGAGCAGGTCACTTGAGGAAAAGTGGAGCATTTGTACAGATGTGGGTCAAAAACCAGGTTTTTACCTTCCAGAAGAGCAGCGTAGGCTAAGCTATCCACGGAAAAAACACAGCTCAGTGCATTTGACCTCCCTGCATGCTGACTCCAGACACAGCAAACTGGTAGAACAACACTTTTAGAGCCATTTTGTGGCTTTATCTCATTTTAAAGGTCACAGCAACTATGGCAACGCCATGGGGCAAGCATGTGCTGCTGTCCTGAGCCCTGTGACTACCTCTAAAGGGAAAAGGCACAGAGGGAGTCACCTGGTGCTCAGTCCTGGGTAAGCAGCAGGGCTCGGGCAACACTGCAGCTTCAGGCACTGACAGAGTCCAGATTTGTGCTAGCAGCTACCATCCCATAAATTTCTACGCTCAAACAACTAAGAAGGGAACCATAAACACAGAACGCTGCATATGAAAAACTATCATTAAATGGTCACACTTACAGCCTGCAAGAAAACTTTGGCCTCATCATGAAGTGCTCACAGTCATTACAGGATCGTTAACCACTGACATAATTTTTTTTTAATCTATAATTATATGACAAGAAACATTGGAAACCATGTCTGTGCTTAACTGCTGACAACAGCACCTCATCACGGACAGACAGCTGTCACAGGTCACCCACTGACAAGCATGCCATATCATTCCCTACCTCTGTCCAACAGGAACCTCAAACCATGCCCAGGCCCTGGCTAAAACCCCACAGCAAAGAGAGAGAAATAACGGAATGGTTTGGGTTGGATGGGACCTCAAAGCCCATGGAGTCCCATCCCTGTCATGGGCAGGGACACCTCCCACCTGATCCGGTTGCTCCAAGCCCCATCCAACCTGGCCTGGAACCCCTCCAGGGATGGGGCAGCCACCACTGCTCTGGGCAACCTGGGCCAGGGCCTCACCACTCACATCGTTAAGAATTTCTTCCTAATGTCTAATCTAAATCTTCCCCCTTCCAGTTTCAAGCCATTAAATCCAATCTGAAGCTAAGTGTTTTCCCAGAAGGGTCACCAGATGCTCATTCACTTTTTGCACTTCACTTATCCACAGAAAAAACCTCAACTCTGGGACACAGTGATCACACTGGAGTCTCCATCTGCCTGTTTTAGATTGGTCACCAGAGACAAAAGCTCAGGGCCTGCTCCTCCTCGCGTGAGGAAGCTGCAGAGCAGGATGAGGTATCCCTTCAGTCTCATCCACACTGAACAAACTCAGTGACTTCAGCCGCTCCTCACACGGCTTCTCCTCTAAGCCCTTCACCAACTCCGTGCCCTCCTCTGGACGCTCTCCAGTAGCTTGAGATCCTGCACCAAAAACTGCACCCACTGCTCAAGCTCAAGCTGCAGAGTGAATTTCAGCTTTCAAACCCCATCACCGCTATTTGTGGGACGCAGAGCAAAAATATTCCTGAAAACAAGCATTTTATGTTTTCTGTCAATAATTGCAAGCTATTTGGAATGATCCATGAAAAGAAAAAGTGAAAGTCACCCTACAGAGGACTCAGAAGCTTGTCTACTCATAGCCACGAGGCAACACTTATGCTGCATAACCATCTGAGTGGGCAGAAAAAACAGCTCAGGGAGAATTGCTTCTCCAAGAGCAGCTGAAGATATCAAAATATTATCATAGTCACCTATACGTCGAGTAGGAAAATGCACGGTACACAACAACATTGGCACAAGCTGGCAGTAAACATGCAAGATGGGTGTGGAAGCAACAAGCTTGTGTACAAGGTATCACACGCTCTTAAGATCTTAACGTGTGTAAAAAACAAGGTTAAAAAATTCCCTACGACTTTGTGACAATCAGAACAAAGTGACTGAAAAGGGAAAAGTAATAAAAGTCTCTCATTTTTTCTAGGGCGTGAAATGAAGTCTCCAAGCAAATGTAAAGGCAAAGCTTGGGTTAGGAATTGATGCCCTGTGCACCGCACTCCGGAGGGGTTTGATGCCGTATGGGAAGAGGAACAAATGAACCACAAGGATATCCAAAGGAAGCTTGAGGGTGCAAGGAGAACAGAAGAACAGCAAGAAAGATTTACCTATGTGATAAGGTCCACAGCCCAACACCATCACTCCACGGTCATCAAATTTTACATCGTGTTCCTGAGATGGGAGGGAGAGAAGCCATTAGGATCTGTACTCCACCACACCTAATCCACATCTTTCAGAACATCCAGTTTTGGGTGCACAGTTTGGTCCTTCAGGGCTCAAGTCTGATCTCATTTACTGCAGCATAACTCAAGAGCAACTCAACTGGAATTAGTGGCGCTGCACCCACACCGAAGGAGAGCCAGACCTTCCCATCCGGCTGCTCGAGCAGCCACAAGAGCTGTGGAGTTTCACATAGAAATGAGAGAAGAAAAACAAGTTCTGCATTCCCAGCATCTCCCCTGTGCAAGTACAGGTGACAGAAGACAGGATCACGACAACATGGGGGCTTTAATGCTCGATGCACTGGATCCCTATTGGAGCAAGAGAAAGCTCCAGGCCTGCTCTAGGGGGTTATATGTAAATAAAGAGAGAGATCAAACCAGACATCAAAGAGACCGTTGATTCCAAATGTGCCTACCTGCCCATTGTACGTGACGTAGAGGTAATTGGTTACCGCTGGGTATTCCGCTGCCAGAGTGTCAATCTGTGAGGAGAAGAAGAGGAGGGGGTGTGACACAGCCAGCGCAAGATCCTTCCTACATGCAGGTGCTCTGGCGTTTTTCTTTTCCCTCTTTTTCCTTTCCTGCTCCTCTTTCTGTTCTATTATTTCCCCATTGTGTCTTTTCTCAAACGGAGGAAATCTGAACGGTCAGATCTGGCAACGTGGCAGAGGCCTGGCCTTCTTCCTGGACCGTACAGAGTCCACAGCAAACTTTGCAGTTTTAGCTCTGTACCTCTTCGGTAAAACATCTGCAGAGCCCAGGAACTCTCCCCATCCACCCCTTCTTGCCAAGGCCCTCGTTCTCTAGTGAGTTTGGCAGCATTAATTACAGAGATCTCCATTCCTTCAGGTCTCCTGCCCTCCTTAGCTGTGCCATCTGGGATCTTCAAGCACCACTCTTAACCCCATTGGAATACAAGCACGCACAAACCATCACTTTGAGATCACACCTAGTAGCATCCAGCGGTGTGAGTGCAACAAATGAGGGCAGTACGGCGAGGTGGGGGACACTGCCCCTCTGCTCTGCCGAGACTCCACCTGGAGCATCTGCGTCCAGTTCTGGACTCCTCAGCACAGGGAGGACATGGAGCTGTTGAAGATGTGGAGGAGGCCACAAAAATCATCAAAAGGCCTGGAACAACCCCCCCTATCCCATAAAGAGACCCAGAGAGAGTTGGGGTTGTTCAGCCTGGAAAATAAAACGCTCCAGGGAGACCTTACTGCAGCCTTTCCATACTTAAGGGCGGCTAAGTAAGATGGAGACACACTTTTCAGCAGGGTCTTTAGCAATAGGACAAGGTGTAATGGTTTTAAACTAAAAGAGGAGAGGCTTAGACAAGATATTAGGAAGAAATGTTTTCCTCTGAGGGTGGGGAGGCCCTGGCCCAGGTTGCCCAGTGGTGGCTGCTCAGTCCCTCAAGGTGTTCAAGGCCAGGTCGGATGGGGCTTGGAGCCCCTGATCCAGTGGGAAGTGTCCTACGGCAGGGGTGGAACTGGGTGGGCTTTGAGGTCCCTTCCAACCCAAACCATTCCATGATTCTATGATTTACTTTACAATCAAACTCATCCTTTGATAACTAAAAGGTAGACAAAGCAAGAGCGATTTCCTACTGCCCTTTATAGGTAGTTTTCAATATCTCCTGATGTAACTAGTCACCAGAGAGTCCAGAAGAATAATTTGCCTACTAGGCTATTCACAAACTATTTGTGTCAACTACCGACTGCATGTTGTACATGATAACCAGTCAATCCAGGCCACCAGCAACAGCTGAGGTTCCCTGGATGAACAGCTGAAGCATCGCTACAAAGAATACTGAGCAGGGAACAACATGAACGCAGGCCTGACATGAATTTTTACATGCTGCACCATTTAAAAACCTATCCAGTCTTCAAGTATGTTCCGGAATCCCCCCGGCTGTCCAAATCCTTATGAATAATGAAGAACGTGACCTTACGTCGTTAACACTATGTAAGTGTCTACTGCTTGTTCCTGCTGTTAATCCTGCAACTTGTACTTCATGGCTCAAGAAGAAACAGATGCTTGGAAGGCACCAACGCAGGCGTAAGTGGAATGACCTGATTAGGGGTACGTTGACACAGAAATCAATCCAGCACTGCAGCGCCATATGCAGCGGAGAGAAGACAGTGCAAGACCAGGCACATTCCTGCAAGCCAGGTAAGGACAGAGAAGGAAAACAGCAGCTGGGGAACAGAAGGAGATTTGGCACCTGGAACTGGGCCTGGGAACACAGATGGGCTCTTTTGGAAACGTGCAGTAGCTTGGGGTGGGTTTTTTTTCTTTGTTTAAGGGCAAAAAAGCAGCTGGTGGCAGTTTAAACTCAATGTACCTCAAAGGCAGCAGCAGAACACCTAGCACAGAAGAGGCGAGGCTGCCAGGAGCACCAGATGAACTCATTACGTTTGCGCCATCACAATGAATAGCAAATGAACCCATAACCATAGCACACCTCGAATAAAGTATCGCTCTGCAAAAAATTACTACCATGGAAGAAGACCTGTCACACTTTTTGTGGTCGCACCATGGTGGGCCAGGATTCCCAGCCTCCTCCTGAAGCCAGGGAGCTGCGTTTGCCCCTCAGGCACGTGGAATATGAACAAGAATACTCTGAGCCTCCCTTTGGGGATGTTCATGCCATTACACTGACGTCTGCAGTGCAGAAGTAACAGCTACGTGGGTGAAATCTGTTCTCCTCTAATCAAAGAATCATAGAATAGTTCGAGTTGGAAAAGACCTTAAAGATCATCTAATTCCAACCCCCTGCCATGGGCAGGGACACCTCCCACTGGATCAGGGTTATCAAAGCCCCATCCAACCTGGCCTTGAACCCCTCCATGGATGGGGCAGCCACCACTGCTCTGGGCAACCTGGGCCAGGGCCTCCCCACCCTCATTGTGAAGAATTTCTTCCTAATGTCCAACCCAAATCTTCCCCCTTCCAATTTAAAACCATTCCTGCTCACCCCTTCACTCCAGGCCTTTGTAAAAAGCCCCTCTTTCCTGGAGCTTTCTTGGAGCCCCTTTCAGCACTGGAAGCTGCTCTAAGGTCTCCCTGGAGCCTTCTCTTCTCCAGGCTGAACAACTCCAAGTCTCAGCCTGTCCTTGTATAGGAGGTGCTTGGATCATCTTCATGGCCTCCTCTGGATCCATTCCAACAGCCCCATGTCCTTCTCATGTTGAGGACTCCAGAACTGGACAATGTCAATGTCAGAACTCCCATGGATGTAAAGGGAGACAGGGGTTCCACTTTGTTTACCTCCGCTCTCTCCAAGGACACAGAGGCCTGTTCCTCCTCCAGGAAGCCACATCATTAACAACGATGCTTCCGACATACCTGTTTCACGCAGGGCACTACGTTCTTCCTCCAGCGCAGCTGGCGGCACTGAGCCTCAGTCAGCCCCAGGCATTTCCCAAGCTGTTTGTCCGAGAACCCGATCTGCTTGGCTTTCCTCAGCATCTCTTCTGGAACTGTTTCACTAGGATTAAACAAGAAAAACATCCCTGCGTGAGGCTTTACAGGAACTCAGAGCAGATACAATCGCTTGTATCTTCCGTACTGCACAGAGTTGCTATAGGGTGGAGCATGTTAAGGCAAGGCACGGAAGAAGACACAGCTGAGCTCTGCCATCCTTACACCTGAAAGATCCTTTTTGCACAGAATACCCCGAAAAACACCTGTAAGAAAATGTATACAGGCAGACTGCGGCTGCTAGGAAATGAAACTCTTTCTTCCCTTGCATTTTTCAGACACCAATGAAATGATGAGGTCCTGGAGAAAAGAAGGCTCTGGGGAGACCTTAGAGCAGCTTCCAGTACTGAAAGGGGTTCCAGGAAAGCTGGGGAGGGGCTCTTGATCAGGGAAGGCAGACACAGGACAAGGGGAATGGTTTGAAGCTGAAAGAGGGGAGATTGAGATGAGATCTGGAGAAAAGGGTTTTCCTGTGGGGATGGGGAGGCCCTGGCCCAGGGTGCCCAGAGCAGTGGCAGCCCCAACCCTTGAGGGGTTCAAGGCCAGGTTGGATGGGGCTTGGAGCCTCCGATCCAGTGGGAGGTGTCCCTGGCTATGGGTGCCTCTCCAGGGATGGAGACTCCACCCCTGCCCTGGGCAATCTCTGCCAGGGCTTCACCACTCTATCAGTAAAGAAAATTTTCCTAACATACAACCTAAATTTCCCTAGCACAACTTGAGGCCATTTCTTCTTGTCCTACCAGTTGTCACTTGGGAGAAGAGCCCAGCACCCACCTCACTACAACCTCCTTTCAGGAGCTGCAGAGAGCAATGAGGTCTCCCCTCAGCCTCCTCTTCTCCAGGCTAAAGAACCCCACGTCCCTCAGACGCCCCTCATACTACTCGTGCTCCATTACCGCTGCCTGAAATTGCTCCAATTTGCCCCAAAGAAGCCCTTCTTCCTATTTCTGAGGATGCTCTGAGGCTGGTCAGCCTTTTGTAAAAGCACCTGTCTTCAGACATACAAGGTAGGAATGACCTCCCGGGGCTCACAGGCAAGGTTGGATTTTCCTTCTGACAGCCTCAAGTTTACTTTTTTCCACACCCTTTGTGCTGCTTCTTGCGTTATGGAAATGGGGAGAGAGGGGGGACAGATAGGGCAAAGCAGGGGGACCTTTTTTGATTCCATATTTGCAATCAGGGTCTCTCAACACTTCCATGTATTCTTGTCCTCCTTGTTTTGCTTTTCAAGAGTCTCTTGTTTTAGCTGTTTATTCCCACTGCATTGCTTTCCCCGACTTTCTCGCCCATTTGGCTCTTGATTCTTTCACCTTCTCCATGCCCCTTCCATTCCTGCCCCTTTTCTTCTCTCCCACTCCATCTTTGTTCCACCTCAGTTTGAACCCACCTATAACCCGGACAGTTTCTACCCATTTCTGTTTCCAAGCTACCTTTTCTAAGCTTAGCTTTTGCAAAAACAGAGCAAAAAAGCCTATGTATTTTTATCAGCACTTGTGCTTTTCATCTTCATTGCCAAGAGCATCCTTGCCTGCCCGATAAATCAATATTTTATGAGCAAGCAAGCTCTGAATCAGGAAAAAGGAAATGATTAACAAACAAGCAATTTTCCTAAATCAGGGGTTTGAATTCTGTCCTTCGCTTAGTGGCAATTTTAAATAAACAGCATCATGTTATTGGAGGGGGAGGAGAGGGGCAAGGCTGCTTTTATTGGGATGAGGTGGGAAGCCGAAGCATGGAAGAGAGTCATTGGGATGGATTCTCCACCTTAGCTCAGGCAGAGAGCGGCTCTGCTGCCCGCGGTGAAGCCAGGCTGGCATAAAGCGGGGGAGAGACACAGAGGTGTCAAAATAGCTCTTCTGGGAGAACTGGGGACCAGAAGCTTTGGGGTCCAGCTCCCTTGGTAGAAGGGCTTCCTCTATGAATTCCTTGGTGCCATCTCTCCTGCCTCTCAAACAGCTTCACGCAGCAGTACCACCTCCACAGTCCACCACCACATCACCCCCTCCTCACTCCAGCAGATCCTGCTCTTTGCTAGTGTCAGAAGGAAACGGCCCTCCCAAATCCAGCAGGCTGAGCTGCCCAGGGTTTGGATTTAATGCTGGGGGCAGAAAATATTCCCCAAAGCAGAACCACTTAGCAGTGGAACAGGTTAAAGCCTGTGGTTTCCGTGCACGAATGCCCACCACAAACTCCTCTGCTTCTCCTCAGCTCTTTGGACTTTTGGATCGCAGAGGCAGGACTTCTAGCAGAAATTCTGAACATGAGACTGGAAGGAATTGCTGGGCATTTTATAAGAGGCAACACAGCAAGCAAAAGCTGCCGGTTCTCCAGCAAAGCAGACGCCAGCCATCACTGTCTGTTAAGAACACAGCCATACTCAATGGGTACTCACAGCCCAGAAGGCTGACCGTGTCCTGGGCTGCATCAAAAGCAGCGTGGCCAGCAGGGCGAGGGAGAAGATGCTGCCCCTCTGCTCTTATGAGACCTCATCTGGAGTCCTGTAAGCAGTTCTGGAATCCCCAACACAAGAAGGATATGGAGCTGTTGGAGCGAGCCCAGAGGAGGCCATGGAGATGATGCAAGGGCTGGAGAACCTCCTGTATGAGCAGTGGCAGCTGCCCCATCCCTGGAGGGGTTCAAGGCAAGGTTGGATGGGCCTTGGAGCCCCTGATCCAGTGGGAGGTGTCTGTGCCCATGGCAGGGGTGCAACCAGATGGGCTTTGAGGTCCCTTCCCACCCAAGCCAGTCTATTATTCTAGGATTCAGCATTCCTTAAGTACAAGTGAGCGAGCCTGATGACCCCAAGAAAATGAGCCCTTTTCAGTGCCGTTTACTCCCTCGGAACCGCACACAGCTCACTGTCATCTGATTACTGACAGAGCAAGAAAATTGCCTTCATTTGCAGCTTGTTTCAGTTCAGGTTTTGTATCTCATTATAACAACATCATTCATTGCCATCCCTCCCGCAGGGCAGGGAGAAGAGAAGCAGTGATTATTTGCCGACGTGATTCATTTGCCTTGGGCTGGCAGCTTAAATTAGGTTAGGACACTTACTAATCTATGCAAAAAGGTAACCAGCTTTGTCCAGGACAACCAGTGCATAAGGGAAAGACTGAATACCTAAAGGGGAAACCAAACTGTGCATATTTATCTCTGCTACTCCCAATGCAGGATAAAGAAAAGATAAGAGATGTAGCTTTCAATGTCGCTAATGAGAAGGATGCAGTGGAAACTGTTCGAGCAGCACCCAGACAGGAGGAGTATTTTCATTTCTCACTGCTGAAGAGGCAGCTTAATATGGAGGAATCAGAATCATAAAGGCTGGAAAAGATCTCTAAGCTCATCCAGTCCAACTGTCATCCCAACCCCACCATGCCTGCTAAACCATGTCCTCAGGTGCCATGGCCACATGCCTTTTGAACCCCTCCAGGGATGAAGACTCCACCACCTCTCTGGGCAGCCTCTGCCAGGGCTTCAACACATAAAGAAATGTTTCCCAATATCCAGTCTAATACCACCACGCCCCCCCTCCCCCGGTGCAACTTGAGGCCATTCCCTCTCATCCTATCAGCTATCACTTGGGAGAAGAGCCCAGCATCCACCTCACTGCAACCTCCTTTCATAGAGCTTTAGAGAGTGATGAGGTCTCCCCTCAGCCTCTTCTTCTCCAGGTTAAACAACTCCCAGGTCCCTCAGCCACTCCTCATAAATTTGTTCTCCAGCCCTTTCCCCATCTCCGTTCCTTTCTCAGGACGTGCTCCAGCCCCTCAATGTCCTTCTCTTTGTGAGGGGCCAAAAACTGAACCCGGGATTTGAGGTGCAGCCTCACCAGCACCATCCTCCCCAAGCCTGGAGTGCTGCAATCAATCCCTCAGCACTGGTGTGGCAACCAAGCTCACTCTCTGCATGTACCAGACACAGGTCGTCACACCTGGACCACTTCCATTAACTAATAAGGGACACTTTTAGTGTGCATAGCTCAGCTTCCATGGAAAGGATATAAAGAAACACGCAGACATTATAGCAGGGAGTTGCTTATCTTACAGAGAGCAAAGCTGAGACACATGGAGATGAAGGTGTGACGTCTTTCAAGATCCAGCATTTCCCCTGCCCTTGCCCAGGCAGCCCTTTAGACTTGCAGCAGACACTAAAGCCAGCAAGAGCAGAACCAGGCTGATCTCTTTGAATGCTTGAATGCAAATAACCCTTCTAAGGGCTCACCAGAAATCCAGCACCAAAGAGAAGAACAAATTCTCAGCTCTGGCTGTTCCCAAACTCATGACCCTGTTCTACATCACAGCCTCCTGCTTCTCCCTGGAGCACTGCTGACTTAAACACAGAGCAAAAGTCTTCCAAAGGCTGAACTCCCTCGCTGGTCTGTAATCAGTTCTGAAACAGAGGGAGATGAAGCGGCCACAACTCCAAACTCCTACAATGCTCCTTCTTCCTAACATTCACCTTTGCAAAACAGTTATAGAATCATTCATAAAATCATTTGGTTGGAAAAGACCTTCGAGATCATCAATTCCAACCGTATCTGTCCACTACTAAATCAATTCAGTAAGCAGCGAGTAAGAAGCTTTAGAGCTTCCAAACCAGACAATCAGACTTTTGCTCTGCCATAAGCACTTGCAAAGCTCAAATCCCCTGCATGTTTTGCATTTATAAACAACGTAAGTCTCCCCCGAACCTTCCTTGTGCCTCCATTTCAGCTTCCAGTGTTGATTTATTGTTGCTTTTTTGTTTAAAATCCTACTCTGTCATCTTCAGAACTCCATCCACTTACTTCTTCAATAATAAATGATAAAGGGAAATGGAATAAATTCCCCTTAATGAGGAAATGTTCACCTGGTGCAGAGGACCAGTCAGTCTCTAAACTTACTGGAGGAATGCCAGCAGCATCGCAGTTACCAGGAGAACCCGCCTGCTTCACCACAGCCCTCTTTTCCACTTTATCCAATCCACCAGGTTAGGAGTAATGCTGAATAAACGTGCCGGCAGGGAGCCCCCATAGTCTGGGAAGAAGCCCTCTTCTTGTCTCTCAGATTAGGCTCTGCTTCATTTTAGCTGTGTGATCAAGTTTATTCCCCTCCACACATTACTTAGGCATCTGTTAATGAGTCTTGATCAAAAAGACCAGGAATATTTTGTGAACTGAGGCCAAAGCCTGAGCTGGGAGGGTTTGGGACACTGCTGTTGCATCAGTTAACATCTGCCCTGTAAGCCCATACACTCACCCCTGCAGCTCATCTCTGTTCATCTCAGGAGCTACTCACGGGGCTTGGGCACACGCAGAGCAGCTGCAAAGATGAGAACATCAGCCTTGAACTCGGCTCCTCCTAAATCTGGAGGGGGTGGATTTGTAGAATCAGAGAACTGTTAAGGTTGGAAAAGCCCTCTAAGTTCATCCAGTCCAACTGCCAGACCAACCCCACCGTGCCACATAAAGAACAGCCTGAAGGGTCACCTCTACACGCTTCATGAACCCTTCCAGGGATGGACACACTGCCAGGGCTTCACCACTCTGTCAGTAAAGACATTTTTACTGATATCTAAATCTCCTCTGGCACAAATTAAGGCCATTTCCTCTTGCTCTATCACTTGTCACTTGGGAGAAGAGGCGAGCAACCACCCCACTGCAACCTTCTTTCAGGAGTTGCAGAGAGCGATGAGGTCTCCTCTCAGCTTCCTCTTCCCCAGGGTAAACAACCCCAGGTTCCTCAGCCCCTTCCCCCATCTCATTGCCTCCTCAGAACATGTTCCAGCAAACTCAAAGTCCAGTTTTGCTCTGGCAAGCACAGTGAACCAAAAGCAAGAAATGTTGGAATCCAAATGCCTCATGCCCAGTCCCGAGAGAGGACTCCTCCGTTCTTAGCAGTCATAGACCTGGAGGGTTTCAAAGTAGACTTGATTTCATGCTGGATCACGTACAAAGAGAGATTCTTCCTCTTTTCCTCATTGTCTTGCTCTGCTTCCAGGCTCCTAGTGGTTTCCTTGATTGCTCCTGATATTTACAAGCTTTTGAACATGCTACAATTAAAATAATGAGATTGGTATACAACTCCTCTCCCTGCTCCTCTTCTCAAGCAGACAGATTGTTATTGTTCTTCCCCTCCTAAGAAACTCATGAGGTGCCTGGCAAAAAGCTGTCAAAGGAGCGGTTAGGGAAGCAGGAGCTGGAAACCAACAAACCTCGCTCACTGAACAACTATCACTCCAGCTCTCCACAACATTAATGTTCAGGTCCCTGAGCTAATAAGTCTCGCTGTGGACATCTTGATTTAAGTAACATGAACTCCTCACTGTGCACTAAGACCTACGTGACTCTCACCTCGCACTAAGTGATGCACTGAAGCGGCAGCTCACAGCAAACCACAGAAATGGGTCATGGATCACAGAACCATGGAATCGTCTGGGTCAGAAGGGACCTCAAAGCCCACCCAGTTCCACCACTGCCATGGGCAGGGACACCTCCCACTGGATCAGGGGCTCCAAGCCCCATCCAACCTGGCTTTGAACCCCTCCAGGGATGGGGCAGCCACCACTGCTCTGGGCAACCTGGGCCAGGGCCTCCCCACCCTCACAGCAAAACATTTCTCCCCAAGATCTCATCTCAATTTCCCCTGTTGCAGCTTCAAACCATTTCCCCTCATCCTCTCCCTGCCCTCCCTGATCAAGAGCCCTTTCCCAGCATTCCTGGAGCCCCTTTTAGTACTGGAAGCTGCTCTAAGGTCTCTTTGAAGCCTTCTCTTCTCCAGGCTGAACAACCCCAACCCTCTCAGCCTGTTCTCCTATGGGAGGTGCTTCAGCCCTCGCATCACCTCTGTTGCTCCTCTGCACTTGCTCTGCTTCCTCAAATCCTATTTTCTCCCCTGGTAAAAGGGAGCTTTGAGGTCTTTGCTGGGATGCCATGGGACAGACTTCCGTGCGCTTCTGGCATTGCGCACACCAGTCATAGAGGTTCCCCAACAGCTCCTAAAGGGCGATGCCTGTGTCCTCTATATCAAGGGAAAAACACACTTTGTGTTTTTAGAAATGTTTTGAAGAAAAATACAGCAGTGAAATTCCTGGTGGCTCTACAAGACAAATGGAGTCTCTCATGGCAGATCTACACAAAGCACTAACAGCAGCGCTAAACGGATGCTTATATTGTGCTCAGGTACCAAATCCCTAATATGTTCCTGAGCCTTTCCTGCCCCACAGTTCACAAAGAAAACAGAAGTAATCTTCCCAATTCGTTAAAAGTACTACCAAAGCATTGGTGGCAGCTCCTCCAACAAGACAAATCTGGGCAGCCTCGTTCAGTGCCGCTGGGCCTGCGCTGCTTTATCCCCACACAAGCTCTGACTTCTGCTGTCTGACCCACAACAAAAGCGCGCAGCTTGGCAGAAAGGCTGCTCTGGACAGGAGTGGGCATGCAACCACCGCTGTGGAAAAGCCCAGTTACTGACAGCTTAGCTAGTCTTTCCTCCCCGTGTTGTTTCCCAGGTCACCAGCTGGAGCTAGGTTTTAATCCCAGCCCCTGTATTTCTGCGCCTGCTCACCCACCAGCGTGTTTTGCAGTCAAGTCATGCCTCCAGTGAGCAGCTTTCAAAACACACCTTTCACAGACCCAAGGACATGAGCATCAAAAAGGAAGTTGCGATAAACAGCTTTTTCCATGGGCCACTGCGCACAGCGCCGGGCCACAAATGCCAGACTGAAGTGGGTCTGCACTTCCCATGCTGTCCTGCTTTCACATCCGCAAACCTGTGGCTCTTTAGGAAGAACAAGAACACCACTCAAGACTGCACTTACACCTTCCAAGCAAAGCACAGGCCAGAAGGCGTTTTCACTCAATGCCACACAGCAAGAACACCTTCTTCAAAACAAAGCTCCAAGGATTAAAGTTCATAGAATCATGGAATGGTTTGGGTTGGAAGGGACCTCAAAGCCCATCCAGTTCCACCCCCTGCCATGGGCAGGGACACCTCCCACTGGATCAGGGGCTCCAAGCCTCATCCAACCTGGCCTTGAACCCCTCCAGGGATGGGGCAGCCACCACTGCTCTGGGCAGCCTGGGCCAGGGTCTCCCCACCCTCAGAGCAAAACATTTTTCCCTAAGATCTCATCTCATCTCATCTTCCCTCTTGCAGCTTCAAACTGTTCCCCCTCCTCCTCTCCTTGCACTCCCTGATCAAGAGCCCCTCCCCACCTTTCCTGCAGGCCCCCATACAACCATTATCCCATAAAACCTTCCACGCATGGAAACATTCCCTGCATAAATCAGTGAGGCCTTTTGCTTACCTCCCAATCACCTCACGTGGTGAGGATGCAAGGCAGCGTGCAGTGTGTGACCACTGCTTGCTGAGCTGCTCACAAAGGCCTCCACCTGCCTCTGACCCCCCTGCCCCATCTGACTGCCCTATCCACTCCTTCCAGCTCTAAACTTCCTCTTGGTAGAGCCCATCTCCTTGTTACCAGTCTCTACAACAGCTCTGCAGGACCCCAATCAAGACTCTTAGCAGTGATGTTACCTCAACCGCATCCAAAGCTCGCTGCAGAGAACCCCTCAGCTGATCCAGAGACAAAAAGGAAGGGATGGATTTGACTGAACAGGGAGTGAGCTTGGAACCAGCAACAGTGCTGGGAACGCGGCAGCTACTTTTCGTAAGTATTTCAACAGCAGAAAGATTTAAAGCCATGACAGTGGCACAGCTGCTCCTTTTCAATTGGAATAATCCTGCAGCACAGGTAAAAGCCGTGTCAGGCATGCCAGGGACTGGAAACAGCTGGCTGCAGGAAAGGCATGTGTGCCAAGTCTCATTTGCATCATTCCATTAGCTCTGCCTCTATTGCAGAGATGCGTTTCCTGATGCGGCTCACTGGACAAGTTCCTTAGTTCAGGTCACAAGTGGTTCCCTGCGGCTCTTTGCCTTTGTGCCAATGTGCCTTCGGCATTACAGAGCTGGATAGTCTATCTCCTTGCTCCGAGGCAGGCCATGGGGTAGACAAATTCCCTTGGGAAGGTCTGAGTGAGGACAGTGCAGTGAAACTCTGCCCTGATAAATGAATGAGTCAAGGGAGGGGATTCTTCACCTTCGCTGCACTCTTGTGAGACTCCACCTGGAGTCCTGTGTCCAGTACTGGAATCCCCAACATAAGAAGAATATGGAAATGTTGGAACAGGTCCAGAGGACTCCATGGAGATAATCCAAGAGCTGGAGCACCTCTGCTACAAGGACAGGCTGAGAGAGTTGGGGTTGTTCAGCCTGGAGAAGAGAAGGCTTCAGGGAGACCTTAGAGCAGCTTCCAGTACAGAAAGGGGCTCCAGGAAAGCTGGGGAGGGGCTCTGGATCAGGGAGGGCAGCGATACAGCAAAGAGGAATGGCTTTAAATTGGAAGGGGGAAGATTTAGATGAGACATTAGGAAGGAATTCTTAACACTGAGAGTGGGGAGGCTGTGGCCCAGGTTGCCCAGAGCAGTGGTGGCTGCCCCATCTCTGGAGGGGTTCAAGGCCAGGTTGGATGGGGCTTGGAGCCCCTGATCCAGTGGCAGGTGTCCCTGCCCATGGCAGGGGGTGGAACTAGATGGTGGAACTTTGAGGTCCCTTCCAACTCAAACCTATCTAAGATTTACACCAGCTGAGGATGGGGCCAACACCTGAGGTTCCAAGCGCATCCCTCCAGAGCACACCACTCCAACAGTGAGGAAATCAAACGGATTCTGGATCAATTGTTTCTCTTCCTCCGGAGCTGCACATAGATATTTAAAGCATTCGAGACAAATGCGACAGGACATGGATGTTAGAGGGCAGAAACTTGTGCAGGCAAACAACAGGTTTCTGTAAATAATCAAGCTAATCCTTCTCTTCGCCATCTCCCTCCGCATTTATTTTTTGCTGAGCTCCACATCCAGCTTGTTCCAGGGGAAGCAGGAGCTGCTCAATTAAAGCCGTGCAGCTGGCCAGGGCAGCAGGAACCGCAGCGGATGAAGGAAGCAGCCACACAGGATAGGACCGTGCGCTCCCAGTGCCATCATGTGGCGAATCGTGGGGAACTCGGCGGGACCCGAGGCACAGCCGGCCAACACAGGCAATAACTCAGCAAAGAGCCTCTCCCACCTCGTAAACCACGAAGGGAAAGCTCAAGTCAGCAAGAGGCTGGAGCTGAAATACAGCCCAGCACTTTAATCTACTGCTATCTTTCCTGCTTAGGTTTATGCGGTCATTTTTCTTGAAGAAAGAAGTAGATTTATATTTAAATATGTCTGGAATCATAGATGTCTGAGAGTGCAGTACAAAAGCAACATGCACTGCACGATCACAGCAAGGCAGAAAAGCTCGAGAATCAGTTGGCCAGGCCAGAAAAAAATGGAGAATCGTGGAATGATTTCGGTTGGAAGAAACCTCAAAGCCCATCCAGTTCCACGCCCGCCATGGGCAGGGACACCTCCCACTGGATCAGGGGCTCCAAGCCCCATCCAACCTGGCCTTGAACACCTCCAGGGATTGGGGGATGGTGAGGCCCTGGCCCAAGTTGCCCAGAGAAGCCACAGCTGCCCAATCCCTGGAGGTGTTCAGGGCCAGGTAGGATGGGCTGGGCTTGGAGCAACCTGATCCAGTGGAAGGTGTCCCTGCCCATGGCGGGGGGAGGAACTGGATGGGCTTTAATGTCCTTTCCAACCCAAACCATTCTGTAATTCCTAGTAGAAGGATCCTCAGAAGGACTGTTGTGTCCAAAGACAAGGCTCTTGGTTTCTCTTACCTTGTCACTTCCTTCAGGATCTTCTCCATGTTCACAATGCTGTGCATCTTATAAAGGAACCATTTGTCGATGGCTGTGAGTTTGTGAATCACATCCACGGAGACTTCGTTATCCAAGGCCTGTCAAAAACAGGACAGCACCAACGCACTTGTAAGATGTGCTTTGCAAATATAGATTTATCCAAACATGTGGCAGTTCTATAACATTAAGACATGAAGCATACTGAGCTGGACAACTCAAAGGTTCATCTGCCCCACAATCCTGTCTCATGACAATAGAATACACACCACTCAAGAAGCATAGGGAGGCACCAGCCACTTCTGCACAGGTTTTGGGACCAAAAGCAGGCATCTGTTTGACCAGTGGAGAGGCGATTTCCTTTTCACAGAACCATCAGCCAAAGTTAAACTGATGGCAAGAAGGCTTGGTGGCCACCAAGTATGTGCTTCACCTGCCTACAGCAAGACATGTTCAGCCTGCAGTGCCAACTCCTCCTCTCACCCCTTAAGTTGCCCAAATCGCAGGCTTCTAGCTCCAAACACTAAACAGCAAGGTCCTGCTTCTCAGCTGCAGAGCAACTTTTTGCTTTGGAGCATAAATCTTAATTTACTCTTAAAATACGAGACTAAATGGAACCAGAATGGTTTATGTTGGAAAGGACCTCAAAGCCCATCCAGTTCCACCCCTGCTGTGGACAGGGACACCTCTCACGGGATCTGGTTGCTCCAAGCCCCATCCAGCCTGGCCTTGAACACCTCCAGCGATAGGGCAGCCACCACTGCTCTGGGCAATGTGGGCCAGAGCCTCACCACTCTTGTAGTGAAGAATTTCTTCCTAATGTCTAATCTAAATCTTCCCCCTTCCAGTTTAAAGCCATTCCCCCTCATTCTGTCACTCCGGGCCCTTGTAAAAAGCCCCTCCCCAGCTTTCCTGGAGTCCCTTTCAGCACTGGATGCTGCTCAAAGGTTTCCCTGGAGCCTCCTCTTCTCCAGGCTGAGACAGCCTTGAAACATCCCTGAAGCAAGGGAGAGTCCAGTCCTGGGTGACACACAACAGCTACCGTGTAACTCAATCTTCTCTCATTGTATCTCAACTTAATGTCAAGATCACAGAATCACAGAATCACAAGGTTGGAAAGGACTCATTAGATCATCGAGTCCAACCATTCCTAACACTCCCTAAACCATGTCCCTCAGCACTTCATCCACCCGTTCCTTAAACACCTCCAGGGAAGGCGACTCGACCACCTCCCTGGGCAGCTGTTCCAGTGCCCAATGACTCTTACTGTGAAGAATTTTTTTCTGATATCCAACCTGAACCTCCCCTGGTGGAGCTTCAGGCCATTCCCTCTTGTCCTGTCCCCTGTCACTTGGGAGAAGAGGCCAGCTCCCTCCTCTCCACAACCTCCTTTCAGGTAGTTGTAGAGAGTAATAAGGTCTCCCCTCAGCCTTCTCTTCTCCAGGCTAAACAACCCCAGCTCTCTCAGCCGCTCCTCGTAAGACTTGTTCTCCAGCCCCCTCACCAGCTTTGTTGCTCTTCTCTGGACACGCTCCAGATCATCCAAATCCCCCCAACATCATCTTGCTGGAGCTATTTATTTATTTTGTTCTTATTGAACTATTTACAGCCATGGGGCAGAAAGGAACCCCAGGAGTTATTATTGAAACAACACTGTTCTACAGGACAATGCAGAACAAACAGACAGTTCAGAGGAGACACTAGAGACTCCACCGATGTGGTTGTATCGGGGCAGTTGTGTCTCGATACATCACAGCCATATCTTCCGTCACTATTGTTTCCTGGGTGCACAGTTACAGCTCTCCTGATAAAAAGAGCTATAATCAACCATAATAATACCAGCACGGTATCTTTGCCAAGCTGAAGTAATCAGGCTCATTAGTTTCTTACCACGCTTAATTGCTTTCTTGCAGGGCAGCATCCCTGGAAGGAAGCCAGAGTGACACCACTGAAGAAAATGCCAGCACAAATACAAGAATGAGTCTGGCCCACTGCACCCCAGCATTGCTCCTCTGCCTTATCGAGCTGCGGACACAAGATCACCATGCTCTTCAGCGCTGTGCAGTGGACACTTTATGCCAGAGAGAAGTGCACGGGTCACGGCAGTGCTGTGCTCCAAGAAGGCATGGCCCGCATGGACAAAGGATGGGCGTCAGCTCCCATCGGGCACTGCAAAACCCAGATGCCAGCTCCTACTTTTACTAAAGGATTTCCAGGCAGCTTGCCCAGATCTGGACCTGAACTGTTGGATCGGGTCCAGAGGAGGCCACGGAGATGATCCTCGGCCTGGAGCATCTCTGCTATAAGGACAGGTTGAGAGAGTTGAGGTTGTTCAGCCTGGAGAAGAGAAGACTGCAGGGAGACCTTAGAGCAGCTTCCAGTACAGAAAGGGGCTCCAGGAAAGCTGGGGAGGGGCTCTGGATCAGGGATGGCAGGGGTAAGGCAAAGGGGAACGGCTTTAAATTTGAAGGGGGAAGATTTAGATTAGACATTAGGAAGAAATTCTTCACACCAGAGGCCCTGGCCCAGGGTGCTGAGAGCGGTGGTGGCTGCCCCATCCCTGGAGATGTTCAGGGACAGGTAGGATGGGGCTTGGAGCCCCTGATCCAGTGGGAGGTGTCCCTGCCCATGGCAAGGGGTGGGACTGGATGAGCTTTGAGGTCTCTTCAGACCCAAATCATTCCATGATTCTATGATCTCCCTCTCACAACTCTTCCCCTGAGAGGTATGAAGCTGCTGACTGAACAGCCTGTTTGCTCGCAAGCAGCAGTGAAAATCTCTACCGCATATTTTGCTCCTTCGGAGTCACTCACACACAGAACCTTCAGCCAAGCACTTTGCACCCAACAGCCGTTGTTCTTCCAAACTCCTGCGAAGAACAGCCTGGGGCCACCCCAGCACTCCCTGAGCACCGGCAGGGATTTCTCGAACATTACAGGGTACAATCCTGGTAGTTCCTCCACTAAAGCAGTGACGTGGAGCGCTGCAATTGCCGTACTGCCAATCAGGTGGGTTAATACTCAGTGCCCCCAAGTAGCACTCCATTTCTGCTTCTTTCATTGTGATGCTGCTGCCCTGGCATCTTTAATGCCTAAACTTAACATTGCTGGTGTTAAATAAGTAAAAGGCACTAATGAGGCCAAATTTGTTTGTTTTAAAATTCAATTTATCTGTTTACTAATCAGATTAAGTTTGCACAGATTTGACTTCTGGTTTATCTCTGCTTTGAGAGTCATTAAGCCACTGGAGATTGGGAGAGAAGAAAGAGTCTGCAGGCTGTTCTTGCTTCTGAATCACCACCCTACAGGAGCAAGTTTCTGGGTTTCCAGACAAAGTCCCTGCAGGATGCGATCGGAGGCCCTGGACATACTCCAATGGCTTTACTCTATTCAAACGTACCTGGAGCACAGCCTAAATGCCCAGTGGGAGAAGGGGATGGGAGCCACAGCAGGACAGCCCGACTTTAGAGTCCGGCTCACCTTCCAGAGTGTCCCCTCCAGTGGACACTGGTCCCACGCTGAGAAGCCAAGGACTATGTTCACACCGTGAGTCAGGGAGGAAGACTGGTCTCCAGGCCAAGCAACGGTGGGACAGCTCTGCTGCCTGTACTCCCTCTAGAGCCAGCACTCTCATTCCTTCAGTCCCATCCCTGCTCCTCACCAAAGGAACTTCTCAGCTGCACGTGGGCCGGAGCATGAGTGCAAACTAATGCGTGTGGAAAACTAGGAGGACCCTAGTGTGAAATGCAGCAAGGACAGAATCCACAAACTCGTAGGCAATCCCTAAGAGGGCCCAGAAAAGATCTGACAACACCCAAGCAGGCCTGCTCATCAGGCACTTACATCCTCGCTGTGCCTGGCCGCTCTGGCCAAGGAACAGGTCTCACTTCTTTGAGCCTCACTCCTAGTGCCTTCCTGCACAGACAGGGAGTCTCCTTACAACAGCAGCTCCGAATGGCAGCTGAATTCCCTTCCCTTGCACCTGAGCAGTTACTGTTTTCATCATCCAACAGACAAAGGAGAAAGAAGAAGTAGAAAGCTTTGGAGAATTGTCTACTGGAGCTTAGGAGGGAGGGAAAGACACACAACAAAGCTCCAACCTGTTTCAAACGAAGCTGATGGCTAACGGGGACTAACTGCTGCCTTTTAAATAGCAGCAAGCTGGAAAGGGATTTCCAGGCAGGCAGCTCCAGCTGCCAGAAGTACCTCTCACCGATATTGCTTGCCTCAGTTATTAACGGGGATGAATTAGTGCACTGTGTCAGCCAGAGGCAGGTCTTTATAGGGAGGGATTAAAGCTTTGATCTTGCTTCTTTTTGGCAGCTCCCAGTGAAAATGCCACCAGCTGGGAACACCCAGCGCATTCGGTGGGGCCCAAGCTCACCTTCATCTCCCCAGATTCCCCGTGTTAACACAGGGCTGAGATTAACCTTTCACAAAAGCTCTCTGAGCCACTCGGAGAGACACAAAGCAAGATTTTTCCCCTCTGTTACAACAGAAAGCTGTACAAAGACCAAGCACAGCTGCTGAAGGGTGTTCTGCACTTATGAAGATGTGCATTTCCCTGTCTTGAAAAGCAAAAGTCACCAGCTGGACACACCACACACTTACAGAACATCTGGTGCTTTCTGCTCAGGCCATTTATAAGAGGAATAGCTACAGGGAAACCTCTCTACAAACACAGCACACTCTCAGCTCCCCACACTCATGTGGAGGATGTAATGAAGTGTATCTACACATGAGCACAAAGGGCTTAAAGTCAGGGGCACAAAACCCAGTAACCGGGTGTTCCCTGCCAAAAGAACACCAGTAATTTCCCTGCCAGGAAGGTTTGCAATCTTAAAACACCCTAAAAGGTAAGTAGGAGCTATAAAAGACTGCTGTGCCCTCCTCTTCACCGAGAGAATGGACAGACGGACAAGTCAGCTGCAGCAAAACCAAAGTGGGAAATGGCACCTACCTTGTAAAGTGACTCACCCCACATTTACACACAGGCAACCACTGTGGAGCTGAAGGCAGAAATCATCTCACAACCTCCCTCCCCTGACAACAGCACCCGCCATTACCCAGACACCTTGAGAGATGAAGGGATTTGCCTGGTATGACAGCAGAGGGGCTAAACATAGACAGGAGAAATGCCCTCAGACTGCAGCTCACTGTTCTTTACCATCTTTTGTTTCAGTTCTTAAAAGGATCCTCTTTTTTATCTTCCTTCCTCCCCATAAATGAAAAGTAATCTGAAAACTGGCCAACTTTATGGACACTCACACCAACATAACTCAGAGCTGAACATCAGCCAATATTTGGTAAACAACTATTTTACAGGAACAAGCAAAGGGAAGTGATGCAGGTCTCCATCACCATTCAGCTACAAACTCAAGTGCCAGGACTGGCCCAGGTTGCCCAGAGCAGTGGTGGCTGCCCCATCCCTGGAGGTGTTCAAGGCCAGGTTGGATGGGGCTTGGAGCCCCTGATCCAGTGGGAGGTGTCCCTGCCCATGGCAGTAGTGGAACTGGCTGGGCTTTGAGGTCTCTTCCAACCCAAACAATTCCGTGATTCCACCACAACACAGGATGCTACTGGATGCAACGAGCACTGGGTAAGGTTATATTCACAAGGCAAATCCTTTACCTGGAAAGAAGATGCAGGAAACAGCTCTCAGCATGAAAAATTAAAGTCATACCCACCCAGCTCTTGAGTTCTGCAGAGGAAATGGCATGCAATAGAGAATGTCTGTACTTCCAACAGCAAGGATCCTACACAAGGTGTTCCCAGTGTGCTTTACACGGGGCAACAAGAGGGTACAGAATCTCACCTCAGTTGACCCAATTTGGTAGCTATAATTCAAGGCACATTCCTATCTTTGGTTACCTTGGCTATTGCGTATATCCGAGTGCTGGATGGCTCAGAGAGTTCCTTCTGGAGATCCACGACAGCTGGCCAGGCTTTATTCATGGGCAGACGTGAAGTGAAGCCATCTACAGATGGGTGGCACATTCTCAGGGCCTTCTGGAAGCTCTCTTCAAAAGTGCGTCCAATTGCCATGACCTGTAACAGAGAGTCCTTCACATGAGCTGGGTGAGCTGCTGCCCAGCGTTCCCCAGGGAACACAGAGGTGCAAATTTAAACCATGGAGACAGAGAGATGACAGCCCTTGCACCTCCCCCCCAAGACAGGCCTGCCGGCTCCAAGTCCGGCACAGCAGACTGAATCTTAGGAGTCACTTGGTTAGAAAAGACCTTTGAGATCATGGAGTCCAGCCGTACCTGTCCACTGCTAAAGCAGATCCCTGAGCACCTCGTCTGATTGGCTTTTAAACCCCTCCAGGGATGGGGGCTCCACCACCTCCCTGGGCAGCCTCTGCCAGGGTTGGGAACCCTTTCAGTGATGAGATTTTTCCTGATGTCTGATCTCAACCTTCCCTGGTATAACTTGAGGCCATTCCCTCTCATCCTATCACTTGAGTGAAGAGCCCAGCACCCCCCTCACCACACCTCCTTTCTGGGAGCTGCAGAGAGCAACGAGGTCTTCCCTCAGCCTCCTTTTCTCCAGGCTAAACACCAGGTCCCTCAGCCACTCCCAGACCCCTGTTCTTCAGCCCCTTCCCCAGCTCCATTCTCTTCTCTGGACGCGCTCCAGCCTTTCAATGTCCTTCTTGTACTAAGGGGCCCAAACCCGAACCCAGGATTTGAGCTGTGGCCTTGTCAGCACTGAGCCCAGGGGCACAATCCCTTCCCTGGTCCTGTCACACCATGGCTGAGCGAAGCCAAGATGCAGGTGGCCCTATGGGCACACCTGAGCCCCACTCCCCTACCATCAACAGGGAGTTTCAGACAACAGCCTGCTCTCTGCTTTCCTCTCCCTACCTATGAAAGACAGGAAGCCCCTGCTCTCCTCTGCAAACCGCTCTCGTGCGCGTTAGTGGAGGGCAGCATTATGCAGCGGCACGGGGGCAGTAATACAGACTTATATTTCTCCTTAACAGCCTGTTAGAGAGAGAAACTCACAAGGGGAATTCTAAGGTTCAGGAGAAATCTGCTCCTCTTCCTCTAAATTACTTTTAACAGTGACTTTGCCCCGTGAGGGCTCCCTTAAAGGATTACTCGTCCTTGGCACAGCAGCACTGGGGTTCCCTCCTCCAATCTTGACATCATGGTTAATAAGGAAAAAAGCTTTTCCCTGTGGAAATCTGTGCGGTAGCAGAGCCCTTTCTCAGATCTCTATATTTTTATTTCCCAGCACAGTAGAACCCTAACAGCATAAAAATCTTCTCAAAAGCAACATTGAAAAAGGTCGAAGAAAGAAAATAACCTTATTTTCTCTTTTCTCACAGCTCCAGGCCCACTGCCCAGCGCAACGGAGCTCAGAAAAAGCCAGGCCAGGCCGCTCACTTAATAAAAATGCAGTAGGTGCTGCAGTCTGCCTTCCGGTTCAGGCTGAGGGAGATGACTCTGCCATACTAATAGAGACACAGCGGCCAGAAGCTCTGTGCTTCAAAGACACAGAGCTCGGAGACTCACCTTTCTGCCAAGTTCCTCCACCAGCTGCAAAGCGCATTCCTTAAGCTCCTCCACCCCTGTTTCAGTTCCCTCCCCAGCACAGATTCCTACACCTCCTCCCTCCCTTCCTTCACCCAGCATCTTGCCCTGAAAAGGACAGAGGGGTCATCAGTTCTGGTTTCATTATATACGACCACTGGAAGGACTAGATGCTTCCTCCTGAAAACGTGATGGCCAGGATGCCCTCACAGCTGGTAGGGCACAAGGCAACCCAGCTCTCCAGGACAGCCTAAAACCTCTAAACGGAGAGAATTAATTGGGCACAAGGCAACTGTTATTTAGGAACCCCAACTCTCCAGAACCCCAAACAGAAAGGATTAATATCAATAAGCATCAACTCACTGGAAAACACCATCCCTCATTGCCATTAAAAGCCAAAACTGCCACCGGAAAACCAAATTCTAATTAATCCAGCCAGTTGGGATGAAGGCTCATTGTCTGAGCAAGGTAGAATTGATGATAAGAAGGTCGCACACGTCAAAAGGATTTAATAAAATAGCTACTTGAAAAGCATCAGGAAAAAGAGGCAGCTGAAAAGATACATAAATAATTATTTTTCTTTGGATATGTAATTAACTAATTAAGTGGGTATGGGTAAGACTCTCCAGGAATGGGCAAGACCCATTTTGCTTCATTTCTCTCCTCTAAAAACTTGGTCTGAAAATGTTGTTATTGTCCCAAACACCTTAAAATCAGGGTTCAAAAGCCCCGCTGTCATGTTCTAGGTATCAGAGACATCACCACTAAGAGAAGTCCAAACTTCAGAGCAAGATCACATGTCAGGTTTGGATTTCAAGAGCAGAAATAGGCTGAGATTTGGTACATGGTTTTGACATAGAGGACGATGGGAACAACTGAGAGCTGTGGCTCACTGGCATCACTGAAAATCTTAATAGATGACAGCTCCTGAAATTATACTCCAATGAACCACCACGACAGAACCCCAAACAGAAGCATGTCCGAGTCCTGTAGCGAGTGCTAAGAATAAAGTCAACCTCGGGCGATCCAAATTAGTTTCTTTCCTTCGGAGTCAAACTATTTATGAACCCACACTGTGATATCCAAGATTACACAGTGCTAACTCATTTCGATTAACTATAGCACTGGATAAAAATCACTTGAGCTGAATAAACATCTTCAAAAGCCATTAGGTCCTTCATGACAGATATTCTGACGGCTTCCAAGAATGACAAATGACTCCCCAAGTGGTAGAATGGAAGGGGAGGGGAGAGTCTTGCACCCACCTCTCCCACACTCTTCATGGAGCTTCCAATCCGGTTGGACACATGCTGAAAACGGTCCAGATCCCAGCGGGGTATCTTGGTGACAACATAATCCAGGCTGGGCTCAAAGCAGGCAGAGGTTTTTCCTGTCACCACGTTCTTGATTTCTGGCAAGGGGATCCCCAAGGCAATTTTGGCAGCGATGAATGCTAAAGGATACCTGCCAGAGGGGAGGAGTAGAGAATAGTAGGGTGGGAAGTACTTTGCTTTTGTAAATCCCACGAGTGGATCAAATTAAACACATGTGAGGTGATTTTTGCTCCTCAACCCAACATGAAGTTATTGTGCTCAAGGTAGAATCACAGAATGCTCCGAGTTGGAAGAAACCCCCAGGGACCATCGAGTCCAGCTCCTGTCCCTGCACAGGACAACCCCAACACTTACACCGTGGGGCTGAGGGCATTGGTCAAACCCTGCTGGAATATTGTCAGGCTTGATGCAATGACTGCTTCCCTGGGAGCTGTTCCAGGGCTGCACCATCCTCCAGGGGAAGAACCTTCTCCTACTGCCCAACATAACCCTCCCCTGGCATCTTCCTGTCATCGGTCATGAGAGAGAAGAGCTCAGCACCCGCTCCTCCTCTTCCCTGTGTGAAGAAGCTGCAGAGCGTGATGAGGTCTCCCCTCAGTCTCCTCCAGGCTGAACAGACCAAGGTGTTAAGGTGTTCCTACCTTAACGCATTGCGGAGCTACCTGCCCAGGTCTGGGACTTGCTGTATGATCTGCAAAGTCACCATTTGAAGTCTCTGTCACACCCGCAGTGTGACCACATAAACAGGCTTTGCTGCTCGCCACCCAAAACAAAGTGATCAAGCGCCCACTGTCCAACATCAGGGCTTATCTCCAGCCTGCTACGGCACCTTGACAACCACAAGAGTTGTTGAGAACTGCAAATTAGAGATTAATTTATGCCTCTCAGCAGCATCTGCAAAGCACAATTAAGAAGCCAGTTTTTAAACAGCCTGCTCTGACCATCCTTGTCTTGATTAGCTTATGATTAGCCCACAAAACAAAGGCAGCTAGTGGTGCCATTTGTGCCCATCTGACAGACAGTTCATTAATAGCCATGTCCTCTGGGTCCCAGAGATGATTTGCAGCCGACACATGGATATGGTGGACACCCGCACCCCCCCTCCAGAGACTGGCTCTACTTGTAGAAGTGGCATCTGCAGGCTGGAATGGGTTGGGAGGGCTCACTGACCACTTCTCACATCTCCCAGCAGCTCTAGCCCTCCAAGGGTCAATCCTAGCAGATGCTGACAGGAACTGTTCTTGGGAGGCTTCTCAGGTAGTGACCGTTCAACAGCCAACCTCAGCCTTTCTTGCTGCAAATTAAGCCTGCACCTCCTCGTCTTATGGCATGGAGAACAGATGCAGGAACTTCTCTTCCTTGCTGCAGTCACTGATGTATTTAAGTAATACACTGATGTCTTATCGCAATTCTTTCTTCTTCTCCCTTCACTCATACATTTGTTCACTTATTCTATAGTATTTTGGGTTTTTTAGATAATCTTACCCTGTTGCCTTGGAGGCCAGAGCCGAACTTCTTGAGAGCCTGGCGTTAACTTCAATGATGTAGTACTCCAGGGAAGTTGGATGCAGAGCAAACTGGATATTACACTCTCCCACGATGCCCAAATGTCGGACAACTTTGATGGCACGATCCCTCAGCATCTGAAATTCCTCATTAGTGAGCGTCTGGCTTGGAGCCACTACAACAGAATCTCCTGTTTGGCAGAGGCAGCAGAGAAGGAAAACGAGAAGCAGCTCAGCACAGTGAATTCTCGCCACACAGATCACTTTCTGCTACTTTTCACTTCCACTGCTAGGGAATGACGGAAGGACGGACATTCAAACCCATGGATGCACAGCGGATGGAAAGTATGGGTCAGTAGAAGCTCAGACTTGGAAAGTCCATGGAAAACAGGACTACAGGGATACATTTAGCCTAATGATATCCATTTCACACCCTAAATGGCTGTATCCGAGACCTGAAGAACATTTCTAGAGCCCATTTCATCAATCACAGCAGGCAGAAGAGCTCAATGACTTTTTTTATGCCGTGCCATTTCCAGCGAGCAGCCCTGCACCCAGGCCTACCTGTGTGGACTCCCATAGCATCCATGTTTTCCATATTGCAGACAGCAATACAGTTGTCGGCAGCATCTCTCACCACTTCATACTCTATCTCCTTCCAGCCAACAACCGACTTTTCCACTAGAATCTGGTTAGTCATCGCAAACGCCTGGCAACACGGTAGGAAAAACAAACAATAAAAAGAAACTCTTATTAGAACACTCTCCATATTTAAGACTTCAACAACTTCTCTCCAGACATCCCAGAGCAAGCTGAAAATTCAAAGATGAAGATAAGCAGGGTCCATAGCACTGATGACAAGCGAGCACTTTACATTTCTCTTCTTCTAAAAAACAAATTTCATTAGCTTCGTTTGAAAGGCACAGAAAGCATTTCTGTGATCTGATGGGAATAAAAGGCAGGGGTGTGAGCCTGCAATGGCATCTAAATAACAGACAGGAGTGAGAACTCGGCAAAGGCTGCGATCACCCAGCAGACGCAGGCTTTTGTTAGAATCATAGAAGTGTTTGGCTGGAAAAGACCTTTGAGATCGTCGAGTCCAGCTGTACCTGTCCACTGCTAAACCAGATCCCTGAGCACCTCGTCTGCTCGGCTTTTAAACCCCTCCAGAGGTGAGGACTCCACCACCTCCCTGGGCAGCCTCTGCCAGGGCCTGAGAACCCTTCTGGGGAAGAAACGTTTCCTAATATTGAATCTAAATCTCCCCTGGAGTGCTGCATGGGGTTGTTGTTGCCCAAGTGCAGGACTTGGCTGTGTTGGACTCCACTCCGCTGGCCTCAGCCCAGTTTTGGTGTATGTGGGCAACCACATGGACTTCAGCAGAAGAACTCTGCAGAGAGCTCAGTGACTGAGTGATGGGGAGTGTGGGTGCCAGCAAACGCCATGTAATTAATAGCACTAATAACGCTGCTGATCACCCGCACCCTAACCAGAAGCAAGACTCGTGATTTATTCTTAAACTAATCTTGAAAGCGCTCCTCAGCAGTAGAGACAAAAATGAAAAATACAGTTTGTTGGTAAATGAGCATAATCTAAGTGAATAAATGGCCTTAATATTAGCAGATAGAAAACATTAATCAATTCTCACTTAAAGTCCTAGAAAGTAATGGGCATATTATCAATCCATCCTTTAGCAAAGCTTCTGGTTTTAATGCTGCCCATGAATCAGTCTCCAGCCCGGTCCCTTCTGTAATCTGCTCAAGTCTTTATTCAAACATTGCCCTCAGCTCATGGCCAAAGTCGAACCACAAACAAAGAAGGAATAGCTTGAGGAGCAGCACTGCATACCTGGATGAAGCTGGGGAAGGGGCTGGAGCCCAGGGATTCTGGAAGGGGCCGAGGGACCTGGGGCTGTCGAAGCCCAGGGGTTCTGGAAGGGGCTGAAGGACATGGGGCTGTTTAGCCAGGAGAAGAGGAGGCTGAGCGGAGACCTCATGGCTCTCCACAGCTCCTGAAAGGAGGTTGTGGTGAGGTGGATGCTGGGCTCTTTTAGCAAGTGAGAACTGATAGAATGAGAGGAAACGGCCTGACATTGTGCCAGGGGAGGTTTAGGTGAGATATCAGGAAAAAATTATTCCCCAAAAGGGTTCTTGGTCTCTGGCCCAGGTTACCCAGAGAAGCTGTGGCTGCCCCATCGCTGGAGGGGTTCAAGGCCAGGTTGGAAGGGGCTTGGAGCAACTTGATCCAGCAGGAGGTGTCTCTGCCTGTGGCAGGGGATGGAACTGGATGGGCTTTGAGGTCCCTTCCAACCCAAACCATTCTGATTCTTCGTTTGTTTGGCTCTAGAGCACATTGGACCCACAGTCCGTTTGCATGACAGCCATGGGGTGGAAGACAAAAAAGTTATTTCCACACACAGCTCCTGCTGGCCACAGCATTTTTTCTTTCCAGAGATACATGAAAGATTAAGAGGTTCAGCAAATCAGGGGAAGTCAAACCCCAGAATTTTAGAGACCAGCTGACAGAGATTTGTTGCCTAAAGTTCTGTAAATTTGCCAAAGAAAAATGTTTTCGTTTTGCTTTCCCCAATTATCTGTTTACTTTTCACATAAAAACAAACCCAGATTTCTTTCAGGAAGAGCTGTCTCTTCCCAGTGAGAGACAGCTGGGGGATGTCACATTATTAAGTCCCATCCCATTAAATCTCTACATGAGCCTTTGACCTAGCATGAATACTTTCTTTAGTCAGAAACACAGCAGAAGCCCAAGCCTCCCAGCTCCTCTGTCCCTAACACTATTATCATCATCCAGGATTTCAAATGTTTCAGCTCCCTTGACATCTTTCATGTGCCGTTTACTCCTGAAAGTAGGTGAATATAGTCCTATTGTACCCAGGTGGAAACACCTAAGATTTGGAACTAGATGATCTCCAAGGTCCCTTCCAAGTGAAACTATTCTATGATTCTATTCTATTCTCTGCATTTCTTTTCCAACTAAAATTGTTCAAACTCTTGCTAAAATTATGACTTGTTTCTCATTAATTTATCTATTTTCATTACCCAAGCCAGCAGGAAGTGTGAAAAGAAGGCATTAGGAGGAGTCCAGATAACCACAGAATCCCTAGGTTGGAAAAGACCTTTGAGATCATCAAGTCCAACCGTACCTGTCCACTACTGAATCAAAACGTTGACAGGCAAGATGAAAGGCAGGCTACGTACAATTCCAGTGTCTGTGACTGTAAGGAGACTACATAAGAAAATCAGGTGCTCAGCTCTGTTCCCAGAGCTTGCAGTAACAGCAGTACCTTCGTGCCAAGGTCCAGCAGAGTTTCCTCATCAGGACAGATGCCTGACCCCAGACCTCCAAGGGCGTAAGCAGAACGTATCATGATGGGGTAGCTGATCTTCTCAGCTGCCTTCAGAGCATCTTCAATCTTAAGAGAGAGGAATACATTTCAGAGATATGATAACAATTAAGATGAATCAAGTCTTCACAACTCTGGTTAACTTGAAATCCCACCAGCAAGACACTAAGCTATCCAAAGATAAAATGAAAGGAATAAAACTCTGCTTTGTAACATCGCTTTGCCAAACAGCAGAAGATTGGAACATGGACTCAAGGAGGTGACTTCTGTCCTTAGTCACGCCAGGATTTCTTTGCTGACTTTCCATGGACAACGTCCTTACCTGGTATGTCTGCACAGACTTTAGCGTGAAACAACCCCTCCAACAGACATCCTGGTTTGAGACTCGTCTGATTTCCTCCAAACTCAGACCTTCCCACCGTGCCAGTTTCCTGTTTCCGTGCTTCGATTCTCAAGAAAGATTTCAGGACTCTTGAAACGTGGGGACTTTTGGAGGGCCTGAAATCCTAAGCCTAAATAGCTTGTGCAAGATTCAGTAGCCACTGAAACGTTACATATTTTTGTGCTGTAGCACAGAAGCCACCTCAACCTAATTTACTTTTCTTGTCAATGGGTAAATTAGCTCAGGCTTTCCAAGTGCTTAATTGCATTTTCACTCATTTTAAAGCGTAGTGAACCAGCACCAATCAGTGACAAGTGCCAATGAAAGCAAACAAACTACAGTATCCACTGTAGTCAGCTTTCACGCAACAAGACTTGGATTTTTTCTTTTCAATAACTCAAATGAGCCACAGGAATATTAATCACATCTTCAAAACTGTCTGATTTACCGATTCCACTGCAAAGCTAGGAGCAATCTTTTCATTTAGCTCAGCCAGTTTATCGGAAAAAAGCTTCCTATCCTCTGTAGCCATGATGGACTCAACTGATGTACCTAGGACCTTCACACCATATTCCTGCAGGACTCCTTGCTTGAAGAGTTCCACTCCTGCAGAGCAAACAAAGCCACAGTTTTGAGGACTGATGGTAGATGAAGAAAGTATTCAGGAGATTTGATTAGCTGACAACTTGCCCGGTCTCGTTAACAGCTCAGTTTATTATTGTTCAGTATTAGAACTCGGAGGCGTAACGCGGAAGTTTATGTCCTGAAACCTATGACTGTTAGTGAAGTCGCTGCTTGGCCGTCATCTGCAACACTGATGGATTTTGTTGTTAGAAGATAAATGAAGCAAAGTTTTCCTTTTGATCCCTGCCTCAACGTGGTCTGAATATCCTCAATTCAGCTATGATAACTAAGATTTAAGTCTTGAGTACTGGGTCCAGTTCTGGGCACCACAGGACAAAAAGTATCTCAAGCTGCTGGAAAGGATCAAGAGAAGGCCACAAAGTTGGTAAAGGGTTTAGAGGGGAAGCCATGTGAGGAGCGGCTGAAGTCACTGGGTCTGTTAAGCCTGGAGGAGACTGAGGGGAGACCTCATCCCGCTCTGCAGCTTCCTCACATGAGGAGGAGGGGGAGCAGGGGCTGAGCTCTTCTCTCTGGTGACTGATGACAGGAAGATGCCAGGGGAGGGCTAGGTTGGGCATCAGAAGAAGGTTCTTCCCCCAGAGCATGGTGGAGCCCTGGAACAGCTCCCAGGGAAGCAGGCACAGCCTGACAATATTCCAGAAGGGTTTGGCCAATGCCCTCAGCCTCACAGTGTGAACGCTGGGGTTGTCCTGTGCAGGGACAGGAGCTGGACTCGATGGTCTTCATGGGTTCCTTCTAATTCAGGACGTTCTATGAGTCCATGATACATGAGTTACTTCTAAGCATCAAACTCGCCAATTAGATGTTATGGTCACAACTTAGCAATCACCCACTCACGGTCAGTGTCTCTACCTCTATCACTCAAGAATCTGGGCAATCTGTGACACGCGTGGTCCTCACATTTCTGCATAAACAGAGTCTGCTGAACATGTAGGGAGAACCCTGAGCTGGCCTGCCAAGGTGGTGTAAAGCACTCACCGCAGTTCAGAGCAGTCTGGCCACCCATGCCCAGAATTAATCCATCAGGACGCTCTGCCTTGATGACCTCCGTGACAAAGTGTGGAGTGATGGGGAGGAAGTAGACAGTGTCAGCCTGCTTTAGGCCAGTCTCGTTGGTCTGCACTGAAGCGATGTTGGGATTCATGAGGACGGTTTTCACATTTTCTTCCTGAAAGAAGGAAAATCTGCATTAGAATCAGGCATTTGTGGAAAAAGAGCTAACAGCAGCAGGGAGAGATGGGGCTCAACAAGCAATTTGCCTTCAGAAAGCCCAGTTCCTCGCCCGTCAGGGATTTCTAGTATCTAGACTTCCAACACGATCTGTAGCAATAGGACAAGGGGAAATATTTTTAAGCTTAAAAAGGAGAAGTTTCGACTGGATCTTAGGAAGAAGTTCTTCACAATGAGGGTGGGGAGGCCCTGTCCCAGGTTGTCCAGAGCAGTGGTGGCTGCCCCATCCCTAGAGGTGTTCAAGGCCTTTCACAGTGTGAAACCAGAGCCAATTAGACTGCAAACCCCATCATGTGAGTGAATTATGCAGGACGCTTCAGCACAAGCACCATTTTAACTGCATGCATTCCTCAGGTCTGTACAGAAGTACACGTGCATTTTCATTTGCTTCAGAATAACAGAGCTCTCCGGTCTTCAGAAAGGGAACATCACAAAGCCGGCAATAAGTTTACTGGACAAAATTCACCCAAAAGGAATGACTTCCAAGATTCATTCCTTTCAAGATCATGAATCTAGTCTGTAAAGGAAGTTTGGTATATGTGAACTTTATGGCCTCAAGTTGCACCAGGGGGGATTCAGATTAGATATCGGGAAGAATTTCTTCCCCAAACCAGTTGTCAGGCCGTGGCAGAGGCTGCCCAGGGAGGTGGTGGAGTTCCCATCCCTGGAAGTGTTTAAAAGCCGGGCAGATGAGGTGCTCGGGGATCTGGTTGAGCCATGGACAGGTACGACTGGACTTGATCTCAAAGGTCTTTTCCAACCAAGCAAATGTATGTAAATAAACATCATTTAGCAAAACTGCCTCAATAAGAGGTTCCAAGTCTTTTGCACAACAGTTTTGACAGTAGCCAACCAGTCAGCTCTTGCTATTATTCAGCTGCCTTGCAGTGTGTTGGCATGTCACAACAGTCCCAGTAATGTCATCTCAGGTGTAGCTGACCGTATTCCTCCTCTTCATTTCCACTCAAACACAGCCTGGAGTGACCGGTCACACATCACAAATAACCAACTGCGTGAAGACTGCAATGGAAACCCTGAAAACATCTCTCTTTGGAAGATAATGCTGAGGAGTTAACTCGCATCATTTAACCAACAAACGCACAAAGAGAAGACACCTGCGTGCCCCTACAGTCCTTCACTCTCAGCAGCCTCCCTGCCCCAGTGGGGAAGGGCCAGTAGGATGACCAGAGTCAGCTGTGAGAAGGAAAAATCAATTACTTTAGGTTAATATTGGCAGAGTATCCTCTCACCTTCATGGCTTTCACAGCCTGGGATCCGGAGTAATCAAATTCCCCTGCCTGCCCAATCGATAGACCCCCAGATCCTAGGATGAGAACTTTGGAGACCTGGAAGTGTCAAACAGCATGAAAAAAAAAGTCAGTCCCGTGGATGTTGAAATAACTATGCATGCTAAACAGCTCCAAATTACAAATCCTAAGCTCTAACGAGGGAAGAAAAGCCAGCTTCAAACCCACAGCAGTTCTAGTTTGAAGAACATTCCTGCTGGCTTTCTCCCACATATCTCGGGTTAGAGAAGCGCATGACTTATGGACAAGGCACACAACGCAGGTGTTAGTTGTATTGTGCTTATAGACAGCCATGCCTCGCTTTGGCTGCCCACCAAGTCCAACTGCCTTCCAAGATAACAGAACTGCATGAAACACAGCTCCCGCTAGGAATCTCAGACTTATTTGCTAAGCAACAGAGCATCAGCATTATGCTGCTAGCAGAGAACCTCATGGCCAGATTATCCCAGGACGCCTCTCCCACTGCTGGGAGAGAATCTTTCTAGGGAGAACTACAAAGAAATAATACATGAAACATTAGATGGTAAAACTTTCTCAGAGAAGGGAGTTTTATAGCGCAAGAGCTGCCTGACGACTGTGAGACAGGCAGCTGACAGCCCTTCGATAAGGGTCATGAACAGCTTTTTCTACTGTGGGTGTAGTAGGAATTCACTGTCTCCTGGCCTCACCAGCAGGCATGCATAACAAGTACTGGAACACTAACCTCCACTCTGGAAGCTGTTGCTCCAGCCTTGGGCAGGACCGAGGAAACAGTAGTGCCTTTTCCCCTCTTAACCAGTGACATAAACGAATCAAACAGGAACTAGAGAAAACAAACACACACGTTTAATTTCCAAAATGGAATTAAGTAAATACTGAGCAAAGAAGGAAAAGAACAGGCCATTTGTGAGCTCAGGCTATCAGCTCTGCTCTGCTGCCTTCAGAAGGCAGATATACACCACCAGAGAAGAGGGGATCATTATTTGGGATTTATTTAACGACTTTCACATATCTGACAAAGCTGCACTCAAGAAAGTGAGGTCATAGGAGGAAGAAAACACTCAATCACGTCCGTGTGCTCTGCTGGGGTATGGCTGAGAGTGCAGTGAACAAGAGGGTGTTAAGAGCTAAAACACAGGAGACTATGCACTTCATGAGCTCAAGTGAACCAGCCGCAACGGAGCCTGCTCCAGAGCTGGGAGCTGAACAGGAATATCTGAACATCATTTGTGCTAAATCGGTGCTGTTCTTCCAGCGGAGATCCCAGATCACCTGGGAGATGAGCACGGCCAGGCCAGGCATGGAGACAGCGTGGCCGGGCAGCTGGACAGGCTCCTCGCCTCAACCCACACAGAGTTCCCATCCAAACAAAGCTCGGAACCGTCTGCTGAAGGAGCATGGAGCATGGAGCATGCAGGACAGGCACCGTGTTGTCAAGCCCATCCCAGAGGTGGGAGAGCACAGATTTGGATAAGACCCAGCTGGGAGTTGTTCTCAGCTCTCTAAGATTCACCAGTCAATCAGACCACTAGGAAGCTTCTTGATATCAAGAGATTTACTTGCAGGTTGAATCAACATCATCAAATTAAGATTAAAGCAAGCACTTCAATATATTTCTCCATCTTCCCCTCTCAAGAAATGCTAACGAGTTTATTTGCGCTCAGACGCGCCTTCTCTGCCTGCTGTATCCCCTGCTGCCGCTTAGGCAGGCGCTGTGACCACACAGCCAGTTGGTGCAGAATTTGTGCAAAGTCACAGATGGGGGATTAAAATTTCATTTCACTTCGGAGAACCAGAGTGAAGAAGAGTCAATTCATTTCCATAACTCTATAGTAATTAAAAAAATTCAAAAGTGGAACTGAAATGTATTGGAAAGTTAATGATTTTATTACAAAGCATCTGGCTAGTATTTTTTTTTCCTGTTAAGATAAAATCCTTTTCCTTTTGCAATCACCCCAGGTACAAGAGATTTGAGCCTGATCCTGAATAGGCTTAAGCACTTCAGTAACTTCCAACACACAAATAATCCCACCAGGGCTCAAAGCGTACATAGCATATGAATGGGATCATTGATCCCAAGCGCACAGGAGTCAATAGATGCCTCGCTGCTGACTGTAATTAGCTGTGAATTGAACTAAGCAGACATGAGCCTATGCAGGACCGGGAGCTCTCTTAGGGTCTCAGCAATTCCAAAACCAAGATTTAGAACCATCACCAACGTAAAGACTTATCTGACACGCATCATAGAATCATGGTTTGGGTTGGAAGGGATCTTAAAGCCCACCCAGTCCCACCCCCTGCCATGGGCAGGGACACCTCCCACTGGATCAGGGGCTCCAAGCCCCATCCAACTGACCTTGAACCTCTCCAGGGTTCAGTGGCAGCCACCACTGCTCTGGGCAACCTGGCCAGGGCCTCCCCACCCTCACAGCAAAACATTTCTGCCCAAGATCTCATCTCAATCTCCTCTGTTTTGAAAACCATTCCCCCTTGTCCTATTCCGGCTCTCCCTGATCAAGATTCCCTCCCCAGCTTTCCTGGAGCCCCTTTCAGCACTGGAAGCGGCTCTAAGGTCTAGAGACTTCTCTTCTCAAACAACCCCAACTCTCTCAGCCTGTCCTCAGACGGGAAGCGCTCCAGCCCTCGGATCATATACATGGCCCCCTCGGGACCTGTTCCGGTAGTTCCATATGTGCACTCCCAAGCTCAGATCAACTCTCATACGATACCTCTGTGTCTCTTGGCCCAGGATTTGCCTCTGGGTAGAACTGAGCTGTGAAGATTGGTCTGGTCTCATGCATAAATCCCTGCAGGAATAAAAACAATCATCCTAGACACCTCCTTGCAAGCAGACAAGAGAACAGAAAGTCACATTTTAACCCTGTAAGCACCGAAGGCCAAAGGACTAGGGTGTTTCTAGGGGCTGCCAAATTTGGCACTGTGATTGCTTCCCTGGGAGCTGTTCCAGGGCTCCACCACCCTTCGGGGAAGAACCTTTTCCTAATGTCCAACCTAGCCCTCTCCTGGCATATTCCTGCCATTCCCTCGGGTCCTGTCAGTGGTTGCCAGAGAGAAGAGCTCAGCACCTGCTCCTCCCCATGTGAGGAAGCTGCAGAGAGTTATGAGGTCTCCCCTCAGTCTCCTCTTCTCCAGGCTGAACAAACCCAGTGACTTCAGTTGCTCCTCAAGTCAAGATTGTCAAGTTTATATCAACTGATAGGAAGCTTCCAGGAGATTAAATAAAATGAGGCAGAGTCTTTGCTCACTAGAGGTTGCTTTGTGCGGCTATCTGGAAAGCACAAGCTCACCTCGTTTGTTTGATCATTGGCATTTACAAAGAGAGGCCTCCAGCCAGGTGGGAGGGTAGAGCTGTCAATGGCGTAGCCGTGGTTCTGAGCAGTGATGACAGCCTGCCCAGTCACTGCGTTCAAGACAGGCTGATTCTGTCCTCTGAAAGAGAAAGGAGCAGAGAACAGGGGATGGAGGTTCTTATATGCGTCCAAATGTCAAAATTAAAAAGAGCTGAGAACTATAGGGCTGTTCAACACTAGCTAGTCAGTGCCGGCAGCTGCTTTCAAACTGATAAAGCCTAGAAGAAACTTTGGTATCCTTTGTTTAGGTGGGGATCCATTACATCACATACATTCAAAAAGGAAAGGAGAAGGGCTGGAGTGAAAAAGTAATCTTACTGCCACGCTAGCTCCTGTTAAGGAAGTTCAGCAGCAAAGCAGTGCTGCTCTGTGGCCTTTTGCTATGCCAAGCTGGTCTATCCCAGCCCTGGGAAGCAGAAGTACTGCCATACCTGTTGGCCATCTGCATCTTGTAGGAAGTCGCTCCGGCTGCTATTCCAGTGATTAGATTCCCCATGCTGATTCCAAACAAGGGCTCTGGGCGGTTGCTCTCCAGGACCTAAAATGAAAAGGTTTTCAAGAGATAGGAGTGTCTCTGTTCAACAATTCCAGTATAAACCACGCCAGTTCCCTCACAGCAGCCATAGACTTGGGAAAACACTGAATGCAAGGGTGACAACAGCCTAGAAAGGAAAGTTTCCTCCTCTCCTGTGCTTCGGAGGGAAGCCTCAGAGCACAGCTTGGTGTCTCGGTCCATTTGAGCGGAATAAGCAACAACATTCTCCATTTCAGCCACTTAGTATGTGATGTTATTTCAAATGGGAGCACTCTGAAATCAGGGCTGTGCTTTCACAACGTCATGAAGGTCCTGAAGGAGCACAGGAATCCTGAAAGGACTGGTAGGATAACCGTGATAATGGTGTTTACTATGTGTTGTTCACCAAGGTCTGTGTAGCTTCACTGTACATACTGGGGTGGAGACAACTCCCAGTGCGCCAAGATGAGGAATATCCCAGGCAGCTGAAATGACTAAGAGACAGTGGGTCCCCTTAAAGGTGTTGGTACAACCCACTATTTAGATTTCAGGCACTTAAAAAGGCAAATAAACAAGAATAGTTGGCCTATGCCTGTTAAACCGTACCTTTCTGACATTCTGAATCACCACCTGGGCCTTCATGGGATCCCCTGGACCTCCGGAAATCACAAGCCCGTCATACTCCATGCTGGTGAAATCATGGTCCCATGGAACCAAATGCACTTCTGCTCCTCGCTGGTAAAAAAAAATAAGGGAACAAGAAATGAGGGGAGGAGGGAACCGGATGAATTTGTGTCAGGAGGTTATGCGCATGCTCTCTTGTCCCAGAGACTGAGTTTGGATTTCATACAGTCCTTTGCCAGGAACAATAATGAGGCTTTTCTCCACTCTCTGCCCAGACCGTTTTCCCCAAACCAGTCAACTTGGTCTCTTTGAGCCACCCCAGCATTTGTCAAGTTCATTTGAAATTCATTAATGAGATCAAAACTTACTAAGGGGATGCAAAATACGTTCACTTTTACAGTGCACTCATCCTCATGGCTAAAACAGAGCTTTCCAGCCTTTTCCTCTCATCCCATCACTTGTAACTTGGGAGAAGAGACCAGCACCCACCAACCTCACCACGAATTTTTTCCTCCCGTTTATTAATTTTTATAATGTCGGGTTGACCTCCCTTGTTGTTCTTTAGGGACACTGCGCCTGTCTTCTTAAAATATCTAGGAATTCTTCCCCTAGCTGAAAGGCCACTGCACGGGTCCTCTTCCTCACCCCCTTAAAACAGCGTATCATGTTCAGAAAACACCTTCCAGGACAGAAAAATAAAACTGTACCTCATTTTAGGAGGGAAACTGCTACCAGAATGGATGTGTCCAGGGCAAGGAAGGCCAGTAAATACAGGCAAGGCTTTTAGCAAAGCAAAACATGAGATGACATAGACACTGCCCTACCTTCACCAGCAGACGGATAACGTTGTACTTCAACCCGCAGTCGACAGCTACAACTTTAATCGGATTCCCTCTCCCATAGACCTGGACTTCCTGTAAGAAGACAGATCAGCTGTAAAGGACAGATCAGCCCCTGCCCCCCAAACACCGCGAGGATGGGTAGAGGAACCACTTTTCACCACCACGCAGCAATTGGTACTTAAAAATTCATGCTGAAACCTCCCAAAGTACTGCAGACATGAGTGCTTCCTTCATTTTTCTGGGAGAGCAGAAGGTATAATACTCTCTTAGTTGATTAGAGCACTAACAGCAATCCCTATGAAATCTCATTTCCACAGCTAACGACAAGCTCCTTCCCTGCGTTTCACCCCATTAGCAGTGAAGCAGCAAGCCAGTTTGCACAGATCATTGCGGCCCAAGAGGAATGCCGGATACACGGCGAGAGATTTTCATCCGAGTGAAGTCACCCTGCTGCTTCTGACGGAGCAAGGCTACTTCACACCAGCTACAGACCCACCACATCAACCACCCTCTGGTCACAGTAAGAAGACACCCTGCAACCTCTAGTGCATCACAGACCAGGCCACTGAACACCAACATTCATCCTGACTTGACAGTGTTACATATCAGACACCACTTCTCTTCCAGATGCTGCTCCTTAATCCATTCCACAAGTAAATTGCCACCAGCCCCAGATCTGGACCGTTCTGCTTTGTATACCCACTTATTGGTGGCAACCAGCATGGAAGACAGTGAAGTCAAACCATGGTATGTACATCCCCTATGAAGGGACGCCAAGAGGATTGGCGTTGTTCAGCTTGAAGAAGACTCTAAGTAGACCTTATTGTGGCCTTTCTGTACTTGAAGGGCGCTGATAAGAAAGATGAGGACAAACTTTCTGTCAGGGCCTGTAGCAATAGGACAAGGGGTGATGGTTTTAAACTAAAGGAGGAGAGGTTTAGATGAGATCTTACAAAGAAATTTTTCACTTCGAGAGTGGAGAGGCCCTGGCCCAGGTTGACCAGAGGAGCAATGGCTGCCCCATCCCTGGAGGGGTTCAAGGCCAGGCTGGATGGGGCTTGGAGCCCCTGATCCAGTGGGAGGTGTCCCTGCCCATGGCAGGGGGTGGAACTGGATGGGCTTTGAGGTCCCTTCCAACCCAAAGCATTCCATGAGTCTATGAAGCGGGAAGGCTGCCAGCCAGCAGCCAGGCAGAGCAGAAACTCTTGCTGGCAGTGCTGCTAGGAACAAGAAGAGTATGTGAGGCTGTACATGTGGATAGAAATTATCTTTTAGCTTCAAGTGGGACCCTGACCCTCACATGCCCCAAAATACATCTCCAGGAGAAGCTCCAGCAACATACTGGCAGTTTTCTACACTCTCTGCCCTGTACAATGTTAGAAACGGGGTCCGTAACACTGGGATCTAGAGAAGGCAGCAAAGAAATAATGATAAAACATCAATCACTCCTAACGTATAATTGATAAGCAGATTCCTGATCTTACTGCGTGCCGATTTACTTGACAGACAGATTATCAAGTCCAGTAATTACCAACATTTAACAGCTTACTACATTTTCAGCTTTACTGGTGATGTCGTTGCTTTTTAAGCTTCTAAAACGAAGTTATAAACATAACAAGCCCACCGAAGCTCTGTTAATCTTGTCATATCTTCCTTTTAGAAGATATTTTCAGCCTCTACCATAATTCTGTCTCGGTAATTGCACAGCATTTAGCATCAGCAACCTTACCTCTTTCTGAGTTCCTACTCAAAAAGGCTCCACCCGCTTCATGTGATCATAGATCCCAACCTCAACAAGCAATTGCCATCCTTCTGTGTAGCGACAAGACCCTGGCTCAAATCGCAGTGGCGGCATTGGCAGCAGTTGGCGAGAGCCCAGAAGGAGAGATTTGTATTCCAACAGCATCCCAGGTAACCAGTTACTGCTGTAAATCCAAGCCTGGATGGAGACTGCACTTCAAATCCCCCCTTGCTCACTGACCACTCCGTTCAGGACTGCTCCTCACCCTCACTGCTGCCACACCAGCCTGCGTGCAGAGCACAACACAAGCACCCACTTGCAGAGCTCTTCTGGAAGGAACTGCAAACACCAGAACAAGCGGGAATTTGTAAAAGGGACTCCTTCGCTCAGTTCTCACTTCAGTCGATGAAATTAAGCATCCAACGCAACCTTTATGCCACAATTAAATCCAGAAGATGCCACAATTTAAGACGTCAATCCTTGCATTGCTACAGGAATAGTTACTGTTTTCATAGGATCATGGAACGGTTTGAGGTGGACTGGAGGATCCCCAGAGCAAACAGGGAACAGTTACCACCTGGACTGTAAAGCCTAGGGGCTACAGAAGAACTCCTCACCTTTGTTGAAACTTCTGCAATTAAGTTTCGCTTATTTGGGTCTGCAAACTCCACGGGCTGACCTTCAAATTCAATCTTCCCAAGTACCGTGCCCTGTGGAAATACACCAGTAAACAACAAAGCCTGAGAAAGGAGAAGCTGTGAACACTGGGACAAGGTGCTGACAGGCACAGCAAGCACAACAGCTGGTGGGAGATGGTTTCCTGGAGGCTTAGAACCATTTCTAGCATCTTCAGAAGTTTATGAGCCTTCCTCTGTATCAAAAATATGTTTAAAATCCTTCATTCAGGGGAGAGGCATTGTGAAGTCTATTAACAGGCTGCCTAGTGACAGTAAAAGGGGTTGCCTTCCAAGAGGAACTAAATTCTGATCCCCCAATAACTGTTGTGCAGATCTCGGAGTAAACCACAAAGCGGTTTGAAGCTTTTTACTCCTGGACGCCCACGGTGAGGTGTTCAGCCACCTCCTGCATGGAGCTACGAGGCAGCAGCACGGGTGTAAGGCAGAGCTGGGCGGGAGGCAGATCAGACAGCTGTTTTCCAAATAAGCTGCTAAAAAACATCACCTCCAGCAAGCTTTGCCCTCTACTGCTGTTAGCACCTCACAGAAGCTGGGACACTCTTGAGCTGCCAGCAGCACATCCTCCTCCATCGTCTGCTAAATTTCTTAGTGGAAAAAAAACTTGCTTTGTCTTTCGACAAAATCATAGAATCTGCCCAGGGACGTGGTGGCTGCCCCATCCCTGGAGGGGTTCAAGGCCAAGTTGGATGGGGCTTGGAGCAACTGGATCCAGTGGGAGGTGTCCATCTGCATAGTAGGGGGGTGAAACTGGATGGTCTTTAAGGTCCCTTCTAACCCAAACCATTCATGATTCCATAATCAGCTTGAGTTGGTTCACCTCTGAGGAGCAGGAAACCCAGGGCAGAGCGGAGGAGACGGGGCTCCCTGGGATCAGCATTGCTTCAGCTGTACAGAGACACTTTGGAAATGTCTTAGGAAGGGTGCCTTCAGAAGAGCCCAGGGATCTGAGCAGTATCAGATGTCAAGGCAGCCCAACAGTAGCACTGCTACCCCAGGTTTGCTGCATTGTTAGAGGAAGGGCCCAGCAACAGCAAGGTTAGTGCAACTGAATCAAGGGAAGCAGGTCATACCTTGTCACGAATTAACTTGGAGATCATTCTGGTATCAATCCCATACAGTGCAGGCACCTGGAGAAAGAACAAGAGAAGAAGTTAGAGAACAAGCAGCTAAGGCAGCGGAAGCCAGCAGCCAGATGACTTTGAGAAGCACATGTCCTTGTTCAAGGCACTGTGGTCTTCGCAGCACTATTACCAAGGCTGCTTTACTTCCAGTTCTTCACTTCACCCTGGTTTCACTCATAAATAGCTTAAAATCTCACTCATAAAAAGATCAAATCAAGTTTCTGTACTAAAAAGCACACAATAAGAAGCTCGTGCGGCAAATATCTGCCTTACGTTTGAAACTCATTTTGCCTGACTTATAAGCATCGAGCCCTCCCAGCCGTCACAAGTCAGCATCAGTCTACTGACACATCCCTGACCCCCCAGCTTCCAGTCGGGGGGCGGTTCTGGAGGGCACCATCCCCTGCGGCAAGGACTCTGGCAACCATGAGCAGCAGCACTATAGAAACACTTGATGAGAGAACTGAGTATAATCTAATGTGTATTGGTTCTGTATTACCCCCTAGACTGCTCACCTGCTCTTCCTGCAGCCACTCTCCCAGCCTCCTCGCAGCCTGCCAGTGGCTGTACTCATTGCTGTAATCCAACACCAGCAACCCTGAAACCTGCAGAGAGATATCATTTTGCACTGAAGGATCACTCTGTAATTGCCTTGTCCCTTCTCAGGATGCGAAATGCACTGCAGACAGGACACACGGCCAAACAGACACGGTACGGCTGAGAATAAGTCAGAGGACTTCTAGGGGTGGAACTGGATGAGCTTTAAGGTCTCTTCCAACCCAAGCCGTTCTATGATTTTACAGCCAACTGCCACCTCCCCTGCTCGTGGCAGAACAGGCATACAGAAAAAGGTCTCAGCACACAGAAACTTCCCGTTCTCACTGGCACTTGGTCTCTGTGTGGCAACCAGTCCCGGCCAAACATAGATAAATGAGAGGCAGAAGGAAATAGCGGAAAAAAAAGCCATTCAGGACAGCAGTTCTTAAAAAATGTAGCGCATCTATCGCTGATGGGAAATTCACCGCTGTCAGAGCACACGGCCTGGGACAGGAAGCACAACAGATTGTATTTTGCCACCTTTCTTCCAAAGCATAGTATCAAGAAGAAGAAAAAGAAAGGTTGAATATCACTGATTCCTTCTATGAGTGTGCCAGCAAACTCTTACGTGAACACACGTTCTCAGGCTGCTGGCACCACCCTTCCACCAGCTCTGCATCTCCCACTGTTACCTTGATCCCATCAGATTCCAGGAACTTCCTGAGGCCCATTTTGTCCAAAGCAGCCGTGTCAGGCACTCCACCATTCCCAACTATGGGGTTGGCCAGGGTAAGAATCTGCCCTTTGTAGCCGGGGTCTGTCAAGGCTTCAGTGCATCTGGATGAAGAAGCAATAAAAGGCAAGTACATTGGTCTGGAGTTGAAAGGCAAAGAAAAGAGCCAGTGCAAATGAGACAGGTCTGGATTCTCATGACAGAAAGACTGGCCAGGCAAAATCCTCAGGAAGAACAGCTTTGTTCAAACATCTGCCTGAGCACCCGTCTCAGCAAGAACAGAGCTAAAAATGTGGTGGAGCACCCTTCTGCAGCGGAGGATCAAACCTCGGATTCTGCAAAGCATCAGCTCTGGATCCAGCAGACCCAGTTTCATTCTCACCCCCAAACAAGGGGACAGACCAAACATGGTCTGCATGCCCATGCTCCTATTCTTCGACTTCAAATCAACACGCAGTCCTTCACTTTCTCCCTTACACTCTAGCAGCAATCATAAAATTATGAAATTTTGGGTTGGAAGGAACCTCAAAGCCCACCTCCAGGGATGGGGCAGCCACCACTGCTCTGGACAACCTGTGCCAGGGCCTCCCCACCCTCATCATGAAGAATTTCTTCCTCATGTCCAATCTAAATCTTTCTGCTTCCAAACTAAAGCACATCACCTTTGTCCTATCACTCCATACCCTTGGAAAAAGTCCCTCCCCAGCTTCCCTGTAGGCCCCCTCCTGTCTCTGAACATGAAAGCAGCTGTAATTTAGTAAAGATGAAGTTATCTGCACAAATATTTAGCCAAGTGCATAAAGACACTTCAGGATGAATCTGCCCTAGGCAAAATATAATTTATTACTGTCATTATTGCTTAAACAATACATAATTGGCAACTCCAGCCACCTACCAGGTATCAGCACATCACAAGAGAGGTTTTTATGGAACCTCAGCCTTACTGCCAGCAGATTAATTGCCAGACATTGGGAAGCTCTTCACAAACCCAGAGTGGTTGCAGACAGATACAGACCACGCAGCGCACCAGCCAGCTCTGAGATACGACACGTCGAATGAACAATAGCCATGAAATATGTTCATGGGAGCTTCTCCTGCCACTCAGATCTAGAGTCCCTGCTGCAGGAAAACAGCTTTACAAAGTACAGCCTGAGCACAGGGCTGCAGTAAGTGAAAGGCATATGCATAGCTGGCATTGCTCTCTCCTAAATCAATTCGTCACACTTCCAAAAGGCTCTTTGTTAATGACAAAGCTAATGTAATTAACCTTTGTGTGTTATTTGTGATCAGCAAACAAGGACAGAGAGCCCTTGGATTTGGCCATACTGAGTCCGTATGCCCTTTAAGCAGGCACAACGGTTCATAGAGCTCAGAGGAGCGGCTGGGAACATGAGCTCCAACGATGCTGCAAGGTCTAATCCTTGCTGCACCAGCCCAAAGGCCGCCTCGCTTCCAGTAAATTCCTCTCCATCAGTTCTCTCGCTGCAATATCATGGGAAACACACACAGAATTATTGGAGACGAACACATTTACTGAGCTGCTTCAAGCATGGGAATATTTGATGGGTTATAATTCTTTCTTAATTGGAAATCTCCTCTCTTCTCTGTTGTTCCTGTACCAGACAAATGGCTGCAACACCAGCATCATTTTTTTTTAAGCAAACACGTCTCGAAAGTTCATCCTCTTGCTTTTCTAATGGAAATTCCAACATTCCACCCCCAAAATAGTCCTCTCTGCCCTCTGTTCCAGAGCAATGTGACAACATTTCAGCCAGCTTTAGCTACTTCAAGCCCAAAAGCTGTATACACATCAAGTTCTACAACAGGAACCAGGAGGTGAGAGTCCCGCTGAGGAGATGAGGTGCAGAGCAGCGTATTAATCATCCCCGTATGGAGGCCACGCTGATCCCACTCAGTGCGTGGTAACACCCACTTCGGAGAAGGCATTTGCCTGAGGCTTACCAGCAGCCATGGTATGATCCACCACCCTATTTCTAGCCTCTTGCTCCCTACACTAACAAACTACTGTGTGCCTTGACAGGCTGTGACCCTGGGCACCTCCTTCATGCAGGCATCTTTTACGGTGTCAATGCTAAGAGGTATCTGTATCCCTCTGGATACACAAGGTGCTGACCTCTGCATTTAGGAGCACTGGGTAGTGCTAGAGGTGTTTGTTTTCCTGCATAGCAATCCCTGGACTGGTAGCAAATCGGTCCCTTTTACCACCTGCAACACTGCTGTGAACTCTTACCTTCCATTTCTCTCAATCAACCAATCAAGGTCACAGTCCTGAGGAGTGCCCTGAAAACACCACCTCACGTTTGAATGTTCTCTCCATGCCCATACGCTCCCCAGCACAGAAAAGATCTCTCTTCTCACAGGCATCCCCTCCAAATCACTAGAAAATGAGCAAACACAGCCCCTGCCACCACAGGAACATGTGGAGAGGAAATGAATCCATCAGGTCCTCTTTGACTTTTGTGATGTGACAAGATTTATTGCCCATAATCTATCATTGAGAAGAGAACTCTGGTGCCCTCCATCATCCTGATCTCCATTAAACAGTTGCTTGTTGGCAGGTATATTAACACAGCCAGTAATTAGTGCTGTCAAAGTACTTAAATAATTGCCTCCTAATGCAAAACTTTGCAAACAAATTCCCCTCTGCAGCAATTTAACATTCTCACCAATGAGACTGGTTAAAAACTCACCCGGTGAGTACTGGTTTCTCCAAAGGACAGCAGAACTTGGGGAATGCAGGGAAACTGGGCAGAGAGAGCTATGAAAGACTGCAGAAAAAGCTCAGGCACCAACAACCTTAGAGCTGTCTCGCCTGCCCAGGGACACATCCCTCTTCTAACCAACCCCCTCATTCCTCTGAGAAGATTTCATCGGCTCAAGCAGTTTGACAGAAGCACCAGCAGTATTTGCTTGCTACCCTAAGTCAGCCACTGGCTTCCACCACTCCAGAGGACAGAAAGTCATGCTAGGTTAGGCACGAGTCTGATCCTACCCTTTATCTGGAGAGGCCAGAGAGGATAAATGCATCCTTAACTGTGGTATGAGCCAACAAATGTCCAATTAAATGCCCCCTTAACTGTGTGTTTACTAACTTCAGCTCAGTCCCATCTAAGCAACTTAATTTTCTGACAGTTCACTGCATGTTTTTCATACTGGGTTTCTCTCTAGCAGTGATCACGCAGGGCACCGGGATGCAGAAAGGCCGATGCACACATTTATTCCTACAGAAACCGAGGACATCCACGAGCGGATGGAGCCGTAAGTCAAAGAGGAGAAAAAGGTCACACCTGCAGGTAGAGGTGGACAGGAGAGGTGACCCCAAACTGACCAACAGAGCATTCCATCCCATACACCCCATAATCAGTATAAAACTGAGGGATACAGGGGTCTCGCTCTCTTCTTCGAAGGTCAACATCCAGGGAGGACCTCATCTGTCTGTTTGCCCCTGATCCCAGCTCTGTGTGTTCCTGAACCCAGTTCCTGGGTGCAGCCTCCCTCCTGCAGCTCACCTTGCCCGCTCTGCAGCATCTGTGGTAATGGAGTCATCAAGGAGAAGGGGCGCAAATTTGTATATATTTTATTCATTTTCTTAGTAATAGTAGTTTCTTAATTATTATTTTTATTAAAGCTGTCTTAGTTTGTTTCCAAAGCACAAGTCTTTTTCCTCTCATTCCCCTTTCCCTGGGGGGTAGGGAACTAGAAGCCCAAGTGCTCAGTTTTAGCTGCCTGTCACAGTTGGCTGGGCCGGGGTTATACCGTGACACTGAAGTATGAGCCGACACATGTTATTAGGGATGGGTCACACAGGTGACAAACTTAAGAACCTCAGGATTGGAAAACTTTGCACTTGGAAGCCAAGTTCTATTAACCCAAAGGCTGCCAATGCTCCAAACCTCCATATTTGAGCAGGGCGATGGAGGGAGAATAAAGAGAGCTCCTCCACTGTGACTCAGCTATGGCTGTATTTCAGTGGGAAGTGATCTGATCCCTACACACCTCACTATCACAGGTAATTTATCAGTCTTTAAAGCTGCTCATCACCACAAATCGCCGAATGGTTTCAGTTGGAAGGGGCCTCAAAGCCCACCCAGTCCCACCCCCTGCCATGGGCAGGGATACCTCCCACTGGATCTGGTTGCTCCAAGCCCCATCCAACCTGGCCTTGAACCCCTCCAGGGATGGGGCAGCCACCACTGCTCTGGGCAGCCTGGGCCAGGGCCTCCCCACCCTCATCATGAAGAATTTCTTCCTAATCTGTAAAGTAAATCTTCCCCCTTTCAATTTAAAGCCATTGACATGCTATGAGACAAGAAGACTGGCTGAAGTCTCTTCATTAACCCACTCTCTGTGCCCCTGGACTGCAGTGTTTTCTTATACAGAACACTACAGGCTTGGCTCAGGACCCTAGGAGCTTGGAAAAAGCAGCTTTCACCCTTTAACAAGCTCCTAGAGAAGTCTGGGTGCTTGTATATCATTTGCTTTTACCATTTTGCTTTTACCATTTGCCTTACCCAGAAAGACCAGTGTTGAATACAACTTCTCCTGCTGCGGAGGATGGATGGCCGAAAGAATAGCCCTTCATCTTTGTCCCATCTTCCAGCACCAAGTTTGCTGTCTGCGCCTAGAGAAAGGCACGTGAAGAGACTCAAACACAGGAGGAAAAGACTTGAATTTCATACATGTTACACCTAGGACACCTGCCTTTCATGCCTCACATTGTAAGCATTCCTGTCCCTCTCCCATTCCCAGCTGCCAAGATTCTGTCTCTTTTACCAGTCTCCTGATGCTCTTTTCCTTTCTAACGCTTAGGAAACGTTGTGCTCCTAACGAGGGCACAGCAGCTGGCAAACCTCACCACAAGCAGAGCATGTAGGCATGTCAGTGTTGTGTTGATGGTTGCACTTGATGATCTTAGAGGTCTTTTCCAACCTTAATGATTCTATGTGCGGCTGCTACTGTGGGATCACCCTTCCACATCACTTTGTTCATGTCTCCTACCCATTATGCCTTGCAATTAACCAATATCTTAACTCTGGAGGAAAAGGATCACCTCTCGCCCCAGTGTTTGCTCAGAGCTTGCTGCCGAGTATGGTGGCTCTCATCCAGCTGCGACCTTTGGTGGGTGCTTAACTGCTGTTGAAAACGCACAGCTAAGCTGCTATAAAAACAAGCGTGTGCTTAGCTGGACTGGCGTCAAACGGCAAAATCCAAAACACCAGTCCATTCCTCTGCAGGACACGAGAAGAGAAGAATTCGTGGGTCAGACAGACACTAGTGATCTCAGTTACCTCAGGGACAGGCATAAAGTGTCCTGGAAGAGGTGGGTATAGAACAAGTAGCCTAGAATCTGGGTCTTTGGACACACCAGGCTAAACACACTCTCTTTTGCCTCATTTGGAAACTAAACCTTCCTTAGCCTGTCCAGGAAAACATCTGGAAACTCCAACTTTGACCAAAAATATAAAAAGTATCTGCCCAGCAGAAATGACAGAATGAGCTGGGAGATTCCTCCAGGCAGCAGGATCACTGAGAGAGATCAGCAAGAGTAAACAAAGCTGGAAATCAATTTGCCAATAAATTTCTGAGCTTATAAGAGTTTGAATGATGAATTTGGACATTTTGGCCTGTGAGAAACATCCCCATCTGGAATGCAAGCACAGCTGCCTCTAGGGCATGGAGCTGCAGTCACAGAGCAATCAGAGTCATGCAATGGTTTGGGTTGGAAGAGACCTCACTTCCATCCAGTTCCACCCCTGCCACGGGTAGGGACACCTCCCACTGGATCAGGTTTCTCCGAACCCCATCCAGCCTGGCCTTGAACAAGCAGGGCAAAATCCCAATGGTCTGCACCACAGGAAATGTGCCAAGCGTGTCCACCAAGCAGCAGCAGATGAGCCAAGCATGTCCATCAGGCAGCAGCTCACACCATGATTTAACGTCATATTGGGGCTTTTCTACAGAACAATTCCTCTTACTGGGACTTTTTTTAAAGAAGAATCAAGATCAATTTGCTGTGGAGAGGAGCAGGAGAGCTGCTTTCCATTAGCCGTAAATCAGATGAACAATCACAGCAAGGAGAAATTTCATTACCAGCATTGAACATTTTGTAACAATCATGGCAAACATTCATCTAGAGCTCCTCTGCAGTTACAAATACTGCACAGATCAATTACTAATGTACTGAAAAATACACTAAAAATCAAACGGCACTGCCAAGTAATTGAATTCTGTGCATCTGGGATGCTTTTAGGCTTGCATTTTTTCCTCATTAATGTCAAACATCCAGTCATTCTCAAAAGGTTTGGACATCAGACCTTAAAGCAGCTTCCAGTATGGAAACAGGCTCCAGGAGAGCTTGGGAGGGGCTCTTGATCAGAGAGTGCAGGGACAGGACGAGGGGGAACAGTTGGAAGCTGGAAGAAGGGAGATTGAGATGAGATCTTAAGAAGAAATATCCTCCTGTGACGGTGGGGAGGCCCTGGCCCAGGTTGCCCAGAGCAGTGGTGGCTGCCCCATCCCTGGAGGGGTTTAAGGTCAGGTTGGATGGGGCTTTGAGGTCCCTTCCAATCCAAAACCATTTTGTGATTCTATAATCATATTCTGACCTCTCCCACACCACTGGATGGGAATTAGCGACACCAAAATCCCCTCACTCCCCAGTTATAAATATAGCTTTTGTAACCAAATCCCCTAGATTTATCCCAAATAAAAAATCAGTTTGGTCAGCTCTCTAATCTCGCTGTACCTCTTGTTACAGAAAGCTGCCACACACTCGAAGCACAGAGGTCATTGGGTGCCTCAGATTGGGGTCTGGACAGGAATTCTCCCCTCTCTGAAGACTGCTGGACACCCAGCCCACACTCCTGATGTTGGAAACCGGCTGTAGGAACCAGTTTCCCTCAGCCTTGGTTTCATGAGATGGATCCTTTCCAAGGATCCAAGCCAGTCCTACCGCTTGTTGGTACAGCTTGGGGCAATCACCTGAATCACGGTCCCAACCACGAATACAGCCTGGAAGAATCCTTCAGGAAGCAAAGTCCACAGTGGTGGAATGACCAGAAAAGTTAAGATTCTTTTAAGTTCTGATGGCCAAAATCTGAGCAATCCCTGTGATCTTTAGAGATTCACCCTTGCTACAGCACTTGCCAGGAATCTGCATATCTCTCCTCCCACCACCGGCCACCCACTCTTGCACACACAGGCCAGCTCAGACACCATTTCTGTCAGACAGACACCCTGTTGAACTACTAGAGCCCCTTCACAGCGTTCAAACAATGTCGAACATCCCTGAGCAACCATAACCTGCCTGCCAGTTCAGCTACAGCAATGGATGGATGTGCAAATGTTTCCCTCCCTCACTTGATTTATTATTCTTAATTAAGTGGTTGGTTTGTTTGTTGAGCATTCTAGAAGCAATTACTCTTGCTTACATTTCCAGCGGAGGTGTTGCCGTGTCCCTAAGCTGCCAGCCTACCTTGCCTTCGCAGTTCTGTTTTTAATGTGAAAAGTGATTTACAGGCTCTTGATCAGGGATTGCAGGCATAGGACGAGGGGGAACGGTTTGAAGCTGAAAGATGAAAGATTGAGATGAGATCTTAGGGAGAAATATTTTCCTGTGAGAGGGCTCTAGCACAGGTTGCCCAGAGAAGTCGTGGCTGCCCCATCACTGAGGTGCTGAAGGCCAGGTTGGATGGGGCTTTCAGCAACCTGATCTAGTGGGAGGTGTCCCTGCTCAGGGGCTTTGAGGTCCCTTCTGACCCAAACTATTCTCCCAAGACCAAAGGAGGCTTTTTCTCTTTAATAAAACACACCTTTTCTTGTGCGACTACGCTATCACAGGCTGAAAATCTATCTGGACGTTGCTAATGGTTAAGACTTCCTTTGCCAACTCTTTTTTCATACATATAATTTTATCTGAGCACATTTGCTTCTGGCTAAAATTAAGAAGGTGCAAGAATAAAGAAAGAATCAAAAGCCGGGTCAGTGTCTCATACTACACCAAAGGAAAGACTACCTTTAGGGAGAAGCTTTGTACTTGTTTCTTTACCACCCAAGCCAAAGACAAGGCAAAGCCAGGAATGCAACACAACTTCCATAGCAGAAAAGTCACAGCTCCTCCAACTTGAACTCCTTCAGGCTGTTCACAGCAATGCCACAAATATTTGTTCATGATAAAATCCAGGGATGAAGAGGAAGCCAAGCAGAAGCGAGGCACCCAGCTGTCACCTGAGGGAACAAGCACCCGTTTCTCCTGCACAGCAGCAGCTCCCTAAGCTGCCCTCATCTCTAAGAGAACAGGGCCTGTTTTGCCTTCTCCTCATGTTCACTTCCAAAGGGAGAGGCGCAGAATAGGCCGTAGCTGATCTTTTGCCTCCTTCCCCAACTCTCTGTATCCCATGCAATCATTTCCTCAGTTACTTTCCACCTCCCTCAAAACACATCTGAAGAGCCCTTTTACAGTAATCTGAAAGAGTTTCTAAAGAGAGGGCTCGAACATTTTCCTCCTCTCCCTCTCATTTCTCACTATATTTTTAGCTTGCTCCTGGTGGTTTTTATAGCTCTCCCAATCCTCTCCTTACTGAGCCAGCTCTACCATTACAAGCCACCTATTTATGGCTCCTACTACCCTTTACATCCCCATTTAACTACACTGGCCTCAGATGAGCATTAAATGATACGAGCTTCCAGCTGCAGCCTCTCTGCCCACTCCTGAATTATAAAGAAGCCTGATTTGCCCTGAAACCAGTGATGCTAAGCACCCTTACAGAGGGCCCACAGGGGTCTCTGATCTACTCTCTGTGCCCCTCTTTCACTCGGGAGCACTCCATCTCTCCTTCAGAACTGAAGGATGGGATGCAGCAGAGAAACGCAGAACCCACATCTCAGACTGCTCACCTGCAGCAGTGCTTCCCCACACAGGCTGAGTGCAATTGGACAGAAAACAGAGTCGGAAGAAGAATTATTAGGCACTCTACTAAAACTACTGCTTTTCCTTCACGCTCTCTAATACTTTGCTTAGCTCAGACACAGGTTAGAAACATGTTTTCATTGTATTTTGTTATGTTATCTAAAATAGCCCACTGAGAAAAAGCAATAAAAGGGAACTAAATGCTCATTTAAGGCTGCAATAATGGAAGAATGGGATCATTACCTATACTGCCATTAACCCACACACCTTAATTACTTTGTATTTCACTCCTTCTCCAAACTTCTAACAAATACCCATTACTTCTAATGACACTGGAACATCAAACCCAGTGACTTGGTCACTTGTCCCACAATTCGGCACAATAGGTCAGCTTCTAGGACCACTTATCCTTAAAAATCCCCTCAGGGGTGCTGATTTACTGTTTGTATGTGTATAATGGAGAGTCTCTTCCACTTCCCTATCTGTATGTCCCCTGGGAAAACGTGTATAAACCTGTTACTGTCTGAAAGCAAAAGCCTCAGGCCAGGACGGGGTTTGTATTCCAGTTAATTTTTTGTATTTTGCTCCTCCAGTTGCTATTTCTATCACACTGCTGATTCCACAGGATACCCATGCAGGAGCACCTTTTCATTCAAGGTGCGCGATGATAAAACAGTGCCAGTGCTACAGAAATCCCAAGGAAAGCCCCCCGTTTCACCACTGCGCTTTGCCTGGGATACAAGCTGGGCCAATACAGCTCTTGTAAGAAAGAGCAGGAGAAAGTCTGGGAAGAGAACTAAGGGGTTTCAGCCCCAGTAAATCAAGAGATGGTACATTCACAAAGAGCTCTCTGCCTCTCTGATTAATCTCATCATGGGTTCCAATACACTGAAAATAGATCTTCAGTGGATCCAAGAGGATTAAATAGATCTTTAGTCAATCCAATATGATTAAATAGATCTTTACTGGATCCAATAGGATTAATCACATACTTCAAGTGATGCATGTTTTAAATATCTAGTTGATTCAGGCGCATATGGACAGAGATCTGCTCTGTTAGCTATCAGTTCTATAGAAGAGTGAGGTGTTTCTAAAGAAACTACCATATAGTAATTAACTGAAGCCCTGAACTTCCACCTTTTGGTGCAATCTACCCCATAATTCCCATTCCAGACTACACACAAAGTGTGTTTGCTTAGCTAATAAAAACATTTAGCCAAGCAGCCCCCTTGCTTACGGTTCAGACAAGTCTCGTCTGGTTCAGTTTTATGTGTCTAGGTGAGCCCTGTTATCTGCAGCGAACTATCTCTCAGCATGCCAAACACGTCTGTGAAACCACAGCAGCTCAGTTCCCGTTACCTTGATGCTCAACAACCTGGTTCCAGTCCTTGAGAAACTCCAACGATCAGCAGACGCGTTGCAGAACTCCAATCTGCCTTTCAAAGTCCTCGCCACTTTGCAAGCTGTCAAAATCCTTGTCATCTCGAAAGCCGCCGGTGGGTTACTAAAGCTTAAAGCAAACAAGACAAAACCAAAACCTGTTTGGATGTATTTCTTCAAGATTCAGCGAGGACAATGTCCTCTTGCAGATGGCAGGGGAAGAGAAGAGAGAGACAGCAGGTGTGCTGGGCTGACTGTACAGCGCTGCCCTACACCTTCCCATTTATTCTGCCCTTAAAAGTCCCCGGTGCAGCCCCACCTCCTCCCGCCCCTCCTTGCAGGGGTGCTGGCTTAGACACCCTTGCAAAATTCTTCTTCAGGTTGGTCTCAGAGCACGGCTGCAGGGGTTGCATCACAGGCCGGACACCCGCTCTGCCTGCTGGACGGCAGCAGAACCTGCTGGAGACATCACATTTACAAATAAAAAACCAAACGGGGGAACTGGAAATGGTTTTGTTAGCTGTTCCTCTGTCTGCTGAGCTCCAGCATGTAGTGATCCAGGTTGGAGAGACACACGGAAGAGGAGACATACAGAAGCAAAGGCACGCTTGTAAGGGAATGGATCGCAAGACCTATATCATCTTAACATCCAAATGCCCACATAATTCCACATGCCATTCTGAAGCTGGCTTTCTTCCAAAGCCCCATTCCACATTACGTTAGCTTTGCATTGCCATGAACATCACACACATACAAGGTACACGCACTGCCCTTTGTTAGGGCTATACAGATCCTGCACTCCATTTCACACCATAAGGCCCTTTGGCCCCTGGGTACACACATTTGAACTGGAAATAATCCACACTGGCCAGTTCAGCACCCAAACCACTAATTCCTAGCCTCTCCCTTCCACCACATGATCTTCAATGTGGCTGCACAGAGGCAGAGGGATCCAGCCCCAAACAAATCCTTTTCTTTCACCACGAGGCTACTCATAAGCACAGCAGGTCCAGAGTGAGCAGAAGGACCTTTTAGCAGAGCAGATCCTTTGCCAGGTGAAAACATCACAAACATTCTGTGTGCCAGGCATCTACAGGACATACACGCACAGATCTTAAGAGGCAGCTGGATATTAAGGATGAAATGTTGTAGAGTGGAACAATAGGCAAAAAACTACTTACTTTCTTCACCTCCGCAGCAAGGAGGTGAACTAACTACAACTTTAGATTTGACTCTGCTGTCTTCCCTTTTCATCCACATTTTGTTATCAAAATCAATTAAGCCCACCTCAGACCTTCTGAGATTAAGAAGCTCATCCCCTCAAGTGTAAGAACTGCCTTCCTTTTCAAAGCCTTCACCATGATGGAGGAACTTCCCTCTGCCAAATCAGGCAAAAACATCCAAGCGATTTTTCTCACTGCCAACGTGCAGAAAAGAGGTGATGAACTGTTGACTCTTTCAGGCCACGAAATATATCAGGTATTCCTGAGAGAAGCCTCAGCTCAGGAAAACTTGCCAACATACAAACAAGCCTTGTGTGGTTTGGACAGATCGTAAGTGTGTGCTTTGCTTAACATAAAGACCAGAAGAGGCAGAATAACTAAAAAACAGGGAATCGATAAGGAAAAAGAAAGCAAAGCACAGAAGAGTGTAAAAGGGAGGGCAGAGATCAATGGTTTTATGGAGATGCAACCACATTGCCCGAGCTTAAAACTAACCTGCCAGTATGTGACTTGTAATCATAGAACCATAGAGTGGTTCGGGTCAGAAAGGACGTCAAAGCCCACGCAGTTCCACCACTGCCATGGGCAGGGACACCTCCCACTGGATCAGGGGCTCCAAGCCCCATCCAACGTGCCCTTGAACACCTCCAGGGATGGGGCAGCCACCACTGCTCTGGGCAACCTGGGCCAGGGCCTCCCCACCCTCACAGCAAAACACTTTTCCCTCACATCTCATCTCAATCTCCCCTCTTGCAGCTGAAAACCATTCCACCTCGTCCTGTCCCTGCCCTCCCTGATCAACAGCCCCTTCCCAGCTTTTCTGGAGCCCCTTTCAGCACTGGAAGGTGCTCTAAGGTCTCCCTGCAGCCTCCTCTTCTCCAGGCTGAACAACCCCAACTCTCTCAGCCTGTCCTCGTACAGGAGGTGCTCCAGCCTCAAACCAGCTCTGTGGCTTCCTCTGGGCTTTCTCCAACAGCTCCATGTCCTTCCTGTCCTGAGGACTCCAGAATTGGACACAGGGCTCTATGTGGGGTCTCACCAGAAAAAAGAAAGAGCAGAGACTCTGGAGGAAGGGCACCTATCAGCAAAATCAGGAATGTAAAGCCATCAAGGGAGAAGATTCACTCAGATGAAAACAGTTCAAATACTGGAGGAGAAGTACTCGCAACTCAGGCTTCCTTAACGTGTTCTGAGATGTGGCAAAGCTGTTCAGAGAAAGGCAGGCCGCCTCTTGTTTTATATTAATTTACGCTATGTCATACACAGACAGGGAGGAGGACAAGAAGAGCAAAGCACTCATTAAAACGAGGAGCTTTTCATTACTGTTTACAAGTGAAAAATACCAGAAATGAAATCCATCACACAGTCCCACTGTTCCGTAAAAAATCAAACAAGATCAGTGGCCTGTGGCTTTATAAATCCCCAGGGCAAAGATACTCAAAGCAAGCCAAGTGCCTGCATTTTCAGAGGCTTAAAACAAACTGCTTAAGCTTCAGAAGAGGCCATGCTCTGTGCCCCAGGACTGGCCTCAAAACGGACACCCCCAAAGCCCCTCCTCACAGATGGGAAGCTCTGTTATGAGCGACCAAGCAATGTCAGAGTTCTCATTTTCAAGTTCTCCATTAAAATCGCAAGATAGTTCTCTTCTGACTTGAAAGACAAGAGATCAGGGCCAATATGTGGCCACATTGGCCCAGACTCACATCAGAGCCAGTCCCAAGTCACTGCCTCCAGCTCAGTGGGGCTCCAGTGGACTGGGCTTCCCTGGACTGGGATCAGCAGAACAAGCAGCCCACAAGGATTCCTGTAGCCGGAATTAGAAAGGAGAAAAACATTAAAAATCTGTCTTACATTTTCTAATAAGGTGTTAATTTATAGAGCAGGATCACTGCGGTGGGTACAGCAGTAAGCTCGAGCTCGATATCCTATAGACGTGGTGCTTCTGGACATGGCAGTGGTGGAGTCTCCAACCCTAAAGGGGTTCAAAAACCGTGTGACTATGGACCTTGGGGACATAGTTTAGCAGGCACAGTGGGGTCGGGCTGACAGTTGCACTGGATGAGCTTAGAGGGCTCTTCCAACCTCAATAATTCTATGGACTTTTATTCACACTGCTAAAAACCCTATCAAAACCAGTCACCTCAGAGACCATAACATACTTTTTACTGCAGTGTGTACGGGGGGAATAAACTGAAGCTATGTTGATCACATGCAAATGAACTAAGAGCATCCAGGCACCCGCTCTCACCTGATCCTCTTGGATTGCAGCAAGAGAGAAAGCCAGCTCAGTTACACTTTGCGAGCTGCTGTGCTGAGCCAATCTCAGACCAAATGAAGCATTTCAACAAAACCCCCAATGTTCAGAAAACACGGTAATTGTGATGCAAAGTACAACAAGGCAGGAATGTCAAAATAAGGCTGATCTTCACCTGAATACATGGAGAGGAAACTGAAAGGAAGAAGAATCAAATGCAATCCTTACCCCTCGGCTCTCCTGAATTCCGTCGTTTGAGCCACAGCCAGAACATGCTCAGCGATCTGGTTTAGTAGTGGACAGGTGGGGTTGGACTCGAGGATCTCAAAGGTCTTTTCCAACCAAGCGATACTATGACTCTGTGGCAGATCCTGACACTTTTCCTGAAGTCCAGTCAAACAGCAGCAGCTCTTTACTAGAGAACTTCAGCCTTCATCTTTAAAGTAATAAAGATTTGTAGATGTGATAAACTTTAAGACACGGTTCTGGCCTCAGCACTGAAGATAAATTGTAAAAACTGACATTTTAAATTATAGCAAATACATGCCTTGCCAGATCCTAACTTTTCCAGACAGAAACAATTGCTGGTTTCCTATATTCACTCAGGATTTCTGGCCAGCTAGGAATACCAGCTGTGTCCACTCTGCCTGCACAGATTGTCTCTCTAGAACTCACAGATGGAGATCAAGGTTCCGTGGCAGCATGAGATCTCCTGCGTGTCTGCAGCTCAATGCCAGACCTGCTTGGAAGGCACAGTGGGCACTGCCTTGCCATTGGGAATTGACATCCCATGAACTATATATCTACAGAGACAGGACTGGGAATGCTCATGAAACCTAGCAGAACAACTCCCACAGGTTAGGATGAAGGACGGTTTGGTGAAAAGGCTGATACACTCTGCAACATCTGGGATCTGCCAGCTCCTGCCAGCTGGTACCTTGACAGAAGTTCACTACAGATATGTACAGAGATGGAAAATAGATGAAAGCTTGGCCATAGCAATCCCTCTTCCCTTTCAGTCTCAGTCAAATTTTGAGTAAACAGCAGACATTGGAGCCTGAATGCTCTCTTATAGTTCCAGAGTGCCTTCATGTGGCACAAACATTGATAGTCACTTCTTTGCTTGCCTAACTTACTGACAAGCCAAACGAACCTTATTAAAAACCCACCTGCTTGATTCCTCAGAGATGCAGGAATTGGTTGTTACCCAAAACAAAAAGCATTGCTGATTGTTGACTTATCATTTTCTTATTATCATTCTGTTATAGATCTGAATACATTTGGGTAAAACTGTGAGCTTTCACCCTCCTATTCCAGTTTCAGTAAAGCACAGCATGGATGTGACACCAGCCCAACAAAATCAGACTTCACTCTGAGCTTCCCAAAGGATACCAAATTGCTTTAAAACTAATAAAAGACTGGAATGAGTCAATATAAACAATTCCAAGGTGAGAAAAATAGGAACTAAAACCTTACAGCTCCTAGCTGCCCTCTGTGTCCTTACAGGTGTGCTTTTGCTTGCAGCTTCCTTCCCATCCATCTCAGCACCTTCCTGACATGTAAACTGCCCAGCCCTTTCTGGTCCCTAGTCCCTTCTACCCCTGAGCGCTGGCTTTTTGCTCCATGCTTCCTTCCACAGCTTCTCTGCATGAGGAACATTTGCTCAGCTCCTTGATGTGTCTCAGCTGGCCACCACACCTCATGGCTCCTGAAAGCTGCTTTCCTTTGGGTGCACTTCAGACGAAAGAAGTCACCTTCCTGGCAGCCACCACTGCTCTGGGCAACCTGGGCCAGGGCCTCCCCACCCTCACGGGAAAACATTTCTGCCTAAGATCTCATCTCAATCTCCCTTCTTTCAGCTTCAAACTGTTCCTCCTCATCTTCTCCCTGCACTCCCTGATCCAGAGCCCCTCCCCAGCTTTCCTGGAGACCCTTTCAGTACTGGAAGCTGCTCTAAGGTCTCCCTGGAGCCTTCTCTTCTCCAGGCTGTACAGCCCCAACTCTGTCAGCATGTCCTTCAATGGGAGGCACTCTAGATTTTAGAAGTCAGCATGAAAAGCAGAATTAATTTCCTGTGTTTACACCTTTTCTCTTTGTTTTCATACGCTTCTCTAGTTGATTCCTTTTCCTGCAAGGACAGACCCATCTCTGATGACAAAGGCAAGAATCCTAACAAACCATAACTATTTCCTGTAAAAGGGAATAATTGATATGAAAAACAGTATGAAATTCATTTCTTAGCAACACAACAAGATCTTAGTCCTAAGCCCCATCCCTGCAGCTCCTGCTCACAGAAAATATCCATGTCTGGGTGAAGGAGAACTTAGATGTGAGCCCTGAGCCAATGCCAATTCATGGCAAACAACATGCAGGTCCTCTTTGAACAAGATGCACATACCCCAGGTTGGTGAGGGTTTGAGACAGTGCAAAATCCAGTCTGTTCTCCCCAAGGGGTCTTCAGCTGCAAAAGCGCACTCTGAAGAAAACACGGATACATTCATACTTTCAGTTGGAAACCAAAGCAACTGTAACTTGAAACACCTTCCTAATTCTATTGAATGTCATTTTTTATTTGGGAGTGCAAAAGGATAAAGAAATGTTTTAAACAGAGTTGCTCAAACCCTGATTTTATGAAATGCTAGAAGAGGTTAGTTGAACCGCAGCAGAATTTGTTTCTGGAAAACATATTTTTTCCTCTTTTAAATTAAAATTTTGTTTCTGTTTTTTTTTTTGTTTTCAAAACACAAAGTTTCATTTTTGTATTTCAACTCGAATGTCAAAAAGCATCAGAATCAAACTGAGATGCAGTTTCACTTCAAAAATATGAGTTCAGCCCGGCTGACAGCTAACAGTAATTCAGTTCTGCAAGGGAAACACTTCACTGTGGAAACAGATCCTCACACCTCGTGCAGTTTGATAAACTGCAGGAAATAAACCTTCAAATCCCCAGAGCATCCAGGGGTCGTGGCAAACGCCACAGGGCCCAGAAGGCCAACCGTGTCCTGGGCTGCAGCCAAAGCACTGGAAGCAGCAGGGCAAGGGAGGGGATTCTGCCCCTCTGCTCTGGTGAGACCCCACCTAGAGTCCTGTGTCCAGCTCTGGAGTCCTCAGCACAGGAAGGACATGGAGCTGTTGGAGCAAGTCCAGATGAGGCCATGAAGATTATCCAAGTGCTGCAGCACCTCCTGTATGAGGCCAGGCTGAGAGAGTTGGGGTTGTTCAGCCTGGAGAAGAGAAGGCTGCAGGGAGACCTTAGAGCAGCTTCCAGTGCTGAAAGGAGCTCCAGGAAAGCTGGGGAGGGGCTCTGGATCAGGGAGGGCAGGAACAAGATGACAGGGGACAGTTTTAAGCTGAAAGAGGTGAGATTGAGGAGATTTTAGGAAGAAATGTTTTCCTGTGAGGGTGGGGAGGCCATGGTCCAGGCTGCCCATGGAACTGGTGGAGGCCTCATCCCTGGAAACATTCCAGGCCAGGTTGGATGGGGCTCTGAGCAACCTGATCAGGTTGAAGATCTCCCTGCTCCTACAGAGGCTTGGAACTGGATGACCTGTAACGGCCCCTTCTAACCCAAGCCCTTCTATGATTCAGGGTACAGAAGTGTTAACGAGCAATGGACAGGCTCTGTGTCAGTTAAGAGCCAATGTGATCATTTTAAAAGCTAATCAAGACTTTTCATTTGCCACATAGAAAAAAATACTGTAACAAAATAACTGAAAATCTCAAACTTTTAAAAACAGCTTTTAAAAACATACAGGGCAAATTCCTCGTTAATTCTGAATCACCTACCTTGGCACCTCCCTTCTTTTCCGAATTCTGTGTATAACCAGTAATGATGACCACCTTTTGACCAGTAAAGTTTATATAGTGCTTGATAACACAACTGTAAAATACCCATTCCAGGTGAGAGAAAATCCATTTTCAAGGAGATTAAACTTTTCTGTAAGGCCTGAGCAGCCCAGGGTTCACTCATCAGCTGTCTGGGTTATGGATCCTCCAAACTTGACAAAGATAAAGCTCTTATCTCCAGCAAAAGAAAATGAACCAACCTCTTGGAAATGGGTCAAATTCCATTGCCACTGGGATTAGCAGCTCCTCTCAGATCAGCTGACTGGGGAGAAATAGAGAAAACCCTTGCAGTGTCTGGAAGAGCCTGACATGATTCCAAAAGGCCAATTCCAGAAACCTCTTAGTTAGCAAAAACTGAGTGCTGCCAAAGGAGCGTGCCCTTGGGGCAATAACATCCATACAAAGGGCAGTTTGCTCCCAGCACCACGACCAGCACCGCACCTCAGCCATAACCCTTCTTTCCACACCAATGTGATCAAGGGAGCCTGACCCAGGAGCCAGAGCTCCCCGACAGGAGTCTGCAAGGGTGAGACTTCAGTCCGAAGCTGAACTCCAGTTACTGGACGATGGTTGGAGGCAGAAAGATGTCTCATTCCCTGACATTTTCTAAACAGACATTTTTTACAACTGAGGGCCAGGATTAGGAGTCATCCCTTCTCCCCTGTGATTCCAGAGGCTCACACACTCCGCTGGCTTGTTCCTGTGGATCACTAAGAAGGCCAAACTGGCTTTGGGAAACAAAAACAAATCAAAAGGGCTATACAAACACTGCCTTCCCTGCCCTACACAGTTTAAAAATAACATGACCTTACAACGGAAGATTAACTACATTTGCTTAAGATTTGCATTACGCTTGCTTCCTTCCTTCTACCGTGGGTGAATATTTGATAGGTTAACACCCCCCAGTGTGTTTGTTGTAGCAAAGGAAAACAAAATGGACTTGCCCTGGATTAGACTACAAATAAATAGGCTTTTATCTAGAATGAAGGCTACAATATAAACAGTCCCCAAGTCGCTCATTTATGCACATAAAATGGTGTACGTGCATTCGCCACCCTGTGGTCTGTGATCTTGGATCTATGGCTGGGGAGGGAGGGGATGGAGGGGGTTGTCGTGGATGATCTTTGTAGGTCCATTCCCACTGAAGTATTCTAGATGAGAAGATACAGTAAGCTTTCTACAGGAAGAACGATGAGGGTGGTGAGGCCCTGGCCCAGGTTGCCCAGAGCAGTGGTGGCTGCCCCACTCCTGGAGGGGTTCAAGGCCAGGTTGGATGGGGCTTGGAGCCTCATATCCAGTGGGAGGTGCTCCTGCCTGTGGCAGAGGGTGGGACTGGATGGGTTTTGGGATCCCTTCCAACTCAAACCACTCCATGATTCTATGAATTTCAAGAGAAGAAAAGTGAAGTGCTCTTCCCTTTGGTATAAATACATTTACTCTTGGAAAAGAAACAAAACTTCTCCCCAGCCTGGTTTCTTACCCTTTAGCACCAGTCTATGCAGCTCTAGATGTTACTGGGTTTGGTGGGAGGGAGTAACTCCTTTGCATAGGAGTTACTCAACATGGCCTTCGCCTCTCCCCAGATGTACAGCATCCCTGATCAATCAGCATTTTCCTTGTTGCTTTATGCCTGGTGCTCCAGATTGGAAGGATTTGCAAGATGCGTTTGTCTTTTTTCTTCTCTTCACTCTTGCTTTCCCCCCCCCCCCCTTTTGGTCACCTAGGGAAAAGATGATAAAAGGCTTTGGCTGTTGCACAGTGGGCCATGCACTGAAGCATTCACTTTAAGTTATAGACAGATAGGTATTAGGCAGATGCAGGCCTGAGGATGGAGATCTCTGTAAATTGCACAGCAAACTCTTGCTGTATGGATCTGTAACATCATTTGGCTGGGGCAGAGGAGAAGGGACATGCTTGTGACTGACTGAACAACATTTTCAGGGCAGGAGAGCAGAGAGGTTTGAAAAGGAAATTGAAGCTGTCAGGTAAGCATTCAGCACTTTAACCTCAGAACTCCAACACTGTCTGTTCCGCTGGTATTGCATAATAGTGGGGAAACTTTATGACAGAGCTCGTTGTAAGACTGTACCGCGCTCCACGGGGAAAAGAGACACTGCATAAAGTTTTATGCCCAGCAATACTTTAGTACTTTAACAAATATAACCCCTCACAGCAGCACTTGCCTTAGCAGAACCCCTAGAAACAGGCTCCTTCCAACAGTTGGCCTAAAGAGAGTCTGTACTTTTGAGTGGGGGTTTTATTGAACGACTTAAAGGGGGGGGCACACAGCCCTGGCAGACACATGAGCAGAGCCAGGCTGGAGGCTTTGGGTGCAGTGAGGCTACCCTTTCCCCTAAACATACTCTGTATTGCAATGTCCCCATCACTCATTTCACTCCGACACCTTCTATTGTTCAGCAGGGTTTAAATTAACCATCCTGGGCAAGAAATCACCATAAATCCAAAGGCAGCAGAGTCCTAGATCTTCCTTCATTTGAAGGAGGCAAGATCTCAAATACTGAGCCATTTTGCTTCGTTCAGCTTCAGGAAAGACAAAGCAGATGAGCACAGTGGAAACCAAGGGAGCCCCAGCTCATGCTGATAAGGCCAAGGTGACACAAGATGCTTTTCCCTCATCCTCTAAGCATACAGCCCTCCCAACGACAGGAGCACAGGAACTAATCACAGAGCTGGAGACACCAGAAAGGCCCCTGAACTGGCTGGTATCGAGTTCCTCCCACAGCCACAGTCGGGACAGCATCAACATGGTACAGTACTATCAGAAAAAAAAACAAAACACCCACATCTGTGGATTTGCTCAAAGCTGGGGCATGAATATATCACATATATTGCAGAAGTGAGTTTATGCCTAGTTTAACCAAGAGCTCTGAACACAGGCATCAGAGTTCAGACAGTTAACTTCAGGAACAGAATGGTTGCAAAATTATCAGACTTCAGTAAAATGAGCAATCAAATTGTAAAGGAGAGCAGTACAAAGGTAGCTTACTCACTTTCCTGCACTGATTGAAGTAATTCAAATACTCAGTTTTCCATCTTTATCCACTGCCATAAATAAACCAAACTCCGTTCTATTCATTTATTTCCACTTCCTATGGATTCCGTCATGCTACAATCCACTATAACCAAAGTAATCCTAAACCACCACATCCAGTGCAACAAAACTACACTAACCTGATAGAAACCACAAGAGCTCAGTACAACTGCAAAGTTTTCATTTCATTACTCTGATCACAGAGGGCTCAACAACAGTGTGTGCTTTTGAGATCACAGCAAAGATGAGGAGTTGGCTTTCACAGGCTACAGACTCAAGAAGAGCTTCAGTTTGTCATTTCTGACTTCAGGGAAGAAATAAGGCTTGAAAAATACAGACCCTTCTGAATGGGTAACAATTAAATACCAGTTATCCATACAGTGAAGTGTCCACCATCCCTGGCTGTTATAGAATCATGAATGGTTTGGGCTGGAAGGGACCTCAAAGCCCATCAAGTTCCACCCACTGCCATGGGCAGTGACATGTCCCACTGGATCAGGGGCTCCAAGCCCCATCCAACCTGGCCTTGAACCCCTCCAGGGATGGGGCAGCCACCACTGCTCTGGGCAACCCAGGCCAGGGCCTCCCCACCCTCACAGAAAAACATTTCTTCCTAAGATCTCAATCTCACCTCTTTCAGTTCAAAACTGTCTTCCCTCACCCTGTCCCTGCACTCCCTGACCAAGAGTCCCTCCCCAGCTTTCCTGGAGCCTCTTTCAACACTGGAAGCTGCTCTAAGGTCTCCCTGCAGCCTTCTCTTCTCCAGGATGAACAACCCTAACTGTCTCAGCCTGTCCTCATAGCAGAGGTGCTTCAGCCCTTGGATCATCTCCGTGGCCTCCTCTGGAGTCACTCCAACAGCTCCATGTCCTTCCTGTGCTGAGGACTCCAGGACTGAGCACAGGGCTCCAGGTGGGGTCTCACCAGAGCGGAGCAGCGGGGAAGAGTTATCCATGGTAAGCTGACATGTTTGTGTAACTCTGGTTCAAGCCTAGCCCAGCATTGTTCAAATATGAGACAAAAATACATACAGGCTTCTTGCAAGAATAATCTCCACGTCAGACAGCTGTCCTGAAATCAGACACATCCCTTACTGCAGAGAAGCCTCTCTGATTGCAGAGCAGGACCACCAAAACATGAATGCTGAAGCAAGGGAGGAGATGACTATTTGAAGCATTAGCATCTCAAGTGTCATAGCTCGGCTGGTGCAGGAAAAGAACAAATGAGTTCTCTAAACCAAATTCCTAGGGGTGAGAAAGCTTATCAAGAGACAGCTTTGTAAAGAAGCACTGCTGAATTCTACCAAACAGCACAGAAGGGCCATGGGTAACTTGCTGCTGTCCGAGCCTCGCACAGTCTGCCTCTGAGTGGCAAGAGGCCACAGAGACAGAAAGCAGCCTTTGAACCGAGCACACAGCGTTTAGAAATGATACAGTGGGAAGAGGCTATCAGCTGGCAGGCAGGTTGGATGGAAATGTTGTGAGGAACATCATCTGCAAAAGATAGCTTTACACAAACGTTTCCTCTGTCTGGTTTCAGCCCAGGTCTCAGCCAGTCATGCACTCCCGCAATCACATTTAACCTTCCTAGACAACCTAATTCTCTCTCTCCTTCCCTTCTGCTCCTTGCAATCCCCTGCAGCTGCAGCACACTCAGGAGCATGCTTTGAAGGATTTGGAAGCTCATTTTGGGCAGCATGGGTCTGATTTCCAGCATCAACAGCAGAAGAAATTGGTCTCAAGCCATGACTTTGGAAAAGACTCCAACTTTTTATTCTGCTGATTTACATGAGGCTTAAAACCTTCACCCACACACATTTCTGGCTTTGCCCTAGCCCTCCTCCTCTCCTGACCCTTACCACAGCACCTCAACCTGGCAAAATACACCCTTTTCATCAGAGCTGTGACCATAATCCGTTTACCAGCAGGTAGAACAGCAGCGCTGGCACACTGTGAATGCTGCCAGTTGTCTGTTTACTGCCATCCTCTCATCATCAGCTTCCTACAACAGATGGACTCTAATTTCATAGGCACAGGAAGATTCAATAACTGGGTGGGACAGGCAGGAAGGGCTGCTGCTTCAGTAGCAAGAACCTGAAGGAAAACAAAAATACAGAGAATTTTGGAAGGAATACAGCGCCCTGTGTTTAAGCACCACCCCAGCATCAGCTAGGAGTCCAGCTGCAGCCAGGGCAATGCAGAATGCCTTCTGCTGCCCAGTCTGCCTTGTTTCCAGCTATATGGATGCAGCTAAAGAGGGAATAAATCTCTGGTTCAAGCTGCTATGTTCCTTCTGTAAAGATGACACCCATTTAGCCACAGCCCTCTCTAGCAGAGGTCCCTAAGAGCATTCCTATCCATCCCACCAGTCAACTACTACACAGTCTCTCCAAATCTATAAAAGATCAAAAGTGGAACTGAGATGAAATCCATCCTTTCACCGCTTCCACTCCCCTGGAAGAGTCACGATGCAACCCTTTATAGGTCAGACAATAACTAAAAATTATCCAAACAAAATAAGAAATGAGAAATTCTTTATGCTTCAAGTATCGTCAGCTTTCTATCTCACTGCACTGGAAGTGCTGTGGCTTTAGGCACAGCCTTTTCCCACCGTCCACGTGCCTAAAACAAGACATACAGGACACTTCTACCACATTGCTCCAAGGCTGAAGAACATACGGGCACTAAAGCCGCATCTGCATTGCTTAGCATGTCTCCACAGTCCTTCACAGGCAAACCTGTCGCTGTGTTGCATGCATTCATGTCCCACATAGCACAAGACAAGCTCAGAATAGAAGCTCAAACTTCATGGCTTGAGCCCAGCACTGCTGCTGATCAAACAAAGGAATTCCTGGTTTCACTTTTTTTTCTCCTGCCTCTCAGACAGGTCTGCCTGCAAGGGCCATATCAGTGTATCTTTAACCATTCAAACTGGAAGAAACATCAACTAATGTAAGCACACAACAATCTGTATAGTGGGAAACAATTCAAGTGCCACACATCTGCTCCCCCTAAATCCAAGAGCCTTCTTTAGCGAGGCTTCCCCCCTGTGCACTGGGTTCCTTTCTGTTTGCCTTGTACACTGTTATGGAAACTCCTCAAAAGGTAAAATTAGAAAATCAGAAGTTAGTGATGAGTTAATTACAGAACAGAATCCCAGAGGAGCATCTTCTATATAACACAAACACCTGTACTCTGAGCAATTCACTCCTTTTCTTTTCATCTCCCTCCGAAGAGAAGTCACAAAAAAGCAAACCAAGATGAAACATTACTCACGCAAGGTGGGAAGCCATGAGGTTGAGAAGGTAGTGAGGAAATTGCCCCTTTGCTTTGAGCAACATTATGAGTTCGCAAAATATTTTCAGTCCTTAAAGACTATGCTTTAAAATCCCTTCTGAAAACAAAAGCACAGTTTGGGCTGGGACAGAGTGAATTTTCTTCATTGTAGCTGTTATGGGGCTTTGTTTCAGATCTGTGATGAAAACACTGTTGGCAACACTGGGATGTTTCAGTCACTGTCGAGAGTGATTATACAGTGCTGAGGCCTTTTCTGCTCCTCTCACCGCTCCACCAGCATATGGGTGCCTATGGAGCTGGGAGGGAACACAGCTAATCCCAGTGACCAGTGGGATATCCCACACCACATGGCATCACACTCAGCATATAAAGCTGGGGGAAGAAGGAAGGAGGGACATTCAGAGCAATGGTTACTTGTCTTCCCATGTAACCCTTACGTGTGATGGAGTCCTGCTTCCCTGGAGGTGACTAAACACCCATCTGTTAATGGGAAGCAGTAAGTGAATTCCTTGGTTTGCCTTACCTGCCAAACTGTCTTTATCTCAACCCATGAGTTTCCTCACTTTTACTCTTCTGATTCTCTGTCCCAGCCCACCAGAGGAGAGTGAACAAGCAGCTGTGTGTTGCTCAATGATGGCTGGGTTTAAACTACAACACAGGGAAAAATATATAAAAGACAAGGAAAGCGAGAAATTCTCCAGCACACAGCAAGCTCTGTTCCTGTGTTCCAGGCAGCAACTCATCAAGAGATGTCACTCTCCGGAGAAGAAAGCGTGGCGCTCTCTTGGCACTGCTGGCACGGCTTGTGGCAGAGTGACAGGCAGCTGTGCCGGCCCAGTGCCAGCCAGGATGAGTCCTCCCTCCAAAAGCCTCAGCACAGCAGCTTGCTTTTAAAGGAGATAATAAAGCATGCAGAGCTATGGACATATCGGAGGTATGAAATAGCCTTCTCTAAGGTCAGGCACGCATCCATGCCTGCAGTTCTGCAGCAGTGTAGTCAGGTCCTTCCCTGGGAAAAGCCCTGCTAATCTGTTTCCTTTTTGCTGTGCACAAACCTCAGGCGTGCACACAGCAGCACCAAACCCAGCACCGCCCGCAGCTGAAGAAGAGCAGCTTCGCCACACCTGCCTGTTGAAATACCCACCAGCTACAAAGATTCCTTACCACCATCTGGGATGAAGATGATCCGAGGAATGCAGCACCTCCCGTATGAGGACAAGCTGGGACAGGAAGCTGTTCAGCCTGGAGAAGCCTTTGGGAAGACCCTAAGAGTAAATCCAGCACTTCTTTGCTCCTGCCTACACAGAGCCCTTACTGATCTCTCCTCAATCCGTTTCGGCCTTCCAAGCCCTCTTTTATTTGCTAAGAAAGGATGGATTCCCACTGCATTCAGGGTCATGGAATCATTGAAGTTGGAAAAGAACTCTAAGCTCATCCAGTCCAACCATCAGCCCAATCCCATCGTGCCTGCTAAACCATGTCCCCAAGTGCCACATCTACATGCTTTTTGAACCCCTCCAGGGATTGAGACTCCCTCCCTGCCCTGGGCAGCCTCTGCCAGGGCTTCACCACTCTGTCAGTAAAAACATTTTTCCCAATATACAACCTCAACCTTCCCTGGTACAACTTGAGGCCATTTCCTCTCATCCTAAATACCTTAGAGTTGATATCTTTTGGTTCACAAAAAGGAGAAAATAGCAAGATGTCCTAGGGGGTTGCTATGTGTGTTTCTCCAAGGAGTCCTGGCCTGATGCTGCTCATTCAGTACAGAGAAAAGCCACACACTCCACAGAGCTCCTTGTGCCAGGCAGAGCAGATCTCCAGCTCCTGGCTTGTGGGACAGGGGCATCTAGTGGCTGAGCTAGAATCTCACACCACACGAGTCACAGCCACGCTGCAATCAGGGATATGTGGGTAACTTCAGTAGGATGCAGACAGAGTAATACATACCTGTTAGGCCATTAACTGCTCTGCCCAGGCCAATGCTTCACACAGGAGAATACAAAGAGTGTCCGGCACGCCAGCTCAAACATGATCCTCCACCACCATCTCTCAAGCCTGATGCTCAGGCAGGAGGCTGGCAAACACAGGCAGCAGCATCCCTTAACTCATAGCAGTCAGTGACTCTGGCACCTCCCATGCACAAGCATAACGGTGTCTTTTTACGTGACAACCTGCGACATCTCTGTATGAATAACCTTCACCTTTGCGTGCTGCTCCAGCCATTTCATTTGATGTCTCCGAGCTGTGACAGTTAGTGTCACCTCCCCCTGTTCACAGTTGTGATACTGTTCAAGACCTCACAGACATCTCCTGCAGCCCTCTCTAGAGGTCTCTTTTCCAGCCTGAATAGTCCTAGCCTAGCTACTTAGTCCTTGCAAATAAGCCACACAGCTGAGGAGCTTTTCATCAGTCTGATTAGCTCTACAACTCACACCCCTTCTGGTCCTGCTGTTCTGTTTGAAATGAGATCAGAACTGAGAATGGTATCCAACATACTTAACAGTTTTCTTAGGTTTGTGCTCTTTTCCCTCCCTCATAACAACTGACTTTCTTTCCCTGCACTGAGCAGTGAGCTGGTGTTTTCACAGAACCTCCAAGATCCATCATGGGAATGGGAATCGCTAACACACCACTGTGTGTATCTATGAGTCAGGATTGGCTTCTACTGAGTAATCGGCTTCTATCTGGCCACAATCAGTGCAGGCAGGACCTCGGTGCACTGTGCCCCAGATACACTATCAATATAATCAACTGGCTTAGTTCAGCTCCTGTGACCAGTACTCAGGCTTTGATCTCCTCAGAGAAGCCGCAAAAAGAAAAACAATCAATACCATCTACAATCACATTTACAGAAAAAAAAAATCCAATAAAATAGACGCTTTTCCCCTCATCTGGATATCCTTCTAAAATGAAAAATGTTATTGTCACAATGCCAACATGTAACACTTGCTTCACCTTCCAAAACCAAGTCTGCTTGGCTCCAGAATGGCACTGAGATCTTCAAACTGTTAATATAGGTTTGAGTACTTACCGAGATCTAATACTGGACCCACATCTCCAATATTAAAAAAACAGCAAAGTTTCTAAAATTATAACTGTTTCACACACAGCATTAGAGCTGAAACAACATCCGATATTCAAAACTGTAATTTTAAGAGGAAAAGGACATCTTTGATCTTCCCTATGTCTTAGGACACTTTGGATATCAGTCCTAAATATGTAGCATCCATAGCCAAGCGGCTGCTGAATAAATAATGTGTAAGAGAGGCTGATAAATACAGCTGGGAAGCTTCTCTCTTTTATTCTCTGCTGTCTGAAGATTGAGCACAAAGGAGCCAATACAAAAAAAGAAACAAAATAAAGCAGAGATAAATGCCGCAACTTTGATTATATCTCTCAACTGCCCTCAAAATGTTGTATTGCAGGAGTTCTGTGAATGTGCCGAGACATCCTCAGGGTGATTTTTCAGCAGGTGAAATCTCTCCCACCACTCAAACACTTTGCCTGTACAGCTTTCCAGGGCATTTCCAGACAGTGAGGATGACCACAGCCTCCTGGATTCCCTTTTCTATCTGGTGAAGCTACAAAGGACATCTTATCCTTGCTCACTGTACACCCTCATATACAGTACACAGTTGCAAAGGCAGAAGGAGCAACCCTCACGTTTATTATTATGGGACACATAGTAATAAATATTATTAATATGCCATATTACTATGGGATTACCAGCATGAAGGCCGATCTGACCCTGAGGGAAGGCTATGCAGAGGGGCAGATGCCAAACCAACATTTTGGAAAGGCCACTTGTTAGTCCACATCCACGCTGCCCAAACTGGGCCCCTACTGAAGGGAGACGAGCTGTGGGTGAGATTACAGACGCAATGGGCACGGCAGCCTGTGAAGGACAGAGACCTCAAGGGGAGGCATCTCCTCTTGGGTAGGAGGTGTTTCAGTTAGGATGCCTAGTAGTCTGTAGGCAGGTGTAACATCTGGCAAAGATTTGGGATTCACATCCTCACTTGTATGAGGAGGGAACAGGCTCCCAGGCTAAAATCTGGCAAAGATTTGTCTTCTAGACCTTGCTGAGAAGCAGAAAGTTTTGCACACTGCTCTTTTCTTACAGGTAGAAAGACTTTGGGACATCTTTTCAATCACTGATTGCAAGGCACTTCAGAAATAGATTTTTCTAGAGCTGACTGTGATGGGGGAGCCAGGAAGGCTACTGGAGCCTGCTTTCTCATCATTTTCTCAGTCTACTCTGAGAGCTTCTTCCACACAGTATTAATCTCCAGCTGTGTTCTGAACGGATTTGCTTTAATCACTACCTTTTCAGTGAACCCAGCATGACCCTTTTCAGGCAAAGTAAACAAACAAGCACAACACCCTAAAACACCCCAAAGTGACTGGGATTGCAGGGAGAACACAGGAGCAGCTTCCCTCTCAGGCTCATCCCCTTCTTTCATTCCCTGCTCTGCCTGGGCAGGTTACTAGAGATGAGTCACGAGGCACTCACCTGGGCTCCGGGTAACAGCCCCAGCGAGATACTCTGGATTTATCGAGGTCCATTGAAGCCTAAGTGCCCACAATCATTCAGAAAATGACACACTTACAGAAAACGCCTTGGCAGGATGGGCGAGGAGAACAGGCTGGATAACTGGGAGAAGCATCTTTGTCTTGAAGCCATCTGGAAAAAAAAACAAAAATGTGAGGAATCAAAAGCAAAAGAAAGACTCAGAAGCCAAACCGTTGGGCCTTACACTGAAAGTTAATACTGAACCGTGCCTGGGGGAAGGAAAGCAGGGAATACTGTTTTAACCTGCAGGTGGGAAACCACAACGCAGGGCTGTGAATTTGCCTGTAAGCAGAAGACCCTGCATCATTTTCCCTGATGCCAGAGCTGCCTCTCTGAATACCATAAGCTGCACAGTTCGCCTCCCCACGTTGAAAGCAAGGCAGTGTTGATGTGGCTGAAATTCACTAAACAACAGACACTGAACAAAAAAAGGAACTGAAAAAAACCATAACAAGGATTACCTCTTTGCTGCTTTTTTCTCGACATCTCCTCCAACGAAGTCTTGCTCTTTTCTTTCAGGTCCAATTTTACAAATCGCAATAAAGAATGGACACAAGGGCAGAAAAGCAGGATCTTTAGTATAACACAGTTGTCCCAAGCATGAATGCAGGGGCTGATGTATTCCCATGGGTGTTCCTCATCGCCACCAAAAGGTAAACCCTTAGAGCAGTAAAACCCCACAGACCCATCTGTAAGGGGTTCTGAACTTTACTGAGCTCGATAAGCCCTGCAAGCCCAGCTGTGAGGGGTTCTAAACCTCACAAGAGCTCCCTAACCTGACAGGGCCAGCTGTAAGGGGTTCTAAACCCCACAAGGGTCAGTAGACCCCACAAGGACAGCTGAAAGGGTTCGAAAGCCCACAGGGCTCTGTAAACCCCACAAGGTTCTCCAAATACCACAAAGCCAGCTGCAATGGGTTCTAAAAACCACAGGGCTCTGTAAATCCCACAAGGACAGCTGTAAGGAGCCCTAAACCACACAGAGCTATATAAACGCCACAAGGACAGCTGAAAGGGGTTCTAAATCCCACAGGGCTCTGTAAACCCCACAAGGAAAGCTGTGAGAAGTTCTAAACCCCACAGGACTCTGCAAACCCCACAAACTCAGCTGTAAGGGGTTCTAAACCCCACAGGGCTCTATAACTCCCACAGGGAAAACTGTGAGGGTTCTAAACCCCACAAGGTTCTCCAAACACCACAAGGCCAGCTGACAGGAGTTCTAAACCCCACAAGGCTCTGTAAACCCCACAAGGACAGCTGGAAAGGGTTCTAAACCCTACAGAGCTCTGTAAAGCCCACAAGGACAGCTGTAAGGGGTTCTAAACCCTACAGGGCTCTATAAACCCCACAAGGACAGCTGGAAAGGGTTCTAAACCCCACAGGGCTCTGTAAATCCCACAAGGACAGCTGAAAGGGTTCTAAATCTCACAGGGCTCTGTAAGTCCCACAAGGCAAGCTGTGAGGGTTCTAAACCGCCCAGGGCTCTGTAAACCCCACAGGACTCTGTAAATCCCACAAGGAAAGTTGTGAGGGTTCTAAACCCCACAAGGTTATCTAAATGCCACAAGGCCAGCTGAAAGGGGTTCTAAACCCCACAGAGCTCTGAAAACCCCTCAAGGACAGCTGTGAGCAGTTCTAAATCCCACAAGGCTCTCTAAACCACATAGGGCTCTGTAAACCACACAAAGCCAGCTGTGAGGGGCCCTAAACCCCACAAGGCTCTGTAAACCCCAGAAGGACAGCTGTAAGGGGTTCTAAACCCCACAGGGCTCTGTGACTCCCACAAAGGCAGCTGTGAAGGTTTCTAAACCACGCAGGACTCTGTAAACCCCACAAGAACAGCTGTAAGGGGCTCTAAACCCCACAACACTCTGTAAGTCTTACAAGCCAAGCTCTGAGGGGCTCTAAACCCGCCATGGCTCCCTAACGCCCACATGGCCATCTGTAAGGGGTTCTAAACGCCACGAGATTCTCTAAACCCCACAAGCCCCACTGTGAAAGGTTCTAAACTCTACAGGGCTCTCTAAACCCCACAAGGTCAGCTGTAAAGGGTGTTGATCTCCACAGGCTCTATAAGCCCCAAAAGCCCAGCTATGAGGGGCCCTAAACCCCACAGAGCTCTGTAAAGCCTACAGGACCAGCTGTAAAGGGTTCTAAACACCAAAAAGCTCTATAAACCCCACAAGGCCAGCTGTAATAGGTCTTAAACCCCACAGGGCTCTCTAGAGCACACAGAGCAAGCTCTAGTACCCTTAAGCCCCACAGTGCCTCTAAACCCTAAAGAGCCAGCTGCAAGGGGCACTACACCCCCTAAGGTCAGCAAAAAGAGTTCCTAAACCCCACAGGTCCAGGTTTAAGGGCCCTTTAATGCCAATGGGGTTCTCTAGCCCCACAGATTCAACTGCAACACACCCCTAGCCCCCACAGAGCTCCCTAAATCCCACAGGTTGTTTTAAGGGGTCTTTCACCCCCACAGAGCTCCCTAAACCCCTCAAGTTTAGCTTTAAGGGGTCTTCCACCCTCACAGAGCTCCCTAAACCCCTCAGGTTTAGCTTCAAGGGGTCTTTCGCCCCCCACAGAGCTCCATAAACCCCTCAGGTTTAGCTTTAAGGGGTCTTTCACCCCCACAGAGCTCCATAAACCCCTCAGGTTTAGCTTGAAGGGGTCTTTCGCCTCCACAGAGCTCCATAAACCCCTCAGGTTTAGCTTGAAGGGGTCTTTCGCCCCCACAGAGCTCCCTAAACCCCTCAGGTTTAGCTTGAAGGGGTCTTTCACTCCTAAAGAGCTCCCTAAACCCCTCAGGTTTAGCTTTAAGGAGTCTTTCACCCCCATAGTGCTCCCTAAACCCCTCAGGTTTAGCTTCAAGGAGTCTTTCACCCCGACAGAGCTCTATATACTCCTCAGGTTTAGCTTTAAGGGGTCTTTCACCCCCCACAGAGCTCCCTAAACCCCTCAGGTCCAGCTTTAAGAGGTCTTTCACTCCCAAAAGGCTCCCCAACCCTTTCAAGCCCCCCGACCCCAAGGCGTGCGAGGCTCAGGGCGGAGCTGACCCGGCTCTCTCCTCCCTTTCCGGGGCGGAGCGGGGTCCGAGGGGTTCAGCAGCACCAGGATGGCGCAGCGGGCTCTGCCCAACCCCTACGCCGACTATGACAAGTCCTTGGCTACCGGCTACTTCGATGCTGCCGGGAGGGTCAGTGGGGTGGGAGCGGGACCTTCCCTCCCTTGCCCCATCTTTGCCCCAGAAGCTCTATCCCCTGCTCCATCCCCTGCCCTGGTAGACCCTTCCCTGCCCTGTCCCTTGCCCCATGAGCCCCATTCCTACTTCATAAGCCCTTTCCTGGCCCCGTCCCTGCTCCATAAGACCTATTCCTGCTCCATCCCCTGCCCCACATCCTTGCCTCTTTCCTTGCTCTCATCTCCTGCTCCATCCCCTGCTCTGGCAGCCCCATCCCTGCCCCAAGAGCCCCATCTCCTGCTCTGTACCCTGCCCTGGCAGCCCCATTCCTAGCCTCGTTCCTAATCCATCCCCTTTCCCACCCTTGCCTCTTCCCTTGCCCCCATCTCCTGCTCCATCTCCTGCTCTGGCAGCCCCTTTCCAAGCCCCATCCCTACCCCAAGAGCCCCATCCCCTGCTCCATCCCCAGCCCCACATCCTTGCCTCTCCCATTGCCCCTTTCTGAGCCCATCCCCAGCCCCACATCTTGCCTCTTCTTTTGGCCCTTTCTGAGCCCCCGTCCCTGCTCCATAAGCACCATCTCCTGCTCTATCCTCTGCCCTGGCAGTCCCATTCCTAGCCCATTTCGTAGCCCCATCACTGCTCCATCCCCTGCCCCATCCTTGCCTCTTCCCTTGCCCCCATCTCCTGCTCCATCCTCTGCTCTGGCAGCCCCATCCCTGCTCCATAAGCCCCATCTCCTGCTCTATCCCCATCCCTTGACCCGTCCCTGAGGCATCTCAGGATCAGACTGGGCTCCTCTTGCATTCGTGGCAGAGGACGGAGCAGGAGATAGCACAAGGGAAGAGGCAGGGAAGGAGCAGGGTGGCCGCTCATGGAGTAGGGACAGGGCAAGGATAGGGCAGGAGATGGGGCTCGTAGGGCAATGATGAGGCAGGGATGGGGCTGCCAGGGTAGGGGATGGGGCAAAGATGAGGTGGCTGAGGCGGGAACAGGACCATCCCAGGGGCATTCCTGTTCCCGCCCTTGCCATGAATCCAAGAGGAGCCCAACCTGGTCCTGAAGTACCCAAGAGCTTCTAGCAGAGACCTGTCAAGTTAAAACCACCTGCCTACAGCTTATCAAGACCCCATCCTCCTGCCCATGTTTCCCTCACGTTTGGGGTTTATGATTTCTTTCTCTCCACAGCTGAGCCCTGAGTTCACACAGCGGCTGAATAACAAAATTCGGGAGCTGCTGCAGCAGATGGAGAGGGGTCTCAAGTCTGCCGACCCAAAGGACTGCACTGCCTACACCGGCTGGGCAGGTAGGGTGGCTGGTGGGATCGGATTGGATGGAGCAGGGATCTCCAGAGCAGATTTCTACATAAGGCCAAGACAGACTGTGGGTTTTTGAATGATCACAGCAGATCCATTTCAGGAACAGTGCTTCCTATGCAAGTTTTAATCCATTAAAACCAGGGCCTTTCTTAGGATTCCCAGTTTTAGGAGCAGGTTTCAAGGTGCAGAGGGAAGACCATGGTGTTGCAGGGCAGGATTGGGTCTTCTCCTGGTTAATAGTGCCAAATGCAACAAAGAAAGACAGCACCTGCTTGAGAGCAAATATGGGCACCATCAATGGGACTGGCTCCAAATCTGGCCATGGTGGGGATGGTGACAAGTAAACCACTGCTCCATGAAGCTGGCATGTGCGCGTGATAAGTCGTTGACCTGCAAGGAGTTCTTGCACACGGCAGCGGTGAGCTCAGGGACTGAGATAATGTCCGTCTTTTCTGTTTGGGCTGAATTTTGTCTTTTGACATTGTCTGATTGGCAGGTTGCTTCATTCCTGTTCCCCAGGTAGTACCCCTCCACTTAGCCAGGGCTAGTTCTGCTCCAGTACCTGCTGGAAGGAGCAGAAAGACAAATGTGAGTATAAGGAAGGACAGAAGCCTTCCTCACACTAACTCTTCTGTGCAAAGCTTACAGGAGCTTGTCTTTCTCCTGTTCTGCCTTTCCAATCTGGTTTTAAATCCTTGGGAGTGTGCCCTGCCCTCCTTTCCCTTTGCCGGGAGCTGGGGAGGACACACCTTTCTCTGCTGCCTTGGCTACTGCCATGTGCTTTGTCAGCTTTCCTGCCACCGCCTCCCGTGCGGTGCCAGGCTCTGGGAAGGACCCCGGGGGACCTAACATTAATCTTTGCTTGCTGCAACATTTTTTTTTGCTGCTATGGCTTTTTTTTTTGGCAATACCCTGCAATCCTAACTGGCAGATTTCTATGTTCTGATCCGGGTGTGGCTGGCTTTGCTTGGATACCGTGGAACTTGATGCCAACAGCTTTGCTTGGGAGAGTGGTGTTTGTTGTGTTGGTGCTAAACTAACATTGCAACTTGATGCCAGAAACACCTCCTTAAAAATTTTAGTAAGGTAGACAGGCACTGAGCAGCTCATAAGAAATGCTAGGATGCCAGGATTAAATTCCAGCGTGGGAGAGCATTGATTTCTTCAGTTGCTGCCTGGGTATTTCTATGCATTCTTGTTCAGCACTGGCTGATTTTGCCTTGGGAGACAGGTTCAGTCTTCCAGTCCATGTGACCCTGCTCTGAGGATCCCCAGATGGAAAGAATTGTTATGTAAAGACAGTCTTCAGTAGTGAGAGTGGTGTTTGGCATGATGGTAGAGTCTGCCTCTGGCTGGAATAATTCAGATGACAAAGCAGGAGGGCAGTGTGCTGAGCTAGGAGTACTCTGAGAGTACTCTCTTTCCCCAGAGACCGTGTTCCCTTCCTTAGAGCGGCCCCAAGGAGCTTCATGCTGGAAAATGGCTGCAGTCGTGAAACAGTGGTTGAGCGCTCTGGTAGGATTTCAGCTCGTTTTTATTCAGAAGGGAGTCTCTGAAGAGGGCTTCTTCTCTTTTCCTCCCAGGGATAATTCCTTGTTGGGCACACAACCTTTTCGCCTTGGCTAATAGGATTAAAAAACCCCTTGAAAAATTCCCTGCAGGTCACAGCTAGTGGTGTGAAGTTTGCAGATATTACACTGTGTCTTTGTCACCCTCCCTGCTCCTCTAATCCTAGCTGTATTAATTTATTCAGTGCTGGTTTCTGGAGACAAAATTAATTGGGCCAAGACGGCAGCTTTTCCCTCTAATTGCTTGTGTAGAGAAGCCTTGTTGAGTATCTTCTCATGTAAATCATTGCCCAGCAGTCTGAAATCAACCTGCACTCTTGTGGCCACTAATAAGAGATTGGAAATGCGTCTCTCTTAGCACAAACACTGCGTGAAATGTAATGTACTTGAGTGTTCTGCATTACGCCCAGTAACGCGCAGCATATGCTGGTGTTTTACCTGGGGGCCTGTTTCTTTTCGTGCCAGGGAAGACATGGCTTCTTGGCACATGGAGTTGGAGTAGGGGGAGGGAAGGACTTCAATTGTCAGCTCAGAAGCAGTGAAACTGCACTTTGGATCAAGCTCATCCAGTGTACGGCTGAATGCCATCAAAACAAATCTCAGTCGGCTTGTTACCATTTCATTCTGCTCCCCGTAGGGATCAGACCCTGTAGGCAACACCAGATACGTGCCTGGGTGGGGACCAGACTCGGCTGTTCTCTCCTGTTTCGTCTTTTAATCAGTTTGGCTAGACACTGTGAGAGCTTTTGTGGTCCTCATCTGTGTCAAAGCATTGACTGAGGGAAGGTAAAGTGCCGTGAGCTAATTCTGAATCGGAACCGGTTCAGATCCTGGCAGAATGCCTCATCCATTTTCAGATGGGCATGAGGATGCTGAAGAGTACATATGTGTGTGTTGGTAATGTTAATAGTGTAAGAGGCCTTGCTCCAAAGGCTGCCTCAACCGGGAGCATAGATGATGGAAGGGGAATGGAAGGAGACCAGCTTCACTCCTGTCACCCTTTAGCTGCCTACAGAAGTGAGGAAGCTCTGAGTCTGGTGCCTGCTGGGCTGTTACGTCCTTCCAAGATCACAGAATCATAGAACCATAGAATAGTTTGGGTTGGAAGGGACCTTAAAGATCATCCAGTTCCAACCCCCCTTCATGGGCAGGGACACCTCCCACTGGATCAGGCTGCCCAAGGCCCATCCAACCTGGCCTTGAACATCTCCAGGAATGGGGCAGCCACCACTGCTCTGGGCAACCTGGGCCAGGGCCTCACCACTCTCATGGTCAAGAAATTTCTCCTTCTGTCCAGTCTGACTCTTCCCCTCTCCAGTTCATACCCATTGCGCCTCGTCCTATCACTACAAGCCTTTGTATAAAGTCCTTCCCAGCCCCCTTCAGTTCAGTAACTGCAGAAACAACTGATCCCTTCTGACCTCTAGTTTAGGTCACTGGGGTTTTTAAGAGTCTTTTCCAAAGATGTTTGGGCCTGCCCAGAGGAAAGGAGGTGAGAAATCTTTTAAAAGAGGAGAGGCAAAGAAGTCAGAGGAAAACAATGCTGAGACTTTTACTGTCTGAGAAATCAGTCCTGGAAGCGGTCTCAGTGTGGTAGTTCTGCACATATCTGGGGTGGTGGGATGGCAGGGGGAACAGATGCTACTTCAAAAGCAAGAAGTTGTGTATTAAAGCAGCTAAGTCAAGAGTGCAGGTGGTGCTCAGCCAGCCCTCAGGCCTGTTAAAAGTCCAGAAGCTGTGGTAGATGCTCAATAAATCAAGAGAGTCACTTGACATTTGCTAGCTGGGAGTGGACGGCTCCCCTTTAAAGGAGGGCTTCACATCCATCCTTATGGACTTGAGTGATGGCACCGCACGTCTGAGCTCTCCCTGGGAATACTAACACTGCACTGCACAGACAGGACAGGGTTATTACCATTGGCAGGAAATAGAGATTTGCCCTTAATATACACGTGAATTTGAAGTGTCTGCAGCACAGCACGAAGCTTTGGGGATTATCCATGCAAAATGAGAAAACCACCTAAATTTGGAATTGTCTTCAGTTTCAGAGAAAGTAATTTTGCAGTGCTTTCCCTCCCTCACCTCACCACATCAATAGCTGCAGAATCTGGCTGTATTAATTCAGGCTTAAATACAGGGCCTGAGTCTCCTTAGAAACAGTTACTGGTAGGGGGAGAAACAAGCTTTCCTCAAAGCGATGTGGGCCAGTATGCTTTCTCTTGTAGAAGGTGTTCCTGCTCATGGCAGGGTGGTGGAACTGGATGAGCATTAAGGTTCCTTCCAACCCAAGCCATTCTGTTACTCGGTGTGTGTTCGAGGATGCCTTCCAGATGAGAAGGACGGTTCAAACCTGGCAGACCTTTCACACACAGACTATTCCAGCTTCAGGAGCTGGAATAGAATAGGGCAGGCAGTGGCAAAGGACAGCAATTGATACGACTTCCCAGTAGCACAGTTGTTTCTGTAGCTGAACAGCCCATTGAAAGCCTCCAGGGAGGACACTGCAGCCTTTTGCAGCATTCCAGGCAGCAGTTTCTGTTCCAGACAAGGGCTGATCTCATCAATGATGTGCTGCCAAGGACAGTCGGGCAGCCCCTTTATTTTCTAGGATGCGCCAGTCCTTCGTGTAGGGCTGGGGACCTGCTGGGCAGCAGACGATGGTGTCCAGGGAGCTGTAATAAGCTCGCTGGTGCTTCCCTGTGGGAGGGAAGGACAAAAGGTGCCGCTTCTCAGTGCTGCTGGCACATCCCTTCTTTTTAATCCACGTGAAGTGACCCAGCCCTTTACCTCCTGGCATGAGAAGATTAACTTAGAGAGGGTAACGATTCAGCACTGCTGTGCCAACAAGAACTGTCTGGCCCAAAGATGTTCTCTGTTTTTAACCTTCTCCTTTAGCAGCAGTGCCAGGTACAGGTGACAGATTTAGGTGGGTTTGTCTAGCTCTAATCTTTTGTTCCTTGCTACTAAAACTGTGTGGAACTTGTGTACCAGCTGCTCAGCTGCCCTCCAGGGCCTCCTGGGTCAGACAGTGCCATTTGTCCTGCCCCACAGTCTGCTCCTGAGTGGCATCAGAGGTCACAAAGCAGGAAGAGCAGCTATGGGTGCTGCAGCTCAGGTTCTGCCTCTGGATGTGCCCTAGATGAGGCTGAGGGCCAGGCTTTTCTGTTTATTAGAACAGCCAGGGTGCGCAGCAGGAATGGTAACTTTTCTGGTGGGTTCAACCTTTCTCTTCCTTTCACAGGTATTGCTTTGCTGTATTTGCACCTGTATGATGTGTACGGAGACCCAGCCCACCTTCAGGCAGCCCACGAGTACGTGAAGAAGAGCCTGAGCTGTCTGACAAGGCGATCCATCACCTTCTTGTGTGGAGACGCCGGGCCCCTGGCAGTGGCCGCTGTCGTCTACCACAAACTGCAGAACCAGAAGCAGGCAGAAGAGTGCATTACTCGGTAAAACGCTTGGTTATGCCTTTGATCCGATGTTCTTCTTGCTCACAGAGCTGGTCTGGGCTTGTAGCAGGTGCTCTCTGCCAAGCCTGAATACATTTGGTTGCAGTCTTGCGTGAGAGAGAATCCAGTAACATAGCAAGGCACGCAAACTGGTTCTGCCCTGGGAAAGGAGCTTAAGGACAGATGTGCCTTCCTGGCTGCCTGCAGGCTGGGGAGCAAGGAGGTTGTTCAGCTGGTGTTGCTTTCTTAAAAATGATTCCCATAAACACAGGAAGAAAAAAAATGGCGAAGTTTAAAACCCCAAAAGGTGAGGTTTGGCATTTTTTCCAGAACCCTGAAGTTTAGCTTTACAGCCACTTTGGAAAGGAGAAATGGGGCAGGATTTTTAGGTTAATTTTGTCCCTCTCTCCCACTTGCCATTTGTGAGTTGACTTTGACTTAAACCCGAGATCCACAGCGTCCCTTTCCACTGCTGAATGCAGCTGGTCATGATTCATTTATTTCTATTTCCTGCATTTCCTCAACTGTTTTCAAATGTATTTTTGTGGGGCACTTAAGACAAGAAAAGGACAAACACGCAGTTCTGTGGCCAGATCAGCGTGTGGCTGAGGAAGGAAGGATGGTAAGGAGATGCAGTTGCAAGCTTTTCTTGCTGCAGGGAGATCAGTTTTGAGAAGGTGAGAAACTGCTCTGTAAAGAGTTTCCATTTACGTGTGGTCAGCATGAAACCAAGACACTGAGAACGACACGGAGTGCCTTTAATCAGCAAGTGATGCACGATATCAATTAAAAAGCCATGGGTGGGAATCAAGGTGCCTGAATGGTTTGGACACTGAGTTACTAAGAATAGCTTCTGTCTGTGTGGATACGGTCACTCTGAGGACAGAAAACCCTTCTTTATTCTTGAGAAAAGCAACGGAGCTGAGGAAGGGGCTGGAGAACAAGGGTTATGAGAGGCAGCTGAGGGACCTGGGGCTGTTTAGCCTGGAGAAAAGGGAGGCTGAGGGGAGACCTCATTGCTCTCTGCAGCTCCTGAAAGGAGGTTGTGGTGAGGTGTGTGCTAGGCTCCTCCCAAGTGACAACTCATAGGATGAGAGGGAGCGGCCTCAAGCTGCACCAGGGCAGGTTCAGATTGGATACTGGGAAAAATTTCTTCCCTGAAAGGGTTCTCAGGCCCTGGCAGAGGCTGCCCAGGGAGGTGGTGGAGTCCCCATCCCTGGAGGGCTTGAAAAGCTGGGCAGACGAAGTGCTCAGGGATCTGATTTAGCAGTGGACAGGGATGGCTGGACTCGATCTCAAAGGTCTTTTCCAACCAAACGACTCCACAATTCTGTGAAATAAGCTGTAGTTTAGGTTTTGCTTAATGTGGTGTCAAAGTGGTGAATCTCACAGCGATTAATGTATCTGGAAGGGAACTGGAAGGGAACTGATCAGTGATACAGTACTGGCCAGCCGGGGTCACTGCATAAACCCTAAGGTGTGAAAAATCCCAAATTCGTGCTGTAATTAAATCCCTAATTTCCTTGCTGTAGCTCTCCTCTCCCCTTACCCGTCCTGTTCTGCCTGCGACTCTGTGGCAGAATGGAGACTCGCGATTAATTCTGCACTGCCATCTAATGGCGTAGTAAAGGCAGAGCCTTGGAAATCGTTTTCTTTACTTACCTCTGAGGGAGGAAGAAAGAAAAATGTGGCTTTCTGGAAGGAGCAGTTGTACTGCCCTCTCTGCTACCGATTCGCAGAGCTGTTTGCCTGCCCATGCTGCCTTTAAACAAAGAGTATATCTTTGGGAAATAGCTCCCTGAATCGAAACATGTAAGTGGGTTTCGAGTGTGCTGTGTAGTTACAGAGCAGTTGCTAAGCTATGCAGTGCAAGAGCATTTCTGTTACAGCTGTGGAGAAGGAGAGCCTCTCTCCGTTTTGCTCTCTGTCTTCTGAAGCGCCTCATCTTACAGAGCCCGAGGAGAGAATCCATCAGCCAGGTTTTACCCGCAGTGGAACAGACAGGCGCTCGCTTTTTCTTAGCTCCTTATTCTTGCCTAAATGAGTTCACGACCGACAAATGTGCTTTTATGCTCTGGAGAGACTTAATATTTTAGGGCAGCACATTTTCCAGGAGCCTGTAAATCTGAGCCATGTGCCAGCCATCCTCTTTCCCCTGCCGTCTCCCACCACTTCAGAAGGTCAAAGGTTTGCTTTTAGAGCTAGTGGCATATGAAACTCCTACCTTGCTCTACAGCTGCCTCGCTTTCCCTCTGTCCAGCAAGTGCTGATCTTTGGCAGTTGAGGCTGAGCTGTGAGCAAGAGTGGCTTTTCCTTCAGGGAACTTGATTTACCACCTCACTCCTGAGAAAAGCTTTTCTGCTTGCAGTCAGTCAGGCACCTCTTGCTGCACATGTGCCATGCAGCCCCACCCCACATTTTGAAACCACTAGAAGCTTCTTCCCCTGGTTATCCTGGCTGGGAAAGCAGTTTGAGGTAGAAGCAGTAATGTATAAGGAGCAGTAGTAGCTCCAGCTGCTCCAGATTATCCCACAGAACAAAGATTTCACATCCGGACCTCAGCAAATCCCAGCTGTGGGTGTTACAGTTCATCCACCCATCCATTCCTTCTGTCAGTCCAGGCATCTTCATGACATCTCAGAGCTGAACAACATCACCAGCCAGCATCTCTTCTGGCTAGCCTGCTGCCGGGCAGGGTTGCTGTATCGAAACACTATTTTCCTCCTTGGAAACCCTACTCTTCATCTGCCTTCCTTGGACCTTGGAGGAGGCAGCAGGGCCTTCCTTTCAGCCACGCAGCTGAGAGAGGGAGCCGCCCCCCCCCCACCTTACTCCTCGTCCTGGGTGTAAACTCTATCTCTTGGGCTTAATTTGCTAGAAACCTCATCAGGAGCACTACACAAGGAGATGGGGCCAGTCCACATTGAGACACCATGCTTTCCTTTCTCCTCAATATCCCTGCTCACTTTGAGTCCAGCACTAAGGGGAAGTTTCCTGCTGCAGGAGTCACAGCCCAGCATCCCCTCTCTGCTCTGAGGGTACTCAGGATGTTCGGTTGCTTCTTTCCTTTGCAACACATTGTTCTGCCCCAGAGCAGAGGTACCTTTTCTGCTCCTTATGCTGCCATGCCACACACAACAGCTCTCCTGGCTGGTTTCTGTGCCCTCTCCCTACTGCAGCCACAGGGAACAGCCAGGAAGCCGCTTACACTGGTGTTTTAAAAGCGATGGCATTTCTCAGATTGCTGTCGCAGGGCTGAACAGCAAAATGAAGCCAAACCCAGTCACATCCCTGCCTGCCGCTCTGACAAGGAGGGCATCCAGTCTCGCTGGAAGTGTGACACGAGGCAAAACAAAGGAAAAATGGCATGAAGAGTGAACTGGGCTACAAAGCATCAGCATGAAGAGCTGTCGGTCTCCGTTAGTGCTACAGAAACATCAGCAACTTTGCAACATGATAATAGAAAAACGGCAAAGGCAATACGTGGCCGCAGCAGACCTATCACTCTGCACTGCTGGGCTGAAGCCCCTTGTGGGGTGCACCAGCAACAACCCCTGGCACTTACTGCTGAGCTGTCCTCGCTACTGCTCAGCTCTCCCTACAGGAGGCTTGATGGTAAATGACATTTGTAGCTGCCTCCTCACGTCTTACCTAGGGTTTATGGAGCTAAAACTCTTTTCTCCACCAACAATGCAGCCCCGGCCACTTGCAGGAGAGAAGGTGGCTTTTCCATCAGGCCCCATCCCTGGAGGTGTTCAAGACCAGGTTAGACGGGGCTCTGAGCCCCCTGATCCAGTGGGAGGTGTCCCTCCCCATGGCAGGGGGTGGAACTGGGTGGGCTTTGAGGTCCCTTCTGACCCAAACCATTCTGTGATTTCCAAGCATAAGGGATGAGAAAAAAAAAAAAACAGAGGGGAAAAAGGGATCTGCATGTCGCATCGCCAGAAGGCAGAGACCCAGAGACTGGCCTGGTATCTCAGGGGTGTGGGCAGCATGAAGGAACAAACCATGGTTTTGAGCTCCAGTCTCACTGCTTGTTTACACCACTTTGAGTGTCCTCTTACCTCCTCCATGTGACTTTTTCTTTGTAGCTTGCTCCATCTACACAAGCTCGACCCGCGAGTGCCAGATGAGCTGCTGTATGGGCGCATGGGCTACCTCTATGCACTGGTGTTTGTGAACAAGCACTTCGGAGAGGAGAAGATCCCTCAGAGTCACATTCAGCAGGTACTGTGGCTTCTGCTGATTCCTTAGCTGTCGCTTCCCACGCGCCTCGTCGTTGGGCAGGTAAAATTTAACGCTGGATGTAGAGTACAAGGGAGAAACCACATCATGGTATCCCTGCTGCTCTTCTTCCAGAAGGACAAAGCTCAACAGGTCCCTGCCATCTATATAAATCCATAGGCAGGACTGAATTGGCAGATATTTCACTCCCTCATCCATACTTTTCCCTCTGCTTGGCAAAAAAAACAGCTCTTGTTCTGTGTCAGGATATGCACTGTGCTGCGTCCAAAACAGCAGTATTTCCCTCTCCTGCATCTCCTCCCACCCACAGGTCTGCGAAGCCGTCGTAGCCTCAGGAGAGAGCTTGGCCAAGAGGAGGAACTTCACAGGAAAGAGCCCACTGATGTACGAGTGGTACCAGGAGTACTACGTGGGGGCAGCCCATGGGCTGGCGGGGATTTACTACTACCTCATGCAGGTACGAGGCACTGGAGGGGAGCTCTATGGCATTCCTTTGAACAAGGAAGAGCGTTTGAACAGGCACTTGGTGATGCCAGGCTAGGCAATATCCATTGTCTGATGGACTTGCTCCTGCGTTTGGTCCTGCATACCCACTTCTGAAGGTTTTCTCCAAGCCTGTGCAATTGAATTTCGCTGGAGATCAGTAAAGAGACGCCTACGGGAAAGCTGGGGAGGGGCTCTTGGTCAGGGAGGGCAGGGACAGGATGAGGGGAGCGGTTTTAAGCTGCAAGAGGGGAGATCGAGATGAGATCTTAGGAAGAAATGTTTTTCTGTGAGGGTGGGGAGGCCCTGGCCCAGGGTGCCCAGAGCAGTGGTGGCTGCCCCATCCCTGGAGGGGTTCAAGGCCAGGTTGGATGGGCCTTGGGCAGCCTGATCCAGCACGAGGTGTCTCTGCCCATGGCAGGGCGTGGGATGGGATGGGCTTTGAGGTCTCTTCCAACCCAAACTTTCATGAATCCATCTGACCTGCATTATCCCACGTAATGGACATCAGCTGGGTCTGAGCTCTCCTCCCTCATGTTAGCTGCTTATAAAGTATTCCTGTTTGGTGGTACCTGTGGGCTTCCTGCAGTTTTTGAGGTGGTTGCTTGGAGCAATCTCAGAGCATGAGAATCTCTGTAAGAAAAGCATGGTGAAAGAGATTGAGTTCACATTAGGGAAGTGAGAAATGCCTCATTCCCAAACCAGGGCCTGTTCCTAAATGTGGAAGAGGTAGGACTTCTTATTTGGATAAAGAGTTCTGTAGTGCCTGAATCAGGCAGGGCAGGAGGTTGAGAGGTGCAAGACCCTTTGCGTTGATGCTGAATTTCTCCCAGTTTTGCACAACTCACTGGAGTTCTGGGAAGATTCCCTGCCCTGGCTCTGAAAGAAGGGTGAGAATTCCCCTCTGTGGGTCACTTTCTGCCAAAATTTGCAGTGCTTAAGCACTTAGAAAAATAACAGCGATAAATAACGTTGCATTTCCAAAGCAGTAAGGGCATAGCAACGTTCATGGGAATAGGTAAAACCTTTGGCTAGACTCAATCTCATTGCAGGTGGAAAAAAACCATCACGTTTCAAGAATTTGAGCTTTCCTTAGGGCCCTCAGAGTTCCAGCCTGGATCCGGGATAAGCAGAGTTCCTGTGGGCATAACCTTCTTGTGTGGCTCAGGGAGGAGGAGTGGGTGATGGTGTTTAAGCAGAAGTTTTGGCAAGAGGCAGCTGCGAGGCGCTGGTTGCCCAGGGCTGGTTGGGAGCAGGGAAGGGAGCAGTGTGCTGTGAGCCCAGATTTGCACCAAGTCCCTGAGCTCGCTTTCAGGCTGATGTTCTAAATAATTTTAAGTGTCGGTCTCCCATAAAATACTGCGTGGGCTTCTGTGCCACATGGAGTACAAGGAGCCTGGATCAGCCAAGCATGAGGCACAGAAAGCCTTGCGGGGAGCAGGCAAGGGAAATACAGAGAGGAGAACATTGCACTTTAATGGTTTTACAGCACAAGTATTGATTCCTAATTTTCAAGTAATCAGCCTGGGAACAATGTGATCCTTAGACGAGAGCGCTCACTGCAGCTGCTGGGGAACCACACACACTCCACGTGGGGCAGTGTCACTGGGAGAGGACACCAAAGCCACTCCCTTGCGGCCCTCTGAGGTCAGTGGGGAAGTCACCCCCTGCAGTCACCTAGAAACATCTCTGAACGTGCGGCATGGCAGCCTGCTGGCGGGGCTAGCCCAGCAGCTCCAAGCTGAGGGGTTCTTAGTTCTAGGAATCACAGAATGGTTTGGGTTGGAAGGGACCTCAAAGCCCATCCAGTCCCACCCCCTGCCATGGGCAGGGACACCTCCCACTGGATCAGGGGCTCCAAGCCCCATCCAACCTGGCCTTGGACACCTACAGGGATGGGGCACTCGACCAGGCTGCTGGTATTGCTCCTTCGTATTGATCTTAGACAGTTTATCTCTTTACTCCAACTCTGGTACCTGAAACTACTCCTGCTCCTCTTCAGGAAGTGAAGCAGCAAGCCTTCTTGCTCAGAGGGCCGGGTGTATCGCTGGGTCAGTCTCTTTTTCTGGGGATGCAAGAGTGTGACTGGAAAAAAGTCCCTACTGGAGGGCAGAACAGTCTGGGGTCAAGTGAACTTTTGTGATGAAAAGTTGGGACCAAAGGAATTACTTCATTTAGAGGGAGTAAGGGGGAACATGGCCATGGCTGGCTTTGTTTCTCCCTTTCAGACAGATCTTGGTCCTTGTAGGGACAAACAGAATGATAATTGTCCCTGATTTAACGCTGCCTCTCTCTTAGCCTGGCCTTGGAGTGAGCCAAGTCAAACTGCACAACGCAGTCAAACCCAGCGTGGACTACGTCTGCCAGCTCAAGTTCCCATCGGGCAATTACCCTCCGTGCGTGGGTGATGCCAGAGACCTCCTCGTCCACTGGTGCCATGGGGCACCAGGAGTTATCTACATGCTTCTCCAGGCCTACAAGGTACCAGAAACCTTGCAGAGACCCTTTGGGGACCCCTAAATGTACAACTGCATCTTGGAGAAGGCTCAGTTGAGAGTAGGTTGGTTTGTTACGATGCAATCGCCCCCCACTGCTCAGCACATCAGGGACTGCTGACCGATACAGAAATTAGTCTTAGAAACACTTATTTTTGCAAATACTCATCAGCTGTGGGAGTGTCCTCCTGCAGGTGACTGATGGTGACAGCCCCATTCACCATAACCAAAAACCTCTTCTTTTAAAGCAGACAGCAAAGTCATAGTATTAAGGTTTCAGTAGGAGAGAAACTAATTAACCCGAGGCTCCCGACTCGCGTGGGGATGCTCTTTGTGAGGAGGATATCACCTCAGCGAGGGGCAACATTTCTTGTCTCCACAGGTCTTTGGGGAAGAGCAGTACCTAAATGATGCCCTGCAGTGCGCAGAAGTGATCTGGCAGTACGGGTTACTGAAGAAAGGCTACGGGCTGTGCCACGGGACAGCCGGCAACGCTTACGGCTTCCTAGCGCTCTACAACCTCACGCAGAACATGAAGTACCTGTACAGGGCCTGCAAGGTAAGGGGATTGTCCACTGCTGCCTTTGCCTTTTAAACCCGGTTTCTGGTGCGGCAGAGATGCAGCCAGATCTAAGCAGCTCCACTGGAAGAGTCCTGCGGCAGTGCAGGCGCTGTCTCACAGCCCATAGGAAGGAAGGTCCCACAGCAGCCTTGCTCTGCAAGGGATAACATGAAGATGAGGGTGGTATTGCTTTCAAGATCTGTCTTTAAGATTTGAACGCCTTCTGTTCCTCTTCTCTCAGTTTGCAGAGTGGTGTTTAAGCTATGGCCAGCATGGGTGCCGGACTCCAGACACGCCTTTCTCTCTCTTTGAAGGTAACCTCCATCTCCAGGATTGTGTGTGGCTCCGGGATCAGACCCAGTCTAGCTCCAAGGAAAACCTAATACACACTGCACTCAAGTCCTTGCAAAACTCAGTGTAGAGGACGGGAAGGAAATTGTATTCCCTGTTTGTACCCTTCCCCAGAACCAGTCTGCTTCTAACGGCTTAGCTGGAGCATCTTGGCCTCCCGCACAGGTTCTGCCTGCAGGTCTCAAGGGGAGTTCTCCAGTGGGGACAGGCCAAAGCCTGCCTGACCCGAGCCTGTGGCCTGGCTTCTCAGACTGTCTTTTATATGCATTTTTAAGGACTGAAGTCATTCATGGGCTTTGCAGTTCCATTCCAAGGGTGAGTGAGGAACAAACGGGGCTGCTTTTATAGGCCTTGTTGGCTCCTATGGCCCTTCCTGGCTCTTGCTAACAGCTCGCCAAAACTCTGCCATCAGCGGGTGTTGCCGAGAGACGGTTCCTCAGCCAATATACGTCTCTCCAGCCTTGCTGCAAGCCAAGTTACATCAGTGAGGACCTGGGGCAGCAACACCATAGGGCCCAGAGTTCTGCAAGGACGTTCAGATGATTAAATGTGCTGACAGGGAAAGCAGAAGGGAGGGGATGGAGTCAGGGAGACCTATCGTGGTTTCTCAGGTGCTTTTCAACATTTGATTCACTTCAAAATGCTTTCCTCAATGCTGTAACTAAGTTGCTTGGGGAAATCACTTGGAAATCGCTCAGGTCCTTCTGCAAACAGTGTCCTTTCTTCTGCCTTCGTGACCCATTCCCCCCAGATAACTGACAACAGGGGTGCCCAAAGGGAACCTCTTTGAATCACGTTGTTTGTTTCCTCTTGTCCTCAGGAATGGCTGGAACGATCTACTTTCTCGCTGACCTGTTGGTGCCGACCAAGGCCAAGTTCCCTGCATTTGAACTCTAAACCCGAGATTGGCAGTTCCCTGCCCAATTCCTTCTGCCCTTGGAAAAGCAGTTGGAAGCTGCTTTCTCCTTCTTTTCCCAACTCACCATCATTCACCTAACTGGACATAAATCCATCCTCCTGAGGGCATGCCGAGTCCTCTAATCTTTCTGGTCATCTCCTTGCGTTGTTTCAGTGTCAAAGGCAGGACGCGGGTTGTGCTGGTGTCTCCTACAAGCGCAGGGCTGCTGGTGGGAGCAGAGAGAATGCGCGCAGCGTTTCCCTCACTGTAGAGCTTGGCTGTTTTCTGTACCCCATTTCCTGGGACAAAGTTTTCTATTGAACGCTGACATATAGTTGCAGGAATTTAGTTGCCTTTGGAAAACAAAAGGTGCAAAACTGAGACTATTGCCCTGCACACTACTTTTTAAGCGTTTTCTTTCTGAGCACCCAGGGAGTGGGCGGTTCAGCAGCTGTGCTGCCCCACGTGAAGCCAGGGGGAGGGACTGCTGAATAGATGCTTTAATGTCAGCTTATGAGTGGCACAGCTGGAACTGACCTGCCAAAGCCTTGTCCTGGATTTACACCTGCCTGCTTTAACAGGTGCAGCTTCTTTGTGCATTTTTTTTCCAGTGACAAATAATCTGCTGGCTTTTGTGCTTAGTTGCCAGCTTACGCTAAAGCTTGCAAGGTTCTATTGATCCTCTACAGGAGAGACGAGCGCGCTGGTGCGGTCTCTTCGGTTTGTTTGTTATAGTTTATTTTGCAGTTGTTATTTAAAATTACGTATGAATATCGGGCAGTGCTGGGTACAGCAGCATGGCGAGAGAAATGTATTCCACTGAGTTCTGTCAATGTTCAAGCCATTACCTGCATTGATGTTGTTTTCAGGCTTTGTTTTACAAGCTGCTTGTAGTTCGATCCGCAACCGCACATCTCCTAACTGGGAAATCTGCCCTAGGCTAAAGAGCTCCGACCTGTCAAGTGGAGCAGATAATTATGAGGAGTAAAAATCTGCTTTTCCGTCCTTCGCTGATGCCGCACTAATTTGCAGCAGTTTGGGCCCTGGCCCTGTAAAGCCCTTTCTTGGCACTGAAATTCCTGCTGATCTGTGCTGCACAAGTGCAGCTCCTCGGCTTGCACCGGAGCGGTCCTGGGCTTTGGATCTTTAAAGGCCCAGTTCCCGAGTGCCTCAGGCAACCAAAGAGCGGGCAACTTCTTGCAGCAGTGACAGTGAAGCAGGAGGACAGACCTGACACCAACAGTTGGCTGATTTGTGCTTGAACACGCGGCAGCCGCGCCTCCAAGAGCAAAAAGCAAAAAGGTAGAAACCATTTTCAAAAGGTTGCTTGTTTCCTCAAAGCCCCACCTGCTGCCATCACGTTTCTGGAAGTTCACCAAAAAACAGCCTGAAATGAGGAGAAGCTCATCTGCCTCGGGCTGAGTATCCTTGTCAGAAACCTCAAGCTTCTGCAGGCTCGGTGGTGTTCTTCACCCATCACCCACAGGGCTCAAACAACACTGGGAAGGAGGAAGCACAGCTGTGAGAGCAGGATTTGGCTCCTCAGAGCCTGAGAGTTGGACTCGGTAACACATGAGCCCTGCTCCGAGTTCCTGCCCAGCTTAGCTGGGGTGATGGCAGCGCTCTGGCTTCTGGGCATTGCTTCATGGCAGCACCACATCCCAGGGTCTGTGCACTGATGTGGGGACTGTCAGGGCCTGGTTTACGACTGCTGAGTAGAGACTGTTTAATAAAATGCTAAAATGAACAAGCTTTGGGTTATTTTTACCCCCTCTTTGAGACCAGGATTCATGTCTGGAGAAATCAAAAGCGCCACAGTAGCTGCTCTAGTGGCTCCTGGAAGCTCGCTGGCCTCACACACCTTGAGGATTAAGAGCAGTCCAAGGTTTTCCCCAGGCCCATCGTGGCCGGCACAGATGCTGCTTTTCCTCCAGGACATCCCTTTGCAGCGTTGTCCCAGGCCAAGGCCGCGTCCTCCCTGCTGTAGCTTTTATTGGAGACCACAGTGCTGCACATTGGTCTGAACTGCACAAAAACATCAGTTTGTGGCACTGGCCCCAGGAAGGGGATGTGAAACCTCCCCAAATGTACCCTCCTGCTGTGTGGGAGAAACAGGCAGCGTCGGCAGGGCTGGGATTGTCCCGAGCTGGAGGCTGTAAGACCAGGAATGGTACAGGTGAATCCTTCCTCCCCAGCACAAGCCTAGATCACGTTGCTTGGGGCCCTATACAGGCTGGTTTTCTATTGTTTCCATTTCTATTAAACATAGAAAAGTTTGGGTTGGAAGGGACCTCAAAGCCCATCCAGTCCCACCCCTGCCAAGGGCAGGGACACCTCCTACTGGAACAGGGGCTCCAAGCCCCATCCAACCTGGCCTTGAACCCCTTCAGGGATGGGGCAGCCCCCACTGCTCTGGGTACCCTGGGACAGGGCCTCCCCACCCTCACAGCAAAACATTTTTTCCCAAGATCTCATCTCAACCCCTCTCTTTCAGCTTAAAACCGTTCCCCCCCAACCCCTCCCTGACCCAGAGTCCCTCCTCAGCTTTCCTGGAGTCCCTTTCAGCTCTGCAAGCTGCTCTAAGGTCTCCCCGCAGCCTTCTCCAGTCTGAACAACCCCAACTCTCTCAGCCTGTCCTCGTACAGGAGATCTTCCAGCTCTTGGTTCATCTCTGTGGCCTCCTCTGGCCTCGCTCCAAAAGCTCCATGCCCTTCCTGTGCTGAGGACTCCCGAGCTGGACACAGGGCTCCAGGTGGGATCTCACAGAGCAGAGCAGAGGGGCAGAATCCCCTCCCTCGCCTGCTGCTCCCACAGCTTTGGCTGCAGCCCAGGACATGGTTTGGCTCTCTGGGCTGCAAGCGCACACTAACAGCAGCACCCAAGAGAGAAACCTGAACAGAAGGGCAGTACCCAGCCCAGGAGACCTCACTGCAGGACAATCCTTGGGGCAGCTGGGTGGGGTAGCCCCAGGATGGGGCTGTGCACCCCCAGCAGGTGGCAATGCAGCCCGATAGCAGCAGCAGCCACCCTGCCCCTGCCACCCACACCCAAAGTCGCAAAATCCAATCTCAAAAGGGCAGGGGTTTGCTCCTGGGCAGCCCTGGGAAAGTCACTCACACCAAAATATCACACACGGATGAGGTCGTATGGCGATACTGCGTGGGGTGAGAAACACAGAAGCCCTTCAGGAGTGCATGGCTGCCAAGTGATTCAAACAAAAAAACCCCAAAACCAGCACATCTTTCCCAATCCTGCCTGAAGCTGCCCAAGCTCCTCCACAAGCTCCCCCAGCAGAGGACAACTCCTTGTGCTCTTCTGCCACACAGGCAGGTTCTCAAGGAACTGTTCCACACATTGGGTGAAACGCTCTGTGTGTCCCCACATCAGTTTTACAGACATCACACAATTTCTGCCACCAACTGCAATCAGAGAGCCAACATCCCCACCGGCACAGGCAGCTCTCTAGGGTCTCCTGCACTAAACGTGCCTCCCCTAGAGCCCCACAGGGCTTGGGGACATCCCAAAATGGCAAGAGTATCAAGAAAACCCAGCTGTGCACACGTGTAAGCACACCAAAGCTCACCACTGAGATGTTTTGATGCCAAGGGAATCAAAGGGGCTGAAATGGCTCCCACAGATGGGCTCGCAGCGCTGCCTCCATGGGGACATGGCCTGGAGCCAACAGGGCCAGAGCACCTTTGGGTCTCCCTGAGTTTCCAGGCAACTCCTGGTTTTGGCTACGTGTGGAGATGAAGCAGCACAAGGCAGGGAGCTAGGTCTGATGCAGGGAGGGGTTGGAGGCCAGTGGGGATCCCTGCGCATGACACACAGGCAACGTTAGCATCCAAGCTCACTTTCAGCGCAGCAGGAGGCAGATAACCAAGCTCGGGCCAACAGAGACACAACCCAGCCCAGATTCGGGTCAGAGATGGTGTGGATGGAAACTGCAGCATCTTTACAGCTGGGCCCTCCAACTCTCCAAGCACAGCTCATGAGCCCTGACACAAGTGGGAAGCGTGGGTTTCCAGATTAGAGCTGAAAATGAGAGGGTTGCTCTACTCCCTGAATCACTCTGCACAGCTCAGACCTTCTTTTGCTTTTGTTTTTCCTCTTTACCTCTGCTTTTTTTCCTTGGTAGGAATATTCTAGACAAATCATTTACGTGGGCCAGACCTGGAGCTGGATAAAGCCCACGGAGTGAAGCTGACCAAGAGCAGTTTAGGAGCCAGCCCTCCTGCAACAGCTGAATGTAGGAGTCAGGCGGATTTTAATTAACTTTGAACAGTTGATCAAATTTCAGGCCTAGCCGATAAACCTGTTTGTGCCTGACCTTAACAGCAAGCCTTGTTATATTAATTAAGCGAGCCCAGCAAGATCCAACAGGCAGGTTTTTGTTGGATTGTTGGTTTGGTGTTTGGGGATGAGCGCTGCCCACCACCCTGGTACCGCCCCACTGGCACAACTGACCCTTGGACATAGAGGATGGGAGTGAAGATCTCCGCCTGCCTCGAGATGCGATGCTTTGAGACCCAAAGAGGACAATCGCCTTCTTGCATCCTGTAGGATTTTTGCTGTTCCAGAATCAAACCCACTCCTTCAAAAGCTGTTGGGGAGAAGCAGAACAGAACAGCTCAGTGCAGCGGCTCATGGGAGACAGAGCCCACTATTGCCTCACCCACAGATCTTTGTATTCCCCGGTGTCGCTTGAACCAGCTTTCACCTTCAGGGTGGTGGTTCCTGATGGTTCCTCCTGCAGCAGAGCTGCCTGAGGACACTTCTGTCCTGTCTCTCTCCTCCCCTCACGCTCACCCACTTGTGGCTGTGCTGCCGCTTTTGGGGAAGAAGGGAGATGGCTTTTAATCTGGATCATTCCAGGAATCCACTTTAGAGCATCACAGCAAAATGCAGTGTGGGAGGAAGGCAAAACCAGCTTAGCACAAGGAAACCTTCATCCTCCCTGCTGCTCACAGGGAAGAATTGCTTGAGCGGAGCCTGGGACAATCCAAGAGCAACCTCATCCACAATATTTGGGTGAAACGGACACTAAGAGTTGCCAGCAGAAAGGGGATGAAATTCTTTCTCCTGCAGTCCTCAACTCTAGAGCACAAGAGCTCTTTGGTTTCGCCACCTTCTGTGCTGGACACCCTGCAGCCGCCCTTCACCCTCAGGCACTGTGGATCCCCTCTGCTTCCTCCAGAGGCTGAAAGACGGCAGATTTGGCCAAAAAATTATGATATATCTTGGATTGAATGGCCACCTTTGAAGCCTGTGGGAGACAGCACGCTGCTCTGCTTCCCTGCAGCCAGGAAGACAGCCAGCCACAGAGAAGACACAGGAGCAGTGCTAAAACCAACCTGAAATCCTTAAGAAGGGAAAAAAAGCATGCTGCTACAGGGAGTCACTTAATGCCATCTCCTCATGGCTGGGGAATTTATAGAATCATAGAATAGTTTGGGTTGGAAGGGACCTTAAAGATCATCTAGTTCCAACCCCCTGTCCATTTCTCCCTGGCAGGAGGTGTGTCAGGCAGCCATTGTGCAAAGCTGCTTTTACGGCCATTGCAGTTTGCTGCAACGTTTGCAGTGATTTTGGGCAGTAAACGAATCCCTGGTAGTGCTTCACCCTCCATAAATCCCTTGGAGCCGGGCCTAGAAATAGTTACACCATCATATGCAGCTGCGTACAGGGCAGGAGCAAGTGTTCCACACAGCGGCTGTTGGCTCTACTCGGGTTGATTGAGGAGTCGATCAGATTTCCAACATTTGGCAGGGTTTTATGATAGCTCCCCCACTTTATGGATGCCCCTCCCTGGTGGGTGAGACACCATGGGAGCACCAAACAGATTCCTCAGAGGGGAGACCCAAAGCTCCCCTCAGTTGCAGGAGTTTCCACTACTCCCAGAAGCTTCTTGGAGCTGTTTTGAAGCACTTGGCTCTGTCACCAAGGTGCTCCTCCTCCATACGAACACTCCCAGGAGAATCACAGAATGTCCTGAGTTGGCAGGGACCCACAAGGATCATTGAGTCCAGCTCCTGTCCCTGCACAGGACAACCCCAACATTCACACCGTGGGGCTGAGGGCATTGGCCAAACTCTGCCGGAATGTTGTCAGGCTGTGTCTGCTTCCCTGGGAGCTGTTCCAGGGCTCCACCACCCTCTGGGGGAAGAACCTTCTCCTGATGTCCAGCCTAACCCTCCCCTGGCATCTCCCTGCCATTCCCTCGGGTCCAGAGAGAAGAGCTCAGCACCTGCTCCTCCTCTTCCCTGTGTGAGGAAGCTGCAGAGCACGATGAGGTCTCCCCTCAGTCTCCTCCAGGCTGAACAGACCCAGTGACTGCAGCCGCTCCTCACATGGCTTCCCCTCTAAACGCTCAACAATTCTTAAAATATAATAATTTCATTAAATGAAAAGAAACTTGGAGAAGAGAGGCTGGAGGCAATGTTTGAAAGCTGCTTAGGCGAGACAGCGTGTTCCGGTGGACGTGCCCTGCCTTGGACTGGGACTCAGCAGACGAATCACAAAATCACTGAATGGTTTGGGTGAGAAGGGACCTCAAAGCCCATCCAGTCCCACCCCTGCCATGCGCAGGGACACCTCCCACCGGTTCAGGCTGCTCATGTCTTCTTCTTCTGTCTACAGCTGCTAAGCTGGGGCTCCTCCAAGTCACTTGGCAGCTCTCCGCTTTAGTTTTCTCCCATTTTTTTTCATTTTCCAGCAGCTCTGAGGCAGGGTTTCTCATTCTTGGTGCAGTACAACACACAGGGACCCCAGTTAGAGCCTGAAATCTGAAGATGCTTCTTTTGCATTTGCCACACTGCAAATAATAACATTTTTACAGCATTTTCAAAATGCTCAAAAGCTGCTGAGGAAGAAATTAGAACCTAAAAAAAGCAAATACAGAACTGAAAGCCATGCAAAATTAATGCTATGTCTCCTATTACGCCTTCAGAGTCTTGTGACAGAGTATCTGGGGGGACAAAGTCCTCACAGAAGTGGTTCATTTCCCAGATGAAGGAACATCTGAACCATTTCTCCTCCGATTAACCTGTTATCATGCTCTGCCACTGATTAATCCCTGCACTTCACGGTCAGGAGGCACTGCCAGGGCAACGGGATGAGCCTCGGCTGGATTCATAGCTGTTAGGAAGAAGGCAGCATCCCACAGCTCACAGATAGCCCTTTGATAACGGAAAGCTCCCCTCTCCCTGCCTCTGGCTCAGTTAGGGAGGGGAAAGCCAGGCAGACAACCCCGCTGCTCCCAGCCAGCATCGCCCACTTGCAGGATTAGTGCTCCGTGAAAGGCAGGTCACGGCGAATCAGCCAGGGCAGAGGATTATTTGTTACGATGTGGACCACAACCCTGTCCAGTGTCCGCATGCAAGCCCACACGTACGAACCCCAAAGAGCACGCAGCTCAGCAGCAAGGGAACGCTCACTTTAAAAGGACTACAAGAGCTTGAGGGGCTTGACTTCACTGCTGCAAAGGTCATTTGCCTGCGTGGAAAATGAGTTACAGTGAAGTGTACGGCATTTGCTGGCCAGAGCGCTATTAAAACCTGCGGGGATCTCTTGGCCACCTATTCCACAGCGAGAGCTTGCGGGCGCAGTTTCTTCAGCTCCTGCAAAATCACTGGATGTAACCTTTCGATAGGACACAGGGCTGGGAGCCGTGCACGGGCGCAAATCTAGGGCTGGGGGAAAAGACAACAGAGAGAAAAATTCAACTGGCAGCTTGCAGCGGTTGTGGGAGGGTGTAAAGCTCCATCCTTCAAGGATGTACAGAAGGTGGGAACAAAGGAATAGCTAAAAAAAAGGGACTAACTTAAAAAATGGGATACTAGAAGTCTTCTGACCCTAAACCAAAGAGTTGGAAACCACACTGAACTGTGATGATCTTAAGATGAACTGGAAGTCATAAAATTCCCCATATCTCTGCTTTCCAGAGTGGCTGAGCCCTTTGTTTGTCTGATGCTAGTGCTATGACTGGAACTCAGGCCCCTGGTGTGGCCATCATGCAGGTGGGTCCTGCCCCCAGAGCTCAGAAAATGAAGGTACTCCAGACCCCAGTAGACTGTTCCCATGTCTTCAGCATCCAAGCGTTTGCAGCTGATATCACTTCAGGGTGCTGGGTACCAAATTTCTGTCTGTACACATTTTCCTAGCTCTCCCCGTGCCTGGAACCCACTTCCCAGACCGCCTGGCTGTACTGTTGTCTTTGCTTTTATCCTTCTCTTCCCACTGTTTCTCATCAGGTTCTTTTTCTCCTTAATTTGAACCCTAATCATGCAACACAATGCGCAGTGTACCTTGCATTCCTGTGGCCCCAGAGACATCATTAGAAGCAGACTTTACTATTGCTTGCTCTTTAAAAACCCAGCTGGAACACATTTTCAAAGTGAAGCGAGTTGAAACACCTTGATTTGGAGGATGTTTAGCTTAAAAATCCATGCAAGGAGGGCACAAGCCTTTGGCAGGGTTTTCAATTGGATGTTTTGGTATTTTTTTTTTTTAGAGACAAGAGCGTTCATCGCTTTCAGAAAACCCAAAACTGGTCTCTGAAAATCACTTGTGACTACTGAAATCCTCAGCCAATAAGTAACAATTACCATCCTCATTATCGACCGAAGGATGACAGGGAAAGCGGGTCTGCATCACAGCACACAGAGGGGAAGAGCAGCCCTCAGCCACTGAAGCTGCCAACAACGTTTTCCTCCTGGCAGATGTTGTCGTACCCCAGGAGGAGCCACTGCCACTTGCTGCTGGGCTCCTTCCTTCAGCTGCCTGATCCCAAGCTGCAGTGAACACATGGCCTTTCTCCTCCTGGTGAGCAGACAGACCACGAGAGTGGGTGTTCACAACCCTGCTGTACTTTTGTGTTCCTCCTTCCCTTTGCGGGGACAAAGCACGTCAAGTTAATTAGGAATCGGGTGGTGTTGGGTTTGGACTCTACAGTGAAGAAAGCAAATTTGCTAAATTAAGTGTGCTGGGAGTGAGGGCAAGGTGCTTTTCAGCATTCACCACTGTCAAGCAGAGAAGCAAACGTGCTTCCCAGGATCAGCAGCACACTTGTATTAAGCATTAAAGCCCACAGCAGACCAAGAGGCTTGATTAAGATTCTTTAAGTAGTGTTAAAATGATAAAAACAATATACAAAATCGTTGTGGAGACTGAACCTTTCAGAAAGGGAGATGAAAACTTGTTGCCATAATGGAAACAAAAGGGAACTGTAAGAAGAAGAGAAAAAAAACAAGTGGTGGAAAGAAGATTGCAGGGGCTGCATCCACGCTGGCAGCTCCTTCACATGCGTCTCCACAGTGATGCTCTCAAGGAGCAAAAGTTCCATCTAATTTTAAAAGAGACTGAGAGTCTCAATGGATTTTAGATCACAAAAAGAACAAATGAGAGAGACACACACTCTTGACTCCAACAGCAGCAGGCACAGAAATGACATTCCAACCTCAAACTTCTTAGGCTAAGGCAGTGTTAGATACCCAGGAGCACTCCCCTCCAAGCTGTCCTATAAAAGCTGTGCTAATCCAACATTTTCCACCCTGGAAAACGACAAGGGAGGTACTGGCAGGAGGTTGCCAACACTATGTCACTTCCCACCCCGTTGGGGACACAACCAGCAAGGTAAAGGTTCCACCCACAGCCACAGAGGTATTTCCAAACATCAGGATTCTCCAGCCCCTCAATTACCTCAACGGGGAGGCCCTGGCCCAGGTTACCGAGAGCAGTGGTGGCTGCCCCATCCCTGGAGGGGCTCAAGGCCAGGTTGGATGGGGCTTGGAGCCCCTGATCCACAGCAGGGGGTTGGAACTGGATGGGCTTTGAAGTCCCTTCCACCCCAAACCATTGCATGATTCTATGAAAACACTGCTGTATGAGCATGGAAAAAATAACCTACAAAACATTGATTCTAATTTCTGAATTGCTTCCATTTTATGAAATGTCTTCTACTCTTTGGTGAATATCTTCACCCAATCCAATTAATTCACAAAAGCTTTTTTAAACATTTGCTTAAAACTAATGATGAACTTGTTATTTTAAAAGTTCTCCACCAGCATCACATCCTGAGAGTCAGACAAACCAAGCAGGCAATAAAAACACCACATGATAGACTTGTTAATCAAGATTACCCAGCTTTAAAGGTGTGAATGGTTACAATTACCCGTCCTTAGTAAACCCAGAAACTAAAACACATTTGCCAAAAGGAATGGGTACAAAAACGTGAGTGTGAACACTACCAAACAAAGAGAGGGGCACAACAAGAAATCACGAGGTTGTTTTGTCAGGCAGCTCTTGTGTGGCAGCATCAATTTTCTAGGTCCAATTTCCCACTTATTTCAGAGCCACTAAACCTACAGAAGTGATGACTTCTTCCACTGCACACACCGCTACCATTTAAACAGTCTTTGCTACCAGCATTCATCCACATCAGCTTTGGCACTTAGGGTCCAGCTGTCCTTGCTGTTCCCACTTCTGTGACCCGATATTTCTCAAGGAGAAAGGTGGAAAAGACCTTATAAGCAAAAGAGTTCAAAGCCACAGCCACGCCTAGGCACGCAGTGGCCTGGCGTGCTGCCGTTCTGTCAGCTTAGCATAGCTGCTTGGGACAGATGAGTTTGGGACAAAGGCATTTAATAAAAATAGCAGGCATTTCTGAACTACCTTTGAGGGTAACGGTCTGCATAAAGCATGTTATCAGCCTCCCGCTGGCAGCTCTGAAACCATCTCGTATTGCAAAGCAACTGACTTAGACAGAAGTTTAACAAGCAGGAGAAAAACCCTCAGGGATGGATATTCAAAAGTGGCTGGCGCAGAATCACAGAATGGTTTGGATCAGAAGAGACCTCAAAGCCCATCCAGTCCCACCTCCTGCCATGGGCAGGGACATCCCCCACTGGATCAGGGGCTCCAAGCCCCATCCAACCTGGCCTGGAACCCCTCCAGGGATGGGGCAGCCACCACTGCTCTGGGCAACCTGGGCCAGGGCCTCCCCAACTTCATTGTGAGGTATTTGTTCCTAAAGTCTAATCTAAGTCTTCCCCCCTTCCAATTTAAAGCCATTCCCCCTCGTCCTATCACTCCATGCCTGTGTAAATAGCCCCTCCCCAGCTTTCCCGGAGCCCTTTCATCGCTGGAAGCTGCTCTAAGGTCTCTCCACAGCCTTTTCTTCTCCAGACTGGAGAACCAACTCTCTCAGCCTGTCCTTGGATGGGAGGTGCTCCAGCCCTCGGATCATCTTTGATTGAAGCCTTGCTCATATCGTAGTCCATAAGTGGACCTCTAAAGCCCCAATTATGCACATCTTACAAGAAACAGCAACTGTAAACATATTGGTTAAGAGGTGGAGGCACAAGCAGTTTGCACCAGCTGCCAGGCACCGAGCACACAAAGCTTGCACAAGGTGTTTAAGGAGCTCAGTCCCTCCCTACAGCCAAATTCCCTCCAAGGGGCTCCTTCAGCCTTCATGCTCTGAACATCCCATCTGACTGCAGGATTTCCAGCTCCCAGATCCAGTGGCACTTTCAGAGAGGGTCACTGTTGATCTCCCACTAACACCCTCTGATCTCATAGGTCACATGAGAAGTAAAATGACATTCTTGAACATCCCCGCGTCTCTTGCTTCCCTACGGCTAAATAAGGGGCAAAGGAGCAGCAGGCTATTTACAGAAAGCCAGCACAGCTACTTGACAGGCCCTGGAGGAGAGATCTTACACAGGTATACATCGCTGCTCCTCAAAAAGCAGGCTCGCACTCACGAGCAGCTTCAACAGGAGGATCCCAAGGGTTGTTTTCACACGCAGAGGGATCACGGAGACATTACAAACAACACAAGAGGCCAAACTCCATCACAGCTAGTTTTAAACAGCTTAGCCGAGTTTCTCCAGTCTATTGCTGGCAGCAGTGAGACCTTCCTGCCTCCTACGAGCAGCACCCAGAGCTCTCTGTGTGCTCTGTCCCCTCAGGCTGCAGCACAAAGAGCTGCCGAGACTCCCCTCTCCCTCTAAAAGCATCGAGGGACCCACAACATCTTATGATGTTTCTAAGAGGAGGCTCTTTATTCCTGCCTGGCTATAAGGAGGGCAAGGAAACCCTGCCAGGCTCCTTTGCCTGCTAGGTGGAGGGCATCTCTCCAGCCACGGGCTGGGCACTGGGAATGAAAATCCTTCTGGGATAAGAGGATGCAGAGCCATCAGAAAGCACTTGTTAACACTAAGAATGAATTTTCATAGACAACATCGAGCTGAGCTCTAGGAGGCCGGACTGAAGGCACAGCATCAGGTTATAGAAGCACAAGGTGCCACAGAGAACACACTTCACCAGACACAATAGCCTCAAATCCCCAGACCACCAATACAAAATGCCAGCTTTTCCCATATCAATCCACTACAGACAGAAACTTATTACACAGTATGCTCAGAAACACTGTCATAGTGATGCAGGAGTAAAGGATGAGCTCATCGAATGCCTTATGCTCATTTGTATCCATTCAGACAACCACAGTACTAGATATTTGTGTAGGTCCCCATCAGGACTTGACAACGCCACTCAGATATTTAAACCAGCTTCCTAAGATGCGTACAACACAGTTGAGTATACGATAATATAGTTACAACCCTCTCTCCCCAAACACCATCTTCATGGATACGACTCAAAATGCACAAGAAGCATCTGAACCCTACATAGGTTCCATAAATCCAAGGTACTTAGAGCTAGACGTGGAAAGAGATGGAAAATTTTAGTTCCTACAGCTTTGTTCTTGCTAGGTTGTCTCAAGGTAACTGAGCTACAGAGCACTTAGAATCTAACCCAACAGCAAGACTCATGCACACAATTAGAAAACAGCGTGTTCTGGTGCATCAAACACATCTTGGAGAGTCTGGTGTTTCAGCTAATGCAGAGTGGATGCTTGGGAGAGACAGGATTTCAACAACAAGGACAGCGAATGTACAATCGCAGAGAACAATGCTGATATCTCCAGGCTCTGGGTCTCAAAGGCTATTATCCATACCTCCAGTGATCAAGAAGAAGTCTTATTGATGGCTGAGGAGAAAGAGAAATCTAGATTGTGACAGCACCGGATTTCCCAAAACCAGCTATGATCTTTGAGTATGGAGAGGTTTCAAGCCCAGACCATCCCTAACAGAGATCAGCAAAACTCAACCCACATCACATTAAACCTAGTGATTTATTCCCCCAGCCAGTCTGGGCTTTAGATCCCAGGCTGACCCAAGATGTTCTGGACCAACTTATGTCAAAAAGCGAGAAGCAGGCAAAAAGTGAAAGAGAAGAGGTTGATGCCCCATAAGTCACAATGAAACCTTCCAGGCAATGCAGGCACGAGGAGACTCTGTGCCACGCGCTTTGCTACCCTTTCATGCCCTTTCCAAGTCTGAAGTCACTCCATCTCCTAGTAGATTAAAAAGGGATCTGAGAAAGACAGAGTTCATTTTACACGGGCAGTAATTTAACTCCCCTGCCGCACCCCCCAGGGAAGGGAGATGAAGGGAGAAGCAGCGGATCTCAGCAGCTCACGCACCGGCTGTGAAGACCTGAAGCCCAAATCCCCCAAAGCATCACTAAGAGGATTTTATCCTATGTAGAATGAAAGAGCGTGCAGAGAGTAATACCTCATGCAGTGCCTAATCTTTATGTTTAAAACTATATAGTACCCCTCCAGGCACATTAGCTTGTGCTTTCCTTGGTAAAGGACCTGCCTGGTGAGATTTGATAGGCACGTTCCACCTCAGCTGCAGCCCTTGCCAAAGGAGCTGGGCTTAGGAGCAAGGAGCAGCCCTGCTGGTGCACACTTGGGTTGCATTTAGTCAAGCACTTGCATTTCAGAGCCTGGTTGCTCAGCAATCTATAAACTGAGAGGCCCTGGCCGAGGAAACCGAGGTGCCAAAAGCGACAGAAAGCTTTACAGGACAGCAGAAAGCAAGCTGTAAAGGTGATGCTGTTTCTTCCCCAGGGAATGATGGCACTGGGAAGGTGAGCTGCCTGAACATGAGCTGCAGGCAGCCCCAAAGTCATCCGGCAAGGGCTGAGAAGCAGGCACACCTTCACGAAGCCTCACTGGAGGTGGGGGGTGATGGAGCTGCTCGCAGGCTCACCAAGGAATGCTTTGTATGTCTCCCTGTCAGTTGCTAGGGGACGCTGACATCATTTGGGACAGAATTAGAAAACCTTGAGCAGGAGAGCAATGCAGCACAAGTGCTAAGCCAGCCGTAGGCTATATGTGGCGCACCAGTTGGTGCCTTCTTTCCCCTTCCTCAGACACACATTCCTCTGCCTGCTCCTTCAGCATGGCTTGACTTCAGCCCACGCTGCCCTGTGACTGCTGCCTGCATTCAGGCTACCAATGCCTTACGCAGCACTTGAAGGAGCCAAGAGGCGAATCCTCCCTCCAAAACACACCCATCACCTCCTTTGAGCCAGAGCCCTTCATTTGTGCCCTTATACAACACCGTCTCCAGTATTCATCCAGCGTTGCCCTATTTCCCACCACCTGCAAATCCCATGGTGCCAACCTGGACTGTCTGCCGATGACATTCCTGCACAGCCACCTCCAGGTTCTCTCCCATGCTGTGTCCTGCCTTGCCAAGGACAGGGCACCCTCGTTGGACCGAGGCCCCTGAAAGATGCCGGCCTGGCCATTTACTGGGCTTGGCTCTCTGCTGCACAAGCTTCCACAGCTTATTGGGGTGTCCTGTAGCACCGAGCATCTTGGATAGCAAATGGCTTCGCTTTCCTTTGTTAATAGCACCCTGTAAGTTCTGACAAAGCCAAATCGCTAGTAGATTAATTGGGCATCCTGTTGCACACAGCCAGCATTACAGCCTGAAGCTGAGATCCTGGGAGTCTGCTGGCAGCAGATCCTTGGCTTGATAATGTAAGCCTGTGGTGCAAGAATCAAAGATGAGCAGTCCGGCTGAGGCATTAATCTCTCTTTTATGGACAAAACCACACGTTTAAGAGAGAACACAAGGATCTCTGTAGCATCTTGGTGTGAAAACCCACACCCAGTCTCTACTAGTTCAAGAATAGCTTATGCACAGTGAAATGGATGATGCATTCCTTACAAATTTACTATGAACTGTGGTAACTGATATTCTTGGCAACTGCCTGAATGCCCAGTTCTTTCCTGGAGGTTCTTGGCCTCAGTCTCCCGGCACCAAGCTTCACAATCTAACTGGTGTTGGAAAAAAAACCATCCTACATGTTAGTTTTGCATTTCACTCAACTCCCCTTGTTTGTGTTCAAAAGGCTTTCTCATGAACTGCCCTGTACTTCTTGTACCTTTGGATAACAGGATCACATTGGCTGAATAAAATAGGTGGCTGTGCCAGGGCACAGATTTGAAACATTACAATCTTTCTCAGAGCTCATCATTTTCTGAGCCATACATGCACCCTTGCAGCTTTTCCTGCTTACACTGCAGTCACACAGCCTTCAGAAGAGGAACACCCCAAATATTTACCAGTGACAGGTGTCAGAGAAAAGCAGACTATCAGAAAGAGAGAACATGTCAGACAGCTGAAAAGACAGAAGGTAAGCGTGCACAGAACAGGAAAACAGCTCCTGGAAAAGCCTGCAATAGGTTGACTGTCCTTAGGTAGTTGTTAACACCCACTCACCTTGCCCAAAACACACACACTTCCCTTATCTTAATTCAACTAAACACAGCCCAAACACTTAGAAGTTTTGTGCTGGCCAGAGCTACAACCCCATTAATTAAACCATCTGTAAACCAGGCAAGCCCCAAGGAAGCTGACCCCAACAACAGCTTTTGTTCCAACCAACAGCTTGCTCCCTACTAGATTTTCTGGGGCCTTGGGAAATCGGAGGCTCGTTCGCCCTTCATTCTGCCTCCCCTCCACACGGATTCTCCTGCAGGAGAGAGGCAGCCACGCACCCCGCAGGAGCTGCGCACCCCACGAGCGAGATGCCAGTGATAATTCGCATCCCCAGCTGCTGCTGCTTTCCCTTAGAAGCAGATCCCAGCAAGCACGAGGCAGAGGTTGGGGGTTTGCTTGAGGATTCCTATTTGCATAAAGCTGCTGCTAAAAGTGGAAGAGGAGTGCCCCTGCTGCAGCCCCTCTGCAGCCCAAGGCGAGGTGGTACAACAGCACCAGAGACCCTCAAAGGGCAGCTCCCACACAACAGCACAGGGACACAGCTCCTCTGCAGCACTGGAGACAGTTTTGCTCCACAGGAACAGCCTCAGGGCACTCTTAGGTATCTGGGGATACATTCCAGCTTGCCAGGCAGAAAAACCCTGCCCCAAGTCTAGAAAACTTAACCTGGCAACTGAAATAACGACCTGCATCCTCTTCCTTTGCACTCATTTATCTTCTCATATGATTAATATACAATTCTTTTACAGCAGCTCCTCACAAAGCCTTCTTTTCTGGCAGCATGAAGCATGGCCGGGCGCATCTGGCCAGGCCACACCATCCAGAGCCAGCACTAAGTTCATAGTTCATTTTTCAAAGCCCATCTTCCTTTTAACATACACTTTGTGGCGGCTTTCAGGCTCATTTCATTGCAAACTTCAGGTGACCAGAAATTATTAGATCACAACTGGTTCTGTTTCACAGTTAAAGTTCTCATAGGTGCAGAGATACATAATAATTATTTTAATCACAGAATATCAGGTTGGAAGGGATCGCAAGGATCACCTGGTCCAACCTTTTTAGGTGATCTATAGCTTAAATGAGATGGCCCAGCACCCCATGAACCTGAGTCCTCAAAGTATCCAGCATAGAGGACTCCACCACTTCCCTGGGGAGATTATTCCAGTGTCTCACTGTTCTCATGCAGAAAATTTTCTTCTGGAATCCAATCGGAATCTCCCCAGAAGCAACTTGCACCCATCATCCCTTGTCTTTTCCATGTGACTTATAAAAAGGGAGTCTCCATCCTCTTGGCAGACACCCTTTATGTACTGACACATGGTAATAAGGTCTCCCCTAAGCCTTCTCCTCTCAAGGCTGAACCAACCCAGTTCTCTCAGCTTTACTTCACATGGTTTTAGACTATTTCCACCTAAGTTACACCCCCCAGGACCAGGTCCCCTTGGCAATGACACCACACAGGTTCCTTCTGACATGCAGGTGAAGCCACGCCATCACCTTCCCAGGCAGATCCCTCCCATCCAGCACCTTGGAGGCAGCCAGCAGAGTTCATGAAGCCCAGGCCCTTTGTTCCAAAGCATTCACGAAAGTAAAGGTAGAAAAAAAGGCAGGGGGGTTGGAACTAGATGATCTTTAAGATCCATGGCCAACCCAAACTATACTAAGATTCCATGAAATGAAGTCTCTCGTGGGCTGTGTGTGTTGGTGCAGGTCTATCAATTCAAAAGAGAGGACTTTAGTCCCACAAAGTCTCTTGCTCAAGGTCACGGGCTGTAGCAAAGAAGAGCTCAGAGAACAGGTTTTCTTACATGAAAACACACCTTTAGCCACTCTCCATCCCCTTTTTTGTCATGTGTTTTCGTAAGTTCACCTTCTGTAAAACATATTAAAATGCAAGTGCCTGGATACCCTGCCAGACTTTGGATGCAAACAGTGTGTCAAGGCCTTCAAGATTTAAATTTCTGATGGCAAAACCCTCCACAGTGCAGCTCATGAGGCAGAAATAAGGGCCCCATCAAAAGCCTCACAATTCCTAGCACAGAAATTCAGGAGTCTGAAAGTAAATGAGAGAGAGTGAGCGCTGGACAAAAGAGTCATCTGCAGCCCTGCTTTGTCTGCAGAGGATCTCAGTCGTGTGATCCGAGGGGAATCATCAAATTGGAAAGAGTGAGAGGCTGCTGTGATGGAAAAAAGTCTACTGAAAAAGAGAAAAGCCATTTCCTCCTGGAAGCAGTGTCTCCTGGGGAGCACGGGGAGCAGGGAGGCCCATCAGGAGACTGGAGGGGTGGGAAGATAAATGAGAGGCACAGGCTGGGCAGGCAAACAAGGTGAAAACAGAGGTGCCTCCTTTGCCCTATGGCTTGTTTCCAATCAAATACAATGCAAAAGAAAAGCTTTTGTGTGGGAAAACAGAGCATTCCAGGTGATCTTCCATCAGGGCACAGCTTTTATCCCTAGGAGAGGAAAGAGACCAAAGGAAAAGATTAAAGGAAGCAATATTCGGTTTTAAACACTGTCCTAATGTGATGGAAAGGAACAGTAAGCACAGCTGAAAGACACTTGGGGTCTGGGAGAGACGCCTTGGCTGAAGGCACTGCAGTGTTTTCCTTATTTGTCTGCTTTATTTTTAAACACCCAGAGCCTTTGCTTGATCAACACTTCCTTGTAAAAGAAGGAAGCAGAGGAGGAGTGAAGGGCTGTGGGGAGAGGCAAATGAGGTTGGAAATCCATGATCTTCCCAGCCATGAAAGTCAAAATTCCTACTTGAAACCAAATCCTCCTGTAGCGCTACATGGTCATGGGGGAAAGGGGAGGGAAGGAAAGAAAGAAGATTTATTGCTTAAACAGAACTGAAATTCTGATGAGAAAAAGGACTGTTCAATCCGTGCCTGAATGTCAGCAGCAGAGCTGAAACTGAGGTTGTCATAGTTCCCTCTTCCACACGTGGTTAAAAAACAACACAGGGAAGGTGGTCAGAAGTTTTAAAGAGGGGGGGGAGAAAAAAGTCACCGAAGTCCCTTGATCTTCTGAAGCCCTGCACTCTTATATTCCATTTATAGCTCAAGCTGGAATGACATCCCCCTTGATTAGCAAGCTGTCCAATCCAGCTGCATGTGTCAGAACTGTACGAGGCTCTAAGTGAAATATATATATGCCCTTACAGAGGTTAGCACGCCGGGTCCACCTCCAGGGCACAGGCTGTAGCTCATTCTGACCACCGCTTCTCTCCTGGGAATCACTTTTAAGGTCTGGGGTGTTGAAAGGGTTTTTTTTTTTTGAGGGGAGCACCTTCACTTTCAAGTTTAAGCAACACAAAATGGCACCAAAGAAGGACGTAAAGAAACCAGCAGCAGCAGCACCAGCACCAGCGCCTGCACCAGCACCAGCACCAGCACCTGCACCAGCTAAACCCAAAGAACCCACCATTGATCTCAAGAGCATCAAGGTAAATGGATGAACGCATGCTGCTCGCGGACCCAAAGCGCTCCCGAAGGGGAGAGTTAGCCGAGTCCTGGCTGAGCCCTGCAGTGAAACCCTGTGTGTGTTTGGTTCCAGTTTGGGGAATGAATGAGTAACCTCAGTGGGTGGATTTGTGACCTGCCTGAGCTTCTGGTTGTTTTAGTACCTGGAGGTGTGTAAGGCATGGAGCATGATTTAACACAAGAGTGAAGCCTGGTGATTTCAAAAGCAGTTTGGAGTGTGGCCCTTAGAACTTATTACCAAATCAGTATCAGTTTGACCTGTTGGTAAAGCTGCATTTAGAGGAAGTGACAAAAAAACCTTCAAATCCCTTGAATCTGGTACACGAGGACAGGAAAGGGCTACTGAGACTTGAAATGCGATGTTTTTCCATCTCACTGCACCAAAACCAAACCTTATTTTGCAGTTTTCCCTCTCCCAAACTTTGCCCCCACTTGATGACCCTTTGGCCATGTGCTTTGAGATCAGCACGGCTTAGCTTTAAGAGCAGAAACAAACCAAAACAGATTAAAAAGAGAGAGGGATTTGGCAGTTCCATCTATTTTCTTTCCATTTGCATTCTACAACAAACATTGATACAGGCCATGAGCTGGAAAACCAGGGGTGGAAGCATTTCAAGTGATTTCTTCTGACCTTTCCGTATTTGCTCAGAATTTGCAATGTGCTGCATATCGAAAGCAACAAAGGCTTCTGGAGATTTCCCTCTGCCTGCACTTCCATTCAAACTCATGCTGTATTTAGACTTTGCGTGCCAACCAATATCACCAGGTGTTGCCTTGACCCTTCAAAGAAAACTCCTCTGTGTTGGGAAATTCTTTACTTAGGAAAGAGGCAAGGGAGGTTTAGTGGTTAAAGGGATGAAGAGACAGCGCGGTGTCTCTGGGTAGGACTATAAATAGGAATTCTCCACCTACCTGACAAGCTGATTGGTCCCAGCACCAATTTGCTTGATTCTACATAAGGAATAGTGCCTATTACGGAGAAAAGAAGGAGTACAAAGGCTTCTAATAACACCTACTTCTTTTCATCTTGTGATGAATTCTGTTTCAGGTATCCTTGCGCATGTAAGCCTCAAGATCAGGACCCGTTTAGTGGCATTTCTTGAAGTTTACTTTAATTTTCGCAGTCAGGAGTCAGTATTTTTCTGAAACTATGAAGCTCCTCCTAAGGCTGAAGCTGAACCCACTGGGAAACAAAACAAGAGGGGGGATAAAAAAGACATTTCAATACTTCGAGCGATCCTAGTAAAGGCTACTGGGCAGAAAGTATTTTGAGAATACTGTCTGAAAATTAGATTAGACCTCACATTTTGCTCATCTCCAGAGATGAGGAGAACCCAAGCTAGATTTCCTGCTAAATAATTTAATATGATTTGATAGCTTTCTATGTCCAGTTCATTAGGGGGGGAATAGAATTTTCGACTCCAGCAATCCTAGCTAATCTATCGTTACATAAACAGACTTAATAGTATATCACCATCTAAAAAAGGGCAGGCTGTGGTCTGAGTCATCTATGCAGTTCACTCCTTTACTCCGACAGCTCTCTATAATGGCAAGAAATACATATCGGCAGCGCAGCGAGAATGTTCCGGGTTTTGTCATATTCAGACTGATAAAAGAAGATAGCCCCCAAAAAAAAAGAATTCAGGGAAAGAAAATCAGACAAAATATTTTCCTTTTTGAAAGGGGGAGAAAAAGCTGGGCTAGTATAAGACAAAGCTATCTGGTTTTAATGATGGTGTGGAAGGATTACCTTCCCTATTTGCAAATCAACAAAGATACTTGTAGTGTGATGGTTCCAGGACTGTCCTGCATGCTTAACCCTAGCATATACCCTTCTACAAGCATCTCCTCCTCTCCGTGTCCTGCCCAACCACGCTGCCGTGGCCACAAGGCGATGCGGAAACCCATGAAAACAACACACATCCCTGCTGTATCTGCCCTTCCCCCAAGACCTCACATTGGTCAAGGGCTGCCCAGGCAGACTGTGGCACCTCCAGCACTGGGATCTCTGAGAACAAGCACCAGGAATGACCATGGTGCTTTCCATCCTGCCTTGGAGCAGGGTCTGGACAACCTCCCAAGGTCTCAAACAGCCACTCTGCGTTATCCTATTTCACCCTCTTGAGAGCTCAGGCATTGAAGGCAGAAAAAAGCCTTCTTGCAAGTGATTTGACTGGAAGATGCAGCAGCGTCAGGAACCAAAATATTCTGTGTCTTAGCCTAGTCTCTTGATTAGCATTAATTAATCCTGAATCCTTCCATTCAGCCACCAAAGTCTCAGCACAGAGAAAAGCACAGCATTGTTTCAAGCAAAACTTTGGAGCTGGGGAGTACTTAAAACTGAGCTTTTTGATGGGGACTGGGTGAACCATCCCTACCCTGGGATTCTTTGCACCGATTTACCAGGCATGGGGGGGTCAAAGCCTCCAGCACTTTGAAGGAGGGCATCAGGTGGGCTTCCCTCCACTCCTCAGGGGAATTCAGAGCCACACCAGAGCTTGCTGCTAATGAGAAGTGCCTGGGAATGCCAGGCTGCAGTGCCACGAGGATCTTGGGAGTCAGGCAAACACACAGAGAGGCTTTGTTAGCTTTTGTAAAGAGACATCCAAGCCTCTTCCAGCTGTTACAGCTGGAGTGGGTAAGGGTTGAGCTGCCAAATAAGGGTTTGCAGCAGCCAAATTTGGCAGTGTACTTCATTTCAAATTGGCAGAGATCATATTATTCTCCAAAACAAACAGGAAGGTGGTTTACAAACCTAAGCGGTGATGATTTTGGTGGTAGCCACCCTCTCAAATGCTTCTGCTTGGCCTGTCTTCAGGGAATCTGATTTTCTGAGCCTTTTGGGGTGCATGCTCTGAAAGTCAGGCTTTTTTCCCCCCTCCCGTAAGAGGTCTCAAGCTAGGTTCTTGCAGATGCAGACACCTCAAAATTACCTGTCACCATCAGAAATTGTGACAGGTCTTTTACTCTCTTCTGTTCTTTTCCCACCACTTTAAATTAACCAATTATGGAAAATATCCAGTGACTTCTTAGTACCAATAGCCTCTGATGTGGAATTTTCTATTTTTGAGCACCATCTATTGACTATAAAACCAAGTAACAGGAACACCCAGTTTGGTAAAGACTCAAACCTCTAAACTTAGCCCTTTCTCAGCTCACCTCAGGTTACAGTACAAGAACTACAAGAAAGTCACAGTAGGGAGGAAGAATTTAATTTAAAATGTAAATGTAAAGACTCTCAGGAAACACCATAAACCTCAATCTGCTTTGCACAAGCCTTTCCAGACCAAATTTCTATTTCCAGTTTTCCTTATTAGTACCATGGCTTGGATTTGAACAGTAGGTACAAAGATGCAAGCTTAAATCATAACTGAGAAGAGCAGGGTGATGGATGTATTTGAGAATCACTACAAGGAATCAGCCGTGATTAAAAGCAAAATGACCATAACCAGTAATTTCCTTAAGAGAATGCCGAAGAAATCTGTAGTTAAAACTGTGTTAAGGACAAGGATGCCCCCAAAAAGAGAGCTGCTCTGGTTTGTCAGCTTCCTTCTCCCATACCAGCCTAAGGGAGAAGAAACACCAAGATGACAAACAGCACTGCTACGGGTCTGTGTCTGCAATAACTGGGATGGGACTTTAATGATGAGAATGTCTTATACTCGGGTTTGCAACTGGGAAACAGATAAATTTCATACCGCCCAAATTTGTTTAACTTGGTCCCTTATGAGGAAAGTGAAAAAAGATGTTGTTTTTTTGACTGGAAATCTAAAAGCCACTCCCAGAAAGTTCAATCCTTGGGCTGAACGCAGGCTCAGAACATGGACTGCAATGTTTTGGGGTCCTGGAGGTGCCAAGTGCAGAGCTCCGTAGGCTTCTGCACTGTGGGTGATGTGGATGCATTACACCTTGATCCGGTGTCACACCAGGTCCTTTACTTTGAGGATACACGCAAGTATCCTCTCTCAAACAGACAGAGATCAGGTTCTTGAAACTATCCATGGCATAAGTGATGTTCCCTTGGTGTACAAGGCTCCTCATGCTGTTTGTTTCCAGTATGAAACCCCAGTACCCCTATTATGCCATGCCCAACCACAGATAAGCTATCTACATCTTCAGGGGAGCAATAATTAAAAGCTATCAACTAGTAAAGACTGGTTAAGGCCTTGTGTAACTGTGTGATGCATGACAGAGCCTGCTGCATGAAGCAAACCTGTGCAATCGGGGTGGTTTCTTGTAAATACAGAGTTCTAAGGCACTAAGAAGTGTTTCCCCCAAGTGCCCTTAATTCTTATTACATTCACTACTCAAGGAGGTCACCTCTGAACAAACACTGCGTTGGGTATAACCAGAGAGAGAAACTCACTAAAAGGCACTGACAGAAAGCTGCTGGGCTGGAGGGCGAGCAGGACTGCAAATGCCAGCTGAAGCGCTCCGAGAGCCACTGCGCTGCAGCCAAGCTCCATGTGAAGCTGCAGAGTGAGAACAGGAATGTTAACAGTAGCTTTGCTCACAGCGCTAAGGGCTTGCTTAGGAACGGGCAGGTTTTTGCTGAAAGTTTTGGCACTGGCCTTCAGATTACGCCTGATGCGGCTCCAGTGACAACTCCAGAAAGATTCCCTAGGAATTCCACTGGACAAGGTCAGCAGCCCCAAGTGCCCTTGCAGGGAGAAAGGGGACAAGCACGAGGATGACTTAGCCTTAAGAGATAAAAAGGTTCGTGTTCGACACCATCTAGACCTGGTTCCTGCTGCCACTTTGACCACTGAGATACTGCACCGTTTGGATCCACTGCAGAGCGGAGCGGCCTCAGCCAAATCCCTGTGAATCTCACCATCAATACCAGCCCCACACTGGTCACAGCCACTAAAGCACTACACGGATATGCCATGGCGCAGAGGTATCCCAGGACAGGTATCTCAGACAGCAGACCCAGCTTTGCACCAAGACAGAGGGAGGCAGAATGAAGAGCAAACAGAAGAGCCACCTAGTTCTCTTCACAAAGGTTCCAGGAGAACTTTGCCTCCTTTTCTTCCTGAAGCACTACTAGGCATAGAGTCTCCAATTAGCCCTGTGTAGTAGCAGTTTTTCTTATGCCTGCTAACCTGAAAAATCATTTGGAAGATACTGAGTTTCTACCAGATCCATTCTTAGTAACTCATAGCTTTGGCACTATTTAAAATACAGACACCTACAGCTTTTGGAGGTTCTGAGGAGTGACCAATTTGTGTAGAAACAGCGGAAATCAAAGAAAATTACATGGATAATAACATTTCAGGAGCTCACAAAGTCTTAACAGGGGTTATGTGGCAGAGCCTTATCTCCCACCAACCAATAAATCAAATCCACCCCGTGATATTTCTAAAACACTGCTTTAAACCCCCTTAGAGAGGTTGTAACAGATAGTAACAAGCTATTTGAGTTTATCTTACATAAGGCAAAAAGAAGGGGACTAATTTAACCACAAGTAAAGAAAGAAGTTGTTAGTAAGGAGATCCTGAACAGCCAAGCTGGAAATCTGCCTCCTCTTCACTGAGGCTTTATTACATCTTACACCCATTGCCAAACCCCACTCTCAACTGGCTGCCGTGCCGCATAGCGCTTAAATGTCAAGTAGCAATCACTTAAATAAAGTTAATATGCTAACACTGCCGCTGGGAGGCACATTAAAACAACAAATCCCTCTGAGAGCAGCGCTTCGGAGCCTAGTATTTCCTCACACATCCTCTCGATTGTGGGCATTCAGGCAAAATTAAACACAACTAGAAAAGGGAGGCTTTTACAAATGAGCACAACAGAACATGCTAAGCTAATGAAATCTACTCGAAACAGCGCGATCAACAGTGCTGCTTGAGCACATTTCCCTCACAGCCATTTCAGAGGGCACGTTAACGAATCAGCAAGGCTCATCCCAAAGTTTTTGCATATTTGAAAAGCAACTGTTAAGTTCCAAGCTGGGAAGTTACACAGAATGCTCAGAAGAAAGTCAAATTCCTCTGTAGTTAATTTATTTAACTTGGATTTTGATTCTTCCAAACCTCACTGCTTCTCTCACGCACAATTTTCTCCCCTGTATTAATGGCTGTCATTTTTATTCCTTCTTCAATGGTGTTTCCAGGCAGCCCTGCTCTCAAAACAGAGCTCTCTTTCTCAAGACCTCATCTGCTCCAAGTGTTTCTCTGCCTCATGAAAGACACGAGGCAAAATCCACCAGGCCGTTGGTTCTTACTCAAATGAGGAGCCTCTCAAAAATTAGTAGCATCGTCTGCACAAGCTGTCGAACCACGATGAGGGACAGGAGACAGCCCCGCTCTTCCGAGGGGGTTGAGCTGTGTAATCCTGCACCCAGTGATGTCTGCTAGAAAATATGTGCTGCGGCATTAATCAAGAAGCAGGCATTAATGGTGAGCAGATAGCAGATCAACTGGCTTATCTATGCCCAAACCCCCTTTCCTCTAGTCCAGAGCAGAAGGCTAAATACACAATGAGTATCCTAAGGGATGCTCCAATTTGCTGCTCTGATATTCCAAGACAACCTATACGTTCTCAGTCTCTTCCGTGGAGACAGCACCTTGAAATATATGGTGACTCTGATAAATTCCTAAGATGATTCCCTCCTCTGTAATTTACCCAAAGGGTAACAAGCAGATGGAGCTGCTGAATGCCTTAACTCCCAGGAGCATCTTCTCCCAGGGCCTTTTACCCTGTCCAGACATTTAAACATCTACAGCAAACAGAAATGTGGCTGTCGCTCAGGCATGGCTGTACTCAGACCAGTGCTCTCCAGTCTAAATAGAGCCATAGAATGGTTTGGTTGGAAAAGACCTTCAAGATCGAGTCCAGCCATACCTGTCTGTTACTAAACCAGCTGCCTGAGCACCTCATCTGCCTGGCTTTTAAACCCCTCCAGGGACAGGGACTCCAACACCTCCCTGGGCAGCCTCTGCTGGTGCCCGAACCACATTGCAAGGGTTGGGGCCCCAAGGCCAGGAACTGGGGATTTGCTGGGAAGGTAGGAATTTCAGTAAGCATTTGGAAATACAAATCAGCGCAGACTGGCAACAGAGCTGCATACAGTCCTACCCAACCTATTGAACTGGGACCCGCTCAGAACTCCCCCACCCAGCAACAGGAGGAACAGAAGAGGGTCACAAACTGTATAGGAAAAAGCCATAATCTTAAAAACAAAACCTCAAACCCTACCACCTTTTTTTTTTTTTTTTTGGCACAGTTATCCTTCCGGATAATAGCACTGTCCTTAAATAAGGGCTAAGCCAAGCTCAGAAATCCAGGTCCTTCTGATATATTTTCAGCCTTTCATTTATTCTGCTGAGGGCAGTTTTTTCTTGAAGCCAAACTCCATCAAATTTCAGCATCTTCCCTAAAGCCCCAGGACTCATCGTGTCCTCTAACACTGCCAGGATGAGAACAAAGTTCAGTGCAAAATATTTCTTCCAATCTTTGGAAGCTTACGAAAGCTAACTATGGGGCAAGAAATCTTACCTCTAATTTCTTTTAATAAGTTTTGGCAATATTTTCTATACCAAGGCCATTTATAGGGGCTCTTATCCAAAGCAAGAAGTGTTTTAAGCCCACAAAAGACCCTACTGCCTTAAAGCAGGGTGATTCTTAAATTCAGGCAAGTGCAGCATGCCCATGCTAGGTTTAACCCCAGCAAACCCCTGCCAAATGAGCTTTTATTCAAGAATCAGCCATAAAACAAGGAGCTGACGTGGTGCACTAGTATTTCCACGTGTATTCTGAGCTGAAGTCTCACACGGTCAAAAGATTGATCAGCTTACACAGCATCCTCTCCATTTATACGTGTTTGACAGCCCATTGAAACCTGATTGCTGATCCAGTGATCGGTCTTCTACACCCAAGACAAATGCACCCCAGTCACTTTCCACTTGGCATTGACAGTCTTTTGGGATGGGCTTTGTTGTAGCCAACCGTAAATAAAGCCTGTCTGGAAACAAGAAAAATGGGTTCAAGAAAATTAGGTTTTCCTTTAAAACATTGGGGTTTTAAAATCCTGTTTTCAGGCAAGCATTTCCCAGTAGCCAGCACTGGAGAGCAAGAAGCTGAGGGCAGAAGGCAAATTCCACAAAAGGCAAGACTTTGCCTTGACCCAAGCAACATTTCAGCTCTGCCAAGGTCTTGAGAAAGCTCCTCTATTAATGCATGGGGACTGATGGCCAAGAGCTGTATTGGCTTTCTCCCAGCCCTGGTCTCAGCCAAAATTAGCCAGGAAGCCTGCACTGTGCTAAACCTGTGTTTGCTACTTCAGATAAAAGCATTGACCCCCTTTTCTACACGACAACACCTTCATGGTTCTACACTTGGTCCTGAACTCATCCCTACTCCTGCAGGCTAAGAAATTACAAACAGCAAAAAAAAAAAAACATGAAAGGGAAAGATTGGCAGTGGAGCATTTTTCATACGTAGCACAACTTTCAGATATTTCTCCAACAAGGTGGATCAACTCTTTAGACAGAACATTTTCCAGTTGAAACAGCAAGCTTAGATAATCCCCTTGCAGTTCTACAGAATCATAGAGTGGCCTAAGTTAAAAAGGATCCACGAGGACTATCAAGCCCACAATGTATCTTCAGTTTTTAAAATAGGAGGTAGGAGGTTAATGCCTCAAACCCTGCCAAGTTTTCTTACCTATTGTGATCATTCTATTTAAAAGAAACAACCAAAGAAAAAAAAAAACAAACAGAAAAGTTAATTCTGCTTGGACTTGGTTCTTTCTCCAAGTGGCCTCAACAGACTGAAAAGAAACATTCACACAGGTTACTCTTATCCACAGGAAAATTGAGTGAGCTACAGGAAAAGATTTCCCTCCCTAATCACATTTTGTCATTAGGAAGCCAAGAGCACTGAATGCTCAACAGAAACTAAGAGAAATTAGAGAGGAGACTGGAGTTTGCAGCAGGGTGTCTGTTGTCACACAACTGTTTCTACCGCAGCTCCATCACACTCCTCACCCAGCTGAGGTGACAAGGAAAGGAAGAAGCTTGGAGCAAAGTTTCCAATCCTTTTACAGCATCTCCCAGCGTCAGCTTGGAGATTTGACCTGGACTTGCAGGATGCTACGTGGTGGGACTGGATCTACTGAAGAAGCTGCAGCCTCTTACCTCCTGCAACGTAACCAGAAACTCCCCACGTGTAGTACTACCACGATCCTTTCACTCTACAACCCAAAAAGCAAGTACCCCTCCTTCCCAACACAAACAGCCATCCTTCCATTCCACAAAGTCTTGGAGGGTCTTAGCTTCTATCACGGCTTCTTCCTTGCCCCCACATCCCAAAGCCCTCAGCAGCACCACCTCTCACCACACCAGTGAGCTCCAAAGCCATCACACTGGTGTCCTACCGAACTCCAGCCCTGGAGGAAGGGTGCCCTAGAGACCACAGGCTACTGAGATTACAAACTTCCCGATGTCGTACGGGGTGTTACATCTCCACATCAGCTGCCAACCTAGCAACACAGCTGGATTCAAAATGCACAGATCTTTTTTTTCCTTAAAAACGTTCAAAATTCAGAAAACATGACCAGCACAGAGGAAGAGCTTCACAGCGGGTCACCACCTCCCTCAACAGGTTAATCTTCTGCTCACTGCCAACAGCTGGATCCCTCCACACAGATAAGCCACAGCACCACCCAACCAACATTATTCACTATATTATCCCTATCAGCATTGAGCAAAACCCAGTGAAGGTACAAGGAGCATCCAACACGCAAGCCACGTGTAAAACCAGCCAGCTGGGCCACCACGTGGCACCTCTCCTCCTTATTTGCCAAGTTTAGAGCTTATTGGAGAAATAGAACCTTTCCCTATTAGGAAGTCTTGGTAGGTCTGGACAAGGAATATCCCCTCGATGGTACGGACCCAGAAAGTGCTGACATGAATCAAACTTGCTGCTTGCCACTCCCTGCCCCTCTCCAACCTCCTAAAAATAGCCACTGTAAGATGTCCATCAAGACATGGAGCCTCCTGTCACTTTGCCCTAAGAAAGCTAAAGAACTCGCCAAGGGGAGGGACCGCTTCCTTCTGACACCTAATCCAGGCAATGCCGTCAGCACCACCGGATAAATAACGGGAAGAAAGGCCAGGAAAGCAGGACCACTCTCGAGACCTCTCAGCTAATCCCTCCTGCCCGTCTGCTGCTCTGCTTTTCCATCTCTCAGCCATGGTGGGTCCACTGGAAAGCTAACGGTTAGCAGCGAGCCAGTGTATTTTACAGAAGCGAATCGGGCTTCTCGCTCAAGTTAGTTCTGGGGGGAGGAGGACAGCCCAGAAGAGAGTTTAGGTTTGCTCGGCTTTCCTCCTTAAACCTAAAGGCTGTGCGAGGTTTTCCAGTGAGCCTCGAGTTCTGCACCAGGCGACGGTAGACGTGCAGCTCCCACAGCTTCAGACAATTTGTTCGTGCTGTCTGCTAAGCACTGGGGTTTTTAAGTTGGATGCAACCTGCTAAAGTGGCAAACGAAAAGAGTAACGCTTTTATCTAGAATCATAGTTTAGTACCTTATGAAACAATGTGCTGTCAAAAGCCTATTTGAAACACAGACTTTAAGAGATTGGTTTAATTTCTATGTTAATGTAAAAAAAGCTGCTTGTAAAGCAATATTACTTCTAATCATCTTAATCAAACAGGTTTATACTAAACCAGCAAGTGACCTGGTGGTACATTAATGTCTTCTTTGATAGTTAGAAGACTTTGGGTTGTTGTTGCTTCTAGCCACAACCCTGCTTTCCCTGGGATGTAGATTTTGATGCATTCTTGAAGAACAGACTTGGTGGTGCATTTTTACAAGGGAAGCCGGTAGTCTAGGCAAGACAGACGTGAGAGCGCTCAGCTACTTAGAGTTCTTTGCTTTCTCTCAGTGCATTTTCAGCAGTACTAGTTCTCTTTTCTCTCTTTTTCTCTTCCCAACTGCAGTCCTTCACTCCTGACCAAATTAATGGTAAGTAAAATAAAAGTTGAACTCTAACAAGGGGCAGAAGGGGGAACACAATGGCTACAGAATGCTAAATACTCACCAGTCTTAACAGCTCTTTTGCTATCTGCGTTACTTCCATGTATCTGAAAGGCCACATTTTTGCTGTTTTGGAAGATGACTCATGGATTGAGCTGGATGCTTTAAAAACCAGGTTCTCCCCCAGCTCTCCCTTCCTAAGCTATTTTTTGTGATTGATTTCCTTCCAACAGATCGAGTTCTCCAAGGAGCAGCAGGATGGTAAGTTACAAGAGAGCCGATTTGTTGTACATGTACGTGGGTTCAGAGAGGAACTACAGAAGTTTAACTTTGCAAAAAGATAAGCTAGGGCTGCAGCTGGTATAATTCACCATGCTCTTGACTTCAGAGGAGCTGTGCTGGCTTATGCTGAACAGGAATCTGACTGTAGATTTACACGTAATTTATCCGAGTGCTTATGCGCTGCCCAAGCAGAGAGGTTTATGCCATGGTACGAAGAGGAAATACGCTGGTGTTAGCAGCTCTGCCTACTGCACATCTTTCAGTCAAGCTCCCGTGCTGGCCACACGCAAGGATGCTGAAAATAGGTCTTGTATTTTAAAACGCACAAGGGAAATGGGCAGAGGAGAGAGTGGGCTGAAAACTTAACTGAGCTGCAGTGACATTGCTATTTTCCATGAACAGAAGGTACAAGAGGCCTGTGTGTTCCCTTTTGCCAGGTGGTGTCATAGTAAGGGAGGAACAAACGCTGTTTCTTCTGTAAATACATTCACGAAGCATGTAAATAATTAGTGACTTCCATAAACTGTTGCATATAAACACAACAGTCTGGATATGCTGCAATTCCAGAGCATCTTTCTGCATTCTTTGCTTCACGAGCCACCAGCAAGTTACAAATCGCTAGAAAGATTCAATTAAAAATTCTGATACGACCAAAAACCTTCGTTAAAGCTCTGGAAATCTAAACTGGTGTGTTTTAAATATCCCAAGAGATGCATTTGGGTTATATTAATAATGTAATTTTAAAAATAACATCCAACATTCAATTGCAAATATAGTAGACTCTTCTCTGTGAGCAAATACTTAGAATGGAAGGCACATGGACTGATTTGAAATCCAGAGGGAGAAGAACAGCTGGAAGCAGGTCTTGAGAGCCCTAAACTTCCTGAACTGGGTTACATCAAAGCAAGAATGGGTCAAATTGTCGGGTCAAATCCATCAAAGCAAGAAGGAGAGGTACAACACAGTGGGACTAGAAGCATTTCTCTTTCTGGAGTCCAAACACTCCTGGTGACAAAGAAAACTGTTTGGACTCCTCACTTTTTAATTCTCAAACTTTCACAAAAGGATCAGGAGGGTTTACGGGAAAGCGCCATCAATTCAGAGCTGCTGGTGTGGGTAACAAAGGGAAGTATTTCTTTCGGCTTCCCTACATATTTCAGATCATCCAGGAACACTGTGATGGCTGAACCAAGCAGCAGAACAATTAAAAGCTACCTGAGACATAGGATTTCCCAGGAACAGAGATGTCCCACCCTCCTAACTGTGTCCAGCCACACAGCAGCCGGGCAGTGCCTTCCTCAGAGAGAGATTTCAGAGGAGGTTGTTGCAGCAAGAGCATAACTAGGACTAGCTATATTAAAAACAAATAAAACAACACAAAGCTAAAAAGAAAACCCCACAGCAAAGATATGTTGCAGTGAAAAACCTGCCCGAGAGGCAAAAATAAAACCAGGCCTTTCTTCTGAGCTGGGGAGCAGCGTTCAGAACCCAAAGAACATAAAACTTCATGGGATTTACAAAGCCGAGAAACTTTTCTGCTGGCTTTGCTAATAGCAAACTGGCATTGTTTTACACCTCGCTCTGGCTAAATGTCATTAATGCACCAGATGAAGGATCGGATCTTGTGGTATATATCATTACAGCTCCATCGACCTCAGCTGCTAGAGCCAGTTTTGAGTTGGTGTATTTAAGTGGAAGCTCTACACAGGTCCAGGAGGCCTTGATTTCATACCCTGCAGTAAAAGCTGTGAGGGAAGAGGGTGAGCAGTAAAAGGGTATAGGTCTTTCCCATCAGACAGTAAGATGATTAGTTTCAGATGGATTAGATTACAGCGGAGCAGGCAGACATCCTGTATCAGCAGTTTTCCTGGGCGCCAGCAACTCCTCTGCTAAGGCAGAATATGGATGGCTACAGCAAGAACCTCAATACCTCTACATCACACATCCCCGATGCAAGACAAATGAAGACATGATATGAAATGTGGTTTATGACTCCTAAAAGCACAGAGAGCATTCCACTTACACACGCTGTGAAACACAAAGCCTGTCTCGCTGCTGGAAGCGCATCATGGCCAAGGAAAAGATATTTCACTTGGTTTACTTGGAGCTAAACACAGCATCATCAGACACCGCAGTGCAGAAAAGATCAGCAGGAGAGTCTAAGATGCTCTGACATGAGGTTCGATGATGGCTTTTTTGCTAGACCCTTGATTTCTCCTCCTCCCCTCTTTTATAATTACACATTTCTTTATTCATCACAACAAATACGCTAAAAGTCCTAAAAAAAAGAGCAAAATGTTTGACATTAAACTTTGCAACAGAAGATGAAGATCTGAAGTATGATGAAGGCAACCCTCTGTCCTGGTTTTTCTAGGAGAAATGTCTGCACCCCAAGTCCTTGCAGCAAAAGGGAAACCGGTGAACATTGATCCCTTGGCAGCACTGAAAGAAGCAAGATCTCCATGTGTGCACAGTGGAAACGCATGGGAATAAGGCACCACACAAGTATTAGTGCTGGAAAAGCTGGGTACTCACGGATCAGTGAAACGCAGGGACAGATTACAAAGCACAGACAAAGGATGGAATGAACATGAGTAGAAATGTCATTGTAAGGCAACTTTAGGGGAAAGCTAAAAGCAGAAGCATTGTAAATCCACCTCCGAGTTTCGCATTAGCACCCGGTAGTTGAGATGCTGGGATGGCAGGGAGGTGTTTTGCTCTGCTAGGCACTCCAACAGAAAAGTTCCAGTCCTCTGGTGAGACAAGTTGGAGTGGATAACATTTTTACCTTCTGCTGCTCTGTGATCTAAAGAAAGCTGTTCTTGAATGGCAGTGCCTGTATAAAGCCTACCTTTCCCTGTGCTCAGAATACCCACAGGGTCAATCACAAAGTTACAGATGTCTATCAGACCCAGGAGAGCTATGAAAGGTAGATATCAACATTTAAAAATAGTGAAGCCAAAATGTCAGAAGGGAGGAGTTTTCTTGGGCTCATGGGCCAAAGATTCCCCTGGCTAATTCCCCTGGAGTTGGTGGAACAGGGCCAGGAGACAACAGGCTCCTTTCTTTGTCAATACAACTTGTCAATAGGGAGCTGCCCGGCTCAATTTAACCACTGCTCTTCCCTTGCAGACTTCAAGGAGGCCTTCCTCCTCTTTGACAGGACTGGCGATGCCAAGATCACCCTGAGCCAGGTTGGCGATATCATCCGGGCGCTGGGGCAGAACCCGACAAATGCCGAGATCAGCAAGATCCTGGGCAACCCCAGCAAAGAGGGTGAGTACCCTGCAGGTTCTCGGGCAGGGGAACTGTCAGCAGCAGCAATAATCACAGCAGGAGGGAGAGGGGCTTTCACTCCCATCAGGGAGAGCTCTGCAGCAACCATATAAGAAATTTCTCCACTTCTTCTGGAAGAGGATGAGGAGGAGGAATAGAGTGCTCAGAAAGAGGAAAATCTCCTTAGGCTACAGAGAAATTTCTGTAGGGATCATTTTGGCATTAACTTGGTGTAATGCACACTCACTGCGGCTTACAGTCCATCTGTGCTCCGGCCCTTGCTGAGGCACTACAAGTCCATTTTTGACAACTGATACTCAGCTCTTCTACATAAGCCAAGACATGCCCCAGGACTAGAAGCCCACCTGGATATTTCTGCTGATAGGCGTGGTCTGCCCAAGGCTCCTACACACCTGGGACATGCTGAGGCACATGTTGGACATTTATTAGATGTTTTCTGTCTCCTTTTCTCCTCTCTTAGGGGCAAAAGAAATGTTAATTACAGTAATCATCTTCTAACATGGTCCTGGCTGCAGGTGAGCACTGATTTCAGTCACTCAGAGCCACATTAAGATAGGCTAAATTATGTCCAGACCCTCAGATCTGGTAAAGGCAGCTCCGAGGAACAATTCAGAAGAGCAGAGTTAAGCACTGGCACCAGCAGGAAGCCCTGAGCAGAGGGCTAGCACAGAAGTGAGACTGTGACAGTCCTTACAGTGACTACAGCAACAACCGACAGTTATTCTCATATTCTGGGTAGTCAAATAGCTTCTGTAAAGAACTGTATGTTGAAAACCCTCTCCTGTGTTTCCATCCATTCCGTTTCATTGCTGTCCGGGTGAAGGCTGCTCTCTGCAAAGGTCAAGGAGCCAGCAGGGAAGATCTGTCACAAAAAAAAATCCTTTTATTTGGCAGTCTTGCTCCAACACAAGCCATTTGGCTAAGGTCTCACTGAGGACTAGAGCTTATGCCTCGTGAGAACAAAGGGGTTCAATGCACTAAGCTTGTGAGTCCTTGAACCTCCACAGGGCAGAGGTTTAAACCTCCATCCATAGTGAATCTGGACACCATTACCGACTAAACATTGCTATTTTAAATCAGTTTATTCTTCTCCTAGTAGTCTTTGCTACCACATCAGGGAGACCCTGAAGAGGTCAGTAACAACATCAGCAGCCTCAGGGGTTTAAGTCCCAGCATCCCACTCTGGTCACCTCTTCCTACTGCTGGGGCTCACGATTCCTGTTTACTGTATTCTGGAGTTGTCTACCTCCAAAATCCTTTCAAATGTCACGTCATACAGGTTCAATTTCTGAAAGAAAAATACAGATATAAGCATATAACAAGAAGAGGACTGGAGTAAGGATGTGAAAAATCAGGTGGATGTGGAAACCAGCTTCCACAATAAGAAAGTATACATATTCTGCATAGGAACTGCCAAATCCTGAGGCAAAGACTAGAGAAAAGGATGGAAAGAGGTGCACCGATGAGGCAGGAGGCACTCGCACATTTCAGGGTGAAAGAACACACATCTATCATGTAGCAACTGGTGTTTCCTTCCAGAGATGAATGCCAAGAAAATCACTTTTGAAGAGTTCCTGCCCATGCTGCAAGCAGCCGCTAACAACAAGGATCAGGGCACCTACGAGGACTTCGTTGAAGGTCTGCGCGTCTTCGACAAGGAAGGCAACGGCACAGTCATGGGGGCTGAGCTCCGTCACGTACTGGCTACTCTGGGTAAGGGATTGGCATGTGCTGAGCGCTCTAAAAATTGCTGCTGTTTGAAGGCATGGGAGAGGGAGGGAAGATATTCCAGCCAGCTGGGAGCAGTAGCAGGCTGGAAAGCCAGACAAGACTCTGCGTTTCCTAAGTGGGAATCCACAAAGAAAGCAAACAAAACTCAGTAGAAAGACCAAAGGAAAAGGTTTGGTTTATTACTCCTAAATTCAGACCAGGTATTAAGAGTGCCTGTTTCTGAAGGGACAGAGAAAAGAGGCTGTATGCCTCAGTGATGTAGCACACGTGGACAGAGGTCCAGGATTTGCTGCATGGTTTCTTTACTCCGCATGAATAACTAGAATCTGTGTCTCTATGCTCACTCCAAACTTCTAAAGAGTTACAATTAATGAAACTTAGCTCATATATAGATCTTTGTGATACTAACTCAGGAAATAAGGAAAGCCTGTAGGATTCAGCCTCAGCTGTGCATCTGAGGAAGAATTAACAAAGCTCTCCCCACTCTCCAGGTGAGAAGATGACAGAAGAAGAAGTAGAAGAACTCATGAAAGGTCAGGAAGACTCCAACGGCTGCATCAACTACGAGGGTAGGTGCAAGGGTTCAGAACCCTCTTATCCTACATTTCTCTCTCTCGCCAAGTTTCATTGCAGTTGGCTTTTAGTTTCTCAGGAAAATCAGACAGAACTGCAGCCAAGTTAGATTGAAAGGATGATGCATGAAAACAACCGTTGCAATGTGCTTAGCCTGCAGTCACATCACTAAAGACACCAGATTCCACCTCAGCAGAGAACGCTGCTTCAGTCAATGCTAAGTGTCCAGAATCTGACTTTCTGTAGAGCAGTTGGCAACTGGAACCAGTCCTATAGCTAATTCCGAGACAAAGCGCTCTATTTGTTACATATTCAGCCTTATCATATTCAAGCAGGGTGAGAATTTGACTTCTTAAAATCATGGAATGGTTTGGGTTGGAAGGGACCTCAAAGCCCACCCAGTCCCACCCCTGCCATGGGTAGGGAAACCTCCCACTGGATCAGGGGCTCCAAGCCCCATCCAACCTGGCCTTGAACCCCTCCACGGATGGGGCAGCCACCACTGCTCTGGGCAACCTGGGCCAGGGCCTCCCCACCCTCACAGCAAAACATTTCTTCTTAAGATCTCATCTCAGTCTCCCCTCTCTCAGCTCCAAACTATTCCCCCTTGTCCTCTCCTTGATCAAGAGCTCCTCCCCCAGCTTTCCCATAGCCCCCCTTTCAGTATTGGAATGTTGTACAACATTAAACACTTCAAACATCGCCACATCATCGGGTCAAATCCATTAAGAAGCGTGTGTTTCTAATGCCATCACCTCAAACAGCTGGTATTTTTAAAGCTATTTCTCAAAATAACATTTGCTGCTGCTTCTAACTGTATATGTATTTTTCCACAGCATTTGTAAAGCACATCTTGTCCGTCTAAGTGACTTCCCCAGACACCAAACGGTATGTTTCTCTCATTTGTACACTTAACTTTGCCTGTTCGCTATGCTTAAAGGCTTCCATGTACCCACAGCCACATAGAAGTTATAAAACCAATGTGACAGTGTCACCCCAGTGACACAAGTATAACAAAACAGAACTGTTGTTCAAGAGCAAAGAGAATAGGAGCGCGATTCTCAGGTCCTGTTCACAGTTCTGTAACTGTTTCGAGAGGATTTGTCAAACATACCCAAACTGTGAAAAGAAATGCTCACTTTATTCATGGAAACACTCAGGCTTCAATATCACCCTAGAACTCTGTTGTCATACAAAATGAGAGTTCAAGTTATGCAAACTGACAGCCTGAGATGTTTATTCTATAAGCACATTGAGATTTTGTTATAAAAAGAGAGATCTATCCCTTCTGATAATTTGGAATTTCTGTAGACAGAACAGCCGAGTACTGGTGTGAACAGCTCTTCAAACCAAACAATTATCTGAAAAAAATCTCCTAACAGTTGTGATCACTAGTCAAAAGAGGGCTTCAAAAGTATGCAATCATTTATCAGCTCTTCTACGAGTAGGGAAAAACACAACAAAACCCCTGCACCCTTGATACGCTACAATTTCATCACAAAGAAACCCAGCAGCTGTCTTTAGGCCACAGACATAAAGCATCATGGGTGTGTGGAGGGTGAGCTGTTAGTTATTCTAACCCTGGGAAGACAGATTCCCAACTCCCGTACAGAGCAACAAATGACTCAAAATAGAAATAGAGGGCTCAGTGTGTCATTTTACAAGTGTTTCTTCAGCCAACATTGACTTCAAGCCAATTCTCCCATTCCTTCCCAGAACAAGTCAAATTCAGAAAGAGACCAGATGGCACTCAAGATTTGCCCGAAATCCCTGCTCAGTCTGTCACCACCAACATGGAAACTGCGTAGAACTGGATGATGTGCCTCCAAGCTCACCATTTTTTACCGCTGCATCCATAGATATCACCTTTGGGGCACTACACTTGCATTTAAAAAACCTGAACTTTCATCAAATAAGTTAAAATGGAATAAACTGCATCCATCCAGGATCCATCCATCCCAAGCATCTCTTTCCATGTTGTTTGCATTGAAACGATGTAATGTCTCAGAAAAAATAAACATCAATAAATCTCTGTGGTCACTTTGTGGCTATAAAGTGTTTTTTTCCCCCTCACTGTTCGAACCCACCCAAAGCAGCACTCAGCGCTTAAGTTATTTTCTCTGTAAATTGTATTTCACAAAATAAAGTTTTATGAGAAACAAAAGTAATAGACAACTCCAGGAGGTCACTACTCAATCCGAATGAGGCATTTTCTTTGGGGACCGGCTGAGAGAAGGAAGAATTGGGGAATTACCACTGACATCAGCGTTTAAACATTTTTGGGAGAAGGAAACCTGGAAGCTGGTGTCCAAACAGCTCCTGGGGTGGCACCCAATGCAGGAGGCGAGATCCAACACTGGCCAAGGCGGCCCTGCTGCGAGGGGAATGCAATGCTGCTCTTCCAAGCTAAACCTCCTCTGGAACGCTGCAACAGCAGGTTTGTAACACTGTTAGGAAGGGATTGCAGCTACCACCTAGGATTTATAGCTTTATAGACAACTCAAAAAAGCAATCAGAAGTATCATCCACCCTGAAAGGTTCTGTATCAGGGAATGGGCCCTGGGGCTGTTATTCCTGGGGCCACAGCAAGAGGAGTCCAATTACTTTGGAAGAGCCATAGCTCAAGGAATCATTGTTACTTGCACATCCTTGCCCTTAAATATACCTCCTCTCTCATTCCTCAAGCATTCATGAAACTGCCTGAACCCCATCTGAGCACCAGCTCGTTCTATTAAAACCCAGCTTTGCCTTATTAAGTTACTACACACGAAATGGCCATAATTCAAGTGCCAACAGGTGCAGCCGGCACCAGAATAAACCCCAGCTCTTCCAAGAGCAGCTGCCTCCTTTCTGAGGCTGCCCAAAACAATCTCCTGTTTAAACCCTTACCACTCTGGTAGACAGGGCCAAATGGAGCTCTGCATTACGCCCTGCCCAGCAGGCGGCTTACAGGGCTTGTGGCCGCTACATCCACAATGGGAAAAACTCTTAATAGAAGGAATGAAAAAAAAACAATCGAGAAGTTATTTAACCTTACCCTGAAAAGGCAACAAAAAAGAGCAAGATCCATGAAAGCAGGTTATATATAGCGGCTTAGCCTGGTGGGCTGCTGGACACCCTACTGGCCCTCAAAACGCTGCCTACACACACACACACACGCCTTGTGGCTCCTCTTTCCAAGAAAGTACAGATCCCAGTCACTGGAAAAACAATCCAACACAAAACAAACTAACATTTCACTGTCTGTGCTGTCAGCCTCTGTTTCACACTGCATCGACACCGAGTCACAGAAGCAGCCCAGGCTGGGGTCAGACACAGCCCTAAAGGAAAGGCTGGAACTACCAATATCTTTTCCCTCCCAAAATTGTAATTTTTACTCATTTCTAAAATATTTGAGGCCCAAGCCTGGATAGCTAACAAAATGGGATCACTTCTCACCAGTGCAGAAGAGAGATTTAAGCCACCCAATTTTTAAAAGCTCACATTCTTATTTTTGTCTGAATTGAAATGTCAGATTACAGGACATAACCAGCCTGACAGCACTGCTCTGAGTAATAACAGTAAGGAATCCAGGGAACCTTACCTACGCTACTCCCACCCCTCAAAAATTAGAATAGAATTCATTTTTACAAACAAAATACTTGAAAATAAATACTCTTTTCCCATTAAACCGAGTCTCAAAGTACTTCATGGAGCTGCACAGGGAATGGATTTTTATGCTACCCAAAGTTTTTAGTGATTTTAAGAAATTCCCACCTCAAATTTAGACAGAGGCACTGCTGAAAAAGTGTTCTTGTTCTTATAAGATGAAAACATTTGGGAGTGATCTTAAATAATTCAGCCATTTATAAAGAATCACAAGCTCCTTTTACACTCCTCCTTCAGCTAGGAGGGGTTTGTAGCTTGTGTTTAATAAATAAGCAAGATGTTTTGGAAATTTCATGACATTCCTTTTTAATTGAAGAACATACCAGGCCCTCTCTTCCAGTCAGCTTTAATTTCATCAATAAACTCCATCCAAAGAACACCCAACCCCACAACAATGCCTGAACAGCTCTGATGGCTTAGCTGTCGGAGAACAGGGAAGCCTCCTACTTCACCTCAAACCATTTCAAGGTTGAACTTGTTTCAGTCTGTTGCCTCCAGCCTAGTTACACCAGCATTGCTCAAAGCTCCAATCCTGGGCAAAGCTCCTCTAGAAAGTGTCTTCCTTCTGTATTTTTTTGTTGACCTAAGGACAGGAATTCTCCACTGCAATCCCATACAGTACATGATGCACCATGACCAAGCTCCTCCTTTACCCACAGAGAGAGACTGAAGACTTGAGCAGCTGGGGAAGGCTGCCCTGCACCTGCTCCAGCTCTGCATGGAAAAAAGTCATCCCCTGCCATCCAACACCTCCTGCCATCACTGCATTTGCTTTGTATTTTAAATAGAACATTGTTAATGAACATATTTGCCAAAGCAACTGGCAGTTTAACTCTTTGGAAGCAGGGCTAAATCCGCAGAGAAAGGTCACACTGCAAAACACTGGTCCTTGGAATGCAGCGATTGGCACTGTGGAGTGGGCATCTCGCAAAACCAAGGTGGAAAGGACAGAATGATTGAGGAGAGGCGGTCACCATGCCCAAGTATATAATTTGGCCCTTGGCACAAGCTATGCTCAGTGAGAATGGGCACCTCACAGGTGAGCAAAGACATGACCACAGCTGCTTCTGCCAGGCCAGGGGTAGCCAAGAAGCCCCTCAAGGAGGGGAACTCTTATGGACCGAGCTGGATGGATTTCAGACACAGAAACGCAAGAGGAGCAATGCTGTCTAGCACCACTGGAGCGTATGGATCCTCAGCCAGAAAAAGGCAGAGGCTGTTTTATACTACTTGCAGTGCTTTGCTGTGGAGACATCCCAGATCCAAATGGGCTTGCACAGCCATTCACAGCATCAACACCCACCAAAGAGACCATCAGGCACAGCCTCCTGTCCCCAGCACCCCACTCAATTTCATCTGGCGTGCAGGAGTCATGTCAAAAACACAGACACTGGGCTCTGAAAAGGAACAACTCTTCTGCACGCCAGCGTTGCCCCTAGTTTCGGGCTAGATGTTAATTTATTTCAGAAGAATGGTCACCAACCACTGGCTGGAGCAGTTCTGTGCGGAAAGAGAGACCAGATGGACAGGAAGGGGCATTTATCCAGGCCAACAAAGCTGTGTCAGGAGTTATTTACTGGTCTCCCAGCACCCAAGTGTCGTACACAGTGTGCTCCACCCACTGCTCCAGCTCACTCGGGCAAAGGTTGTTTGGATACCTCTCCTCACAACCCTCTGCGTGGCTTTCTTTCCTCACTCCCCAGAGCTGCTAGACACTAAGCATTCCTCCCTAATGCTCACAGGCTAAGAAAACAGGGAGGCACAACAGCAGTTGTGCCCCTCTTTTCCAGAGCAGGAAGGAACGTGAAGGTCACTAATGGGACCCTAACACTGTAGGAGCCAGCGTGTACGCTCACAGCCCCTCACAGCATTATGCTCTGAAGATCTGACAATTATTTGGAGACAACTCCAGCACTTTGACACAACAGCAAGACGTGATTATTTCCCGTTATCGAGGCGTCTGGCATTCCTGTATAACATTGCCTGGGTCCTTCACACAGATCTGCTATCCTGACTATCGTGCTGCGATAGCAAACCTAAGAAGAGAAAGTTTGGAAGAGATATCCTCTTTCTAGCAGGCAAACGTGGTTGTTTATATCACTGAGCCCTCTCAGCCTTCATAGCGTAGAATCACAGAACGGTCTTGGGTTGGAAGGGACTTCAAAGCCCATCCAGTCCCAATCCTGCCATGGGCAGGGACACCCCCCACTGGATCAGGGGCTCCAAACCCCATCCAACCTGGCCTTGAACCCCTCCAGGGATGGGGCAGCCACCACTGCTCTGGGCACCCTGGGACAGGGCTTCACCACCCTCACAGCAAAACATTTCTTCCTAAGATCTCATCTCAATCTCCCCTTTAGCAGCTGAAAACTGTTACCTCTCATCCTGTCCCTGCCCTCCCTGATCAAGAGCCCCACCCCAGCTTTCCTGGAGCCCCTTTCAGCACTGGAAGCTGCTCTAAGGTCTCCCCACAGCCTTCTCTTCTCCAGATTGAAGAGCCCCAGCTCTCCCAGCCTGTCCTCATAGAGGAGATGTTCCAGCTCTTGGATCATCTCCGTGACCTCCTCTGGACCCACTCTTCTCTGCATCAGTACCAAGGTATTAAAAAGCCATAGCGTGTACAAGTCTGAACAAACTCCACATATGTAACCCTCCCAGTGATGTAAACTTGTCTCCAAACCAAATTATCCTCCTTTTTCAGACAGTTCCCCTCTTATGGTATTTCATGCCATTATTACAAGAACAATTGTTCCACGCCAGGTGGTTTTCAACCAGATCTCAGGCTTTAAACAACACAGTCTTCTTCCCAGAACTCCTGTACTGTCTGCACAGTCCTGCTGCAGCTTTAAATCTACACCTTTCTCACACAGGGGAAGCTGACTTCTACAGGGATACACGGAAGAGCTCAAACGTGCAATGAAGAAAAGATGCTTCCTTAGTAACCCGTTATTTTTCAGTTATTTCATAATGAAAAATACCATAGCTTCTCATTCATCTTGGCCCTTAGGTTTACTTCAAAATGAAGCCAGAAATGTGGCTGAAGATGTAAAATTTCCCTCTCACATCTACCTTTAGATTAATTGGCACAGCACGTAGCAGACCACGGTTTATTAGAGCATTACACTGAACACCCCATTAACAAAATATATGGTTCAGGAGGATGGTACAGATTCATCCATAAACATTTCATTTCCCCACCAATGCAGCAATGACGGGTAGCAGCCCTCCTAAATCAAGTTGTTTATTGTAAAAGAAAGGCTATCGCCAATCCTCTGGAAAGGCCTTGCACCAAGAAATGAATGAGGGAGATAAAAGCAATAAAAATGCACATGTGTGTTTCCCCATGAGCATGAAAAGTATTTCAAACAGGGATAGTTCAGGCTGGTTAAAAACCAGCCATGATTATTATTATTTGCCATTATAAACAAACTCATTTTTCCTGTGTTTCTGGAGTTTACATACATTGTTTATCACCTTACTGCAGGAAGAAAGGCATTCAGGCACTGAGAAGTGTCACAGGGCAACTGCAGCCCATGGCATAGCTCCATGGGAATTCAGCTCCTGCCCAGTCTCACAAACATCTGCTGAAGCTCACGTGGCTTCTTCATGGTCTCATGGGTGAAACTGGGCAAGAAGGAGCATGTGAGGAGAGGAATCAGGACAGGTGGAGAGCCAAGAGCCTTGAAAAAGTCAGTGACAAAAGCAGCACCTCATGGTGGCTCCTCAGTTATGTTTTCTACAGCCATCCAGAGCATTTCTCCTTGGTGTGCTGCTCTGTGCTGACCTTTCCCTTCCTCACCTCCCTGTTGTAGGCAAGGCAGCAAAACGGAAGGACACAGTGCCTCTGATCCATGTCAGAGCAAATTAGTTTGAGCAATCCGCAGCCTCTTTGGAACACAATTACCAGGAGAGTGCTGTGCAGCAAAAGGCACATCCATTTTCCATGAAGGCAGATCCTTAAGAGAGTCGGAATCAAGGAGGAGTGTGTAACATTGCTTCCAACTCACTGAGTCTGGCCACACTGGAGGTTGTTTTTCCAGGGCTCTGCTACAAGGACCAAGAGATCCCTAGGCATCACAAGGAATAAGAAGCATAAATCTCTCCCTCATGGTTGCCTTGGAATTTGTGAAGCAAGCTTAGAAGTGAGAAGGTAAAGAAACAAAGCACCCATGATTTGTTATATTTGTGGAAAACCAAGTCTCATATTTAAACCAATAAAATTTGGGGATTTTGGACTCGAAACTCAATTCACTCTGTAGACGGGCAGAATGCTTGCAGGGTGGGGAAGGAGCCTTGTGAGGAGACCAGTTCACTTCGAGAATAAAAGTATGATTTAATTGAAAGCCCTTTCTGGCACTCGCACCACTGCATGAGTTTGTTTAAAAAAATCCCTGCAGTATAACCACGCTTAACTTTCCACAGCAGGATGTAAAGAAAGGAGATGATGAAGATCCCTCACAGTCAGGTATAGCCTGTAGGAAGGTCAGCACAGCACAGAGATCACAGTCTTCTGCTACCACAAAACCCCCTACTGCTGATCTCCTTCATTTCACATCCTCTGCATATGCTTCAGAAGAAGTGTGACTGATCATCTCTGCTCACAGCTCCTGTAGGGACAGCAGTATTTAGTTTCCCACACTCTAACTAATTAGCTGGTCATAACAACATAACCTTCCTCCACCCTGCTGTAAGTTTAGCACATCCGAGGACGCCACGTAGAATGAATTGCTTGGAGAGAGGCTACAGGGCACCTGTGGGTCAGTTTTAAAGCCATACAAGAAATTATGACACAATAAGGCCTTTAAATAGCTACTAAAAAAAGACACTGTCATCCACCTAATCATTAAAGTGCAGAATAATGTAAGGGTCCACTTCCCAAAAGCAGGCAAACAAAGCTTCCAGATGGTTTTCCAGAGTTCCTGGTACTCAGAACTATAAAACGTCTCTTCTCTCCAAGGGGAAGCTTCTCTTCCCAGGCTCTTGTCTCTTACTAACTAAACTCTCTTCCAAGGCTCAAGGAAACTCATGCTGCAATAGATCCTAAAAGCCCTGGCAAAAGTGAGAGAAAGCTACATGTCCTTTCAGGTAAGGGGATTAATTGCCTCCTACACTCTTGTTAAGGAAGACACGTATATCCTGAACTGGGTATCATCAACATCACAAACGTGTATCCTAAAGTGCCACATACACCTGGCAGCTGTTCCTCAGGGGAACTAGGGATGGGTTTTACGCTCACTCCTTAGGCTGCCCCACTCCTCAGCTCTATCAGTTCAGAGACACACAAACAAAATAAGTCCTCTTTTATCGCTCCACATTTCAGCTCCCTGGACTGTTTGCTCAGGAAGGCATTTTCTTTGGCTCTTTGCAAGACAAAAACAGATGCATTTTTTACACCAACGCTATACCGAATGCTACCATTCTTCAAGTTGTTTTCCTCCATGCAAATGACAGTGCCTATTAACAACCCCATTAGTTTAAAAAGCAGGCTCAATTCAGAGTTCCTCATTTGTAACCTTTCTGTAGATCTGAAAAGCTAAGTTTGTTTTCAAGAGACAACAAATAAAACACCTCTGCCTTTCTTTAACTTACAAGGTCTCCTCTGGTCTGTTCCTGTGCCCTTCAGAAGCACTTCCAATCTTCTGGGGAAACATCAATGTTATCATTGCATCTCTTGCACATCCTTGATGGAATAAAAAACCAACAATTAGTTGAGCCCTCACAGGCCACAGCACACAGAGAAAGAACACACTTTCAGAAGAGCAGGATTTGCCTGCCTTTCCAGAAAGTTTGCTAAGGTTATGAAACAAGACACACAAGGAAGACAAGCCAGAATCCACCCAAGCATAGCACAACAACCACCAAGCAGCCTTGCTAATGACTGCAATGGTAACACAGCCATCCCAGCATGTCCTTCTACATCCTCTGAGCTCAACACCTACACCTGTGCAAGGGTGGTGCTCAGCTGTTTCAAGTTCTTGAAAGCAGCAAAGCTCCTGTTATAGAAACCCCTTTCCTCAGTGCAGATCAAACCTGTTACAGTAATTTGCCCAGTTCGGTAGTAGCTTCCATTGCACCATTTCTTCCAAATTAGGTGCTGCTTTCACACACAGATCAGTTCTCTCCCAGACCCTTGCTAAACCGGGGATAAGAAAACTTACTTTTCTATTTGCCTCGACTAAGAGGTGCAGCTCTGGCTACTCAACAGCTCCTGGTCCCTGTTCTTAACCCAATTAGCGCAAAGCACACGGATGAGTTCAAACCACAAGCTGAAAACAAGACCTCTCAAACTCTCTCACAACATCAACACTCAATTAGTGAGAATGTTTGTGGTCAGTGGCTGAGTTCAGCTGGATTTCAGCTGGAGATCTGTGAAGGAAATTGTGAGCAGCTCTTTAGAGCTACTGGGCCCAAGCCCAGTGATTGTTAAGCAAAAAAAGAAGCATGGCAATGGTTCCATTCAGCCTTCTCTTCTCCAGGATGAACAACCCCAACTCTCTCAGCCTGTCCTCCCAGCAGAGGTGCTCCAGCACTTGGATCATTTTCATGGACTCCTCTGGACTAGTTCCAACAGTTCCATGTCTTTCCGGTGCCTCTCCAGGCCTACCCATCACATTCTCAACCCACAAGATTCCCACACTTAACTCCCACGTCCCTCTCCCTGCTGACACCCAGCTATTACTGGACCTCCCACACAGGGCTTAGAGGGCTGTGGCATCTCTTTGGTGCTCAAAAGCACACACTGAAGATGCTGGCTCTCCTGGTAATGTGGTCAGAGAGCAAGACTGCAGCTGTGGTGCTTCACCAGTGTGGAGGAACAAGAGCTGGTTAGCGGGGGCCCATGCCCTGAGGAGGCCCACTTGAAGGCATGCACATCAGCTGCAGCCTGTCTCTCTCTGTCACATTGTCTCGCGCCAACATGACTCACACTGTGTGACCCCCACGCAAAGGCACACTAAGGAGGGTCACATATCAAGGGAGAAGTAAGCTGAGATCTCTGCATTTCATTCCAGCTTGCCCCACATTATAATGCCAACATAAAAAAGTTGCACGAAGAACATACAGGTCCCCTGATGGGCTGACATGCTAAACTGGCACCTGGGTTCTTCTTGAAAGAAGACAGCACATATGCTTTAAATAACCTACTCAGAAACCAAACCTCTAGGCTATTCATATCGGCCATGAATACTTGGAACACACTCTTTGTAACGCAGCCTGAAAGTCTAAAAGGGGGTAAAGTGCTTTGTGAGAGAGGTTGGTGCTGTTCTTGCTACATTTTCAATACTTATGGTCAGACCCTGCAGCTTGGCTTTACAGACGGTATCACCATCGCACGTAGCAAGGGAGAGGAACACGTGTGCCCATGGCTCCTTTAACAGGAGTCTCTATTATCTAAACACATCAACAGCCATCTGGCAGCAATCACCTTCAGGGCTTGTACATGGTGTTTGCTGGCTGTCAGAGGATCTCTTGTGAATGACTGATCAGCCAAGAGGAACAAGAACCTATAAAGCAGTTCTTCCACTTCAGATTTGTACCTTGCATATCAATAATTATTTAAAAGCCAAGCACGCGACAGCAGCGCTGGAAAAGCTCTGAGCAAAATCAAGACATTTGCATCCGAGGCCTGCATTACCTGGCAGTTTTCCACATCAAACTGCCTGTTATCAAAACCAAATCTGAAGCACCTAGCACTGGAGGAGAACACTCTTCCACAGCAACAGATGCTGCTGCAGACATAATAGGACTAACGATGCTCCAGCTCAGGAATGCACATGGGGAGTTGTAGGTGACTTGTATGGCAGAAAAAAAATGCATACAATGAGATTTGTTTGATCAATGCCTTTAAAATACCTTTTACTTGCATTAGGAATGAAAGACAGGAAAGAATGTATCTTCTAAAAAAAGAAGAATTCTATATTATATGGCTGTTCTGACCTGAATATACTTGTACAGTCTTCAAGTCTACAGAACAGGGTCTCCTCAGATGGCGAACAGGAACATTAAGTTTGACTAAAATGAACACAAATTTAATTTCAACCTGTCTTGCTTCACTTTAACACTTTTTCTTCAGGTAGCCTACAACTCCCCTATTTGCTAACTGTATTTTGCAAGGCCAACTGTACTGTATTTCAGCAAGACAATAGTCCAATGTAATCTTTCACTGCAATGAAAAGATTAGACATTGTTCCCAACAAAGCAGGCACTGAAGAGAAGACAGGTCCTTTGCAGCTGTAGCAGTGACATATTAACATTGGGAATCATGAAAAGAAGAACATAAACGGGTGAGTGATAAAAGAGAGTTCAACCACCCCAATCTGTAATGAAGCTCAGATGTCACAAGAGTCCCCAGGTCAGGGCACTAACACACTGTACAGGAACAGGCTGACTAACTGCTTCTAATAGGAGGGAGGTGGATATTGCTAGTGCTGGGTGTGACTGTGTTTACCAGTGTGACACAGAGATCTCCAGCAGTCTGGAGTCTCAAAGGGAATAGTCTACCACTAACCACACAATAAGAGAGCAGGAGAGCTACTCATTCAGGAGATTTTACACCCAAAATCATACAGCAAACCGTACCCCTCTCCCGAGCCATCTGGACCAGAGGTGAGGAAGGATGGACAAGACGTTTACTGGTATGGGAAATGACCATAAAAAAGAGAAGGCATCACTGTGAAAAGGGGGAAAATAAGAATTAAAGACTTACCTTGTGGCTGTGCCCACGTGAGGAATGGAGGTGCAGGAACAAGCGCTAGAAGGGGGCACAGCGCTGTCACTTAGCCCTGGCTGTGCTGGGTCTCTGTAAAGGAGAGAAACCCATTAGGCTGCTGTACAAACAGCACAATCCCAAACTGGAAACAGCATCTAGAAGGAGGTTAACAACACATTTGCACACTTTGCTCTGCGGCAGTACCTGTTTCTACTCTATTTTCTGCAAGCATATGCAACAAAAAAAACCCCATTGTTCTTGACATGGTTTAGTGGCAGATAGGAACAGCTGGACTCAATGATCTAAGAGGTCTTCTCCAACCTAGTGATTCTATGATTCTATGATTCTATGACATCCAGGTTTTTACAACCACCCTTCTTCCCCAAACATCTGCTATGAAAAACATCCATGCGTTTTCCACTGTCTGTTTGAGGCATTTCCTGATCCCAGGAACTGATAATTGATACCTGGATAAAGTTTGCTTTTCTGCGGCTTAGGGCAGGATCTGCCATCTCTCGGCTCCCTTATCACTTTACCCTGTGCGCGGGTGATGGGATATGTCCTGCCAGATCTCCTTGCTGCAACGAAGCTGTCAACTGGGTGACCAGGGCACCCTTGAGAATGCGGATCCCCCTGTCAGCCTCCTGCCTGCTACCAGACCAGAGACCACGGTGCTGGGCTCACCCTGGAGGTGAGGGCTCTCCCTAAGAGGATCTGCCTGACAGGATCTCACAGGCCTGCCCAAATCTTACCCTGGGCACTCAGATTCAGTAATTCCCACCACACTCTGTTTTACTTCTTTCCTATCTGCTGCCACAGCAAGGTTCCCTCCTGCCAGCTCTGATACAATATGAAATCAGACTCCAAAATGAAAAAATAATACAAGTTTTCAGGCTGCAACTGCCTTTGTAAGGTGGGTGCTTCTGGCTGTAAGGACGGACAGACAGACAGTTGCCCTGTGTCACACTGAAAGTATATTGACCCTGTGAGAGACAGGACTACCTCCAGGCTGGCCCATCTACAGGAATAGCAATTCCTGCACTGCCATCTTCTGGCTTTGGGTGTAGGAAATGGGACTGATCAAAAGAAAGATAATAAAATTACGTATTCAAAAACATTACAAGAGGTTTAGACTACGGATCGATACACAGAAACACCCACAGCGTGGAAATTCTCTCAACAGATTACATGCAACTCATGTCCCTGTAAATTATTCATCTTAAAATGACAATGTTTTGGAAAGTACCTTGTTGATCTGCTTTGCTTTGAATCATGGAATGGTTTGGGTTGGAAGGGACCTCATAAGCCCATCCAGTTCCACCCCTGCCATGGGCAGGGACACCTCCCACTGGATCAGGGGCTCCAAACCCCATCCAACCTGGCCTTGAACCCCTCCAGGGATGGGGCAAGTTTGCCTCAAAGGGTGAGGAAAGGAGCAATGCTGACAGAGCTGAGAAGCTGCCACTGAATGACAGAAAGATGCCCCTCTGCTCCGCTCTGGTGAGACCCCACCTGGAGCCCTGCACTCAGTTCTGGAGCCCTCAGCACAGGAAAGACATGGAGCTGTTGGAGTGACTCCAGAGGAGGCCACGGAGACGATCTGAGGGCTGAAGCACCTCTGCCATGAGGACAGGCTGAGAGAGTTAAGGTTGTTCAGCCTGGAGAAGGCCGAGGGGAGACCTTAGAGCAGCTTCCAGTGCTGAAAGGGGCTCCAGGAAAGCTGGGGAGCACTTTTTACAGGGGCGTGTGGTGAAAGGATGAGGGGGAACAGCTTTAAATTGGAAGAGGGAAGATTTAGATTAGAGATTAGGAAGAAATTCTTCACGATGGGGAGCCCCTGGCCCAGGGTGCCCAGAGCAGTGGTGGCTGCCCCATCCCTGGAGGGGTTCAAGGCCAGGTTGGATGGGGCTTGGAGCCCCTGATCCAGTGGGAGGTGTCCCTGCCCATGGAACTGGATGGGCTTTAAGGTCCCTTCCAACCCAAACCATTCTGTGATTCCATGATTGTCGGGTACAATCTCGGCTGGTGGAAGATTTTCAATAGTAATCAAAGGCTTTGGGGTATCTGCAACGATGAGGAGTTCCTCAATTACATTCAGCTCCTGTAACAACCGTCGGCAACGACACAGGAAGCTCCCAGCGGAAAGGGGCGAGGCTGCCCCGGGCTGTGGGCGGTGCTGGAGGTGCTGCGGGCCGGGGCCGCTCCCCTCGGTGCCCCGGAACGGCATCGCGAGCGGGGATGGCGAACAGGCTGCTGCGGCTGCGGGCGCTGCTGCGGGGGGCGGCCAGGGGGCTCTCGGCCGAGGCCAGGTGAGGGTGGAGATGCAGGAGGAGGGGCTCGAGGTCTTGGAGGAGGGGGAGTCGAGGTCTTGTGGGGGGCCGAGGGGGGGATCGAGGTGTTGGAGGGGTGTCGAAGTGCTGGGGGGGAGTGAGGTCTTGGAGAGGGGGAGAGAGGTCTTGGAGCGGGGGGAGCAGTGTCTTGCGACGGTCGAGTTTTTGGAAGGGGGGAAGGTCTTGAAAGGGGGGGCGGTTGAGGTCTTGGGGGGGAGGTCGAGGCCTTGGTGAGGGATGTCGAGGTGTTGGAGGGAGGGTTCCAGGTGTTGGAAGGGGGAAGGAGGTCTTGGGGGGGGAGTCAAAGTCTTGGGGGGGACACCAAGGTCTTGAAGGAGGCAGAGATGTCTTGGCGTGTGGGTGTGAGGTGTTGGGAAGCATCGAGGTCTTGGGGAGGGGGGAGCAATGCAGGAGGTGGGGTGAAGTCCTGAGGAGATGAGGTCATGGGGGGCTGAGGTCTTGGGGAGCGTGTCAAGGTCTTGGGGGGGTGATGCAGGCAAGGGTGGAGATGCAGGAGGGGGCATTGAGGTCTTGGGGGGCATCGTGGTCTTGAGGAGGGGGCAATGCAGGTGAGGGTGGAGATGCAGGAGGGGGTTCAGGTCTTGGGAAGGAGGGGCGAAGTCTTGGGGAGGGGGTGGTATGGGGGGGTGGGAAGGTCAGGTTTTGGAGGGGGCGTTGAAGTCTTGGGGAGCATGGAGGCCTTGGGGAAGTTGGGGCTATGCAGGCGGGGGTGAAGGTCTTGGGAGGGGGTCAAGGTCGTGGGAGGGTGATGCAGGCGGGGTGGTGAGGTTTTGGAATGGGGGAGCAATACAGGCAAAGTCTTGAATATCATCTTAAAAAATAAGGTGGAGCTTTTGGGAGAGTCTCCGTGAGCCTGGCATGGGAAACCTGTGCTCGCCAGTGCGAAATACTAAGCAAACATGTTGTAGTTGCGCCTTTCTGCCAAATATGCTGGGAAGTAAGGGGACATTCCCGTGTTTTGGAGACATTCAGTCCTCTGCGCCAGGGGGAGTGTGAGTAACCTCATGTGACAGGACGTAACGACCTTCCTGTCCCTAACATAGGGTCGGCCAAGCTCGGTGGGACTGCGTAGCATTACTGAGCCCTTCTGAGCGGACAGACGCATGTTCTATTTTGAATGTGTAAATTTTCAGTGCCATGGATTTCCAGTTTTGGGGGCAAGTAGAGAATGAACAAATGGGTACAGAATGAAACTGGTGCTGAGGAGAGACATACGGAACAGCAGAAATGGCATTTGCTGTTTCCATTTAATTTAGCTCAGCTCTGGATTTATATCGTCTGATGTTTTGTGGCAGGAAAATAAAAGCCAAGGAACCCAGTGTGCAAATATGAGAAGTGAATTCTCCGTTCAGCTCTGAAATGTCCTTGACATTCTAAACCCCTACAAAAGCCTTAAGCCTTTCCCTGTTATTTTGTAATTACACTTCCCTTTTGTGGTTCCAACTGCTGACATTTGCCACTGTTCCAGTTTGTATCTTTTGTTAAAGATGCATTTTATTTTTACGTAAGTTTTAATCAGAGTTTTGGAAGGATTTGCCTTCCTGTACTACAAAAATACTGAAAGTGAGAAGAAAGGGGAAAGTATTCTTCTCGAGGCTAGACTTTGGAGCAGCTTCCAGTGCTGAAAGGGGCTCCAGGAAAGCTGGGGAGGGGCTCTTGGTCAGGGACGAGCAGAATGGCTTTCAATTGGAAGGGGCAAGATTTAAATTAGACATTAGGAGGAAATTATTCATGCTGAGAGTGGGGAGGCCCTGGCCCAGGTTGTGCAGAGCAATGGTGGCTGCCCCATCCCTGGAGGGGTTCAAGACCAGGCTGGATGGGGCTTGGAGCTCCTGATCCAGTGGGTGGTGTCCCTGCCCATGGCAGGGGGTGGAACTGGGTGGGCTTTGAGGTCCTGTCCAACTCAAACCATTCCATGATTCTATGAACTTTGCAGATCTATGGTGATGATGCAGAGCACAATGTGTCCCTCAGAACGGGTAGATCCAGGTTGTACTTGCTTTTATTTCGAATGTGTAAATTTTCAGTGCTGTGGATTTGCAGTTCTGGGGGCAAGTACAGAATGAAGAAAACCCAGAATGAAATGTACTGGTTCAAAAAGTTACCTCCTCAGTTTCAATTGAGCTGAATTGCAGTTTGGAGGTTGTGTGGCCCGAGGAGAAGGCAGTGATGATTTTTAGCATTGCCGATGAACAGAAACTATGCTTTTACCTGTGTGTTACTGTTTTTAATTTATTTGAAGCGTTAAGGACAAACCAGCCTTGCTTTCCTTCCTTTTCTCAGCCCAGTGACGTACAGTGTGTGTTAGGTCTTTGTATTGATGGTGGGTGGCCTTTGGACCCAAGCATGTGCTGACCCAGGATGCAAACCGTGTTTAACAACACGGGCGTTTCCCTCCTTTTAAAAGGGTGATGGAAACAGAGGTGCCTATGTCCTAACAGATGCTCTTTCTTCCAGCCCTCTGCAAGTCGAGCAGCATAGCAACAAGCGCCCTGAACCGTCTTCTGCTAAAAGTTTGATTGATATCGGCACTCGGAGGATCTTCACGTCAGATCACGATATCTTCAGGGAGAGTGCCAGGAAGTTCTTTCAGGAAGAAGTGCTGCCTTTTCACGCAGAGTAAGATGCCTCTTTGACATTCTGGTTGGCCAAATAATGCACATTTTTCCCCTAAAATACATTTTGTGTGTTACTCTTAATATGACAGCATAAACAAGGTGCCTGTTTTCGTTTACAAGCATACTGTTTCAAATTTACTCAATTGAAACGTGCCTGTGAAAATCATGTGGAAAAAGATGACGTAGTAAAAATTCACAGAAATGTCAGACTAAGTTAAGCTAGAGCTGATTTTGCCCTTATTTTAGCTACAGCCAATCACGTTGTAGTTGGGAAAGAAAAGAAATTAACATAAAACATGCTTTTAAATGCACAGTGTTAAGCTGCAATAGAGTCTTAACCAATTTTAACTTGAAAAGTATTGCTGCAAGCACACTGGGGGTGGTGAAGGACTCATTCTTGTATTGCTGCTAGGTGAGTTACCTGCTGCAGCTCAAGGTGTGTACACACAAACAGCTGAGCAGGTGGGGTGTTTTGGCTCTGGAACAGAAAGGAACAGCAAGAGGCTATGGGAACTGGCTTGTAGGCAACTGTTTCTTTCATCCTTGCACTGTGACCTCGAAGTCGCACGCTGCTCCACCTTATAATCGTGTTCTGTCTATGGAAAGAGGTGTTTTGCTTCGTCTGTTTTTAGAACAACTCCTAGGACAGGTACTGGCTCGGCTCGAGGTTGCTGAGGATCCTGTTTGCTAGCTTGCTGACACACCGATTTTCTCGAGGCTGAAACAAGTTGGACTTGTGCTCTTGCATCACTTCAGCAACCTATGAACCATTCTGCTCCCAGTAAACAAGGCGGGATCAGACCCAGTGTGTGAATCGGCCAGGCTGCTGTGAAGAGACATATGTGGCATCAGTAGATACAGCTATGGATTGTTGTGAGGAGGCAAAGCTTTGGTGTCAGGCAAAGTAGAGGCAGGAATGGCAGTGAAAGTAGGGGGAAAAAAGCAAAGGTGATCACGAGAGAGATTTAGGATTTCTAGCGTAGGAGGGAAAGCTCTGGAAATGACCTTAAATGTGTAGGATAAGTGCACAGAGACTGATGTAAATATGAAGTTACTGATGTATCAACACTTGGTTCTCATAAAGCATCTCTCATTTGTAGAGCTGAAGTCTTTCACAAAAGGTCCGGGTGTGTTAGACCCATTTTGTACATGAGGATGGTGGAATGTCAGGAGGATAGAGACCTGCTTGTAATTATCCAGATGGCTGTGGCTAAATCTCCTAAATTCCTCTCTGGTACTCAGGCCAGTAGGCAGCACCGCCTTACGTAACGAGGCTTAAAGAGATGTCAGGTTGTGTGTTGGAAGCAGGAGTTTAAACTTGTTGTACAATTGATGCCCCTGTAATGCCAGTAGCGTCTATGGGCTTGAATAGAAAAGCCATTGTTAAGGCACTGCTGCTTGGCTGGGAGATAGTTGTCTGTGTGCCCCATGCTTTGTGTGTATGGAGACAAAAAGTCTCCTCCTGTACAGTAAAACCTTGCTGCAGACATTCTAGTGTGAAACAGCAGACATTGCAAATAAACAGCAGCACGTGGGGGTTTAATGTGTTCTTGTGTTCACGTTGCAGATGGGAGAAGGACGGCCAGGTGAGCAGGGAGCTCTGGGCAAAGGCTGGACAGCAGGGGTTGCTGGGTGTTGCCATCGCTGAAAAGCATGGAGGCATCGGAGCTGATATCCTCTCTTCCGCTGTGGTCTGGGAGGAGCAGTAAGTACTCGGCACTTCAGGAGGAATTTCGGTGATGCTAGCTTATGTTTTTCCTCACAATGTCCTCATGGTGGAATATGTTTGCTCACAGGAAGTGGTGTTACCTTTCTCATGGAAATTATAGTTTAGGTGTGTGTAAATTACTGTATGTCCTCATGGTGGAATATGTTTGCTCACAGGAAGTGGTGTTACCTTTCTCATGGAAATTATAGTTTAGGTGTGTGTAAATTACTGTAAATCCCTCCTGTTTTAAGTATTCAGATGATTGTTCAAGTAACAAATGTCCTTGTGCCGCACTGTTAGGACTTTGTGGCTGGGGGAGGAATTTTAGTTGATCTGGCAGGTTACTCATTTTGCTAAAGAAAGTACGTTCTATAAATAACAGCACAAGTGCAACAAGCTTGGATTATGTCCGAGGCTTCTGTGTGGAGGGGCTTTCTGCATTGCTGAGTTGATGGTACCTGTGTGGAGTTCAGTGTTTTAATCTTTGCAGTACTTCAGTTTGGACTCTTTCCTTTTCTCCCCCTTTCCAAGGATGTATGTTAACTGTACTGGCCCAGGATTCAGCCTCCATTCAGATATAGTTATGCCTTACATCGCAAACTATGGTTCTGAAGAACAAATCAAACGCTTTATCCCTGACATGGTTGCGGGCAAGTGTATCGGAGCTATTGCCATGACAGAACCCGGCGCTGGCAGGTGAGCGAAGTGTTAAAACAGTGCGTTTTAATGTTTTCAGTGGAAGAATTCCTGGCCCTGCTGGTTATGTGGTTCTCTTAGTGACTAGACAGCATCTTAGATTAGATATCACCTCAAAACTGATTGGTACTTACAGATTACTTTATTACAGCTTTGTCACGTCAAGGTGCTTCCTCAGAATCCACTTCATTATTGTCCCACTGTGGGAAAATGTGCTTTGTGTTTTCTTTTATAGTCTGAGTTTACGTCACTGGTTTGCTTGTCATGTGAACATACTTTTAATACTAAACATTGTCAAGAGAAGATTACATACCTTCATGAACAGGGCTTGACTTTGCTATTAGCCTTTGTTGTTGGACAGAACACCATATTTTCATTCCTCTGAATCCTTTCAAGCAGAGAAATGTCCCTCCTTGCCAAGCACTGCTGAAGGGCAGACAGCACATGTTTAAAGTAGACGCAGCTGATCTGACCAGTTTCCAAACAGAGAGGGACAGGGGAAAAGTAAAACCTGTTGGTGTCATGCTTCTACGAGTGGTAGATGTTGCCAGGGGCTTTTTACAGAGCCTCCTCATCAGCTTAAAGGGTGGGGCTTTGCCCGGTGTTTGTCCTCTAAGGTGTATTGGCATAAGGAATGCAGACCCATGGGTGTCAGTGCCTGTGTTACACCACATCCACAAGCAGAGATGGGAACCCGGGGCCTTGTGCTCTTGTGCAATTGCACGGATGTATCATCCCTTTCCACACTGTGTGGTACTCGGAGCTATTTCTCCATGTTTTGCTGTTCTTGCATGCGTGTTCACTGAGCGTGTTTGGATTTATTCTGGACAGAGTAAAATCTACCTTATCTCGAGTTCCACCCAGTACAGAATAAAAATTGCAGCTTCTGGAATGGTTTCTTGAAGGATCTTTTGAATCTCATTTTAGTGACCTGCAAGGAGTACGAACGTACGCTAAAAAGGATGGAAGTGACTGGATTCTTAATGGGAGTAAGGTAAGCGCACAGACAGGTGTCCCGCTCCTGGGGAACTGAAGGCATTTCCACCACTGTTAGTGCCTCTCGTCAGTCCTTTAGCTTTCCTGCCTTTGTGGGTTAAGTTGTGGGGCTTTTTCCCCGTTTACTTTTTTTAATAGGAATTAAGATGTTTCTGTTGCTGGCATTTACAGCCCAATTTGTGCAAGGCCTTGAGCAGGTTCCCTTTGTAGCTTTTAAATAACCCTACCTAAGGGCCTATTTTCCTTTAAACCGAGAAGAAAATGAGGAGGAAAATGTTCTGCGTAGAATAAACAGGATCAGGGCTGGTTTTTACTACTCAGGCTGAACAGCAAAATATACGTGCAAGCATTGTGAAATCTCCTGTGGCCTACGTAAAAACTTGTGTTGGCGCAGTGCAAGCTGTGGAAACTTTAGGAGCCTGCTGGTTGCTTTTAGGAGGGCAAAACCAAACTGCGTCAGATGTGCTGTGTGTGTTTTCAAGCCGCTGCAAAGCTGAGGGCATTAACCTCTTCTTTCGTTGCCATAACAAAAAAGCAGGAATGGAGAAATAGAGTTCTAATGGAAGCGTGGGTTCAACAGGGGTGTTTTTAAAGTGAGGAAATGTCTTAATCTTCTTTCTTCTCCCCCACCCCGCTTTTGTACTCCTGCAGGTCACTTGGTACTGATAGAGTCCTCTGGCCTTAGCAGAGTTTCAAGTGGTGAGAACGTGTGCAGGCAAATATATGTGGGCAGGTGTTCCAAAGAATACTGTCTCCTGCTGCACGGTTGAAGCCAGGCAGGACAGATTGCTCCCTTTTTTTTTGCTAGAGTTCAGATGGATCACTTTGGCAGGTTCATTAGTCTACAAGAATTTAATAAGCAGTTGTGACAGGGAGCCATTGATAGCTGTGCATGTTATACCTTGCTGATTTAATTTCTAGAAGGGGGAACCTCTGTGTTTGTTTAGTATCTACATTTGATGCCACATTCCTTCTTCAGGACAGGAGAAAGAAACAGATCTGTGCTTTCTTTAACTTTGTGCTTCTGACCCACACGTTACTTCTCAAACTATTTCCTTGTTCTAGAATGGTTAATTCAGGAAGCTTAAAGCTTAAAATTCTTCTGGACGCTTAAACCTTGCCTTTCAGATCAGCTGTGAAAATATCAATGCTGTTTTTCTTTCTGCTGCTTAATGATATCTTCTAACTTCCATCCACTCAGCTCGTTGCTTTATTCTGAGTTGCGTGTATTGCAGGTGTTCATCACTAATGGCTGGATGAGCGATGTGGTGATCGTGGTCGCGGTTACAAACCGGGAGGCCCGATCTCCCGCTCATGGGATCAGCCTTTTTCTGGTGGAGAACGGAATGAAAGGTTTCATCAAAGGACGCAAGCTGCACAAAATTGGCCTGAAAGCTCAAGTGAGTTCTTACAACCCCTAACACGTGAGAGGAGGGCATCTAAAACCACTCAGTGCCTGGCATTAGTTAAATACATATAAATTGGAACCGTGGTGCTATTCTAGTTCTTTGGCTTTAAAGCATAAATGATGTATGTGTGGAGTATGTTTGCTGAGTTTGCCCAGGGGGGTCTGAAGCATGTGATGTGCAAGGAGAGACTGAGGGAGCTGGATTTGTTCTCTCTGAAGAAGCCTGGAAGGATCCTATCAGTGTCTTTAGATGCCGAATGGTTGGCTGTAGAGATGGTGGAGCCAGGCTTCTCTTAGAGGAGCACAGGGAAAGGGGGAGTGGCAAGAGACACAAGTTATATTAGGGAAGGTTCTAAGTAGGTATTAAAGAAAAAAAAATCATCCTGAAGTGATCATGTGCTGGAACAGGGGCCCATAGAGGCTGTGAAGCTTGGGAAAGCATAACTGGACCGGGCCCTCAGCCTCTCGCTTCGCTGGGGCTGCTTTGAGCTGAAGCTAAACTGAATGACCTCTGGAGGACCCTTCGAACTTAAATAATTCTGTAATTTCAAGTTAAAGTGTACAATAGCAAGAGAAAAATAGGGCAAAAGAAGAGGAATGAAGAGGTGAGAATGTCAGGCTATGAACTGTTGCATTTTAAATCCTCCTAGGACACAGCAGAGCTGTTTTTTGAAGATGTGCGGTTGCCAGCCAGTGCCTTGCTTGGGAAAGAGAACAAAGGCTTCTATTATCTGATGGCAGAGCTCCCTCAGGTAAGTGGAACGTGAATGTTTGCTGTCTGTAGGAAAGAGACAGAGACAATCTTTGTCATTGCAAGGATTTGCCTTAGTCTGGAGCATAAGGTATCAGAGGAAGCTACTGTGGGCTCAGAATCAGGATCTCTGTAGGCAACGTGTGTCGATGCTGCTGCTTTCTAACTCGAGTACACAGCTCCCGGTGCTAAACGTGTGATTCTGTGGGCACCGTTAAAGCTGTTGATATCCCACCAGCTGCAGCCAGATCTCTTAATCAACAGCCCATCCACTGAGGGTATTTAAAAGAACGTAGGACAGTGTATTTAAAAGGTCGCACCACAGTTTTCTTGTATGCTTTTAACCTGGAACCGCTTTGCTTAGTGAATAGCTTGGAAGTCTGTGATGCACTTTGTGTTCTCTGTAAAGAAACAAGTGAGCGCTGCTGCTCTAGCTCTTCTGCAAATAGAAGAGATTCTTTGTCCACAGAGCAAAGTAAGGACAGGGTTTAGTTGCCAAAATACCTTGCTAGTGGAAGTACCAGTTTACAAACTTAGCTTTTGCAGTTTTGGAATTATTTGGGAGGACAAAAAGACAATGTGGTCTTTGAAAACATGACTGAGTTTTGCCCAATCTACCACTTTGTATTTGCCTCATCAGGTAGGGATCGTGTTTGTTTAGTTTTGTTCTATGAGTAAATACAAGACCTGATGAAAAGAAATACTTTGCTGCTTTAACAAAATAGGTGCACTTATGAACAGGTTCAGTATGATGCATCATGTTATTCCAGGGCTCAAAGTAATTATTCTGTACTTCGTTTCTCTTTCCTCAACATGTTACGAAGAATCATACAATCATAGACTAGTTTGGGCTGGAAGGGACCTCAACGCCCATCCAGTTCCACTCCTGCCATGGACAGGGACACCTCCCACTGGATCAGGGGCTCCAAGCCCCATCCAACCTGGCCTTGAACCCCTCCAGGGATGGGGCAGCCACCACTGCTCTGGGCAACCTGGGCCTGGGCCTCTCCACCCTCATCGTGAAGAAATTCCTCTTTATGTCTGGTCTAAATCTGCCCCTCTCCAGTTTATGCCCATTAAAGGAAGGAAAAAACAGCCAGGTTTGTTTGTAGGTTTTGGTTTGTTCTAGAGGTGTCCTGTTGCAATTGTTAAATACTACTGTTGTTTAAGCTGTGCAGTGAAAACCAGTAATTGAAACAGAATTCTACATGAGTTTTTCAGTCAGTAGTTATTTGTAGCTATTTTTTGAGTCATTGTTGTGATACAACATTACTCCGGCAGACTAGAAAGCAAACTCCCAAGCAGCAAGGTGTTTGATGCACTCGTTAGTTCCAGTAATGCCGTGTCTGGTTTGATATCGAGTGTGACTTCTGCCCCCTCCCTCAGTGAGCCGCACTGCACAGCTGTGTCCCAGCATCTGATAGGGAGAAACCTCGGGCTAATTTAACTGGGTTCCCTAATTGTGTTTCAAAAGGAAAGACTGCTCATTGCTGATATGGCCCTTGCTGGTTGTGAATTCATGTTTGAAGAAACAAGGAATTATGTGAAGCAAAGAAAAGCTTTTGGGAAGACCATTGCGCACTTGCAGGTAAGTTTGAACCGAGAGACTCGTTCACAGCTTCCAGTGCGTGGGTTCGCTTTACCTCTGTGTCTGTGAAACTGTGGGCAAGTGAATATCACTGGGCTGTTTTCAGGGAGTGCTTTGCACGGGTTGCTCTGTTGGATGGCAGCTGCTGTTTGCCTCCATGCCCATCAGTCATTTTGGAGAAACAAGAATAAGGAAAAGCCCAGCGTCACAGCAGCCTTGATGTTTGTGTGTTATGTGGGGATACCACCCTGCAGCGCTGCTTGTGGAAATGGAATGTACAGCCAGAAACTGCACTGGCTTCTTGTGCTGATGAAGAAAAGTGACCTTGTTCCTTTCAGGCTTGTGTTGTGCTGTCAGAGGTCACAGAGTCACGGGGTCTGTTACACCTGCGTGTGTTTCGGTATGAGCTTGGGCCCACATTCCTCTGCACACAGTGTATTGCAGAAGGAGGAGCTTTGAGGCTGATGCTGGCGGGGGCTGCCTTGCTGCCCGAGTGCCTCCAGAGGTGTTTGCATTGGCTTTATGGGTGTTGTAATGAGATTCTGCAGCCTGCTGGGTATTTCAGTGGCTGTGTATAGAGCTGGTGGGTCGCTCTCGGCGAGCACACCTCGCTCCTGACAGCGGCGGTTAATGGTGTTTCGAGGCAGTTGTGCCCATGCTCTTCAGTTGCAGCCATAAAGCAGATGTTGCTTTCCACAGTGTTGCGATGGCACAGGTTTCCTGAAAACCGCATCAGCTGTGGTGCTGCAGCAGGCAGAGCTCCTGCGTGATGGGTTTGTAGGACAGGAGCAACTTATAAGGGTTAGGGGATCATTGGATCATAGAATAGTTTGGGTTGGAAAGGACCTCAAAGCCCATCCAGTTCCACCCCTGCCATGGGCAGGGACACCTCCCACTGGATCAGGGGCTCCAAGGCCCGTCCAGCCTGGCCTTGAACCCCTCCAGGGATGGGGCAGCCACAACCTCCCTGGGCAACCTGTTCCAGGGCCTCACCACTCTCATCGTGAAGAAGTTCCTCTTTATGTCTAGTCTAAATCTGCCCCTCTCCAGTTTATAGCCATGTTGGCTGTCCTTTTTTTAATACATTTCTATGTCTTGAGACTTACTTGTCAAAATCCAATCTTTAGTTGTGAATAGCAGCAGAATCGTGCTCTTTAGAGGCTGGTATGCCTGGTATCTTTCAGGGAATTATTATCTTCATCTGTTTTTAAAGTTAATATTCAGAAATCTGTAATTTCAGGAGGAATTTGGTATGAGCGATGTGCAGCTTTAACACAAAAGACATAGATTTTTACCTTTTTTAATTTAGGTAAGGGATGCTTCTGAACTGTAGGAATTCACTTTGCAGAAACCTCCACAGTGATCTCCTTTTTGGGGCTAGCGCACTGCCAGCCACCAGGTGGCCATTGAACTTCATAAATTACCTTATTTGTGTCAAAATTATCTGTTCTTGCATACTTTTTCAGCTTCCTTTTTGTTGTTAGTGTCTGGAATATGCATATAATCAAAAATCCTTTCTAATTAAAGCTCTGCCTTGGTTAATCCATTTAGCACAGCGTTTGAAATTGAAGTTTTTCTCTGTAATATTAGACCAGTCCATTATTGTCAAGGGAAACGTGAGATTAGAAAAATGTTTGTTCCTGGGTGGTGTTTCTCCCCCCTCCCTTCCAGAATTACCGGAAGGTGGTCAGATGCCCACCTGCTCTGGTTTTCCATAACCATAGTGATGGTGTTTACATCTTTGATCTAGAAAGAATTTTCCAGTATGACAGAACTCAGTATGGAAAAACCTTCTGATCTTTTGTGTGAAGTTTCCTTTGGGTTTGTTTGTGTCTCTTTGCGTGTCACTTAAACGCTGAAGGACTGAATGGATAGAAGAAGCATTCAGTCATTGATGACGTGTTATTAATTGGGTAAATCAGTGGCACTGCAGAGTGGAAGGACATTTCCCCACAAGAGGGAGCTGAGAGCGACGGAGCACCGAGTGCCGCCACCTCTGCCCTCTATGAATTTGTTTTCAGACTCTTCAGATTTTGTTTAAGGTCACGTTTTGAGTTGATCTCAAGAAGTAAAGGGCAGTAACTTTCTCTAATGAGAATGGTAAAGACATAATTGTACAGATGGTAAGCTGTCTTGTGGGGTACAGAGCCAAAGGTGTTTGAAATGGTGATTTCTAAGAGACCTCCTTTTGGGAAACGCTCTCTTTTCTGCTTCAAATATCACTTACAAGCTGTACTAATCTGCTCTTTCTTTCCTCTGCCTCCTCTGTCCACTGCCAAAATCAGACTGTGCAGCACAAGTTGGCAGAAATGAAAACGCAGATTTGCGTGGGCCGAGCTTTCATGGACAACTGCTTGCAGCTGCATGCGGATAAACGTCTGGACTCCTCCACAGCTTCCATGGCAAAGTATTGGTATGTGGTTACAGTGATTGGGAAGTGTTACTTGCGTGATCTCGACAGGACTCTGATAAAAACACTGAGCTGTTCAGATCTAATGAAAAGATAACATGATTGTCTGATGAATAACAACATTATCAGCTTACAGTAGAGACCACTGGTTTTAATGTTAATTGTGTGGTCAACAAAAATCTTGGTTATGTTAAAGATGGGTGTTGGTTAAACAGATCAATTTTGAAACAACAGCAAGCTTTTGAAACAGGCTTCTACTAACAGCAAGATCTGGACTCGGCTTTAGCTTCAAGTGAAAACGAGTCTTAGTTGGTATTGAGACAAACATTTACATTTTGTGTAACAAGTTGTTGTTAAGTGTCTTTTTGGTATAGGATCATAGAATAGTTTGGGTTGGAAGGGACCTTGAAGATCATCCAGTTTCACCCCCTGCCATGGGCAAGGACACCTCCCACTGGATCAGGGGCTCCAAGCGCCATCCAACCTGGCCTTGAACCCCTCCAGGGATGGGGCACCCACAGCTTCCCTGGGCAACCTGTTCCAGGGCCTCACCACCCTCATTGTGAAGAAATTCCTCCTTCTGTCCAGTCTAACTCTGCCCCTCTCCAGTTTATCCCCTTTGCCCCTCGTCCTATCACCACAACCCTTTGTGAACAGTCCCTCCACAGCTTTCTTGTATCCCCTTTCAGCACTTGAAGCTGCTCTAAGGTCTCCTCGGAGCCTTCTCTTCTCCAGGCTGAACAACCTCAACCTTCTCAGCCTGTCCTCGTACGGGAGGTGCTCCAGCCCTCGGATCATCTTTGTTTAGTTTTGTTTTTTTTATTTTAAAAGCACAAGTTTATTTGAGTCTCCTATGATACTTTTTCATTAATGTTACTTAGCAATAGCCCTTTGGCTCGGCCAGTGCTTGAAGCTCTCTGGTTTGGGGAAGATATATTTGGCTGCAGCTATTGCTGTAGCTGAAACTAAACAGTTCTTTCCTTTCTTGGCCAGCACTCCTCCCTCGCTCCGTACTTGGTGTTGTTATCTGTTAACTTGGGTTCAGCCAGAGAAAGCTGGATGAGCAGGAGCATTGAAGATGGTGATGTGAATTTGTGTAGTTTTATTTTGCTTACAAAGATGGGAGGAAAAATCACAGGACACAAAGAAATAATTTTATGGGCACTGCACAGGTTCACAGATTCTAGACTTCTGAAAAAAAGTGTAGGGGAAATGAGCAGAGAATGCTGAGGGAATTCAGAGGGAATATTGACGGTGAAAGGGAGGGTTTTGATTGAGTGCCATTCCTGGCACTGATTACCTAGCAGTGCCAGGAGCATAAGCAGAGGCATTCAGTTTGTGGGAGGAGGAAGGAGCTAGTGCCAGCTTAGATACGGAGACTCGCTTCTTCAACATGTAAAACTCCCCCACCATCCCCAGCTGTTTGTGCGACAGTTTTTCATGGATTTCCCCTTTCCCTAATACAGTCCCTGTGACTCCTTTCCAAAAAACTATATCTTAGATGGACTGGAAAATGCTTACATGTGAAATTCCTTTATTCCCTAGTGTTTCAGACAGTCTCCAGGTAATTTTGCTTCAAGTCTTTTCTGCTGTCAATGACTTGAGTTAGAGCTTTGAAGAGCTTTAAAGCATAGAATCATGGGATGGTTTGGGTCGGAAAGGACCTCAAAGCCCATCCACTTCCACCCCCTGCCATGGGCAGGGACACCTCCCACTGGATCAGGGACTCCAAGCCCCATCCAACCTGGCCTTGAACCCCTCCAGGGATGGGGCAGCCACCACTGCTCTGCACAACCTGGGCCACTACCTAACCACTCTCATCGTGAAGAATTTCTTCCTAATGTCTAATCTAAATCTTCCCCCTTCCAATTTAAAGCCATTCCTCCTCGTCCCGTTCCTGCCCTCCCCAGCTTTCCTGGAGCCCCTTCCAGCACTGGTAACTGCTCTAAGGTCTCCCCGCAGCCTTCTCTTCTCCAGGCTGAACAACCTCAACTCTCCCAGCCTGTCCTTGTATGGGAGGTGCTCCAGCCCTCGGGTCATCTCCATGGCCTCCTCTGGACCCCTTCCAACAGCTCCATATCCTTCTTATGTTGAGGATTCCAGAAGGAAACATAGTTTGTGCAACTCTTTTCTGATATCCGCTGAAAGGTCTGTAGGTTTTGTTTTGTGGTGACAGGTTGTTTTAATTTGAAAATATATTTAGGAAAGGCAGGTATGGTAACTCACTGCTGCAGGCTTAAAGTTGGTGTAATTAAGGATTTAACTGGATGGGGTGGTTTGGAGAAAAGGAGAAGGTGATTTGGAGGAAGGAACTCTTACGTTTCTCCTTGAGATACAATTGACTTGAATCATCATTTTCTGTTGCCACTGAAGTTGTTTGCTTAGAAAGTGTTTTATTTCATGTCTTTTAACTTCAGCTTGCACTTCCAGTGTAGTTAAAATCTCATTTCGCAGTTAAAAGCTTATTTTACAGTGAGCATTCCTGTTTACAAATTATAGTATTTTTTTGAACTGAAAACTGTAAAATCTTTTGAGGAAAATAAATTATCCCCAGGTGATTGTTATACTCAGAGTATCCTGGTGTGTTGGTAGCAGGAGCCTGTGATGCTGTTAATTTTTGTATCGGCCTGCTTTACAAAAGAAATCTCTTGGCCTGTGAGAAGGGTAAATAAGCTTGTCTGTTTTGAAAGCTTTCCTGCTCCGAAAGCTCTTCCATAAGGAAAGCAATTTAATACATTAAATTGAACAGTGTTTGTTTCTTACCAGTCATGAAGGAAGAAAAACATCTCTTGGAATAGAAAGTATTTTATATATAAAAGTAAAAGATTTGATTGTATTCTTGTCTTCTAACCCATCTGTATCTCTAGTGATGTTTCACAGCATAACACCCTTCTAAAACCGAACTTCTCCTTCGCCATTTCAGGTGTTCTGACCTCCAGAACAGCATAGCTACTCAGTGCTTGCAGCTGCACGGAGGATGGGGGTACATGTGGGAGTATCCAATTGCAAAGTAAGTGCGACATTTCGGGCTAGAACGATGAAAGATTAGTGGCAAAGTCAAATGAGGCATTTCATTTACGTCTGCTTGCGGGTTGTTTTGTGTTAGTACCGATGCAGTGTTCCTGTTCTCATTGTGTTTATTGAAAGGCAACCTGCTGTACAGCTGTCTGCAGCGGGGCTTTGTTTGGAGTCTCCAAATAATTCATAAGGTGTTGAGCATTTGCTGTCGATCTTTTCACAAAATAGAAGTTGCTTTCCCAGCAGAAACATCTTCCTGGAAGAAAATGTTAACTGAAAAAAACAACGTAAAAATAAAAATGAGGGGAGCTGGTTTGTATGGTTTTTTTCTGCAATTAAATGTATGTTTATGAAGGATATCAAACACACTGGTCAGCCGCAGGCTTGTGTAGCACCACTGAATAATAGGTTGCCTAATCCTGAGTGTGACTGGCTACATTAAGCTTTTTTACACCTATTTAAGTGAAAAAGCAGAGCGATTTATATGAGGAAAGAGGAATTTGCCATTCCCAAATCTTTGTTTCCTTTATGAATTTAGACGGCATTTATGGAGTTCTCTTATATTTCCTTGTGTGTTATCTGTGAAGATATGTTTCCTCCTGTGTACCTGTCTTTTGCCACACTAAGTAGAGTTTCTGGTGCTGTTTTTATTGAAAAAAAAAAAGAAAATAGGGGATGGTTTGATAGTGGAAACAGCACAAACAACCCTGCTGTGCTGTTGTCATGAGCAGACAACTTAAACTTTTTTTTTTTTAATTCAGTAGGTTTAGATTTTTTTATTCTAAATATATTAACTGTAAGAAATGTTGCTTTATAATATTTTTTTTGTGCATGTTTTTAATGAGTGCAATTTGTGAGTGTTCTGCACCCTGCCTTACCAAACCGGAAGACAGCGAGCCCTGAGCAGGGTGTCCTCAATCCCCTGCTTATCTGGGGGTGCAGTAGTTGTCAGTGCAGGGCTTTATTATCCCCGTGTTTCCAGGGAATGCTTCCTTGCTCCTACGCTGCTCTCTGTCTAATGAAGCAGAAGTAAGAGGGAGAAGCACACTGACATTGTCTTGTGTGTGCCCTGGGGCTGGTTCCAGCAGAGGGGCAGGAATGGTTTGGCTGCCTGCAGCCTGAATGGAGCTGGTGGCAGTAGAAGGCTGTAGCCAGCGGATGTGGAACAAGTTGGCACTTTCTTTTCCTCCCAAGGTGTTTGAGTCCCACCTCGAGAACTGAGCGCTGTTGGCAGTCCTGGACAGGATCAGACAGGCCAGGGCATTAGAGCAAATTACCCCGATAACAATCAGTTTAGCTCTGCAGGAGCTGTTTTTTCACAACAAGGAGGCACCTGGGTCTTGCAGTTCATGCCGGCGCCCTGTTCTGCAGGATGTGTGGGGTGGGTGGATGGGAGCTTTGCTTGAGTTAACGCTCAGGTGACAGGAGGGAAAGGGGGCAGAGACTCATTTGAGCCAGGTTTTATCGACTTTTATTTTTGTTTAATTAGTGGATAGTGGAGACTTTACATTGTAAACAAACAAAACCAGGGAAGAGGTACTAACCAAATTTGGCACAGGACCTTGGAAAGGTGAAATACTGGAGGTAGTTGAAACCTCTTTGAAAATGTGAACCCGCTCAAAAATGGGAATAACATACTTAGAGAAGAGGGATCTTCAGAGATAAAACCTGCCATCTGTTTTTCTTTCGATTGTATGTCCGTTCTGAGGAGTCATTTTTAATCTTTCCTTGTTTTGTGTGTTTTTGCCCTCAGGGCGTTTGTGGATGCCCGTGTCCAGCCCATCTATGGTGGTACCAACGAAATAATGAAAGAGCTGATTGCTAGAGACATTGTCAGTGACAAGTAGGGCAGGTGCCTGCTACTTCGGAGAGTCTTCACAGTCCTTTTTTTATATTAATATATGGCATTAAATCAGATATTGCTATGTAAGTAAAATAAATGCATTGTATAGTATTCCTTCAAGGAAGTGACACTATTTAAGAGAGTTAGATATCCTGCATACGAGCACGCTGTTATTACTATTTAATGAACTTCCAATTTGAGTATCTTTGGATGGGACAGAGTATTCTTTGGGTTCCAGAAGCTGTGATAGCGAAGGGCAAGATCGTGTCTGGAACATCATGAGTAGCTCAGTCTTTCAGACCTGACCCTGTTGTATTGAATCCTACCCTTGCTTTCCAGCATGAGATCTCTTCTCCAAAGCAGCCACGCTCCTAACAAACGCACAGAAGTTAATGTTACTGTAGCTGGGATGTGTATTTCCCCCTGAAAAGTGTCCTGTGCCCAGCAGCACCCAAAGCCTTTGCTGTTGTGGCTGTGTGCCTGCCTGCCTGCCCGTTGCGGGGGTGCACGGCTGGCCTCTGTGTTTACAGCTCACCCAGAATGCCTTATTTTAATTACATTGATCAAATAAACTGAATAATAAAGCATTTCTATGCACCTCGTGGTTGTCCGTGTTACTCCGAAGCCTGAGGGAAGAGTGAGACCCCTTCCTCTGTGCCCATGTTCGCCTCAGGGTGCTGAGGGGAGTTCCGAAGTAGAGAATGTTTTCAACTATTTCCAGTGCCTGTCCCAACAGAAATCTCCAAACAGGGGTTTGGGGTGGTTTTTTTGAACATTTTATGTATTTATGAATGATTTATGCATGCTGAGAGTTGTATTTTCTATGTTACCCCAAAGCCTGAGGCGGAACGGAGACCCTTGCTCTCTGCCCATGTTCACCTCAGGGCACTGAGGGGAGTTTTGAGATAAGAATGTGAGGCCGGTGAATGTTTTCAACTATTTCCAGTGTTTATCCAAATAAAAAAGGGTTTTGAGGTGGTTTTTTTTAGCATTTTGAGGGCTGTGTTTTCTGCTTTACTCCACAGCCTGAGGGCAGACAGGACCTTTCCTGCATGCCCATATTCAGCTGAGGGGTGTTGTGAGGTGGGAACGTGAGGCAGCTGAATGTTTTTTGCTCCTTCCGCTGCTTATCCCAACACAAATTCTAAAAAACCCAATTTTGGGGGTGTTATTTCAATGATTTATGCATGTTGGGAGCTGTTTTTACTGCGCGCTGGAGAACGCCGCGCCATTCCCGCCAAAACCCCGTGGTGGCCACGCCTCCTCAAGAGCTACTAAATGGCCGCGAGGCGCGGTGGTCACGCCCCTTTAGTCACAACTGATTGGTCGCGGGGCGCGGTGGCCACGCCCCTTTGGCCGCAGCTGATTGGCCGCGAGGCTGGCGCCCCGCCAATGCCGCGAGTGGTGGCCACGCCCCTTCTTTTCGTCTGATTGGCCGCGAGGAGTTGTGGCCACGCCCCCTTTCCTGCGCACCTGATTGGCCGTCGCGCGGGAGCCCCGCCAACGGCGCGAGGGTTGGCCACGCCCCCTTTTTTTCCCCTGATTGGCCGCGAGGCCGGCGCCTTGCCAATAGTGTGGAGGGGGTGACCGCTCCCCTTCGGACGCAGCTGATTGGGCACGGGGCGGGCGCCCCGCCAATGCTGCGCGGGGTGGCCACGCCCCCTCAGGCGCAGCTGATTGGCCTAGATGCGGTCTGGCCCCGCCCCCTTGCTCTCAATTGATTGGCCGCGATTCCCCCCCACCCCCTTCTGCGGCCCCGTCCCGCGGTGTCGCGTGCAGGCACCGCCCCCGCCGGGCGGGCTGCGCTTTAGCTGGGCGCGGACTCTTCAACCGCGCCAGTGGGTGCCGCGCCGCGCGGCCGGGAGGGAGGCGGCAGCGTCGCAGCAGAAAGAAGCTCGGCGGGCGCAGGCAAGCGAGGGCCGGGAACTGGGAGAAGGGCGAAGGGCGGGGGGGGATGCGGTGAAGGGAAAACGCGGGTTTGGGAGGGTGGGAGGGGGGAAGCGGGGCCGGGCGGCGGTTGGTTCCCGCGGCGGGAGCGGCGGCGGCGCTGAGGCGCATGCGCGGGGAGTGGGGTGGGGCGGGGTTAACTGCTGTGGTGAGGGGGGCGTGGCCAGGGCGGAGCCGGCTACAGATGCCCGCGGGGATCCCGCAGTGGCCGCGCCCCCGCCCAGCAAGCCACGCCCTTCTTGCCATGACCACGCCCCTTCCCTTGGGGCGCTGCCTTGTCCGGTTTGCTTATAGAATCAGAGTGGTTTGGGTTGGAAGGGTCCTCGGAGCCCATCCAGTCCCACCCCTGCCACAGGCAGGGACACCTCCCACTGGATCAGGGGCTCCAAGCCCCATCCAACCTGGCCTGAAACCCCTCCAGGGATGGGGCAGCCACCACTGCTCTGGGCAACCTGGGACAAGGCCTCCCCACCCGCACAGCAAAACACTTTTCCCTCACATCTCATCTCAATCTCCTGTCTTGCAGCTGAAAACCTTTCCCCCTCATCCTGTCCCTGCACTTCCTGATCAAGAGCCTCTCCCCAGCTTTCCTGGAGCCCCTTTCAACACTGGAAGCTGCTCTAAGGTCTCCCCGCAGCCTTCCCTTCCCAACCCCAACTCTCTCAGTCTGTCCCTGGCAGAAATACTCAGAGAGTGACAGGGCATCTTCGTCAGGCAGGAAAAGTTTCGGATAGTTGTTCCAAAAATCTGGCTCATGTAGAATCATAGAATCGCTTGGTTGGGAAAGCCCTTTGGGATCATCGAGTCCAACTGTACCTGTCTTCTACTAAACCAGATCCCTGTGCACCTCAACTATTGTTTTTTTAAACACTTCCAGGGGTGGTGACTCCTCTCCTTCCCTGCGCTTGTACTACAGCCCTAATAGGACGAGGAGTAAAGGTTTTAAGGTGAAAGAGGAAAGATTGAGATGAGATATTAGAAAGAAATGTTCTCTGTGAGGGTGGTGGGTTTTGGCACGCTTACTGTAAGAAGGACATTGAGGGACTGGAACATGTCCAGATGATGATAATGCAGCTGGGGAAGGGGCTGGAGAACAAGTCTTACAAGGAGCAGCTGAAGGAGCTGGGGTCATTTACCTGGAAGAGGCTGAGGGGAGACTTCATCACTCTCTGCAGTTCCCTGAAAGGAGGTTGTGTTGAGGTGGGTGCTGGGCTCTTCTCCCAAGTGACAAGTGATAGGACAAGAGGAAATAGCCTCAAGTTGCAACAGGGAGGTTTAGATTGGGTATTAGGAAAAATTTCTTCCCCAGAAATGTTCCCAGGTCCTGGCAGAAGCTGCCCAGGGAGATGGTAGAATCCCCATCCCTGGAGGCGTTTAAAATATGGGCAGATGAGGTGCTTGGGGATCTGGTTTAGTAGTGGACAGGTACAGTTGGAATTGGTGATTTCATGGCCTTTTCTAGCTAAGCAGTTTTGTAATTCTGTTGTTGAATGGCCTGCTAAAAAGTTTTTCCCCATCTTATAAGCCCCCTTGGAGTGTTGAAAGGCTGCTCTAAGATCTCTTAGGAGTCTTCTCCAAGCTGAACAACACAAGCTCTTTCAGCCTCTCTTTATAGGGAAGGTGTTACAGGCCTTTGATTTTTGTGGCCTCCTCTTGACTTGCTCCAACAGCTCCATGTCCCACCTGTGCTTAGGGCTCCAGAGCTGGATGCACTTTGTAATGCACGGATCAGTAGGTAGACGGAAAGCTTCAGCCTGCATTGTCATGTTTGAATTTTTATATCTCTTTGTAATTCGTGTGTTAAAACTCCTCTCTTGTAACTGAGCTGGACAGATTGCCACAGATTCCCCTGCCTTCCAGGAACCAAAGTGACCGGTTTAAAAAAGAAAAGGGAATCCACGTGACTGCAGTCTGCTGTTTGTCAAAGGGTAGAGATTTCCTTTTTGTGCTTAATTTAATAAAAAGGAAACATTAAACTGGCTGAAGCATGGTTATAATGCTCGTAGGTGTACCACCTCAGAGTCTGTGTGCTTTAGGGCTCTCCTTCCTTACTGGTCCACGTTGTGAAATCCTGTCCATGTTCTGGGCAGTTTAAATTCCAGTCATCTTGCTCAACCTGAGAGCCAAATGGATCTAAAAGCATTATGGATCTTTATAGTTAAGATGTGCACAACCTACTCACAGAGGCCCCTGTTCTGCACTGCCCAGAGGGGTTAAGTTTAGCATGTGTTAAAAATGACTTCACACATTTCATTGCAGACACATTATATTAGACACTGAACAGGATTTAGTTAATGGTGTGGTGATAGACTTGGAAAGAACGTATGATTCCCTGTTTAGAAGCAGTTACGAACAAGGAGAAAACCAACTCTTGTTCAGAGATTTTAATGAGTTGTTGGTTTTATCATAAATGATTCCTAGTGGGTCCCACTCAAAGTCCTTTTTGATGTTTTTTTTTGTGATTAGAACTGTTTGGGTGATCTTAAATTGAGTTCTCTTACTGTTCAGAAAGATCCTCTCTAGATGTCCCTATGCTTTGCTTTTTCATCGAAGAGGAGGAATTTGCGCTTCTGTCTTCTGGGGAGTGCAAACCCCGGGGCTGGCAGTTTCATCTGTATAAAACCGCCTGCGCAGTGAGCACTGCGGAAAGCTGAGACTCCCCACATAATCCTGTTTGGGTTTTGTTTGCCAACCTATTAATAGAACAAAATACTAAAATGCTTAAATACTCGTCACGATGAACCTGGCTGCTTTTGAACTGAAGACAAAAGCTGCCTCCTGGGATGTTTTTTTTCTCAACGGCTGGTCCGAGGTGTGTGGAGTGTGGACTTCCTTTCCTTTCTCTTTCCTACTCCTAACCAGGACATACCCAGTGGGACCAATATCTCCTTTGCGGTCACTGCTGTAAAGTATTGTGTGAGAAAATGCAGATGATGCCATTGAGCTGCTCTCTCTGTTCTTGGAAGCCATTAGGATCCTTCAAGTGCTGGGAAAAAGAGGAGAGGTAGGTGAGGGATCCTCAGGAGGATGCCTGGAGCCAGGCAGGGGTTGAAGAAGCTGCCCAAAGTGAGGTCCCGCGCTCTCAGCACTCGGAGCTCTCAGCGGCTCTCGCTGCCGGCAGCACAGCTGAGGCAGTGCTGCAGCAGCGCCTGTCTGCCAGAGCGCTGCTTTATTTTTGTCCGGTGATTAGCAGGGAGGCTGTCCAAGAGGAGCTAGGGATTACAGGGCAAACAACACAAAGCTGTAGGGAACCTGGTTCTGCCCATCGTGTTGTAGGCGGATCAGCGTTGCTCATGCAGCTGCCATCTCCTCTGCAGGTTTTCTCCAAGAGGCCATAAAGAAGGTTGAAATACAGTATTTTTAGACACTCTTGCTGAGCTTCCTTTTGGGTGTTTCACCAGATGCTGCCTACTGCTAGTGACTTTGCTTTCCCTTTGAAATGCCTTCTAGACAAAGAACAAACATTGGAAGTTCACTTATCAGAAACATTGTGACTCTATAAGCAAACTGGAAGCAGCTGTATCAATTTGAAATATTATTTGTAGGCCCTTAAATTTGAAAACAAACCAAGACAAATAGTAAGTGTAAAAATCTCCCCTTGGTCTCCAGGAATGTTACTGTTAACCAGAAAGTTTCAGGTGCTTGGGATGAGAAGAGAGCAGGAGGAGCCTGATGAGTCCTATGCCCAGGGAGTGTTGTAATTGAAAACGAAAAGTGAAATGATCACAAAAAGCCCACTAAGACAAAGCAATCCTCCCCACTCTGAGCAGAAATCACCCCAAAACGTTGTGTAATGAAAGCGATGTTGTGCAAGGAGGGGAAGAGTCAAAAAGTGAAAGGACTATAAACAAAACCTGGGAAGGGAATGCCACCCTGCGTGTAGGCAGGGCTGTGGCTGGGCGCTGTAGTGTTTATCTTAACAGAGCACTGCTGATTACCAATGTGAAGCCATGAGTTTCAGGATTTAGAGCATTTCTGTTGAGGAAATGGCCAGTGAGGCCTAAGGAATAAGCAGAGGTGGCAGGGGAAGAGGAGTGGGGTCACTGGGGGATGAGGGACCATAGATATGATGAGAGCAGGGGCAGGGTGTGGGTCAGGGAGAGCCAGGGCTGGGGCAAACTGCAATTTCCACCTATATTCTCTTGGGCAATGAAGGCATTAGGGGAGGGCAGGCATAAAGTTGCTTTAAACATCAGTTGCCGCACCGTGCGTGTTTGGTATTTGTTTCTTCCCTTCCCTAGTATTTATTGGATGTCTGCTTTTCTTTTGCAATATGTTTTTCAAGTGGAGTGCGTGTTGAGCAGATGAAAAGCAAACTGTTGGCCAGTTTAGTAGCATTTCAGCTGTTTTGGTTGTGAAACCTCAAGTAGCACACAATGGAAAGAATCCCTGAAATGGTTTACCTATGACAAAAAAGCTTTGCCTGCAATGAAGACGCAGCCTCTTCCTGAATACCATGTCGCAGTGCTTGCCTTCCCCCTTCCCCCCCACCCCCCTTCCCCGCCAGGAGATAATAGCTTTGGCTCTGGAAACTCACTTCCAATAAGGGTGGAGTGAAATGATTTTTGCTGCTTTCTGCCAAACTGATATACAATCTGTCGAAAAGATAATTAAACAATTCTTGTGGAGCCAGGCACTGGTTGCCTTTGATTTTTTTTGCAGCCGATACTTTGTTTTACTCCTATACTTCTGTGTGTATGAGAAACTCCCAAGACAGTATCAGCTTTGACAAAGGTATTTTTATGTCAGGAACACACCTGAAGTGTCTCACACGACTGTTTTCAGGGCAGAAACATGGTGTGAAGTTTGCCAGTTGCTCAGTTAACTGAGCCATTTCTCTCTTCAGAAGCATTTTATTTGTTTTTTTAGCTGTATTGTAATTTGAGCATTTTCTGTCAGGAACTCCCGGTTAGTTAGTGGTTTGTCAGTGCTCTTCAGTTTAATGTTTGTGGTTCAGTTTGAGGGTACTTCGATTTCTTCCTCTTTCCCCTAAAACAGGGCAGGAAAAATTCCCCCAAACTCAAAAAAACCCCTTAAAATAATTTGCAAATTGCCATTTAGGAAATTTGAAAGTGTACAGAAGGGTCTGTAGTGTTGGAGGGGATGTGGTCAGGTTAAAATGCAGCACTCTGAAAATGCTGTGCTGCAAGTTTTTGAATAGCCTCCATCCTCATATGGGTATGAGATGTGTATCTCTAGATCGTGGTTTGCCTGAGCAGCAGCTCCGCTGTGTGTGGACGGTTCCTGGCTTTGAGGAACAGCAATCTGTGGCTGTTACGTCAGCTGGGCTAAGGAAGGCAGTCGGTAAAGCTGGAGCAGCTCTAAACCCATGGCTCTGTGTCTGTAGGTATCAGGCTGACAGCATTCTGAGAGAGCTTCTTGGGATTCCCAGGGACAGATCTAACCCGAGGACCCCTGTGAGTTCGTAGTTACCCCACAGAGAAAGTGTGGGCTCCGGTTCTCTCCCCTGGATGATTTAGCCAGGCTAAATCCCTTTGACTTGAGATAGTTATTTGCTGTATGCGAGGGCTGAAGAGGCTTAGTTGCCTGAATCTGTGCTCCTTTAGATTTCAATATGCTGTTACCAGAGTGGAAAGCCACAAGGCCATGAGTCAGCCAGATGGTGAGAGCATTCAGAATTACCTGAGCCTTTGCGATTTGGGGCTTTAGCTCCCATCAGTGCATTTCCCTGTCCAAACTCGCTAATGGAGCTCTTACCGAATGGCTGGCCAACAGAAAGGGCTTTGGCCTGAGTTCCTCTGTAGTCTGAAGGTACCGGCTCATTGGGAAAATAATTTTTAATCATTTATCATGATTTTTAATGGCATCATCAGCATGAGGGCCACCAAACCTGGTCCTGGTGGTGCTGAGTAGGTGATGTATAGAAATTAAAACCTCATGGGTGAAGTAAACGTGGAGCAGTGGAAGGTGAACGAAGCATACGGAGTGTGTTGGGCAGTACTGGATCATGTGGCTCTTTATGTTTTTCTTCCAGTTTTGAGGGTTAAGGAGAAAGGCTGATGCTTCTCAGTGCCTTAGGTTTCCACAACTCCCTTTAATGTTTGCACCTTAAGTGTTAAACCTCAACTTATAAACAAGCCAAGGCTTCAGACAGGGAGTTTGCATTTCTTAAGATCCATATGTGGCAGTCTCGGAATCCTTGACCCCGTATGAGATCTGTGCATTGAAAATTGCTGAGCGAGGCAGTTGCTGTGGAGATCAAAGGAACTGAAGACATTAAAAGCAGGGCAGTGGAAATGCTGCTCAGCTCCAACCGGGTAAACAGAGAATTGACTACGGAATTACTGTGCTACACTCACTTTTGTTATTACTCCCTTGTTGTTCCTGGTTTTGTCTCTAGCTTCTTAAGGAAGGCCTGACAGCAGCTTATCTTTCAGGCTTTTAGGCCACCTTCAATTAAATCTTTCATTGGGTTTATTTAACCCCTTCCTAAGCAAAGCTGACAGCACAGTGTGAGGCAGTGATTCCTGCTCCGCAGGCAGTGGAGCAGATGCAGTGAGAGCTGGCAACAGAGCTGATGACAAGAGATGATGGTTCCCAAACTTTACTCCCAAAGCTTGGGAGCCCTTTGTCCAAGCTATGGCAAGCTGCAGGTGAAAGAGGTTGTGAAGGAAAACTGTCTTTACTCAAATTGTTATCAAAGAATATTGTGTTTGCTTTGTGCAGGCAGTGCATAAATAAAGAACTGGATACAAATGCAGAGGAAAGACTTTGTAGGAAACATTTAGAATTTAACAGTTTGCTGTTTTTAAGGCATTAGCTTTGATGATTGGTCTCTAAAGTGTATTTCTGAGAATATGTAATAAATTAATTAATCAAATGCTTACTTTATATAGATTTATGTCAAATATATTTCTTCCAGTAGTGCCTCCGAGAGTATTTCAGAGTGTTTCATCATGTGATAGGTGTTCCGCTTTGCTGAGCTTGTTACAGGCAGCTCCCATTTCTGTGATACTGTTGGTATTGACTCATTTAAGTAAAAAAAATAATAAACGAAACCAAAAAGCAGCTCAAAAAGTAACTCATCTCCAGAGCAGGTTAAAATAAAATCCAGCCAGAGTTCTGGAGTGGGAGTGCGTAGAGGTGCATCTCTGTATGTGCATATACGTGTACCCATACATACACTCGCAGATGTATTTTAAAATACATCCTCCCAGTCATGTGGCGTATGGTCGTTTTTCAATTTGGGCGAGGTGAGATGACGGTCTGGAACTTTGGGAGTCTGATTTCTCAGACTTCTGGAGTCACAAATGCAGGGAGGTGTGAATGCTTACTCCCCTGAGAGGTAACGGCTCGCATTGCACATGGAACAACTGAGTGCTGCAGAGGGAAAGCAGCAAGGATGTTCTTGTCTGATGTGGGAGGGAGTTTAGTCTATCCTTGTTCTTTAGATAATGTCCTTTTTTATGGAATCTTTGAACAATGTTGAAAGAATGAAATATATGACAGAGCTGTTGTATTGTTCTGTGTCATGAAAATGAGAAAATTTACCTGGCCCGTGTTATTTTCAGGTTTGCTGTAAACTACCTGCCATAGCTATAATGACACCAGCCCTCAGAGAGGCAGCAGCAAAAGGTCATGGTATCCACTTGTCACCTTCTTTGTCCTCTAGAGCTATGGAGTCTGATACAGCTTTGTGCATGGAAAATTCCAGAGCAGTGGAAGAGAAGATGAAAGAGGACTCCATCGCACAGATTACGTGCTCAGTCCTGGGGTTCCCCACTGCTGAGCCCCACCTCAGGAATGATATCTTCAGCGTGCAGCATTTCGGTTCTCCACCATCCTCCAAGCACTATCAGTCTGTCTTGTTAATGAGTAGGAATTCTGCCTTTAGCAACAGAACCGGTAAGCAAACAAAAGTGGGAGGGCCTGACTGCTCCAGGATGAGGAATTCGTTACCTAACGGTGCTGACACGTCATTTGGTCTGGTCGGTCATTCGGAACCTGAGGGACAGGCCAAAGGGAAAACCTTTACAGAGACCACATCTCTGAATTTGGCAGACGCGCAGAGACTTTTGGATTCAAATGTAACTGAATCCAGCAACGCAGAGGAAATGCAGCTTTTAAATGGTAAATGGTACAAGAAGAATGGGTTTTTGGGTAAGGCGTTGGAAGTCTGCACTGGAACAGTAAAAGGGGATTTATTGCACCAAATTCTTCAAGGGCCTTCGGAAGGGATTTTAAGCTGCACCCGGGAGGAGGTGTACGCTCGCTTACTGCAGTGTGTCACTAAGCAACAAATGGAAATCAGTCGCGCCAAAAGAACTCAGAAACGTTTACAAATGCTCCTGGCAAAGCATGTTATCAAACACTGTGATCAGCAGCTGAAATGCTTCGTGAAACATCAACTACAAAGAATGAAGGTTTTCCACGAGCCAGCCAGGTTTCTGAGCGGTGGCTCCCTCAGGTGCACGGAAGGTTGTCCAGAAAACAGCGCAACTACTTTGGAGAGTAGTTCGAGTACGGATGTACAGAATGGAGTTAGCGTTGCACCAGGTGAACTCCGAGGGTTTGCACTTTTTACCGGTGGGCTGCTGTCTCGCGTAGAGAAGGATCTGGACTCTGACGCAACGTGTAGCAGCTCAGATGAAGACGGTGAGGAACAGACTGTAAGAACAGCTGTGGAAGCGTAAGTGTTAAATTCCTGCTAGACTCACGTGCTTCATGCTTATAAATCAAGATGGAAGGGTCTAGACCTGCAGATTCCTTGTGGTGGGAGTAACCTTGCTCAATAGATAGTCCTGCTGGAACCAGCAGGGCTGCCTGTGCGAGCAGGGTTTGGTGGGGCAGGCAGGAAGGCAGAGCTGCTCCTAACGGCAACGTTTAATTGCAGCTGCTTCACTAGGCTGTCAAGAGTCTGTACTGCACTCTGTCAGTTTACGTTATGTTACTACTGCTAATTACTTAAAACTTGGATGGTGCTGTAATTCAAATAGCGACAGCAGTGCTGTAAATTGTATTTTTGGCCAGCATGAAAACAATTTCATTCTAGAGTTATTGAGGTCAGTGTTAGGATGTTGAAATCCACTGTGCTGTGTTAAAGAGTAGAAGTGTTCTTCTGGTGCAGGGGTCAAGCCATTTAGTATTAGGGGGGTTGTATAGTGAAAACATTTAGTTCTTAGGATTATGGATTTAAAAATGTTAATTTCCTTCCTGAAGTTGTTCTGCTGCTGTGAAGGAAGCCAGCAGTGATGGATTTATTGTTGCCGGTATCTTTTTCAAGAATAACTAGGGGGAAATTAATATCATTAATACTGCCTTGCATGGACAGGGATCCTGTCGGTACAAATCATTGTACTTTGGAAAGCAGTGGTGGGTAAAAGTAGCAGACGGTAGCTTTCTTCCCCAAGGGAGGTACAGCCTCCTCTTTCTGTTCTTTTTTTTTGCCCTACCCTGCTACGCTGTTAACACAACCTCTTTGGTCGAGAAAGTTTAGAAGGAGGTGAAAGGGTGGTTGCTTTCCCCTCCTCCCTGCTGCTGGAGAGAGCAGAGGATGTTGTAAGGTCTGCTGGGATGTGCTGGTCAGGGCAGTGATACGCGGAATCGAGCTTCACACAGCACAGCAGCTTGGCAGGAGCTCTGCGGCACCTGCAGTTCTAGCATTTGAAGTCAGGATTGGTTTTGTGTTTCCTGATTTCTTTTTATCCTCTCTGCTGCTAGGGAGCCTCTAGAAAGCATTAGGAGTGACAGTAGTGTTTGAGGAAAAGTAGAACTGAATATTTAAAACCATAGATTTCTTGGTCTGTTTCTTGAAAAGTGTGATGTGCAGAAGAAATAAGAGAAGCTTTGCCTTAAATTGAGAGTCATGCTCTGCTACATGTTCATGGTTTCAGTTAGAGCAGCTTCCAGATAGGATGGTTGTATCAAATCCCTGTGTGTTTTAACTGTAGGTCTCGAAAACAGAGAGGAGAAGTGCAAAGTAAAAACTACTTTGTTTTGTTTAACATATTGTCAGAATGGTAAATACTGTCCTGAAGTCCACACAGAGCATATTGACTAGCCAGCTAAGTCAGGATCACCTAAAGTATTTGAGCTTGCAAAAGAATTCTTCTCCTTTTGAAGTGCATTAATGAAAAAACAGGATTTTGGGCCCTTCCCAGCGTAGGAGAATACGCATTCTTCTCCTAGCTGATAAGTTTGAACTTCTGAGTAATAGCTCTGCCTCTAGGATTCTTATCTCATGATTACAGGAACTGGAAGAGAAAAACTGATGAGAAACTATTTATTCTCACAGTGCGGCTGGTAATGTAAGACTTGGACCAAAGTTCTATGCGAGGGTTTCCTTTTTTCTTCCTGCCAGGGACAGTCGAATTTCTAACTCTTGCCTGCCAGTCCTTTTACCTTTATTTCTTCTTGTGGCTTCTGCATTCCTTATGTTATCTTTCCACTTGAGGCTTACTCAGTGTGTTTTGTTGCACCCAGAAGATTATTGAGTACAGAGATCCCCGCTTTGGCTCAGGAAATTCCCAACTGCTGCCGCTGGAGCTGCTCCCGCCGTGCCTGCCCAGTTGTGAGCCTGGCATCTTGGCCTCTGCTGGTTGGCAGGAGCTGACTCAGTGAAACCCTTTATTTAAGGGTTGTTTTTTTCCTCCATTTTTGATGTCCTCACTGCTGCTGTGCAGCAGTGAGGGGGTTAGCAGTGTGCATTAGCCAAGGCCTCACTGCATCAGCAGTGCGGGAGTCCCTGGGCCAGCCAGCTTAGAGTTAACACATTGCCTGAATCAAGCAGAAGACTTTGTGTGCATAGGCTGAGGCAACACTGGAATTAACATTGCAGCAAGGACAGGCTGTCTGTTATTTGCATTTATCATTTTCTTAAGGTTGGAATGCTTTTCTTCATTTCTCCTGTTTCTCTAAGGTTTGTCTTTGTGGCTAAACGGCTACGCTTTTTCCTCTAGCTGACAAAGGTGAATCAGTTGTTGAGCAGCACAGCTGCAGAGATCTGCTGGCTTTACCACTCTGAGGCTCTTAGGATTGCCTTTCAGCTGGACAAAAGAAACAAACACAGTTCACATCTTTTTTTTTATTTCTGCTAAGTGGATTTCTTTGAAATGCCTTTCTTTCCTAGGGAATCGACTCTTGGTGCTCCCCAGAAGCTGTGATCATGTGGGTGAGACAATGCTCCTTTCCTCACCTGTGGCTTGTTTCTCTAGAGTCAAAACTTTTACTGACCTGGGCAGACTCTTCTTCTGTGATATCCTTCATAATACTGAACTGTGGATGTTGAAAGGTTCCGTTAAGACAGTAATGAGTGGGAAAAACATTTAGCTTTGGCCCATATTGCAGTATTCTGATTTAACTGGAGGGTGTAATCATGCCTAGACTGGCCAGTGTCATGTCTGCCATGCTATTGATCCTCTTTTGGGGGAGGAGTCAATCCGATGTGCAAGGGAGAAGAACCTGCCCTTACTCTGTTTACCTGACAACAAGCTGTTTCCCATCAGGAGGAAGAAGTTGATTTCGGCTCCAATTCTTCACAGTAGAAAAAAACCTGGAGCTATTCTTAGCATTTTGAAGCTGTTCATTCTCATTATCCTGAGCAGAGTTTTGCCCGATGAATGTTGACATAAGAGCTGTATCTCAATGCTTTGTGTCTCAACTAAGACTGTCTCTATCCATCCATTTAAATACCTTTCTTGTTCGGTTGCAAGGAACTGTTATGAGATATTTGGACCATTCTCCTGCCTGCTCTGTTCCGTAGGTGCTGTCCTCAGCAATCATCATCTCTGGTCTGCTGATGAAGGCAGTTCTTCACTGCACTTACTGAGTTTCCCTTATTCCTAGAGTAACTGGAAAGCCTCATCCTATTTCTAGAGCTTCATCAAAACATATTTGGTTCTTTGAGTATTTGATAAAGAGAAATACGAAAAAAACGGTTCTTTTGGGAATTTTGTCATCTTGCTGCTCGTGTGAGCTCATGAATATCTTTAACCCTTCTGTTTTCATGGAAGGTTTCCTACACAGAGCACGGAATTCCCATCAGTAACTTGAAGTGTGTTCCAGTATCATCCCAGCCTTTGGGTGTAGGAGGTTCCCTGGACACCACACAGGGGATGTGGAACAATAGCACTTCTCTCTGGTGTCTCAGAGGCAGGTGTTTGGTGCTGTTCACCAGCTCCCTGCGAGGCGCTAGCAACCAGAGTGGACAGAGGGCACCAGGAGGGTGTCACAAAGCTGGCCATGACTTTCAGGATTTCCACCTAACATCGATCACTAGAAACACAACATAGACAATGTTTCACCAGCTGAGTTTACTGGGAACTTACAGTAGAATCGTAGAATGGTTTGGGTTGGAAGGGACCTCAAAGCCCATCCAGCTCCAAACCCCTGCCATGGGCAGGGACACCTCCTACTGGATCAGGGGGCTCCAAGCCCCATCCAGCCTGGCCTTGAACACCTCCAAACTTGTTGTCTTCCTTTTGGTTCATCAAGATGGAAAATTAACTATAGGAATGATCACAGATGTCAAACAAGGTGAATTGGGAGAGGGAGTGAGTTCTAACTTTTTCAGCAATGCAGCTTTGCTCTGGGAGCTCCACCTTCCAGGCCATCTCCACATCCTTTCTCATGTCTTTTGTGTGTGTTCCTGCTGCGGTTGGACGTTCTGGCTGTTTACAGTGTACCACAAAGAGCTCTGATGCTGAGGTGGTTATTTGGGAAACCTTTAAAGCTGCAGGGTACAGAATTGTTCTTCTCCATGCTTCCAGAGTGAGGAGATACATCGCTGGAGTTCTGGGAAGGCCCCGTTGCTCGTTCCATCCAGCACCAATACTTTACCTGATTGATTGGAGACAAAAGCTGCTTACAAGAGATTTTTCTGCAAAACAAGTAGCTCTATCTATGTGTGAGCAGCTCTGTGCCACGCTGCCCCATCCTCCTCCCTTTCACATCACTTTGTGGGATTTTTTTCCTCCTGAAATATTTTCCTGATTTTCCTCTGTTTTTTGAAAGACACATTTTACTGATTATCCCTGGCAACCTCAGGCCTGACAGAGAAACCCTGGTATATTTTTCAGTGCCCACAGGGTTTATTGTGCCTGAAAACTTTTATAAGGAACACGCAGAGATAGTAAATCTTTCTCTATTTCCCCTTCCTGTCCCCTTATGTTTTTTTTCCACCCCCCTTCTTTCTTTCTTTCTTTTCTCCCCTCTTCTTTCTTTCTTTTCCACCCTCTTCTCTCTTTCTTTCCCCCCCCTTCTTTCTTTCCCCCCCCCTCTTATTTCTTTCCCCCCCCATCTTCTTTCTTTCCCCCCCCTACTTTCTTCCCCCCCCCCTTCTTTCTTTCCCCCCCCCTCTTCTTTCTTCCCCCCCCCTCTTCTTTCTTTCCCCCCCCTCTTCTTTCTTTCCCCCCCCTCTTCTATCTTTTCCCCCACTTCTTTCGTTCTTAGAGAGGAGATGGGAAGCCTGCTTTTAGTGCAAACACTCGGTGAGGAGGAGAGTGGTGGGGCGGAGAGACTACAGGAAGGAAGAAACTATTATGACTGGTATCTCCTGATCTAATCTGTTTGTTCTAGATAATTTTCCATTTTCCAGGCATTTTTTCTCATGGCCAATTGAGCAACATCCCCGCAGCTCTGTGGGCTGCGCTGCGGAAGGCACCCCTCGAGGGCTGGGATTATTGCACAGCTTTGAGCTGCGTTGCAAGGGGAAGCTGTTCGGTTTTGCAAGGTCAGGTCCCAGTTTTCCACTGTGCTTTGTACCTGATATGAGAACTGAATTCTGGGTTTGGGAAGGGAAGAAGCAGTCTGCCAGGGCTAAATACTGCTCTCCATTTTTCTTACACACAAACCCCCAGTTGTTTTCAGTTATTAAGACGTTTTTAGTTTATAAGTTCAGGAAACGTCTTATTTGCATGGAAGATTAACATGAGGGCTTTTGAATACGGTTCACTTCATAGGTGCTACTACTGTGCTGATTTTGAATGTTTTGTACGTTGCTTTTTCATTAATTTCATTCTCTCAGTTCTTGGCTCCTATCACTGGGATGTGGGAGGAGAATTTTTACAAAGGAATGAAAGAGAAGATAGCATTGTGTTACCTTCTGTTTTCACTCTAGGGATACATCTGTTATTGCAGAATGTATTCAGCCTGACCTGCTTGAATTTCCTTAAGATGGATTTACAGCTCCGTTAGGATCCCACATGCATTTACTGTTTTCCTCTGGAGATCCCATGCACAGCAATAAAAACTCGCTTTTGAGCGAGGCTGTTTCCTTACAGCACCAGAGCAACGTTCCTACGAGTGAGGATCCTGAATCCGAACTTCCAGTCACATTAACAGTTTTGCAGCTGCTGAAAGCAAACTGAAAGGTTTTAATGAAAGGCAGGAAGTTTTACAAGTTGCAACCTGCGAGGGAACCTCAGGGCCAGGAGCGCCAAAGCTTTGGGGTTGGATAGGTGTTGAATACATATTAAATAACTTGGCATTGCTCTTCTGAGCGGCAGTTTAACACATAGGCAGTGTGGTATAATAGAATAGAAGGTCTAATACCCCGACATGTGTGTCTACATGATTTATCAGGCACTGACAGAGGCCGCCCAGGGCAGTGGTTGAGTCCCCACCCCGGTGGTCTTTAAAAGCTGGGTCGATGAGGTGCTCAGGGGTCTGGTTTAGTATTGGACAGGTACGATTGGACTCTATGATCTCAAAGGTCTTTCCCAACCAAACAACTCTATGAGTTTATTATAACTTCACACGCTTAATTAAATGGGAGACAAGAGAATTTGGTGCTTGATACCAACTTCTGATTCATCTGTGGTTTACAGCTACCTGGTTTCTTTTGCTAAGCTGTGAATGTTTGTTTTAATTGAAATTTTTGTTTACAAACAACAACAAACTGTCTTTATCAAATCTTGTAAAGGGAGGGCAGCATTATTTCATTTTATAGATGAGATGTATTTAATGAGAATCCACTTCAAAGGGATGCGTTTGGTGCCTTTGAAGCTCAGCCCATGTGGGCCCCTGGAACAGGAAATCACTTAAATGCTTTCCTTTTCACATGAAATGAAAAGGGTGCATAAAGACTTCTCAAAATAGGAATCCTCTCCTGTAACCAGGTTTTCATTCATACTGCTAAATATGGGTTAGGAATGTAACTTCAGATGTCAGATTTGAGTATATTGACCCCTGCTCTCTTTTATCGAGGCTGAAATAGCTGTAAGTGAGTCTGTTTCCATCCAGACGTTACCTAGCTGTTGTGGGTGAGAAACAGTTTTCTGTTGGGGAATTTAAATAAACCGGATTTTCAATTAGCGAACTTTAATTACTGATTTTGGCACTGAAAAAAGATAAACCTGAATGTCCATATTGGAACTTGTGTGCATTATGAATTCCCCTTCATCTCGCCTCCTGGGGATAGACTGGGCAGCTCTAAAACTCAGTGAAATTTCCATCCTCAAGCTCCTACAAATGACCCAAACCAGGAAGGCTGCAACTGCCCAAACCTCCGTTCCTTGTGTTTTTCACCTCTCTTTCCTGCAGATCAGCCTGTGGGGGTTTAACCTCCCAACGAACTCCGTCCCAGCCCTGCTAAGCAACCAGCTGAGTGTGTCCAGTTGCTCCTCTGTTCCTTCATCCCAGCATACAGCATCCTTTCACTCCAGGCCCTTGTAAAAAGTACCCCCCAGCTTTCTTGGAGCCCCTTTCAGCACTGGAAGCTGCTCTAAGGTCTCCCCAGGGTCTTCTCTTCTCCAGGCTGAACAACCCCAACTCTCTTGTCCTGTCCTCCTAGCAGAGGTGCTCCAGCCCTCTCATCATCTTTGTGGCCTCCTCTGGATCCTTTCCAACTGTTCCATGTCCTTCTTAGGCTGGGGACTCCAGAACTGGACGCAGAGCTCTAGGTGGGGTCTCACCAGAGTGGAGCAGAGAGGGAGAATCCCCCGTCTCGCCCTGCTGGCCACGCTGCTTTGGATGCAGCCCAGGACATGGCTGGGTTTCTGGGCTGTGAGTGCACCTTGGTGGCTCATGTTGAGCTTCTCATCCATCAGCACCAAGTCCTTCTCCTCAGGGCTGTTCTCAATCATGTTGCCCCCCCGTGACGTATTGCACGTTCTGTGTTATTTTGTGTTGAGTGTGGGATCCAGGCATAGCGCTGCTTTCCTGGTGCCTTTTCCAAGGGCAGTTGTGTAATAGTTACAGCGAATTTCTAGCCCTGAGTTCCTGGTGTTTTGTTTTGACTCTATTGATGTTGTGCCATTTCAAAGGCAAGAACAGAAGCTGGTTTCCAGGCAGCCCCGGTGTTCCTGAAGTTTCTTTCTTTGCATGTTAGCACTACCTGCTTCCCTGCTCCATGTTGAGGTTTTGTGGAAGAAGCTGGGGTTCTGGGGGTGCTCATGGCATCTAGAAAAAACATTTAAAGCTGTTTTTAGCAAAAGGCCCGAGCAGATCTGCATTTTGCAGGGTATTTTATATACTTGATTAAAGGAGGAGTGGTGCTGGTTTTGCTGGTTGTTTACTTTCCATGGGTTTTTACTTCTCAGGCAGTTAATGTTCTAACTGAGCGCACCTCCAGCAACCAGTTTGGCCTTTTATCATTAACAGCTCTGAAGAGTTATGTAAGCAGAAATGAAGATGAAAAGCACCTGCCAGGCTGTGAGGCCAGCCATCGGAAAAGTTCAGCACTGCAACACACAGCAGTGCTTTAAGGAGCTGGCTCTTTCATTTCTGTTGCTGAGACCTACGTGGAGTTAACAGCTCGGAGCAAGTGTAACGACTGCAGTTTCTGATCTAAACCTTGCAATCACAGTGTGATTCTTCGCAGGAGCCTTGCAGCAGGCGAGCGCTGACTGTGGCATCTCATCACTTTGAAAGATGTGATTTCGCAGATGAGGGAGCAGAGAGCTCTGGTGTGAAATTCTTACCAAACATTTCCTTTGCCGGGGTGTCCAAGCACAGAGCCTTTCCTGTTTATGTGTTCAGTTTGCTTATATAGACTTTTTTTCTCTGAATGCTGATTTTCCTCTTCTCCCCTTCCCACGGTCCCTTCTAAACTTATTTGTGGAAGACTGAAAAATCTTACTCTGTTGCTGCTTAATTCTTTCCCCCACTCTAGTTCTGTAGCATGGATTCTCCCTTCAAGGGGAAATCGCAGCTGTGGTTGATAATTTTGGGTGTTGCTGCACAAATTCCCCAGGCGTGGTGGCTTAGCGGAAACCTTCAGCCGGGTGGGTGTTTTTTATTTGGGAAGTTAAGCTGTGTGTTACGTGTTAGCTTCAACATACGCTATTGGATGCAGTTCTGAAGGTATTAAATGGCAGCAGTGGGTCTGCGGGTGCCAGGAGTCGCTGTGATAAGCAGTTGCCGATGTCTGCAGGTGATAGGGAGAACCGGAGCCCATCTGTTCTGGAGCCGGGGAGTGTTTTGGAGGGAAATCTCAGCCAGGTATGAATTTCTGTTACAGATGGTGACATAAGCGTGAGTCTCCCTAAATAACAAGGTCCTCCAATTGCCCTGTAAGGAATTCCGTTCCATGCTCGTTCCCCACAAATTAAAAATTTTCCTGGAGGCAAAAGGAATTCTCCACTAGTATTGACATTTACGTGACCTGTCGTAATCATTTTCCAACATTGCATGGACCCAGTAACGTTCTGTCGCTGCAGCAAGCTAGTTTTGTCCCCTTGCCTTGCTAATGAATTTCGAAAGAGATCACTGAACTCCAGGCCTCCAGTGCCATTAAATGGTTGCAATTGTGGGTGCATTGTACTACAATTTGGTAAACTCATAATGTTGCCAGTGTCAAAAGGCGGAAGGGAACCCATCAAATCCAGTTCTTGTAAGGGAAGAGAGCTAGTACGGTTGAGATGTTCGATTAATGCAGCTTGATAATAGCTACCTTCCATAGTGGGCCATAATGAACTTCATAAACATTCCCCTCGAGAGGATCCTTTTGCTAATCTTTCCTGAAGTGTTTTGTTAACTTTAGTCATGAGATCAAGAATTGAGATAGTAATCCATCCATGATAGTCTTCCAAATGTAATTCTGGTAGTCCTATGAGACATGTTCTAAATGGATCCTCAGGAGTAGCCAAAGAAAGACAAAAATCTGTCTGACCTGATTGTTTAGCCCAAGTCACCCACATACTCTGGCGGGGATCAATTTTAGAGATAGAGCCAATTGTCAATTCCAATAGCGCAAACAGCATCGTCGTTACCAATGTAATTGTCTTGATTCCCATTGTGAATCTAATATTGTCCGAGATCGAGGAATATATACATGCAATCCACAATAGCTACCTACTATCCAACAGTTATCTACAATAGTTTGCTTTATCTGCATATGCATACAATCCCAAATCAACACTGCTATTACACCCTGATCTGTGTTTTCAGTTAATTGTACTGCTTGATTAAAAGTTCCATCTTGACTACTCAATGGATACCCTAAAAAAATCAGAAAACCACCTTTGCATGGTTAATTGATTTAAATGAGTTTCATTAAAAGCAAAACAGAGTAAGTGCTCTACTTCATCTGATACACAAACTACCTGCCAATATGTATTTTTACATATATTACAATGGATTTTTATCCAAGGTCTGCAGTGTAGGCTGTGCTCTTTACATGCAGTTTGAAGTTGTTCTTTCAAACCATCAGGACCTACGAGTGGGTGGATGGTCGGAGCAAGTACCGTAGGAGGGAGATCCCTAAATCCTGGTCATAAGGTTCGTTGCATCCATGGTGCCAAAGCACTGAATAAACGAATGTCACATCCCCCTTAAGAAGATCAAATAATGGACTTAGTTCTGCGTTAGTAGTAGCCAAATAAGGTTTAACTCGATTGATTGTTCCTAGAAGCTTTTGTAAATCGTTTTAAGTACTATTTGCAATTTGACTTGCTGAGGTTCAATTGTGGCATTCAAAATTTTCCACTCAAGATATTTCCAGGTTTTAATTTTTTCAGGTGCGGCTTGAAGGCCTATTTTCTCTAATACAATCTTTGAAATGGTATTAATTGAGCAACACAACTGCTTTGGGCGATATACGCGGGTGGAAAAGGAATATAAACCATAGCTTGTACTTGTCCAGTAAAATCAGAATTAATAACACCAGGTTATACAAAAAGACTTTGCAAAGTAACATTGGAATGACCCACTAACCAAGCACTTAAACCATTGCCAATAGGACCAAGTGCTTGGAGCTATACCTTGTGAACGCATTAATCCCTTATTGTGATTGAGGAGGCTGTGGAGAAGATCCAAGCGGGAGCATTTACTGTTGTCATGTGTCTCCGCCATGCGCTGGGTTGCTGGTTTCCTTGGTTCTTTAGTGTTAACGGTTTACCCCCAATATCGTATTTGAAACAGCGTTGATTTGTAAAGTCACAACCTTTTTGACATTTATGGTAACAGTCCAGGCATTGTCGAATTCCTGGTTCCTTTTGTCTGTTTTTACCTGTATGGGAATTCTCAAGGCTGCAAATGCATTAACTTTTCTATTCCTTTGCAGTTTTCTAATCTCAGAAGATACTCCTTTTGGACTCTTAAGTCATGCTCTTCTTAGTGTCTGGCTAAAATCCCCTTTGTGGTTGTCTGCACTAGGACCCAGCAGTTGTTGATGGAAGAAGGGATACCGGAATGCAGAGTGTTCTTTGTAAATTGTTATTCCCCTATCATTCCATGCATAGCATAATTGGATACAACCGGTGCTTTTCATGCCTTCTAGTAACTTGAATTAGTTAATCTAGTGACTTGGAATTAGTTAATCTAGCGATTTGATTAGTTAACTTGTTGCTATTAAGTGCCAGCTTTGAATACCCTGTTTGTCTAGGGAGCCTTCTACTTTGGTTACTTATTTCCTTACTATTGCTAATATTGTTTCTTAAAAAAGGTACATTGTGTTAGCACTATCAGCCCAAGAATGTCTTTCCTACAGTGCTTGTTTGTCGCATAGACGGCTTCATGTGACGACTTAGTAGCTAAATCAAGGTAAAAGGCCTCGCTTCATGTTGCAATTGAATCGAGGTAAAAAACCTCTCTTTATGTTACAACTTAATAGCGGAATCAAGGTAGAAGGCCTCTACAAAGAGGTAAAGATGAATGATTTTATATCTTTTTGCAGCTGGGTGAGCTTCTCAAGAGAGCTAGGGGATGGATGGTTTTTTTTTTCCGGAGTGTTGTCTCATAAATTTCATCATGAGTCTCATGGCATCTGGGTGGGATTTAAAGATCTGGACAACTTTCTTATTTTTGCTTTTCACTTTGCAGAGTCAAGTTATCATGAAAATGATAAGCTTCTGGCATTGTTTTCAGTGCCTCCCACCAAGGCAGGCAATCAGCTCTTTATCCGGAGGGCAATCAGTCGGTAGTTTATGAGCTGCCTCTCACTCCCAAATACTTTGCTGTCGCATGGTTGGCAGTGGCCTCTGATGCCTGGGAGTTCCCAGAGGGAGGAGAAGGTGAATCAGCAGGGATGGGAGAGGTCAGGATCATGGGATCACTTTAGGATTAAATCGTCTGAAAACTGGATGCCAAAACAATGTGGATTAAGCTGAAGAGGACATGGCCTGGCAGAAAGAGCAAAATAAGCCGTGTTAGGAAACTGGGTGGAAATGTCGGAGGAGGTCTCAGGAACCACTGCTGTTCTTATGTTCAGTGCAGAGTTTTAGACGTGGAGAAGTGTTCAAGGCTAGACTGGATGGGGCCTTGAGTGACCTGATCCAGTGGGAGGTGTCCCTGCCTGTGACATGAGGTGGAACTGGGTGGGCTTTAAGGTCCCTTCCAACCTAAACTATTCTGTGTTTGACTGTACCCTTAGTAAGTTTGTGGATAAGACTAAGCTGGGTGCAAGTGTCAAATCTGCTGGAGGGTAGGGAGACTCTGCAGAGCGATCTGGACAGGCTGGATCGATGAGCAGAGACCAGTAATAGGATGGGGTTCGACAAGGCCAAGTGCTGGGTCCTGCACTTGGGACACAACAACCCCGTGCAGCGCTCCAGGCTTGGGGAAGAGCAGCTGGAAAGCTGCCTGGCAGAGAAGGACCTGGGGGTGTTTTATGAAAACCCTACGGGAACCTGCAGAGGAGGGTGCTCCATTTCTCTCCAGATTCCCAGTCCCTTGGTCTCTGGTTTCTGCCTGGTGCTCCCAGACTTCACTCCCTGTTGGCGTGTGCTTGGCTGCCATTGATGCTCATGGCACTCCATGTTCCCTTCCATCAAATTGGCTTCATTCACTTGCTGGAAACCAAGCAACTTTCAGATTTGCAGTTAGGAACAAGGTTTCTATTGTTGGTTTGGTTACATAAAAGTATGGTTTGTTCTCAGTTCTCTTTTCTCTTTCAGGGAAGAGAAAAAATATATATCTCCATATATCCTGGCTCAGAACTTCTTTCCATCAAAGCAGTAGTACTGACTGTAATAGCAACGTATTATTCAGCGCCCTTCACTTGCCTCCTTGGTCTCAGCAAACTCAGTGTTGGTGAAATGCTCTTTCCCATTGGCTGGGGTGACACAGGACAGCCTAAACGCCTGCTTCCTGCTTGTATTTTTGGTCGTGCTTTGACTGTCTGCATTTCTCTCTGTGCTTCTCATGCCTTGTTTGTTCTTCTGCATTTCCTTCTTGTTCAAGCTGAGCAGGACTGGCCCCCTGCAGTCCAATCCCAACAGTGGAAACGCAAGCCAGAATCTCACATGGAAACAAAATTGTGCCTCTAATTAAATTCCAACAAGTTTTTCTAGGGAAATATAAATAAGATGTTTTATTCACACAAAGCCAGTACTATTCTGTTCTCTTCCAATTCCAATGGCCCAGGATGAGTGCAGAGTTCGAGGCACCACAGGAGCAGTCAGGTTATATGTCAATTTGATGTTTTTCTGATCTACGGTACCGAACATCAGGAAATTTTGCAAATACAGCGTGGTGTATGTTGGGTTGCCAGCAGAAAGGACGAATTTGGGATTCCTTGCAGCACGTCTGATTTTCAAGCTGCAAGCACAGAGAGCAAGGAAGGGAGCTTTGCAAAAGGAGCACACAGGAAGCAGGACAGACATAAACTCTTATTTTCCCTTCTCTCATTCCCAGCAGAGAGCCAGAGCAGGAGCTTCTACTTCAGCACCTGCACCGACTTCCTCCCTCAGTAACAGGCCTGGTATTTTTGTAACCCTGGATGGCTGGGTTTGGATTTTTTTCCTTCTCTGGATGTGCAGAATTAGAAAGTTCATTGGTGCCACTTTGAAACAGTTGCTTTGTATTGACTGAACGCTATGTCGTCCTCTCTGACACCCCAGGAAGAGATTTACATGAGATGGGGTTTAATTAGTTGTTTTGAAATTGAAATAGCAGATTATCATTTGTCACTGGAGTGACTGTGCTGTTTGGCATCCAAACTGTTCACTTCAGAAGTGTGAGGGTAGCTTATAGCGATTCCGTCCTCCTCTGAGGAGTTACAAGGTTTACTAAATAATTTGTAGATAAATTTAGAGGCAAAGGTTGTAAGTAATTAATGCAAGATCTAACAAATCCAAGTGACAGGGATGGGAACGGTATTTAGCAATGCTCTCGCCTCCTGCCCTGTAAATGTGAACTCACACTCACTGCTTTGCCCTGAGCTTCCTGCCCCTTCGTGTGGGGCAGCGCAAAAGTGTCTGTCTGTTTGTGTGTCTGTCTGTCTGTGTGCAGGGCAGCAAAGCTGGGAAAGGGATCTAGACTTCAACTTGCTCCACTCGCCCTCCCGCCGAGGTTAAAATTAACCATGAGCAGCTCTCTAATCCGTGTCAACGAGTACTCGCGCAGGCGCTGAGCACGAGGCAGCCCAGGCTGGCAGCAGGGGGAAGAGAAGCAAACATTGCTTCCTTTGGCGAGAGCGTAGAATGTTTGTGCTTACTGAAATTCTTCCTGACAGAAGAACCTGAGGCCATCATTATTACACTGTAATTAAATCCTGTTAGTTTATTTATGTTGTGCACCTTAAAACCTTAAGAAATCTTTGCATGGTATTCTAGAATGAAGCAAAAATTTACATATTGCATTGAACAACGATTCAAGATTTAATGTTGTGTTTAAGGAAAAAAAACTGCAGACCAGTTTGTGAAACATGACTTGTAACTGTGCAGAGGATCTGTTTTTAGTGTAGGACAGTCATGCAGAGGTGAGGTCACTTGGTTGTCCCAAGGTGACAGTGTTTAACAGTTGTGGCACCAGCTGTGGTTTGGTACAGATCATGGATTGCCCACGGCTGTGCCGATTGCAGCAGTGCTTGTGACACCAGACCAGCTCCAGCCCTTCCCTCCTGGTCTCCCAGCAGTGTGGGCACTGGTTATTTTCTCCTTCCCTCCTCTCTGTTGGAGAGCTCACCTTTCCTCGCACTGTTGCATCTAGCCTGGCAGGGCATCCTGTCGGCAAGGTTTATTTCCTCTTGCTATTACTTGTTGTAATGTCCTGCTTTTGGGGTGTTCTGGTGGTTTTTTTGTTCGTTTGTCTGTTGAGAGAGGAATAGAACCAAGCACCTCAGTCCTCCTGCTGCGTTTTTCTCTGTTATCCTCTTTATTCCCAGTTAACTTTTTTTGTTGGAATGATTAACTAAGGGATTTGTTACAGCCTCATTAAGCAGCTCTTCCTTAGGACCAGCCTTTTGCCAACCCAGAACTCCGAGACGAATCCTAACTATCCCAGCCACAGCACTGCTGTGAACACAGTATTTTATTGAACTCTGCCTTGGGCCAGCTAGGAGTTTGTATCTTTCCCTTTCTGCAAACTGTATTTTATGGCTTCCAGAAGCACAGATGTGCAAAAACTGTCAATCCTGTAGAAGCTCTTGGCCAACAGACCTTGTTAAAGCACGAGGAACCAGCGCTCTTTGCTCTGTGCTGCCAGGGATGGGAAACCAAAGAAGGGGTTGCCAGAAAAATGGATATTCACAAGATGACTTCCGATGCCTTTTCTCCTAGGACAGAAACACTAGGAGAATGTATAAAATGTAAACAATTTATGGTGGTTTGTATTTCAGGAGTTCTTTGAGTTTCTTTTTGATGGTAATCCACTCTATTTGCTTGCCTGTAGAATCTAGATTTAACTGGGACATTTTAGTCTCCTGTCCAGTTTCGTATGTTATGTGGGTAGGAGAGAGTTCAGGCTGGTTGTAAACTATGTTGGTACATAATTTATGTTAAAAAAGGGGAAAATTATGTCTTCTAGAGGTAACCTACCTGAGTCTGCGTCTGTTCTTACCATCTATGATAGCTAACATGGACTGAAAGTTCTGAGGTTTGGAGTTATATTATGTTTTATAATCTTTGCCCTGAATATAGTAGGATTCTCATGTTTGATGATGCTCTACTCATGCTGGGAAATGTCCGGCATCTCTGCAGGGTGACGTCTTGCCTTTCTCTTGTCCTTGAGGTAACCGACTCAAAATTCTGCTTTAAGCAATTGCACTTGTGTGATCTTCCCGTGCCAGTTTGCTGAGATCTGCTCTTTCTTGTCTCCTCTGTGATACCTTGGTATCTTCATCATTCAGGGAACAGGGCATAGCATGTGCAGAACTTCCATACGGCACCATCCAGGATTTCAATCCAGCGGTTATCCCAATAACTTGAGTCTAAGCAGTTCTTTTCCAGAAGATGTTTGATTTTGCTTTCACAGTTCTTTTAAATTAGCTGTGGCAAACTGCTCGACAGCTTTAGTGGAAAAAAACCACCATCATTTGGTTTAAGTAAACAAAGCCATTAAGAGAGCAGTGGCAGCTGCATGCTAAGATATTGCACTGTGTTGGCTCTGGTCCTTCAACGTACTGGATATTGAGGTTATTTCTTGAGTGGTACTGCTATGTCATTCCTTCATTTAATATGTAGGCTGAGTAAACTTTGCTGATGCCAGTGATTAATTTAGCCCAATGAAGTTAAAGCAATCACAGTGTCAGGTGCCAGGAGGTGTATCTTAGGTGTGACACTGCACCTAGTGGCAAACAGCAGGGAGAGAGACCTGACGGTGCTGTACTCACACAGCTGTGTTTGTAAAATAGCTTCAATAAACCAGATCTGAACTAGCTGGTTGTTTTGGGGAGCAATGACTTAGAATCATTGAATGGTTTGGGTCAGAAGGGACCTCAAAGCCCATCCAGATCCACCCCCTGCCATGGGCAGGGACACCTCCAACTGGATCAGGCTGCCCAAGCCCCATCCAACCTGGCCTTGAACCCCTCCAGGGATGGGGCAGCCACCACTGCTCTGGGCAACCTGGGCCAGGGACTCACAGCCTTCACTGTGAACAACTTCTTCTTAATGTCTCATCTAAACCTTTCCCTTCCAATTTAAAGCTGTTCCCCCTCATCCTTTCACTTCAGGCCACTGTAAAAAGTCCCCCCAGCCTTCCTGGAGCCCCCTTCAGCACTGGAAGCTCCTCTAAGGTCTCCTCAGAGCCTTCTTTTCTCCAGGCTGAACAACCCCGTCTCTCTCAGCCTGTCCTCATAGCAGAGATGTTCAGATCATCTTCATGGCCTTCTTTGACTTGGTATCTCGCTGGTCATTGCTGGGTGATGCTTTATTAGATTCCAGTTGTTAGCGAATGACATTCATGGAATCTGTGGGAGGAAGCGTGTCGTAAGAATTGGGGCTCTTGCTGGTGGAGTTACTGGAATTCTGTACTGCTCTGTAATCTGCATTAACTGGTATAGCGTGGTGGTTTCTTCAGCTCTGGGTTTTCTAACACAGAACAGAAAACCAGCTTAGCCTGGGAATAGCCAGCGAACGCTGATGGTGCTGGTTTGGGCAAGTTCTGCCGTTACAGAAAGAAGCTGATGTGAAACTGGATGGGTATCGCCAGATATCTTCTGAAAGCAACCGAGATGCTTGCAACATGAGGCAGAGCAGCTGTCAAAAATGTTCTTGTGCAAATGTGGTTATCTTTATTTTTGGACTAACCAGCGTTTTGTCTTCACAGCAGCTATACTTGTGAATGGAAGTGGCTTGCAGACAGAGCTAGAATTGGCAGCCGGTGGACGTGGCTTCAAGCCCAGATTTCAGAACTAGAATACAAAATCCAACAACTAACTGACCTTCACAGGCAGATACGTGCCACCAAGGTATTGTCTGTCAGCTCATAAATGGGCTTTTCCAATAATCTTTTGACAGTGTGTCTTGTAATATTTGTTTATTTGATTCCTTCTTGTTGTTGTTGCTGTATGTTTTGTCCTGGAGTTCTTGCATCCGCACAGGCTGTCGCATGCAAAGGTTAATGAGAAAGACAGTGGGAGCTAAAAACCATCGTACCCTAGAAGCACCGGGACAGGACTGGGAGTCAGGAACCCATCCATGAGAGTTGGGGCTTTGTTAGGGGGCCCAGCAGAAGGAACTGCGTTCATCACAGCAGTTTTCTCCTCTGCTAGAGAGGCAGAGAGGTGGCTGGTTGTTAATTTTTGTGTCTTGGGGTTTCAGGGTGGGATTTTTTCTTATTTACAGTGGATGTTTATTCTGAGGATTAGCTGGTTAATATTTGTACAGCACTTCGAACAGGTCAAGGATTAATTATTACTAAAATTCCAATGTGTGTAACTCATGGACTAGTTTTTTGTAAATCGAACTGGCTAGACAGTGGGAAAGTCACATTCCTGAAACATTAATAATCTATCTATCAACTTAATGGGTTCCCCAGGTCATTCTCATGTGCAAGAAGCCAAAACCTGTGCTAATTCTGGTAGTGTGATAGCGGGAGCTTTTAGAGGAGGGCTCTTTTGAGCCTCGCGTAGGCTGGGGTCAGATAAGCACAGAGAGAGAGGAGCCAGAACATACTTTAGACTTCATGGGGCTGAATGTGAGACTTGGAGGGAGTTTAAAAGCAGGGGGAATCACCTCAGGGAGCATTTCCCTCTGATCACGTAAAGAAATACTATTCCCTCTTCTCCTTCCGCCTTCAAAGCCCTCCCTTTTGTGTCTGACTTTGTCTCCCCTGCTCACAACTTTTTCCCAGCCAGGTTTTTCTTTATGAGCCGAGGAGCCTTTGTCAGAGGGCCTTGGTGCCCACCGAGTCATAGAATGGGTTGGGTTGGAAGGGACCTTAAAGATAATCCCGCTATTTTAGTGTTGTCCTCGCTACCACGTGCATGCATACTGCTCCACCCCAAAGCTGACAGCCTTTCGGGTAGCAGAGGCCTCCTGAGTTGCGGAACACAGAGGAGTAAATAACCAAGAAAAGAGAGAACATTCTTTTAGTCATGCATTTCCTTCGCACTAGGTGGTACCCTGGCTTGCAGCCTAGTCCTCTTTCTGGTGGAGATCCATAGTGACGTTCCTTTTTGCAGCCTTCATGCCCCTTTTGCCAGCTGTGGTGCTCTCTGCTTGGCATTGGGAAGGTGGACGTGGATTCTCTTCAGCTGGGATTGTTTTGTGCCCGTGTTCGAAGCGCAGCAGCTACCAAAGCACATGTGGGCTGACAGAAGAGCTCTTTGTTTTCATTTAATGGGTTCAGAGTGGTTACACAATATCATTAGAATTTGTATGCTGTGTTTCATGGTTTCAGAGTGTTTTTCATCTGTTTTGAGTGGAAAAAAATGTGATTCATATCCAGTGAGCAATGATTTCAAGCAAAACGCCACTCTGACACCATAACGCAATAGGGAGGGACACAGTTAACTTGTGGGCAGCTTCCTGGCCTACTACATCGTGTCCTCTCCATCCCTGTGCACACAGGAGTAGCAGCTCTGGGTCTTTGAGAGCCCTTACAGTTAAGAAAATGTCTATCTGCAAACCAAGACAATTCCATTTAAGAGGAAAGGAGGAGGAGGCGGGGCTTCTTTGCCAAACCATTCTGGTTGTAGCCCATTTACCTCATGATTCCTGTGTAGTCAGGGTTAGCCTTCTAATTCTTTCCCCTTCCTCTTCTCTTCTGGGCTTATTCCATCCCTCCCTTTTCATACGGTCTGTCAGAATTCTCTTCACTTTTGTGCTTTCCTCTTTCCGTGCTTGTCAACAGGATTCTGCAACTTCAAAGCATAGGATTCCAATGGAAGGAGGGCTCCCCCTCTTTTCACTGCTTTTCTTTCATGTCTTTCTATTCCTCTAACTCCAATGTTTGTGTTTTGGACTTTTGTGGCTATTTTTTTTTTGCTCTCTCTGTGCTTCTTTTACTAAAAAAGATCTAAGAATTCTAAGTTTTAAAAGAGCCTGAAGCTGTTGAGCTAGATCGTCCTCCTGGTGTGGCACATCTAAATGAGATCTATGCTTGAATTTCTTTGAACACGCTGCCTGCTTCGTAACTGCTGCTGGTCTGCACATCGCAGGGTGATACCGTCTGGGGTCGTTTCCGTCCGCTTTAAATGGAAAAACACAGACGATGGGCTACTGCCTGCCATGAATGGGGAAAATGTAGTGTGGACTTGTTGGAAGTCCAGAATCTCCATGCCCTTTTGGGCACTAAAGCAAGTTCTCGAGCACCTATATTTGGTTTTAGAGGAGAACTTTGTTCTCAGCTTCGAATTTGTAACTCAAACAGGAGAATGAGTCGGAGACGGAATGAGAACAGGACGATTTCATATTTTCCCCTCATCTCTTTCAAGTCTCTTTGAGACTGGCTGTCATGTTTTAGGGCAAGTTGCTAACAGGAGTCAAGGTGTCAGTAAAACCACAGGATCCTTCGTTTTCCACTGCCACAACCTAGGATAAGTCTGCCTTGCTAAAAGAAATAATGTAGGGATTCCTTTAGGCCACAGAATGTCAATCTGCCCATGTTTTGTAGTGGAATATTCTCACTGGAAGGAAAACTTTAAGTAATTGAATGGTCCCGTTCTTTCTGCTTGCGATTTGAGTAACAGTCAGTGCTTAAAAGCAAGTAAGTCCTTTCCCTTTCTCTTTGGAAACAGCCTGCAGAAAATTTATAGCCTTTTCTGAGCATTAAATTTATTTGCTTAAGATAATGACATATTTGAGGAACCTTTTCAGTATTACAGATTGTTCTTTGCTGATTGTTTTGTTTAACATTTTAAGATGTTAAAAGGAACCAGCTGGGACATTAGCTAGGATTGTATGTGACACTTTTATCTTTCTGTCATGTAGAAAGCACAATGAGGGTATTCTTTTCCTGGTTCTGTTTATGAAACCCTGTTATTTCCCTCTCCAGTAAAGTTATATTTCTCTCATTAGGCAGCATTCTAGATGATACACCACATCTGATCCCACTTTTGTGCAGACTGCTGTGAAAAGCGATGGGATTGCTGACTATTTGGGATAGTTACCTCTGGGATTATGAAACTCTAAAAATGCCCACCTTAAAACAATCAGTTATTAAGTTGTAAAAGGCTTTCGTTTTGAATTGTATCCATCTCTGCTGCAGAAAAAATAACAGCCTTGATGTTCTGCTTAGAATACGGATGGGAATAAGAAAAACGGAGCGCTTCAAAATGCCTCCTGAAAATGTATTGGCTGCAAAGACCATGACCAACTTCAAATCAGAGGCTGGCTGTTTTGTACAGCAAAACCTCCTCTTAAGTCAGCAGACAATCATATGGTTGCTCTAATAAGTATGAATTTCTGATCTGAATTTTGGCACAGATGTTTAAGCAGTGGTACAACACCGGAGTGATTGCTGTTATAATGAGTAGCATAAATGGTGCAGCTTTTCACTAATGAAAATAGCTACTATTTCTGTATTTTAGCTGTGAAGTGTGTTTCAAATGTAGTTTAAATGCTCCAAAGAGTTGCCGGGAGGCCTTAAGGGGGATATGTCAGGTTCGACCGCCCCTTAAAAATTATTTAGGAGGGTTAATCCATTGTCAACCAACCGTGTTCAATTGCTGTTGTCTAGGGGATGGTGATCTTAGAAGAATTCCCATTTCCAAAAGACATTTTGAAGAAGCAAATACAATTGACAGACCACGAAGCTTTATTAAACGCCACAGGGAATTCGCAAGCTGCCATTGAGAGACAGGATTCTTTGCCGGAGCATGACTTTGAAATGTCACCCAGCAGCCCTACCCTGCTTTTACGAAACATAGAGAAACAGGTAAAGTAAAATAAGAACCAAATGGTCGATGGAGCCAGATGATTTGCTTCAGAAACAGGGCAGGTTCCATGGTGATGACTTCCAAAAAGAAAGATATTTTGCAGTCCTTAGAGCGGGTACTGATGAATTGAAGGGCTTAAATAACCACATTGTACACCAGGTTTACAAATTAACCTTTTATTTCTGACCTGTCTGTGTTACCGCTTTGTTTCCATCCAAGCGGCCACGAAACCACTTCTAATAGCTCTCCACAAACCTGCCACTCCTTCATGGTTAGGCTCAGTGCAGAGTCGCCATAGATTGTTTCAGGAAATACTTAAGTGAGATGAAAGAACATAGCTGAAGATGGAGGTTCGTTGCACTTAAAACAAAGACCCAACAGAATACAATTGTTGTCCTGTCTTTTCAAGCATCTTGGGTCTCCGGCTGGGAGTCGAGGAATTCCAGGTACTTAAGAGGCACAGCATAGGTGTAGCTGTGAGCGGAGTTTCAGTCTGTGGTGTTCCAAGAAGTCATTTCTAAGGTTAATTCCAGGAAACACAATATAGGCTCCCACAGGGTTTTCTTTTGCTAGAAAGTACAGAAGGAATGTGGCAGGATCACGTTGCTGAGGGAGATACAGAAACTTGGATTGAGGATAAATGCATGCAGTCAGCATGGAGCGAACCTGACAGAGGCAGTGTGAGGCAGTAACGTCGCTCTACTGCTGTGTGGAAATCTTTGTCACACGCACATTTTTTAAATGGGGTAAAAGTAGTTTTAGGTTCTCAACGCCTCTTCCTGAATCTCTGTGCCAATTTTTCTTATTTGATAGTCATACTTCCCTGTTATTAAAATTCTTCCCCTGTTTGATAGCTCTTATCCACAGCAGACAGGAGCGAGGAAGCAATGAAACAGGACATCTAGATGTGTGGTGCTGGCGATTCTGTCAGATAAACCCAAGAGCACTTTTAGAACGTGGTAAATGTCCCCTCTTTGAGTGGTTGCTTGGAAAATTAAACACACTTCTCAGTGAGACGTTTGACAGTGACAGTAATAGCAGTCCTTAAGTAGCTACAGAGGTCCAAACACGGTCATGATCTGAAAATTGCTTGGAAGTGAAGGTGTTCTTCATTTACACGTCTTGCAGGTTGCATCAGATTTCTCTTTACACCACAGAAAGCACTGGGGTTGATTTGAGAGCAGCCCTGCAGAGAAGGGTTTGGGGTGCTGATTGATTAGAAGCTTGACATAAGCTGGCCCTCACAGCCCAGCAACTGTCCTGGGCTGCAGCCAAAGGAGTGGCATCAGCAGGGCAAGGGAGGGCATTCTGCCCTTCTGTTGCTCTCTGGTGAGACCCCACCTGGAGTCCTGTGCCCATTTCTGGAATCCCCAACTAAAGAAGAACGTGGAACTGTTGGAATGAGTCTGGAGGAGGCCACAAAGATGATCCGAGGTCTGGAGCGCTTCCTGTACGAGGACAAGCTGAGAGAGTTGGCGTTGTTCAGCCCAGAGAGGAGAAGGCTGCGGGGAGACCTTGGAGCAGCTTCCAATGCTGAAAGGGGCTCCAGGAACACTGGGGAGGGGCTCTTGGTCAGGGAGTGAAGGGACAGGACGAGGGAAACACTTCTAAGCTGCAAGAGGGGAGACTTAGCTTAGATGTTAGGAAGAAATGTTTTCTTGTGAGGGTGGGGAGGCCCTGGCCCGGGTTGCCCAGAGCAGTGGTGGCTGCCCCATCCCTGGAGGGGTTCAAGGCCAGGTTGGATGGGGTTTGGAGCCGCTGATCCAGTGGGAGGTGTCCCTGCCCATGGCAGGGGGTGGAACTGGATGGCCTTTGAGGTCCCTTCCAACCCAAACCATTCCATGCTTCTATTTGCTTTTTGACTCTCTGCTCTGTAAATCAGCCTTAACTCCAAGGGGGGGTTTCTGTTTGCTCAGTTCCAGCAGCAGCGGTGCTGGGGCAGCAACATCCACAGCTATTCCCACAGAAATCCTCAGTACTATCTTAAAGTATTTCTTTGTTAAAATCAAACAATTCCACTTGTGAACAAAACCAGTGCCAAGTGACTAAGCCTGGCAAGTTTAATTAATACTGGTTTCAAGTCCTTTTCTTAGCTATGCAGTGTTTTTAAAACATGGATGTTTTGCCTTGTCTTTTGGAAGCCTGCCATGGCTTTGGTGCTTTCAGATTCTGTGGAGACTGTGCTCCTTGCAGATTGATTTAAAAATCTGAAAGAATTCAATCTGCAAAATATTTGACTGGCATCTTGTTTGCATTTTCATGGCCTTTTTTAACGGACTTCCTGTTTCTGTGCTTTCGTATCTATCCCTGAATATTTTGACGTAAAATTTTTACCTGACTGCATTGCTTAAACGCTAACAGGAAAGTCATGAGCTGCACTCAAACGGAAAATAATTGGTTTTACCTCTTTCTGCATAAATGGTTGTGCCTCAAAATGTGAAGCAAACTTCCTGAGTAACCTGTAGTGATTCTTGTTTGAAGCAGTCTTAGTTCTGGGTGAAAAACAGGCAAAGTACGCGAACGAGCTCTAAGAACTGGGCTGCCATTTCGGAGACATTTGATTTCTGTTTAGGGCGCAGCACGGTTTCCTCTGAACTAGCTACAGTTATTGTCAGGATAGCCCTTAAGGTCTGACATTTAAAACAAAAATATCATTGTGAAATATTATCTGGCATCAGGCCACGATTCAGGGCTTTATGAGGAGCGATTCCTATTCTTCACAGATTGGCTGCATTTGTTTAGGGGCGCCTGTGGTGGGATGGGGCTGCTTGTTTCTTTTTTTGAGGATACCAGAGGATTTCAGTGGTCTGTAGTTTTGACAGCCCTCCTTGTAGAAACCTCTCTGTCAGACTACAGTGAGCAGCGAGGAGGACTCTTTTAACAAGAGAATCATCGAATGATAGAATGGTTTGAGTCAGAGGGCACCTCGAAGCCCATCCAGTCCCATGCCCTGCCATGGGCAGGGACACCCCCCACTGGCTCAGGGGCTCCAAGCCCCATCCAACCTGGCCTTGAACCCCTCCAGGGATGGGACAGCCACCACTGCTCTGGGCACCCTGGGCCAGGGCCTCCCCACCCTCAGCGTGAAGAATTTCTTCCTAATGTGTCATCTAAATCTTCCCCCTTCCAATTTAAAGCTGTTCTCCCTCATCCTATCACTGCAGGCGCTTGGAAAAAGCCCCTCCGCAGCTTTCCTGGAGCCCCTTCCAGCACTCGGGGCTGCTCTAAGGTCTCCCCGCAGCCTTCTCTTCTCCAGGCTGAACAACCCCCACTCTCTCAGCCTGTCCTCACAGCAGAGGTGTTCCAACCCTTTGAAAGAAATCCTTGGAGTGAACAAACCTCACAATTTGGCAGACAGCAGACGGTTTTTCCCTGTTGAAATCCTTTGGAGTAGATGCTTGTGTGCCCCAGTCAGCAGCTGTGGGGCGCAGCTGTTGGAACATCAGCTGTAAAGTGTTCTGGTTTCCTTTGCCTTTTTATAACTGTTTGGTTAATCTGCTAAAATCACTGATGCGTTTTGTGTGCTCCTTATTAAAATGTTTAACAATGTCCTTGGCTGGTTGTTGAAGGTTGGGTTGGGTTCTTGTGTTTAGGGGTTGGTTGGAGGTTTTGGTATAGCTGAATGTAATAATTGTGAAAGAAAACCCACGTCACTCTTGATTATCCACAAAGAGAAACTAAGTATGGTTATTCTATGATGTATGACTGGAATCCAAAGTAGGAAAACAACACAGTCTATGACCTTTCAGCTGTTAAAGCCTGTTTAACAGTCTGACCACCTTTTATTTCTCTTTATTTCTTCCAGAGTGCGCAGCTGAGTGAAATCATCAGCAGCCTCATTGCTCCACTCAATCTGTCTCCAGCTTCTTCATCCCTTTCATCCAAGACCTGTCAGCACCGACAGCTCGTCAATGGCATCTCCTTCAGGTAGGAACAGCACGGCAGCGGGGTTTTGACAATAACTCTTGGTAAAGTTGTGTTGAGGGAACTGATAATCGTTAGAGTAGTAAATCGGGAAACAGAGCTGCTTTCTGCAGGCCTCGAGAGGATTCAGGTCTTGCAGGTGAGGTTGAAAGTAGCAGAGTTTTGTATTGTTTTAAAAACATCACAAAATTACGCAGTCACTGTAAATACCCTTAAATCCTGGGAGGGTGAATATATCTGTGAAGAAGTGAAAGGACACAATCATTAATTGGAACACAGTTGGAAAGGGGAAGATTTTGATTAGACATTCTTCATGCAGAGGGAGGGGAGGCCCTGGCCCAGGCTGCCCAGAGCAGTGGTGGCTGCCCCATCCCTGGAGGGGTTCAAGGCCAGGTTGGATGGGGTTTGGAGCCCTTGATCCAGTGGGAGGTGTGACTGCCCATGGCAGGGGGTGGAACTGGATGGGCTTTGAGGTCCCTTCCAAGCCAAAACATTCCACGATTCCACATTTCTCAGCACTACTCTGTACTGCTTAGTAATACCATCATTTATTCAATGATGTTAAAATATAGTGCAGGGTGTAATCAGAATTAATCTCAAAACAGCATTAAGATAATTGATTACAGCCCTGGCTTACAGAACACCTAGGTTTGTAGGATATGTCTCCTGAGATACTAGCAATGAGATTTTGGAGGCTGGGAGGCTTGCTGTTATTCACAGGTCTTAATTAAGATGAGGTGGATGAAGAAAGTGTTCCTTACTGGAGCTGGGAGGTTTGTGGCAGTGCCTGCAGCAGGATGTAACTCCCTGGCTCTTGAAGGAGCAGGCCACGCTGTCTGCTTCAGCAGCTTTGCCGCAGAGGCTGTAGCCTCCCACAAAGAGACTAGAATGAGGAGCTTGGATGGGCAGCTTCTTTAACTGCCGTCTGTTCCAAAGCGCTTGTGTAACTGTGCCCTAAACGTAAGGATGAGGGGGTCCTGTCATGTCACATTCACGCTCCTGATGTATCAGTTGTTCACAAAGAATATACGGGAAAGTCGTAAAATTCCTCGAGTTTTGGAATGTCAGACACTGCCTCAAATCCATCCTCATCCTGCTTTATGAGCTGCCCAGTTGTTTGCTTGCATAGCACTCTCTGAGGCTGGCTGGTTTCTGCTCAGGACCAGTAAAAGCCCAAAGGAGAATGGGAGGACTTGGAAGATTCTCTCAGTGCCGTAGCTCTAAACTGGAGCTGGCAGTGTTGGAAGGGAATCTGAGAGACCTGTGACCTTCCTAGGTGTCACCTTAACAGTTGAGTAGTTTATTTGATTTTTTCACTTCTTATGACATGTTTTGAAATCAAATTTGAAATTTGAAAATAAATTTTATTCATTAATGATGGGAATTAGGCACGAGGTGGAGTGGTTTTCATGAGAATCCTCCAGGGGAAATTTGTACCTTCCTATTTCTTGAAAGGGTTGAGTGTGTGGTGGCTGTTTGTTGCATTTTGTTATGGTAGTTCCGTGTGCAACTGAGACAGTGGTGTGCTGCAGTTACTGTCTCTCCCCTCACTCGTTCTATCCAGAGTTCACTCTGACTCTATGAAGTACACCCACACTAACATCAAAGTAAATGGAGAACCTGAACCTGATCGGGCATCCTGTTTACACGGGTGGCAGGAAAACCTCACAGCTGTGGGCTGCAGCTCTGAGCCGCAGCGCAGAGAGCTCTGCTTCATCTGACGATGGAGCTGGGCAGGACTGCGAGGCACGGCAGGGTGAACCAAGCAGCTAGCAGGGGCTGAGGAGATGTCATCAAAGACCTGGGCAGACCACCAGGACAAGGGCAGGCATCGCAGAAGCTGAGGAGTCAGCCTAAGGAGCTTTGTGTGCTAATTTACCTGTCCGAATTGTCTTCGTGTAGGAGAATGTGTGGGAGTTCAGAGCTCGGCACTGTCTGACTTCAAGGCAGAGAATTCCAGAGAAAGTTTCTGAGAATTCAGAGAAAGGATTTTAAGGAATCTTTTGCATGGACTTCAAATGTTGTTTTCTTTCTTAAGCCTTAAAAGTGTGTTGTTAGCATTAAGAATGTCATGATTTGATATTTTGGGCTTTTTCTTGGTGCTGACTAAGATGTTCCTTTACTTTGGGCTATCCTGCTTTTAATTAGCACATTTCTTTCATTGAGTCTCTGTTGGTTCTTGGAATTGTTCTGATGTGTTGGAAGAGAGGACAAGTTCAAGGCTTGCAGCCTTATCCCCCCACCAGCTCAGCATGGGATGAGGTTTAATCACCATTCCATAACAAGTGCTTCTTTTTGATTTAATGAAAATGTGCTGCTAGAAGAATGCTGCTTGTCAAAAAAGGTTGACAAATAGCCTTGTAATAAATTCATTTGCATGTTCTATTGAGAGTTCTAAGTTTGCTGGTGAGACTGGATGTGGAGTTCATCAGAGAAAATAATCGTTTGTGCAGATAGACAGAATCCTAGAAAGGTTTGGGTTGGAAGGGACCTCAAAGCCCATCCAGTTCCACCCCTGCCATGGGCAGGGACACCTCCCACTGGATCAGCGGCTCTAAGCCTCATCCAACCTGGCCTTGAACCCCTCCCGGGATGGGGCAGCCACCACTGCTCTGGGCAACCTGGGCCAGGGCCTCCCCACCCTCATCATGAAAAATTTCTTCCTAATCTCTAATCAAAATCTTGATTTTTGAAGCCGTTCCCCTCGTCATCTCCCTGCACTCCCTAATCCAGAGCCCCTCCCCAGCGTTCCTGGAGCCCCTTTCAGCACTGGAAGCTGCTCTAAGGTCTCCTCGCAGCCTTTTCTTCTCCAGGCTGAACAATCCCAGCTCTCACAGCCTGTCCTCCTATGGGAGGTGCATTAGCCCTTGGATCATCTCCCTGGCCTCCTCTGGCCTCGCTCCAACAGCTCCATGTCCTTCCTGTGCTGAGGACTCCAGCACTGGACCCAGGGCTCCAGGTGGGATCTCACAAGAGCAGAGCAGAGGGGGAGAACTCCCTCCCTCGCCTGCTGGCCACCTGCTATGAACCAAGGCCAAGATTTCTCGTATGCTTGCACTTCCCGGGCAGTTTAGAGTTGCAGTCAAGGTCTTCAGCACTGTAAAAATAAATGCACACTTGAGTGCTTTTTACAGCAAGCCATCAGCTTTGCAGGCAGATGTTGCTACAGCAACAAAATAAAATCAGAATACCTATAAAAGCGAAATGCATTCTTCCCATTGAGTCATTCCCACCAAACAGGAGGGTACTTTGAATTCTTACCTTGTAGCATTCCCTGTTCTGGTGAGCACACCAGGGTGCTCAGGCTGGTGAGTTGCCCCTCAAGGTTGTTGTATGTATACGTACAGGACTTCCTGCTGCTCTTGGCCCTGAGCTGTCACAGTTTTGTGATTGCATCCTGAATTGCTGAGGAGGTGTGCATGGAGGTGATGTTGTGGAGGGGTGATGCTTTAATGCTGAGCAGGGGTTGAGAGGGATAGACTTAGGGAAATGCAGATAAGAGCGAGATTTAATGTTGAAACAAAGCTTTCTAGATGTTCCTGTAGACCCTGTTACGTTGTGACTGGAGCTGAGCTTGCATTCTTCCAAACCATCTGGGTCCAGACAGCTCCTAGACCTTAAAGACGAACCAACAGGCTAGGCATTCCCTCTTCCTCTAGAGCTTCCCCCAGGCTGGGATTTGGCTCTGTTGGAGAGCTCTACTGGCACGTCCTTGGAAGCGGAGTTTGATGGCCCTGTCTTGGTTAAACTAAGTGTGCAGAGCTCCTGATTTAGAGAAGAGGAGACTGAGGGGAGACTTTATCACTGTCAGTAGCTCCCTGAAAGGAGGTTGTAGCGAGGTGGTCTCTTCTCCCTGTTAGTCAGTGAGAGGACAAGGGGAGATGGCCTCAAGATGCACCAGGGGAGGTTTAGATTGGATATTAGGAGGAATTTTTATACTGAAAGAGTTGTCAAGCCCTGGACGAGGCTGCCCAGGGAGGTGATTGAGTCATCATCCCTGGCGGTGTTTAAAAGATGAGCAGATGTCATACTTGGGGACATGGTCCAGTGGCAGACTTAGGACTGCATCAAGGGTTGAACTTGATGATCTTACAGGTCTTTTCCAACCAAAACTATTCTCTGATTCAGTGATTCTATACAAATGCTTCAGAGCGAGTTGCAACCCGTACTCCGAATGGGCACTTGTTTGTAAAGTTTTACTTACAGTTCAGCTCTTGAGCAAAACCGGAACATCTCAAAAGTGTCTGGGCAGGACTCTAGGTCTCCTTTGTGTTAGCATGACTGCTGTCTTGAGTGGAACCTAGGTCTGTAGGGGATTATTAACTGTAACTTCAAAATCAGAGGTATTAGATGTGTTAGCAAGAGGGTTCTTGAGTGTGGAAAAAACAAAAACTGTTGTATGCTTGAGGGCTTAACTTCATTTTAACATTTTCCATGAGCTGAAAAGCGAACAAGGATGATAAACTTCCTTTCATGACCTGACATAGAATTAGTTAGCAAGCAGCCACAGCACAGAGGTATAAAACATTGTGGTGTTTGTTAAATGCTCGTGTAATTAGGTAGCCAATGCTAATCGGGGTGTGAAATCTTGGCCTGTGCATGCAGAGTGTATTTAACTTCTTGTATTTCCTCCCCCCTTCATCACGAAACCACAGAGCTTCAGACAACAGAGAGGTGTCCTCTTCGAGCAGCTGGTTGCTTGATCACCAGCACATCAAGAAAAGAAGAAGAGACCGAACCAGACTAAGACCTCTCTCTGTGGCTAACATGAGCACATCTGCCCGAACGAGGCCACTTCATAGCTTCCAGAAGAGGAAGCTCTACAGAATGCACAGTGCCTGTCACTGGAATCAGCAGGTAGGCGCTTGCCTCTCTCCTCAGGAGGCCAAACCAAAGAGTCCAGCTGCCGGAGCCCTCCCGGGTCTGCTCTGTTGGAAGAACAGCGCATGCTGTGCTGGTTGTGACGTTCAGGGAGCACATAGGGTACGTGGCAGGAGCACGAGCTGTGTCAGCAGGGGCTCTGGCTTAATGAGATGAACATAAAAATTAAAGATCGCCCAGAATCCTGCTTATCAAATCACTTTGTTACATGCTTCTCTTTAAAGCCTTTGTGCAGTTTGAGACACAGCCGGAGAGCTTCCTTGGGAGCCTTGGCTGCTGGGGAACCACCACACGGTGGAAATCAGCTGCCTGCTTGTTTTCAGAATATTTGTTTTAGCTACAAGAAAGTTGACACAGCTGGAGGCACGTTATTTTCTAGGAAATTAAACTGCAATATCTTAATCTTGTTTTCCTTTTTGCTCTTCACGATCAGTTATGTTGCCTTTTACGTGACATTTTATGAATGCCTTAAAACTCTTAAAATTTTACACATTACAGAGGAATTAATAGTGTAAAATGGGGAAAAAAACCCATTGTCTGTTGTGAAGGCACATCTGTTCACATCTGATATTAATAGCGTATTGCTGGTAAGACTATCTAATGAGTTTAGCTGTGGTGCTTAAAGCAACAGTCTAATTTGGGAGCACAGAGCACATGAACTCATTCTTTAGAGCAGCGCTAATCCCAAATGGGTTTAATTTCTTGATTTTTTCCCTTTGCCTTTCAAAAGTATGTTCAGTTGAGAACAATCTCCATGTCTCCTTGGCGAACTGTCTGGGATTTACTAAGGGTGCTGCTGGGCTGGGGAGGAATTTCCCCTGTGAGGATGTGCTGTGAGAGCATGCTGATTCAGCATCAACTGCGAAATTGCATGAGCGTCCTAGTTTTAGCAAGACATTTTATTGAAAATCTGTCGGGTTCCTTATTAGTTTGCGTTCCTGGCTCCGGGGCAGTGGGGATAAAGGCTTGGCAGCCTGACTGGAGGGCTGATGGTGCAAGTGGAGGATTAGAGTTTGGAAGCTCTGCCTCCTGGACACTTAGACTTTTCATCTGGAACCATAGAATCGTTTGGTTGGAAAACCTTTGAGATCATCGAGTCCAACCGTACCTGCCCACCACTGAACCAGATCCCTTAGCACCTCGTTTGCCTGTCTTTTAGAGAGCTCCAGGGATGGGGAGTCCACCACCTCCCTGGGCAGCCTCTGCCAATGCTGCACCACTCTTTCAGTGAAGAAATTCTTCCTGGTATCCAATCTGAACCTGCCCTGGGGCAGCTTGAGGCCATTTTCTCTCATCCTATCACTTGCTACTGGGGAGAAGAGACCAGCAGCCACCTCACCATAACCTCCTTTCAGGGACCTTCAAAGAGCAATGAGGTCTCCCCTCAGCCTCCTCTTCTCTTCTTAATGGTTGGACTCGATGATCCAAGAAGTTTTTTCCAACCTAGTGACTCTATGATTCTCCAGGCTAAACAATCCCAGGTCCCTCAGCTGCCTCTCATAACTTGTTCTCCAGCTTCTTCCCTAGCTTCGTTCCCTTTCTTTGGATGCAGTGTGGTGTTAACCAAGACCAGCCCTCCAAATCTGAGGGAGGAGAACATTGCAGCTCCTGCACCAGCTTCCTGGTGGTGCCTGGGTCAACCAGCAGGCAAGCAAGGGCCCGGTGGTGACAATGGGCGATGCCGCTCTGCTGAGTAATCTCAGCAGATGGTGACTAAAGAATTCAGACTGGAGAATTGTGGTAAAATTCAGGCTTCCCATATGTAGGGGATTCAGAAATGTTGGAATAACTTTGGGGAATGTGGGGGTTTGAGAATGACTGGTTGTACCCTTTGTGCATCGAGTGGCATTCAGAGCGTTGTCCTTCACAAGCGAATCTGAAGAGATGTGAAGCTCATCCCCCCCCCTCAGCTCCCCAACATCCATGTTAGGAAAAGCAAAGCATGGAACTCTGAACTGCTCTCCCATCTGTTGGGTCAGGAGGTCACTGGGAAGACAGCCACATTTTTTTCTCTTATCTACTGCCATGCCACATACACTGTCAAATTTGGCGTATTTAGTGACCTAACAGCCTCCCAGCCCCGTTGAGAGATGCCCAGCATTGTCCTCTCTTCGCTGTATTTCTTTTCTGCAGAGAATGACACCTTCCCCTGCTTTGGTATTTAAATAATGCTTATTACTCAGAGTGGTGTCTCAAAGATAAGAGTTCTGAAACTCCTCAGGCCCTTCCAGATCAACAAGATAGTCAAGCTGCAGCACGGATAGATAAAACAGGTTGCCGGGTGTTTGGTTTATCTGTCACCATTCACTGTCCTCAGGAACTTGGAACATCCTTTGGGGCCAAATCCGCTTGTCCTCTAATTCAGAATGACGGAGTCACACAGATGACCTGTGAGTCATCTTCTGGCCATGGAAACTGTTCTCTGTCTTTCTTCTTTCATTATCTAAATAGCTTGGTAAGAGCTTAGGCCATTTCTTGGTTGTGAGTCAGCGCAGAAGCCGCTCAGAGCAATCCATGTGCATAATAAACCCCGAGACTGCGGTCCGCTTCAGCTATGAGGATATGATCATAGCGGTGCATTCCTGCAGCGTGGTTTTTGAACGAATATTGACACTTGCATGCAGGAGAGCACAAAGGAGCAAACTGCAGGCGTGGTCGAGTAGGAGGACACGTCCTTGTGGGCAGGGTTTGGAAGTCTGAGAGTGCTTCCTTCAACTTGTCTGCCTTGTTACAATTGGCAGTGACCTCTGGGTCGTTGTCTCCTCCTGTGACATGCACTTGATGTGATTTGAACGCAGAGAACGAAGGCAAAGAGTATCAAAACATTCAGCCCATGACAGTTTGTAAGCCAGCAGATAGTTCCAGGACTGAAGCGATGAGCTCCAATGGAATCATTTCCCAGTGGCTGTTGCGTTTGTAAATGCTTCCCCCGCCCGGATTCCTCACAGTCGAGGGACTAGGTGCTCCTGCAAATGCTTTTTCTGTAGTGAGGAGCTCCTTTGCTGGCTTTTTTTTTTTTGCCCAGACTTGAAGGAACTGAATTATCTGTGAGATATCAAAGTTCCACTCAGTTGTGTAAAGCAGACAAGTGGTGTCGCTGGTCAGGAGCTCTCAGCGAGGTCTTTGCTCAGCTCACCTGCCCTGATCCTTTCTTTTCTAGAGTATTATCCATGTGGCTGGCTCCAGAGTCCTCTTAGCAGCAAGGGATTTGTTTTGCCAATGCATTTTGTTCGTCCTAACTCACGGCGCTCTTGTTTTTCCAAGCCGTGCTTTGCCCAGAGATGTCGTTGAGGCTGGGTAGTGTTTCAATCGATTACAGTCTTTATGTAGCTATAAATAAAGGTGTGAGGCGATAGAGAGGCTGGAGCACCTCTGCTGTGAGGACAGGCTGAGAGAGTTGGAGTTGTTCAGCCTGGAGAAGGCTCTGCAGAGACTTTAGAGCAGCTTCCAGTGCTGAAAAGGGCTCCAGAAGAGCTGGGGAGGGGCTTTTTACAAGGGCCTGGGGTGATAGGATGAGAGGGACTGGCTTTAAATTGGAAGGGGAAGATTTAGATGAGACATTAGGAAGAAATTGTTCACAGTGAGGGCTGTGAGGCCCTGGCCCAGGTTGCCCAGAGCAGTGGTGGCTCCCCCATCACTGGTGGTGTTCAAGGCCAGGTTGGATGGGGCTTGGAGCCCCTGATCCAGTGGGAGGTGTCCCTGCCCATGGCAGGGCGTGGGACTGGACAGGCTTTGAGGTCCCCTCCAATCCAAACCATTCCATGATTCTATGATAGTGGAGTGAGATCTGAGTGGTACCCATTGTGGTCCTGCCTGTTTCCATCCAGGGTTGTAGAACACAGTGGCATTTTTCAATCTCAAAATTCTCATTGTATTTGTATCTCCACCTGCTGGTTGTGTGCACTGAGGCACATGGAGGCTGGAATTCAAATTCAACCCTGAAAGTAGGGAATTGGGGTGAGAGAGATGATGTTTTAGACACCAAAAGCAAACAATGGGTGTGATGTTGCCAGCTCTTGCAGTTGATCATTGCCACATTTTTTTTCTTCAGTCTCAAACGGGAGTTAAGTGAGAGCAGAAGAGTTTCTGCTTTCATTTAGTGGCTTAAAAAGAAAAAGAAGGGAGGGGGAAGCAAGTGCTTCTCCAGAGGCTCTGAAACAGACAGGGAAAAAGTGTTTAAATTCTAGGGTTTAGGTTTCTTATTTTAACCTAGTTCTCATGGCAGTGCTGTGGTTTGTTTGCCCTCCCGTTTTCCCATTGCATGCTCAGGGCCAGCGATACTTTTTGTTGGTGCCGTTTAGTTAATACAGATGGGTCTTTCAGCCTGTCTGGTTAATTTTCAGGTTTGGAGGAAGAGAATATATCTGTACTGCTATAATTTGTGTCATAGCCAGCACGCAGAGCCTTTATCTTACTTGCTCAGTGTCTGCTATCTGCGAGTGGGCTGTAGCCAGCAGGAAAGGAGAGTGAGGGACAGGGAGAAGGAGGGGTGCAGGCAACGTGCTTTATCAGAATCTTGCTTGCAGTGCAGTAGCTGCACCCTGGTTTCTGCCAGGTGATATGGTTGGCTGGGGACAAATAGTTTAGCATCTGCTTCCTAGAATACAGTCCAATTTCCTCTACCATATTATCCCGAGTTGTGGTTTGTTTGTGTTTAAGGAGATGCAGGTGAATTCTTTGTGGCTGTTACCAACTGCTGCTTTCTCCAGCTCCCTCACTGTGTACATTTAAATAAACGGAACTCTCGACAGCAGTCACTATCCAGGCTATTATTCAGCAGCCAGTGGGAGGTTTTGCCTTTCACACCGTGCGGGAGTCCTTTTCCCTTAGCTGCCCCGAAAGGCGTCCAGTGGTTATTATCCCCCTCCTTGGTATCCCTAGATATCAGCTCCACCACCTGCCTCTGGCATTGCCGACCTCAAAAAAAACATGGATACAGGGAAAGTCGTGGTGTTGCCAAGACTCCTGCAAACTGGTTTAAAGAAGAGTATGCATCCTGCTTCAATGGGAATGGTGCGGTACCTCTGTGGATCATGGAATCGTGGAATGTTTTGGGTTGGAAGGGCCCTCAAAGCCCATCCAGTTCCACTCCCTGCCATGGGCAGGGACACCTCCCACTGGATCGGGGGCTCCAAGCCCCATCCAGCCTGGCCTTGAACCCCTCCAGGGATGGGGCAGCCACGAGTGATCTGGGAAGCCTGGGCCAGGGCCTCCCCACCCTCACAGAAAAACATTTCTTCTTAAGAACTCACCTCAGTCTATGTCAGTCTTCTGCTCTGGGGAGGAGATTCCGTTGGTTATAGCTCACCAAGCTCGTAAGTGAAGGTAATAGTTGATAAAATTACCCTGTTAACACTGGAAGTTAAAAAAGGTCTTTTGTTAGTTAAAAATGGGGAAAAAAAGAATTATTCATATGCATTCGGCTGTTCTGAATGTGTGACTGTTGCCTGCTGGGAAGGACAGAGGGAGAGCCTTGCAATACTGTGATACCCCAGTGGAACTAAACCCATCCTTTGTGAGGTGTGTGGCAAGCCACTCAGCCTACGGATTCTTTTCTTCCCAGAATGAAAAACCCAAAGCATGCTTTTCACAGTCCTGTACCTTGAGCTGCTGATGCCCTTGCTGCAGTGTTTTACTGATCACATCCACTCTTCCTCTCTACACGGCATGTCTGAAAAGATATCCCTGTGGATTAACCTGTCTTCCCTTCTTTTGGTTGAACTGGTCGAAGATGAAGCACTCACCTTGGTTTTGATTTGCTAGATAAACAAAAAGGCTTTATTTCAGGATGCTGGGGACAGCATACGCTTCCCACAGGGCAGGTGCAAGTCCATCACCCATCGGCTTGTGACAGGAGTGAAGGAACTAAACCCTGTTGCCTCCTGATGAGAGAGAAGGTCCTTGGGGCTTTCAGGTTAATCTTTCACTGTCTGTGCATTCTATGCTTCCCAAAAGTATTTTACAGCAAAGAGAAGGCCAGGGCAGTCCTGCTTAGGGATCCCCTGACGTGAAATAAGACATTTAATTTAACGGTATGTTCTGCCAGAGGGACAGATCACTATCTGCAGAAGAGGGAGGCCACAGAGACAAGAGGCTGGCCTTTAAGGCAGATGCCAAAGTGCAGGAGCAAGCAGATAACGCTGCGCTTGGCTGGTTGCACGTAGCACTTCTGGAGGAGGAAAAGTTAGCGGCGTGTTTGCCGTTCAAAGAGGAGGCGTCAGCCACCCACATGGTGATTCTCTTGGACCCCATAATTAAATCTCTGCAATGTAGCTGGCTACTCATTTACTGAAGAACAGTTGTTAATGTTGAGGGAGGTAGCTCTTCTTTGACACTGCTGAAAAGCTCTGAGCGTGTGTTTGTAGGGAGAACAAAAGCTTTTTCCTTGCCTTTTACAGCTTACAAGAGTAACCAGAGGCAGACGTGACAGGTATTCATCAGCATTTGAGCGAATTGAATTAGCATAGGGGCTTCGTATGCACCAGGGTAATTGAAACACGGCTTTCTGTGCTGGGACACTTGGGCACATTCCCAGCAGCAGAGGGAGTTTGGGGGATCAGTAGCTGAAATTATGCAGCGAGTATTCACTTTAGGATTTTAACTGAGAGCCCAAAACATTTCTGAGCCCCCTGATCCAGTGGGAGGTGTCCTTGCCCATGGCAGGGCTGGAACTGGATAGACTTTGAGGTCCCCTCCAACCCAAACCTTTCCATGATTCTGTGATTCAGTTGGCTTCATAAACACAGACTTTTTCCTCTGCAGCCAGTAGCTCTCAGAGGATGGTGGTACTCAGCCTCCTGACACTTCTAGAACAGCAGCATGAGCTGGTCGTGTGTTGTTGTCTAATGCATCAATTTATCACAAACAAGTGCAAGAATCATTTTGAATATCAAATTTAATTGTTTACTATAATTTCTGTGACCCATTAAAGAAGTACAAAGGGGGAAATTCCAAGATTAAAATTCATAATACTCTGGAAAACAAGGTTCTCTTGGTTGCAGCCTTCCTTAGGAAGTTTAAAACAGCGGTGAAGATTTAAAGCATTTGTATTTCTGATTTCCTCTTAAATACTGTATTTTGTCTTCCTTCATTTAATGTAATATTATTCTTCGTGTCTATTTAACCTCAGGAAGCGTGAGGGTTTGTATTTCAGTAATGCAGAAAAGCGTTCCCGGAGCTGTGCGAGATGTAGTGCAGCATGGGAAAGAATGATAAGAGTTGGTAACCTCTCTTGCTCTCTGCAGAACCCACAGATGGATTTGTGGCGCTGTTTTCAGTTGGGTTTTGGTGGATTTCCTATGGTACAAAATCAATAATTAGCTGCTTAAAATCCCCTTGGGAGGTAGGCTGTGTCCTCTGCTGAGCTGGAAGAGTGGGAAAGGTTGGTTTTCCAAGGAACAGTTCTTCAGTTCTGTTTCAGTGAGATTGGGAGTGTTTCCTTTGAGCAACACGCATTCATTCCTCAATGAAGGGCTTCAGACATTTTTTCATCAAGCTTTGATTAAGTCAACGTTCCTGACAACCATCATGATTTCATGAATTCAGCATTTTCCAGTGGAAAACTGCTTCGTCAGAAATCTAAACCAGATCTGGGAGGTTGGAACACACACTGCCAGGCGTAAGAGCTTTTTTCTAGTAACATTACCAGCCTTTAACTCAAATCACTCTTGATTCTATGCAAGTTCTTATTTTCTTTTGAGTTACAAACCTACTTAATGAAGGAGTTAATTATTTAGGCATTGATGCCAGAGAATTCAAGGACGTAATGCACACAGCCAGACATAAGGTTTTGTGACTCCCATCACAGGCAGCACAAGGAGAAGAGTGGCATGTTAAAAGTGGATGTTAAAACCGGTCGAGGCTGTGGAGGTTGTTTGACCATGGATGCATGTTTTTGAGCTGGTGTAGCTTTAAGCCGTAGCCTAAAAGTGTTTGGGACTAAAGTGAATTAAAGCAAGAAATGGCAATGCAACACTAAAGGGCTGGGTGTCAGGATGTGTCAGATTTTCCTGCCTGTTTTCTAGTGAATGTTACTGGTCGATGTTAGGTGATTTCTTTTTAGAGAAGGAGAGTTTCATCACTCACTGTAATGTGGATTCATTTCTGTAAAACAGAAGGCAAGCAGAAGGTGTGCAGTAGCAGTTTAAGCAGTGCAGGGGGCTATTTAATTTCTAAACCCCAAATATCAAGAGGAAACATGCTTTTGTGCATTTTTGAGAAGCCACCCCTTATTACATCAAAGGTAGAGCAACTGCCTAAAAGCTCTTTAAGCTTTGGTTTAGTGGTCCCTATAATGGGAAACATTAAATCTGCTTTAAGCATTTATCCCTCCAGTGTTTCCAAACGCCAGTCCCAGTCCTGCCAACACTGCATGGATGTTTAAAGTTCAGCAGATGAAGAGTCCCATGTTTCTGTCACAGGAGAATAACTGCACGTTGATTTGAAGGAGTCCTGGGCTAGAAAAAAGCTCTTTCCAAATGAGGTTGAAAGTATTTCTGCGTAGACCTGTGTATGGAGACAAAGCGGGATTTAGGGCTGGCAATGTTTTCCTGTGACCAAAAATGTGAAATATAACCACTCTCCCACCGCAAGGTCTCCTCTGCTGCAGCATCGTGACAGGCTTCCTTGGTTCTGATAGTCCCTGCAACCCAATCCCACAGGGAATTTGTGTATTGAGAAGAAAGGGAGAGATGGAAAGGGGAATGTTTGCTGAATTAATGTGGGTTGTGAGGATGGGTGGTAGCTGCCAGAAGCACTGCTTGCAGTAAGTGGAAGGGGACTTTATGTGGTGGATGTAATCACTGCGTCACTAACAGATGAGCGGCACTGCTAGAATACAGCCTGGAATCTTTCAGGCAGAAGGAAGCACCTAAAGAGACTTCTTGGATTCAGAAAGCACAAGTGCTGAGAATACAAGAAATGTTCATTTGATCCTCTTGCCTCTGATGCCACTGCTGGGTGCTTTCCTTTCAGTCCATAAAATGTAGTAAGAAGATCAAGGTACTGTTCTATTCACTCTCGCACTCTTTAAATTCTTCTCCGGGAGATGTTAAATGTGATAGTTTCTACAACCTGAGGCTGCAACCCTCCTGGTTCCCCCTCTTTCCTCCTCCTTTATGTGATCCTGCACCGTTTGGTGATGTATCCAAAACCAGCGGAAGCCCTTATGAATGTCCCTACCTGTGAGATTATTCCCACTGGATCCAGTAAGGCTGGAAGTGCCATGAACAGCAGTGTTTCCCCACAGTGGTTTTGTAGCTGGCTCTGAATCGCAGTCTGCTGTTGGCTGCTGCCCTGTAGTCTCACATTCTGCTCTGTCCGTCTTGTTTCAGAGCCGGGTACGTTGCCTGCGCTCCGATGCTTCTTCCTCCTGTTTTCACCCTACTTTTGCCTTGGTATCCTGCTCACCAATACCAGCATTGTGCAATCCATCATTTTGCCTTCTGTGCTTTAACAAGCCTTGCAAATAAGCAGCAAAAGTAATTCCTTCAGAGGTCTTCTGTCTCTACCAGTGAAGCAATCCTCAGTGTATCCCTCTCTATTTAATGCTTTGGATCTTCTTTTTTTTTTGTGTCGTTTATCTGATATTTAAATTATAATGGTACGGTCTTTGCTCAAAATGTTTGTGTCTCTTATTAAAATATCTGAGCTCAGACTGTCTAGAGATACCAAAAATCTTACTAAGAGCATGAACAGAGGAGACCCCTGTACTGGTCTGGTGTTAGTTTTGTTCTGCTGGGATGGAATTTGAAGGGGTGATTGTTTGCCATAGGCTATATCGGAATAAGGTTTGGAAACAGTTTCTTCAGCAGCTTTGACAACTGTTTCCAGGCCTCAACTGAAGGGTGTTTCTGTGTTCTTTGTATCGTGTGTTGTAGTCCATGATTGGGGAGTTAAGCCAGATTTAGACAATCTGCAGTGTGTGGGAATGTTTTTCTCCTTCTCATATTGGAATGTCACTCAGAGTATTATTTCTTCAGGTCTAATTGGAAGGAAGTGAGTAAAGGAGAAGTTAATGTTTGTTACTGTGTTTCCTTGCAGACTTCGCCATCTGGAGATGCCACCTTTCCGTACAAAACTCAGTTGCCACGTGTAGTGCCAGCCTCCGCTGTCAGCAGCAGTGAGTGCAGCACAGAATCTAAAATACTGGATTACGTGAAAGAGCTGGACTCTTCCTTCCATCCGGTCTTATCATTCCCTTCAGGTAAGCAATGCAAGCACAGTGCCTCTACAATAGAGTGGTCATGCTTGCGAGAGCTGGAGAGTTTAAGGACTCTCTTTTCTTTTGAGTGAGTTTTAGAATCATAGAATTACAGAATGCTTTGGGTTGGAAGGGACCTCAAAGCCCACTCAGTTCCACCCCTGCCACAGGCAGGGACACCTCCCACTGGATCAGGGGCTCCAAGCCCCATCCAACCTGGCCTTGAACCCCTCCAGGGGTGGGGCAGCCACTGCTGCTCTGGGCAACCTGGGCCAGGGCCTCCCCACCCTCACAGCAAAACATTTCTTCCTAAGATCTCATCTCAATCTCCCCTCTTGCAGCTGAAAACCCTTCCCCCTCATCCTGTCCCTGCACTCCCTGATCCAGAGCCCCTCTGCAGCTTTCCTGGAGCCCCTGAAAGCTGCTCTAAGGTCTCCCGAGAGCCTTCTCTTCTCCAGGCTGAACAACTCCAACTCTCTCAGCCTGTCCTTGTACGGGAGGTGCTCCAGCTCTCAGATCATATTTGTGGCCTCCTCTGAACTCGCTCCAACAAATCTTGGTTCTCTTACAGAAAACCTCACACTGGCAAAAATATGAGAGTTTAGACAAGTGAAAATTATAACATCATCCTGACATTTGAAAACTACACCATCTAGATTTCCCATTCTGGTAACGTGATTGCAACCAAGAAACATTGGTCAGGGGAAATTTTGAGTTTTCTGGGGCTGTCACCAGTTGCAGGCCATGTTTTCCTATCTCGTCTTCAGCCTGGCCATGTGAAGACGCAGCCGCTGTGCAAACGAGCAATGGGGTGTTGTAGGAGTTACTCGGTGCTGCTGTTCTTCATGAGCGGAAGGACTCAAGGCAGCTTTACGTACTGCTCCTAGATTGTGTAATCGATTCCTAGACCTTTAGCGATGATGCATAATTCATTGGCTCACAGGTTTCCATCTTTCTGGTACCAATTCCGTTCTCTTTCGATCTCTCTCTTTTTATCAGATATTCCTCTTCACATATACTTTGAAACTTTATTAAGGAAGGATGACATCAAAGGAGAACCTGCAGATACCTCGTCTTCAGGAGTGGAGTTTAAAGCATGTCCAAACAACGGTATGTAAAGCTTTTAAGTACTGTAATGTTTTTTCAGTATTTAATTCGTTTTTCATTCATTTGCCAGTACTTTCTGCCCTGAAGAGATTCAATTTATGAGCTTGCCACCGAGCAGGTTATTGGAGAAGGTAACAGCTGAGGCTTTAGGTGGAAGAGGAACCTCTTCCTACACCGCAGTGTCAGGTTCTCCTTTGTGGCACCAGAATGATCCCACCAGAGCCGTAGGAGCACAATAATGCAAGTCAGGGTGGCGTGGACCATGGCTTCTCTGCAGACACAGGTGTCTGGCTGCAGCACTGTTTGGTTTCCTAGCAGAAGTCTTTTTCTTTCCCACTATAAATAGTTCAGCAGTTGAGTTTTCCCTTGGTGCGATTTACAGGCAAATAAGTTTTCATCTTGATACATATTTTTTTCTGTTTTAGACTGTAATCAGCATAACGTTTCTGTCAAACAGTGGAGCAGTGGCTGTTTGTCTAATTCCAAATCTCAGTCAGTGTCAGGAACATCTGACCAGCTGTCAGAAGGGAGGAAGAAAAGACATCTAAGTGAGACAGCAGTAGGTAAGAGGAGAATGGTCTTGTTTAAGAAAGCACTGCATCTTTAAAAATGCATCCTGTCTAAATCAGTTTTTTACCACTGGGCTTTGAGAATTGATTTGAAGTTGTCTCCAGAAAGAATCATAGAATCATTTGGTTGGAAAAGACCTTTCAGATCATCGAGTCCAACCATCCATGTCCACTACTGAACCAGATCCCTGAGCACCTCGTCTACCTGACTTTTAAACACCTCCAAGAATGGTGACTCTAGCACCTCCCTGGGCAGCCTCTGCCGGGGCCCAAGAACCCTTTGGGTGAAGAAATTTTTCCTGATATCTATTGTGGACCTGCCCTGTTGCAACTTCAGGCCATTTCCTCTCATTCTATCACTTGTTACTTGGGAGAAATGATAGACCACTTCACCACAGCCTCCTTCCAGGGAGCTGTAGAGAACAATGAGGTCTCCTCTCAGCCTCCTCTTCTCCATAAACAGCTCTAGGTTCCTCAGACGCTCCTTGTAAAACTTGTGCTGTAAACCCTTCCCTAGCTCCTTTCCCTTCTCTGGACGCGCTCCAGCCCTTCACTGTCCTTGTAGTGAGGGCCCAAAACTGAACACAAGATTGAAGTTTCAGTTTGTCTTCTGCCAGCAGTAGTTAATGAAAGAAATAAGTCAACCTTGTATCGCGGGGATCGTAGTTTCCCACAGGCAGCGAACGCCCATGTGCTGTATTTTTGAGTAGCAGCAGTTCGAGCTTCTTTGTGCTGCGGGTGTAGTACTACATATTTATTCCTAATTTGGGCTCTGTCTATGAGAAATCATCGATGGGGAAGGTCAGCCTGATGAACAAGGCCAAAAATAAAACCTGTGTGCCAGGGAGTTGTAGAGCTGCCTGGGAGATGTGCGTTTGTATCCTTGAACTGTGTGATACAGTCTTTCGGATCAGGCTTAGGTCTTCTCCCCTGCTGGAACGCACCGATTCTGTTTATGAATTGGTGGTGGTTTTGTTGTTGTTATTCTTGTTGTTGTTGATGATGATGATGATTATTATTATTATTATCATCTGAGTTCTCTTTTCTTACTGGAAATCGAGGTAGAAGGAAAGCAGAGCACAGGTGGTTAAATCCGGAATCCCCCTACCTGCTGCTTACACTCAGACTGAATAAGAGTAAACAATAATTAACAATTTCTCTGGGCCACATGAAGATCTAGGAACCAATTTTATTTGTTACTCTTGCTGCCAGTTTTGTTTTATCATTTATCGAGGCAGAAACCATCGGTGAGGGCCGAGTGAATTAATGAGCTGTAGCCTCACTAGGAAAGCGCTGTTTGGGAACACCAAGGAGCGTTCCTCTCTGCCTGATTGCGTTTGCTGTGTGCGTAGGCTATGGCAACTTCCAAAAATCAAAGTGGGATTTGCCCATATGAAGGCGGTTCCATGCGAAGAAATCCTTTGTAGAAGGAGAGGGATGAGTTTTGTGGCACAACAATGACGGGATGAGTAACAAGTGTTTATTTAGACAGCTTTTTTTAGTGTCTGTTAAATCACTGTGGGCTTTTGAGAAATGGCTTTGCTATTACTGTATGGAAAAACATCTTCGGTCTAATCGACAACAGCCGGGGTGCATTTTGTTGTTGTTATTTTTTGTGACAGGCGAACGTAACGCTAGGTTTGAGACATTCTCCTTTCAACACGCAGAACCAGAATCCCACAGTGGTTTTGCTGCGGCCACCAATGTCAACGCAATGTCGAGGCCCGCTCACAGCACTTCATCACAGGTAAACCAAAACTATCTCACCGTTGTCACTGAATCGCAGAATGGTTTTGGTTGAAAAAGACCTTTAAGATCATCGAGTCCAACCATTGATCCAGCCCTGCTAAGTCCACCACTAGAATGTGTCCCTGAGTATGACATCTGCTCATCTTTTGAACACCTCCAGGGACGGTGACTCAGCCGCCTCCCTGGGCAGCCCCTGCCAGTGCTTGACAACCCTTTCAATAAAGAAATTCCTCCTAATATCCAACCTAAACCTCCCCTGGCACATCTTGAAGCCATTCCTCTTGCCCTGTTGCTGGCTACCATGGAGAAGAGACCAGCACCCACCTCGCCACAACCTCCTTTCAGGCAGTTGTAGGGAGTGATGAGGTCTCCCCTCAGCCTAATTTTCTCCAGGCTAAACACCCCCAGGTCCTCAGCCGCTTTGCATAAGGCTTGTGCTGTAAACCCTTCCCCAGCTCCGTTCTCTTCTCTGGACCCTCAATGTCTTTCTTGTAGTGAGAGGCTCAAAACTGAACTCAGGATTCGAGGTGTGGCCTCACCAGCATCGAGTACCCAGGCACAATCCATTCCCTAGTCGTACTTGCTGTGCTCTTTCTGATCCAAGCTAGGATGCCGTTGGTCTTCTTGGCCACCGGGGCCACTGCTGTGGCTCACGTTCAGCCAACTCAGTCAACACCCTCAGGTCCTTCTCCAGGCAGCTTTCCAGGCACTCCTCTCCAAGCCTGGAACGCTGCATGGGGTCGTATGCTGAAGGATCAACAGAGAGTTACGCAAATTCATAATGCAAACCCACATGACTCTTACACCTCATTTAGTGTTAAGTTACAGTACAGAGCATTTTTACAGGGAATTAAGTGGATTACATGAAGTAATTTATTCCAGATTGAGTTTGTGGTGTTCCTAAAACAGATACTTCCTTGCAAAAGAATGCTGCAGATCACATAACTGGAATGTAAGTTTAGTTTGTTGGCACTGGGCCTTTCATTTTTATACTTTATTATCCAAATTTCATGAAATAGACTGATTTTTTTGTTCCCAGCCTTACACAAGGGCTCCTATCATGTTTTTTTCTTCAAATGGCTTCACAGTGCAAACAGAGTCACAGAATTTGTTAACTCTCAGCCTCGCTGTTTAAAACCTTTTGTGCTGAACTCCGGGCAAAGCATGTGAATTCGCTGAGGAGCAGCACAGCTCTGGTTCAGTGAAGGCTCTGCTTTGTTTATTGGAATTCATTGAGAATTTCATAATCCTATTCAGATTTCCCTCCCACGGTTCTGCTAAGCCCAGTGGTGGTAGGGGATGCTGTAAGTTGTTGTGTTTCAGTATGGTGGTGACTCCTGGAGAGCTTAAATCTGCGTCTCCCATGTAGCTGTGACAATGTACACTCCTCCTTTTTGCCCTTGCTTGAACAGACTGTCTTTAAAGAACACCCAAGTGAGCATTTTAGAATAGCCTGCTTCCATTACCGTTCCGATATATGAAATATAACTTTCTCCTGTAATGCAGGATCTTCAGGTTTTGTCCCATGTAGGTTCCACACAGCTGTGGGCAGAAAATACCACCAGGAATCTCTGATCATGGCAAAGAAATTCAGTGACTATCTTTCGCACATCTTTCAGAAAACCACTTCCCACGTAGGCCGTTGTTTGCTGCTAAATATAATTCCATGCTTTTGGAATTCATAAGTACATCACAGTGAAGAACCACATGGGTTACGGGTTAATAGACAGGTTATAGAAGGTTGTCTTTGCAGAATGGACATTATGAAGAAGGCAGCATTATGTTCAATGTCCTTAGAATTACTGTAACTGAAATCAAGGAAGGGAAGCTCCCACTGGTTTCAGTAAGAGCTCTACCAGCCAGAAGTAAATCTGAGATGAAAGAGTTGGAAGATTTGTTGAGATTTCATCAGGCTCGGGGAATCTGAAGTCATTAAGCCACTAGAAAATGTGCTCAGGTTACAGACTTTCTCCTCGTGCAGTTCTCATGTTTCTTAGCTATCGTGTAGTTCCTGTGGTTTGAGGTGATCAATCTCATCTTGTATTCCTTGTGTTGTGCAGCACAACTCCAGGAGGAGGTTGAGAAGCGAGAGCTCCTATGACATCGACAACATTGTTATCCCAATGTCACTGGTGGCACCATCGAAGCTGGAAAAACTACAGTACAAAGAAATCCTTACCCCAAGGTTAGTTCATTACCTCCTTAGTTGCCAAGAAGATACCAACACGAACGTGAGAATGTTAACTAAAAATATCATTAACATGCAGTTAATTTCGTAATATTAAGAAGATCTTTTCATGCAGTCGGTTGTTTCCTCTGAGCATTTCAGTTGTGCGACGGGAGTGGTGGGAAGGTGACCAGCTGACAGCACGAGGGAGAGAGTCCGAGATGCACAGGGAGTGACAGAGCTACAGACTGGTGAAAAGTAGAAGCAGGTTTACATCACCTTAATTGGGATACTCGTGGCCTTCGGTGTGCCAGAAGGCTGAGAGGTTGCTCTCAGTTTTGAGTGTTATGGTTCATTAGGAAATAGTTAACTGTTCTCAGTGAATTAAACAGAAATAAATGGTTTTAGCATATATTTTTAAAGTTTATCCATACATGCAAATCCATAGATATAGTAGCATAAGCTTAGTTTTTTCTATACAGTGCAAAACTACAATCCATAATTCGAGAGACCTCTGTTTTCTTTAGAAAAATATCTTTAGATTGCTAAAACAGAGAAATTGATCTCCTGTGCTGTGATTCAGCAGCTTAATAACAAATTGCCTGAAATGGCTCAACGCAATTGTTGTGTGTTTTAAGTCTCAACTTTGTATTTCCTTTTATATTCTTTAAAGCTTAAAATATGACTAAGACTCTCTCGGATAGCTTAGACTGTGCTGAGAAAAGCAAAGGTGAGATACTGGGTTGGGGAAGGAAAATCTAAACTTCAGACGTGTTGTGACCACCTGAAATTGCACATTATTTCAGTTGAAAGACAGTTTGAAGCACAAGCAGAGTTGCAGAACTCAATACAGTGTAGAAACATCAGAGTAATTGCTACTGCTGAAATAATGGTAACATATAGGTAAATTCATTTGACTTCTCTTGTCTCATTTCTAGCTGGAGAGTTGTGGAACTCCAACCTCTAGAAAGATCTCAAACCGATGAAGAAGAGGTAAGCTGTGTTTTAATTAAACCACTGTTTTTTCATTAAGGTGGATATAAGTTATAACTGGGATAATCGCTATCTATATTCCAAAGTTACTGACTGCATGCAAATCCTGTGAATTTCCAGTTTTGAAAATAAATGATTCGCTGTTGGGTTGTGCAAATGTGTCTGGTCCCTGCGACGCACGGCAGGAACGTGCGTATGTCTGTTCATAGTCATTGTTCACTTGTTGGTTTGGCTCTGCTGTCCCTCGCAACTGCCACAGTCTGCGCTCCCAAAGGGTCCCTTGCGGCCAGGCCTCCAGCTCCCAGCTCCTGGGCACTCCGATGCAACTGTATCTTCAGAGCTACCTGTCCTCTTTCCTCCTTTTCTTTTCTGTTGCTCATCAGGAGGCAGTTTGGCATTTTCCCTGTGGGTCCAGCAGGTTTCCTTAGTTTTCTTCTCTGTTTGATTTCCTGCAACCCTCCTGTTGGGAGCAAACTTCTTTCTGCTTTGTGAGGAACAACGTAAGTTTCAGCATTTCCTGCTCGCCTGTTGAGCTACGTTTGCACCTCATGTTGCTTCATCCAGTTGTATGAATCTGCCTTTTCCTTCAACGGAGCATCTGTGGACTTGGCACCTGGTGTCCTTTCTCCTGTAAACAGGGATCTGAGGCATCTGACCCATTGGGTCTCGTCTCTAGGCTGGTTTTCTGCCCTTCCAGGCTTTTCGTGGCTCCCTTTCCAGAAACCTGCCAGTTTTGTATCAATTGGACATCTCGTCTCCCTCCACGGTCAACTGTTATAACTGCAAGACCCGTATTCCTACCTTCATCCACAGTGTCTGTTCTGAGGCTCCTTTTTCAGAGAATGTCTGCAACCAGGGTTTTAGTGCTTTTGTAGCGGAAAAAGATTAGATTTGGGTAGTGGCATGGAAGGTTATGCTAAACATAGTGAAAAAACTGAATCACTTCAGAGGTAGAAAATCCACTTCCCACACAAGCGCTTGCTTGTGCATGGTTTTACCTGGTCTGTAGCTGCCTGCTTCATGGAATTGAACCTTTCTGTGAAGAAGAAAGAAGAGATTTCAGCAGTGATTTGCCTTCAGGACTCGGTGGGTTTCTTGTTTTGATTTCGGGTCTCATAGATGACTCCTCCTGTACTTTTAGTGCAGCTGGCTGAATGAATTTGAAGGCATCTCTCTATGCAGTCCTTGGGCTAATCGCTGGTTCAGTAGCCCTCCCAGTACGCTGGTATTTGGCACCACTGGCTGATCCTGTGTGATTCATCCTTTGGCCAGGAAATGACTTGAGTTCACAATAAAGCCGCTTGGCCTCCTGCTGTGGGCCACGGCTTCTGTATTGTCTGTCAGCGGCCGGGCAGAGGGACCGCAGACAAGAGAAATGCCAGAGATCTTGTTTGTCTAATCATCCTTTGCCAATTTTCCCCCTTTCTTTTAGAATCGCGTTAATTGGTTTGCATGTTTGTCAGAGCACTGAGGGAGAGGTGGTTGTGATCGTAGTTCTCCCACTTCCTCGCTTTAGTTTTTATCCGAGTTAGAGTTGTTACTGAGTGAACTTGAAAGGAGATGAGAGAGCAGCACCATTACCTGAGCACGTGTCCTGCGCTCTCTGACACTCTTGTAATCATTCCTTGTGCTGAAAGCCAGGTGAGCCGCAGGAGAGCGTTTGGGAAGGACAAGAGAGGGCGAAACAATCCTTTTGCTTTTATAGAAAGGAAGCTTTTACTCTGCTTTCCCTGCCTGGCAGCCTGTGGTGGTGCCCTTCTCTCTCCACCTGTCTATCTTCTGCGTGGCTAAATGTAAAACTGCTGGTGTTGTCCTCAGGTCAGCCTGCAGTCAGGGATTTCTTCCACTTGCTATCTGGTTTTGTTCTTTTATTCCTTCTCTCTTGCCTTCATTTAAAGGCTTTCCACGCCCCCAACCTGGCTCCATGCACTACCCCGGCACCCACAAGTTACAAACCACTGTGGAGTCCCAAGTTTGTTGTGTTCTACAGGAGCCACGCTTGTGAGGATGGGAACTGCCCTCCTGCTCATTCCCCATCCTGTATTTGAGTACAAAAAGCCAACATTTTGGGGGGCCAAACTCCTGTTTCTGGACATTTTGCCTTACAAGAGCAAACATAACAGTTGGGCACTGGAAAAGTTAATCCGCTATCTATGTCTGCTCTGTTACTTGCTCTAAAACCACTTTGGTTTTGGAAACAGAGCGTTTGTGTTTCCTGGTTTGCGTGTACGGCTTTGCCGTCTGTTATTGCTTTAAGGCATGGGAGGGTGTGGCCCAGGCTTTCCTGTTGTATTTTGGTTTGGATCTGTTTTGTCCAGGTTACAGTTTCTGGCAAGGCACGGTTGCAAAGTAATGCTGAAGTCTATTTTGTAGTTGTTTTAGTAATGACAAATACTCTGAGATAATTCTGTCTGTAATTAGTTTTGCATAAGTGTTTTCACGGCTTCTGACTGTGTTTCCCGTGAAGCTGAAGATGAAACACAGACCTTATTTTGAGAACCTCTCAGATATATTCCTGGTGCGATTCAGACTGCACAGTGTCTTAAATTAGATGGGGAGGGATCCAAATCTTCGTTTGCTTTGTATTCTTTGCATGAAATCATTACCCACGCCTCTCAAACAGGCCTTCCTGATAGTCCTTTCTCTCCACGTCACTGCCAGATCCACCCAGGAATGACAGTTTCTTTTGTCCTTTTCCAAACTAACCTTAGCGGAGGGGGAAAAAAAGACATTTATCCAGTTCTGTAAATTAACCTAAAGTTGATACCAAGTGTGACAAAGCAGAGGGGGGGACAGAGGCGGTAATGAACCAAATAGAGACTTTTTACTCTGATGTAACATGAATAATGAATATTTTTTAAATAAGAAAATCTATTACTTGTTAGTCGTCAGTGAAACTCATCTTCGATAAACCAGCAGTTATATCTGCTCCCCAATCAGCGACGGAAAAGGAACAGTGAGGCTTATTTCAGTATTTTTCAAACTCTTCACTCGAAGATGGACGTGGACTTTGATTTTTGTTAAAAATGAAGTTTCTTCCCAGTGTGGGAAGTTTTAGTGGTTTGCTAAGAAAAATATTTTCAAAGTCCTAAGTTTTTCTTTCAAAATTATCTTTTGTTTCCGCTTCAAAAGAAATTGTGAGTGCAGAGCAAAATCCTGAATTTTCCCTGCGGGAATAGCACTTATGTAGTTCATTAAATTCTCGCTTTCACGCTGTGCATCACAGCCCTTGGAAAGAGGATCTGAGCCGAGATGCAGCCCCATAGCGACACCATCCCAGTGACGGAGCTGGTGACCTCCAGGGAGAGGAGGAAACCTGTTCCGTTGTCTTGCGTAAAAGGGAACCAGCAGCTAACAAAGGGGGTTGTGTTTAACATAAATCAGTCACTGCTCTTTTGAAAAAGACCTTTGGGATCATCAAACCCAGCCATCCCTGTCCACTACTAAATCAGATCCCTGAGCACCTCGTCTGCGTGGCTTTCAAACTTCTCCAGGGATGGGGACTCCACCACCTCCCTGGGCAGCCTCTGCCTGAGAACCCTTTCAGGGAAGAAATCTTTCCAAATGTCCAGTCTAAACCTCCTCTGGTGCAATTTGAGGCCATTTCCTCTTGTCCTATTGCCTGTCACTTGGGAGAAGAGCCAAACATCCACCTCATTACAACAAATAAAAGAATGAGGAGTCTTCACAAAGCTGTTCTGAGCTGGGCAAGTACAGCAGGCCTCTTTGAGGGTTGGGCTGGGCTGAGGAAGGAACCCAGCAAGCACGGTTTTAGTGAACAGGTCCTGTGGCTGGTGCAAATCCCACCAAAGGAGTGGAGTTCTCCCCAGTTGATGGTGTATCCTGTACTGTGCGGCTCAGTCTGGGGACCCTGCGTTTCGTTCTGTGGTTTATTGGCCTCAGTCGGAAGTTAAACAGTGTTCCTTGTGCAACACCACTGGCAATTCTGCTTTATAGAAACCACTCAATTTATTTTCCATAACCCTCCTATTATTGTGTAATTCTTGTCCAGGACTGACCTGGCAGCGCAGCTTCATGGCTCCTATAACTAGGAATTGTTCTTTCCTAGAATTTCTCAGCTTTTGGGTTGGGAGCGGCTGGCATAAACCCCTGGCTGCAGCACTCGTGTGCTCCTGCCAGCCTTGGCTTGGTAGGTGAGCTTTGAAGAGGCTGAATGGTTTGGAGCGCTTTGAAATAGTTCTGAGCTGTGCTGGAGGGTCCAGCCAAGCGCTCTCCTGGCCATCCGAGGAGCGAGGGGGAAGGGCAGCAGCGTTCTCCTCGCCCAGCCGTGGCCGAGGAGCTGCCGTCCTGGAGTGCTGCCAACAGAACAATGAAGATGGCTCTCTCCAGGTGAAGAAGGGACTCCATAGCTCCATTGGAGGAGATTCACCTCAAAAGCTGTCTCTCGTTTGGCTATGAGCTGTTAAAGCAATGACATTAGGGCCCTTTTTGGCTGTACCAGGGCCATGCAAATCATTTGCTAAGAAATAGACTCTTCAAAGCGGAAACCATTTTCTGCCTGGTTTCGTAGGAGGAATGCAGCCCCTCAGGTTTGCTGAGCTGTTCTCAATGTGGAGCTATTGAAGTCCTCGGTGAGCTCAGACCTACTGTTCTGTGCTCAAACCTGGCAGATCCTGCTGCCTCCTCCTAAAGCTGTCTCTGGAAACTCCTGGAATTTTTGCTTGTCTTTATTGTGTGCTTTTAATCCTGCCTTGATTTGCAAATGAACACTCGTCCTTTAGATTTTCTGCCTCTCACTAGAGAGAAAAATGTGTAAGTTGCACGGGGGGTGATTTCTATATCCATTTGCATCCACCACAGAGGTGTAAAAAAGAAAGCAAGTCACAGCATCCCAAATATTAGAGCTCTGTGAGCAGAACACATGTATTTTGATGTGCCTGATGTGCTGCGAGTGTGCGTTGTGGTGCCTTCGCTCAGGTGGTTAACAGACCTTCACAGAATCAGATATAATATTGGTTGTCTTTGGGTCTGGCGATGTGCATAATTACAGCAGCAGCTCTCCCTCTATTTCGTTACAGACAGAAGATCTGTCAGATGAAGCTTTTGCCTCGCGTCATACAAAGTATGAAGAAAGAGAGCGAGCAAGGTGGTCGCTGTGGGAGCAGAGCCGCTGGCCCAGGAGGAACAGCAGGCAAGTGTACTGCCTTCCAGAAAAGGCTGGCGTCAGTGAGGTGGCAGAAATGCTGTCACAGGGAGATTTGGAAAGGAAAAAAGTTAGATTAATGGCATTAATGACATTAATTAACTCCTTAGGGACAGTACCAGGTATATTCGGGTTTGTGGCTGGAAAGGGAGGGCAGCGCTGAAGCATGGATACTGGCAGAAATTTGGCATGTTAGTGACCTGGTACTGGTGAATAAAACCTTACTCCCGTACTGAACACAGCTCTGCTGTTCGGTGCCACTTCCCGTTATTACAGCTCCGGCCACACTGTGCAACATGAGCCCTTCTTCGCTCACCTGACTTAGTTGCAAGTCCATTGCCTTCAGGGACTGAAGGGGTCTGGACTGGGCCAGGGGCCTCGCGCTTAAAAAGGTCATTGTGTGAAAAAGGCTGATTCATAGAATCATGCAATGAATTGGGTTGGAAGGGACCTCAAAGCCCATCCAGTTCCACCCCCTGCCATGGGCAGGGACACCTTCCATAGGGGTTCCAAGTCCCATCCAACCTGATCTTGAACACCTCTAGGGGTGGGGCAGCTCTGGGCAACCTGGGCCAGGGCCTCCCCACCCTCACAGGAAAACATTCCTTCTGAGATCTTATCTAAATCTCCCCTCTTTCCACTTAAAACGTTGCTGTCTGCTGCAAAACTCATCAGAGTTAGGTCTTCCAAAAGGTAGTGCATGTGAGAGTAAACTTCACAAAGCTGTGTCTGCAGCTTGGCTCTGAGCAAGCACTTCCCATAAATTGCTGCAGAATCTGCATCCTATAAATGCTGGGATAACTTTTTCTGCTGTTTATCATAGTGATAAAGGTGAACCATGCCGCTATGGAGAAAGATAGCTTTATTTTAACGCAGGGTAAAATTAGAGTGAAACAGCACTAAGAAATTCTATTTTAAGCAGTTTTGAAAATAAATAAAACTTCAGGAACTGTACTGAAAAGTACAAGTTGGGTGTGTGCCCTTCATCCTGAACCACTGTGAACTCCCTGGTGAAATCTCAGTGCTATTTGAATTCAGAAGCAAAACTGCTGTTGACGTGAGCTGGGTCATTTCCATTTCCACCCAGCATTTAAGATGTGTGCCAGTATTTCAGATCTACTTCAAATTTACATTGAAGGCGAGGTCAAAATCTTTCATTTTATAAAAGTACTTTGCCTGCTTTGGGGGCGAGTCCGGAGCTGGGGTGGGCAGGGGCAGCCTAAGGCCCTCCTGTTTCTTCCCGAGCTGCATTGGCACGGCCTGCTGACAGTGCAGTGTGGAATCGGCAGGCTCCTGCGAGCGATGCCATTGTTTCTCGAGGTGGGAAGAGCCCACAGCTCACTGGCTCCTCTTGTCTGGAATTCCAGTTGTGGGGAGCATGTGGAGCAAAGCGCAGGAGTGAAACCAGCTCTTCTGCAGCCAGAGTGCCTGTCCCAGCCCTTTTTTATCCCGTTGGCTCCTCCCCGTGGCACACTTTGCTCTGGTTTGTGACAGCAAGGCTGGCAAGAACCACGGGTGTTTTCATCTGCTTTTCTGATTTAAATACGTAGAACGGAGGTAGCATGTATGGAGAAACCAAACACCTCGCAAAGAGAATCTAACCTGTTCCTGGTGCCGTGGAAGGGCAGGAGCGGCTCTGCTGACTCTTGTCTCTTCCTCTGCACTAGGTCTTACAGCAAAAATGCCGACGGACGACACAGCCAGGACTCGATGCAGAAAGACCACCACGGCAGCTCTTGTGCTTCACTGCATTGTGCTGCTGAGCCTTTTCCTGACCCGGCATCGGAAGCCCACGGCTCTGTTTGTTCAGGGATTGCACAACTCTGCCGGGAGAGCCAGGAAGCGAAGGTGAGTGCCTCCAGGACGGTCAGGGTCTGCTCACATCTTCAGCAACCGGTATCCAACTTGAAACAAAGAACCGGACCGTGTCCTCCTGCCTTGCTGATCAGAACCCCAGGTTGCTGCCCTCATGTGTCCGTGCTGAACACGGTGCTCCTGGGTAGAACGAGATTGCTGTGCTTCATGAATGAAGCCCAAGAGCTGCCAACAGGGACCGATTTCATTGCACGGCACATGTTTTAGAGGCGGGCATGGCAGGCCCGGGCTCAGGGGCAACGGATCTTTTCTCAGAGGGGTTGGCTGATTGTTACGGACTCGGGTATCCTGGTGGCCTGGCACCATGGAAAAGAGCTTCCCCCTTCCTGTACTGCACCCGTTCAATTCTAGCTCAGTTAGTAGTCCAGAACTGTATGAAGCCAGCTTTCATTGACAGCTGGTGCCTAGCAGCATTGTATTCTTTATCTCAAGAGCCCTGCAAACACTGTAAAGACACACACTCATTTGTGCCTTGATAGCAGATCATTCTGCACACAGCTAATCAGTTCTGAAATCCCTTTTTTTCCCCTCTTTTCTCTTTTTCCACCCTCCCTTCTTATTCCTTTCAGGCCGGGCTGTGGGAACTTCGAGTTTTTCCACTAAAAGATGAAGAGGTGGAAGCTTTGCTGTGCCAAGATCAAGTAACGAATCAGACTGAAATGTCAAGTGCGGCTTTTCCCAGCAACTCTCCCTGCGCTTCATGCACGCCCAGTGGTTTGCCGGACAATGGCCATCCACCACAAAAACAACCTGCCGAGGAGGTGGAAGACTGCGAAAATGTTGGCCTGGGAATCCACAATACGAGAAAACAAAGGTGACAGGGAATAATGTGGTTCATTAAGAAAGCCAATTAAGGTGGAGAAAAGCGGAAGGTAAAATCTCTCTTGTTGACACAGCCTATGACAGCACAATTCAACTGTGCGTTAGCTGCATATAATATATTTTCTTTCTTGCTTTGTAACAGGCAGGATAAATCCCAAAGACAACTTTCTTCTTCCTGAACCCCAAAGGAAAGTAATTATTTCAAGCTGGAAGTCTAATATTCCCAGTGTTGGGAGTGGGCGCACATAACTTGCTGGCACCATTCACTTTCTGTTGTTCTATTGCCACATTTGTTACTAATCATCCTTCTCTGTTCTGTTGGGTTTCCATTGCGTTTCTGGTTCCAGTGGGTTCTGGTGCCACAGGACACGCTGCCCACCTTAACCAGCAGCTTCAGCTGAACACAGAAAAACTACTTGAAAAAGCAGTGGGGAGGAGCGATAGCCTCAGCTTCTTTCCTTGCGTGGTGTGACCGTGGGGCAAATGGGCCCCTTTTCGGTGCGTGTGTGTAACCCACGTGGGAGGGGGCAGGAGGGGAGAACCAGCAGGCGTTCTGGAAGCCTTGCATCTCGCTTCAGATCTGTACTCAGCGCTCGGTAGTGCCAGGGCATGTTTCATATAGGTGTCCTCAAGCAATAAGGTAGAGGTAGACCTTCAATAGCCGATGTATCTGCTACTCCAAAAATAGGGATTCTGCTTCCGTCGGGTGGGGATTGAGGAGCAGAAGGGAAGAGGAGTCGAGTCAAACCCATGACGCAGCTCCTTGGGTCATCTTGCTTCCTTAGTCCTTCACGAGGCTCATAACGTCTTGCTTTAATGTGTTAAAGACAAAGTCTCGTTCAAATCTCTGTACAGTGCCTTTTAAGAGTCTCGTAAGCACGCCAACATTTGGTGACAAGGAGAAGATGATCAATGTCCAGGAGACCAAGAAAGCAAAAAGCCCCAATGCTTTCTGTTGTGATTCCGGATAGATTTTTAACTTCCCAGGGAGGAAAAAAAAAAAGCAAGTTGTTCAAACTTGCATCTAAATAGTGTAGTTTGGAATGTACCCGCGATCTCCAGAGGTATTAACGAAGATTAAACATTGAATGTAGGCATCATCCATCCACAGGAAGGTTTTCTGTGTAGGGCAGTTGAAGGCAATTCGATAGGAGTCTCTGTGCGGAATATCTGGAATGGCACTGGGCAGATGACCCAGTTCTAGTGTCAATTCATTTTCTTTTGGTCAAAATGGCAGGAATTATACACTGGGCATCTGGAAACAGTTCAGTCAAGTTCCGACACTACAACCTATTGCTACATTGTAGGTTATTGCACATTCTGATTATTTTTTTAAACACTTTTTTAACACTGGTTTGTCTTAAACTTGAATCTTGCCTCGATGTCTGATACAATAATCTTTGATGCAAGGTTGTTTTTGTTAATTAAAAGTTATTTCTATATTTGCTGTATTCAGTATGAATTTGGTAGTCTTTGAGAAGTGAAGAAATAGCAGCAGCGCTTCCTCTGGCACAGGGACCTGCTTGGCCCCAGAGTGGCTTTGCAAACGCCCTGAAGTGGCAGCAGCGCTGAGCTTCGCTGTCACCCTGAGGTGGACCCTAAGTTGCACTTGGGTTTGTCATAGAATCATGGAATAGTTTGGGTTGGGAAAAAGCCTCAAAGCCCATCCAGTTCCACCACTGCCATAGGCAGGGAGACCTCCCATCAGATCAGAGGCTCCAAGCCCCACCCAACCTGGCCTTGAACCCCTCCAGGGATGGGGCAGCCACCACTGCTGTGGGCACCCTGGGCCAGGGCCTCCCCACCCTCAGCGTGAAGAATTTCTTCCTAATGTGTCATCTAAATCTTCCCCCTTCCAATTTAAAGCTGTTCCCTCTCATCCTGTCACTCCAGGCGCTCGTAAAAAGCCCCTCCCCAGCAGCCCCGTCCACTACTGGGACATGATTAGAACCTGAACCTGGTCACAGGTTTCACTAATGTCCCCCTTATCATTCTCTGTGCTGCAGTCGGTGATTGTCCTCTCCTTCACAGCCGCAGCTGGCGATTGTCCTCTTCTTCACTGCCCACAGGGCTGGGCTCCACCTCCACAGTTCCGTTCTGCAGGATTGTTGGTGTTGAGAAAACCACTGGCGCTGGGAACGGGCTGAGAGCTCAGAGTCAGGCACGTGTGAAACCATAAAATGTGCATGAGACCCTTGTTTGGTTTTCCTATTTCTAAGTTTTAGATGCAGGGCGATCCAAATCCAAGCCCTGTTTGTCTTTTGGCTGTTAAGCTCTAAACCAGCTCCCAGCGCTGCTCCTCACGTTGCGGCTGAAGGAATGGGAAAGGCTGACTGAAACATCTGGAGGTGTTCAAAGCCAGGCTGGACGGGCCTTGGGCAGCCTGATTTAGTGGGATGTCTCTGCCCATGGCAGGGGTGGAACTGGATGATCTTTAAGCTCCCTTCCAACCCAGACTATTCTATGATTCTATGAAACACCAGCAAGGCCCCACAAAGCCATTCCCCTTCTGCTTTGTTTACTGTTCTTGATGGAGACACTCTCCAAGGCCGCTGGTGTCCTGCTCCCTGCTGCTCTGTGGGTTTGAACTCTTCATCGCAGCGTCCAGGACCTTAATGGAATACGAGTACAAACACAAACCTCTAAGCCCTATTAAAAGCCAAGCGCTGTGTGTGTTATTATCCTGCTCAGGGCTAAACGTGGGGCCTCAGCTTCCCTGGCTGGATCAGTTGATTTCATCCTCCTCCCCGTGCAGACAGAGCCTCTGCCCTGTTGCATCGCCCGCTCCTGACCGTGTGACTCAATGTCAGCAGCCTGCGCTCTCCCAGGCTGCTGAAACGCTGCTTTATCAGAGTGTTGCAACACCCAGCGGCCCTGGTTTGGCCCTGTGCATTCCATGCAAGCAGCAGAGTTCGGAGAGGGGTTACCTTACCGCGGACGGGTCTAACCGGAGCCCGACAGGTGATTGCAGTGAACGTAGAGAGGCCACACAAGCATTAAAAGCCCCCGTATCGTCACCGTTAACTTCCCCAGGTGCTCTGTGGTCACCTTTCAGTAACTTTAGGCATGTGAAAAGCTGCTGTGGTGGCAGCCACTGGCACCAACCCAGACGGGATTGAGACAGAAAGGAGTAATTGAGCCATTTTTCTGTGTAATCTCTCACTGCTAAACCTGAAAGGCAAGGCAAGTGTAAACTACCAGATTGAAAATTAGGGACTAAAACCTGTGAAAGAAAACAGGCAGTTCCATACTCACAATCTTCAGAGAACTGGTATGGCTTGGGACTTTTTTTAATCCTAAAAAAATTGATTAGAAAAACCCATACATGACTTGATTCCCCTCCCAGAATAGCCCAAGACGAGCTGTGGGCAGCAAGGACGCCGCAGCTCTGTCCTACTCTTGCAATACCCCAGAAAGCCACACTTTGACAGCTCCTTCCACGGTCACAGATTTGCGGCTGCGGCCAACCTGCAGGTCCTGGGCTCGGGAGACGTGGCAGCTCCAGCGCTGCCTTGGCATTGGGTAGGTGATGCGAGCCCAGCTTTGCTGCGAGGACAACAGATGGGACTTAGGCCTTGTGGAAACAGACTTGGCTGCAGCTATGGAGCCTTCCAGCCTGTTCCCCAGGGCAGCAGGCTCTTCACAACCCTTCTGGATATATAATTTTAAGGGAAAAACACCACGCAATACTGTGAAAGTGGGATGGCCCTGCTCATGGCAGGGGGGTTGGAACTAGATGATCTTTAACATCCCTTCCAACCCAAACTATTCCATGATTCTATCAGTCAGTGATGCTAATTAGAGCCATGTCTGTCCCCAATGACCCGTGCAGGTCTCCCTCTCGTGGGCAGCAACTCTCATGCCCAAACAGGCCAGGCTGAAATACACAGACTGAAAGCACGAGAACGATCTGCTTTCCTAGCTGAAGACGAGCATTAATCTGTTTCCCAGAGCCATCTCCACGCAGCACATTTCAGCCTACAGGCGCTGCAGCCTTTCCGGGAGATAACATTCCTGGAGGTCACTATCTATCTTAATCGCTTGCCCCAACATCTGTGCAAACTAAGGAGGTTGCGGGTCAAGATAAAAGATTTTTTAATGATCTACTGGGTTTTAAAGCAACGGTTTTCCATGGAATCCTGTCCCTTCCAGGAATTCCAGACATAGCTGTCTTAGCTGGCTATTTGAAAGGCAAACTAGAAGGTACTTCCCAGTTTGTGACAGGAAAAGACGCTGACTGACATCAAACAAATCAGTTCAAGTGCTTCTGTGCACTAAAAGCCAAACACACAAACACTACTATAATCCATGGGATTTTTCAGTTCTCGTAACTGCATTTCTCCCAAACTTACTACCAAACACGCTCGTTTCTCACAGTCAGCTTAAAGGAGCCTTTACCACACCAGGGGAAGGGTCTTTAATGCGGATACTGGCAAAGTTTTGTAGGAATGCACAGATCAAATGACAAAATACAGAGAGCAGAAGGCAGTTTGATTAGAGTCTTCCACAAGAGAGATCGCGGGGGCGATACTATGCTCCTCTAGCAAGCGGAAGCTGACTGAAGTTTAGTTCAATCCAGTCAGCGTGCCATAAAATCAGCATCCACAGAATCAAGAGACAGGTTCAAACCATTGCATTTCCACCCCTGAAATGTTTTCCGCTGCTGCCTGCTTCACCGCAGCGAAGGAATGATTCCCCTGTTCAGCAGCAACAAGTTTCTGCGATTAGCATTCATCCAGCCCTCCCTTACGCATGAGAAACGAGGGTTCTGCAGGCACGGAGCCTCTGGGAACACCACTCGCGTAGGTCTCATCGATCCAGACAGCGCTTCTGAGCTGCTTCTGAACACACGTTCCTCAGGAGGTTGATCACAGATCTCGGATCTGCGCTCCTCATAATAGCGCTGCCGGACACGATCATATTGGCACCTGCCTGAAAGACATCAAACACCAAGTTACACAGCACAGATCCACCTCCTGAGGAGTTTTCACTGCCTCCTTATGTGTTTTACAGCAAGAATTTTAGGCTGGTGGGTAAATGAGCGCTGTTTGGGGGACACAGATCCTAACTACTAGAGATCTGGGTAACAGATCTCTAACTACAGCCACAAATCAAGTTCAGAAAAGAAGGCTCTTCCCCAGAGAGGGATTTTCTTCATCGTATCTGAACATACAAGACAAAAACACCTCCTCTAGCTTAGAGAAGGATCAGCCGCCGCTAAAAATGGCACAAGATCAGCACTGTCAATATTAGGTGCGCTTTACCACTCCCTCTGAAAGTAATGCTCAAAATGCAGGTCCTACGCTTCACGTTCTGAGGAATGATTAAGTCTCTTAGCACAGCGACAAAGAACGCTGCCCTGCTGCAGCCTCTTACCTCTGCGCACTTGTGGATGGTGTCGGGCCCAACTCCTCCATCCACTTCAATATCCAGCGAGGGAAACTGTGTCCTCAGCCACTGCACCTGAGAAACGGAGAAAAAAGGCTGACACTGAGATCCACGCTTGGCTGCTGCGGTTAGGGATGACTTCTCACACCCCCAGGCAAGGTTTATTCACCTCACCGCTACGCTCCATGCTGGTGATTAGCTTTAAGCTTAATAATGGAGGAAAGAGAAACTTGGTTTACCTTTGGCATCATGTCTTCCATAAATTTCTGCCCTCCGAATCCAGGTTCTACCGTCATCACCAAAGCCATGTCTATCTGATTGGCCCAAGGTGCCAAGTGTTCAACCGTAGTGCCGGGCTTGATGGCCAAGCCAACCTGCAGGGGAGGCGAGACAGTGGTGAGGCCCTGGCCCAGGCTGCCCCATCCCTGGAGGGGTTCCAGGCCAGGCTGGATGGGGCTTGGAGCCCCTGATCCAGTGGGAGGTGTCTCTGCCCATGGCAGGGGGTGCAACCGGATGGGCCTTGAGGTTTTTTCCCAACCCAAACCATTCCACGATTCTATGACAAACCCAAGTGCAACTTCAGATGCTGCAAGCACAGCAAGACTACAAACTTCTAGGAAAACAGTTCTGTGTCAGTGCGAGTGTGGTAAGAACAGGCTGCTTTAGATAAAGACTTCTGATTATTTTCCAAGAATCTCAGAATCTTTAAGGTTGGAAAAGCCCTCTCAGCTCATCCAGCCCAACCATCAGCCCAGCCCTGCCGTGCCAAATAAACCACATTCCCAAGTGTCACAGCCACAAGCTTTTTGAACCCCTCCAGGGATGGAGACTCCACCCCTGCCCTGGGCAGCCTCTGCCAGGGCTTCACCACTTTCAGTGAATAAATTTTTCCGGATATCCATGGAGCAACTTGAGGCCATTCCCTCTCACCCTACCACTTGTTCCTTGGGAGGAGCCCAGCACCCACCTCACCACAACCTCCTTTCAGGAGCTGCGGAGAGTGATGAAGTCTCGACTCAGCCTCCCCTTCCCTGGGCTGAACAGCCCCAGGGCCCTCAGCCGCTCCTCATAACCCCTGTGCTCCAGCCCCTTCCCCAGCTCCATTCCCTTCTCTGGATGCGCTCGTCTTTTCCAACCAAGCGATTCTACAGTTCCGCGATTCACCTTCATGCCGTTCTCCCGGATGTCTTTGATGAGCGCGCCGGGGTTGTCGGTGGCCTCCAGATGGAAGGTGTACTGGTTGGCTCCAGCGACGGCCATGGGCTTCACCCAGCGCTCGGGGTTGGCCACCATCATGTGCAGGTCTGGGGGAGAGAGGAGGAGGAGGAGCAAGAGGAAGGGGAGGAAGAAGGGGTGAAGGAGGAAGAAATGGGGAAAGAAGGAGGCAAAGTAGAAAAGAAGGGAGGGAAAAGGGAAAAGAAGGGAGGGAAAGGGAGAAGGAAAGGATGGAAAGGGAGAAGGAAGGGAGGGAAAGGGGATGGAAGGGAGGGAAAGGGGATGGAAGGGAGGGAAAGGGGATGGAAGGGAGGGAAAGGGGATGGAAGGGAGGGAAAGGAGATGGAAGGGAGGGAAAGGAGATGGAAGGGAGGGAAAGGAGATGGAAGGGAGGGAAAGGAGATGGAAGGGAGGGAAAGGGGATGGAAGGGGCAACGAAGGAGGGGGAGGAGGGGGAAGGGGAAAACGAAAGGAGGAAAAAGGAGAAGGGAGAAGGAAGGGGGGGAAACGGGATGGAAGGGAGGGAAAGGGGATGGAAGGGGCAACGAAGGAGGGGGAAGAGGGGGAAAGGAGAAAATGAAAAGGAAAAAGAAGGGAGAAGGAAGGGAGGAAGATAGAAGGAAAGGGGGGAAGGGGAAAAGGAAAGGGGGGAAGGGGAAAAGGAAAGGGGGGAAGGGGAAAAGGAAAGGGGGGAAGAGGAAAAGGAAAGGGGGGAAGGGAAGGAGGGGGGAAGGGGAAAAGGAAGGGGGGGAAGGGGAGGAGGAAAGGGGAGGAGGAAGGAGGAAAAGGGGGAGAAGGGGAAGAGGGGAAGGAGAAGGGGAGGGAGAAGGGAAAATGGAAGGGGTGAGGGAAGAAGGGAAGGAAGGGGAAAAGGAGGAAGGGTGGGAAAGGAGAAGGGAAAGGAACGAGAGAAGGAAGGGGTGGAAGAGGAGGAGGAAAAAGGGAAGGACGGGAAGAAGGCAGGGGGAGGAGGAAGGAAGGAGGGCAGGGAGGAGGGGAAGGGGTGTCGGAAGGGGCCGAGGGGAGGTCAGCCCTTACCGAAGAAGGGCTCCTGTCCCAGCCGCCGGCGCAGGCTCTCCACCACGGGGTGCCCGAAGGTGATGTTCGGCACGAAGTGCCTTGGGGCCCAAGAGAGAGAGGCGCCCGCGCGGTTACCGCGGGGCCGGCGCCGCCCGCCCGCCCGCCCGTCCCGCCCGTTACCCGTCCATCACATCCAGGTGCAGGTAGTCGGCGCCGCACTCCAGCAGCCGCCCGCACTCGGCGCCCAGCGCGGACAGGTCGCTGTTCAGGATGGACGGACCCACACGGCACCCGGACGCCATCGTCGCTCCGCACTGCCTTCGCGCCTGCGCGCGCGCGCCCCGCCATCTTGGGGCCGACATCTTGGGGGCAGTACCGCCGCCATCTTGGGGGGCCGCCGCCATCTTGGGGCAGACCAGTCCCGCCGCCATCTTGGGGGCCCCGCCGCCATCTTGGGGGGCCCCGCCGCCATCTTGGGGGACAGACCGTCCCGCCGCTATCTTGGGCGACTCCCGCCTCGCCGCTATCTCGGCGCGCGCAGACCCGGCCCCGCCGCCATTTTGGGGGACCCCGACGAGTCTTGAGTACCCAGACCTCCCCGCCGCCATCTTGGGGCGACAGATCCGCCCCGCCGCTATCTTGGGTGGGGGAACACACCCCCGCCATCTTGGCGTGCACAGACCCCGCCCCGCCGCCATCTTGGGCGGGCTCGCCGCCATCTTAGGGGACAGCCCCGCCCCGCCGCTATCTTTGGGGGCAGACCTGCCCGGCCGCCGCTCAGCGCCGCCGCTCTCTTGGCGGGCTCAGCTCCCCGCCCGCCCCGCAGCCCCCGTGCCCTTCTCTTAGCGCGCCCGTCCTCTTGGCGGGCAGCGACCCTACTGTCCCCTTAGACCCAGCTCGACCCACAGCCCCCGCCTTCCCTTCAGCACCGCCGCCATCTTGGAGCGCGCAGCACCGCCCCTCACCCCGCCGCCATCTTGGGAGGCGCCGCCTTGACAGCGTTGGGGCCGCATGGAAACAGACCGTGGGTTTAAACCCGCGCCTCGCACAGCGAAGCCTCCGGAGAGGGATCTCGAGGCCCAGCCCCAGAGAACGCGGTGAAGGGGGCTCAAGGCCTCGGGGGCAGCCACCGCCATCACAGCGGTCCGGTACGTGTGGCGGTCACAGCCATACAGCAGGGCTGGCCAGGACAGTCAGGGCTCTCTGACACACACACAGCCATCTGGCACATCCAGCAAGCACAGGTGTCCGGCGGGCCCAACACACAGAGCCGCTGCACACGGCCAGAGCTGCCCAAGCACAGCTACTCGACACCATCACAGCTGTTTGACGCAGTCACATCATCTGACACAAGCACAGCTGTCCGATGCAACCACAGCCATCTAACACAGCCATCCAACGCAATCACAGCCATCCAACACAATCACAGCCTCCAACACAATCACAGCCATCCCACACAATCACAGCCGTTCGATGCAATCACAGCCATCTGACACAATCACAGCCGTCCGATGCAATCAGCCGTCCAACACAATCACATCCATCTGACACAATCACAGCCATCCGACACAATCACAGCCGTCTGACGTTCCCAACACAAAACCATCTGACAGTCACAGCCACCCAACACATTTGACACCATCATAGCCATCTGACATAATCACAGCTGGGTGATGTAATCTCAGCCATCCGTCATGTCCAGCACAATCACAGCCGTTCAATGCAATCACAGCCACCCAACACCATCACAGCTGTCCAACACAATCGTAGCCATCTAACATAATCACAGCAGAGTGACACAATCTCAGCTGTCCAACACAATCACAGCCATCCAACACGTACAACACCATCACAGACGTCCAACACAATCACATCCATCTGACAATCACAGCCACCCAACACAATCACAGCAACCCAACAAAAATCACAGCCATTCCAAAAAAGCACTGCAGTCTGACACAACCGTAGCCATCCCACACAATCCCAGCCATCCAAAAACATCAGCCACCTGACAGGATGCCCAACACCGTCACAGCCATGCAAAAAAATCACAGCCATGCAAAAAACCCTCAGCTGCTGCCCAACACAATCTCAGCAGTGTGACACAACCACAGCATCCCAACAAAATCCACCCGGCCACACAGAAAAAACAGAATTACGGATGCCATTACTTAGAAGCTGCATTGGTTTCTAGCAGGGTACACATTAAAAAGAGGCATTTTAGTCCTTGCTATGGCTTACTATGGTGGGAAACCTGAATGGAAACATGTCTTACATATACTGAATTAAATGAAATAAATCACAGTTATTTTGTCACCGTTACAGCAGAGTACCATGGTGAGGGACCTACTTTTCATGAAGGAAGATGCTTCCTTCTCATTTTCAGCAGAAAAGGTCACTCCATAAATGCACCATGAGTTCCGTATGTGTTTGTCCCAGCCGTTCACTCAGCTCACACCTGAACTGTCCTCACCCACCCAGCCTACCATGGGATGGGAAAATGAAGCTGTGGGGTTTTTCTCATTTGTGCGTCGCTGATTAATAAAACATAGCATCTGGAATTTAGGAGTTCTTCGAGTGACCTCCAAGCTAGGAGCTAACTAACCCAAAGCAGCCTCCTTTAGGCAGCTGGCACTGAGGAGACAAGAAGCAGTACAGCACATTTTGGGGGGCAGAGGAAGCAGTTTGCCCTTCACGATGCCCATTGAGCAGCACAGCGAGACACTGACAAACCCAACCACGTCTCTTGTAGAAACGCGTACAACTTAAAGTGGCGTTTGTGCATCACCTGTGTCTATAGGTGTGTATCTATGTGATGCACTATAAAAACATTTCCCTTCTCAGCCCTGCTGTTCCCAAGAGGTGTCGAGAGCCTCCCTCTCTCACCAGTGCAGCAGAAGCAGACATGCTAAACACCCGTGGAGAAGGATGGCTTTTGCTGTTGTCAGAGGTTGAACATGCGTTCCCTCCTCTGATCGGTGCACATGGCTCCTCTTGCATTCGAGCTGTGCTCGAAGCCTGCGTGGGTTTCAGCAGCGTGAAACCTGCTGACAAGCAGAAACCAAAGGTATATGGTTAATTTTCCACACAGCAGTAAAACCGCGTGTTGCACTATGGCAGCGAGGCAGGCGTTTGTATGGCAGTATTTTAAACAGCTGTTTCAGAGCTGTCTGAGAGAGACGGGAGTCCTTTCTTTGGAGATGGACAGGAGCATGTCATTCTGTCTCCTCAGTAAGGCTGGTTTGCACTGCCTGCATCAAAATTACAAGCCCTCGGGAGCCAAACTGGTAATTAGCACATTTCACAGGCTCTTGGGATGATCTAAAACATTTTCTTCTGCACAATGACGCTGCGATTATAAACTCTAGTCCTTCTGACATCGGCTGAAAAAGGCAGTGTATGATTCCCAAAGCCCAGGGATGCTTTGGGCGTTGCTTGCGATTTCAGGGTTTGTTTCACAGCCGTTTTGCCGTTTATCCGTAAGCAGCTAATGGCTAAATTCACATTCCAGTGTCATTCCACGATGCTGCAGCACAGCCCGAAGCTTGGCTGTGACTTCAGCCCTTCCCCACGGGGATCCCCACCTACCTCCAAGCATTACATATATTTGTCGAATACTCTTAGCCACGAACTTTACGCACATAAAATGGAACCTTTTTAAATACAATCTCAACATGCCAAAAATAGACTCTTTCTGCCCTGCCATATCCACCTCTTGTTTACAAGGTACATATATATTTTTATATATAGGAACATGAAAATACCATATATAAATATTTACTTTAAATCCCTATATCTAAGTGCATCCAATGGCATCAGTGGAGAAGTTGCTAGGTCCACACATTCCAGATGCGGTTCCTTGGGGGTTTTTGAAGATGAATTAGGTGTGAGCCGGGCAGCGTGGACTATTTTTGCTGCCTGCAGACCACTCCCCCCGCAGCCCATCTGTATCTGTGCACGGCACGCGCGTCCCTTCCTATGGGATGCGCTGTGTTTGGTTTTACAGAGCAAATATTGTTGTAGCACACGAGCAATATCTTACAGAGCGGAATGACACCAACAGGCTAAAGTAAACCCAACTGAAGTCTGTGGTGCCAAAAAAAAAAGTCTTAATTGCTCCGTGGTGCTCGTCATGGCTCTGCAAGTTAGAAACAAAGGTCCCAGGCTTGTGAGAATTAAGGTTTAGATTGGTACTTAGCATTTACACTGTCAGTGTAAGAGCCTAAGATCCAGATATTCTATACTTTCCTTCTCAAAAATGCTACAAAAATAAATCTTGGGCACAATATCAGAGGCTTCTCCTCTCTCTTTCACACAGCACAGCAGCCGAGGAGGCTGCTGGTCACAGTACACAGCTGCTGCCCCGTCAAGGTTTTGGGGACCACACGTTTGGCCACACACCCCCACCCTGAGAATTTAGTAACAATTCTCTGTTCCCATGGTCTCGCCCTAAACTGAAATAGATTTGATGAACAGAAATTGGCTGGTTTATAGCAACCAGCTTTTTGCTATTTTCTGCTTTTGGATAATAAAGTGCTCTTGTTTTAGCTAGTTACTAGTTACCAGGGAAGCCAAAGGAAAGGTACGCTTTCTCTTTCTCCTCCCGCTGCTGCCGTTCCCCAGGAGTTAAACGTGAGATTCATCCAGGTCGACGTCAGTCTCCCCGAGCTCCACGTGCGTGAAGCTGAAGTGAGTGGCCAGCAAGGGATTCTCCATCCCGTTGTCCTCACTGATGTGGAGGACGGTGTCCCCATGCTGCAGCAAGCTGGTGGTCTCCAGGCCGGTGTAGTCCTCGGTGTCAGAGAGCTGGGTTGGGGGGGTGCTTTGCGCTGTCGTTGGCCGGGACTCCAAGCCCTCCTCTTTTTCCTTCTCCTTCTCAGCAGAAAGTGCCTCACTCTGCAGTCGAGGAGAGTTAGTGGTCAGGTTTGAGTTAGAAGGAATCTCAAAGCCCATCCAGTCCCACTGCCTGCCATGGGCAGGGACACCTCCCACTGGATCAGGGGCTCCAAGCCCCATCCAACCTGGCCTCGAACCCCTCCAGGGATGGGGCAGCCACCACTGCTCTGGGCAGCCTGGGCCAGGGCCTCATCACTCTCAGCGTGAAGAACTTCCTCCTAATGTCTAATCTCACTCTCCCCCCTTCCCATTCAAAGCCGTTCCCTCTCATCCTGTCCCTGCCCTCCCTGACCAAGAGCACCCCCCCCAGCTTTCCTGCACCAGTCCTTCCTTTAGGGTGCATTGCTCACAGTGCAGGATGCAAGAACCTGCTGATGAAACCTTGCGCTGGTGAGCAGCTCCAGAAGAACTCATATACAAGATGAGAAGACGGGAAAGGATGGTGCAGAAAATACATTTGCAAATTAAGACTCATTGCATAGATCTAGAAAGGAATGGTTTACAGAAAACTCAGCCTGAAAAACCGACACGCAGAAGAGTTTGCCGCCTTCGCTCACACGCCAGCTTTCTCTCTCATGGTGTCATGCATTTGGCACGTCCCCATGGATCTGCCCTGCAGTTTTGATGGAGCAGCAGACAGACACACACGATAAAACGGTCACTGTCATTACCTGGCCCGTGGCCTGGCTGTGCAGATCGGCTACCACGATGGCCGGTGAGGAGGTCAGCACGGGTTTCCCGGGGGGTTCCTGCTGGCCGGTGGCTGGGGGACTGCTGCGGCTGCAGCCCTGCTGCGGGGCTGCTGGGGCCGACAGCTCCGCTGTGGAGGCTGCGCCTGCCTCGGGCTGGGCTTCTGTGAATGTCACCGACCGCTTCTGCTCCGCTGAGGGGTAGAAAAGCACAGAAAATCCAGTATTAACACTCTACAGCTACAACAGGATTCATGATTCGTGCCATCCTTGTCAGCTGTCTAACTGGATTCTAATCTAAAAGCCTTTCACCCTAGGCTTCCTTTAACGCCACAGCGAGAGTCGGGGATCTCCTGAAGACCAGTCACCCTACCTATCTTTATCCTGGCTGGGTGAGATAAATACCACCACAACATCTTTCCATCCCAGAAGGATAAACCAAACTGAATTCCCATGTAAGTTAGGCTCACACGCAGTGAGAAAAAAAGGATAAAAATGCTGGGATTTCACTTTAATGTAGGCTACTGACAACATACGAGCTTCTCCTTTAAGCTAAAACAACAACATAGTATTTTCTACTGTCAAACGTGACGCGCTGGTCCTGGAAATGCAGCACGGCCTTACCGCTGGGCTTTGGTTTTGGCTGGATGCTCCGCCGCGTGGTTGAAAGCCGAGCTCCGTGACGGCTACGAGGTTCAGTTTGAGTTTTCTGACGCGACAGCAGCGGTCGTCGGAGCTGAACATTGGAAGAAAGAGTTAGGCTGATGTATATTCGCATATTACACAACTCCATAAGGTGAACAGATCATCTTTGTTCTTCTAGATGTCCGCTCATTCTACTTTTAGCAGATCTATGTTTTAAGGTTTCCACGGTTCAGACATCTCCTTCATATGAAGCGTTTGTGCCTTTTCAGTATTGATACTAAATTTAATGCCACATCTGCATGTGTGTGACTGTCATTTCATTTAAAAAAGGCCTGTAGAGGAAATATTGGGGAATTCAAAACAAAGTGCACCTTCTCTCTGAGGGATTTGTCCGGCCTCTCAGCCATGGCTTGTGCTACTGATACTGAAAATGCCAGCAAATAAAAGCTCTCCAAGACTCGTTTTGGAGTTTTAGAAAGCAAGCATCCTTTGTCAGGCCTGGGCAACACACAGGAGTGATCTCCATCAATCACATGCTGGTTACAAACTATATTTCCCACTTCCCTGCGTATGTATAAATTTTCCCAGGAATCTTATGCACATTCCAAAGACTCATTTTAATGTTATTATGAACTTCACAACACTCAAAACTCTTGCTCATTTGGAGCTGGCTTCAGCTCTGCTTGACTTTGTGTTTGAGGCAGGGAAAGGCTGCAAACAGAGGGCATTACAGAAGAAGAGACATCTGTGCAGCACAGGTCACACTGAACGCAAGGCGTTATTGTCTTCAAAGAATGAAGTGTCTGGAAAAACGGTATTTTAAAGAAAACCTGCTATCAGAGGGATATTCTGCTTAGCTTTCGAAGAACTCAGTCACTTAGCTGAAACTTAGCTCTACTCTTTATTTAGCTTAAATAAAAAACATTCCACTCTTTATATTAGGAACTACTTCTTGTCTCACTACAGCACCTGCTAACTCAACGGACAGCACTACTACATCACAAACACGGGACGCCTCGCATCCATGGATCATTCTGAACCCCACACAGATGAGAAAACCCAACCCTATTCAAAGAGAAGGAGATAAGATGCGTTCCCTCCCCTCGTTCTCACCTGCCGTAGGCCCCTCTTCCGCCCCAGGGGCTGCTGCAGGAGAAGGTTCTGCTGTCCCGGCTCGCTCTGCACGCTTGCCACCCTGTTAGATGTGGACAGCGTTAGCCCGCGCGCAGGAGCACCCTGTGTAACCAGCAGGTGTCCTGGCAATTGTGACTGAAATAAATCAACCAACCACTAATGGCACGGATCGCTTCAAAGAGCAATACTGTCTTTGAAGGATGAGGGGACGCGTGTCTGTTGGGTTGTGGCTTCTGGGGCTTGGGAAAGGGTGGGAGGTGGAGTCATGGCATTCAGGACTTGGCCACGCACAGGTAGCATCCGAATAGAAATAACTGCAGATTTCAGTTTTCAGTCATTGATTGGTGCATCCCTCTGAGCAACACTCGCTTCTCTGCATCCTTTGCCACGTGGGCTTCAGCCATAAAGCCAAGAACATCAGCTCCCTAGCTCAAGAGCCTTCTCATTTGCTTTTCGTTTTTCAAGGACAATGTTACAAAACATATATATATATTATTTTTTTTTTCTCCCAAATCGACTCCACAGCCTCATCACAATTTTGTCATCTGGTTTTAATTTCAATTTATGTCAACAAACGAAAAAACAAACACAAAGTGACAAAGGATCCATTCACATAATGGATGCATGAGTTATGTGAACAAGGCTCCACACTCAGCACTTCCAGCCTTATGTCTTTTTGTGGCTAACAAACAAAAAAAGGACGAGTAAACATAAATTATATATATATATATAGAAACACAGCTTTTTAATTTTTTTAATATCTGAAAATCTGCAGTAAAAGAGGCTTTAGCAATAAAACATACTCCATGCTCGGCTCTGTACCATCTCATTCTACCATTAAACTGACCGGTTTAATCTACTTTATATCAAAATACCACCCTCCCCTGTTTTTTAATCAAAGTGCTGCACTCCTCCAAATGGTTTAAAACTGGCCATTTAGCAGACAGCGGTCACAAAGCATTTCAGCTGCATGAACTATGTCCGAGAGACATATGGTTACAATAGCGACTAACGTTTAAGATGGGCTTCGTTTAAATCAGGCAGTTGCTTATTAGGAACAGACTGGAATCCACTGAGCCTCACATCCTATTTATGGAACTTCCAGCTCTGTCTGGTACACAAGAACCAGTATTACAATCCATTTTACCTTTGGACAGCATTAATTGAAAGGAAAACAACATTCTTTTCTCTAGATGTTTTCCTTGGACCTCCCTGTACCACCGAGGGAGGGGAGGTTTATTGCCTGACCTCACCGGAGCGGAGGAAGGAGACAAACTGAAGGACCCAGTCAGGGAAGACATGGGGGATGTCTACGGGGAGGCTTAAAAAGTTCTGTCTCCTCTACAGCTCATTCCTCACGTTGGCAAAAGTTATTGCCCTTAGAAGGTTTGGTGGAACAGAATATGAGAGCGTCCTAGTCTGCTTCAGGTCAAAGTCTGGTTACCTGACCTGCGAGTCCTATCCCTTCCTCCCCTAGCAGTTAAAACAAAAAATGCCAAGCTTTGCACTAAACCTCTGTTTCTACCCACTCTGCTGGGGAGACAGTGTGGGGGCAACGTCAGGAGAGAGACATCTGAAGACCCTGAAGCTGTTTCTCCTCTGATTGTCTGACCACAGCCCCATAATCGGAGCCATACCCTCAGCAATCTCACCGTGGCTGCAGGGGGTGGGAGAGAAGGAAAAGCTTTGGCCAGCTCAAAGGCAGAAAAAATGAGAACTATTTGAGTCCTTTTATCCATCAGACAGCTCTTCCAAATGAGATCAGCAGTCCCTGGAAGATATTTTCCAGCTTTCAGGAGGGTATTGATACGATTTACCTACAAAGCATCCTAAACATGATGCAAACACCCAAGTCCTCAGAGTTCCTTCCTGCTGGTAGGGCTGTTCTTGACCCAGACAGTGACTGCAGCACGTACGGCTGCAGGGTCCAGGAGCAACACCGCAGTCCTTATTAAACCAAAGAGACTGCACTTAAATTAGTTTTCAAATTTGCAATCCAGACTACCTGAAATTACAGCTTGTAGAACTTTCTTCATCTTCTGTTGACAGAAAAACTTATTCCTCTGAATTTTAAGTTCTTAGAGTAGTGAATCGAGTAGGATTTAGCTGGAGAAGTTGGGCTGATGGTTGGACTGGATGATCTTGGAGAACTTTTCCAACCTCAATGATTCTAAGTTCTTAAAAAACCCCACTTTTCTTTCTAAGCAGCTTTTGACCATACTGAGAATTTCTGAGGCAGGAACGTTAATCCTTGGGTCTATGAGTGACGAGACATAAATGTCTGCAGCGGAAAGACTACGGTTACCTTCAGGACAAAACACTACCTATAGTGGTGAAACAAACTCATTTCACAGGCATCATGAAAACACTTGGAAAAGGTCATTCATTAGATAAAGGGAGTGAAGGGACTGCGTGAGGGCACAGAGGAAAAAACCGATTCCCATGGAGTAATCTGCACCCTGGAGACAATAGGTGAGCAAAAGAAAGGCTGGGCTTTGTGTCTCCCTGCCAGAGGCTGGGTTTTCAGCCTGGCTTATATCGTTAGAGAAATGAGTAAGTGAGCTGGTGGATGTTTATTTCCAGTACTGAGTCACTACACAATTGGGTATAATTTGGGATGATGGTATGAGCTGGGATTGCAGATATCTCCGTGGAGCCCGAGCTGCCTGCGCACAGCACAGTCCTGCTGGGGCTGCCTTTTTGCCTCCTATTCCCCAGTTTTGAAGATGGGAAGGCAAGAGAATCATAAAGACCACGGATTTCAGATGAACAACCAAATTTTCAGAGATAACCTTTCACTTCACAGAGGTCGGTGAGGGTTTTGTTTCACATCAAAGAACAGCACTACTGATCTTGTTTCCAAGAAAATCAGTGTGGCAGGCGACTGGCTCTTCTCCACCTCTCCTTGGTGACCAGCCCTGACCAGGAGCACGCTGTTTCCCCGGCAGCCCGTGGGACCCACTCAAGGAATACCAAATCAAATGCCATTTCAGCTGGCAGCACATTTCCCTCCTGAAATTACACGATCGATAAGAAGGGTGGTCTTGCAGTACAGCGTGGCCAGCAGGACCAGGGAAGTCATCCCTCACCTGCTCTCACACCTCAAATCCTGGGCTTGGTTTTGGGCCCTTCACTACAAGAAGGACATTGAGGGGCTGGAGCGCGTCCAGAGAAGGGAACGGAGCTGAGGAAGGGGCTGGAGAACAGGGGTTGTGAGGAGCAGCTGAGGGCCCTGGGGTTGTTTAGCCTGGAGAAAAGGAGGCTGAGGGGAGACCTCATCGCTCTCTGAAGCTTCTGAAAGGAGGTTGTGGTGAGGTGGGTGCTCTCCCAAGTGACAGGATGAGAGGAAATGGCCTCAAGCTGCACCAGGGGAAGGCTAGACTGGATATTGGGGAACATTTCATCCCCAAAAGGGTTCTCGGGCCCTGGCAGAGGCTGCCCAGGGAGATGGTGGAGTCCCCATCCCTGGAGGGGTTTAAAAGCCCGGCAGACGAGGTGCTCAGGGATCTGGTTTAGCAGTGGACAGGGACAGCTGGACTCTACGATCTCAAAGGTCTTTCCCAACCAAAGATTCAATGATTCTACATGAGCCAGATTTACTTTGGAACAACAAACAGAATTTTTTTCCTGCCCAACAAAGATGCTCTGTCACTCTCTGAGTATCTCCACCAGGGGTTTTATCTCCACAATAATGTTACTCCCATCACATAGTCAGGGCAGAGACAGGTGAGCAAAAGATCAAACCAACCCAACTTCGCAGAAGCACGTTGCCAGTGCTACGAGAAATGACAGTCACACAGTGGGGGCCAAAAGACACTTTGTCAGGTTGGCAATTCCAGTAAGTGATGCTCATGAATTGCAAGAAACCGTGCAGCCAAAAAAAAAAAACAAAAGGAAAAAGAAAAGAAAGGAAAGAACAAAAGAAAACAAAACAGAGACAAAAGAAGCAAGGCATTTAAATCTCTATTAAAAAGATGGACATGCTTGCCATGCCAGTATGGTAGAACATACACACTTTGTGTCCTAAGACAGCTGAATGAGAGGGTTAGTGGACAAAGGCTGGTGGAGAATGGGTTAAAACGGAGATGAACTCCAGCTCTTGTTATTCCCAGACACATCCAGTCAGCGTTAGATCTGCTACACTGCTGCCCTGGTAATGTGAATTCATTCTGATTTTCCCTATTAGGCATCATCAAGCTGAGGCATAATAAGAAATTCAAGGGAAATGTTTGTCCTGTCTGATTCGGGCAAATATCCTCTCCTCTCGGATTAAACCCACAACAAGGCGGAACGCTGCGCACATACACTCCTCAGCCCTGTTCCCCCTGCTCTCTATACTTCAAGCACTTAAACACTTATCCCCTTCCCGTCTGCCCTGCTTTTGACACGGCTGCCTCCAATCGCTATAGAACAACAGGAAACAGACCTGATTCTTCCTTTGTGTTTCTCACTATTTAACTTACGTATAACTCCTACCCGCCGTAAGGGTCTGGTCTCCATATGATTTAATTCTTTATGTCGCTTATGAGTAACCATCAGCTTTTGAACCCAGAAGGCAATGCTAACACTTCTTATCATTGCACTCCAGCCACAATCAAAGTCATGAAAGAAAAAACTCAAGCCTACTTTAATCAAAACTAATGTGCCTGAAGATAAAACCACATTCATTGATTCTGTCCTATGATCCCCACAATAAGCTCCGACAATGTCTGCTTTATTACTTCAGAGGAAGAATCCAATTTGCACATTCAACAATGTAGCTGAACATCTTTCCTTCCTCACACAACTCGAACCGAGCCTTTTCGCAAAAATACCCAGTACTCCCCTGTCTTCACTGCTTCTTTGCAGTTCTGGTGCCCCTTCTTCAGGCGGTAGTGCCGCTCCTTGAAAAGAATTACAGACCTCCACAGAGCTGGCTCCCAACTCCATCTCTTAACCTCTGTGCCTAAGGAAGTCCCACAGAGCAGGTTGGCGGGTGCTGTCCTGGTCCCTAGCGAAAATCGGTGTGACGGGAACCAGTAGGAACCCCCCGTACAGCTGATTACATTCCAGGGGTCAGAATAAATGACTGCAATTGAACTCCTCTGTGGACTTAGCTGTGTCATGTCCCTCAGCTTCACCACTGTTCCGCCTCACCACTACTACCAGGAGTGACTGCCCCCACTTAACAAGATCAAAACATTTCCAGTTCAGCACTGGTTTAACCTCGTATCGGGTCATTAGGGCTTTAACTCGGACACAGACCTTCTCCTTTGTCATTGTCCTCAACTGCAGGGAGTGTTTAGTTCTACTTAAGGGATGCCCTATCCCTGGAGGGGTTCAAGGCCAGGTTGGATGGGGCTTGGAGCCCCTGATCCAGTGGGAGGTGTCTCTGCCTGTGTCAGGGGTGGGACTGGATGGGCTTTGAGGTCCCTTTCAACCCAAAGCATTCCATGATTCTATGATGGCACTTGACTTCTGTTCTCTTCAGGCCCCAAATGTGCTCAGTTGACCCTGCAGTCTGTTTCACTTTATCACAAAATGCTTAACGATATTCCTGCCTCTGCCAACAAGCCGATGTCTTTTCCTAACGCCACTCCTGTCAATTAGAGACCAATCTGCCCAAGCAGGATCCACAGACACAAAGGACACCATGAATCATGGGATGATCTCAGTGACACCACCAATGATCAGCTCTCCATTTGTCAGCCAAGGAGAATGAACAAACAAACAAAGCAGCCTGTCCCCACCCCAAAAAAGCCCCTGGTGACATCTAAAACCAAGCTGACAAAAGAAAAAACCATTCACACAAACACCTCGCGACATATCCACATCTCCAGCTTGGGGGGTAGATGAAATAGCGCGATACCCTCCATGCTGCCAGCATAAGAGGCCCTGTTCTTCTGGAAGGAAACAGAGATGCTCTTGGGACTAATGACAGCTCTCTGGCCTGGCAAGGATGGGTTGAGAGGTACGAGCACAGCAACAGGATGATCAACACGACTGAGGTGGCCGTCAAAGGTACAGACCTCCTTTCTAAACTCACTCTCGACCCACTTGACAGGCGCAGCCAAAACTGTTTGCACACAAACTCCTTTGTCTACGGGTAACGGAGGACAGCAGGACCTGAGCTCTGGCACAGATAGAGCCATTTTAAACCTATTTTAAACCACGTACTCATGGTGTTCACCTGCAGGCTTTCTAAGGTGTCCCTGGAGAATTGGAAACACTTGGTGAAAATAACGAGGATTACTGTAAAGCATCCGCAGAGCACTACATTCCACGTAATTAGTTTTATTAGTGAATATTAAAGAACACAGCTTGGTATCGTTATGAAGTCTTTTGCAGAGACAGCGTTGCAAGATGAATGGAAAAACAGATGTCTCTGTTTTATATAAGCCTCCAGACTAATGCTTCTAACAGGCTACAGCTAATGCCTCGAGGATAATCTTTCAGTTGCTAAACAAGGGGAGAATCCCAAGGCCAGCCCGCCCGCCCGCTACCTTGCTTGCTACAGCTTTTTCATTCCCCTTCCCCTTCGCATCCTCAAAGTCATTGGCAATCAAAGCTGAAAACTGAAGGCGGGTTGCTACACCTTTGACTTGCAGGCCTGAATATCGATGAGCCACAAGAGACAGAGATGGAAAGAGCAACAAAAGGTGAGGGGAAGAGACAGGGGAAGTCGGAAACAGCTTGTTTCCCAGCACACACACCGACAGACAGGTAGTGTTCGCACTGTACCTAGAGAGGCTGCCCTCAGTGGCCAGGCTCGGGGAGTCATCGAGGACATTAGGTTCACTGCAGGAGGGGCAGGGAGATTAAGAATTTAGGGAAAGAAAATGCAGAAAGCATGCGATTGTCTCTGTTTTCAAGGGAGAAAATATCAACGGAATAAAAAAAGGGGGGAAAAAAAAAAAGAAAGGACGGTAACATTAATTGGTCTCGCACGCTCAACAGCACGTTTATGACTCAGAGGAGCTGAAAGAACATCTGATAACAGGAGCAGTTACATTGCATGGAAACTCCTACATCTCTGCTGAGAACTGGGGAGCTGAGAGGTTTAGTAGGATGTGTTTCCAGAAAACAAGGGCAGGGAACTGTCTTCAAAGTCATTTTCCAGCATCATTTTCACTTATTTCAGTTCTGTTTACTTCCAGCTTCGTAGGAAGCTTTTCTCTTCCCCCTTTCCCTGTAAGGCAGTTCTTCCTGAGGGAGGGCTACGCTATCTCCTATGTGCTACAGACCATTCAGTCTGGTCAGGCTGCAAGGACAAACCCTGGAAAACAAGGCCTGGGAGTGCAATGAAACTGAGAGTAAACGGCTGCCGTGGGTCCTGGCAAACGAGGACACCATCACGTTGCTGCCCTACACTTCAGCCTTCTCAGCCCATCGGAAATTTAGGAAGGGAAGAAAGCAGCCTGCTGGGTTACCAGCAGGAAAGCAGTAATAATATTACTTAACATTAATTAGTTTACATTTGTGAGGCAGTCTGAAAGCCTGGAGACCATCCATAACTCAAAAGGGCGTGACGCTGGGGACCGTGATTGTGCTTGCTGAGCTCCGAGTGCCCTACGCAGAGGAGAAGCGATTCTCCTGGCACACCGTGTACTTCAAAAGCTGAGAGCAAAGCTTTGTCATAATTAAAGTCTTTTTTCTTTTTCTCAGCATCACCATGACAAAGCAAACACTGCTGTCGGTCAGCTGTGAAGTTTGCGCACTGAAGATGGTGGTGAAAGATTGAAGAAAAGGCAGTCTTGCACATTAATTTGTCAAGAAACAAAGGGACCGAATCAATCGAGTTCAAAAGTCAAAGGAGTTCCTGCAAGGCCTTTTGTAAAAACTCAGATAAAATCTGCGTAACCTCTCCCTTGTAAATCATTTCTCCTGTCTCTGCCAGCATCTACCACAGCTGTTACTTTTCCTGCACAGATCAAGGTTATTTCTTTAATTCCAAGGAAGACTAGGGAGGGAGTGATGTTGTTTGATTTTCCAAGGCTGGTCAAGAGATAATGCAGAATTTATTCATTAAAGGTTCAAAGGGGACAACATAAATTAATCTGTCCCTTGTCAGATATCCTTAGATAACCATACAGCAGGCAAGTAAAACAATAAACATCGCTTACTTAGGAAACAAAACCACATTTAAATGAAAAACTTCTCTCTACATCTTCTAAGGATGCACTTTCCCTAAATTCCAATCTCTTTCTCACCACTCCAGGTAACCGGGAATAAGGTATTGAAAGTTATTTCTATCAACGATGGCATCTCTGCTTTTAAACACTATCAAATCCCATCTTTTCACTTGACATTCAGTTTCTGTGCTGAGCTAGTTACTGCTCTAGGAAAGGACAAAAAGTACATGGCAGAAAACGAAGTAACTAAATCCAACAGGATTCCTCTGCCCCGCTTCCCAGCTCCTCAGGATTCCTCCTTGCTCCCTGCAGATTGTGTACGGTCCCTGGTTCGAGGCATAACCCCAAATTGTGTGTTTTCTTTTTGCCATCCACAGCAGTAGCAGAAGGAAAAAATAGTACTGGGGGTTTCTAAAACTGTTTAAGAATGAGGCAGCAACGTGTGCTGAGAGCCCAGAAAACACCCGTGCCCTGAGCTGCATCCAAAGCAGCGTGGCCAGCAGGGAGGGAGGGGATTCTGCCCCTCTGTTCCTCTCTTGGGAGACCTCATCTGGGTATTGTGTCCAGTTCTGTAATCCTCAACAGAAGAAGGAGATGGAGCTGCTGGAACGGGTCCAGAGGAGGCTACAAGGATGATCCGAGGGCTGGAGCACCTCCCGTACGAGGACAGGCTGAGAGAGTTGGGGTTGTTCAGCCTGGAGAAGAGAAGGCTCCGAAGAGACCTTATAGCGACCTTCCAATATCTGAAGGGGCTACAGGAAAGCTCGGGATGGGCTGTTCACAAAGGTGTGTGGTGATAGGATGAGGGGCAATGGGTGTAAACTGGAGAGGGGCAGAGTAAGACTGGACAGAAGGAGGAATTTCTTCACCATGAGATGGGGAGGCCCTGAACAGGTTGTCCAGGGAAGCTGTGGCTGCCCCATCCCTGGAGGGGTTCGAGGCCAGGTTGGATGGGGCTTTGAGCAGCCTGATCCAGTGGGAGGTGTCCCTGCCCATGGCAGGGGGTGGAACTGGGTGGGCTTTAAGGTCCCTTCCAACCCAAACTATTCTAAGATTCTACGTGTTAAGGTTTCTATGGTATAAGGTTACTATGACATAAGGTTTGTATGATATTCTATGATAGAAGGTTTCTATGGATGAGAGCTTGTTCTTACGGACCCTACACGACACAGATCATCCTGGGCAATGATTATTTCCAACCCTGTACCCGTGGTCCATGAATAAACCTAGCATCGCTGGGGCTGCTTCTGCCGTCCCACCTCCCTGACACACACGTTATACCTGCGCCATTTCTGCTCTTGTGATTAGAATAGGAGGAAAAGCGAAAAGCCCATGGTGTTACCTTTGGCTGGGTAACATGCCCACCTCCGCCTGAGGTGCAGACACGCTGGAGAGATGGCTGGAGAACCGCCTCCTCCCAATGGCACCCATAAGGTACGCTTCTTGTTCACTTACCACACTGGGCATACTCAGGGAATCATCTGGAAAGAAAGGAAAAAACAGGAAAGGAGAGGAAACAGCCGCCCCGAACCCCACCCGTGTATTTACAGCCGTCAGGAGGTAACAGGATGCCAAAGGCGTACCCTCAGTTTACTTACCCAGCCCCTGAACCTGCAAATTTGAGCACTTCCATTAGGTGTTAGGGTCACAGTTAGAGAGCCCCACGCACAAACCCCTCCAGGACGAGGAACCCAGCACACGAGAGGCAGGGGGTTATGTGCGCTTTCAGCTTACGTGGCTCTCGGGACAACGTGCGAGGGGAATTGTCAAGGACTGTGCTGTAAACCACAGATAAACTGTTAATTCATATCCTATTATTTCATCTAACAGACCACCAACCCCTCTTCCACTTGTGGGGTGGGTCAGGACAAAACAGGGATTTGGTTTCCACTAGGGCTTAATTCCTGTGATTAACAAATTTTTGGTTAATATACAGTGTTTTCCAGAATAAAAGTTGTAGCTGGACATTTTGCTGGTGTGAAATAAACTGCTGCTATGGCAGAGCAAAGCACAGACAAAGTAAAATCCCTAACAGCCAAGCACAGAACTGACACCCCTTCATCCCCTGGAGACACCCGTCGTAACACATCCCCAAAAAGCTGGATGAATTGACTCCAACACATCATACTGCAACGGAATCATGCGGCCAGAGGCACTGCCGTCAGGGCTGCCTGCAATTTGCAGTGCTATTTCAAATTATATAAAATACCTGGAAATAAATTACTCTGCTGTGGTTTCTACATCGACTTCTAATTACAAATAAACAAATAAAGCAAAGGAAGTTTGGGGCAATTTGCTCTTTTCTTTTTGACCTTTTCCTGCTGTGATATACTGAAATAATTTATGGGGCATTAAGCCATAAAAGCAAATAGGAAGACAGCACTCATTGTTCTACACAGCGGCTCATGATTAACCTGAGGCTGAAAGCAGAGTTCGCCACCGTGAATATCTGAGCAATGTAAATACCAGGTGGATTGTACACTGCTTAGTGATGAGCACAGCTCAAATAAAGTTGGGCTGAGCCCGGAAAGTTCCCAGCTAGCTGTTCTTTCCCAAAAGGTAATCCTGATGGAGCTGCTCTGGCCTCTCTCTCTCGAGCCACTCGTTCTGACTCCTTTTGGTTCACATCAACATCCTCAAATACAGAAGTGAAGTGCCTGGGCTTCAGGCATGGGGACACCCAAATGCGAAGGCAGAATCCCTGCTAAGCGAGGGGGAAGCCCAAGCCTGATGGCACACGAGCAGAGCTTTCTGCCCTGGCTTTCAGTCACCGACAGCTCAGAAGCGGAGGGAAGGCAAAATTCCAAGAATGACATGTGACTCAGCTGAAATGACAAAGCAACATCCAGGTCATTGCAAATTAGTCCCCAAAAGATTCACCATCCTGTTCCTTCTAAACTGGCACTCGGAAGCCTGGCAAAGCCAGAACTTGCCAGCTGCCCACAAGGGAGCTCAAGCTTGTTGTCAGCAGGTTTAAAGCTTAATTTACTCTTAATTGAGTGACACAAGCACACAGCCATTCCGGCCTGCAGAGAGCCACAGCTGGATTCCGTGCAGCACAAGGACAACGTGTTCCATGTCGGAGCATCTGGCCAGAAGTGATGAGCAGGAAGCACTAAGCTCCTGCAGGAACAGGATCCTATGAAGATCAGGGAGAGGACTGATTGCCAAATGCCTTGTCAGCACTGTGACGACTGCATGTCAAACCCAGGTTTCAGACACTAAAATCGGCCTGTGCCTTTCCCATTTCCATCCCCAGACCTCAGGAGGGAATGAGGAGGTGTGTAACAACCCAGGCTTTAAAGCCATGAACTGTGGAGCAACCACACTGTTCCTGTCCTCGTGCCTCTTGTTCACCCAGAGACGAGGACTATGGCCTTCCCCTCCCAGCCGTCCGCTGCGGCATCAAGAAAACGTCCGCAGTGCTGGGGGCTTAGCTGGAATCAGGAGCCACGTACTTTCCTCATCCTCCTCATCCGTGCGGCTCAGCGTGTCCTGCGATGCCTGCTGGGATGGCTCGCTGTCCTGCTCCCAGACCGTGCCCGTGCCGGTGTTGGAGCGGGACATGGTGGCCAGGCTCAGGCGGTACGCGGAGGTGGAGGTGCCCACAGTGCTGACAGAGGTCTTCCCTTGGTAGGCTGCGCGAGAGGGGAAACCAGACCCAAGTCAGCGATGGCACTGGAAATCAGGCATGTCGGGTCCTGACTGTGCCCGGGGCAGTGGGGCAGTGCTGGGTGGAGGTGATGATGCTGCAAGCAGGGAGATGGAGATGAAATCTTAGGGAGAAATGCTTTCCGGTGAGGGTGGGGAGGCCCTGACCCAGGTTGCCCAAAGCAGTGGTGGCTGCCCCATCCTTGGAGGGGTTCAAGGCCAGGTTGGATGGGGCTTGGAGCCCCTGATCCAGTGGGAGGTGTCCCTGCCCATGGCAGCAGGTGGCACTGGATGACCTTCCAGGTCCCTTCTGACCCAAACCATTCTGTGATTCTATGATAAAACGGGGACAGCTGCCCTGCTCACCTCAGCTCTCCAAAACCTCTGCCTGCTTTTCCTATGCAGCCCGGTTTTCTCCCTTAACCTTAGTGCCATGTTTTCCAGATCAGTTTCAACATTTAGGAAGAAGGCAAATTATTACCAAGGGAGAAAAGGACGAGGCATTTTCTCTCCAGTTTGTTTCCTTAAGAACAAAGCCAGTCTCTTGCTGTGGGTGAGCAGTGGCTGCCATCTCGTGGCAACAAGGGTGACTCTTGAAGGAGAGAAGTGTCTCATGCAAGAGAGAACCGCTCTGGACCTCGCTGGTGACAGCAGAGAAAATCAAAATGGGACCAAGAGGAGAATGGAGGAGACTGATCTGCTGCTGACAGACAGACAGACATTTCTCCTTAATCAGGGAATGTAGGGATAGGATGAGGATGAGCTGCAAGAGTGGAGATTGAGATGAGATTTTCCTATGAGGGTGGGGAGGCCCTGGCCCAGGGTGCCCAGAGCAGTGGTGGCTGCCCCATCCCTGGAGGGATTCAAGGCCAGGTTGGATGGGGCTTGGCGCAAGCTAATCCAGTGGGAGGATGGGCTTTGAGGTCCTTTCCAACCCAACCCATTCTTTGATTCTGTGACCCAGGGTCAGCCCTTGGCTCTGCCCTCTCCTCCTTACCAGACCCACTGTGCACGGCCTCCTTCAAGATCTTCAGCTCGTTATTGAATTCAGCGATGAGGGAGCTCTTGCAGAGCGGACGTGGTATGAAGCGTCTCTCCAGCTGGTCGGCAATGTGCTGCCGAGCTGTCAGCTCCTCGTGGTTCTCAGCTGGCTGGGCCAACAGCTGCAAAAACAGGACACGTTAGCAGCACAGGGAGATGACATCTCATCTCCAGGCCAGCTGGAGCCTACAGCCAGCAGACTGTCCTCGTTGTAGGCATGAGGGTTTGACTCCAGCTATGAGGTTTCCACTGCTCTTTTGAGGGACAACCTTATATTTGACTGAACAGACATCAAAACTGACATTGGTACATGGGTTGAGAGCTTCCTTATGCTAAGCTCTACCCTCAGCCATGAAGGAGATCCTTCCTTCTCCAGGATTTAGCCTGTCCAAGTGGTGAGACACAGCAGGCTAAATGAGGTGGAGAACCATGTGCTAGTCTACCTGGTAAGCAGGAAGAGCTGTGGTTAACCTAAGCCCTGGCCACCTCAGCCTAGCAGCTGTCTGTCCATCCACAAACGTCCTGTCAGAACCTTCACCCAAGGGACGGAAAGCAGCGTGGTCCTTCCTGGCTTTCACCTGAAACTTCTGGAAACCATACCATTCTCTGAGCCGCTCCCAGGTTCAGACCATCCACACTACTTCCAAGCGCTTGGAGGGTCTTTGTTGCAAAATTAAGTCCACATGCAAACCCTGACGGTGCCTTTCCCATCCAGGGGAACCAAGTCCGGCCGCGCTGCATGGATCAGAGCTCCCTTGTGCCTATTATCTAGGAAAAAGCCCTGTGATTTAGTCTCAAAGGGTTTTCAGGCCCTTCTGAAAAGCCACTCTATTAACACACAGTTCTTCCAGGCGTGCTGTTCCTCTGTTGTCAGCAAAGGAGTAAAGGATACTTTGCCTTTGGGAGCCAAAGCGACTGTTACCTTGCACTGGATGAAGGGTCGAAGGAGCACAAAGATAGGGATCCGTGTTCGGACGATAAAGTCGAGGAAATCCCACAGGGCCAGCCCTCCCACCTTCCGCAGTGCCATCTCCTTGACTTGCAGGCTCAGCCAGTACCACTGGCTGTCCAGCTGGCGTTCAAAGCAAACAAGGATCACCTTCAGGGCTATGGGGGAACACACACAGGGCAGAAAGAGAGGTTGTCAGGGTCCTTCCAGGCACTGAAGGAGGAATGGGGGACCACAGTGGGCACAGACACAGGCAAGAATGCATCCATGCACGGACACCCCCACACCTCAGAGTCGCAACTGGCTTCTCTCTGTCTCCAAATGCAGCAGGGAAGGAGGCCAACCTTCTTATTATAAAGGCCTCGGGACTGAGAGTCCCATCTTCCTACTTCACACCTAAGTTCCTCTGTATTTTCTTGCTCTAGCATCCTCTCTCCCTCCCCGCAGAGTTCTTTTGTGTCCCTGGAAATCAGTTATTTTGAAAGCAGCTCGGGAGCACCTCCCGTCCGAGCACAGGCTGGAAGAGTTGGGGTTGTTCAGCCTGGAGAAGAGAAGGCTGCGGGGAGACCTTAGAGCAGCTTCCAGTGCTGAAAGGGGCTCCAGGAAAGCTGGGGAGGGGCTCTGGATCAGGGAGGGCAGGAACAGGAAAGGGGGAACGGCTTGAAGCTGAAAGAGGGGAGATTGAGATGAGATCTTAGGAAGAAATGTTTTGCTGTGAGGGTGGGGAGGCCCTGGCCCAGGTTGCCCAGAGCAGTGGTGGCTGCCCCACCCCTGGAGGGGTTCAAGGCCAGGCTGGATGGGGTTTGGAGCCCCTGATCCAGTGGGAGGTGTCCCTGCCCGTGGCAGGGGTGGGACTGGATGGCCTTTGAGGTCCCTTCCAACCTAAACCATTCTGTGATTCTATAAAAGCAGTCCTGGCTGATCAGACAACCTCAGAAGTCTTGATCAAGCGTATCCACACACACAGTCACCCCGTGAGCACAGTAACCTCCAGGTTATTTATGGAGTACTGACAAGAACCTTTCCAGTAGTGCAGCTGCGTGAGTCACAGCCAACCTGCAGTGTGAACAAAAATACAGTCCCGGGCCATAGTTCACAAGAGCACTGTGTTACTAATAAGGACGAAGAGCAACAGCTTCCAAACAATTCTCTGTATTACCGCGGGCTGGGACCAACAGTTAACCCACAGGAGAGACAAGGAATCTCCCCCTTTCCATGCTCCTTTGGTCTGGAACAAACAGGGAGGCCTGGGAAATATTGGGGGAAGGTTGATTACTCTATCTTTCTTGATGGGATGGCTGAGACATCTCAGCCGTCACACATCTGTATCCAGGATTGTTGGGGCTAAATCAGTGGTGCGTTGCCATTTTTTCATCTCAAATGTGATGGTTTTTGATTTCCCTTCACCTATGTGACAAAATACAGTCGTGCCTTGCAGCGGCACGCAGGAAGCAGAGAGAATACCCCTCAGTAAGGGCTGCGTATGCTCAGACTGCATCACTTTTCACCCTCGTTAGCCAAGGGATGGGGAAGCTTGAGGTGTTCGGGACTTGTAGGCAGCCTGAGTTGCCTTTTGTGGCCTCCCTGCTGTACCCTGGCACCATGAAAACTGAGCTGTGCTGCAGTCTCCTCCCGCTGCAGTGCTGGTACTGCTCACGTTGCAACACCTTCCACAGATACTCCTGGTCCCTTGCTCAGGACAAGACCTAAAGCAGCTCTAAAGAGCTCAAACTCGCCTGAGATGATAGTTTTCTTCGGTGCTTATCTACACTCTCGAACGCTGCATTTTATCTCTGTGGGCAGAAGGCATCACTCACCCAGGTAGGCAGCCTGGCTGGTGGACTCGGCGAGCCCTTCCCGCCGCAGGTCCTTCCCCGCGTCCCCTGGGGTGGAACAATGGGCAGGGGAGCTTTCCAACATAAAGTTCTTGCTGCGGGAAGTGCTGATGATGCGAGGTGGCAGGAGGATATTGATGACAGTCTGGAGCAGCAGCAGGACCTCCGGCTGCTCCAGCCAGGGGCTGTCTGAGATGCATTGGGAGGGGAGAAAGAGAGAGGGAGATCAGGCTAAATTCCATCAAAGCCACCCAAAAGAACCAGACCCTGCTCAGTTCCAAAACGGGGTGCAACCTCAAACGGCCCCTAAGCCAAAACTCGGTCCCCCACACCTTGTTACGCTGCTTCTCCTCCTGCAAGCAAAGGCAAAGTTGATTTTAGCACCAACACAAACATACACGAACACAGAGCTACGCAGCACAAAGGATTCTCCCGTTCAGCGCTCTCGTGACCTCATTGCCTTTTGACGTTCCCCTCTCCCTTTGCTCTTTGCTTTTGTTTAGGGATTTATGAGCGATCACCCTCTATAGAAGAAAGCAAGGAGCAGGATTTGTGCCGGACAAGCGGCATGGACTGGGCAGACTGGGACCCAGAGGGGCACACAGTTACTGTGACCTCTGCTCCCCTCTGTGGCTTCTGCCACAACAGCTTCAAAAGAAGGAGCACATCTCTGTAAGACCTGACTCAAGAACCACGGCACAGCTGAAACAAAGAGAAGAAACAACAACGACAGCTTCTCCCAAAGGGGCTCTGCTCAGTCCCAGCCCCAAAGGGCATTTAGCTGACAGAGAACCAAATTAAAAGGGAACAGATAAACAGAGAGCAGGGAAAGCGCAAATATTGGTTGTCAGAAAAGGGGGAGAAAAGTGGGGTTTTGTTAAATTAGTCAGACCTTTGCTTCCAGATCCTACTGTGAGCACAAATGGAATCAGTAGGTTTAAAAGCATTCCTTCCCTTCTCTCCTGATTGGTGAATGGGGAGACGACATGGCTTAGGGGGAAATCTTCTTTCAAAGCCTGTGCAGTAATAACAAGAAAGGATTAAATGATTTCATCAGCAGATCACGCACACAAGTTACTGCAGGGAATGACGATCCCCCGGGCATCCTGTTTATACGGTACAACTCCAGCACTGATGTCCTGAGTGAATTAGAAGCCCTGAGACCGCTTAGTCAGGAGTAAAAGCAATTCACAGAGGAGCACAGGCACCCCCTGCTCTTGTCGTAGCCGAGAGGTGAGAAGCCCAGATTCCTACCTCATAGTTATCATTAACAAAACCAGATGTATCCCAACAGGAACCAGATGAGCGTTAGACCTAAACTCTGCCCTGCTCTGAATGGCATCGGGATCTGACCCAGACTACGGGGAATAAAAAAGGAACAGACAAAATTGCACAAATGGCATAATCTAACTATTCTGTCATCTGAAATACTAAGGTTGTTCCTGAATATATTTTTTTTCTTCTGCCTTACTTTGTGCTTCCCAATCTTCCTCTCTAACGCAAAGATTGACCTTCTGGAAAATAAACAGAATGCACATTTACTCCTTGGGCTAAATTGAAAGGTCTTTGTGTCCTTAGAGGAGGTAACGCCGATGACTGTCAGTCCAACTCTGCTCATCTGCAGCTTCCCAGTTGCTCCAGATTTAGCTGTGAAATGCAACTGACCCTTGCAACCTCTTGAACTTGTGGATCTGGGCTGAGAAATTCCAGGAGAAGATGTTTCCTGATGGGGTGAGAAGTACTTCTGTCTCATGTCCTGCTGGAAGTATCAGGAATGTGACTGCTCGTGTTTTTCTGACAGGTTTGGTTTTCATTGCGTTTAAAGCCCATGAGAAGAATGAGTCAACAGGGAGCAGAGGAGAATAAAAGTAAAAGCTCCCAATACTTAAAAAACCAAAAAAATAATTGTTTGTTTGAAAAAGAGAATATTTCGGAGAAGGTGGCCCCTTTTTTCTACTTTTGGTTAAAGAACCGTTACCTCGGAGCTGGAAGAAATCTGCCCTCTTTCTGTGCCAGTTGGTACCAAAAAGTCCTTTTGTGCCTCATTCTCTGAGGGAAAGCACTGGGTTTTGGTGCCTTCAAGTCCTCCTTCCCCAGCTGTCCCAGCTGCCCAGAAATACCCACTACAGTATCCAACTGGATGGGCCAATGCGTGTTTAAAAATGCAATCTGGAGCGAGATTAGGACATTCCTTCATCGGTCACCCTTCTATCTGCTTTCATACCAATGGGGAGGGAAAGGGATACAGAGGCAGAAAGACTCCGTAATAGCTATGGCCCCGCTACGAGAAAGGGATGAAAGTCCCATCCCCAGAGTCCAGGATGGGATTTTTAATTCTGGACAAGGATGCTGTTGAGCCAGCAGCTGGAAAGCCATGTTTGAGCCGGTCTGAGCTGGCACACAGTGTGGGCAGCTCAGGTAAGAGCAGAAGAGCACAATCTCCTCTCTCGGTTGCACACGTGGTCCCAATGGAAGGGGAAGGGTTGCTTGGATGTGACCCAAGCCAGAGCCCATCTCCCTGTGCCAGGAGACTCACGCGAACTCCTTAGAGAACCCTAACATGCATGTGAGCACCTTCGACAGCATCGATCAGCTGAACTCCCTGGACTTCAACAGCAGGGTTAAGCTGATGGATGCTTGCTGCGGGCTTGGCTCTAACAGGTGAATTCTGAGCTCACTTCAAAGGGAGAATTTACATGTTGCTTCTCTCTTTGTATTATTTCTTTTTTTTTTTTTTGGTGTGTGTTCCACAGTTTTTGCCCAGCTTTTGCAGAAAGGAAACCGAGCACCGGTGAGTTGGTGTCTCAGCCCGAAGCTGTAACAGGCCCGGCTGTGGGCCAGGGCAGACACACCTGTATCTGCAATGCTACAAGCCGGACAACAGCTGTGCTGAAGGGCAGAGGTGGCGAGAGATAAGGGCTGAGATGAAGAAGGGGTAATCCGTCAGCCACACTGGAGGGTCCTACCACTCCCATCACCTGCAATACAAACAGAGCACATCACCACAACTGGCTACTTACACTTTCATCCATGCCATATCCTCCAACGGCAGTGAAATGGGAGGTGCCTTCCATTGAGCACTGAGTTGGGGTGGATCCAGGAGAACCAGCCCCCCCAGTGGTCCTGGCGGGAGCTGGGGCTGGTGAGGAGAAGGAGTTTTAGCAGGGAAAGGGTGGGGAGAGGAGGGAACCAGCAAGGATGGGAGGAGTGCGCAGGTAACCTGGCACATTTACAAATGTACCCGGTACCACCCCTGAATGACCAGCGCTGGACCAGTGGAACGGTTAGAGTTGGAGGATATGTCATGTAACGACTGTAACGAATGAAAATATGTCATCAAAGCAAAAAGTCTGCATTGAAACTGGACGTCTTTGCCCTTTCCCTCACTGATCTGCTTGAAAAATAATGTCCTAAGTCTGACCCAAGACGGGTTTTGTACAATGTTCAGATCCCTCGCAAACACGGTCTGTCCTTAGGAACGCTAAGCACGGGCCGTCCCATCTCCCCCAGGTGTCTGAAGCACAGTCACTGCTCGTCTCTTGTGCAGCAGCACAAGAAAACAGCACTTCAAGGGGAGAGTTATTTCAAGTGCTTTGGATGTGTCTCTCAGGAGGAATTAAACCACAGACCAGTTTCTCTCCATGATGGGCACATTTAGATGATGGGAACAGGGAGAAGGTACCTGGCAGACACCTCAGCTTAGGGGAGTGGAATGCTCTCTTTTGTTTCCAAATTCAGCCTGGGGAAAAAGGCAGTAACCAGTTTTCTGCCAGAAAAAAAAAAAGACAGTTTAGAAAGGGAAGAGGCAGAGCCTTTCCTTTTGCCTTTCCGAGGAGACCTTATAGCGACCTTCCAGTACCTGAAGAGGCCACAGGAACGCTGGAGAGAGACTGTTTACAAAGGCTTGTGGTGATAGGACGAGGGGCAATGGGGATAAACTGGAGAGCGGCACATTTATACTGGACATAAGGAAGAATTTCTTCACTCTGAGAGTGGGGAGCCCCTGGCCCAGGGTGCCCAGAGCAGTGGTGGCTGCCCCATCCCTGGAGGGGTTCAAGGCCAGGTTGGATGGGGCTTGGAGCCCCTGATCCAGCGGGAGGTGTCCCTGCCCATGGCACAGGGTGGAACTGGATGGGCTTTGAGGTCCCTTCCAACCCAAACCATTCCATGATTCTATGATTTGCAGTGACTCCAATTACCCACCTCTGCTTGACCAAGGAGTAAGTCTTGCTTACTCAGACAGGCTGGGGCTTCCCTGCCCCGGCAGCGACGAGTGCTGAATGGACTTGAAGGACAGAAGCCTGGCAAAAGCTAATATAACATTTAGAATCATAGAGTGGTTTGGTTTCATCATAGAAGGGTTCGGATCATTCAGCTGATGATCATGGTTTCTAAAGCCTCTCAGAGCACTGGTGAACCCTGAGAGGCTTTTTGTGACTGCTAGGAAAGTTACAGTATTTACGTTCTAAGGAGAAAACTTCTTCACGCTGAGGGTGGGGAGGCCCTGGCCCAGGCTGCCCAGAGCAGTGGTGGCTGCCCCATCCCTGATGGGGGTCAAGGCCAGGTTGGATGGGGCTTGGAGCTCTGACCCAGTGGGAGGTGTCCCTGCCCATCGCAGCAGGGTTGGAACTAGATGACCTTTAAGGTCCCTTCCAACCCAAACTATTCTATGATTCTATGATTTGTGTTTTTCCCACACGGAAGGTAGGCATGAACGTCTGTCCAAACGGCTGGAGTTACACAGACAACCAAACTGGAGGTTTGCTCCCCTTTTAAGAGCTGCAGAAACACTACGGTCTGTCACTAAATGACCAGACACGTTCTGCCTGCATCATCCTACCACACTTAGGAGCATAAACTCTACCAAGAGTGGGATCTGAACATTGTACAGTGCAAACCTGTACTAGATCAAGCCAGGGACATTGCAAACAGTGGAGTGAATCCACTCAGGTAGACCTTTCTATGTAGCCAGCACCCGGTGGCCTCTGACGGAGCCGCCAGGGTCCTTCCCACTGGAGACGGTAGGTGCCCCCAGTGCCACCCGCTCCCCATCCTCTACCAGGTGTGTGCAGTCTCCACCACCCCACTCTCCAACTTGCAGCCCTCAACTCTCAGCTCGGTTTGGCAAAGGTGGATTTTTGAAGTGGTGCGTGGGAAGCGACGGGAAGAAATCACTCGGCCACTGCTATCGGCCCCTGTATCTCCCCATGCACCACTTCAAAAATGAACCTCGCTGTCTCTAGTGCCCCTTGCCAAGTCCCCTCACGAGGGGCAAGGGGGACAGGGAACAGGGATGAACTGTCATCTTCAGTCCAGAGAAGTCAATGGCAGGGGGAGGTTTGGTTCACGGGTTGCCGCTGGGCTACTCACCAGATTGACACAGACATTGATCAGAGACCTAAGGTGAGGCAGGAAGGAAATGATTGGCTGCCTCTGAAGTGTCAAACAAACCCCTTCAATCAAACTGCTGGCAGGCTCCCACTCAACCTGGCGCCTGCAATACAACAGTAGGTGCCGTTAGCCGCGGGCCTCCTGCCCCCCACCAGACGCTCGCAAACACGGCGAACGACACACACTGACGTCCACAGAGGAAACGGTTCAGACAGCAGCGACGTCCGAGAGGAGCACAGGGTGCGCGACAGAGAGAAAGGTTTTACCCGCGCAGCTCAGGAAAGCACAGAGCACACGGGGCGTTGGAGAGAGACGAGGGACGCCGCAGAGGTCTCTGCGTTAGCTACACAAATCCCCTCACAACAGCAGTGACGGGTGAGCTGCGTTTCACTCCCTGACACCTCTCTCCTACGGAAGGTGAGTGAAAGGGAGCCAGCAGAGAGCTGCTTGGCATGCGTGAGAGGGGAGAAGGTCTGCTGTGCTGTGCTCCCAGCCAAGAGTGGCTCCTCCGTCTCTGGTGGCTTGTGGATGTTCTCACTGAAGGGACCAAACCCCATCAGCTGGGGGTGTCCTCTGTAAGCTACTCTGCAGCTTAGTCTGCTCTGCGAGGGTGGCTTCCAAACATAAACTGGCCCACCTGTACAATCTTTACCTTCCTCACCCTGTGCAGGAGGGCCGATTCATTCCCTACTGGCAACAAACTCCTTCGTTCCAGCATCCTTTCTGCCCCAACCCTTGGCTTATTTCACCAAACCAGCTTTTAGCTATGGTTGGACTCGACGATCTCAAAGGTCTTTTCCAATGAAATGATTCTATGAATCAAGTCCTTCCTAATCACAAGCAGACACGGCATAGGTAACATCAAGGTGCTTCAGACCCTTCATCTCAGGGCCTGATTCTTTATAGTAACTATGGTTCTGAAGCCAACATCTGGCTGTGCACTTACTGGGACAGAAAGACAAGGCTTGCCTAACTTCTTAGCTCAAAACTCAACAATATCCTAGTCAAGCTCCTCAGCGGAGTTCTTAGAGGGATGGGGAATCAAGTGTTCACTCCACAAGTTCTTATGCAGACCGACATACATCTCATCTTTCAGCATCCACTGTCCCTAAATCTCCAGAAGAGTAGTTTGTTCTTGTTCTTACATGTACGATGCTACCATCGGACACTGTTTTTGGAGCAGGGTGCCCAGAGGAGGCAGCATGAAAGATTCTGATGGGACTACCCCAAGGGATGGCTCCTCTGGCACCCAGCCCCGTCTTTCAGAGGCTTCTCGGCCCAGCGATGTTTAAATGTAGTTGCGGCATTTGCTCTATCCCTTTGTGTGCAGAAGAGCAGTTTCAGCCAGGCAGAGGCACAGATGGAGAGAACAGGAAGGGAATTTTAATAGATGAGCATTCACTCAGCTTACACAAAGAGGAAAGATCCTCAGGAAGACCCCTAAGCTGTCTTTGAGGCAGAAGAGAGTATGAGCGAGGAAAGAAAGAATGAGCGAGAAGCAGGCAAGACATGGCCAAGAATCAAACCAGCAGGAAGGAGAAGCATTAACATCTCTGCCTCTAAATTCCCTACAAGGGCAGGAGTTTCTTAAAGCAGATTGTTAGCCAAAGGAAAGCAACAGGAAGAAGAGATCACCTCCCTGTTACTTGCTCCATCTTAGCTGGGTACATGTGATCCCCACTGAGACCTACAGCTTGAGTCCTGATCTTCTCTAACATCATCGGGCTTCTCAGCTGAGACTGCCAATACAGCGACTGATTCAAGCAGATGAGGACATGTGGCTGTGACGGGGACGGACACCAAGGACTGGTTTTACACAGATCACTGGAAAATCTGCAGGGCTGGGAGATTGGACACTACCCAGAGTGGATTGTATTACTGCTTCTGAGGTGGGGATGCTCCATAGCAAATACCTCTTGAAGTCGCCAAAGCCTGTACCATAACGGTACTGTGTGATGCCCCAGGCTTTGTCCAGGCACTGAATAGATGCAGGTCCTGCTCTCTCCTGCTAGAAACACACTTACTGCAGTTCAACTTCTCATTAAAAAACATAATCTATCTCCTCAACCCACAGCTAAAATTAAAATAAAAAGGGTATTGAGGTGGTACAAATCTGAAGCCTTATTTTGGAGAAACAAAAATGATGTTTCTGGAACCTCTCTGTAGGTCTTAATAACCATGACTTTCTTCTCTTGCTACCGGAGGACACAACAGAAACATTAACATAAATGCACGCTTACAGAGATAAACACATCTGTTCACGTCGTAAAGGTTCACTGCAACACGACAGTTGTAGTCGGATGACATACCCACACTTCAAGGCTTGCAACACCAGAAACGGACCCCAGAGGGTTTCCCTTGTACCTGCTCACCTCAAAGTAGGCATCTTGTGTATTTTATTGAACATACGATCCAATCTCTTTAAGATGAGGATAAGGGCAGGTCTCACCGCCTCGGCTGTCCAGTCAGTGATGGGCAGCATCTCCATGATGTAGCGCCGGAGACCTCGGCTTTCCATCGTCTGCGTGTCATATGGTGCCAGTTTCAGCAGGGAATGCGCGATTTCCGCCAATCTAAAACCAAGTTGTGTTAAGAGAAAAATCAGACACAACTTGCAGTTTTCCACACACACCAATGAGCTAACAAATACATCTTCAGTAGCCTAGTAAAAAGATGCAAAAGCCAAAAGTGCTGCTATTTAAACTCCCAATCTATTAAGATTCTTTTGCCGGAATCAGTGTTTATATTGATGCACATGTGAATAGCGTACAGAACTTTTTAATATTGAAATAAAATGCACTAAAGAAATATTGGCCTAGGTTGCCCAGAGCAGTGGTGGCTGCCCCACCCCTGGCGGTGTTCAAGGCCAGGTTGGATGGGGCTTGGAGCCCCTGATCCAGTGGGAGGTGTCCCTGCCCATGGCAGGGGGTGGCACTGGACGGGCTTTAAGGTCCCTTCCGACTCAAACTATTCCATAATTCAGTGATGCTACGAACATCAGGCATCATGGATTTGGCTAAAAACAAAGTGTTTGATCTGTTAGTGAGATTGCAAATGCCTGTGAAACACAGACCTGACATCCCCTGTATGTCAATCAGTGCGAGATTTGGGTTGGGTTTGTGCTCGGTTTTCAGTGTCACCACTTTCAGAGGTCCCGCTGTGCAATTTTCAGGTGTTAAATTTTAAAACTATGCGCTGCCTCACAGCTTTATACAACACGTACTTTGCGCGATGACTCCCTGCAGCTTTGGTTTGTTTCTCCTAGCACCTCTACAGACTGTGTTGCTGGTGCTTCTCCTAATCCTCCCAGATGGCCTCGCCGACAGTGTTTTCTGTACTGACTATGAAATGCTGCGGCAACATCAAACTCACACTTGCGGAGTGAGAAAGACCTTCTGAAACATTTGAACATTTGCAGTAGAGAAAGACAAGCAATAAAGCCACATCTACTAATAAAAGCGATAAGAAATCTGTACACTTTATAAACTTTACAAACCAGAGAGGGGCAGATTTAGACGAGATGTAAGGAGGAATTTCTTCACGGTGAGGGTGGGGAGGCCCTGGCCCAGGGTGCCCAGAGCAGTGGTGGCTGCCCCATCCCTGGAGGGGTTCAAGGCCAGGTTGGATGGGGCTTGGAGCCCCTGATCCAGTAGGAGGTGTCCCTGCCCGTGGCAGAGGGTGGAACTGGATGATCTTTAAGGTCCCTTCCAACCCAAACTATTCTATGATTCTTTATTATTACTTTTAGCAACTACTTTAGGATCATAGAATGCTTTGGGTTGGCAGGGACCTTTACAAGTCATCCAGTCCGAACCTCTCCTGCCACGGTGTAGATCTTTTTTCTCAAACATTGTGAAATTTAAATTATCATGTGATTACACTTCTTTCTGGCAAGACAACATCAGTGGCACATAATGGTATATGAAAGCATTATAAAGTGTGAGATCCATCTCATCCAGCTTGAGATGGCAAAGTCAATTAACCTTCTAGCTCCCTTCCTGCAGAAATAAACAACCTGGGGAATTCTTATCTTCCTGGAAGACTGGGATAAACAGCTCCTTGGATGTGCATCTCCCTTTTCATTGGGTCCAAAAAGATCTTTAGGACTTCTGTACACTAAACATTTAACTTTTAAATGGCTAAAAAAAATGGTGAAAAGAATCTTGGCTGAAGTGACTAGGATGGTGTCTGCCAGCCTCCCAAGACCGTGGTTTCACAACACATTCTGGGGAACCTGCTCTCTACCTAGAATTTGTTTTTCCTTACAGCAGTTCAATCCTGTCAGTCATTTCACTGATACTTAGGAAACACCTCAATAAAAGCCTCAGGCACCACCTGGATCACACGCCGAGAGAGAGGTCCTGCACCTGCCCCATCCTCTCCAGCATTTCAGACGTTTACCCAATACAGGGCAGTGTTTGTTCTTCCCTTCTTGGTTTTTAGCAGCTGATTTTGCTGCACAGCATCACAGGAGAGAATAAAAGTTGCATCCAGCCACCCAGGCAGCTTCCCCACCCCTTGCCCTGCAGAGGCAGCCTTGTCTGCTCTTCTCCTCACTGCAGTTTATTCCAGTGCATCAGATGGGCTTCCACGGAGCTGTTTCATCCCCTGGAGATGGGGGTCTGAATGAGACCAGAGGAGGGCCTATGACGCCCTCTTGATGCCCAAGCAGCATCAGGTACGATCTAAGGAACGTCCAAAGCAAGCTCTGCATGTTTCCATCAGCAACGTGCAACTCCCAAATGGTGTTTCGTTCTGCTATTACAAAAAAAATAAGAGCTAAAAGAAAAGAATCGCCCAGAAATGAACAAGTAAAAGCTGAATGCCTGTGGAATACCTCATGTGGGACTTCACATCCAGCAGCTCCAGAGAAGTCACTCGGGGCTCACCAGCCAAGTTCTGCAAAATCTTCAGCCTCGGACCGCAGTGCTTGTAAAACTCAGTGCAGATGTTCAGCAGCGACTCCCGTGGTCTCCTGAACTCCTCCCTGGCAATTCGTTCATCCAGCTCCTCTCGAGGAAGACCCTGGCCCTCCTCCAACAAGTGAAGGTTCTCCCTGCAGGATATAAAAAGAGTAAAAGTAGGAAGTGTTATATGCAGCGGAGAAGCAGGAATACTGTATAACAACCTCTCCAGTCTGTTTTTGAAACGGATGCTTTGCCCTGTAATTGAAAAGCAGGACAGGTACATGTGCAATTAAAGGAAAAGGAAATTACAACTTGCAAAGTCTTGCTATAAATGCAAATAATTTCTATATGAACTGTCCTTTGCTCCCCTCCCCTGAATAAAGGCTCCCCTACAGCAGCAGGTGGGAGGCAGGAAGCCTGGAGACTGCTGAGGAACAACAGCTCAGCAGAGGTCAGGGAAGACTGGGCAAGGATTTTACTGTACCTGATAAAGTGGAGTTTGGCTCCCTGTTCTGGGTACCTGGGAAAACAGAAACAGCACAATTGTAAACAGCAACTTAGTGATGCCTACACAGTGCCTTCCTCCCTCCTGAGAAGATCTTTGAGCAGCTTCCAGTGCTGAAAGGGGCTCCAGGAAAGCTGGGGAGGTGCTCTTGATCAGGGAGGGCAGGGACAGGAATTGGAGGGAACGGTTTTAAGCTGAAAGAGGGGAGACTGAGATGAGATCTTAGGAAGAAATGTTTTCCTGAGAGGGTGGGGAGGCGGTGACCCAGGTTGCCCAGAGCAGTGGTGGCTGCCCCATCCCTGGAGGGGTTCAAGGCCAGGTTGGATGGGGCTTGGAGCCCCTGATCCAGTGGGAGGTGTCCCTGCCCATGGCAGGGGGTGGAACTGGATGGGCTTTGAGGTCCTTTCCAACCCAAACTATTCCGTGATTCTATGATTCCTGAAAGCAGGCAACACTGTCCTAGCCCAGGGTGGCACTCCTCATGGGCAGGATGGTCTGTTGTGTCACTGGAACAATAGCCACAAGCAGTCAGTGACCACACTGAACGGCCTTTACCTCCAAATGGCAGGAAACAACTGATTCCTATAGTTATTGCCCTCATGAAAGGGAAAATTCAGGCTTAAACCCCACAACTATCTTTCAAGCAATCTCTCTTACTGATTTTCACCCCGGTGCTCGGTCTGGTTCACGAAGCCAGAGCTCACCTAGTGGAAAAAATATCTCAGTGTGGGGTTTTTTGTTTTGCTGGCGTTTTCTCTTGTTGCTTCCTGCTGAGAAAGCATTTACAAACCCAGCTCCACTACACTAGCACGTCCGAGACAGCAACAGCGATCATTCTCCCATCATGAGACGCCCGCTGTTGCCAGCAGATGTCTGGTGCAATGATAATACAACAGAAGAAATTAGGGCAAGAAACCCCAGCAGTGCAAAAATATTTTGGTGCAGAGACTGGATGTTTGATAATCAGAAACATCTGGAAACGTAAAGCATGATGTCCGAGTCACACAGCATCAGCAGTCTCTACACTGCCTGTCAGCAGATGCATATTAATTGCCCTCCAAAATCAGCAGACAAATAATAAAGCACTGCTTTCCACTATTTTCCTTAGAGTAGGCAATTTTGCAATGGTGGCATATAGCCACCTCAGACCCGCATGCAAAAGGGTTTTCTCTGCTTCTCAGATCCAGAATTGAAAGTCAAAGCTGTGTTTCACCCATGTGTGGATCGGTCTCAAAGAATAACAGACTGATTCCAGGAGTTACTAACCAAGACGTTTGCACTACGCATCTATAAATTGACCAAACAGCTCTTTGATATCTATGTAGAGAGTGATTTCTACCTCACTTCAATACAAAAGAAGACAGGGAATAAAACCTGGAAAGTAAGTCTTGCCAGGAGGGTGCTCCTGACTCGCAGTCCTATGCAGCCCACGGCATTGTCCTTGTCTATTGACTCTTTGAGGTCCATTCCAACCCAAACCATCCTAGAATTCTTCCAAATCCTCTGCCAGTTACTCCTTTTCTATCCGTAAGTGCAAAAAAAACCCCAGACCCTTGTGGAGGCAAATATGACAGTAAGAGACTGTGGGAAAAGCAGAAGGGAAAAGGGAGAAAAGAAACCTAGAGAAGGTGCCAGTGTCTCAATCTCAACTGATGTGTAGTTTGAGCGCTTGTTGTGCTCTCTTTGAACAAGGTCAGAAGGATGTGACCCTTCTGCTCCCCAGGCATGCTCTGCCCAGAGGTCGCTTGGACAGTGGACTCCAAAGGAAGCAAAGCAGAGAACTGAGGGACAAAGTCGCTTTGCCAGTGTGCTCCTAAAACATGAAAAGGGACACAGAGAAAAAGACACCCTGGGGGAATGTCCTCAATGCAGATATCTTCATCTTCTATTTAGTCATAAAATCATAGAATCAGAATAGTTTGGGTTGGAAGCGGCCTTAAAGATCATCCAGTTCCACTCCCTGCCACTGGATCAGGCTGCCCAAGGCCCATCCAACTTGGCCTTAAACACCTCCAGGGATGGGGCAGCCACAACTTCCCTGAGCAACCTGTTCCAGGGCCTCCCCACTCTCACGGTGAAGAAATTCCTTCTGTCTAGTCTGAATCTGCCCCTCTCCGGTTTATACCCATTTCCCCTCATCCTGTCACTAGAAGCATTTGTAAACAGTCCCTCCCCGGCTTTCTTGCAGTCTCTTCACATGGTTTTAAACTAGAAATCAGGGAGTTTGGCAACTGTTGGAAATGCAGTCGAGGGCTGTGCATTCTTTTCATCCCACTGTTTTCTCTCGCAGTACCTAAGGCACTGTACCATGGCTCCAAATGCTCCAAGCAACGAAATGTTACTTTACCTCCCCAAAATCAAAAGGTGTTCAGAAAAATGAGAAAGAAGGAGAAGCTCGCTCACATACCTGGTGTTCACGCCTGTAGACATGGTGTGGTTTGCTGTTGTGGTCCCTTTGTGTCCTTGGTCGCATCGACTCATCTGTGGAGCTGTCATAGGCCTGGCGAAGGAAAGGGGAATAACACATTAAAAACAAAATAGCGCTGCAATTCTGCGTGTGCTCTGCTGAAATCCAGCACTGATTTTGCCACGTCTAAAATTCAACCCTTATTGAAGTGCAGCCGTGTTTCACAAAACCCTGCACGTTCCCTCTCATCCCACTGCTTCCTGAGCGCAGGCTCAGCCCTCCGGACCGCAGGGTTTACCTGGTGAGGACTTCCACGCTGTACAGGAGCGCCTGCAAAGAGGTGGCGAGGGCAGCCATGGCTGCGATCTCCTCACGAGCCGCTGTCCCAGTCTCTGCTTGAGAGGTTTGTCGCTTCAGTTTCTGCAAGTAGCAGGGAACCAGCGCTTCCAAGACCATCAGCATCTGGAGGCTGGAAAAATAAACGATACTTGGTGTGTTTTGTTTTGTCAGGCCTGAAATTCGCATCACGCAGCGGCTGAAGTTTCTATCTGAAGAGCCCTGCATCTCTCCCTGGCCTCGTGATTCCGTTGCTAGTCACTAGGTAAGCAGGCCTGGGCCAAAGGAACTCTTGGATCAGGGAATTCAGAGGGAAAATTAGGTGATGCATGCAACAATAATAATAAAAACTCCCTGGGTATCTGGAATATGTCATCCATTTGCAGACATACGTTTTCCCTTCCAAAGATTCCTTTATCCTCTGGTTCCCTCTTGGGAACCTTTTTGCTTTACCAGTTTCCCTCTGCTCCCGCTGTATCTTTCTGCTCTTCCCAGCTGCCTGTTTCTCCCCTCTCGTTCCCTCACCAGCGCTTCTCTGACAACAGAAACCTGCAGGGCACTGCGTGATCCCCTCTTGGAAACACGGCGTACGTGGTGCTGCTCCGGCTGCCATCCAGATTAGTGCTGCAGCCGGAGGCTGGGGCCCTTGGAAAGGGATCAAGAGGCAGAGAGACAACAGAAAGAGAAGCCCCATGCTTGGAAAGCACTTCCATCTCCTCTGCCTCCATTTGTCAGCCTTGCTTTCGCATGCCACATATGGCTTTCGTGCCTTTTCTGAGCCTGCAGAAGCCAAGAAAGCAGATTAGCACCTTCGGAATGATTCAGGAGCATAGGCCACCACTGTCACACACAGCTTGATGGCTTCACTGATGGAAAAGGTAAGGTCTTCATTCCCGTAGCAGAAGTCTGAGGGAGTAAAGCAATACAAGAAGATGATCACACAAACATACCAAAAATGAAAGGAGCGAGTACAGCCCTGTGTCTTCCTCCTCTGCAACTCATTGCTTCTCGTGTTAACAATCCCCAATGGGCCTGTATAAAGGCAACGTGCTGCACTCCCACCGGCATCTCGCTGCCCAAGGACTTGGTAGGTGAAACAGTTATCAGCAGGTAAAACCACTGCGGAGCATAAGGCCTAGAGCTGCTTCTGAGTCCTGTCTCAACCACCATCCGTCACAAGCAAAATCTTACCTTATTAGATGACAAGGACACTTATCAACCTAATGACAATCTTTATGATCCCTCTGCTTTATCCTAGATGCCTCCACCGCCCTAAAAATTACTCATTATTCATTACTATTAAGGTTCGAAAAGACCTCTAAGATCATAAAAAGTTGCTGATGCAGATGATAGTTTTACTTCTGAAAAATCATGGGTGGCAGCACAAAAGTGAGTCTGATTTGTTCAGGATTTGAGAAGAAGTTTTCAAAAGCATTTCAGTCCCACATTGCAAATATTACTTTGGGGACACTTCCCACAGGATCAAGGGCTCCAAGCCCCATCCAACCTGCCCTTGAACCCCTCCAGGGATGGGGCAGCCACCACTGCTCTGGGCAACCTGGGCCGGGGCCTCCCCACCCTCACAGGAGAACATGTCTCCCTAAGATCCAATCTGAATCCAGCTCACGGTGAGTTTCTCATACGCCAAGATAACTGTGACAATTTTTAGGTAACTGTGACCTTCGTATGGAAGATACCAGGCCCACAGCATGCTCATCTACAGTCCAACATCAATACACACCTGGGATTTTTCAGAGATGTTTTTGAATAACCCTCCACAGAAAACTCAAAGCTTTTATAGAAAAGTTTACTACAATCCACAAAAAGGAAAGAAATACCTCCCACTTCTGTACCATTCCATATTATAAACTGTGATATAACTGTGCAGCATCATAAAATCCCAGCACATCACAAAACTTTAAGGCTAGGCAGGTTTCACCGTCCATCAAAATCAACATTATTTAAGGGAAGTGTAAATTTGACAAATGGCTTAAAAATCCTTATAAAAATCAGCAAAAATTGTTTCCCTGCAAATCACAAAGCAGCCAAATTCTTATATGCTGCATTACATGGGTAACTAAGAGGCACCGTGGCCTGGATACGTCACGCAGCCGTATCTATTCTGCTTTGTGACAGAACTCAGCACTGTTGAATGCCTGAATGGCATCCACCATTCACTACTTATAGTCTGCCCACGGCAGAGGCGGCTTTTTGTTTCCTGGAGCAGAGGAGAGGATGACACTGATCTTGGCAGCATGATACGGTTTATTAGGCATCTTTATTCTACACCCACACATGCCAAAATCTAAAATGCCAGGGGCTAGTCTCAGACTACCAGGCTCAATGCAGAAAAAGCAGCTTTGGAATAAAATAAATTAATAATTCCCCTCCTGCAGAAAATATCAAAAAGACAGTGGTGATAAAGGCATCCTTGAAAGCCTCGTCAGGCATAAAAAACAGAGAGGACTGCATTCTGGGAGAAGAAAAAGGCCCCAGACCGATCACTCTGCATCAAATGCATGTTGAATCAATAAGCATCAGACAGAGTTACTGAATAAAGGGTGTTTTCCTGTTACCTAACGACTTGAGAGGCTTTTCTGCTTTCACCAGCTCTAGGATGTCCAGAATGTCCGGAGTATCTCCCTCCAAGGACTGCAGCAGGTCAAACAGGCACTGAGCTGACACTCCTTTGCTGGTCCCGTTGTTTGTAGCATCCTGTTTCAACAACAGACACTCATGCTTGATTTTCTGCGTGCATCCCAGGAATCTTTAGCCAGAGGTGTGGCCAACCTTTTTCTTTGACGAGGGCCAACGTGGAACTGAAGAGTTCCCTGCTATCAACCACTAAGCCTTGCCTGACTCAATAGATCGATGCTACAGTGGGAGCCTGAGCTGAAAACCTCACACAGCTTCGCTTCCCAGAAAAAGCAGGTCTTTGCTGCCCTGCGACAGAGAAGTGTGTGTGTGTGTGCTGGTAGACTGGGCAGTCCCACATCAAATTAAAATGCCATTAACTCGTTTTGCCTCATTAAAATGGCAGAAAGTAATTAGTGAATATTTCAAAACACGGCAAATTCAGCCTTAGAGTTTACACGTACTAGAGCTTGGCACTAAGTTTTCAGCTCCTATTGCTGGATTTTAAGAAAGGATTAGCATTTAAAGGGTTGCCAGTCATTATTGTCCTTTTATAACGTACTTATACACATAAATTTGAAGCAAGAGGACATTTATCAGCCTGGATACCAGTAGCCCACGATCTCAGCATCCTGCTCCATCAACTGATGAACAGAAGCTTGCAGAAGTACCTTTAGGAAAGGGTTCTGGGCAGCACCAAGTGCTGCAAGCCCACGGTCAGTAGAAGCTGTGCTGCTGCTCCAGCTGCCTTCTCTTTGTGCCCTCTGAGAGGAGCTGGCTGGGCATCCAGGCCTCCCCACGCCAACACAAGGGAATTGGATTTACTCACAGGGAACTCCAGGAGAGGGGCCACGCTGGCAAACAGCTGCAGAATAAAGGGCTTGCGATGCAGGACGTAGAACTGGCGGCACGCAAACTCGATCGCTTGGCGTAACTGCGGGTTGCTTTCGTAGTCGGCGTACACCTGGGCAAGCAAAAAAGGTCGTGGAAGTACCACCCCAGCGAAAGGGCTCTTCCATCTCCTGACACCAGACTGAATCAACTACCACCCAGTCATTCCTGATAGATATAGTTGCCTCAGATGGAGACTTGTCCACCCTCCCTGGCAAAGCATCGCAGAGACAAAGTACCCTTAGAAAAAACATTTGTTTGTCATGCCTGAACCTACTTTCTCACAACTTTAGTCCATACGATTTATCCTATGCATCACAGGTAGACTCCTCCCCTCTCCTTCCTAGAACATTTTACTTCCCTGAAGCCACTTGGTGCTTTTTTTGTCAACTTTCATCTTTTCCATTTAAGCAAATCCCAGCCCCATCCAATCTAGCCTTGAACACCTCAGCCTGGGCAACCTGGGCCAGGGCCTCCCCACCCTCACAGCAAAATTTCTTCCTAAGATCTCATTTCCATCTGCCCTCTTTCAGCTGAAAACCCTTCTCCCTCATTGTCTCCCTGCACTCCCCAATCCAGAGCCCCTCCCCAGCTTTCCTGGAGCCCCTTTCAGCACTGGAAGCTGCTCTAAGGTCTCCCTGCAGCCTTCTCTTCTCCAGGCTGAACAACCCCAACTCTCTCAGCCTGTCCTCATACAGGAGGTGCTCCAGCCCTCACATCATCTTCGTGGCCTCCTCTGGACTTGCTCCAACAGCTCCATGTCCTTCCTGCACTCAGCACTCCAGAACTGGTCCAGGACTCCAGGTGGGGTCTCACCAGAGCAGAGCAGAGGGGCAGAATCCCCTCCTTCGCCTGCTGCTCCCACTGCTTTGGATGCAGCCCAGGACACGGTTGTCCCTGTGGGCTGCAAATGCATATTGCTGGCTCACGTGGAGCTTCTCATCCACCAGTACTGCCCAGTTCTTCTCTTCAGGGCTGCTCTCAAGTCTAGCCACCCCACAAGGGCATTTGAGACGTTGTCTTTTTTTATCCTTCAACAGGACACTGTTGATTCGTGTTTAGCTTCAGATCCACACCAACTCCAGTGTTCTCTCCTGTAAAAGCGCTACTGAATCAGCTACTTTCCATCCTATATTTATGAGGCTGATTACTCATAAGCAATGACCTATGCTTGTCCAAACTGATCAACATAATCTGGGGTTTTTTTTCCCTTTTTTTCACACTCCATCTCTAGTCTGTCAAGATAATTTGAACCCCAACCCTGCTCTCCAACACACTGGCAGTTCCACCCACTTCTTAGATATTTTAAGGTTTTTAGAGTGGTATTTCCTGCCGGGCTCACCACTGAACCACACAGCCGATGTGCAGCCAAAGATGTGGGGTTTGTTTCTCAGTTATGTAAACAGTATAAATCGCTAGGAACAACTTCATAGTGCACTCTTCTCCTGCACATCCCAATCGCCTGTCTGTGCCTCTGTTGGTACGGGTCTGCGGGAGGGCTGGGGTGGACAGGGTTTTCTTGGTAGTAGGTGGCAACAGGTAAAGCTGAGATTTTATAATAGCGCAAAATTCACATTGCAGCACTGAGGTCTTGAAGATTTCTAAAAACTTATTAGCAAGTGGGACCTCTGCAGAGGTGCAGACACTTCTCAGCAGTCAGATAGACTGAAGAGATGAGATGTTTTGGGAAAAATTGTAGTTATCACAGAATAGTTTAGGTCAGAAGGGACCTTAAAAGCCCACCCAGTTCCACCCCTGCCATGGGCAGGAACACCTCCCACTGGATCAGGGGCTCCAAGCCCTATCCAACCTGGCCTGGAACCCCTCCAGGGATGGGGCAGCCACCGCTGCTCTGGGCAACCTGGGCCAGGGCCTCCCCATCCTTATCATGAAGAATTTCTTCCTAATCTCTAATCTAAATCTTCCCTGTTACAATTTAAAGCCATTCCCCTCATCCTCTCCCTGCACTCCCTAATCCAGAGTCCCTCCCCAGCTTTCCTGGAGCCCCTTTCAGCACTGGAAGCTGCTCTAAGGTCTCCTCGGAGCCTTCTCTTCTCCAGGCTGAACAACCCCAACTATCTCAGCCTGGCCTCATACAGGAGGTGCTCCAGCACTTGGATCATCTCCATGGCTTCCTCTGGAGCCGACCCAACAGCTCCATGTTCTTCCTGTGCTGAGGACTCCTGAGCTGGACATAGGGCTCCAGGTGGGGTCTCACAAGAGTGAAGCAAATAGGGTGAGGTGGGAGAAGAAATTGTTTGTGATGACCACAAATGAACCAGCTGATCTTGGGTGCCTGGAGCAGAGATATGAGGGGCTGCAAACCCAAACACGCTCAGCTACATTTGTGTTCTGCTTTCAAAATGCTTTTTTTGCCTCACAGGAGTGGCATTTTATTATTTCAGTAGCCGGCAATGATTGGTAAGGGGTGGGGGAGAGGAAAGAAGTATAAAACTAATTTATCTTGGTATGAAAAGGTAAGATCCTATGCTTGGAGGCGCTGAAGGCTAGGTTGGATGGGGCTTGGAGCCCCTGATCCAGTGGGAGGTGTCCCTGCCCATGGCAGGGGGTGGGACTGGATGGGCTTTGAGGTCCCTTCCAACCCAAACCATTCTGTGATTCTATGTTTCTATGAAAATGAAGGGAGAGTCCTTCACACAACTGAGTTGTTACTGCCAAGTACTTCAAATTAAATTATTATGATATTTTATTTCAAATCGTCCTGTTTCTAATGAATAAACCCACGCACTGTGGACCTGGATCCAATCCAGACTTACCTAACTATGTCAGGCATGGTATTAGAGTTTCCGGTTACTAAAGAATTTGGTGAGACAGCAAAGTTCATCCTGGTCCCGATTATGTTAACTATGTTAAACTGAACCTACATAGGGATGTCGTGGTCATTAGTTCTGTTTTACAGAAACAAGAGATTTTGTGTGTTTGCATTATAACACTAATTCTCTATTCAGATACAGTCTTTGAGCCCTGCAGAAATAACCTTTCTGTCTATAAAAGAACTGTATTGTTTTGGGTTTGTTTTTTTTCCAGTACTCTATTTTTCCCAAATGTCAATAGCAAAAAATGGGGAAAACCCACAAACTTGTGCACCTGAAAGTGCAGAGAAATTCCTTCTCTAGTACTTGCAATATTTGTCATTGCTCACATGAAAAGACAACATGCAGTTTTCCATAAAGCCTTAATGTTATTTTCTGTTGCTATTTAAATTCCAGATAATAGGATTCTCGTACTTAAAGAGGTGAATAGCGTTTAGTTTCATTCAGCAAGTAGCAAATCGAGATATTTCAACTATTCCTCAGATTTTAGCCACCCCCAGAGGAAAAAAAAAAAACACCGAGGGAGACCCAAAGTCCAGAAATTTCACATTTCTGGAAGTAAATAGTGAAGGCAACAGATATTCATTTATTCACCATAGAGAAGAAGAGAAAATGTAGTCGTGTACTCAAGAAGAAATGGAATGTAGTCTCAGGGACGCTGGTTTGGGTTATCTCACCCTGACCTGTCTCGTTCCCCGGAAATCTACACCCTCAGCAGGTTAAATTGCCCCCATTTCATCGTCGGTTCTATAAGGAATTGCCCGCCCCGGAGCCTCCCATCGCGTGGGTCACGGAGGCGCCTCACCTGCAACATGCTGGGGAGGACCCACTGGTACCCGCTGAGGGAGAAGAGGTGGTTGAAGTGCACGGCTGTGTTGATGACGGTGGCAGCGTACTGCCTCAACAAGGCACTGTCCTCGGGGTGCAGGATCAGGGCACCGTTGAAGACGTTCAAGAACAGCATGATCTCATCCCCCCAGGGGAACTCGCTTGGCATGCCAAGGAACATCTCCTCCAGCAGCTTAATCCACAAGCTTTTCTGAAGGGTGTCCAGACCAAAGAGCTCTTTCCCAGCTGCGAGGGAGAAGAGCAAACAGCAATCAACTCTGCCCACCACAGCCAGGCTCACAGGGACCAAATGCCTCCCCAAAGAACCACCTCACAACACTGACCATTGTATTGCCTTTTAAAAATCACTTATTGTGATTTGGGCCCTAAGAAAGTAGCTTTGTCAGGAGAACTCTGACAGCAAAGCTCTTTCTTGCTTACAAACCAAGAACTATGTATTATTTTCCCTAGGAAGAGATTTATCAGCTTTCAGTAACGTGTATTTCCAAGGCAAATGAAGCCTGCATGTTTCCAAGGCAAATGAATCGCTTTCCAGCCCTTTTCCACCACCGAGGAAGCTATCGAAAGGCCATACCTTGTGGATCACTGAAGAGTGAGAACTCGGCATCAATGGCACTTCGGGGAAATGAAGGCAAGCGGAGGAGGTCTTCCTGGAGCATAGACACATGGGATTGCTTGTGGGCAGTCGGGATTTTCTGTGTCAGCGATATGAGGAACAACACCCGCCCCACCTCTTCCAGCTTGCGGGTGAACACCTGAGAGAGAAGATGAGACAAGGATCAGAATCAGCCCGAACAAAAAGTCCTTTATCATGTATAAGCACTTTTCTACATTAGCTTCCATGTCTTTCCCTGGTAGGATGGATACTGCACTCATGGCCTGCAAAAAACTGTTGAAATTCCCAGGGCTAGCGCTGCACCCTTCTGCTGCCATTTGTGTGACCACTGTCCTTCAGCTTCACAAAGATGGATCACGTTTGTAAGAGAGGTTTTAACAATAACTTTCCGTTTCTGTCTTGTGGAGGGCCCTGAGTAGTTGTCAAACACTTTGCAACTGTGCCATGAGGTCTTTTGTAGATTAATGTAAACTTTGTCAGCGTGTGCCCCAAGGTGATCAGAGGCAAAACAACTCCAAAATGAAAGTTACTGCAGTTGCTCTCTGAAAGGGCTTAGATCACACTCAACATGAGGTTGGAATTGTTATCTGCCTTCTGGGTTGAGATTGGTTCACGTCTGACCACAGAAAGCAAAAGAAAAGCAGTCATTAAAGCAAAGCAGACCAGATTCTAAGTTACTGCCTTTTTATTTCCTCCTTATTATCATCCTTTGCAGATCAATCTAGAGTGACTTTTCCCTAAACCCTCAACTCTGTGCTGAAAAATGGAGCACAGGGCTTCTACAGGTGAAGTGAGCTCAACAATGAGCTCAGCTGCCCAGGGAAGCTGTGGCTGCCCCATCCCTGGGGGGGTTCAAGGCCAGGTTGGATGGGGCTTGGAGCCCCTGATCCAGCAGGAGGTGTCCCTGCCCATGGCAGGGAGTGGAACTGGGTGGGATTTAAGGCCCCTTCCAACTCAAACTATCCCATGATTCTAGGACTACGAATACCATCATCAAGGTTAGCATCCGAGAGCAGGGCAAGGGAGAGAGACAAGTGACATTGCCTACAGTGAGGGGACGGGGGGGAAGGTAGAACAGGTAATTCCGTATCCACAGACAAGAGGTCACGTTAACAAAAGTAATAAGCAACTTTTGAAGCTGAGGCAAGTGAAGCTCCTCTGGCCAAGTGTAGGAGAAAATGATCCCCCTAAAAGAACTGGGATGGAGAGAGCAGGAGGGAATTCACATGGCACTGCGACTCTTCTTAGAATACGCCTGGCCAATGGCACCACGGCAGATTTCATGCCGATTGCTGCTTCACCAATGAAGCTCTCTAGCTGCACACAGCACAGCCTTTAAAGGGAAAAAAAAGGTTTATTTGTCTATCTGGGCAGAGGTATTTGGTGACAATAAGGTACCTGCTTCTGAATGAGCTCTTGTCCCTTTTCTGGATGCATCTGCACTAGGTTGAGCTGAGGAGAAACCGACCTCCGGAAGGGATAAATGTCACGGACGTAGGTCTGCCAGGAAGAGAAATAAGTGTATTTTAAACAAACATAATCCTGACAACATTGCTCAAAAGAATTGAATATAAGGCCATTTAGCTTTTGGGTAGGGGCTTTCAGGCAGTGTCAGGTATTTTGGAAGAGCATAAACAGAAGAGAACATCACTCCTTTCTCAGAAAGCCAGACAATAATGACTTAAGAGCAAGGGACTCCACTGCTGCCTCTTGCCTCTTCTGTCAAACTCCAATCTTCCACCACACCACACCCAGGCCACAAGTCCATCTGTTTATGGGCTGCCTGTTCTCCTTTAGATAACCCTGATGCTTAAAAAGAGACAAGATGGAAAGAACAAAGCCAGCCAGACCTGAGCTTTGCCTTACCTTGTTGTAATGAATAAGATTCCACCGCTTATCCATTAAAAAGTAATGAGAAGACTGCGTTTCAGGTATGTTAAAAAATTCTAAGCACTCCTGAAAAGGAAGAAAGAAAACCATCCTGTTACTTGTGAGCTGTCTCGTACAAAGAACACAGCATCCAAGAGAAGAACGCCCAGCTCATAACGTACAAAGGCACAAACCCGGCATTAATTCTTAATTTCTTTTTTAATCATAAAAGTATATAAATATGTTTGAGCTGATCAAGGCCTGCTGATAGCAAAATCCTGATGTTACATCTCAGACTGATGTTACTTACTTTGATGTCTTCATATCGCACATATTTGTCTGGCTAGAGGACCCAAATGGGTGTTGGGGCTCCCATTTCTACACTAAGTATCTATCAAGCTTTAATGATGGACGATGTACAGAGACACTAAATTCCAGATCCTTCAAAGTTATGTGATTCCGATGAACATTTCATATAGTTAGACAAACTGAAGGCTTTTTCAAACCTGTTTCCTATGTAGTTTCCCAGTCTTTGGCAGAAGAGGGGAACTGCCCTCTCATCTCCTAACCCCAAGATATCAGCATGGCTCTGAACCATCGTTTCCACTCTGATCTTGATCATTCTGTTTAGTGTTTATGAAACTGAACATTTAAATGATTTATGTATTTCTCCAAAGGATGTTGTACAGCCAACACCCAACAAGCTGCAGTGTCTTTCAAATGGAATTGTATTTGGGGCGTTTGCCTGTCTGTGAGGCCAGGGCATTTCTATTATCCTTTAATATGGGATCTTGTTTCTTGCAACTAAGATCCCCTCACGGGAGAAAGCAATGCTGGTCAGCAAAACTTCCCTCCCTGACACAAACAGGATGATCAGGCAGAACTTATTGCTGGCATACATGTAAACACATCATTAAGCAGTTTGTCCAGTTCAAAAACTCACTCCTACCTTCAGAAGAGCCTCAAACTGTGTGTCCTCGTGGACTGGTAACTGAGTTGGGATGTCACACTCATTCTGTCCATGCACGACAAGGGTTTTTGTGCCTGAAGGAAGAAAAGCAGTTGCATTCTCTCTGGCCTCTATAACTCCATTTCAAAAGACTGCCCATGGAGGTAAAGCGATAGTTAAAACTCATCCCTGGGCAGGCAGACAATGCCAGTCCTGTCTGGAACCCATTCTGGAATGCTAGCATTGTCTCTCACATTTCCACAGGTAATGAGAAATGGATCTATTCCTAAAGGATGAGCTGGCTCCAGCAGCAACTGTCACTCTGAGGAAGGAACAAACCTAAGAGTTCAAGTCTGCTTTTCAGCAAGGTATCTCCTGCCTGACTCGTGATGTCCTAGGCTCACAGCATGCTCTTCTTGGGCTCTCTAAAGACTTAACTGAGAGGTCGTATTAAATCAAATGTAGTTTGAACCTTACATCCTGTCAGCCTTTCACAGCCTGACTGACACAAAGCTCTGAGTTGAAAAGTCAGTTCTAATTCACTTTCTTTTCGCTTCATTAGAGCTCTTAAAGAAGCTTTCTCAATCTGTGGGAATTAGAAGTGGAATTTAGCGACTGAGCTCAAGGTAAACTGACTTAGAATACAAAGCCATTTGTAGCAGGTCTTTTTCTGATCTGGTTCTGATGGATCTCCTTTTTTGGTAGAACAGAATCACAGAATCGTTAAGGTTGGAAAAGATCTCTAAGCTCATCCAGTCCAACTGCCAGCCCAACCCCACCATGCCTGCTAAACCATGTCCAGAAGTGCTCCAGCCACACGCTTTTTGAACCCCTCCAGGGCTGGAGACTCCACCCCTGCCCTGGGCAGCCTCTGACAGGGCTTCACCACTCTGTCAGTGAAGAAATTTTTTCCTGATATCCAACCTAAACCTCCCCTGACACAACTTGAGGCCATTTCCTCTTATCCCATCACTTGTTACTGTGGAGAAGAGCCCAGCACCCACCTTGCCACAACCTCCTTTCAGGAGCTGCAGAGAGCGATGAGGTCTCCCCTCAGCCTCTTCTTCTCCAGGCTGAACAACCCCAGGGCCCTCAGCCACCCCCCACAACCCCTGTGCTCCAGCCCCTTCCCCAGCTCTGCTGCCCACCTCCACACACCCTTCAGCCCCTCAATGTTTTTTATTGTACTGAGGGGCCCAAAACTTGAAAGTGAAGAAGACTTAAAGACCCATTTCTTATACCTGGCATTGAGGCAGTCACCAGCAGCTTCACTTCACATTGTTCCTTCTTCATAGTCTGTTTGAGATCCTTGAAGAACAGTCCTTCTACATAACCCACCACTTCCCAAAGGAAAGTGAGAGTGGCAGAAATGGCATCCATGCCCCACTCACATGGGGTGCGCACAAAATACATGATCAGTCCTACCTGCAGGTCAGAAGTAAGAGAGTATCAGGTTATACATGCATTTTTAACTGCGCGGAGCATCACATAAACACAGAATACTGTCCTTCTACCTTTCTTCACTCAGAGAGATAAACTTAGATCCTGAAAGTTTATACGTATTACAGAACAATCTGCCTGCGCTATTCTTCCTTTTCCTAGGGAGGATGAGGGTTGGGGGCAAGAAGTCCTGTTGCAGCCCAGCCTTAAAAGCCACTGTTGAAGAGGAAAAGGGAGAACCTCTGCAGTAAGAGACTTCCTATGCCTTCTGCTCCGGTGTGCTGCCACACAGACAGCTCACAACCAACAGAGGACTCTGGGAGTAGCATATATCTTGTCTACTTCATCTCCCACCTGTAGCAACTGCATTTTCCACAATCTTGAAAGCAGCTGCTAGAGTTGCAGCTGCAACTGACCATCTGAGAGCAAAACACTTTCTGAGTCAAAATTAAGTAAAAGAATTGAAAGTTCCTGACATTAGGATCCTTTTAAGGATCTACAACTCATCTTTTCTGTGGTTCAATTCAGAAATCCCTGACAGGTTGTGTAGGGGTTTAATAAAAGGTTAAAGGTTCCTTTTCCTCTCCATAGAAGGACTGCAAGGCTGCTGTGAACCTGGTGACTGGCACCCACAGTCAGAAGCAGAAATGAGCTATACAAATGAGCATTTATTTCCTTGCAGCTTGTGACATTAACTTTCCAGGAGCCAAGCAGACAGAGGTGAGACCCTGGGCCGTGCAGTGGCCCCACAAACTACTCACCAAGTAGTTAAAGAGGATATGAGATGTTTGGGCAGGGAAGTCTCCAATGTTCAGCAAAAGCTTCCTTAACATATACATCAGCTCATCCTGGAAGAAAAGCAAATGTTGTTATCTTTCCAACACAAAATGGAGAATAGGGTTCTCCCTTTTGTCCTCTCTGGCTTTGTTTTTTCCCATTTTTCCATACTCCCTTGTTCAGCAATCTCTTGTTGCATGACACAGACCTATACGCTTGTGAGCGCTCCCACATCTCCCAAAATAAGGCCCAGGGCACAGCACCCAGGGCAATGGCTTTCCATTTTACCTTCAAGAGGCCAACGCCACCTGTTGCAGTTTGTACTGACTGAAGCACCCTGATTCCACACTCCTTTCCCTGTGATAACCTCTGCGTTGCTGATCTCAAAAAATCTCTACACCTGGAGGATCTGTGAAATCTGTGGCTCTGCAAAGGGATCTGAACAGGCTGGACCGCTGGGCTGAGACCAATGGCATGAGGTTCAACAAGGCCAAATGCCGGGTCCTGCACTTGGGGCACAACAACCCTATGCAATACTACAGACTGGGAGAAGAGTGGTTGGAGAGCTGCACAGAAGAGAAGGACCTGGGGGTGTTGGTTGACAGCCGACTGAACATGAGCCAGCAGTGTGCCCAGGTGGCCAAGAAGGCCAACGGCATCTTGGCTTGGATCAGAAATGGTGTGACCAGCAGGTCCAGGGAGGTGATTCTCCCTCTGTACTCGACACTGGTGAGACCGCACCTTGAGTACTGTGTTCAGTTCTGGGCCCCTCACCACAAGAAGGATGTTGAGGCTCTGGAGTGTGTCCAGAGAAGAGCAACGAAGCTGGTGAGGGGGCTGGAGAACAAGTCTGACGAGGAGCGGCTGAGAGAGCTGGGGTTGTTTAGCCTGGAGAAGAGGAGGCTGAGAGGAGACCTTATTACTCTCTACAACTACCTGAAAGGAGGTTGTGGAGAGGAGGGAGCTGGGCTCTGCTCCCAAGTGACAGAGGACAGGACATGGGGGAATGGCCTGAAGCTCCGTCAGGGGAGGTTCAGGTTGGATATCAGAAAAAAATTCTTCACGGAAAGAGTCATTGGGCACTGGTAGAGGCTGCCCAGGGAGGTGGTCGAGTCACCTTCCCTGGAGGTGTTTAAGGACGGAGGAGGTGCAGGCAGAATCTCACTTTTATTTCTTTAGAGGTTGCCTGCTTTGAATGAGGACTAATCCATTGCTTACCCTGGGAAGAGGGTGTAGAGGGGAAGGAATCTCACTGTCAGCTACGAACAGACAGACTGTATCATAAATTTCATCACAGAACCATAGATTGGTTTGTGTTGGAAGGCATCTCAAAGCCCAACCCTGCTGCCATGGGCAGGGACACCTCTCATTAGGTTCTTTCTATGGCCCTCACCCTCTTAACCCACAGAAGAGTTGAGCTTGTGTTGTGGGCGTGAATACACATAGGACAACCCAGGCAAGTCATATCTGCTGAAAGCTTCCAAGGAAATCCCCCTGTTCTCCATGTTCTGTTCTCATGGTTGTAGTAGGCTCGTGAAGAGAGGGTAAACCAGCAGACTGTGATAGCTCAGAGGCCTCTGAGGTTCGGCAATGTAAAGCTTCCTTCTCAAAGACACTTCAACAGGAATCATGCTCTGAACTCCAGCAGAAGCTTTGAGGACTATGGCCGAGAAGTCTCAGGAATAGTGAGGCCAATAAGACCCGATGACTCCAGGAACCAAAAAGCAGCCTGGCCTGGCCTTTCTCAAGGTTTAATATTAATTTTGTAGTCAGTTCTTAGGTGGTGGCTTGCAAGATGGGGACAGTGATATCATAGATATCGTAACACCAAGTGTGTGGTTGAGAAAGCAGTATGGAGAGTCTCACTGCCTTTCTCATGGTATATATTTCATCTGTAAAGCTTAGCCATGACACTAGAAAGTGCTTTATAAGCCAGGGAGAGACAAGGCCACCCCCATCTTTCAGAGAAACCTGAATGTAGACTAAAACGTAGAGGGAAGGGGGTGCAGAGGGAATCTCTCCTGATGGGTAGCATGGGTAGAGGCAACACTGCCTGTGTTGGATAAAAGAGTTGTGCTTCACTAAGCAGCTGTTCAAAGCTTGGCTTAGAGCAAGCGGGACCTTAGTGGTGGTAAATCAGCTTTGCCCCGTTAACATTAGTGTACAAACATTGAAGCCAACTGATGACGTGGCCTGGAAGACTTTGTGGTACATTAAAATAGTAAATGTTCTTCTCCAGTGATGCCTGCAGCGTGATTTCACTCGCTCCCCTGCTCTGAGCAACACGCAGAGGCACTGGGGAGAGGAAGAGTTACCTGCCGGTTGCTGATTGTCAGCTTCTCAAGGAAATGGCGCAGAACTGTTGAGGGGTCTTCAATTAAGCAGTTCCACAGGACCTGCTGAGCAACAGCACTTACTGTAAAAGAGAAGGAGGACACAGTCAGACCCATCTCCCTTGGAAAAGCCTTGACCTGGTGCACTGAGATTCAAACATTTCTAACCTTCTACCACAATTGCCGTGTTTTGCACCGAAACAGAGAGGAGCCTCTTTGGGGTCCTAAAGTTCTTGGTCACCAGTGCAATCATCTCAAGCAGTAATGACAGGTCTAGCACTGGAACCTTCCCTACCTACTGGTGGTACGACAGGAAGCACTTCACCACCATAATAACCACTTGGATTCCCAACTCCAGATGGACAAATCTGGCCATTAAAAGCCATAAATGCATGTTCCACACTTTGGTTACAGCACCCAACAAACGTAAGCCATTGTTCAAAGTGCTAGCAGGTTCTGTCACCCTCAAGCAAGAGTCCCTTCAAGTTTAATCTAGGTCAGTACCAGCTACTCCATCCTCCCGGACTTCTCCATCTTCCATCAAATGGACAATGGGGAGCACTGCTGCACAGATGCACGCTGGGAACACAGCCTGAGGTGGCTGTGGCACGTGGTGGTTTGGAGTGTGCTCTGTAGTGTGCTCTTCATCTGGAGCAGCAAGAAGAGTAGAAGGAGAGTGTTAGTAAACAAGCTATTATCCAGGTAGATTAGTTAAACATGTATTTTAGGTGCCGTAGAAATAGAACAAAATGGCAGGCTGTCTGATCACTGCGCAAGCACAGCAGGTTTACTGATATCTCCAAGAAGAAACTGAGCTTCGTCCAACTTCTCGATCAAGAATTTTCATCGTAAATATATATTTTTACAATTTATATTTCTCTTCTAGTAGGAAACCCATTTTCTTTTTGTTGAAATCCCCTTTTATCGCCATTTTTCAGCCAAAGTGCTCTCTGTGGCACCACTGTGTAAAGGAAACATGAGAAGTAAGGGATGACATTGTGACAGCAGGAGTGAATAAAGTGATGCAGGGCAGCGATTTATTACAAAGTGGCTCAAGCTTCAGCAAAGGAAATGCCACCAGCCTTGTGGGTCAATAGAAAAGGCTTTCAGTGAATGAAATCCTACGAAAATGATACTCCAAAGTGAAGTCAACCCACCTTCTGCACTGACTGCTGACCGCACTGACCAGACAGAGCCACGGCGAAAAGAATAGTTCCGGTGAGATGTACTGGAGGTGCAGGAGGGACTCACAGAGAGACGACGGGAGGCCAGGTTGGCAACTTCTTCTACTGACAAAGAGAACAGGAAATGTCAATCCAGATCCAACTGACACACTTTAGAGAACTAAAGCACTTACAACTGCACTGGAACATTGAAAGTTCAAGTCAGATAACTCTCAAAAGGGACGATTTAAAATCTGTAACAATCAGGCAGGTCATTTGCTTATGCTTTGGGAACCAGCAGAGCATTGTTCCATAAGAGCATTCAGTGCTTTGGTGAGTAACCAACTGGGCTCTATACTTCTTTTCATCTACATCCCGTTAACCGTCATAGTCGCTCGTGCTTGGTTTTTCCAAAGAATCGGGATTTCTGCTCACAGATTTCCCAATGTATGTTTAGATTCAAAAAAATCACTGTACTCAGCTAGTGGCACATCCCTTGGAATGCCTTTAATAGAATCTTTGTGCTCTGCTAGCCTGGACCAAGGGAAACCCTCACGCAAAGTTTACACTGTTCACGACTCATGTCAGGTAACTTTGGCCATCAGAAGTTTTGGTACTGAGGATGAGCTGGTCATCCACTGCTCTTCCAGCTACTATGAAGGTAGAAAACTCCAGGGGCCAATTCAGTCTATCCTAAGACAATCTCCTTAGGACAGATACGGTCAGATGGTGATTCCTCCCATCCTTCTATTATTAAAGGGTTAAAGCTAGGAAAGACAAATTTCACTCTTGAGCACACCAAAAGCAGGGACTTTCCTAGCACTAACAACCAACGTTCCAGCAGTGGTCTATGCTGGCGGCAGGCGTTCTGAGGTTCCTGGAACGCAGTTCCTGGCCCTGGAGCACACCTTCTTCTTCCTGCTCGGAGCTCGGTGTGCAGGTTGGCTCGTAGCAGGCCTCCTGTGTGATGGGGATGGCAGTGATGAGACTGGCTTCCCGGCCTAGGCGCTTCTTCTCTTCCTCCTGCTGCAGGTTCTTCAGGATATGCTCCGCTCGCTGATGGGAACGCGAGACAGCTCGGGCTGAAAACGACTTCTGTCAGAAAGAAAGGAGAAGAAACACAGGCTGAAGCTGTTAGTTAAGATGCACACATCCTGTGTTTTCTGGCAGAGACCTTAGGGATGTTCAGCAACTCAGTTTCTAAATACAAATCAGACTACTATTGGCTGAACGGAGGTTCACCAGAAGGCTCCTCTACAACAACATTGGTGCAGACTTCTCCCAGGAGATACCACATGAACCAGAGCAGAGAAAATGGTCTGTCAGATTGTTCAAGTGAACTAATCTGCTCTTGGAGAGAGAGCAGCTGTGTGCTTCTAAGATCTTAGTGACTGTCTCTCACAGGGGTATGAGAGGCAGCACAGTACCTCAGCGAACAAACAGAAAAGCCTTAGGCCTCTGAGCACCTCCCATCCCTGGTGGTGTTCAAGGCCAGGTTGGATGGGACAGTGGGAGGTGTCCCTGCCCATGGCAGGGGGTGGAACTGGATGGGCTTTGAGCTCCCTTCCAACCCAAACCACTCCATGATTCTATAATTCTATGTAGAAAACCCTCTGTGCCCTACTGGACTAGATTTTCCCCAGCTGAGGAAGACAAGAAAAATCAAGAGTTTAGCCCACATCTTTTGGCTTCAGATTCCTCCATGCCGCTACCGAATAAAACCAGCGCTTACTCTATCAACAACTCTGCTTACCGACTGATCTTCGTTGATAGGATCTTGCACACTCCCACTGCACTGAGGGACCCAGGGAGGGTCAAACATCGGCACCGATGGCATCCCCAGGACAGGAGAAGGCAGAGTGAAGTTTATACTTGGAGGAGGGATCTAACAAAAACACAGACCTTTTGTTACAGCAGACCATTATTAACGCCAGTACTGTAAATTAGACATTAGCATAAGCACCCAAGACACAGATCTGCAATTTTTTCCTGACTCCATATCTCCCTACACTCCATAGGACACAGGTTTCTTTCTTTCTCTGATGTTTTCCCTGGCCTGTGTCCACGCTACTCTCTCCCCATTTTGTTATACACTTCACCTCCCCAACGTGTGTGACTCACAAAATGGTTTTTTTTTTTTTCTCTAAACAGATTTTCAGGCAATTTCGCAGTTGTCACCACACATCTATCCCACAAGGCAAGCTGTAGGTCTTGCACACATCCTGCCTACCTTGAAGATCTGCTGTGCTCCCTCTTCCATCCTCGGCCAGACTTGATACCTAAACCTCCAGAGCGTGTGAAATTTGAGAATGGCATTCAGTCTTTGCACCGTCTCTGGGTGATGAAACTCGGACATCAACATGTCAGAAACGGCCTCTGGCACTTTGACAGCACACAGCAGGAACATGGCAGCTGCAGGGAGAGAACATCCCATCATCTGTTTGCCTTAACAATGTGTTTATTTGGCAGCAAAAACCTGTAGCTGTACAATCCCCCACCGAAAGAAACCCAACCTTGCCTCCAGAAAGGGGACCAGCAGCCCACCAGGCCTAGTGAAAATTGCCCTGTTTCGTGAAACCAAGGGCGTGTGATTCCACCTTCTGCCACACTACGTGGGATGCTGGTAAAAGGTTCTGGAAAGCTTGCTTTTAAAATAAAATACAGTTTTGCTCTTCTCACTAAAACCTCAGTTGTGACCGGTGTAAAATAAGAAGCTTTTGACATAGAATCACAGGATGGTTTGGGTTGGAAGGGACCTCAAAGCCCACCCAGTTCCACCCCTGCCGTGGGCAGGGACACCTCCCACTGGATCAGGAGCTCCAAGCCCCACCCAGGGGGTTTAACAGGACTAATTCAGTTTGGCTTTCAAAGATTCCACTTCCAAGAGATGTCAGTGTGATTTATAAAGGTTGGGTTAACAGAAGGCACTGCCCCAGTAGAGGTCTCATGGATCCATTTTCACACATAAAACCAAACGGAAATGTTCTGAGTTAAATGGGCACCATGCACTGATCCCAATCTGCTTCCAAGAGAAAATGGAGTTGCCAGGAATTGAGAGACGAAGGACCAGACCACAATGGAAAACAGCACAATAGAAGCAGTGTCATTGGAGCCCACTCGCCTATGTATAGACATGGCCCAACTCCAGACTGATGGAGGTCAGGTAATCTAGACGGGAGTCAAGAGGAGGCCACAAAGGTGATCTGAGAGCTGGAGCACCTCCAGTACGAGGACAGGCTGGGACAGTTGGGGTTGTTCAGCCCGGAGGAAGGCTGTGGGGACATCTCAGAGCAGTTTCCAGTGCTGAAAGGGGCTCCAGGAAAGCTGGGGAGGGGCTCTGGATCAGGGAGGGCAGGGACGGGATGAGGGGAACAGCTTTCAGGTGAAAGAGGGGAGATTGAGATGCGATGAACAGCTTTAAAGTCCCTTCCAACCAAAATCGTTCTCTGTCTAGATCTGGTGGCTGTTCCTCCACAGTTAGAAAGATGACACTTGCTGTGTCATCTGTGTTTGCCTCAACACTTATTCCGAAGGTGCCAGGCGTGAGAGCTGTGATGACAGGAGGCGTTCTGAACATCTGCAGAAAAACAAGGCTGCTCTTGCACTGCCTACGTCCTGTCTTGTACTGCTCCTAAGTCCTGCTCCACACCTGTAGGGACCCTCCTGTTTCCATAGCTCAGAGAACTTTCCACTTTTTGGTGTTTTCAGTGTAAATATGTCAATCTTATCATGACTGATTGGAAAGTGTGAGCTCATACTTAAGTCACCAAGAAAACACCTGCAACCTCAGGAAGGGTCAGTAGATGGTGCTATGAGTACACTAACACAGGAGGTCTTGTTATCCAGCTCGTGGACAGCATGCAATGTCATAGAATCATAGGACGTTTTGGGTTTGAAGGGACCTTAAAGTCATTCCAAACTGTCCTGCAAGGCCACCATCCATGGTGGCCATACTCAGCGGTGTTGCTCTCTTACCTGCTGCTCCAGCCATGTGCTCATCCACACTGAGCAGGAGCTCCCACGCTGCTGGCTGGATGTCCCCATACATCTCCTCCGTGAGGATAGGAGCTGCCTTGATGAGCAGTGACAATGGTGCAGGGGAGAGGCTCATCACCTGCAAAAAAAACCAAGCTCTACCTTAGAGCTGAGCTGTGCAAACTATTCAGTGAATGACACACTCTGTAGCTTTAGTTTTGGTCTGCAGATTAGCCACTGGTAACCTCTACTGCCAGAGGTTGTCTACCGCGGAAAGAGAAGTGTTTGCGAGCTAGTTCATAGAATCACAGAATGCCCTGAGCTGGAAGGGACTCAAAAGGACCATCGAGTCCAGCTCCTGTCTCTGCCCAGGACAACCCCAACACTCACACTGTGGGGCTGAGGGCAATGGCCAAACTCTGCTGGAATATTGTCAGGCTGTGCCTGCTTCCCTGGGAGCTGTTCCAGGGCTCCACCACCCTCCGGGGGAAGAACCTTCTCCTGATGTCCAACCTAACCCTCCCCAGCATCTTCCTGACATTCCCTTGGGTCCCGTCCTTGCTCACCAGAGAGGAGAGCTCAGCGCCTGCTCCTCTGCTCCCCTAGTCTCTCATATGAATTAAAACACTCAGAAAGAAGACAGGAAGGAAAGCCAGACTCTCCTAAGCTGGTGCTCAAACAGCGATACAGACCCAAGCAAATCTCAGTCTGCCAGAGTCTGCTCTTCTCCCTGTGAAGAGCCTGCTGCTTCTTCAGGAACACTAGAGGAAAACATGCAGGGCTTATTAATTAGTAACCCAGAATACTTCACAGGTGCTTAGAGATCCATATACATTTTCCTCCTTGTCACAGTGTGACCTGAGCAATGTGTATCGCCCCCCCAACAGCACACGGCCTACGCATTACCTGGTGCCTGATGTATTTTAACATTCCTGAGTCCTTCTTCCCTTCCAAGTTGATATCGATCACTCTCTTTTTCAGAGAAGGGGTTCTCAAACATGACTTATCTGAGCACTGAAAGGAAAGAAAGAGAAAATGGAGTTAATGTATAGATTTCCCAAAATGTGGAAAGGGAGGAGATAAATTACAAGAGGAAATTTCTGTACACTGGAATCTATCTAGTACCAGCGTTGTAGCACAAAGCCTTCCCCTGGGCTGACTACAGGCCTAACATCAGTGAGATGACATATTTAATCTAAGTGTCTTCTCTCTTTAACACTGCATTTTCCAAGAACCACTTAAGGCAGGAGACAGTAAACCAAACGAGCAATGTGAACGTGCTCTGTGCAATCAACAGAATGATAGAACAGTTTGGGTCAGAAGGGACCTTGAAGCCCATCCAGTTCCAACCCCCCTGCCATGGATGATGAAACGTCTATCACTTTGCCTTGCAATTTAAAGCTGGAGATGAAACACCACACAATAACGCACGGTGTTCTTTTGCTACTCTGCCAGCTGCTCAGCTCAAACCTGTCCTGTGTAGAGGAAATGACTGCCTCTCTTCCTAAATAATGAAGCGAGATGCTGCTTTTCTCCATCAAAGGAAACAGACGGGGGCTATGGTTTCAAGGAAAGCAGGATCAGTGTCTGTTATTGCATCTGCTCAGTGCTTTGTTCCATACAAACACCCTTTAATTTTCTAACCTGACAGGAAACAAACAATCGACTTGTTCATGAATCAACATTACGAACTTGTCTCCTACTCCACCATTTTCCACTTAGATGGACGATAGCCTCTTCACCCACCTGAAATCTTGATGAGTTCCATGAACGCTTTTGTGTTCAACGTTACTGCAAAGCAGTTGAACGATTATTCAGAACAACTGCAGCCTGTCTGCGTGGTCAGGAATAGGGAAGTATTAATCAGGTGATGACGTGAGTCAGTTTATACCTGGGTGGGCCCTTTACTGAAAGAAGAAATGTGTTTCTACTGAAGTTAAAGGCACCATTTATATGGTTAAAAAGGCACCATCTCGTTTGAATATCCTGCTGAGCTAGTCGTGAGAAGTGTCACTAAGGAGACTGTAACATCAAAGACTAACGTATGCAATTCCTGGAATAGCTCTGAATGCTCAGTTCTAAAAGAAAGAAATTATGAAAGATTTGACAGACAGAGTTGGGGTTGTTCAGCCTGGAGAAAAGAAGGCCCTGAGGAGACCTTAGAGCAGCTTCCAATACCTGAAGGATCTACAAGAAAGCTGGGGAGGGACTGTTTAAATAGGCTTGTGGTGACAGGACGAGGGGGAATGGGTATAAACTGGAGAGGGGCAGAGTTAGACTGGACATAAGGAGGAACTTCTTCACCATGAGGGTGGAGAGGCCCTGGAACAGGTTACCCAGAGCAGTGGTGGTTGCTCCATCCCTTGAGGTGTTCAAGGCCAGGTTGGATGGGCCTTGGGCAGCCTGATCCAGTGGGAGGTGTCCCAGCTCATGGCAGGGGGGTTAGAACTAGATGATCTTTAAGGTCCCTTCCAACCCAAACTCTTCTATGATTCTATGATTCTATTATTTTACAAGAATTCCAAGACTGATTCTTATTAACAGATGGGAAGAAACATGAAAAAAAAAAGAGACTGGACTCCAGGGGTTAATAAGTAGAACCCATAAAAGAATATTAAAAATAAAGCCAGGTTATAAACTTTTAAACAACCTCATCAGCAACTAAGGTTCTTCTGAGTCAATACAGATTACGTTCCTTCCATAATGCTAAATGACTTGTAGGTTTTCTGGCAGCAGAGCTGTGTTTAGGAAGGACTGCGTTAATTTTGTCATGAAAGAGCTGTTTGCACACACTATGCAGTCCTTGAAGGTAACTGAAACCTGCCCAGACAAATCCCTAAATGTTCTACTTTTCCCATTTACTCACCTCTTTTTGTTTCTTGCCTCTTGCCGCACTGTTCAATGTGCTGTTTTCTCGCAGAGAATCCACTGTGTCTCCATAAAGGAGTTTGATGGCCCGGACGAGACGAGCGCAGGACCGGCTGTGATGGAGGTAGCAGTGTGGGTGACAGTAGTCAACGTGGGTACATATGAAACTTTGCTGGTTGCACAACAGGATCATAACCTTGAGAAGAAAAAAAAGAGCTGTTACCTATAGAAAAGCGAGACCACAGAGGGCGGCCAGTGATGGGGACAGCCAAGCTTGCTTTTCCACAGCCCAGCAGAGGAGATGTAGAATCACAGAATGGTTTGGGTTGGAAGGCACCTCAAAGCCCATCCAATCCCACCCCCTGCCATGGGCAGGGACACCTCCCACTGGATCAGGGGCTCCAAGGCCCATCCAACCTGGCCTTGAACCCCTCCAGGGATGGGGCAGCCACCACTGCTCTGGGCACCCTGGGCCAGGGCCTCACGACTCTCACAGGAAAACATTTCTTCCTCAGATCTAATCTTGGCATGAAGCTCAACACAGCTTTCTCAAAATGCTACTTGAGACTGTGCAGGACTCCATACTTGCGAGTGGTTTACAAACTCGCTAGGTGTGGCTAAAGAAACATTAGTGTTAAAGCAGACAGAGAGACAAAGCTTCTGTAGATGTGGGGGTTTGGCTGGGGTCAAGATAAAGACTGAGAAAACCAGTGTTCCCTCGGTTTGCAGAAAAGCTGCTGCATCGCCACTCTTCTAAGAGGGCTTAGACTGTAAATTCTCAACTCCTCAACCATCACTATAACTACAAACCCACCAGGTTCAGGGGTTCATTTGCTTCAAGGATGGGAAAACAAATGCCTTGGTATGCTCTGAAGCAGGAATAATCTGTTCCAGTTGTCCAGCACACGTCTGGGGAGGCCAATCCAGCCCAGCTTTCTGTTAGCTGGCTCAGTCGTCGTTTCTGGTGGTGCTGCCATGTGGCAGAAAGAAGCTGTAAAACCCATCTAAGAAACAGAGTAAACGTTTGGGCATTCAGCTATTCTGAGCCCTGCTTTGCTGCAGCAACGCTGCTATTAGTCCCTAAACTAATTAATTAAAGACAACCTTGGGTGAGTCTACACTTTGGTGACTGCTTTCTGGTGTAACTCAAGAGGGTTTCAGCCCAGAGGGGCAGAGCTTAGCCGAGCAGATCTTTGTACACTGGGCTTCATGTCACACCCCCTCAATCCATGTAGCACTCTCATGAAAACACAGAGGCATCCCCAAGCCATTCACGCCATAGGTCACAACTAGCTTATATTAATTCCTCTCTTCATCCTGGTGCAGAAATACCCAGAACTACCAGAAAGAGGCTATCCCATATTTTCCATCCATATGGGGTGTGCAGCTCAAGTCATAGAACCATGGAATTAGAGAATCACAGAATGCCCTGAGTTGGAAGGGACCGACAAGGACCATCGAGTCCAGCTCCTGTCCCTGCACAGGACAACTCCAACACTCACACCGTGGGGCCGAGGGCCTTGGCCAAACCCTTCTGGAACATTGTCAGGCCGTGCCTGCTTCCCTGGGAGCTGTTCCAGGGCTCCACCACTCTCTGGGGGAAGAACCTTCTCCTGATGTCCAACCTAACCCTCCCCTGGCATCTTCCTGCCACTCCCTCGGGTCCAGAGAGAAGAGCTCAGTGCCTGCTCCTCCTCTTCCTCATGTGAGGAAGCTGCAGAGCACAATGAGGTCTCCCCTCTGTCTCCTTCCCATGTTATTTTGGGGTCAGTCAGGAATAACTCAAGCCACCAGTGTTGTATCAGTGTGCAAATGGTATAAATCTGATCAGCACTGTATCGCCCCTGCTCAGCCTCTGGTCCACTGCTGTAACTTGTAGTCACAGCACACAGACACAGAGTGAGGACAGCCCAGAGGAAATGCAGCTGCAGGCATGGAAGCAACTGGAACCCGTGATCCTTTTGAGTGGTTTGCCTCTGACCATAAAGCAGCTTTTCGTTTTGCCTGTGGTTTTAATGACCATCCAACCCATACCTTCTTTCCAACATACAACAAAGAGAAAGTTCTCATGCGATATTGGTACTTGCGTGGCAGTAACGGGAGCAGGTGATTTTTCAAATCTTCCTTTCTCCTGTGCAGGTTAATCACATGTAAAGCGAGAAAACATCTCAAGTCCCCTTTTATTTATGCCTTGTGTTTATAAACCCATGCATCCTCCCACACAGAGCAAAGACACCATGATTTAGGCTGCTAGCTAGGGAGATGCCTTCATCTTCTAGAAAGTCATCACCTCATATACACTCATGTTTATCATACTCAAATTAGTACACTAGGATTTCCAAATCATAGAATAGTTTGGGTTGGAAGGGACCTTAAAGATCATCTAGTTCCAACCCCTGTGATGGGCAAATCTAACAGAGAGGCCAGATAGTCAAGGGATAGAGGTACTACCTTGGAAGACATGACATTCAAGTTCCCCGCCCTGCTACCCTCTTCCATAAAAGATCACTTTTCAAACCAAGAACTGCTTGTGACATCGCAGTATGAGATTCAAGCTTGTTCTTGCCCACACCCCATAGGAATGGGGCAGTTGAGAGCAGCCTGTGGGAAATACTCGGGGAGAAGAGAGGGATATCAACTCATGATTGGCAGCAATCTTTCCCAAAGGCAACTGAGAAGTCAAAACGAGCTTCTGGAAGGCATCCGTTCTCACACACGTGTGCAGGATACAAACACTCTGCACACAGGGAGCCCATCCAACTTTTCTGTAAAGCACGTGCACGAGGGCACAGTGATGGCACTGCACCATCACAGCGTGTCACAACACAACAGAGGGAGAGGTGTAGAGTCCAGCCACTGGACTGAGCTGTGTAGACTTGCCCGATTGACTTTTGGCATGTTTAAATGATGAGTACATAGATCACCAAAACAGATGTCTACAGCCCTGCGTACGCAAATCACATTTACACTGTTGTACTCCTCATTTCTTGGACAGTTGAGACTACGCAAGGCCCTGCTGGGTTAGAATTGTGATGGAATGCACCTAAGGGAATCAAAGAAAATCTGTAATTCCCCCCCACCATGAGTTAATGGAGACAAGAAATACATAAACTGGCTCAAAAAGGGGTTAGAAAAACTCCCTGAAGAAAAATCTGCTCCACAATAGAAACTCCAATCTCAAGCAGCTTCTAAAATGCTGTTTTCCAGAAGCTGAGAGCCCATCTCATACCGCAGCCCATCCTGTTACTCCTCCTGAGCTACCTTCTCCTAGCCATGCCGGAGAGAAGATACTGAGCTGGCGAATTTGTCAGCCGAGGTAGCACAGCTAGAAAGAAACAGTCCCTTTTCCTTTACAAACCATAAATATGAAACGGACAGAGGGAGCAAGACAAGAACTTTCTGGCTTTACTCCATTTTTGAAGCGGCAAAACCTTTATTTCCAAAGGTTGCAGCTTACTTACACTTGGGATCCTTGATGCTACATGGAGAAAGCACAGATTGCGAGCCGGTTATTGCTAGCACAGATGAATTCCTACTGAAAATGCCATCCTTGAGAGTGCAGCCGGCGACTCATACTTACGTGCAGCCACGACATGTGCCGGTGATAGTTCTCCTCCGCGCCTGTGTTGCTCAGCACCTCGGGCTCAATGCTAGGCTCGCTCGCGCTCCAAGGGCTCCCTTCTTCAAAAGAAAAATACCCAAAAGGTGGTTGTTTTTTATCGCTCCCTATGTGCTTAAGGCCTAAGGACAGCACTTGTAAGCCAGGCCAGCCTTGTGGGAACAGCCCAGAGTACACCAAAGGTACCACACTGGAAAGGCTGCGTTTAGACACCCCTCCCCAATCCTTGGATCACGCTGGCTTGACAGTTACAAGAACCATTTAGACTCGGCTCAAAAGCCGTCTTGTCAGTAGCAAACACTGCTCCCTCCCCACTTTTTTCTTTAATGGAAGGGGAGAAGGTCAACTGAAAACATCAGAAATAAATTCTTTGCACCCTTCAGATGCTGCAAATGGTTGGTTTAGTGATCTGCATTGACTGGGCTCTGTGGTCAAAAATGTTCAACAAAAATCCTAGCAGAAGTGGCATCCAACTAGAAATGCCAACGGGCAAAGTCACCGCTCGTTGCCCGGGGAAACTGCTAATGTCATGGGGATGAAAGGGGAAAAAAATCCTGATTCCAGCACACTAGTTCTAAAGAACTCAGGCAAGGGAGACATTTCTCTGGGAACTTCAGTGATCCCTGTGTTTCCTCTAGCCATAACCTCCTGGAAAACTAGCATTAATGCTGATAAGAGACGGCTGGGGCTGAACTCTGGTTAATCCTTTCTATCTCTTCTTTAAGTGAACCGTGACTTGCCCAAATCTGCGGAACAGGCAACCCCACTCTCCACATCCACCTACTGAAGCGTCTTTTGGACAACATCAAAAATGGCCTTCAAGCCTGGGAGGTTACTTCAGCTCCAAATGTATTCAAACCGTATTTTTTGCTTAACAGCTCTAACAGAGGGAGCCCCTTTAGTTCAACTGGGATGGAGATCTCTCATGGCAGGATGCATATTTTGTTTCCTTAAGATAAATATAAGGGGATCCATCTTTTGAACACTAAGGAAGGCATCTGTAAACTCTAAAAATATATGTATATGCCAATACGTAGGTATATATTATGTAGCATGTACACGTTATGCTCTACATATAGGAATATATATATTACATGTCATACGACATGCCTACGACATCATAAGCTACACAGAAGATGAAGTGCACGTCTGTACATATATATATCCTATCTATTAATGCAGACAATATCATATATGCATACGACCTTACGTATTCATTACATCACATGGTTTAGGGGGGTGTGTATGTGCCTATACACACGTGTCCCCTAAAGCCAGCATGCGTTTGGCTGGCAGCACCAGCATTCCAAGAGTTCATGCTCTACCACGGAGCTCTGAATTGACAAGCTGTGCGCGGAGCTGACGCTGAGAGGTTTTGACCCACGGTCCTCCCAGGCAGCCCCTGAGGAGGATTCTAGGCGTTTCCTAGCCTGCTGGGGTGGGGGAGGTCTCTTGTTGTTTCTAGCTCTGCTGCAATCATATCAAGAGTTTGGGTCCTGCCTCTTGTCCCCTCCCTTTCCACCCACTCGTCTAAGTTACCTATATCAGTGACAGTGTCCCTGCTGTGGGACAGCTGCAGCTCCTCATTCTCAGACTCTGAGTCCTGCCGTGATAACTTGGTGCTCTTTAGGCTGCCGGCCCGGCGAATGCTGGAAAGGGAACCCCCCTTCTTCACCCGGAAACTGCGGGTTCCTTTAATCTGGAGCAAGCGGGAGCCTCCTATCCTGATCTTCCTGCTGGGAACTGTATTAAAAGAATAAGAGAGGACTTTTTTCCCCTTAATTTTTCCCCATTTAAAAGAAACAAGAAAGAGATCCTGGCCCTCCCCTCCCTCCCGCCCCTTTGCTGCCAGCCAGTATTGCGGCATCTTTTCTTCTACCAGGGGCTGTGGGGACAGAGGCTCCCTCCAAAGCCACCGCCAATGCAGCTCTGTCAATCAGGCAGTAAAGATGCTTTTAGGCAAATGCGTTTGGCACCTCATTTCCTGGAGACCTGGTGCGTGTCACCTCCGGCCTTGTCTGTGTTTGGAATTAGCCCTCGTTCAACCACCAGCAAGTAGAGTCAGCTGCTCTAACAGAAACCCAAAACGTGGACAAGGAAAACCTACAATTCACACCAATTTGGACCAATTCCTGCCAGGAAACAGGATCTGCCCAATGGATGTAAATGGCAGTTTTCTTTGCCAGCCCCCGGGGTTTGCATTAGCGCAGAGTCACCTCTTGCTAGGGATAGATGGCTGAATCCCACTCATGAACAAGGCACCACGGACAAACCTATTCTCCGGTGGGCTTGGGTTCTGTAAAGCTCACTGAGCTCTGCAGGAGGAGCAATTATTTATTCATAGAGCACGGGTGACTGCAGAAGGGTAGTCTGCTTCATGAGGTTAGCACGCAAGGCTTCTTGGAAGTAAGATTTGCATAAATCCGTGTTTCTGCATGTTACTCTTCACCATTAGAATGCTTTAGAGGAAACGGGAGCACGTAGATCCTCTCCTTCAGACAAATCAGCAGCTCTCAGGCATTAACAACATCCATTGACACTCGGCATTTTTGATGAGCACAGACATGAAATGGTTCAATGTTCAAAGCACCAACCGTTTGCACTGTCCTTCTCCTCCTATTTCAAAGGCAGTACACGGCAGTATGTCAGTCCAAATGTTGCAACACCCAGTCATTTCACTGCAGATGTAATCGGGCATGGCCACGTGTGATCGATCACCCTTTGGTGTGGTGTTGAGAATGAACAGGATCCAGCTTTTTGGATACCATGGGGAAGGAAAATATTTTAATAGAATTGTATTTTGGCTTCAGGAAAAAAAAAAAATAAAAAAATGAAACGCACCTTTACTCCTGAGAATATCCCTAATTCCTCCAGAACCCAATTCCTACTCCTGTTTCCGTGGCTAACGTTCTGGCTGAAGACAGCAGGATAGATTTTGAGAGCTGCTACTCAGTCCTCATGAATCAGCTGGGCAAATCCCTGCAGAGTGAGCAGAGAATCTCCCTCCGAGCGACCACGCTGAGTTCCTCAGCAAGCACTACTGCTGAATTCTGTGCAGATCAGCCTCAACACAGTGGCTCCGTTCCCCCACGCACCAAACCATTTAAGCACTTGTAACTGCATTTCACGAAGTCTGCAGAATCCCATTTTAGCACTCAAACAAGTACATCCGATCCTCTGGGAGCCTGCATCTACCTAACTCTGGTGTCTGGGTTTCAGACCTACCTGGAGCAGATTCTACACGGTAAACTTGTTTGAATAGCTGTTAAGCCACACCTGGGGTAAGCAATGAGAGCAAAGTATTTAAGACTCAGGAAAAAATAAAAGGAAACAGATTAGTACTCATCAAAGAGGTTGAGATAAAGAAACCTGTCACTGCAGGCAAGAAAACTTTAGTTACGTTCACAAAACAACATCTTCTTATCTAGAAAAGTGCAGATTAGGAAAGATGCCTCTGCATCTGTTCTGTGGATCCCCAGAAGGAGATGCTGTGGCCAGAGAAAAGAACATAAATATTGTGATTCTAAAACATAACATAATCTTGCATTTATTTAGAATAAATATCTCAAATACATTTTTACTAGAGTATAGTCCTACCACAGTCACTTTACCATCTCTAAAATGTAGTAAAAGAGGTATTTTAGTAAAGGAATACTACATGATAGCTTAGGAAAAAAGAAGAGGGAAAAATATCCAACTGAAACCACAGGGAAAATGAAGGTTTTTTTAAGGATGCAGAAAGTTAATACTCTTGTCTCAAAAATAACTCGATTCAGTATTATGCCTGCAACACATGAAAGAAAACCTAAGTCAGTATTGCCTCTAAGAACAGCACAGTCAGATTGGCCACCAGCATTTTCCAGCAGGACTGTGTCCTTGGAGCCATCCTCCAACCCAGGTGACATCCCAGGGGATGGGACCGCTGCCGAAGAAGCTGAAAAGCGGTTTCAAGTAATCGTCATTACTATCTTAAAACCCAAAGCCAAGCTTTTCCTCAGCTATATTGTTAGAGACACCCTATCCCACTGATCTTTAACCACCAGACAGACCACAAAGCTGTGTGCTTCTCCAGGCTGCCAAAAGGCCAAGGGTACAAAACGTGAGGTTGAGCATGAATTTATCCAGCTCAACCTCTCTTAGGGGGATGCCTAGCTGTCTTCCCAGGAGTAACTGTTCCACCTGAGGCACAATTTTGGAGCCAGGTTTACACCTTTACATCTAAGTCTTGGAAACGGTTCTAATATTTTCTGCAGTAATCTGGGCATGGTCACAGCTGAAGACAACACAAACTTCATCCAAAGCCCCGTGAAGTCAATAAAAGCTCTCTGAATCATTAATATGCGTTACAGCTCCTAGAGGATAACCAGCTACAGACTCCATTCTTCTCAAACGATCATCAAACACTTATCCTTTCCAAACCACCGTCGAAATTATCATTCAAGCACCTGCACCTGTCATAGCTACCATGAGACGGAATTTAAACAGTTCAGGAAAGCTTCTTAGAGGGAGAATCATTTACAGTTTAGCCTCTAATTGTGAATACGTCCGATGACTGTATATTGTATTGCAACACTTGTACCATCAGAGAGTATGTGAGTTGTGCATGAGATGGCTCAAAAATGGAAACACTCTGCTGTTCTTGGCAAACACAGTAAGCTTGAGATCTGCTTGTACAGAGTACACTACGCTGGTAACATCAACCTGCTCGCCATCAAAAGCCACAGAGGTGTGTGTTTGTCATGTGGTAGCAAAGAATTCGAGAGATCAAGTGATCGACCATTAATTCTGTGAGATGCCATGACTTCCAAACCAGCACTGATTTTCAGAAAGATCCCGGTCTTCCCTCCTGCTACAGTTTTCCCCAAATGAAAAATTGTAATCAGAATAAAAAACAAACAAGAACTCTTTTGATCTTTATTTTCAAAGTGAATCAAATCGTGATGCTTCTCTCAGCATCCCACTGAGAGACGGTTTCAAACAAGGCATCCTCCTTTTTAGAAACCTTGCAATGCTCTCAATTGGTTTCAGTCATAGCAGCATTTTATAAAATTTAACATCTTTGCTTCTCACATTTGTTGTATTGAACCCTGAAGGCCAGAAGCGTCTCAGAAATGATTTGAAGCCACGTGACTCCATGGCCGCCTGCTTTTCAACACAGTCTATGCAAATGAAAAACATCAAACCAAGCGCCACTTCACAAGCCCTGAGAACACAGAAGCCTTTTTGTGCTGACAAACCTTTTTTCTCCTCGAAGCCAGCCTCAGATTTGAGGGTGTGGCTGCTGCTGTGCAGGGAATCCTTTGAATCTTCATTTTCATCCAAAACCCCAGCAAAGCTGATCTTTCTCTCATACCTGTGCCGGTCCATCTCGGGGTCCAGACGCAGCCTGCAGCTCTCCAGATCCTGCAGCAGAACGCAGACCACATAGATGTGCAAGAAGAATTGTTGCTAAAAGTCCGTGGTGTTTTTTAGTATTTTAAAAGATATCCTAGGATCATCGGACAGGCAGGAGACGCCTGTGGGTCCCAGTTAGTGGTTATCATTTGCAATTGTTGTGGTAGCAGATGAAAGCTTGTTCAGCTGCATGGTTAGATAACAGTGTGATGTATTATCACGACTTTTGAATGAGGAGCTGGATTTTTAATTAATACCAGAAATGAGGCAGCCAGCAGGATCAGGGGAGTCATCCTTCCGCTGTATTCAGCGTTGGTGAGGCTGCACCTCAAATCCTCTGTTCAGTTTTGGGCCCCTCACTACAAAAAGGACATTGAGGGGCTGGAGCGCGTCCAGAGAAGGGAACGGAGCTGGGGAGGGGGCTGGAGAGCATCCAGAGAAGGGAACGGAGCTGGGGAGGGGGCTGGAGAGCATCCAGAGAAGGGAACGGAGCTGGGGAAAGGGCTGGAGAGCATCCAGAGAAGGGAACAGAGCTGGGGAAGGGCCTGGAGAACAAAGGTTATGAGGAGCAGCTGAAGGACCTGGGGGACCTTCCTGAAAATGTTGTGCTCCCACAGTCTCATCATCTTAATCAACCCACTTGTTGTGCCCTTGCCATCTTTTGTTCTCCAATAGACTTATGGGGGCACAGCTCCTCTCCAACCCATATGGTCCACTTACCACGAGAGGCTCAGTGCGTGGCCTGGGCATGTAGGGAAAGGTCTCTCGAAGGAAAGTGGTTATCTCCAGGAGGAGCTGGCATGCAGCCATTTTCAGTGCAAAAGGACAACAACATTTGGTAGGATTCACAGTGCCTAGGAAGAAAATATTCCCACGGTGAGCAAATATTCATACAAAATCTGGATCCAAGAGGTGATGGACGTTTTCACATATGGTGCACAATGCAAGCAGCACTAAAAGAGGAGGAAACCCCAGTCTGCTGTCTATGTAACCTTCCCTACACTAAAAGGAATAAAGAAAAGATCAATCCATGTATTTACCAGCATGTGTAATAGTATTAACACTGCAGAGTTTTATGGTATATATTATATCATAATATATTATAGCATATTATATCATAATTATAAAATGGTTTGGGTTGGAAGGAACCTTAAAACTCACCCAGTTCCAATCCCCTGCCATGGGCAGGGACACCTCCCACTGGATCAGAGTGCCCAAAGCCTCATCCAACCTGGCCTTAATATTATCTTATACTACACGATATTATACTATCTTATACTGAAGTAACACTTTAACTAGCGTACTATAGCGTATAGTATAGCACCTACTAAGCACAATCTTATAGCATATATAACTTTATAACTAATGTACTATAGCATACATTATAGTATATTATGGTGCGGTACCTACTGAACATGATCTTACAGCATTTTGTATACACTTATTTAAAGTTAAAAGTAGATACTCTTATTTCCCTTTACAGTTTTGCATTCAGCCAAATCTTCTGCAGTTCTAGCAAAGAACCACTTTAAAATATAGGCAAATTTCTCAAACTACATGAGAATGTTATGACTAGCCAGCAAAGAAGCACTGTGCTTATTATTCATTACTGCCCTGATAAGTGGGAAAGAGCCTCCTCTGAAGTCAGGCTCCTTTATTTGTGCCCAGAATCCAAATGCTATTTAGAGATCATCAAGAAAAAAAAACATCAAACTGCTTAATCAAATTATACATTCAAATGCTTGATGTAAAACAAAGGGAGGAGGGGAAGAGAGATCATCAAAATACTTCAAGTTTTGTCTCAACTGGGTCTAAATGATCAACTTCAAAAGGCCTGCACTTTGTAACCCCTCTGACGCCATCCAAAGCTTGAAAAGTAGGAAGGATTCTTCAGTGCCTGATCAGTTTTAAAAATACCATTTAGGACAGCAAAAAAAGGAAATAAAAAATCAGTTGTGACCACAACTAACCACACCCATTTTTAAGAATGCCTGATATTACCACCTACATACATTTCACAGAGATTTCGATTTTCACTGACTTTCCCCCCTGCATGATCTCATTACTTTTTGCAAAGAAACCAAACAACTGAGAGGGTGCTGCAGGGATCAGATAAAGCCAGGTGAATTCTGGGATGCTTGCTAATTCCTCCGGATATATTACCAGTAACAAGTTATGGACTTCGTAGGACTACAATAATCCGAACTGCCAAATACAGATGAGACATAGAGTGTAATGGAATATCCAACCGTATAGTTCATGCTCTTCAGTTTGCTCCTTCAAGCACACCGGGCATCTTTTGAAGAATTTCTGTTTTCATCATGAAAGCAGATCATTGTTTTCAGATCCTGGCTTTCAGAAGAGTACTTGAGTTTTTCCATGGCTTTCTAGACCATAAAATCATGGAATGCTTTGGGTTGGAAAGGACCTTTACACGTCATCAAGCCCAACCCCCCCTGCAGGAGCAGGGACATCTTTAACCGGTTCTCAGAGCCACAACCTGTTCTCTGTTTGCTTGTCTTAGACCAACCTTCTAAAGCAGCTCCACATTTCCCTAGCAGTGCCTTCTCAGTGGCTGAAGAGGGACAAGACCATTCTGTCACTTGATCATGGGAATGCAGTTGTTCTTCACCTTTCAAAAGTCATTCATGATGCAGAGGAGGGAAGACTGTGAGTGTGCTCTCCTGCTTTGGATATACCTCTTAAAGAGCCAATAAACCACCTAGAAGCACCTCTGCTCGTGTAGCTGCTACCACACGTGAAGGTCTACCTTAGGGCCAACACGTTCTCTTGAGATCATACCCCGCAAATGCCTTTTCACTGCTCCCACCTACCTCTCTCTACTCCAAAGCTGGCCTTTACGCAGTGACAAGAACAAACCCAGAACCACGGGAAAAGAAACCAGAAGATAATGAACAGTAGTAGCAGACTACATCCAATGGCAAACAACAGCACATGGACACAGGAACCACTGCACCACACATGGATATACAGATGGTGTCTGGAGGGGACATCACGTTTGTTACCACCATCACCTACACCAGCCTGTGTTGTGACTTCACTTATTCTAATTCACAGGGCTAGCTATAATTTTAACGTCTCTCTAGGAGGTTGTTACTGGTGATCTGTGACACCCTCTGCCCAACCCTTATGTACTCACACGCACAAATGTGTGTGTTTTGGTCGTCTGGTTGGTACGCAGGTTTTTAATGACAGTTTTTATACCACTGTGCCATATTTCCACCTGAGAATCAGGCAAATACACTGAAGTCAAGACGCAAACGCCTTTGTTAGATCTGTGCCAATTCACATCAGGTGAGGGAATGAATGTTAAGAAACAGAAATAACTGTGGAGAGTGGGGATTCTGAACCATTTTTTGGCACTGGGGTGACAGCAAGAATCAAGAAATAAATCATTACCCTGCTTATAACTGCAATTGTCAGTATATAGGAATTACAACTCACTGCCTGGTTTTCATGCCTTTTCCTTCAAAGTCTCCCAAGTGCTGCTACCTATCTGTCATGTTGTACATCCAAGCATGGAAAGGACAGGGAAGGAAGCTGTGGTGAAGGTGAGGGACTGGGATATACAGCTGGGTGGCAAGAGGATGAAAAGAGAAGAAAAATTAAGTGCTCCTAAAGCAGAGGTTCTTACAAGCGGGGGTTCTTGTAGTAAAGGGAGTCTCCTTACTGTCATCTAAAAAGTCTTCTTCCTCATCCTCCTTTCTCAGGCGCCTCTTGGTCTCCTCATCATAAATGAGGCCCAGCAGGTTGGCAGGGCTCTCGCTCTCCGCATGGCACAGCTCGTTGAGGCGGACACCGATCGCCTGCAGAAACAGAAAGCACAGGGTGAGAATTTCAGCCCAGCTCACTGGTGGCCAGGGGCTCTGCTCCCTGCAGGCTGTGGAGGTGTTCCAGACAGAAGAGAATGTCATAGAATCATATAGAATGGTTCGGGTTGGAAGAGACCTTAAAGCCCATCCAGTTCCACCCTCTGTCATGGGCAGGGACACCTCCCACTGCATCAGGTTGCTCAAAGCCTCATCTAACCTGGCCTTGAACACCTCCAGGGATGGGGCGGCCACATCCTGGCTACATTTTTGTTGCCTGTGAAGCGGACTAAGGTAGAAAAAGGGATGACAGAGGATTAATTGCTACCAAACCCATAATTTATTTCCCCTGCCAAGAGAGAAAGCTTATTAGCTTGGGTGCTAATTAGGCTGGGTTCTTCCCCAGGCTGTGTTTTGTGGTGGGAATGTACGGACATGGCCAGCACTAGTTCACGGTTCCCTATAATGTACTCCACTGAGAAGCATATGTTGGTTAAACCTAGTAGAACAGGGGTCAGCAAAGCTTTTTTGGTATAGATTACAGCAGTATCCGAAGACTGCAGAACACATGGGTTTCAAGTTCCCCTGAGCCTTGGATTTTTTGCCTTTCCTTTTTTGCCTTTTTTCTTTTGGACCATGATGCTCACTATAAATATCTTTGGTTTTGTGGAAAGAGGTGAGGAGCCCAAAGCTCACTTCCAGATAGACACAGGTAACAGGGACCACAGAGGTCAAAGGAACTGCTTTCCGTACTTTGAGTTGTGTGAAATGACTTGTGATAAGCATCAGACCTTCAGGAGGTGCAATCTAGTGGGTTTCCAAAGAAACTGCGGGTGGAATGGACAGAGCCAGGCAGGGCGACTGCCTACATCATGTGTGGTAAGCAGTCACCATCAACTTGAAGGAGTCAAGCTCAAAACAAATGAAGACAGTTCTTTTGATGACAAGTAGTAGCCCCGTAGGATTCCTTGCCAAAGGACAACGAGGGCTACCAGTTTGTGAGGGTGCAAAGAGAGACTGGATAGCTATGTTGAAGAGAAGACCATTACCAAATAAACAGCACTACATCCAGTTCCAGCAGCCCTAGGCTAAAAATACTTGGAAGCTAGAGAAAAGCAAGAAGCATCACACCCCCACTCTTCCTCCTCCTTAGGCATTCGCACATGGCAAGGACTGGAAACAGGAGACTGGACCACATGGATGCTCAGAGGGACCACAGCAGGGCCAGAGGAGGGAAAAGGACACTGCTGCATCCTAACAAAGTCCATTTCCATTGGGAGAAGAACTGAGCCTGACAGGCGTGAAGTTGGAAGGGAGGCTTATGAGTCCCCATTTTACTGGAATCGAAATTCTGCATCCAATTATTTTTGCATTTTGGTATATTTTTTTAATATAAGTAGAAGAGAAACAAGCACTTACATCTCCCCACTGGTAGAAGAGCTTAGCTGCATTCCACTGCAGCTTCTGGTTCCTTTTGTTGCCCACAACAGGAGAACGTCCACGGGACAGGCCTTTCTTCGTGATGTTGACATGGTGGCCCTTCATCCACTCGGGCCAGTTGCCGCGGTTGCAGCGGTGAACGAAGCGTGCGCATTCGAGGAACAGGGCTGCTCTCGCCACCACGGGAGCTTCCTAGAATGTTTGCAAAAGATTCCCTTAAATACGAATACATTGGAAAATACAAATAAATTGGAAAAACCCACTGAACATTAGAGGATATTGTACTTCAATCGATAGCTTGCCATGGAGTCACACAGATTGAGCAATCCCTCCATCACCATCTGACACCAGGATCTCTGCCATAAGTCTCACCTCCTGAGCTGATAAAACCAACTTAAAAACAACCTCGTTTCCATGCTCCCCTGTAATAATTTCTTTCATAAACCATGTAACTGCTGAAAAGCAGAAGCGTGCACCTGACACACCCAAATTTTCTTCTCACCTAGTAAGCACAAACAGCAGCACAGCCATGTGAATCCTAACATTTGTCATGTTAAGTTCTGTTTGGGCATCTTGGGGGTGAAAGCATCAATGGACACTTGCTGAGATTAGGAAGAGTGCTACCTTGCACTTAAAACCAGCAGATATGGAGAGTGAATCCATTACTGACATAAGTCAATCAAATCTCACTTTTTGCCCAACTCAATATCTGGCAGCTGAGTTTTGAAGCGATGGCCTTGGACTATATTCCAGGGGAAAATCCTCCTGCTCCTAGCTTGGAGGAGCACTTTTCTTTAATGGCAGAAACGATACTGAGTCTATCTCAGCATGTATTAAATGTCCCAGCAGGATTTATGTTAGAGCAATAAAGAAACTTTCAAATACATTCAAAAACTGGACGCTGTAATTTGTTTCCTAACAGGCAGCTTGGACTCAGGAAGAAGCGTTCTTCCCAGCAGTCTACAGCTCTGCAGAAATAGCATCTTTACCGCCATGGAAAGTGACTAAAAGCAACTGTTTCTCCTAATTTCCATTTAATTTTCTTCCTCTCTTCCTGCAATTTTCAGAAGTGAAACCCCCTGTGGCCAGCAGGTTCTAAAACCAACAATCCAACAATGTCCACAACTCACACGCTGGCTTGAAAAGGTTCCCTAACACGGATTTCACAGAGCACAAATGCCTATACTCCACACATTTATGGCCTTAATGAGACAATTTAAACAGATGAGGGGAGGTTCCTCACCTGTGGTCCATAAATAACAGATGAGCCCCGAGACCACAGAAAATGGCCTGAGGTCAGCCCAGGGAATATTGTTAAATAATGCCTCCGAGAATGCTTTAATCAATACTGAAAGTAACAAATTTTGGACCAATGCTGCAGAAATTTGCAAACTGATTTAAGAATTTCTGTACTGCAGCTAAACTTATAGCCAGAAATTACAATTAACGGGACTGAAAAGAGTCAAGCCTTTAGGGGACTGGCAAAAAATTTAAAAAAGGATGATATTTTGTCTATATTAAGAGGAAAACGTGTGTTAATTGTTTCCTAACACCACATTCTGGGGTAGCTTTTTGCTCATATTTTATTTCAATGTATAGCCCCAGCATGACAAACCATGACGAATTACTTGTTGCTCACATGCAGTATGGAATAGACAATAGGTGAGGATTTTATTCTGTTCTTCTCACAGACTAAAACCTCAACCAGACCTGGAGGCATACATGAAAAAGTGAAGCTCCAGCCTTAGTTTAGTCTCTTCCTGGCACAGCTCACCATTGTTAAAGCCACAGATTCCAAGCAGATAGGAATCTTGTAAAGACAGGTGGTGTAAACACGATGGAAGCAGTCAATGAGTGTAAATAAACTGGGATACTAAGTACCATGGAAGCACTCACTGACTTAACTTAAACTGGGATATTAAATACCATGGAAGCACCCAATGACTTCACCTAAACTGGGATATTAAACATAGTGGGAACACTCCATGACTCTGAACTGGGGTATAAAACATCGTGTAAGCACTTGACGACCCTAAACTGAGATATTAAACATCATGGAAGCACTCGATGACTCAAAACTGGGATATTAAACATCATGGAAGCACTCAATGACTCTAAACTGGGATATGTAGGACAGGGAGGTGAAGGGCAGGAGGGGTGCATCCTGGAGCACAAGACCCAAATTAGAAATCACTGAAAAGACCTCCTGCAGGAAGGAGGACTTTCTGAACCCCGTGGGGCACAAGCTCACTGTGATTGCTTACCTGAGGCTCAGAGAAACCTGAAGCAGCAGCAAGAGAAAGATGAAGATGTGACAGAATGGACAGGGATGGATTCACACCACAGAGAAACACATCACAAATGGAGAGAAATGAATCAGGCAGGCGAGGCATAGCTGAAAAGAACACAAGTTACCATGGTCACTGTCAAAACTTAACACAGCAGCAACACCCTCACAAGCCTGCCCATGCCTCAGAAACTATCCACAACTCCACTTTTAGCATCAGACCTACTGTATGGCTTTGCCTTTTGGAAAGCGGTCTTGCGTTGCATAAATTGACTCGAATAAGAACCCACCACTTCCTTAGCGGCGTTTCAAGTACTCCCACTGGAGTTTTTAAACAGATTTGTACCAATGACAGCAAAAGCAAGGATATAGCTGGGAGGCAGCAAATACAGAACGGATTCAGTATTTCACAGCAGCTTATTATTGTTCGAGTACAGCTGATTCTGCAGAGTTCTGTGACTGCAGAACATTTAGGTCTAGTTTGGTTTTCAAGGATAATGAATTTTGCAAGACTCACCAACGAGTGGTCATTTTCTCATGCCCTTTTTTATATTCTGCAAAGCACTCGGAGAAAAAAAATCATTTCCACTGGTCTCTTCAAGGAAAAAAAAAACCCAAACCAAAATAGCAACAATCTACTTTTAGTGTAAATAAAGTAAATCCAGGTACTGTCAAAAGCTGCTGACTGGGTAGCTCTGCTGTGCTGAGCCACAAGGTAAGTCTGGCATGAGGAGTAGCTTAGCAAGTATGGGAGGACAGGGGAGTAAATTTTTAACCAGTGTCGAGGAGAACCGCCTCAAAAATGTTAGTTCAAATTTCTCTGCTTATATCTCAAAATGGTCAGCTCTTCATTTCTCTTCCCATCATCTATTCTGGGGACCTGTTTGGAGCAATCTCCAATTTCTTTTCCTCCTATGGACAAATATTCCTCCGCTGGAAACAGGGACATGGGAAGAACAGAGCCTGCCTAAGACCCTTGGTGACATGGAGTCAGGACACGGGCAGGTATTCCAGCAGCTGAGACTTTCCTCTGCCCACACAATACTTAGAAGGTCATTGTGCTACTGTGGCATTGTGGCATTTCAACAAGGAGAAGAACTCCCACATCTTCCTGGAGAAGTGTAAGTGTGACAGGTGTCACACACTGCTAAACTGGTCCAAGGAAGGCTTCCATTTCCCCACCAGAGTCCTTTACGCTACTTTAATTAGGCTACCTTAGGTGACATCTTTAGACAATGCTAGTTTACTGGAATCCTCTGCAGAAAGTGGACCACAGACTGAAATATCATATTTCTGGCCTTCCAACCTCCAAAGTTCCTTTAAAAGGGAAAGAAAATCAGTTTTATTATTTTCAAGTCTGGCTTTGAGCTGAAACTGTCTGCAAGACATCATCAGTTGTCACTGAATGTTTGCAAAGCCACAAAGTGATGGCAATTCTACAAAATCCACTCAAGGATGGATGCTGCTTCAGGGCAAATATGTTAACTACCTCATTTCTAGACCTAAGGCAACACTCTGCCTGATATATAAGTAAATCATTACCTCCACGAGGATGCAGCCTCTGTTTCATTGCTCTAAGTTCTTTAAACCACTGTGGCAAACCTAAATAAACATCCAGACTGATCAAAGATCTTAAGTTGGTAAAAAAGTGGAATTCTCAAAATCTGCATGAAAAAGTACGCTTAAGAAGTTTATGAAAGAACAGAAACAGAAGCTGTTTGCCTTTTCATTTTTTTAGAGGTTGCCATAGCAACCAGGCTGGATAAAATGACTTACGAAGCTTTAATTTGCATCAAACCTGATTCAAACTTCAAAAGGCTGAAAGCAGGAGTTAAAAACCCAGAATATTTTATGTTGGTTGTGCTCTGTTGACACAGAACGTGGGAATTTTCCGTAACAGCATATGGAATTGCCATTAAGGAACAGTGAGATGACAAGCTGTCATCTTTGAAACCTGCAGTGCCAGAGCTTCCTTAACTCCCAGAGATCTCCAGTTCTTTGTAGACAAAAAGCTAGCTGAGCAGGTACTTGTAAGGCATCTCCCAAGCCTGTAATTAGAACAAGACTTATAGAATGAACACTTCTTTCTTCTTCAGGTTCAGACCCTCTAGAAACTCTGATACCAAAGCCTTCTGCATCATTTAGCAGAAAGGAGACAAACTCTAGCGTGTAAAAGCCACCAGTGGAAGCCAGAGCAGACATCTCCAAACAGTTCACTCTGACCATGAGCTTTCACTTGACTTCATAGACAGGCACAAATGAAATTGGTCTGTGTAAACAGACCAATTAAGCATCTGGCCAGTGTAAACAGTAAACAGGACATCTACAGGCAGTAGGGACGAGATTGCCAACCCCCTGCCAAACGCCCCGTTGTCTGATTCATTAGCACACAGAGCAGCACGTCCTCAGAAGGATCTTAGAGACACACTTGACAGCAACGAGCTCCTTCCTGCCCAAGCACCTTATATTCCCTGCATGAGTATAGAATTCTTCAAAGCCTGGCAGCCCTGAAGAATGAAGCTGTCTTTGTGCAGCACACCTTACTGTCTCCCCAGGCCACTTTCTGAGCTCACTGCAACCACTTCGGACTGAGAGAGCATGAGATAGACCTCTCTATCAGCCACCGCTTCCATAGCTTCCAGCCAGGGGGCCAACGCCCAACAGGGGGAGTGGGAAGTAGTAAAGAAAACACCTGCCTGCTGGAAGAACCAGTCCAAACAGTAGAGCTAGATGTGAACTGAGCAACACAAACTTTGGGCCAATATGAATGCAGACTCGCTGGGATCTGCAGCCTGAGGGTGCAGGGTTAAGAAAAACGTATAAAAGCACAGTGCACAGAGTGGATCATCCCCACACCAACGCAGCAGACAAAGCAGCACAGCTCAGGGCATAGCACTAGCAGAACAGGAGAGTCCATGAGGCTGGCATCTCCAGCAGCGAGCAAAACAACTGAATATGAGTACAAATTGTGTGACAGTCAAAGAGGCAAGAAGTAGGAAGACAAAGGGACAGAGAGGATGTGGCGCTTCGAGAGCAGTGGCTTTCAATCTTTTTCAGTTTGCAGACATCCAAACGCTCATAGAATCATGGAATGGTTTGGGTTGGAAGGGCCCTCAAAGCCCATCCAGTCCCACCCCCTGCCATGGGCAGGGACACCTCCCACTGGATCAGGGGCTCCAAGTCCCATCCAACCTGGCCTTGAACCCCTCCAGGGATGGGGCAGCCACCGCTGCTCTGGGCAACCTGGGCCAGGGCCTCCCCACCCTCGCAGGAAAACATTTCTCCCTAATATCTCACCTCAATCTCCCCTCTTTCATCTTCCAACCATTTCCTCTCATCCTATCCCCGCATTCCTCATGGAAGGAAGCAGAAGAGCCCTGTGCAGAGAAGTTACTGCTAACTGGCTGGCTTTTCATAGCTGTCTGTCCCACCCCTGTGTCTGTCTGACCCACGGGCTGAAGGGCACTGCTTTAGAAATGGAAGGCACTGGTAAAAAAACAGCAGCTGCAAGGAAAAGCAGCAGGATACAGAAGAGACACTCAGCATCAGGAAAGAGGGATTAAATTATGTAACTTCCGTGATTTGCATCTGCAAATTAGCACTATCTGCTCCAAAAGCATGCACGCTGACATCTGAAGCTCTTTCCACTGACTGGCTCTGGTGACTAATAGTTCAGTGCTGCCTACAGTATTTATAGCCCTGTCAGAGCTCCTGAGTGGAACCACACTGCCTCCCCAGGGAGTTATCCGGTCTTCAATCCTTATCTTGTAGGTTATTATTGACAGGAGGAGCAGAAGCAGAATGGCTGTGAGCAAAACTTGAAGCCTGACAAGAAAAGCTTTGCATAGCAATAATCTAGTCATGGGGAGCCACAGAACAGAAAAAGATCTGTTTTGTCCGCATGCTCACGCTGTCGCAGATGCTGAAACTCCACCTAATAACAGCATCACGGGTGGGCATCGCTGTGATGCTTTACCTGCTTTCTGTGCGGGCATGAACAGCATCAGTGAACGACCAGGGACCACCACGTATGCACATGCTCTCACTCAGCAGGTAAAAAAACACCGACAAAGGACTTACAAGGTCTAGGGCTGCTGCCAAAATGGAGGCATCAGGGATAGTGCCTGGTTCACAGCAGTTCAGGAGGAACTGAAAGCGCTTCATGCCTTGGCGGATCGCTCCCAGGTTCACAACATTCTTGGATTTTCCTCCTTCTTGGTTGGAGGCCAAGTGATCGTCAAAGCTATGGCAACCTAAAGAGGTAAAGAGTACAGAGGGGATGCAGGGAGGGGTAGGGAAAAGGGAACACAGTCTCTCACCAACAAAAAAAACTGTCACAAAACCCCCGATGAGTACAGTCTTGGTTTAAATCCCTTCCTCACCTGGATGTGCTAGGCTGAAGATAACAGGGGCATGTTTACAATAGTCATGACTTCTGTGAAACTGGTACACAGCAAACCAGATTCTGATCTTGGTCATGTCGATGTCTGCCCAAAACAATTCCACTACACTCTGTATGGAAGCACGGGATCTACTCCAGCATAGGTGGACCAGAATATGGCCCTTCCTCCCCACCTCTTTAACAGAGAACACCATGCTTACTGCCCATTTTTCCCTCAATGATCTCTTTTCTTACTTCTCTACTGCCTCTAAGTTTACCTTAAAGTGGAGCACGCATAAACCCTATTCCTCATGTTTTAATTTAGTAATATATCATCTGCCAGGACAGAAAAATTGGTAGTAAATATTCCAGGTGTTCTAGGAGGAAATCAAGCACTGTCCTGTTTTTAGGCATACGCCTCTGCAGTTACCATGACATCCAACGTGAAGCTGGACTCAACTCCCAGGTGTCACCATCATTGCAGCCTCTTTAGGGGATGGAAAGCTCTCTAGTGAGAGTTCCTTTGGAATAGGAAGCTAGCGCCTTCCTTCAAGCACAATTTTAAACTCCATGTATTGAGTTCACATGATAAACCAACTAATCCCAATGCAGACTGGAACAAACTCAGAACACAGAAGATCATTGCACAGTCAGCACCCAGAGTTGAGAGAGTGGTAGAAAGATACAGAGAAAACAGGAAAGTCTTTTCAAGGCCAAGGTGGCCAGTCAAAACAAGAATAATCTGGGCTTTTTGTCTTTATCCACAATATTCTCTCTGTTTATGCATGAAAGTACAAAGGTTTACAGAATACTAAAGGATAGAGCACTGAAAAAGAGAGCAGAGAGCGGAGAATTCAAGATTGGCTTGAAACAGGGATTAGAAAGACAAGAGGCAAAACATCAGCTCTACAGGACTTTGTGACTTCTTCCTCAGGGAAGAAGAATGGCTGAAAACTCAAAGTCCTTTTGAGATGGCACTCCCCAGAATTACTTGGAAAGTACTTATGTACCACAAACAACAGAAAACCAACAATGTTGATCTTCACTTTTCCCCCTGAAGATAGAGGTAAAATGAATTTCCAGAGACTTCTTTACAGACCTGGGGTTTTTCTCTCTCCAGTGAAGCTGTACATAGTTTTCCAGTAAGCAAAATATTCCTACGTTGGGAAATATTTCATCAAAATGGAACAAACAAACAAAGTAGAAGCAACAGGCAGAACATTTACATAAACAAGCAGGCACAAATACTCTTTTTTCCAACTCCTCCAGTTTCCTTACAGCCTGCAGCACATTATCTGAGCCTGGTGTAACACTAATTTATTTGAGGAACAAATATTTCTTATTCAGGGCCCTGATAGGGCTACGCCTGAAGGAGGTAAAGAACAGAAATTTGACTTTCTGATACAGAAAGGCATGTCTAAGGTGTCTCCCAAGCTCCATTATAAAGACCTAACAGAGACTTTGTCCATCTGGGCTCGGTGGCACTACCTACACTCCACTGCTACAGCTCTTTGGAGCCCCAGCCTTCTGAGATAATCCTTCAGCAGCAGCTGATGGCTGTTCTCCACCACGCCCACCCTGGACCAGCCTTGCTGTAAGCAGGGGAGCCCTCACCAGTTTCATGTTAGTGGGACTCAGCTCTGCAGATCTCCCCCCATGAGCACAGAACATTTCCTAAGACAGGAGGATACTGGATGCCCAAACTCCTGCCACCCTTGGAGAAAGCGTTTGCTGCACTTGGCGTGTGCCTGGAACACCCTGGCAACTTCTACGGTCACTCACAATGCCTGAAGGAATGTTAAGGGTCTCATGTCAACATACTATACCTCCCTTCTGTATATATGCCTAGTATAGGTAAAAAGATCATCAAAATAAACATTTTTTATGCATGAACGTGCATGTATTTATGTGTATATATATGTATACACATGCACACATACAGATACACACAGAGGTACGCTTACATACATATCCAACACAGAATTCCTAGCGGTCTGGATGACAGATTGCAATGAAGAGTACCATTTATGAATGATGCGACAAGTTATTCTGCATTTTAATATCAATTTTTTGACTGTAATGCATTTCTCTTCTCTCCATTTTCTTTCAAATTTGGCCTACCATGTTAAAAACCCAAAAACACAAGAGGAACTATCCCATGGAAAAAGCATGAGCAAAGAAACAGCATCGCATCATGAATGGCAAGAATGGGAAGGCAGAAACAGGTTCCAAACCAACGCTTTAGGGTCAGACCCTGAGGGATTTCACAGTGGGCCCATCCACCTTCAAGAGGCTTTTATCCTCTTCTCCACAAGCACATAAACCCTGCTGATCTTTGTGGAAGATACCGAAGCACCGGAAATTTGAAGGCTCTCTGTAACGCTGCTGTTCTACTGTGTTACAAAGGTCTCACGCTGATTTTGCTACGCACATAGACACGCAGGCACCTACAACTACTCTACTATTTAGGCTAACAGCAGGTGGCTTTCATCGTGCACCAGAGAGCCTCGCAGACACAGTGCTACAACTCCCTCGGCTCTCGCATTTTGCTTTATAAACATCCTCCCTGTGCTTCAGTGAGCGACCGGGCAACAGCCCAACCCTCCCCATCACTGGACAATTTGCCTGTTTCTCATTCTAACATGCAAGGGTCTCTGTCTTCGACCCACTGCATCATTTTGATTATGGTATTTCTAACGCATATGTCAAAACCAGGCATATATCATGGCTATCTCTTCTCTCACAGGCATGCAAAAGACATTTTAAGTTCTCTTTATTAATTACATAAATTTTGATGTTGTTCACAGAAGGCTGAAGAATGGACAAAACTTTCAAAGCTCAAAAAGCCAGTATTAAGGTGTCACCTGAGTTTTGTATAGACAGAAGATGTGCCACACATACTGGCCCTCCCAGGGCCAAGACTAAAGCCATGCCACTAAACCAAGCACAGGGGCATTCTAGGAGAAAAACAATCCTCAGTGGTATTAAAGCAGCATTAACAAGATATTAAAAAAAAACTTATTTTCTACAAGAAAACTTGAAGGACAGCTCACCTAAGCAATGTAGAAACAGCTGCGTCTGCTTATGAAGATCCCACTGCCGCTCATATTTTTTGTTCCCAGTAAGATCTGGGAGAAAATGTAGGGGAGGTATTTCACACCTACTTCAGCACAAAATAGTGGATGAAGGAAATAAGGCAGTTCCTTCCATCATGGGGTGTATTCACCTTCATCTACCCAGCTACGACAACCTGCTGGGCTGATGCCGCCTTCTTGGCAGGGGTTGGAGCTGGTACTGGATGATCTTTAAGGCCTCTTCCAACCCACAGCATTCTACTATTCTTCTAAAGGAATGATACTTTTCACCTAGGAGCTAGTTGGAGACCACCACCAAGGATTCTGCAGTGGTGGAATGATGACGCCTCCGAGATACGCCCGTACCGCTCTCGTATCGCCTTGCAGGCGTTACACTGCAGATCTGGGACAGATGACGGTGAAATACGTACAATGCAGCGTCCAAGTGTAATGTCACAAAACAAAAACATAATGCCAGAGAATGTCATGTACTATAAAGCTACAGAAATGACGGTGAAAAATATACTCCTTTTTGCGTGTTTTTGGGAGTCAGTTGGGGTTCTCTTGAAAAAAGCAGTAACAGAACTTCAAGATACAAGGTTGTCTCCCTGACAACAAGGATGAGCTCTGTGCTGAGGACATGAGCATGGGAATGGCTGCATGACATTTCAAACCAGAATATATCGTGACTTTGTGTTATTCATAAAGGCTCTTCTCAGACACTGCTGATAGTGAAAATGCATTGCAATTAAATATACTTTTGTGGAAAGGAAAAGTGGTGTTGTTATTACTATGTTGTGCACTAAGAAAAAGGGACAGCATCCCTAACGGATGATATGCAGACACCAGACATGCAAACACAGAAGAAAAGAGATAATTATAACAAGGTTTGTGTAGGGTTTTCCATTTCATCAGTGCTGATCTTTGCTAAAACTGTCAAATGGTCACAAACTGGGAAAACAAAAACAACCAAACAAAAAAACCTGATGGAACACCCATTGTTACATTACACGATGAAAGATTTACACACCTAATTTTGAGCTGAATAAGTGCTTTGAAGCAAGCATTATTTTTTCAGGTCTGCTGATCAAATTCAATTTGGTTTATAAAGCCAAAATGTTGTATTTGCATAAATTTATTTGTATAGTCTTAAATCGACTTCACTAGAGTTTTTTTTCTAAATCAAAATAAAAGAAAGAAGGGAAAGAAAACAGTTACATAGACTAAAAATGTTGTAGAAGGCTAGGATGAATACAAAACTATGGAGAAAGCAGGAAAAAAGGGAAAGGGGTAAAATACAGAAAGAAAGAGGTTAAAAAAAAGAAAAGATAAAAAGAAAGAAAAAAGGAGACGAGAACCCTGATTTCTAACCATCTTTTTCTTCTGTGTGATGAAGCTTGGATGGGTGTCTTCGGCAGGTGCGCCATTTACCAAGACGCTTGAAGAAATTCTCCTCTTCATCTCGGCTGTTGTCCAGGCCACCTCCTGGCCCCCCGCCTTCCGACAGCTTCACCGCGCTGGTGAACTTCACCTGTGCAAAGAGAGAGAGTCGAGTCAGGCTGTGCCCTACCACCACCTCCTGGTTTTCCTCGCTCAGGCAGTGTTCTCGCTTGAGTCAAAGTAAAATTCATTTCCTAACATCAGCTCAGCCTCGTCTGAGTAACCTCATTTTCTGACAGCTCACTGCATGTGTTTCAGATAGGGTTTCTCTCTAGCAGTGATCACGCAGGGCACCGGGATGCAGAGAGGCCATGGCTTACATTTATTCCATAGAAACTAAGGCCATCCTGGAGCTGGTGGAGACACAAAGGGAAGGAAAAGGGCAACATCTGCAGGGAGGGGCAGACAGGAGAGGTGACTCCAAACTGACCAACACAGTATTCCATTCCTCTTATGTGGGATAAAGCTGAGGGATCACGAGGGTCTCGCTCTCTTCTTCGACATCCAACATCCAGTGAGGACCTCGTCTGTCTGGTTGCCCCCAATCCCAGATCCAGTTCTGAGCCCAGCTCCCTCCTAGCCTGGGACTCTTTTCCCATCCCTGCTCTGCAGCATCTGTGGTGAAGTAGTCATCAAGGGGTGGGGAGACAGAATTTCATGTATTTGTAGGTATTTTATTGTTTTGTCATCAGTAGTACTTATTACTATTATTATTATTATTTCATTAAAGCTGCTTTAGTTGCAGTTTCCAACCTACAAGACTTTTTCTCTCTTTTCCCTTTCCCCTTCCCCTCGTTGAGGGGAAGAGAATTAGGAGTCCAGCTGCTCAAGTTTAGCTGCTGGGGCTAAACCGTGACAGACATCAATCATGCACCAAAGGGTTCTAAACACGACGGATCACCACAGAAGAACGAGTGGGGCTGCACAGAACTATGTATGCTGAAGCACTCCATTTTCTAAGCTTTCTGCTTAAAGGATTGGTCTTTCACAAGATGCTGTAAAGGCACAAAGGAGGAAGGAGAAGCGTGACCGGCAATTCTACCTGGAGCATGTTGGCAGAGCCTGCGTCTCTCTCTCAGTAAGCCACAGCAGACTGACAAGCACAGGGTAGGTTTAACCTTGTCTTCACTGTGAGCCACAAAAGTCACAGAATCATGGAATGGTTTGGGTTGGAAGGGCCCTCAAAGCCTATCCAGTCCCACCGCCTGCCATGGGCAGGGACATCTCCCACTGGATCAGGGGCTCCAAGCCTCATCCAACCTGGCCTTGAACCCCTCCAGGGATGGGGCAGCCACTACTGCTCTGGGCAGCCTGGGCCAGGGCCTCCCCACCCTCACAGCAAAACACTTCTCCCTAAGATCTCACCTCAATCTCCCCTCATCATATCACTACAGCCCCTGATTCAAGTCTGGTATCAAATCCCCACTGTGCTCTACTCTGGAGATTTCTGTGACTGAATCTGACTGGCCGCAATATCCATGTTGAATAGAATGTTTCCCTCGGCAGCCAAACCCAGCCAGATCCCGTCCTTCCAACCTCTCCACAACCCCGTCTGACACATTTACCTTGGAACTCTGCCTGATGAATGACAGCCGGTCGACAGAGCTGATATCTAGGAGATCTTCTACCCCATCAGCCAGGCCAGAGAGGGAGGAGCGCTTCAGCCAGTTCCCTGTTGCAGAATAAGCCACTCAGGACAACTCTGAAAATGCTTCCAAGCAGAATTCATTTCTTATCGATTGCAGTGTATTTCGCCAAAGCGGCCATGCCAGGGTATAGGCAAAGAGGAGGAAAGGGGAAGGCAACTTTTCCATGTTACATGCATTAACTACCACGCAAGGTTGGGTCCCGGCACTTGTAAAGGATTCCTCGTCTATCAAATACCTTTTGGAATAATTCTCTGCTACACAGAGGAACTATGCCTGTAAGATTAAGCTACCAGCTACTACTTCGGAGACACTGATTCCATATTTTATTTTGCCACAGATATTCTGTTACCTTTGGCAAATTGCTTATCATAGAATCCTACAATGTCCTGAGTTGGAAGGGACCCCCAAGGACCATCACGTTCAACTTCTTTTCCTGCACAGGACAACCCCAACATTCACACCGTGGAGCTGAGGGTGTTGGCCAAACCCTTCTGGAATATTGTCAGGCTTGGTGCCATGCCCGCTTCCCTGGGAGATGTTCCAGTGCTCCACGACTCCCTGGGTGAAGAGCCTTCTCCTGACGTCCAATCTAACCCTCCTCTGGCATCTTCCTGCCATTCCCTTGGGTCCAGAGAGAAAAGCTCAGCCCCTGCTCCTCCTCTAAGCTTCCCTTGGGAGGACAGCTTCTCATCTCTAAGCTTCCCTTGGGAGGACATACAACACACTCGGACAGCAGGGAACTGCGCTGCGATCTCTCTTAAGACAGATTTATCTGTGTTTCTCTACACATGCAATATGTATATAGAATAGGAAGAGACATACATTTACCTATGGGGAGTTTGAGTTTCTTTCGAAGGGAGATCCGTCGGGAACGGGAGCGGGAGCGCCTGTCTGTGGTGGTCCCGGAGTGTGCAGTGGTGCACTCAGATGTGTCCTGCTCAGACTGACTACTGGTATCGCTTGCTGCGCTCTGTGACTTGAACATCTTTCGCCAGAAGTCCTTGCGTCCCAGAACGGCCCCTTGGATTTGCTCATCGCTGGAAGAAAAGGGATGCAGAGCGTGAATTGCATTTGAGTGAAGTCTGGATGCTCAGGGGAAGGAAACCCCCCCCCAACCCCCTCCTGACCTCTCTGCTTTTTGAGCTTCTTTCAGTTTGAATTCCAAACACACTCTTCTCAGTGGGACATAATCAAGTTTGACATCATGCTCAATACTGTTTCGAGGCACAAATAACCTTCTTTTCTACCCTGAGGAGCTTGTCCACTGAACAGGTCATTCCAATTTTTAATTTCTACACATGAAGAAAATCCTCTTCTTCAGATCAAAATGACTCATATCGATAAGAGTACACTGGTGCTCTCTACAAGCACGTGTAGAGAGAGCTTTGGAGATCTTTTGGACATCACAACAGCCAGGTGTGAGCCTGCTGGAGCCACAGTTCTCTTTAACATGGAGACAGCATAGTTTGCTCTACTCTTGTGATCTCCTGTGGCTGTGGCTGGGCTCCAAGCAGAGCAGCTTACTGCAGTCCTGCAGAGCAGCGCAGGAGTTTGTGGAATCCTTGCAGTTTCAGTGAGACTTTGCAGGCTCGGTTAATGCAGGCAAATGCATAATATAGAGAGAGCTCTGGGCTCTTGTACAAGCAATGTCATCATACAGGGCATCTCAAAGCACTTTAAGAAGACAGATGGGTGTTCGGAGACAGACAATTTAAATGACTTGTCCAAAATTAGGTAGGGACTAGTGGCCAGTTATAAAATTCTCTATAGCTCTTAACAGTATCTATTATTGCAAAATCAAATGGCAGAATTCTCTGGACAACAGACACTTCCAACATGCAATGCCTAACAGCATATTGCTTCACACATTAAGAAAGCTGAGAGCACCTCTGCTGATAAAGGAAACGCAACAATCCTTGGAGACTGCATACCCAAGGTCAGTCAGGAATGGCTGGCTGTTGGGAGGTAGGAAAGGTTTTAGCACCAACGTGAAAGTTGAAAATCGACAGAATGATTCCCCCAAAATATAAATAAAGCAAGGGGAAGAGCTGCAATGATATCTCTGAGGTATTGAGACTATTCATGGCTATGAGGGCACACAATATTGACAAATCTACCACACTGTGATTTGAAAATCTCTGGTGGTTCCCCCATCAAAATCACAGGGGGTCCAGTTGGTAGTATTAAAAATAGGTATTGCCTGGATGTTATAAGCAGCTCTGAACAGACGCTCAATGCATTTGTTGTACCATCCAGACAGAGAAGTCTTTGCTGCCCTGCCCATTTGTAGTAACGCCAGAAAGAAGCTGGTGGCAATAACGCATTAAATAATTCAACATTTACTTACTGTTCTGGAGTTTGCATTGGGCGGCTGGAGATGTAACTACGGCATTCATCAGGGGCAGTGGACGCCTGGCCTTTGTCAATGATGACGCTTCCCACCTCGGATCTATGTAGACAATATAAATCATCAGCTAAAGCCAATGGATGGCCCATCTCACCATCACTGACACGGAAAACAGCACTGCTTTGAAACAAAGCAGCTTCAGAGATGTACTCTCTCCAGCAACTTCCTGCTTCTACATATGCCTTTCATAGAATCATACAATCGTAGAATCACAGAATCACTAGGTTGGAAAGGACCTTTGATATCATCAAGCCCAACTGCGCTTGTCCACTACCGAACCAGATCCCTGAGCATCTCGTCTGTCCATCTTTTAAACTCCTCCAGGGATGAGGACTCCACCACCAAACTGGGCAGCCTCTGCCAGGGCCCAAGAACTCTTTTGGTGAAGATATTTTTCCTAATGTTCAATCTGAACCTGCCCTGGCACAGCTTGAGGCCATTTCCTCTTGCCCTATCACTTGAGTGAAGAGCCCAGCACCCACCTCAGCACAATCTCCTTTCAGGAGCTGCAGAGAGCGATGAGGTCTCCCCTCGGACTCTTCTTCTCCAGGCTAAACAACCCCAGGTCCCTCAGCTGCTCCTCATAACCCTTGTTCTCCAGCCCCTTCTCCAGCCCCTTCCCCAGCTCCGTCCCCTTCTCCAGATGCACTCCAGCCTCTCAATGTCCTTCTTGCAGTGAGGGGCCCAAAACTGAACCAGGATTCGAGGTGTGGCCTCACCAGCACTGAGTCCAGGGGCAGGATCACGAAAAAGGTATCAGCTCTTAGAAAAAGGCCATGGCTTTTAAGAGTTTTTTAACTCTATTAATCCTCCTTCCCAACATTTTAATGTGACAAGCACCAAAGCACAAGCTAAAATGTCTTTTTGATAAAGAAGCACGTCAGGACTTGACTTCTTCTGGGACCTGTTTTGCATACCAGGGTTTACCTATCAGAGAAGCAACACTAAGGACATGATGCACATTAGAAGCAATGTCCACACAGCATTTTGGAACTGACACTACACTGCTTATTTTTCTTAACCTTTCCTCGTCCAAGTTTTTCCATTGCACTGTTCTCTTAGGTCTCACTTACAGGAGCACTTTTTGCTGCAAATCTCTTACTATCTCACTAAATTTTAAAGTTCATTAAATTTTAAAGGAGACTGCTGTGACCGTATGATTCTGTACGTTGGGAAATGACACATGCTATCAGGATAAAACACAAAAGCCCTTGGACTTCTGCATTTCTCTTTGGTGCATGTAGTTGACCAGCCACATGCAACTCAGTTATTTGCCTCCTCCCTCCTAGACACCCACCTTTTGCTTCCAGAAGGTTTCGTCTCTTGCTCAGTTTCCTCTGTTTTTTTTCCGGGTACTAATTTTTCAGCGCTGTCCAAGAGGGCACTGAGCGCCACTCTGCGAAAGACATTCCCATGGGCCTCCTTGATAAACTGGACCAGCTGTCGGATATCGCAGTACAGGCCCTGAGTAGCAAGACATTATGAAGAGGAAAGAACTCAGCCTTCAGTTTATGGCAAAGCAGTGAGGATCAATTGTTTCTAAAGGTACTTCCACAAGTTGTTACTTCCTCTGGCTGTTGTGCGATACACTCTCCACGTATAGCTCCATATACTCTCCACATAAAGCTGGAAACTATTTAGTGCACTCAGAAGAAGCAGAAAACAAGGAGCATTATTGTCAAGGACCTCACTCTGCAATGGACTAAAGCAGATGTGGAGGTATCAAAGGCTAAAACAGCTGCAAGATGAAGGAGTTGCAAAGATGACCTAAAGCCTGTTTTATCCCATTCCTTTAAATGGCACAAAAAAAGCCAAATGAAGGGCTGTGGGGAAAGAATGCAAAAAATTGCATGTTTTGTTTCAAAACCTGAGGGTGTCTTGGGATTTTTCTTAATTATTTTAGAGCTCTACACCACGGGGAGAGGAATGACTCACTCTGGCCTCAACCCACTCCTACACTCATGGCTCTTTTTAGTTCTGAACACTCAGACATATCTGTGATTTAACATATCCCCTCTGTATTTGAGCACAAGGGGGTAGAGGGAACAGTTTTACAAGGCCTCGTTTTTGATCTATGCAATTTCCTGAAAGGTCTTGGATATGCTGCAAATTCCCAGGCAGGAACCGAAGAGCCAGCTTTCAACAAAAAAATCCACTGAGAAAAAAACAATTGGATCTGCACACCGATCAAGGCTCTTTTTCATAAGATATTGAACACAAGATTGACTTCAAAGAGTGATGCAGCAACAAGGAATGCTCATATATACTCTGCATACTACGTTCTCCATGTAGACACACTTAAAGAGTGTGTCTTTAAAGAGAAGACTGCATTTAGAGAGAAGTTTCACCTTACACACTGGCTAAAATAGGGTCCAGAAAGATATATAATTTATAAGGAAAATCTACATTTAGTGATCCTAATCCAGGTCACAGAAGCACAGAATGTCCAAGGTTGGAAGGGACCCACAACGACCATCAAGTCCAGCTCCTGTCCCTGCACAGGACAACCCCAACATTCACACCGTGGGGCTGAGGGTGTTGGCCAAACAGTGTCCAACAGCAGCGCATGGTTTTCTGCATCCCACCACTTAATCTCTGCTGAGAAAAATTCCAGGGGAAGAATACCCGTAAGAACAAGAGGATCTGGACACAGACTACTCTGCTGGCTTAAGACATTACTATTTTCCTTCTCCCTTCCTCTCACAGAGGACTGATGTCCCTTTAGTTGGATTTCAGTGCCTTGACAACTCTGCCATAAGATGCTTCTTGGTTGCTTCCATGAGAAAACCTTATTTCCGATTATAAAGGAGGTGGTTTGAGATCAGTTGTTAGATTCTGCACCGGTGTGGAAGAAGAGAGCTCATGTCATTCATTCTGCTGACTGCTCTGGGGAGACAGCACGCAGGCAGCAACCAGCGGCATCTTATTTTCCTCCAGGGGCTTGGTAAACTGAACATTTGTCTAAACCTTGGGAAGATCCACGAAATTGGCATTCAGTAACTCACACACTCTGCCACAGGTGGGTCACATCCTTAACCATATAAACTGGCTTTGACTTTGCTGAAAGCTGATTTATACTGGCTATGGTCTTGTTTATTAAACTCTTACTCTAGACTGTGCTACTAATTGATTTGGGGAAAAAAAACTCACAGAAGCTGCTTGAACTGAGAGGAAAATGCAATTCAGAGTGCAAAACTTTTATCCTGGCCTAGTTCCTGGGCAGGCATGAGAGGTGGGCATCCCATTTACATCAACTGTGACTGCGTAACTCCCTACACTCATGAGATTTGTTTAAACTGAATTAATTCTTCACTGTAAAGCCTTGCTGGTGACCCCCAAGGGTCACAAATAACTTTGTGAACAAGAGATCAAGCGCTTACCAGGTTTTCTGGGCTGTGCAGCTCGTGTGTAGTGGAAGCACAGCGAGTGATCAGCGATTTGAACATGGCACTCACAATGATACCTTCTACGCTCTGGGCTGTAGACTTGTTGTCCACCGTGGTGAAGTTATTCCCAAATCCAGCTTTGTCTGAGAAATTCAAATAGAAGCAAGACCCCTTGTTAGAAATTACCTAAAGCAAAAAAAAGATGGCTTAAAGACACCTCTAAAGGGATTTAGATACATGAGACAAGGGCAAGCCCCCTCCCCTAGTTCTCACATTCCCATCTCACAAAAACAAAGCAGAAGGAAAGGGTGAAATAAATGAGAAGGATAAAATCTTCCCAGAAATAGTTGCGGTGTGAAAAAAAGATTAAAAACATCAAGACCATTCGGGCTTCCTTTTATCCACCCCCCTCATTTAGAGATGCACAGAATAAGGCATAAGATTTCAATAGTATCTCCAGGTTTTCTATTTACTGTTCTAAAGGACAAGAGATGTTTGGTTAAGCTGAAAAGTGAACATACTTACGAAAAATCTTCTGAACTAGAGGAATGCTGCCCTTGCAAGATTCATAAGGAGACCAAGCTCTCAGAAAGAGTCAAAATATAATTACATATTTATATAAATAAAAGAAATATCCCCGTTGCACTAGGTGAGAGAAAACATTTTGAAAAGCCATGTGAGCTGCCACACTTCAAAGCATGAGCCTGTCAATAATTGATGAATACTTGGGGAAAACTTCTATCTTCTTTCCAAAAGTCCGCTCTATAATACTTGCTAATGCTTTGCCTGAGATCAGAGGCAGGCAAAGAGACTCGCCAGACTTCCCAAGTGCCTCAGAGCAACCTTTCCTACCCTGCGAACAATCACAGTTCACTTTTGTTGCCTGCGGTGACCACGCACGTTAATGTCTGGGCATTCTAACAGCACCTGGGGGAATTCTCCTAACTAAGAATAAGAAAACATATACCTATACACATATATACATAGACACATGCATACACGCTCATAATTTGCAGGCATGTGCATCTGTGTGTTCATCTTCTTGTTTATTCCATCTGTTCCTGCTCTTTGCTGCCTCACCTGAGGCACCACAGAAGGTTTTAATGCTCAATTATGTCTCTCAGAACAAACCCTGGATTAAACAGGCCGTTCCAGCTGGCGCCTGGTCAGGTCAAGAAGCAGAAAACTTCCTGCCTGAGGCACAGTTGAATGAGAATACCTTTCTTAAATCACTGGGAACAACAGGTAGTATGGAAAGTGAGGTTTTCCGTTTCAGGTGCCTTGGGTGGTGCAAGATCCCTGGGTGGTCAAATCAGAAGAGATCATAAAATCATGGAATGGTTTGCGTTGGAAGGGACCTTAAAGTCCAGCCAGTTCCAACCTCCTGACACGGGCAGGGACACCTCCCACTGGATCAGGGGCTCCAACTAATCAACTGGATCAGGTAGATCCAGCGTTCCCTGACTCACACCAACAGAGGATATGGTCTGTATGCTCTGAGGACAGTAATTCACAGCGATGAGATTTTTTTCTCTTCTAAAGGAAAGGAAAAAGGTGTGGATTCTTTCTGATGGTACAGTTTAAGAACACCCAAGTGAGAGTTTCTGACGCCTCCTATACTTACTGTCAGTGACTGGCTCCATGCAGAATCCCAGCAAAGCATGCAGGAAATCCACCACATTATTGAGAGAATCCCTGTTCACATAATCCCTCATGGTCTGCCGGAACTGCATCTTATCCAGTTTGTACAGTTTTGTGAGGCAGTTCTGAGCCTGCAACGATATCCATCAAATCACATCACATCACATCAAAGCACGTGCTTGAGTTTTGCTAACAGAAGAAGGGTACTTTCTGCCCTTCTTTGCCAGTGCACTGCTGTGCTGTCTAAAGGAACCTCCCCTAGGAGCCAGAAGTGTCGGGTCCTCTAACAGAAGACACTTTCACCTCTGGAGCAAACAAGGAGACAGTGCCGAAAGGCACCAACAAGGCACCAGTACAGGTGCTGGTGTTTGGAGGTGGTGGTCAGGTCACTGCTAGTCATGTCTTAAGGCCTCTCCTCCTCTCCCCAACTCCAAGGTTAAATCTCTCTGAATATGAATGAAGTAGGAATGTCCCACATCAGTCAAGGCTGACTGCCTTGGTGTAATAGGTTCTTACCCTCAGGCATCTGACTTCCAGCTTCTGGCTCAGCCCCAACCCACTAGATTCACCTCTACCCAACTTACATTACACAAAACACTAGCTTTTTATTTAAAAGTTATTAATCGTCAACTTCTTATCACAAGAATATCCACCCTTACCGGGACACCATGCAGGCTGGAGCAAGAGAATCTGAAAAAGCAGTTCTATGGGCAATGTGAACTCTCCTGCTAACCTACACTAGGGTGCTTAACTTCCCAGGAAACTCAGACACGTGATTGTCCATGCATTCAACACGAATGGTGCATGCAAAGCAGTTTGGCCAGACAAAACGCACAGAAGACACAGCAGACGTAGACGGGCAGGAAAATCTCTTCCCATAAAGACCTCAATTCAAGGAGTCTGATAAGAACCTTGGCTCCAAGAAACCACTCATTGATGCTTAATGTCACGTACAGGCCTACAACTAACATGATGATGAATATGGTTCCACCAGTGCTCTCTGCAGAACCTTTCTCCTGTTACAACCGGGACTCTCTTATCCTGTCTGGTCTCGTTGAGTCCAGAACTAACATTGCTGCTGCAGTGTCCTCAGTATGTGGCAGTCTAGCTACCAGAAGGCATGATACAGAGGCAGCCAGTGTGTCTCTGAGCCATCTAGTTCAGATCCAGAACCAAATTAGACTCTGTTAGCATGGCTCCGGCTAACCTTAGCCATGGAGAAGCACCTGGCTCCCACCAACACTATAAATTCTCATAACAGTCATCAAAAATGTTCCCTGCCGCAAGCACGGAAGGTGAGGAGGAGGCAGGTGCTGGAGAACGCCTTTGAAAGGCTCCCATCTAACAAGGCATCAGACTGATCTTAGAGAGTCAAACCCTTCTGGATGAAGTCAGATGTCTGGCCTACATCTGGGCACTTTCCAGTGCTTCATCTTCAGCAGAACCAAAAAGATAAGGAATCAGCCGTGAGCATCCATCTTGCTCTCCGACAGGCTTGCCACACACTCCGACACCTGCAAGCGCAGCACACCCCAGCTATCAGGAGCTGGTGGAGCAGCCCAGCAGCAACCAGTCATAATCACCACTAGGGAAGGTCGACATAACCACTCCTTAGACTTCTGGATTCAGGCACGCAACTCAAAACAGCTGCACCTCTTGTAAATAGCGTACTCTGTTGGGGTACGGTCAATGTGAAAAATCACTTACACCAGCTCACGCGGGGGATTTGCTCCCAGGTATTCATCCCTTCCAAAACAACCCACCCACTGGGGTGCTCAGAAGCACCTTGGGACAAGGATGCGCTCTTAGCAAGCCCCAGGGGCCGGAAGGTAACAGGAGAGCTGAACATCTGCTACAGCTGGGCTGCAACACAGCCTGTGAGCTGGGGCAAAGAGCAACACATTCACTGCCAGTACAGAGAAAGCTACAGAGGGGCACACAGCAATCTCAGCAGCTGATGTCAGAAGTACAAGGGGGGACGCTTTAATGAGCTTTAGTTCTCTTACATTCTCCCGGAATACCTGGTGTCTCAGGCGATCGCCAGAGAGCCCTCGGTGTCCTTCTCCACAACCATAGGCACAGCCCAGGGACTTCACAATTTTGATCAGCATTGTGAGCGCCAGCCTATGGGTGCTGACGGAGGGGCCTTCGTCCTGGGAGTCAGAGGGAATTATAGAATCATCACTAGGGTGGAAAAAACCTTTGAGATCATCAAGTCCAACCGTACCTGTCCACTACTAAACCATACCCCTAAGCACTTCACCTATCTGTCTTTTAAATACCCCCAAGGACAGGGATTCAATCACCTCCCTGAGCAGCCATTCCAGTACTTGATAACCCTCTCAGTGAAGAAATTTTTCCTAATGTCCAATCTGAACCTGCCCTGGCACAAGTTTAGGCCGTTCCCTCTCGTCCTATCACCTGTCACTTGGGTGAAGAGACCAGCACCTACCTCTCTACAACCTCCCTTCAGACATTTGTAGAGTGCAATGAGGTCTATCCTCAGCCTCCTCTTCTCCAGGCTAAACACCTCTCAGGTCCCTCAGCCCCTCCTCATAACCCTTGTTCTCCAGCCTGTTCACCAGCTTTGTTGCTCTTCTCTGGACATGCTCCAGGACCTCAATGTCTTTCTCGCAGTGAGGGGCCCAAGATGGTGTGGGCACACCGCCGTGTAGTACGGGGAAAGATAGTGTGGGCACAACTACTGGCATTTTGTTAGCATTTGACTTCTAACAAGTTGCTGCCCACTCCCCCTCTCAGACACACCAGTACTGAGTTGTTACTCTTGAGATGTTTACTCCAGTTATTTTTCAATACACTCCCTTTCAGTTCCCCTCAAAAAGCCATGCTACAAACAAAGCCCACAATGTGCTGCTATGAATACCATTCGGCACTTACTTCAAAAAATTCTGCCTGAAAAACAAAGAGCTGGCTTGCTTGAGCAGAAAAACAAGTTTCTTTTTCAGCTGTCTTAAGTACTATGACTTACAACTTCGGAGACCAGCAACACCATCTCCTGGCCAATTCCCATAGCAATACTGAAAAGTGTATGATTTCTGGCCATCAAAGAAAACAAATCATGCTCATACACTCAATTCTGTTTTTTCTTATAAGCTATGAATAATAAAACTGAAAAAAAAAAAAAATCACTGTAATCAAGGGTTTGACAAGACAGGGTGGGGAGACCCTGGCCCAGGTTGCCCAGAGCAGTGGTGGCTGCCTGGAGGGGTTCAAGGCCAGGTTGGATGGGGCTTGGAGCCCCTGATCCAGTGGGAGGTGTCCCTGCCCATGGCAGAGGTGGAACTGGATGAGCTTTGAGGACCCTTCCAATGATTCCGTACACATGCATACTCAATCTTAAGAGAACAAGAATCGTATAAAGGGAAGGAAGACAAACCTTTTCTTGTTTTTTGTCATTCTTCTCATACGGCCCTCCTCCTCCTCCACCACCTCCATCACTTCCACCTCCTCCACCACCTCCACCTCCTCCTTCTTCTCCTCCATCTCCTGCTCCACTCACTGGGGGAGGCCCAAATCCACAAGCTGAACCAGCAGAAGCAGCCCCTTTGAGCTGGAACGATCCTTCACTTGGTCTCTTCTCAGGGGCCTCATTTTCTTTGTTCTCACTCTTCCTCCGAACCTTTTCTACACAGGGCACCACCCCAAGCTGAAGCAAGCACTCCACAATGTTCAGCGCCACATCGCAAATTCTGGAACTGATGTCATGGTTCAGGACCAAGTAAACAGCCTTCAGGACCACCTGGGGGATTCAAAGATCATATGTGAAGTCAGACTTATTCTGCTTCCTTGCACTATTTAGTGCCTGGAAATTCTAGTCACAGACCAGAGACTCATGACAGCAGGCACAATACAAACTCAGAACAAAGTACACACAACCCTCGACCCCAAGAGCCTACAACCTAGGTGTAAGATAAGAAACCAAAGGCTGGACATGGTCAGGCAGAAAAGGAAACCATGAGATGACATCAGTGAGCCTGAGAACATTTCTTCAGTGCACTGGGAGCTGTCAAGTCATTAAAGGGAATGCAGAAAAGGTGAATTTTTAAGGTGCCATTAGAAGAAAGGTGCTATTTGGTTTCAAACCGCTGTATAGGGAAGTCGGTGCATGCCCCAGGAACACAGCCATTAAATAATATCGCTTTGGATTTGATGTGTGCATTCCACATGCACATGCGCTCCTTGCAAGGAGTAACAGGAGTTGCAGTATCTCAGAGGAGACTTTTAGGATATGCACAAATTTATCTGACTGACCTTTCTGTACTGCTGAGAGAAGTCATTTAAAGAGGTGGAGGAAAAGCCCATCAAACCCCTGATCTCAATGGTACAGCTACATTGACAGCAGAGAGACCTGGCTTTCCTCATTCCTTGTCATTTACCGAGAGATCCAGCATGCCGTTCTTGTGGACAAAGTTGTTGGTTCCATCAATGTGATCCGTATCCTCCAAGCAACTGTAATTAATGCAGGAGTCTGTCAGGCTCCGGGGGAGGTTGGCACACGCCAGCGGCTCATGGGGCATCTCAGGGATGGGCACCTGGTTGCAAAGCTTCCTCATGTGCTCGCTGAAGAAATCTGCGTAGCCCACATTGAACGAGGCCAGCGTAGTGTTGAAGGTGGCCACGGTGATGGTGGAGATTTGGGACCGCACTGCGGGAAGGAAAAAGACTACTTGTAAGGTTCCATCTCTAAAGTCACAAAATGGTAAACTGAGGCTGTCCTTATTTACATGAAGGGAGAGGATCTTAATGCAGTCTGTAATGCTGAAAGAGAAGAGAGGTTCCTAATTCCTGTCATGGACACAAGGACGAAAGCACAGATTCATTTCAGTGTAAATCAGAACAACCCCAAGCTTGCTCTAGCAGTTCCATGGCAGCTTAAGTTGATCTCAGTCAACTGAGCAGTTAAGTAGATCAGGGAGCTCAGCCAGTCTAAATCTAATCTAAAAGGGGGATTAGATTTTGGCTAGCTTTACTCCCTGGATTGGTCCAGTGCCTGGTCTTGAAAACAACACTGTTCCTGCAAGGGAAAGAGGAAGGACTGCAGCTGGATGCAAGAGTGAAGCGAGGGTATCTCTTACAGCACCATCTGACAGCATTCTAAGTTGGACCACTTTGAAATATTTCATCTTACCAGTTGTAAAACCAGAGCAGTGTGTTCTTAACTGCACCTGCGAGAGCCTAAACCATCTCCAAAATGCAAAGCTGGCTGATGAGAAAGGCAATGCAGTGCCTTCAGTTCACCGTGCTCTGAGAAAGGACCCCATGACATAGCCAAGCTTTACTAAACTGGTTAGCTCAGGCTGTGACAGCATTTTGGCTACACAGGCCAATTTTTATCACTCTCCAGGCTTTTACAATTCAAGCTTAACTCCAGGCCATGATGTCAGCAATCACCCACACTTGAGGCATTGTAAGTATTGCCTGTATGTCGATGAAGGAGAGGCAGATCTTGCAATTTTCTTTAACTACATTCTTTTAATCAGCAAGGCATAGAGGATTCAAATTAAGAAAGTACTACTAGTGCTTCTTCTACTACTGGTTTCTCTCCTTCAGGCAGATCTTTATACCATTCCTCCGTTTTCCGACCTTCAGACAAACAGGATGGTTTTGGTTTTGTCTATTCTACACTCTTACGACTGTTTTCAGTCATATCTCCAAATTCATTTATTCAAAGGCATTTTTTTCCAGCCTGGCCTTCTCACACATTCAAGGTTCGTCATCCTGTGTGTCAACCTCAGAACACCTGTTTTTTTTAATAATGTTTATTTTAAGATGCTCAACACCAACTTCATGCTTTATCTTAGTTCCAATTAATCTTCTATATACTTGGCGTTGCTCCCACAACCCTGTAGTGTAGAAAGACCTTGTGTCCCACAGTGAGGCTGGACAACCTTCTGCCAGACAGTATAGGCTACGGAATAACAAAACCCCTCTACCGAAGGCTATTTAACTTGTTCTAATAAATAAAAGAACATACATCTAATAAGAATATTCAAGCACTGTCTCAGTGATAGACTGGCTACATTACGCAAATAACTTGTCAGAGTGGTGACCGCATTTCCTCACAGCCTGTCCCTCCCAACCCAAACCACTCTGTGATTCCGATTGCAGTGAAATGTTTCTTTCCTGCTGGGTTAGGTTTACCTTCTTTGACCGTGTTCTCGCCGTGGCTGTTGGAGTGGTCTGGCAGGTCAGAGACCAGGGTGTGATGAGAGTGAGAATGCCTGGCGCTCAGGCTCTCCATCTCCGTCGCTGTGTCAGAGCTCCCTCGCCTGGTAAACTTCCCTAGAGAGGAGACAAGAAAGGGATTAGTTTACTCATCTCAGAAGTGCTTGGAGGCAAAAGACAGAATCTGAGGTTAGAAATTCAAGGACTGGAGTCAGCAAAAGTCTAGGCTTTCCAGGACTCTGCAAAGCAGAACCAAACACTGCAGTGGTTTATCTCACAGGGGTTCATCGATGTGAAGACCGAACGCACAAACTCTCTGCAAGGCTCTTCGCCTCGGAACATACTGATTTAGCTGCCATCCACACTGTCACACTCTGGCAGCTTCAGGAAAGTAAGACTAGGTCAGCACTGGAAGACTCCACCCCTTTGGGGCAAGCCATAGGAATTGCTTCTCCCCTTGTGCAAAAGAAAAAGGTGTATTAGAGTGGGGAACGCTAAAGCAAAGGGTGTGCTGACCATTAAATCTGAAAAAAATGATTCCACCGAGCCATCAGAACGAAAGAGCTGTAGGTGAAGTCAGGACAAGAAACTGGAGCCCCAAGATTAAAATTTAATCAATTTGAGCTACTGAAGATACAGGAAAGAGGATTTGGATTACCAAGTTTGCTATTCCTCTACAAATCTGTAGTGTTTATGTATTGACTATTGATAAAACACTTGTGAATCTTTAAGAATTCACTTGGCTAAGCTCATTGTTCTGTGTCCCAGAGAGGGATGTGTTTACAGTGGGGAGCTTACCAAACCATGCCATCCAAGTCGGTGAAAATGGGAAGGCTCTGGCATGGCCTCAGGCAATCATTTTCCTGCCTATCGGCTCCTAGAAAGGGTGCCAGGATGAACACCCATGACACTGGGAGTAAGTTTGTGAAACACAAACACCACCTAGACTCTGTTCAGTGAGCTTGGAAGGAGCCAATATTTGATTTAAACACTGTACTTTTGCCATATCAAGACAGCACACGCCTCACTATCTGAGACAGCAGCCTTTTTCGTTTGTATCCACTTGAGGAAGACTGTGAGTGGTTTTTGCCTCTCTTATTGCTGCCTCTCCAGAGATTTCTCTTTAAAAGAAGAGGATGCAATCATTCCTTGGAATCTATTTTAAGCTGCAGTTGTTCAATGCTTGCTGCCACTCAGGGAAAGCATTTTGAAGTGGTACAGACATGACTACAGGTTGGTGCAGTAGCTGTTATTCCAGTAAAGATGGTTTTCAGAGAAAAAGTGAACTAAAACGAAAGTTATTCAAGGTCAACGGTCAGCACAGTTGCCACAAACAGGCGTGCAATGCTGCAAACAGAGCCAAGGACATAAGGTGGCAATAAGGTAGATGAAGATATTAACAGCATCTGTTGTTCTCTGAAAGTTCAGGGCAGAACCTGGGGCAGAGATAACAATATCTCACCTAAGATGGTGGTTTGCCATCCTCCTCGCTCAATGCCACGCCGGTCCTCTCCAATTCCAGAGAAACTGCCAAAGGAGAAAGTGCTGCGAGTGGGCGAGACATCCAAATGATCTTCATGGAGCAGGAAGGGTACCCCCATCCTTCGTTGCCGCTTCTTCCCAGTGTGGTGGAAAGGAATTGACCCTTTGCGCTCACGTTCCCTGTCCTCTTTGCGGCTCTTAAACTGCAGGAGGAAGAGTATATGAGAGCAGGTAGAGGCTTTGAAGCACAGCAAACTACCATTTTTTTGTATAAATATTTCAATATTGTGTTTGGAATGTTCATATAAAAACCTATGTAATAACACCCAGAATCACTCCTAATGAAAAGTATATATACATATGGCATAAACATATAATGAAGTCCAAGCAGCCCTTCAGCTCCTATTCAGCAGGACATTGAGGTGCCGAATTAAAGTCCTATTTTCTTCCACTCACCTTTTTGAAGATGTTCATCCCCAGGTCGGTGGAGAGATCTGGAACTGCCGGTCTACGCAAGTTGGTCAGTGAAACCTTGGAAAATGCCTCTGTGCTTAGTGATTTTTCTTCCTCATTACATTTCATTGTAAGATCCTGCAGACAATATGCACAAGGAGAAATAGAGGATAATCAGCTTAAAAAAAAAAAAAGAGCTGTCACAGGAGTGCTGTAGAGGAAAAGGAGCTGCAATTCATTGCAGAAAACGCCATTCACACATTTAAAGAAAAACGAATTAAGAAGCAAACAAAATTTAGCAGCTCTCAGAATTATTGACCTTGTCTGACATTTCTGGCACCTCATGAAAAAACGTACAGCACATTGTGCTCCACACAAAGCCTCAGGCATTGCTGTCAGTGTGGTCTAGTGGTGTGGAAGACTTAGGTGCTGTCCTACTCCAGTTCCGATCCGAGGCATGACTCCAGGTAGCTGATCATCTTCCTGAGGCCTCGGTTTATATTTATGAGCCATCACAACAGCTACCATTTTTAAAGTGTTTTCATAGAATCACTAAGAAAAAGACCTCCAAGATCATCAATTCCAACTAATAACATAATGCCACTGTGCCTAATAAACCATGTCCTGAAGTGCCACATCTACGTGGCTTTTGAACCCTCCCCAGGGATGGAGGCTCCCCCACTGCCTTGGGCAGCCTGTGCCAGGGCTTCACCACTCTTTCAGTAAATAATTTTTCCCTGATATACAATCTAAACCTGCCCTGGTGCAATTTGAGACCATTTCCTCTCATGCTATCACTTGTTACTCAGTTGACGAGACCAGCACCCTCTCTTAGATGTTTTAATCAACATCTAAGAGAATACACCATTAATAACGTGTGTCCTTAGATATGCATTTTAGAATGACAGTAAGCAGCACTGCCTCTTCGAGAGATTTGATCAGTAAAAACTTCATTGACTCACTAAAGAAACCTAAAACTTCTATGTCAGCAAACACTCTTCAGTTGTCATAACAGCACTGTGCTTCAAGATCTGTCCATCATGGTTCGTATTTATGAAAGCCACTCTAGCCACAGCGCAGAACGCCCTGGACAGTGACAACCTTGACACTAATTTCCTGACAGTTCAGCAGAGGGCCCTCTGCTCCCCTTCTCCACTGAGCTAGCGACTGCCGCTGTAGAGAAAGGCTTTGCTGCAAAAGGTGGCATGAGCTCAGCTCCTGGCCATCTGTTCTCATTAAAGATCTGATGCCACTTTTCAAGAGATGTTTGTGCAGCTGACCTGACCAAATTCCCTCCGGATATTGTCTTCTGCCTAAATATCAGCTTGTATCCAATGGAGATGCTCTTTATCCTCACTTCGTCATCCGAAAGCTTGTGCTAAACAACTGGGTCGTGTTAAAGTACCTTTTGGCTTTGAATCCAGAGATATCTATATGCCAAGGATAAATGAATTGACTCCTGTGGTACAGGAGGTTTAGATTCTGGCTAGCAAGCTCTGCAATGCAGGTTTATGCACATGAAGGTTCAGCAGAAGCTGGTGACAGTCTGTGCAGCCAAAGTCTAAAGCAGCAAGGACCTTGTTTGCAGTACTGGGCCACTGGGGACCACGCATTCTGCAGAGACTTTTCAGACCAATCAAAGACTGCCCTTTGATCCTTCCTATGAATTTTATGAACACAAGAATGAAGGAGACGCACAACAGAAAGGTTCCGCTTCACAGCCTTTTTTTTCCAGTCACATTCGGTCAAAGTATGCTTTTAAACCATATGCTTATAGGACTAAAGATTCAGGGGAGGACCCATCTGTAAAATCCAACAGACAGCAAATCAGGATTCAACCCAAGGTGCTCTCAACAGCGAGGCCAGCAAGTATTTCATATAGCTGGGTTATTATCTTCTACGGCTCTCTGGCCTCTTCTGGCTGGAAAACATCGTACAACTTTATTTCAGATTATCTTTGTCCATTAGTTACTAAATCAGTGTTTCATGAAGTGGCTTATGGTCACCAAAAGGACAGAGTGAGGATCAGGGCTACTGCGATATGAGCCATAAGAACACACAGAAAGGCACAGTCCCAGAGTAGGGTATCAAGCGGACCCAGTCCACTTGAGGGATGTATCAAGCAGACAAGACTAGAAAACCAAATTACATATTCACCTTAAATGTACAGTGTAGCATATGAAGTATTTTAAATAATCAAGCTAGCACCCCTGCTGAAGACGGATTGAAAGTGTGGCTATTCCATGCTGTAGGCTATGCGGCAGTTATGATTCACACTAGATGAATACGAAAGCAAAACAGTTTTGGGGCTGCTGCTCTATATTTTGTTGTTTCTGTTTTCTGTTGCCTTCCTTCTGCCTGGCTGCATGGCTACCAGCTCATTAGTACTTCTCAGCTCTCAGGATATTACACTTGAGACGCCTGGCTCTATATTAGCACTGCAGCAAGCACTACAGCTGCATTGGTCTCACGCTTCATTTAAGCTTTGGCTCTCTGCCCTGCAGTGTTACTGCAGGAGCGTAGAGCTTTGTGAGACTGAAGGTTTCCTTTCCCAGCCCTGTCCTTACACTGAATTCACTGCATACAGGTGCAATGCAGGTTTCCTTTACCATATTGCCAGCTCCAAGATATGCTTAGGCTGAAGCCACTTGGTAGAAGAAGCTAATATTCACTTTATCCACACTCCATCCAGTTCCCCTTTTCCTAAGCAACAAGGGAGTGCTGGCACGCTGCACTGAACCTTTTTCCACCTTGCCATCCTATTTACTAAGCAAAACATGGAGGATGCTTTTTATACTCCCTCAATTCCAGCTCCTTTAGCTCAAATTTACATAAGTTTATTTCTATAATACTCATGCAGTGACCCCATCCGTGTTCCCACTGTGCTGAGAACCCAACTGTTGCACCAGCAGCTAAACTTGTTAACATGCAAAACAACTGGGTTGATACAAGCAAAGGCAAAGGAAGAGTACATGCATGGAAACAACAAACCACGGCAACAGCGACATATTCCAATTCTCCCTCCAGGAGAGGATATTAAGGAGGATTTTCTGTACATGCACAGCAATCCTATAAAATCCCCATGCAAAGGTAGATTAAACAATAATTCATATCACCTGGCCTTTATGGAGACACATCAAGCTTTTACAGGGATGAAACAGGCCGTGTTTTACAGAAACGATACTAAAGTATAACACAGTTTAAACAATGCTGATGCTGAGGCCTTAAAGCCACAAGAAACCACCAGCCCTCATAAAAAAACATAATCATAAGAATGGCTATAAAATCCTGAGATTTAAGAACAGTCCTAATATTTACATTGTTTATGCTTTTCTGGCTTATGAGCATCTGGGCTGTACGAGAGAAAAAGATATTTCACCCTTCTTCCTTCTAAGACGACAGGTCAAAAGCTACCAGAGCTCTACAACACTGAAAGCAAGGATTTTAAGAAAAAAAATCCACAATTCTGAGAGTTCTGACTCAAAAAAAGATAATTGACAGTAACATCAACAGCAGATAGAGCCTTTTACTTGAGGTGTGTCATAAAATGGGACTGCAAAAATAGAATCTGTATTAAATGTCGTTCCATCAACTTAGGAAATCGGAATTTGCTGTTGAAAGTCCACACGCCAGAAAAAGAACGCACAACCTAAAAGCAGCACAAATCAATGAGGAGATTAACTGAAACTGCAGCAGCAGCGTCCCCTTTTCATCCCCGGATCAACAGCGAGCTACCCAAAAAAAAAGACATTTCAGTTCTAATACAAAGATCTTTCCTGCACCAAGGTCAGGAATCTGGGGTTCCTCTGCCAACAAAACAAGGAGCGAGCCTTGACATCTATTAGGACAGTTTCTCTGCTGAGGTTTTGTTGGCAAATATACAGGTAAAAGTTACACAATGAGAATAACAGCAGAAGACTTAACACCATGGAGGGCTTTTGCTCAAGTGCAATTCCTTCTCTCTCTTTCGAGGGGTTAAAACAAAGAACCTCAGTGAGGCTGAGCGTTACACCGCAACACAAAGGCAGTCTGATTTCTTCAGACAACTACATTAGTATATCTGCACATTAAACATCCATTTTTTTCAGAGCTCAACCTAGATTTTTTTATCCTAAACCAACCCTCAAGCTTTCAGCAGTCACCAGCTCTGACTCTGCATCAGATTCTGCCTCCAAACCTCTCATCATTCTCAGGGTCTCCTTCTGAATCAATGCACACAGCTGACCTCCGGGCAGTTTAACCAACACCAAAGCCGTGCTTTTCACTCGTCGTCTAGTCATCGCTTCGCAGCATCACGCCAGCAGTCACTTTTTTTCCCCATCGATGGCAACTGCTTACCTGAGTTTTGTGGGTGTTCACCAGCGAGGGCGCAGCAGCCACCATGGAGCTGCTGCGAGGTCTCGGTAAAGGGGTGATCTCTGGCTCAGGTGGCTTCTCTGGCTTCTCCTGCAGCATATGCCTCAGCCTCTGCAGGTAGTACATTAGTGACCACTGCGTGCCCTCCTCGGACCAGTGGGGCTGCAGCAGGCAGCGCAGCACCGCCACATCGAAGTACGTGGCATAGCGGGACTTCTGGCACGGTGGGATCACCAAGGACACCCTGTTTCAAAAAGCAAGAGGAGAAACGTTAGTTATCAAACTCCTTAGCCACAAGATACTCAACTCTCTGAATAAAGAGCTGCTCCACAATGACCCGTCAGGCTTGTATGTTGAACCCATTCTTAATGGTTCACTCAATACTACTGGAAACTAGTTCTCTTCTAGGCGGTCAACCTCAAAAGAGCCAAGGGCGCCCCTAGGAGGCCTAATATTCAGCCTCTCATTATGCCATTTCCACTCATCTGCGGAGATCACACGGACAGACACACAGCTGCACCTGCTTGAGCTGGCAGGGAGGGCTGACACCCTTTGGGACCAAGGCCCTGGCTGAGGAAAGCAGCACTGAAGACACATAAGTGGGTATTTAGCTGTCAGCTCCCTAGAGGACTCAAGTACAACCTCTGCTAAGTGTTTTTTTTTGATAGGGTTGCTTTCTTAAGCTAAGGTTTGAAGATAAGCCTCCAGCATCTGTGCTGAATCCTTTGTTCAGCTGGGAACAGCCAGCCCTGAGCACCCCCTGTTCAGGCACATTTAGGAATGGTTTACACTTGCACTCATCAGGCCTCCCTTAAAAAGGAGCAGGTAGAGCAGCTCAGTCAGTTAACCCTTCAAGACAATTAAATTGATTATTATACAAGCAAAAGTTACTGTTGTGGATGCTCTTTACCAAGGTGTGCTAGAGAAAAGAACCATTTTTAGCCTTCATTTTGATTTTCCTGCCTTTCAGATGCTGTCACTTCCCGAATATCATAGAACTTGGTGCACTCAAAAGCAGGACATCTGCAGTAAGGCTCAGCAATGAGACTCCAGAGATTTCTGATTTCAAAAAGAACGTATTCGTTGTCACAGCCAATCTTATTGCAATAAAATGCCTCTTTTTTTATTATCTGGTTTCATACCATCTCTCTCCCAGCAGAGTACAGCTGGCCTGATCTACCCTCTGTGCAGTCACTAGCTGTTAGGAGACAATCTGTGAGAAGTAAGCAGTGAATGGGAGTAGGAGGAATGAGAATCACATGGCAAAAGGAGGTGTGAAATGCTGGGGGTGGGGCAGGAACGCTGGAGATCTGTCCTTCGATTTGCTTGTGAAGTACACAATGTGAACACTTCCACTCTGTGAACTGAGTACTTGAGTGAATTTTGGATTCTGTAAAAATCAACAGCACTTCCATGAAGTCAGGCATTTGGGAACCACCAGAAGAACATCAAATATGTATTTTTAAAGCCATTTTTATTATCAGCTCTGCTAAACAACATGCAAACAGCATTGGCAGGGCATCCCTATCTCCAGCTGGGTACCATCACGTTGTCAACAGAGGTGTCTAAGGCCAGCAAAGCATTAGAATCATAGAACGGTTTGCGTTGGAAGGGACCTCAAAGATCATCTAATTCCAAACCCCTGCCATGGGCAGGGACACCTCCCACTGGATCAGGGGCTCCAAGCCCCATCCAACCTGGCCTTGAACCCCTCCAGAGATGGGGCAGCCACCACTGCTCTGGGCAACCTGGGCCAGGGCCTTCCCACCGTCATCGTGAAGAACTTCCTCCTTATATCTAGTCTAAATCTTCCCCTCTCCAATTTATAGCCGCGTATGGGCCTGACAAAGGAGAAAGAAGTATGCTGTGGACATCAGCATCAGTTGGAATCACACAAACCTTGCTCCGTATTTCACGCTTGGAAAGGCGGGGGGCAGGTGGCAAATCTGGGCTTGTGTCTCAAACTGAGCCCTGCAGGAGCTGGTGTGCTGCCAGCCTCACGCGCCAACGCTGAAGGCACTTGGCGACCGCAGACCAGCCCGGCCGTGTCAGCATACGTCGCTATATGCAATCTATAGATTCAAAGCTTCTCCCCTAGCGCTGTATCAAAGGTAAAAATGATACAAGTTTGGCGACTTTGAAACCAGCTGCTAAACCTGAAAATCTGAATGAGGGAGGAGAAAACAATGATAAATGGAAATATGCTACATTTTCCCTGAAAAGCTGATGTGAAGGCTGCTTTTGTCACAGTCAAGTCACATAGATGCAGCCTGTAAAAATCCACAAGGATAGCTGGGATGCTCAGAGCATCTCAGCAAAGGAAACAAAGCCCATCACTTCCCTAGCGATAGTGAAGGATGATGCACTCCTCCCTGGTCAATTTGCAGGGCCCAGGTCAGTTCTGAGTCTAAACAGCCTTTCGTGCTGCCCTGTACATGGCACAGGTGAGCCCAGGGCACAACAAAGCCTGGAGCAAGGCATGTTCCCCTTGTGAAATATTTATCCCTGAAATCCTTCCAGCACAGCCTGTTTCCCAGGCAGTGTGTCCGAGGCAGCAGCCGGATCAAGGGCTGAGGCTCTATGTGCTTCACAGGTAAATGGAGAATTTCACTGAGGCAAGCGGGGATAATGAGCCAGCACCAGCCCAACGAGCTCAAGAATCAAAGAATCATAGAATAGTTTGGGTTGAAAGGGACCTTACAGACCATACAGTTCCACCCCTGCCATGGGCAGGGACACCTCCAACTGGATCAGGCTGCCCAAGGCCCATCCAACCTGGCCTTGGACGCCTCCAGGGATGGGGCAGCCACAGCTTCCCTGGGCAACCTGGGCCAGGGCCTCCGCACCCTCATGGTGAAGAAATTCTTCCTTATGTCCAGTCTAACTCTGTCCCTCTCCAGTTTATACCCATCGCCCCTCGTCCTGTCACTCCAAACCTTTGTGAACAGTCCCTCCCCAGCTTTCTTGTAGCCCCTTCAGGTATTGGAAGATCACTATAAAGTCTCCTCGGAGCCTTCTCTTCTCCAGGCTGAAAAAGCCCAATTCTCTCAGCCTGTGCTCATATGGGAGGTCCTCCAGCCCTCGGATCATCTTTGTGGCCCCTCTGGACCCGTTCCAACAGCTCCATCTCCTTCTTATGCTGAGGATTCCAGAACTGGATGCAATCCTCCCGATGAGGTCTAACAAGAGAGGAACAGAGGGGTGGAATCACCTCCTTCAACCTGTTGGCCACACTGCTTTTGACGCAGCCCAGGATACGGTTGGCCTTCTGAGCTGTGAGTGCACATTGACAGCTCATGTTGAGCTTCTCATCAACCAGCACCCCAAGTCCTTCCCTGCAGGGCTGCTCTCAATCACATCATCCCCCATCCTGTATTGCCAAAGCATCTGAGGAACCAGAAATCAAACTCTGTGCTTCATTTAGAAGTTGCCAGTGTCAGTACAACCAGCTCTTGGCTGCCTGTGACTGCAGAGGGTGTGGGAAGGCATCTTTCCTTCCACCCCGGCCCAAGGACAAAGGAATACTGCGGCTCTGGGTAAGCAGAGTAAACAACATTTGTTCCCAGTTGTCTGTTGCTCAGCAACCAAAGCTCCTCGTACAGTCATAACTGATCAATGAGTCCTGCAAATGAGGAGGCATAATGATGCTCTCTTCAAAGCCTGTCTGAAGCTTCATCCCCATAGCAACCACCAGACCCAGCCTGACAAATTGATCACCTGACGCTGTCTTCTTAAAAAGGCTGCTTATTTTTTATGGCTGTGCACTCTCCGAGCAGCAGTGTTCATGCACAGAAAGGCGGTTCTGTCTTCAGCTTCAGCTTTACCGGCTCACATTAACATAAACCAAATAAAGACCCAGAACGGCCAGCAGACTTGATATAAAATCCCTGAGGGAAGCCTCCAGAACCACAGGCGAAAGAGAGCATCAAACCCATTTTTGAGAAATCAGAGCTGTTCCTAGGTTATATCCAGAACCACTCTCTATCCCACATTTCTTCCGTCTCTGTGCTAAAGTCATGGACGGGGCCTTGAGCAGCCTAGTCTAGTGGGAGGTGTCCCTAAGCACAGCAGGGAGTGGAACTGGCTGGGCTTTAAGGTCCCTTCCAGCCCAAACCATTCCATGATTCTACAATATGACGCTTCCCACAGTGATAAACACGAGAACCAAAATTTTCAGAAGGATTTTAAGTGACGTTCCTAAATCCATAGAGACCTAAAAATACAGCTAGGCTTCCCTCCCTCTCCACCCCCCTGAAAACACTCATCAGCTTCATGCACCTCACGGCACTGCCGAGTGTCCAGCGCTCCTGACAATCTGGTTTTATCTTTATCTGCCTAAATCTAGACTAAAATAAGTTAATTAGAGACCTTATAGCGACCTTCCAGTAACTGAAGGGCCTACTAGAAAGCTGGGGAGGGGCTGTTCACAAAGGCGTGTGGTGATAGGATGAGGGGCAATGGGTATAAACTGGAGAGGGGCAGAGTTAGACTGGACATAAGGAGGAATTTCTTCACGATGAGGGTGGGGAAGCCCTGGAACAGGTTGCCCAGGGAAGCTGCGGCTGCCCCATCCCTGGAGGGGTTCAAGGCCAGGCTGGATGGGGCTTGGAGCCCCTGATCCAGTGGGAGGTGTCCCTGCTCATTGCAGGGGAGTTGGAACTGGATGATCTTTGAGGTCCCTTCCAACTCAAACTATTCTATGATTCCATGAATTTATCAGTGCCATGCTGGAAACCCTGAGCTCCGCAGGGCACGCGATGTTATCGTGGCTGGGCTTCTTTGTTAGCCTGTTCCTTCAGGTCAGCAGCCTGAAGCAAGCTGAGCAGAAGGAAGAGAAGGCGTCATGAAGGCAATGGAGAAAGGCTTGCAAAACCCCTTTGCTAAAAGGAAGGAAAATTTGATTAGAAGGAAGCCAGGAAAGACATCAGCTGCCTGAGGCTGAATCCGGCTAACGAGTGTCAAACCTGCAGGCTATTTGTTGCTGTCTTTAATTATAAGAAACCACTATATTAGAAAAGACCAAAGGATCTGTCCCAACAGGCCAGCTAGAGATTTCTCCAGTGAAAGTGGCATTGGATATCAAGCGTCACCACCTTGTTCATAAAACAAATCCAAGATGGGATGAATTAAGAGTTTGAGAATAACATCCAGCACCCTTGGTACGTACAGACAGCAGCAGACCGAAGATAAAGGACTCTGTGTCCTCCACCACTGAGTCACACCAGCCCAACCTTCCACTGAAGGGGTTTGTACCTGGGATGGGCGGTACCTCTCTCCTGAGAGGCTTGGGAGGAGACGCTTCCATCCAAGGAATTGCCACGATGACATGCTGAAATAGTGGCCTTTGGAGGTACCGAATCCGGCTGGGCTGTTTCACAGACCACCTGCAGTCCCTTTGGATAGTTTAATAAAAGGAAATAGGTATGTAAACACATTTATCTCTCCTGTATTAGTTTCCTTACTGGAGTTTGTGCCTAGATGTGACTATTGCCTATATCATAATATCATAGTAATACCATGGAGAAACCGATCCAGCCTGGGGCTCCTCAGTACCAGGCATTGTACAGGCAAAGGGTAAGACAGAGCTCTTGCCCAAGAAAATAGGTAAGATCAAGCTTCCATCACATAAGTCAGGATAAGGCCAAGTTGATCCTGACAACTATACTTGATACCCTTTGGTTCCACTACAGACAAGGTTGGGAGCCCTCAGGAGAACGGCGAAGAGCTGCAGTTTCTGGAGATGGAATACTTTAGGGTGGTAACTGCAACTGCGTTTCAATATCAACATCCCCCCTCCCTCAGCTCCTTGTTCAAGCTCATCTAGCTTTGGCACAGATCTTACCTCAGTACGTCCGCTGTCCAGATTAGGGTTTTCACAAGTCACGCTCTGATTGTTGGTGGGAGAACTTCTCTTAGCTGAGAAGAGAAGCCAAAGGAGGACATTTCAGCAATCACCTCTAATAATAAAATGTATCACTGAAAGGATAAAGCAGAAAACAAAGCCAAACCCCAAGCAGCACCTCTGCACTGCAGACTTCCTAGACATTACCTGCAGCCAGAAAAAGGCCTGTTCTGATATTTGCGCAATGCTTTCAATTGTGTTGTCAACCACATTGTCTACTGAGAACTTCTATTTCATTAAAATGAAATTTGAATATCAATTTAATCCTAAAGCCATTTGGCATCAATCTGTGCGTCCTGGTGCCTTTTATTTTGGAGGTCTTCCTCCTATTTTCCCTTCTATTCAGCTCCTTTTCTAGGTCACAGCTCCCAGAATGCATTACAATTTCCAATTTGACAGATACTTTCATCACAGGGAACACGCGAGTGTCATATGGAAAGTTTGATCAGTGATACTGTAGAAGAACAAAGGCACTGCAAAGATGAGGATGACGGTTCTTGAAATCCCAACACACAGAATCACAGAATCATTTGTTTGGAAAAGACCTTTGAGATCATTGAGTCCAACCGTCCCTGTCCACTGCTAAACCAGATCCCTGAGCACTTTGTCTGCCCGCCTTTTAAACCCCTCCAAGGATGGGGACTCCAGCACCTCTCTGGGCAGCCTCTGCCAGGGTTAGGAACCCTTTCCATGAAGAAATGTTTCCTAATATCCAATCCAAACCTCCCCTGGAGCAAACTGAGGCCATCACAAGCTACTCAGATGCGACTTAGTATCAGGGTGACTCCAAACAAAATATTGCAGAGTTTCTTCACTGTATTTTTTCAATTTGTTATTTGAATTAAAATTTAGGTAAATTTAACTTTTTTGTCCCAATTTGAGACACCAGTGCTAAGATAGAATGTTCCTTGATAACAAGAATCCCATTCTAATTTCTATATCCATTCTGCTGAAATCATACTCAGAATATAACAGTATTTTCATTTCAGACTTACTCCTGAATTTATTCTTTAGGAATCTTCTGACCACACTCCAGACCTACAGATAAAAATTCCAACAACTGAGAAAAACTTGGAGCTAATTCCTTTTGCTAGTTCCGAGGCTGAAGTCCTATTTTTCCACTCTTGGAGTTAAAGCAGAGGAACGAGCAACTCGACATCAAAGATACTTTTAAATAATTGGAAAGACTTTAAGCTATTCAATTCTGGACTGGACCTCTGGGACAAGTTTTCAAAAAAAAATATGAAATACAAAACAAGTTGTTATCAGAAAAATCTGATTCAGTGAAGGGCATTTTCACCACTGTGAAAACCCCAGCTCCATGCTTTTCAGAACGAGCAAGCAATGCTACAGCAAGATACCCAGCACACTTGCAGTTCACTGCCTTGTAGGAATTATGCACAACTCTTGCTTAAAAACATAACTGTTAAAAGTTTTTTTCAGCCCTGAGCCAGACATAAAGGCTTGGAGGGCTCAGCACCCAACTCCAGTCTCATGATGGCTGAAGTACCAAGGAGGAGCAAACCCTTCCAGTACGTGAAAGTGAATTCACAACCGAAGGCTCTTTTGTAGCTTCTTGGAACTGCGTTGTATAATTTCATGACATGGTGAAACTCAAATTTTAGAGAGAAGGACACCCTACAGTGTCCATTCTACTCCACTGTTCGTTCTTGTTCACTGCCAGCCTGGAAAAGCCTTCGCCACACGTCAGGTGGTGCTAGACCTGCCTCTGCCCCTCTTAGCGACTGAGGAAGATTCTGGGGAGACCTTAGAGCAGCTGCCAGTACTTGAACAGGGCTGACAGGAAAGCTGGGGAGGGGCTCTTGATCAGGGAGGGCAGGGACAGGATGAGGAGGAACAGTTTTCAGCAGAAAGAGAGGAGATTGAGATGAGATCTTGGGGAGAAATGTTTTGCTGTGAGGGTGGGGAGGCCCTGGCCCAGGCTGCCCAGAGCAGTGGTGGCTGCCCCATCCCTGGAGGGGTTCAAGGCCAGGTTGGATGGGGCTTGGAGCCTCTTATCCAGTGGGAGGTCTCCCTGCCCATGGCAGGGGGTGGAACTGGACAGGCTTTGAGGTCCCTTCCCACCTAAACCATTCTGTGATTCAATGATTCTAATTATTATGCAAATGTCAGTTGACTCTGAGGGGAAACAATCTGAAACCACTCTCAAAGGTTTGACTGGTTCCTGCAGGATTAACATATTCCTTCAAATATGACAGCTACAGAGTAAGGCAGCATCAGGGAAAGGAAAGTTTTCCCAGCTCTCGGGAGCTACATTCCCACAGCACGGCCACCGACCTGTAATGATGTTCCTGATCGGCTTTACAAGGGCATTGAAGGCAGAAACTTCAGGCTGCCTGTGTTCCCACATAGGCTGCCAAATAACGAGGCCACTGGCCAACCGGAACGTCAGGTCAGACTCCTGGAAAGACAAACAGAGGTTGAGGCACACAAGATCAGACAAAAGAAGGTTGTTTCCAATCTAAAAGGATTATCATGTCTCTCCAGCAGGTGAGGGATACCACAAGCAGTTCAGTGGTCAGTACAGGTGAACCTAGGGGCCACAGGCACAGCTCAGCAGACATTAAAACATATCAAGGATAGCTATAAAAAATAGGGAAATCTCAAAACAAAAATATATGAGGCTTTTTCCAAATGAAATTTCTACGCTAGTTAATGAACACTGTTTTTTTCTAGGACATTAAGCTGTAGAAGAAAAGGGCATTCTTGTGTCAGGAAGCGTCCCCTCTGACCATGTGTAACCACTTTATGCTTAGAATTCAATCTCAGCCTGAGGATTTATATGCCAGGACTTGAACTTTTGCCCCAAAAGAACAGGAACACTAAATATCAAAACATTACTTAGAAACTGAGGAAATGTGAAATGCAATGAATTCTTATGAAACAATAATGTTGCTGTGCAATAATGTTGTTGTTATTATTATCATCATCACTGGTAGTATTTGATGTCAATACAGAGACACTGCTACCACCTACACTCACACCATCACTGTTTTACATACACAATTAGAAGAAATCACATAAATGAGAGTGCACAAGCAAACCTTGGCAGGATAAAGGTGCAGGTAAGCACTTCCTTGACCTAAGTTCAGATCTGCATTAGGAGACATGGATGTTGGTACAGTTCAGCTCTCCCCCACAAGGCAATCAACCATGGGCACAGCAGTTTTGGCAGCATAATTACAACTGCACCACCATCTCCTGTTGACACGGCTCCACATGCCTCTGCGGCTGAAATCAAGGATGCAGGCAGAGCTAAAGGAATGGCAGGAGCTGTCTGCTTGTAGCTCTCCAGCCCTTCCACATCCTACTCTTTGTTAATGTTGTCTTGTCATAATGAGCTCAAAAGACTTGTTATAAGCTAAGCTGGGTTCTAATTACTATTTTTACTAAGGAGCACCTTGCAGGGCTTTCAAGAGTGACAGCAGTAACGTGTTGCAGCTCTCCTTTGCACTGCGAGCTTTTGGTGCGGTGCCAACACAGCATCAATTCTCTAAGTTGTTATGGCACAGAATCATACGCAGCCCCCTGACCCCCTCCAAAACATGGACTTTTCAAATGTTCATCACTACAATATCTCAGATTTTCAAGGTAAGACTGAGATACTGTTATTAATCCCAGCTTGTAAGTGGGAAACTACATCTCAGAAAGATTAATATAAAACAAATGGAGACCTAATCCCTAATAGCCGGGGTCTACCTCCGGTTTAATTCCATTCATTCAAAGGGCAGCCCATATTTGTGTGTGTGGCACTGGGGAGAATTCAGTATTTCTTCCTGTCATAGCCCAGTAGCTCACACAGAAAATGTGGAACAAGTGAACAAGTATGAACAATGCGAGCTAAATAAGTTGAACAATGTTGTACAGGAATTCAGGAGCAGAAGTAGGAGAAGAATCTTGCTCTCCTTTCACCTGCCTTAACCAGAAGATTATCCTTTATCTGCTGTACTTCCTTATCTTCTTCACCTGCTGCAGCATGCAGGGCTGGATTAGAACAGGTAACACCTCCATCATTCCATGACTTTACAGACCTTTCTCAAGCACCTACTCTCCAGCCCGTTTCCCTTCCAAGGACTAGTTGGAAACCTAAAGGACAAACGGCAGCCCTCCAAGGAGACTAAAGACAAAAGGCAGGAGTCAGAGCATGCAGAACACATCTCATCACATCACGCTGCAAAGCTGATTCACTCAGATTCAAGCAAGACCCTGGCAGATAGGAAGCTTGGAGCCTGCTTTCAGCATCGGAGCAAAGGAATGTTCTCTTGCCTCTGCCACTGCCATACTGCCATGTGGATACCACTATCATGCATTCCCAGTAATTAGCATCAGGATGATCAGTAATGACAAGAACAAATCCCAATGGCAGCTCCACGGCAGAATCCTTCAAAAGCTAGCAAGGTTCTTCTGAGCAAATCACTGGAGCAAGCTAAAGCTCACAATCCCTTCTGCAGGTCCCAGAGACTTGACAAGGGCCCCACAAGATCTTTGACACTCCTGAGGGCGGAAAACGGCTCACTTAACATTTATTTCGTTTCATGTCTGCCTGACACTGTGGTGATTGTCACTGGAAGTATTTCTTCCTGATGGCAGTGGTATTCTGCCAGCTCATTAAAGGATTTCCACTGGTCACCCAGTGTGCACTGTAAGCTGAGTTTATTAATAATCACAAAGGCAGAATCGTTCTTTCCCTGCTCAGAAGTGTCTCCACACACGTACCTCACCAGCCCGCCACTTACTTTAATCCTGTGGACAAGGGGAGCAAAGAGGAACACGAAGAGCTCCACTGTGGCCATGGAGTTCTGGAAGAATTTCCTTCTGTTATTCTCCTCCTCATCATTTGTGGCGCTGGGCCGGGGATGTCCTGGTGATCCCTGGTTTTCAGCCTGGTGGATAAAGGCGCTACTGCTCCCTCCCCAGCTAGAGCCTCTGTCTCCTCCAAATCGGTCATTGCTGCAGTCCTGAGGAGCCTCCAGCAGCATCCAGTGAAGAGTGTGAAGAAGCTTTGTTTCAGCTACTCCAAGCTTATCCTGATGTCCTGGATGGAAAAAAATGCATCACAGTATCTCATAAGGTTTCCATGAATGGTACAGTAGAGACTTTAGGAGCCACACAGGAACTGGGCATCCAATGTCCCAATAAACACTTGAAAATTAAAAATCTGCCATTTAAAGTGTCAGCATTCTATTTCATCGTGTTTGAAACCTTCTCATTTACAAATCTCCATTTATTTCACAGCATTTGCAGCTCAGTCCCCAAAACGTCTGTTGCAGGGACACTGAATGCACAGATCTCCTAAAAGATGCCAGCTTGACAGGCTTTTCTCTTTGACTCTATTGAACAGCACATGCCATGAAGCAAATTCCTGCTGAAATCACTGCTAAAATCAGTAAAAGACACGTTAAACAAGTTAGATTTATATCTTATCGTTCTTATTGTCTGACTGACTTATCTGCTGAGAAGAAATGTCTGAATAAAATGAAAAAGAAGAAAAATAAGAAAAAAAGAATCATAGATATTAACAGTACCTACTGCAACTGGGCACTGCACCATGCTTTGAAAGAAAGATGTGTATTCCTTCAAGAAAACCATGTCTGCTAGGTGGTAAGGCTTTAGTTAAAGCTATTTTTATCGTCTCTGGAAAATAACTGGCAAAATATTATTGAACTACGTTGACTCTTCAGCTCCCCAGGCCATTAGCCTCACTGGGGAAGTTCTCACAGGTTGCCCTGCCCTAAGTGAGAACAGATCAAGAAAGGCAATCCGCAGAATGAACTAACTGGGATTCTAGGATTTCAAATATCTTGGCACCTTGAGCATCATTCTGTCATATTTCGATCGATAACTTCAGTAATGGAAAAAAAAGCTCACAGCAGCACTAACCCAGCTTGTTTCGGTTGGAGAGCAGCGTCGCGGTGCAGTGCAGCACATGCGGGAGCGCAGCTTGGACGAGTTCCCAGCGAGAAATGCTCTGGATGGCTTCGGAGAGAGCTGGAGAAAGGCCATGCAGCTTGTTCTCTACAAGAACTCTTTCGAAAGACTAAAAGGAAGAACAAAGGACACTGTACACCTATTTCTCCACATTCCTCCTAGTAGATACAACATTCTCTTTAAAAAACTGCACTCTGTAAGTGTTCAAGACGTAACTAAAGCATACGTAGAAATTTTTTCTGAAAGACACAGGCTGTAACTAGAGCTCACCAGGCGTAAGGACATACTTGGCTAAAAAATGAACAGGTCACTCAATATATTTTCTGTAATGAAAAATAATTAAAGCGAGTATCATATGTACATTATTAAGTGCCGACATCAAGCATCTATTATTAGGCAGTGGAAGGGGCTCTCCAGGGAAGTGGTTGAGTCACCATCCCCTGGAGGTGTTTAAAAGATGGATAGATGAGGTGTTCAAAGATGGTTTAGTAGTGGACAGGTATGGTGGGACTCAATCTCAAAGGTCTTTTCCAACCAAACAGTTCTATGACTCTGTTATTAAGCCAGACTTACAGATGTGTGGGTTATTAATCACAGAACGGTTTGGGTCAGAAGAGATCTTAAAGATCATCCAGTCTCACCTCTGCCATGGGCAGGGACACCTCCCACGGGATCAGGCTGCTCCAAGCCCCATCCAACCTGGCCTTGAATCTCTCCAGGGACAGGGCAGCCACCATTGCTCTGGGCAACCTCGGCCAGGGCCTCTTCACCATCACAGGAAAACATTTTTCCCTAACATCCCATCTCAATCTCCTCTCTTTCAGCTGAACACCATTCCCCTTCACCCTGTCCCAGAGCCCCTCCTCGGCTTTCCTGAAGCCCCTTTCAGCACTGGAAACTCCTCTCAGGTCTCCCTGCATCCTTCTCTTCTCCAGGCTGAACAGCCCCAACTTTCTCAGCCTGTCCTCATACAGGAGGTGCTCCAGCTCTTGGATCATCTTTGAGGCCTCCTCTCCAGACTTGCTCTAACAGATCTATGTCTTTCCTGTGTTGGGGATTTTAATCTGGCATGCCAGTAATCCTGCTGGAAGTCACGGGAGCTAATGAAGCCTGTATTTGTGTCACCCAGATGCTCTTCCAGTTCAGTGTAACATAAAGGGCAACCCATTAAAGGTACATGAGCCTTAGGGAACGTTTTCACACCCTGCCACAAAAAATAATCAGTGCACACAAATTTTGTTGAGCCGTGAGGTAGTGGTTTTGTGAACACTTAAAAGAGCTGATGGCTGCAGCAAGTTCATTATTTCCACCTGAAGCAACACAAAATAAGACTATTTGCCTTTGAAATCCCTAAGGAAGTTCCTTATTGCTAGCTGCTCCAAGCATTTCATTAAGTCCTTCCCCTGACCAGATGCAAAGATCTCATTATAGGTCACAAAAGCAGTTGTATTCCTTCACTGAAGTTCCTAAAGTGAAGAAATACGTTACTGCTAACGCATGTCCTTGCCATATACCAGCTTAGCCTCCCGGCTACCTATTTCTTCAGAAGCTGTTTCACCAATTTCATCAGACACTGGGCCAACAAGTAACTGTTGGCATTCACGACCTAACGGATGCTCCAAATGCCCTCACTCCAGGTTCGCAAAGCTTATCCTTCAACTCCAGTCAGACCGAATTTTCCTTTAAAACTGGGGGGCTAATAAGAACAGACTTAACTAGAAAGAAGAAAAGCAGAAAGGGCAGCGGTGGTAACCTCGCTCTCCTAAATGACCAGCCACCCCCAGGCGTGGCATATGAACCAGGGGTAACGAGCGTTCTTCTGCAGAACCCAGCAGCTGTGCACATTTATTCATAGAATCATAGAATTATTAAGGCTGGAAAAGACCAGTAAGATCATCCAGCCCACTGTGCCTACTAAACCGTGTCCAGAAGTGCCACATCTATACACTTTCTGAACTCCCCCAGGGATGGAGACTCCATCACTATGCTGGGCAGCCTCTGCCAGGGCTTCACCTTTCAGTGAAGAAATGTTTTCTGATACCCAGTTTAAACCTTCCCTGGCACAACTTGAGGCCATTTCCTCTCATTGTTACTCTCTCAGGCCATGGCTACATCCACCAGTTTGGGCAGATACGAGCTCCTCCACTGAGAGGCAGGATGCCCTGGTGGAAGCGCAGTGCCACACCATTGTGGTTTCACCGTATCTCCATCGTGGCTCCTCTCAGGCCTGCACGGTGACAGAGAAACACGTCTATCCATGCTTAAAAACAAAGATAGAAACCCCTCAGTAGCACCGGGCACAGACAAAGAAAAGGGGAGATGGACTGTATGATTCACACAGATGTACTCGAGGGGATTCAGAACTGAGTGTGCTTAGAGAACACTAAGCCTGCAGCACCACAAATTGAACCTGAGGAGATACCGACAGGACCATCAGGGCTGCCAACAAACGTGTGTAGAAAGTCGCACTGTCCACCTACCAGAAACCCTGGTTTCTAGTCAGAAACTCAACAGCCTTCCTTTATGGAGCAACGGCTGAAATTGGAGGGCATTATTTGTAACGTGGACAAAACCACTGGCTTTCCAGGGATGAGCCAAAAAATAAAGTCTCATGGATTAAGTTGTCAGCAAAGTGCGTTTCACAGAATCATGGAATGGTTTGGGTTGGAAGGGACCTCGAAGCTCATCCAGTTCCGCCCCTGCCATGGGCAGGGACACCTCCCACTGGATCAGGGGCTCCAAGCCCCATCCAACCTGGCCTTGAACACCTCCAGGGATGGGGCAGCCACCACTGCTCTGGGCAACCTGGGCCAGGGCCTCCCCACACTCACAGAAGACCATTTCTTCCAAAGATCTCACCTCAATTTCCCCTCTTTCATATTAAAACAGTTCACCCTTGTCCTATCCCTGCACTCCCTGATCAAGAGACCCTCCCAAGCTTTCCTGCAGCCCCTCTCCACACTGGAAGTATCAGCATCAGGATTGGATAACTTGTCTAGCAGAGAAAGGTTGCCTCAAATCACTCATACAGTGATCTGCTGGGGGTAACATCGCCCACAACGGGAAACAGTCTCCTGCCATGCATTCTATCATGGCTCTAAATTGGAGAGGGACAGACTCAGACTAGACATAAGGAGGAATTTCTTCACGATGAGAGTGGGAGGCCCTGTCCCAAGTTGCCCGCGGGAACAGTGGCCGCCCCATCCCTGGGGGTGTTCAAGGCCAGGTTGGATGGGCCTTGGGCAGCCTGATTTAGTGGGAGGTTTCCTTGCCCATGGCAGGGGGGTTGGGTGGAACTGGATGATCTTTAAGGTCCCTTCTAATCCAAACTATTCTATGATTCTATGATTCCTGATATTTATTTTTGTCAAAAGCAGACAGGGTGCCTCTCTTTGTTGCTCCAGGGACACACTCCCACCTCTACTCCTGCACCTACTCTAGGGCTCACTGAAGCCTTCATTCAGCCAAGTCAAGCCCTACTCAAGTCAAAATACAGCTCAGCATAGAGGTAAGAAGGTTCTACCAGGTTAATGAGCTGAATTAGCTCTCTGGGAGGCCTGCCAAGCACCAGTGCTGACCGAGGCTTATCAAAAGGAATTATCTTCTCATCTCCAGTAGAAAAGCCAAACCATAAGCTCACACTCAAGTACAGTGACAAAGCTCTTTGTTTTACAGAGCAAGGGGAGGAAAAAGATTCACTGTGAGCAGCAACACTATTCTGAAGCGTGACGGAAGTCACATTGTTGCCCCCTGGCTTTCCATTCAAGGTCTCACTTGTGGGTACTTCAGTGGCATCAGGGAGAAAGTCCTCCAACAACTGCCTTTGGGAAGCTCTGGCCCACATTCTGCACGCTTCAGAAACTCAAGAGGAAGCCAAGGAGTCTGAAATGATGTCTTTAAATTAGGCTTGTATTCACCTTTTCTGAGCCACATGAAGCTTTTCCTACAGGGTTTGCCACCAGATACCTCTGGTCTTTCCTGCCCTGAGCAGAAAGCTAAATTTATTTCTGTACCCCAATGAAAGATCAGCTTCCAGAACCGCATATGTGAACACAAGCATCTGAGACAGAAGTTGCCACAAAAATGTTAACAGAAAGGCTACCGTATGGCAACGACTGAGTGTCCCTGTGTTCTACGGGCACTGGCTGGTACGGTCATGCATGCAGACGCGCTGTGCACATACGGTCAGCAGGGAATCTTGTTGGCATCAATCCATCCAGCCCAACAAGAACATGCAGTCCTTTGGACAAGTGCTCCCATAAGATTTGGATGGAATTCTCCATAACAACTCACAGCAGCATCTGCCTGCACTACACATTCGAGTTTCAAGGCCCTGGGTTAGCATTCATTCCCGTAGAGCCTCCTCTTTGGTCTGCCATGGTTCTACTCTAACTTTCAGGACCTGCTACACAGAATATACAGACATTAAGACGAAAGACCTAATTTTCATTCTACATGAACCAAGCAAATGCTGCTACAGCTGAGAGGAGTTACATGCTTCAATGAGAAGGCTGAATGCCTCCAGTTAGCTCCCTGTAAGCCAGTCAGAAGAGAGATATCATCAGGCTATGGAGCTGCTGCCTCAGGGCTGCTGCTTGGCTAAGAAAAGTCACCTACTTCCAGCTGGCTTGTCCGGGCCTGCAACACCCCACCTGCCAAAGGAGGATAAAGAACATCTGCCAAGATGGTAGTGAGGGAAGACAGTGTTAGGCCTTGGCTGGAGACAGGGCAGCCCCTTGCAGCCGTGCTCTGTGTGTTCAGCTTCCTCAGGGCCAATTACACAGCATTTTTCCTGTTAGCGTGGTGAGGCCATCTGTTTGCACGGGGAGCGGTGGTCAGCCTTGTCTGGCTGCCTTCCCACTGCTACTGTTCTCCTTCTCCTTTCGTCTCCACCAAGAACTAAAGGGCCCTTGTGACCAGGGTAGCCTGTGCCTCACTTTGCTGCTGGAATGGGAACAGGGAGCTGCCTGAAGAAGCCGAGACAAGCAGTACAGGACAGAGCAGGTTCTGGCTGGGCTTTGCCCTATTTTCCTGTACAGCTTTGCTCAGGTCGCATGAACTTCCCCCACTCTAAGCCCAGAGGAGCTGTACCTGCAGCGAACTGCATAAGGGGGCAAGGGCTCAGCCTGGCCCCCAGCCCCCCTAGACAGCCAGGACCTTGGTAAACTCCGTTCCATCCTCTCAGGAGTGCCAGATGAGCTGCAGGTCTTCTCCAGGGAAGCAGCCCCAGAGGATCTCACTTGGAAGAAAAAACCAAAACCAGTAAGCTAGAAGAGCGGTGCCCAGGGCACTAGTTTAGTAGGCATGGTGGCACCAGGCTGAGGGTTGGACTTTATGATCTTAGAGGTCTTTTCCAATCTTAACAATTCTATGACTCTATAGTTTATGCACAAGAAGAACCCCGGGAGAGACACTGAGAAACTATGCATGCTTCTTGAGCCAGACCTCATCCTTGGAGGGAACCTCCAAGTCTGTGCGAGGTCTTTTGAGTAGGGAACAGGCTCCAGAAAGATCTAAAACATTAATCTAGGAGTTCATAGGACAGGGGATGGTAAGGCTCTGCTGTTTACTAAACACAGTAATAATACAAATATCGACAAGCAATGAAACACAGATGCCAAGTGCTCTATTTACAGAAAAGTCCCATGTCCAAAACCTCAGTTTTCTTCAACCATGTCCACTGGCTCAATAGAACAGATGTGGCCTCTTTTAAAACTTTATTCCATATCTATCCCTTAATCACTCACAACAAAACATTACTATATTTAAAAAAAAAAAACAAAAAAAAACCAAAAAACCAAGCTAAAAAACACAGAAAAGAGGTAAACTTTGAATTTGCAGGATCCTCCAGAAAAAGTTTGGGTTCTTCCATGCCTAATGCAATCCATGGTAAAAGAATTTAAAACATATCCTTGAATCCCTTACCCTCACACAAAATGTGCATCAGCTTTGTACAGCATTCATGTGAGGTCATTTACAGCTTTGACCCCATGCACATCAAGAATGACATTGTGTCAGGGCAGAAGAACTTCAGAATGGGGAGAAGGAAGAACATCAAATCCATCCTAGGCAGTGTAAGACAATGCGGGGGTTGTATTTACCTTCAGATTAGAGGCTATTATTCATAGAGCAATTGAGTGACTGTTCAGGTAAGGAAAAAAAGGCTAGGAAAGGGCCAGGTTTTCCCCTAGTTGTATGGTATAAGGCAAAGCTCAGAGAAGCAATGCGATCTGCTCTTGCAGACCAGATGCTGTGTTCGATGAATCCAGGCCTCCAGCATCTGCTTCCTCCCTGCACAATATGCAGCTAATTCTACCGCAGCAAGTTTAGAGCCAAGAATAACAATAGAATCCTGCACAGCGTTGTGTCATATGCCCTGGAAGGCAGTTAACAGCCTGTAGACACGCCTAGAACGGTTCTGGCTAGAGAATTTTTAAAGGACAGATCATGTAACAGGCACACAGTATTTTTAGGCACACTGGTCAATACACTGGTGGTAGACAACATGATGTTTCAGAAGACGAGCCAACCTGTCAAGCCCCAGAAACCCCATCTCACCCATGCACACAGCACTCAGCTGGATAATACGGAAGGTGTCGATGTGGGCAGACGCTCCCATGCATTGGCAGGCAGAGAAAACCAATGAGCAAAAGAAGGCAGCAGATGCAGCAGCTCAGGCTGCATCCCATCAGCTGCTCAAAACTAAACCCCACGTTTGAAAGCTTTCTACCATGATTTAATACTTATGTTAAGAATTGGAGAAGAATCATGTGCGCCTTCATCCAAGGGCACAAAGTGACTGGACCTTCATGAAGCACGTTTCTCCAGCGCTCCCTTGCCCTTGGCTGAAGCGTGTCATTTATGTTGTCTTGCAATTGGATGGTTGGGGTCTTTTAATGTTTTTTACTCTTGGAGCTGGATGATCATTAAGGCCCCTTCCAATCCAAACCATTCTTTGATTCTGATGTGCATTCATAGAAGGAAAGTGCTTTAGAATCAGCCCCGGAGACATTGAGGAAGACCTGGTGCCAACAGCACAGCATGAAGCAGAGGGAAGTCACAGACGGAGAACGCACAGAGAAGGAAGCTCTGTCCTCTACCCCACAGTAACAGACATCAGCTCTCTGGATTGGCCACAACCTCAGACTACGGCTGCTTCAAGGCACGGCTCCTGCCCACTGCTGAGACTCCTGGTAAAGGTAAGAAGCTCCATTTTCCAGCCTCTGAACAACTATGAACTGTTAATTGTACAACCCAGTGACGATGCTTCTTGCTCCACAGGCCAGAACTGCCTTTCCTTTTACTCCCCAAACACGCTAAGCCAGCAGTCCTCTACCAGTACTTGGTATCTAGCAATAACCCTGAAAAATTTATGGATTTCTTAGAAGAAAACTAGTCAGCAGCAGCCAGGGTTCCTCCAGCTTAATATCTTGTGAGAAGGAAGTCAGAAAATTGCTGCAAAGAGACCTAAGTACTTTAAACTACTAAGATACATGTCCAGACCAAGATTTTCCAGTCTGTCAGGTTTGGCTGCAACTGCTTAATGTACTTTAAATCATCCAAAGATCAAGGAATTCTGAAATTCCCTAGATACCCATCTTGAACTGGCTGCATGCCTTCCCTGTCTCCTCCCTTTTAAGTATTAGAAGGAGGTTTCATTTGAAACGCAGTTTGAAATAAGAGTTGTTAATATGTGTGTAATAACCTCTCTTTAATTAGGCTACTAAGACATGTTTCCCAGTAGAGGAGGTATTTTCACTTTGCACAGCAGTAAACATTGCTTAAAGCTTGTTAGTAAAGTTTAGGTTTTCAACATTTGAAGTCTGAAAGAACTCCAGTAATCACAAACTGAAACGAAATCAATCTCATCTGAAGCACATACACATGATAAACTGCAGGTTTAGGCCCAGACTATGATAGGTCAGTCTGATCACACCATTATTCACTTTATTTAATTAGTAATTAATTCTATTACAAATGTCCAAGGCAATATATTTTTTTTTGTGTCTAGAGGCGCACGATATACAAATTCTCTACATGCAAAAGGTTTCAAACCCTTCATGTGATAAAAGTACAAAATTAAGCTGAACAGACTAAACCCACTAAACCCAGCGAAGCTGCTCTGCCACCATGGTCAGGGCGAGTTCCATGAAAAGTTAGTTACTAATAAGAGTCAAAAAAGTGAAAAATGTACATACCACGCAGGAAGCTTCATACTGTTTCCCCAGTTTGGGTCTTAGAAAAGCACTGAAGAGGAGAGAAAAAGCATTAGAGAATCAGTACATCAAGCATGGATATTGCTTTGTTATTTTTCTCAAGTCAGCAGGTTGGCAAAAGCAAAGAAACTTACTGTAAAGCAAGACAGAGGTCAAAGCCACGCTCAGATACCTGTTGATGACATCTAACAAAGTGCTGTTACCTTTTCGAGAAGACCAAAGTACCCACTGACAGGCCAGAAGAGAGTTAAACCACCCTCAAGAAAGTCATGTTCCCCACAGATAAAATCTTCCATCAGGCGGTTTTCAGCCATTTCACCTCAGTGAAAGGTTTCCAATACATTCTATTTGAAATTAATTAAATATTACTGAACTTTCCCTCGCCTCTATTTTAAAGCAGGGATCTATTCACCAGTTTTGTATTAAGCATTTTCTTCCACAGCTCCTGGTGAGGAAGGCTTAGAATGAAATGCAGCGCTGGACCCTGCAGGTAGAGCACACCCACCCTCTGCTGTCATTCCCCTCCAAAATGGGATCAGAGTTAAATATTAATCCTCAACATAAGAAGAAGATGGAGGTGTTGGAATGGGTCCAGAGAGGGCTAACAAGGATGGTCAGAGGGCTGCAGCATCTCTGCTAGGAGGACAGGCTGAGAGAGTTGGGGTTGCTCAGCGTGGAGAAGAGAAGGCTGTGGGAAGACCTTAGAGCGACTTTCCAGTACTGAAAAGGGCTCCAGGAAAGCTGGGGAGGGATTGTTTACAAAGGCTTGGAGTGATAGGACGAGGGGCAATGGGGATAAACTGGAGAGGGGCAGAGCTAGACTAAACATAAGGAGGAATTTCTTCACCATGAGGGTGGGGAGGCCCTGGAATAGGTTGCCCAGAGCAGTGGTGGCTGTGCCATCCCTGGAGGGGTTCAAGGCCAGGTTGGATGGGGCTTGGAGCCCCTGATCCAGCGGGACGTGTCCCTGCCATGGCAGGGGTGGAACTGGGTGGGCTTTAAGGTTCCTTCCAACCCAAACTATTGTATGATTCTATGATTAAAAAGATTAATCAGGTCAACCTATAACAGCATTAGTTTTTTGTTATTTGGAGGACACCAAAACTGGAATAAAGGGATTTTGTGACTGAGGCCTTCAATTAGAGCCACAACCTTCAAACCTCCCAATCTCCCCTTGTAATGTTTTCAATTTAGAATTCTGCTATGACAGGAGGCAAGACAGGATTCACAAGGGACAGCAAACCCCAGCTGTACGTTCAGCCTGCCCCTCACACATCATTACCCTCCAATCCAATGAAATAAGGTGAGACTTTGACGTCTCTGTTTGCACGCTGACCTCCCAAAGCACAGATCACACTTCTAGAACGGCTGCGAATACAGAGACGAGCAAAGCTGCAAGTACAGCGCAGCACTGAGGGAAGCTGCTTCGGGTCCCAGAGCTCCAGGAGTCCTCTGAAAAGTGGGGGTGAGGGAGGGGGAACGGGACAGGGAGGAGAGGAAAGGTGCAGAGGCACATGGATGGGACGAGAGGGAATGGCCTCAAGCTGTGCCGGGGGAGGTTCAGGTTGGAAAAATTAGGAAAAAACCCAGGAAAATTAGGAAAAAACAGGAAAATTAGGAAAAACCCAGGAAAATTAGGGGGGAAAAAAAAACCAGGAAAATGAGGAAAACAAGAGGAAAATGAGGAAAATATTCTTTACCAAAAGCGTTCTTGGGCACTGGAACAGCTGCCCAGGGTGGTGATGGAGCCCCCATCCCTGAAGGGGTTTAAAGGATGGGTAGGTGAGGTGCTTTGGGATCGGATTTATCAGCGGACAGGTACTTTTGGGCTGGATCTCAAGGATGTTTTCCAACCTAAAGGATTCTCTTAAGTCAAAGGAAGCGGCTGCCTGGGAGTGCTGCTGGGGGGTGCTGCCCCCAGCCCTCCCCCTACGCCGGACACCCACCGCTCGCTCGGGATCGAGTGCAAAGACCACAAACACCTCCTTCCACGCTGCATTGACCGCCCCCCCCCCCCCCTCCTTCCCAGCACCCGCGGAGCGCCCGCGCCCCCCTGCCCTGTTGCAGCCGCATCCCAAGCCCCGGGGCTGGCTGCTCTCACCTGGTCTGCCTCCAGAGGAAGGTCTGGATGGGCAGAGGGATGCCACGGCCGCTCTCCTGCTCCTGCCCCTCCGAGCTCTTCCTTTTCACCATGATGCTCGACGGACAGCGGCTGCCGCCAGCCAAACCTAGCGGAGGAACCGGCCGGGATCTCCCATGGCTGCCTCTCCGCAACTCCTCACCCTCCTCCCTTCATCCTCTGCAGCCCACCCCTCTTCCCCTCCTTCCCCTCCGCCTCCCCGGTGCAAAATGGCTGCAGGAGGCAGGGAGGGAATTCGGGGAGCGAAGATGTCCGCGTCCCTCCGCTCCACTCCCCCCGCCACCCCACCCGCTTTCAGCACCTCCCTCTGTGGACAGCGCCCAGCGCCCGGACCGCGCGGGGCGCCGCCGCCCCTGGGATTGTGGCGGGAAAGGGGGCTTGGATGGGACTGGGAATGGGGGCGGGAATGGGACTGGGAATGGGGACGGGAATGGGACTGGGAATGGGGACGGGAAGGGGGTCCAGGGGCGGCCCCGTCCCACCTGCGGAGCTCCCAGCGCCCGGGAAAGGGTCCAGGAAGGGAGGGCTGCAGGAAGGGTCAGAGAAGGGCCCAAGAATGGACCGGGAAAGGGCTCAGGAAAGGTCTGGGAAGGGATCCAGGAATGGACCAGGAAAGGGCTCAGGAAGGGTCAGGGAAGAGATCCAGGAAAGGGACCAGGAATGGGTCTGAGAGGAAGCATGGGAAAGGGAACAGGGAAAGGACACCAGGAAAGAGGCTTAGGAAGGGTCCCAGAAGGAGCGTGGGAAAGGGTTTGGGAAGGGGTTTGGGAAAGGGGCTTGGGAAATGGAGAGCAAGAAAGGCTCTGCAATGGAGTGCAGGAAAGGACTGGGGAAAGGGTCTGAGAAGGGGTGCAGAAAGAGTCCGCGAAGGGACTGGGAATGAACTGGGAAAAGGACTGGAAAGGGGTGCAGGAGGAGCCTGGGGAAAAGTCCAGGAAAGGTCTGTGGAAGGGTCTGGGAAGGAGTTGGGAAAGGGTCTGAGGAAAGGTCTGGAAAGGGGTCTGAGGAAGGGTCTGGAAAGGGGCCCCGAAAGAGGCGTGGGAAAGGCTTTGGGAAGGAGTCCCAGAAAGGGACTGGGAAGGAGTATGGGAAAAGGTGAGGGAAAGGGCCCTAGAAGGGTCTGGGGGAGGGTCTGGGAATGAACCAGGAAAGGGTCTGAGAAGGGGTGCAGGAAAAGTTCAGGAAGAGATTGGGAAAAGGTCCAGGAACAGACTGGGAGAGGGTCTGGGAAAGGATGCAGGAAGAGTTCAGGGAAATATCTGTGGAGGGGCTGGCAAGGAATCTGGGAAGGGGTGCAGGAAAGGTCCAGGAAAGGACCCAGGAAGGCTCTGGGAAGGGGTGCAGGAAGGGTCTGGGAAAGGTCCAGGCAAGGGCCCAGGAAGGCTCTGGGAAGGGGCGCAGGGTGGCCCACTGCCACCGACCCCGCAGCCACAGGGCTCCCGCTGCTCCTCTCCCTCGGGAAGGGTCAGGGCCTCGCCAATCCACAGAAGTTCAATCAGGCCACTCCTGCAGAACTGATGGAGACTGACCAAGCCCCACACCCACAGAGGGGCTTTTCCAGGTGCTGGGGAGCTCATTGGCAGTAGACAAGACCCAGTTCTCCTCCTTGGATCTGCTAAGGAGCCTCAACGCATCTGACGCAGCACAGAGCAAGGCTGTTAAACGTGGAGATAGTTGTTTATCTCAAGGGTGGGGAGAGAAGGGAAGCAAGTAAGGAACCCCCGGTCAGAGGCAGTCCTAGAGAGCGGGTTTGGAAGCTCCTTGGCAGCTCTTCACTGAGCCTTCAAAGGGGAATCCAGAAGCCCTCTCTTCAGCCAGAACAGGAGTGGGTGTGGAGCACAAAGGAGGCAACTCCTCATCCATCAGTGTTAACTGTCGCTCAGAACACAGGACAATACACCAACACATCCACCTGGATCTCCCTTACATCCTAGGGGGACTCTCTGCGAGAAACAGACAGCTTTGAAGGACAGTGTTATTCTCCTCACTCTTTCTTTGTGCATAGCCGGTACCTTTCCCTGTCGCACCGCCGTGCGCAGGTGGAGCTCGGGCATCCCAAGGGACACTGAGAGGAAACTCCATAGCTACTGCTTTCTAATCATCACAAATGGAACTGCAAATTGCAGTTCTACTCCAACTTGCCATTTTGAGTCCAAGTGTCCTGAAAATTCACCTGTGCCCTGCTCACTAGGCTATGCTGGCATCTTGGGCTGGCACAGAAACACGTCTGCCTGCAGAAAAGGTCCACATTAGTGCAGTCACTCCTCTCAGGGTGCAGGTGTGTGGAAGAGCAGAGATGGCCTCATTAGCTCTGTGGTTCTCTCCCAGCCCACCCAAGTGCTCGGGCACAAAAGATGCCCATGACACTATTTCTCCGTTTCTTCTCTTACTGCATGCAGCATCAGTCTGACATTCCTCCAAATCGCATAATCACTGCTTCATTCATCGCATGACTGTGTTTACACAGCCTTCACAGCAGGATTCACTCCTGATCCAGCAACAGTCAAAGATGGCAGCGTGACACAGGGGCGAAAATGAGCACTCCCACTCCAGGAGTGCCCAGACCAGGCAACTGCTCTGAACCTCACTGTTTTGCACTTCTTTTTGTGCTGATGCTCTCCAAGAGCGCCCAGCCTCAGTCCCTGCCACACACACTCCCAAGTATCCATGCCTTTCATTTATCTGTTATTCTCTTTGCCCAGAATGACACAGAATCCAAACTCTCAGGAGTATCTGGAGCCGTTCATGTTGTGCAGCAGCCTCTCCAAGAGCAAAGCTGTAATCAGCTTCTACCTGTACATCCCAGGGCAGAGAACAAAGGTATTGTTTGGCACAATCCTGAGAGCTCAGTCTGCCCTGAGCTGCCAGCAGGCTTCTGTCCTGCTGAAAGGATCCTTTCTGTCTCTTGGGACACCTGCTCATGGAAGGTCAGCACTGACAGATGCCACTCACTTTACCCTTTCTCATAAAGGTCTGTCAGGTAGAAGTAAGTTATTTCTTAATTTCTCCACTTCTCTTTGGACCTCGTTTAGCTCTACACTAGAACACAGCAAGAGCATCAGCAGAGAGGGGGCCCAGAGGGCTGTTTCTTTGCCAGTGTGGGATATGCTGACATTTACATCATGTAAAGAGTCAAAGGCTGCTGTTTCAGCCTGACAACAGCGTACATGCTGTTTGCACTCTCAGGAACTACACAAGATAGAAGTAAAGAAGAGCTTAAAAACAAGGGCCTGATTCTCTCCTTCCCAGGTGTTTTGTGAAAATTGAAGAAACCTAGGAAAGATCAGGCTTTTCTCTGAGGGCTTTTTAACTCATCATGAAAACGTTTCACAGAATCATAGAATCGTTTGGGTTGGAAGGGACCTTAAAGATCATCCAATTCCAACACTCCTGTGATGGGCAGGGACACCTCCCATTGGATCAGGGCCTCCAAGCCCCATCCAACCTGGCCTTTCAGCTGAGGTTCTTCAGAAGTCTTTTTCACAGCTCTTCTCGCCAGCCCTGTTCAAACACAACTATGTATTCAGAAATAAGGGTAAATGCAATGAACCCCTAAAACCACACGATGAACCCCTAGAACTACACAGCGAACCCCTAAAACTACACAGCGAACCCCTAAAACTACCAGGTTTGTGCTGTTGCTACATGAATCTGGGCACGGGCAGGCTGGAGTCCAGCTGGATCAGAGTCCCTAAGGACAATCAGATATTTAATCCCTGGGCCACATTGAGATGGAGGCAGCAGAAGGGGCAGAGCCCTCGTACATCAGAGAATCCTGCTCTGAAACAGAGCAGAAACACAGATCCTCCACAGCCACCGCAGAAAGAGTCACTGCTTTTGTGTAGCGTTCAAGCAATAAATCATCTTGACATTTAAATGTTATTAAATACATAACAGCAGTAGGCTATGCTCCAATTAGATAAGGCAGGGAGAGATGGAACAAAGTCCTAGAGATGACATGGGGGTAGGGTGTCTCTGGACAAGATGGGAAGAAAAATCGAGCTTTCACTGTCAGAGTATCCCACCACCCCTTGGATCAGGGCTATCCAAGCTCTGAGATGACTGCTTTGGTAGTAGCTATAGAACTTTTACTTCCTTCTAGGGGAAAAAAAGGCAACAAAACTCCTCCCCCAAATCCCACCCAAATACCTTTTCCACCTTCATCCCAGAGAAGGAAGAACTAAGTGAACAAACACATCTTCCTCTCCATTGCTTTGAAGCTGAGAACTGCCTCCTCCGCAAGGATCTCCCAGTAAAAGGGAACTCGCTCAAGCCAGGGTTGGAGCCCCTCCACCAGGGCCACGCTATCTGCTACCTGCAAGCAGCAGCTGGGATTTGTGTGGCGAAACACCTCTGGGTGACCAGCATTCCACCTGCCACTCTCATCGGATCCATTTCTGGGAATCACCCACCTGATTTTTCCACCACATTCCTGTAAAAGGCGAGGAAGTGCGTGAGCAGGCACAGCGTGGACAGGTCCTCCGCACATCCAGCGAACACTGCATGGGGTTCCTGGGCTCCCCGCACTTCCACGAGCACTGGAGTTAATCAAGATGTTACTCACAGCTCGTACTCACCTCAGTGCTCCCACATCACAATCTGTGAGCAAATTAGAACATACCTCACCGACCACATGCTGCTAATGAGGCTTAACAACTGTAGAAATACCACCTCTCCTTCACTCTGAAAGGATGAAACAGCGATCGCCAGCTGTCCCCAACCACTGGTCTACCTGGGAATGCTTAAATCAAGATTCACCCTTTTGTTCTCAGCCTCTCAATCCTTTTCCTTTTAGCAGATGATGCATTAGTTCTGCCTTGTGCCTAAGCACCCTTAGGAGGGTGCTCCTAATGGATAATTAACAGCATTTAATTGTTCCTCCAGGTAGTTTGACTGCATTTATTTATGAATATAGCAGGATTATGTGAAAAGCTTGGGCTGAGACACTTCAGGCAGTCTGCTCAGCTGTATTTCCCTCCTACTGCTCAGGCTCCCACACATGTTCAGAGGATTCTCCTTCTGTTACTAAGTCCTGATGCTGCTACCCCACTACAGAATAAGCCGCACTCAGGCAGCAGGGATGGGGCAACCACCACTGCTCTGGGCAACCTGGGCCAGGGCCTCCCCACCCTCACACAGAAACATTTCTTCCTGAGATCCCATCTCAATCTCCCCTCTTTCAGCTGAAAACTGTTCCCCCTCATCCTGTCCCTGCCCTCCCTGATCAAGAGCCCCTCCCCAGCTTTCCTGGAGCCCCTTTCAGCACTCTAAGCTGCTCTACATTCTCCCTGCAGCCTTCTGTTCTGCAGGCTGAACAACCCCAACTCTCTCAGCCTGTCCTCGTACGGGAGGTGCTCCAGCCCTCACATGATCTCCGTGGCCTCCTCTGGACTCATTCCAACAGCTCCATGTCATTCCTGTGCTGAGGACTCCAGAATTGGACACAGGGCTCCAGGTGGGGTCTCACAAGAGCAGAGCAGAGCAGAGGGGCAGAATGCCCTCCCTCATTCTTTTGGTCCCATTTCTTTGGATGCAGCTCACTTCTTTCGATCTGCCTGGACTTCTCCTGGCAGCTCAACACCAGCAGGTGTATGATGCTGTTTCCCCACACAGGGCAGCAATGCGCAGTGGCTGAAAGCAGGAATGCAGAAGGGATCCCAAACAGTGCAAACCGACACAAGCAATTAGATGACAAGCGATTTTATTTTGCAAAACAATCACTATACAGCAACAAATACAATTGCAAATCGGATTGAAAAACATGAACTACCTACCACCAGCCATTCAAGAAATGCCTCTTTTATGGTAACAGGCTCTAGAATTATCAGAATAAACACAGGTTTGTAACAGCAGACGGTATTCCTTGACATCCCAGCATACAGCATGTTTATTTGTTGGCTTTTTCTCTTTGCTAAAGTTGAAGTGGCTTTTATACACTTGACTTTTCCAAGTGTGAACCTAATTTACCTTCCTGCAGTGGGAATCGCTAGAGTTGCAGAGGGAGTTGCGTTAGCAATCTGACTAGTGAGTGCACTCGACACACACCGAGGCTAGAAATCTACCTGCGTCGGTTTTCATAGCACACAAGATCTACTCTTCAAGGCTTCTGCCTTTGAAGGGACGTTTGTACTTGGGTTTCAAGCAGTATTTGGTCCAGCATGGAAAAAACTTCTGCTCACGTGTGGGGGTCCACACAGGCTGCCTCCCGACTCCCTTTGGGTCGTGTACGTAGGCAAACTCGGCTTTGTAAGCAGTCATGATGAGGTTACTACTGTACCTTAGCAGAGCGTCGAATGGACAACACCATTTACTGCTGTACAGTGAAAACAGAGCCCTCGTGGGCACACGATTTCCCTCATCGGAATGAGTTTTTCCTTTCCCGTTGCTGGACAGAGGTTTGCTCAGCTTTGTTTTCTTTACGCTTGTGGTTACATAGAAACAGCACTCTGCGGATGGGGCAGGAGCACTTTTTCTTTTGCCTCTACAACTTGATGGGTTATTAATCTGGGGCTCTCCCCTAGCTATCCAAAGAAGGTTTCACCATTCCTTTCGTCTGGATTAGCTCTGCTTTGTTACAGAATTGGGTCTCAGGCACCCAACAAACCTGCTGGCTCAACACGCCTGTGGAAAAGAAACACAACAGATGCAGTTTCCAGGGAGCTGGCTCTATCGGTTTGAGTGGGCATTACATATTTACAAACCCGTCGTTTTTAAAACCAACACTCTTCTTGAGAAGTTAAGATTAATATGAGCTTTTTCAGTGAACATCTAGAGTCATGTAACGTAACTTAGTTATTTAGTTATTTATTTAACAGCACAAAACTCTTTGATTTCTTTTCATCTAAGTCCACAGCGTTCTAGGATACTTTCTATGGAAGGATGATTACAGTTACAAAGGTCTGCTTGAATCAAGACAAGAAAGCTCATTTTAATGCATGAAATAAATGACTTGGTGTGTTACGCCACTCTAACTTTGGACTTGTAAGTGGGTTAACTAAGCTTCGCTTTCTGGAGTATCTCTCAATTTTAAAAGCAGAATAAAAAAACCCGATTCCCAGGTTAACACCATTCTCCCTCACTGGCGTTCAGCTCTGGAAAAGTCGAGGGTCAGCACAACCACAGACTCTCTCCCACATTGGCAAGAGGCATAAAAAAGCCCCATCGCAAGGCTAATTTGTATTAATTAATAGTAGGATCGGAGCAACATGTTATAAATACCATTTGGGTTTTTTTTCTTTGTCTGGAAAAACGTGAAGAGGCTTTTAATGCACCTCACTTGACACTGTTTCTGTGGGAATCCTTAGGATTGCTCTAAGCAAGAACCTAACAAATACAAGGCAGAAACCAGAATCCTCCTGATGCACTTAGCACGGTCCTAAACTCTCTGTCCTTTATATAAAACAACCAGCTTACAAACAGAATTAGCTACTTGATGTGTGAAAAAGCTTTTTGCAGAGCTGAAATGTCACATGTGGGGCTGGTAGGAGCTCATCTTCTGTAGAAGTTTGAGATGTGACCGTTTTGTTTTGTTTGTACGGCCGTGACAGCTCAGCCAAAATCCCCCTTTGGTCCATGAATATTTACTGTCCGGTGCCTGCATTTACTACTGGAATTCAACGATGGGGAGACCCTGCGCTATTAATGATTAGAATCTTTCTCTGCAGACATAAAAACCTTCCCTACGAGTCTTCTCCGCTCAAACGCCACCAGGCACGCGCGCACACACAAATTAAGAGGAAAAAGAACAGATCAAAAGCTTCCAACGTGCAACGTTAACCTAACACACGTATCAAGTATAGCTCAGCTGACAGTGCAAAGTTCAGTTCGGAGACTGCAAATGCAAAAGATCAGAGAATCCGCAAGGGTGTAAAACTGGTCCTTCCATAACATCTACTATACATATAGAATCAGCAGATTGTGATCCACTGACGAACAACGTTCCCGCATCACCTGCAGTGCTCGCCTAGTGTCCGTAAGTGCCGGAGCTCTCACAGGTGACTCCGGTGGATCGGGGGTTTGTGCCTCTCTGCCCTTTAGCTTTTATGAGCACTTCAACCCTTTTATAGTCAATACAATCCCACTTTGCTCAGATTTTAAGACGCCCTATTGACAGATGAATCGCTTACGGCAACCCAGTCTGGGGAGCTCATTTTGTTTACTCACGTACTAGAATTTACAGGCACCTCTTGTTTAGCGCTGTTAACCAAGTGCCTGTGCGTATACGTACGACAGCACTGAAGGAGTGGTAATGACATCTTAGTACTTTTTTTTCTGTGTTTCAACTTTAGCAAAAGAAAAAAAAATAAATAAATCGAACATTCACTGCTACTACAGGAGTTTGGACAAAAAAAAAGAAGAAAGAAAAAGAAAGAAAACAGAAAAAAAAAAAGCCAAAACCAAATCATTGTGGATTTCTTTACAAATCCAGACTCCAAACTCTGTCACCTTTGGAGACCCTTTCGCAAATGTCTGGACCCCACAAAAATCATACCTTTGTGAAGAAAGGGAGGAGAGGGGAGGGAACCTTTTTTTAGCATCACAGAAGAGACTTGCATCTGGCACTAAAACAGGGTCACGGCTTTTAGTTGGTACAGAAAGCAACTTCATGCTAAGGTTTTCATCTTTTTTAAATGTAGTCTTATGAATAGGGAAAAAAAAAACCCTGCTAACATCTACTTTTACATACCTAAAACTGCAACACCAAAGGGTGCAAGAGACACAGATACTGTGAATAAAGAAGTAGAATATTCAAGTATATGAGGAGGGCGTATCACAAATGGCCACAGAGAAATATATATATCTATAATACTGTATCAAACAGATGGAAAGGAGGTGAAACCGGTGGCGTGTACACAAATCTAGCCGCTTAACCAACTTTCTAATCAGACACAAGTCCATTGGGGTGGAAGTGCTTGCTTGCGACAGCTTTTATACATCACTTCCCCAAGCACGGTTCCAATGTTCTCAACTACTACTTTTAGTTATGAGTTAAATAATTTATTGGCTTTTCAGCTATACACTGACTGAAACCAGGTCCAAAAAAATGTTAATAACTTAATTCGACTTTTGTTCTACTTGTTTATACAAAATAACACTTTGTTTTTACTTAAACTTGAATTTCTCTATGTGCCCTTCCTTCTGGTAAGCAGACTGTTAATTTAACCTGGAATAACTTACAATGGGCAACGTTTCAGGTTTTATTTCCCCATCTATCAACAGAACAGTGAAATGAGCAAGAGCAAACAGTGCCAAGAGCTCATGCCTAAATATTATTACTTCATACAATGCAAAATGAGCAAATTCATAAGCCCTGCTTAGCCAGGGCTGCCGTGACGTCTTCAGCGAGGGTAGCAAGCTGGGGCGATTCGAGCAGGTTGATGCTTCCAGAGGAGGAGACGTTGCTGAGTCTGCGTGGTGAGGCCACGCTGGACCTACCTGGGGACTGCGTGATGATCTCAGCCCCGTGATCAACGCGGGCTTTAGCGTGCTCTCGGAAGTTTAGCTTCTGGCTGTCGATCTGCACCACGAAAGCAAAGCATTGACACATTATATAGTCACCACGTTATCTCATTAGAGGTCATCATTTGGGTCTCATTTTGATCACTTTTGAGAACTTTTACAAGGATTGAAGCTTCTTCGCTCTTAGAATAACTAAGATTGAAGATCTTTTCCCTCTGTCACAGTCTCTTCCTATTTCTGTCTCTGACGGACGCCTTACTGAGCAGAACCATTGCTCTTCACTGTGTGAAATTAAGAACCATTTTAGGGGCGCTGTAACCCGTCTCTGAAATCTGGTTTTTCAAACGCTTGCGGAGTGATTTTATTTTCAAGATGCCTTCCTCCTCTTTCACAAAGCAGTTCCGATCCCTTGGGATACCCACACTATGACCCTATCAGAGCACTCCTGTGCTCTACAGCTGTCCCACACGGGGTTTATCTGCAGGAACAAAGCCACTGCACAAATTACAAATTAACGATTCACCCTCAGCTTAGATGTGGGTGAGAGACTGGTCATTCCCAATTCCCCAGGGAGCAAACGGCACGTGAGGAAAAACAGATGTTTCCTACTCAATTCAGAGCCATTGCTGAGTTCACAGCGCTAATAATTTCACTGAGCCAGGGGCAGCGTGACAGCCTTTTCTCTGACAGCCATCCCCTTACCTTGACGTTACCACCGCCAGGGACGTGGTGGGCATTTTCCAGCGAACCAACTTTAGCCTGAGCTTTCTCTTTGAAATCCAGTTTCACGCTCTCAATTTTCACACGCCCACCTCCTGCAAAGAAAGAGGAAACACAGATGGAGAGGCTGGAATGGCTCAGGAGCAAGTCTGACCTGAGGCACGCGGGTACACTCACATTACTTCCTTTTGAGATCTCACAGTTTTAGGGAAGCACAGAACACCCTGGTGCCTGTTCAGTAAAATATGAACACTTCAAGAGATATTGAAACCGCAAGTGTGTGCTGCAGTTCTGGTGGTTTTCAAGGGATTTGAGCAGATGTTTAAGTATTTTGCTGACTTCAGTTTGCATTTCAGTATCTTATCAAACTGACATTAATCCACAGCAGCATTTGTCTGCATCACATCTCTATGTTACGTGGTCTCATATGTTTACAGAATCACAGAACGGTTTGGGTGGAAAGGGACCTCAAAGCCCATCCAGTCCCACCCCGTGCCATGGGCAGGGACACCTCCCACTGGATCAGGGGCTCCAAACCCCATCCAACCTGGCCTGGAACCCCTCCAGGGATGGGGCAGCCACCACTGCTCTGGGCAACCTGTTTATGTCATTACATACTTAGTTAAAAATAGTATTTTTATTACCAAAGTGTATTTACTGCCCCTTGGACTATAAAATAAAACAGCATCAGCCATGATTTCCCCTTCACACAACAGGATTAGGTCTCTGCTTTGCCCCACGTCCCAGAAACTCCTACCATACCTGGCTTGTGGTGGATATTCTTGAGTGAGCCACACTTGGAAGTTACATGACTCAAGTCGATCTTCTTGGTTACGATTTGTACCTGTTGGAAGCACAAATACACAAATTACAGGAATGAAAAGAAGCAAATAAATCAAAAGCAAAGCCCTGCAGAGGAAGAGGCCAAGTCTCTACAAACCACTGGAAAGGAGAGATGGTTAGTAGAAAACAGACCATGCCACAGAAGAGGAAACACCTGGATTAATACCCAGATTAATACAGCAAGCTTCCTGCCCACCTGGGGAAACGACAGTGCTGGGTTAAGCTTATACTATTAGCAAAAAGAAGAGGGGGGCAAAGCAGATCAGCCTGTGGGTTCTGAGCCTCCTCTCGGAGTGGATGCTCCGAAGCCCTGCATCAGGACCCATCCCATTTACTTCTGCTCTTGCCTGTGCATCCTGGCCGCTGGGAATGTCTTGGTGACTGACTTTTTGCCCTCCTCCCATCCATTTCATATTTTTCTGCATCGAAATACGGTAGGCATTTCAGCTCAATCCACTATGGAGGGGCTGATGGATCTCCTGCAGCTGTACCTGAGCTGGTGTTCAGCCAGCTGGCTCAGTGGTGCTCACCAGTGGCAGTGGCAGCATTAGTCCCCTCTGTCCTGCTCCTGCTCCATGCCCTGCTTCCAGACGTGTTGCCATGGCTCTGGTGAGCCCCAAACAGCCACAGAGCGACAAATCCTGCCTCACCACGCTCCCAACGAGCTCCCAGGCACAGCCCACGATCACAGCGACTGTATTATCAGGTCTAAAGAAGCTGCAGCCCCTCCAGGCCAGAAAAGAGCTCAAGGATAGCTGCGATGCCACTGGATCGCTCCCATCACCAGCAAGGACTCAAGCCAGCACTGGTGGCTGTAGGGAATCTGTTTGGATCAGACATGCCTACACTAGCTCTTCCATCCCATCATTTCCATCAGAGGGGCCAGGGCTGCCTCAAGTGACTGCTAGAAGTGACGGGTGTCTGGTCAAACCCTGAGCAACCTCAGTTTGTGGAACGGGAATAATGCTGTGGCGTCAGCACTCAGCACGCTGGCTGATCCTACCCTCTCTCAGAGCTCTCTTTGTCTCCACCTTTCGCTTTTCTTCTTCCTCCTCTCAGGACTGTCGCACTGGGAGATGCCCAGCTGGGAGGCTGGAGTCTCATTGGGAGCTGCAGGCTGGGAATCACTCTCTGGGTCTGCTCCCATGAAAGGCACTGAGCCATTTCAGCTCACGCTGGACTCTACTGTCCGCACCCTTGGGCGTTCAGAGCTAACCCTTCTTTCCTCATTTCCTTTTCCAAGTTCTGGAAACAGCAGCGAGAAGGAAAGCAGAGCTCAGAGGAAGGGAGACAGAGGGGGCTGGCTGTGCGAGCTGGGTCACCACAGCGGAGATGCCTGTTCACAGGCTGTCTGGACTACTTACATTTCCTCCCCCCGCGGAATGTTTGATGTTATCTCTGGAACCACACCGGGACTGAATATCGCTAAAATCGATCTTCTTGTTTAAAATCCTAACCTAAAAGGAATCGGAGGTAACTTACTATAAGCCATACAACACACAGCACCGGGGGACAGAGCACAGGAGCCAGGGTCATCCTTCCTCCTTCAGTGACTCCTTTTGACACTTGTATTGAAATGTGAGAAAGCAAACCATGCCAATATATGCCAGTACCAGGCTGTTTTTTCTTCTACCTCATGAAGTGGTGGTGAAACACAAAGGGGAATGGTTTTATAATGAAAAATACCGGACGTGGCTTTTATCTGAAAAGCTCAAAGAACTCCTTGCTTCCCTATACTTGCTAGTCCTTGGATAGCCTGTCCTAGGCTCTTTAGGGTGATTTTTCCTCAGCTGGCCACAAGGAGAAGATGGAACCCCTCCTTCCCACAGCTCAGCGCTCTAGACTTGGATGCAGAAAGTCCAGACCCAGCCAGTTCAGATGTGGGTTGTAATCCTGAGGTATTTCGCTCCTCTTTCTGCCATGCAGCCAGAACAACAGCTGCATCCATGCAAAAGACCTGTGAAAGACGGCTGACAAAATAATTAAACTGAAATCAGAGCTCTTTATTGCCCACTTTCTCTTTACTGCCATTAACTGCAGGGCAATACAGAACACAACGGCACCTGCAGACCTACAGCTTCTTACCACTTCAGGAACACAAGGTGGCTGCAAACCTGAAGTGCTCAGTGGGAGGAAGAACCACCCTGCACAGGTTCCGCTTCCTGGCTTCAGGTCCCCAAAACTGCCTCAGGCTCCCCAATAAATCTCAGACAATTCATTCCCTCTGTGCCTCACCTCTCTGCACGAGGAAAACCCTTAGAATCACAGAACCATTAAGGTCAGAAAAGCCCTCTAAGCTCATGCAGTCCAACCATCAGCCCAACTCCACCGTCCTGAAAAACACATGTCCCCAAGTGCTATGTTTGCACACTTTTTGAACCCCTCCAGGGATGGAGACTCCCCCACTGCCCCGGGCAGCCTCTGCCAGTGTTAACTGCTCTATTCGTGAAGACATTTTTCCTAATACCCAATCTAATCCTGGCCCTCAAGGCCATTTCCTCTCATCCCTTGCCGGGCTATCCAGTTTTGCAGCTCTTAGCTCCTGCAGTGGAGATAACATCACAATTTAGATAATGAATTAAATCTTCTGGTGCTGAGCACCTGGAGCGCACTCTCAATTTAAGTTTACTACTCCAAGAAGAAAGGCTGAGGGCCACACTTTGCAGCTAACATGAAGAATTACTTAGAATCCTAGAATGGCTTTGGTTGGAGGGCACCCTAAAGATCACCCAGTTCTTTGCAGAAAGCTGCTCCGTGGGTCCCACTCATTACAGATGACATAAACCATTAGCATGTTACGTGCATGCTTGCTCTAGCAGGTAAAGCTCTGTGGTGATGGCACACTCAGCAAGAAGAACAATCACAGCACCAGGAAACACCACAGCTGGCAGGTCACCTTCAGCAGGGCATCTCTGGGAGGCCATCTGACTCCTGTTTGTCTCTCTTCTCTCTGCTTAATCCATCCAAGTAAGCCCACGTACACCAAAACATAAATGCCTGTGGAGTTTTATGCCGTGCTTTCTCTCAGTACACTACTTGCTTTCAAATGTACCCCAGTGCCACACAGGACAGGCGTCACATCAGTTACAAAAACGCACATCAGATGTGCGGTCAGAGGCGGCTCCCAGGGAGCTTCAGGCCAGAGCACAAAGCCTTCCGAGCACGTTCTGAGCACATCTCTCAGCTACGGATCAGCCACACCTCTCAGAAATGGCCACAGGGATGAGTTTGCTCTGAAAATGCTGACTTAGGGGTCACGACAAGACCTCAGCGCTATGGACTGGGGGCGTTTAGATTAAAAACGGAGCCAAAGCAAGGTGAAAAGTTGAGAGGGTGCCTTTGACCAAGTGCCTAAAGGCTGATTGGCACCCGCAAGTCTTGACAGTTTATCAGTCTCTTGGCCCATGGACACGGCTAGCCAGGATGAAAAGGACCAATCACCTCGAATATGCTTTCTGTCTCGCTGTACCACTCACGTCCTGCGCTGAGGTCTGAAGTGAACTGAGTGATGTGCGTGTGTTCTGCTGGTTGTCTGGCACACGGAGGAACTGCGCTGATCCAGGTTTTCCCTGATGATCTGTTTCTCCCTTTCCTGGAAGATATCAATACCTGAAGTGTGTTGCCCCTGCCTGCACACCACGTCCCCCTCCAAAGCCGCTCCATCACTGCCCTCCTCAGCTGGACAGGGGAAAGAAAATATAGTGAATTCTCATGGGTTGAGATGAGGACAGCGAGAAATCACTTACTAATTAATGTCACTGGCAAACCAGACTCAAGATAGGGAAATTAGTCTAATTTACGGCCAATCAAATCAGAGTAGGATGATGAAAAATAAAAGCTAAATCTTAAAACACTCCCAACCTTCCCTTCTTCTTAGGCTTAACTTTACTCCTGAATTATTTACCTCCTCCCTGTGAATGGTGCAGCGGAACAGGGGTTACAGTCAGTTCATCACACGCTGTCTCTGCTGCCCCTTCCTCCTCAGGGGGAGGACTCCTCACACTCTTGAAGCTTTAAACTGCTTAATTTCTCTGTTTTATATTCTGCAGGAAGCCCTATCTCCTCTTGCCAGCAGCATCTCCCAAGCTTTCTCCCAGGTCTGCTAGACTGGGCAAATGGAACCCAACACACAACCGGCCAGCTGGTTGTCATCTCCGACTGTGGAGAAGGGGCTGAGTTATCCCTGCCTTTCCCCCAGTGAAGTGTTTCGCTGAGTCTGTTTCGTATCCAGTCAACAACTATCACCCAGCTTGGAGGCACCTCCTGTGTCTCCAGGGCCTGTTCCCTTGCCAGCACTGCCTGGAACGGCCCACGAGTTACAAACGAGGCGAGGAAGGCTGAGCCTGCCAGCCAGCCAGCGTGACTGCACGAGCTTTGTTTCCTTTGAGATACCAGTCTGGAAACATCAGAGGGAGAGTACCAGAGAGGGACAGGACCTACTGAGGCTGAAGAGAAGCTCTGGCTTGCAAACAAAGAACATAAACTGACTGTGAATTATTTGAAGCTGGAATCTGGAGGGAAATTTCTAACTATGGGAGCAGGGGAGCTCTGGAACTGACTCCCAAGGGAACAGAGCTATGACAAGAAAATGGTAAACGCTTAGGATGGCACTTGATAAAAGGAATTCAGTGATGCAGTTGTCTATGATAGAGACAGCATGAACACCATGAATCACCAGGAAGGCTTCTGTCTTCCTGAACATGTAGGTACATCTTGTGCAGGGGTGGAGGTGTGGCAGAGTTGTACACACAGGCGGTCCGTTGTGCTCATACTAAATCAAAGATCAAGACTGCTCATGCTCTCATTCAGGAAAGGGAACATTTTAGTCTGTGACAGAAACAGGACTGCTTTCTGTTCACACCCACTAAACATCCCAACAAGGTAAAGTCCTTACAGGCTCCCCCATAACCCTTGTGCCAACCTGCCAGGCTGAAATGTGCACTTTCTCTTCTGGAAGTTAGTATTTTGACCAGGGTCCTCAGCACTTGTTGTATCCATGTGAAGTTAAACCACAGTGGAAAATTTAAGCCTTACAGGCAACGCTGAGTTATTTCTACAAAATGACTTTGCTCAAGGATAAAACTGGCTTCTGAAGCCCTCCAAGTCCTACAGCCCACACCCCCACACTGTCCTCTGATGGCTCCTCAGCAACGGCCCCGAACTGATGTCCAGGGCAGATCATGTGCCAACGTACACTCGGTACAGCCTCACTGACTCACGCTACTTCGAGGTGATCCCCAGCAGGAATCAGACTCTGTGCTCCAACACCTTCAGTGCCGTTTGAATGCTGTCTGCCACAGCACCGAGAGATGCAGGGCATTTATGGGCAGCCTTCTAGGAAACCACGCGTTCAAAGTGTTTTTCTCAGAGTTCATTCAGATGAGGCATACACTGATCCATGCTCAGCAGGGTAAACTCAGTCCCTTCCTCTATACAATGGCCCAACTGGGAATCTAACCATGAAGAAGTTGTGGTCTGAGGGCAACATCTGCACTAGATCAGAGGGGGATGTTTTGGGTTATACTGGCTAACAGGAGGAGACGTGACAGGAGAGCAGTACCTGTGACTCTCCCCGTTAGACACATGCCTACCTACAGCCGTTCACAGAGAGGGAATTCGGATTTCGAAGTCTCCATGTACTGTTTCTTTCCTGACAGAGTAGTGAAGTGCTGGCAGAGGCTGTCCAGGGCAGTGGGGGAGTCTCCAGCCCTGGAGAGGTTCCAAAAAACAGTGTAGATGTGGCACTTCTGGACAAGGTTTAGCAGGCACGGTGGTGCTGGGCTGATGGTTGGACTGAAGGAGCTTCGTAGGCTTTCTCTCAGGCTGCGCTTATCTAATGGAAGGCTTGCCCGAGAACAGCCTGTACAGTTGAGCCTTGAATTCCTCTGGATAAAAAGCAAGATTCTTCTTCTGACTGATATTTTAGGAAAAGGAAGCACTCGTTGCCAGGCTCTAGCAAGTTTCAGAAAGTTTCTTTGAGGAAAGGTTCATAGAAATGAGCAGGGAATTGGGACTTTCTATCCAGATCTGAGATAGATAGATAGATAGATACATATATATATATATATATATATATACACCTCCAGATCTACCCGCTTGCTGCGTGGCTGGGACAGAGTAACATCATTGCTGTGCTTCAGCCATCTGTAAATGTGCATCATGCCCATTGAGGACAAACTCATTGGGAGCCACTCTCCAAAGGGTCACAGCCATCCCACGGGGCTCTAGCCAGTAACAAAGCTTCCATCAACTACGTCATTTCCTCTCGTCCTATCGCTTGCCATTTGGGGTAATTAATTCTTACGAGGTGCCTGGCTGTTACTATAGGGTGAGATTTTAAACCTCATGCATGCAATTCCAGTCTGCACAGCTCCAGTCACTTTGATGAAGCGATGCTGACTCACACCCACTGAAGTTCTCGCCCATGGCTGAGTTTTGGGGTATACACTGCAAGATTAAATTAAGAGGGATCTAGGTTGGCTCTATCCTTGGTTGCTGGCCCACAATGCTGTATAAATCGTCTGCCTGGTCAGTAATGAAAACATTCCTTTTCTCCTTCAATATAGAATCAAAGGATCATTTGGTTGGAAAAGACCTTTCAGATCGTTGAGTTCAACTGTACCTGTCCACAACAAACCACATCCACAGACAGAATTTCAAGGGAAAAAAGCTAAACAGAAAAGAGAAACCCCATTCTTGGCACCTGAAGCAGATTTCCAGCCCCTCCCCGCCATTCCCCCATGCTTCCCTTGGGCTGTCTGAGAAATAACAGATGCAAATGGGTTCCTCTGGAAAGCACAGCATTTCCTCCCCAGCTGACGTGGTGTGAAAATCCACCCGAAGCCCAGCAGACAGCCCTGCGAGCGAGTCGCCTCTGAGCTTTGCCAAGAATGATACATTTCACCGTACTCTACTGTAAAGAGAAAACCAGACATCCACCTGCCAGCTGCATCACAGCGAGGAGAAGCCCTGGTTTCTCCAGCCTGCAGAATAGCAGTTAAACACACCTCAAGCCATCGACTCTTAGGGGCTCAATCCAGTGCAAAGGTAGCTTGCTCCTTCCCCCCGAAGCAGGCTTTTCCCCCCACTGCCCCGTCAGGCAGAACAATTTCTCCCTTTATCTTTGTTTCTGTGGCCGGCACGTCAGAGCTGAAGTAAAACCAGTCTGCTGCCTGATGAGTTTTTGATGAAATCCAAGACTGAAGCATTGCATGTCTTGATGTAGTCAGCATCCAGACATCCCCTGCTTCCACATTTCTTCACCTCAGCCTCTGGCGGTTTCAGAGTGCTGCTGCTTTCTCGAGGACAGCTGCAAGCTGAGTGAAGACCTTGTGCTAGGTTCAGATATGTCCCCGGTGAAAGGACACTCTGTCTCCAAATGACACTTTTGGGCTGCATATCTGTATTCCTTTAGTGATCTGCATGTCACGTTTATGTATTTAGCTTGCCCAGATATACACTGGCTTTTTGTCCGCTTGTTTTTCCTGTCGTTCTTGCTATCAGCAATCCCGGTCCAGAATATAAAACCTGAGCAGCTTTCTGTTTGCTTCATGCATCGTCACTAAAAGCAGACAGCGGATAACAGCTCATTCCAGCCAGTGCAACCTGCCACCAGACATTAAAGAACGGAGCAGACACAAGGAAATGAAATTAGCTTTCACGTCCTCCTCCTCTCACAGACCCTATAAAATTCAGCTGCTGAAGCTGGAAAAGAATGAATCCCAAACCCTCTTGTCTAGACTGAGCAACGACGAGGCATAAAGGAAAACTCAGCAAGTGTCTTAGCCCAACCCACAGTGCAGTGGCCACACACCACTGGGAAATAAAAAGTGCTTCAGCCTCAGTGACATTGTGTCTGTCCAGCAGATGTCCCCTGGGATCCTGGGAAGAGCGAAGCACCAACTGCTGTGCTGCACTTCCCTGCCCAGCAAAGACTCCGTGCACCTCTGCAAAACTAAGGGAATTTGCTGTCTAGGCACAGGGTGTGCAAGGAATTACCATCTGCCATGGCCCCACGGTCTTGCACGGCTGCCACAGTCCACAGGGAGCAGGGACAGGCTAAGGTGGAGCTGGTTTTGAGCCACACGTCCAGCAGCTGGGCTCGTTATGAGGAATGCTAATCCAGATGCACAGTCTGAACTTGTGCTCCGAGCCTCCTGGAGCCCCCGTGCACCCCGACCATCTGCTGCGCAAGATGTCCGAAGAGAGTGGAACAGGCACTCCTCAAAAGAAAGGCAGAAGGACCTTTGCTGAGGCGTTAACTTCTTGACTTTAGCTGAGCAACTGGCTACTGCCCAACTCTTGGAAAGCACGGAATCAGTGAATTCACCATGAAAACAGGCTCAAGGCCCAGGAGATACCTTACTGTTTCACACACATGCCTGGTGTTTTGACTCTGGAAGACCTGCAGTAGGCATAGCACTGCAATGTTTAAGTTTTGACCCCATTTATTGTTTTTATCTGAGACGGCATTAGGTGAACCTCACTGTGCTGTATGTTTCGCCCTGTATTCCAAAACTCAGCTATGTAGAGAAGGATCTGATCTGGAAATACTGCGCAACACAGCTTTCTGGAATGGTTTGTTTGCAGGACACTGAATGGAGAAGCATGTTATTCATGCTGATGTCCTGACCCAGGAGGTAGCTGAGAAGGGAGCCTTTCAGAGAGCACTCAGGCTGCCACCGTGGCAACTCCGCAATCCCAGGGAAGTGAAAGCGAATTGGGGCACTGGGTGTTTGCATTCCAGAATCAATATGGAATGCACAGGTTACAAAAGGTAAGTCAACACAGTTGGTTTCACCCACAAGGCTTCTTCCATACTTCTACCATAAAAGTTGGTGAGCTATATTCTTTTTCCTCATTCAGCTTCTGTTTCTAAATAAAATAGGATTTCTTTCAGGTTAAAAAACTTAAAATTTTTATAACTCTTTATCATTAATAAAATAGAACACTTCCTCCTGTAAGCTAGAACAACAGCTCTTCCAAATAGAAAGACAAACAAATTGTTTAGACACAGTTTTGACTTTTCATGGCATTTGTGTTAACATTTCTGCTTTGCCCAAAAATGAGGGAAGGCTATTCCAGCTGTGGCCATAGCTCTGCTTGGCAGGGCATCAAGCAGAGACTCTTAGGAGGAAGACAGAAACACTGTACCTCAGGAAGATTTATTGTACTTCCTAGGCGATCTTTCCTCAGTCTCCAAAAGCTCCTGCTTAGCCTAAAAGCCTACCTGTTTCCTGTGGTTTCCAAAGTTTGGCTGCAGTAACAGGGAATTTTGCTACCCTACGCACGTTCAGTCTTCAGCTGAAAGCAGTCCTCAGGACAATGCGCTTCATTGTGTAACTTTCCAAGGTACAAAAATATCTCCTCTTTTTTTCAGCTTTTAATTGCATCAACACATCTCTGAATTCTTGTTCTTTCAGACAGTGAGAACAGAAGATCCTGATCTGCCCTATTAATACATTCACCTTTTCTTATTTTATATACATTCTCCATTTATACAATTTAAGCTCTGTTCCTGCTTATTCAAATCCTGCAGCAAGAAAACCAGTTCAGTCTAATATCTCCCCCCCCCCCATCACCTTTCGCTTACGGTGGACTGACCAGGTTGGAGGTCGCAACCCTCATTAACCTCACCCGATGCAACGAATATCACATCAAATGACACAACAAAGGGTCGTAGTCCTGTGCAATCCTGCTAATATCTACCTTGGTTAAATCTGAACTTGCTTGAATTAAAGCAAACCTCTTTCATTTGCTGGTATTGCTGAAGACTAAGTCAGCAGCAGCTGCTGAGACTCAGGTTGCAACTTATTTATGGAATGTCGTGCAGGCTTTCATTTGAACGTTTCCAACTCATCTCAGCGAGACATTGTCAGTTTTCAGGTGACAAAATACTGTTCTAAAGATTGTTCTGGCCCCTACCAGTCAATATGACCTAAACAACCAACGTGTATGGATAACAGAAGCAGCGTTTGCAAGGTAACACAAAACAGCTCCCATCCCTATCCCAAAGGTGCACACTTAAGACTAAATCCCATATGGATGAATAAAAAGAGTGGAATCCTTACCTGTCCTCCTTTAGGCTGGTATTTGATGTTATCTGTTGATCCGATTTTGGACCTGACATTCTTGAGGTCAGGTAGAGGCTGATTAATAACTCGTAGCTGCTTCGGAGTTGCTGGAGATTTAGGAGGAGTGCGAATTATGGCAACTTTTTTCTCAGTAGGTACCAGTATAGCAGATTTGGGGGTCCCAGGAGTGTGGGGGGTTCTGGAGTAGCTGGGTGTTCCTGGAGTGCCGGGGGTACGGGAGGCATAGCTTGGTGGTGTCCCTGGAGTAATGGCAGTGGAGCCCGGAGTAGTGGGGGTAGAAGTTCCACTTTTTCCTGTTCTGCTACGAATTGGCTCTGATCCTACATGCAAGGAAAAAAAAAAACAGCATTAGACCCACAGAAATACAGCTTTTCTTCCTTCTGTAGCTCCCAAGATTGCACCCTGGTGTGCCAAGCGAGACGCTGCTCTGAGATGGCTGTGCTAGTGCTGGAAGAGCTGAGGTCCACCTCTGTGTCCTGCTCTGCTAATCAACCTGCCAGGAGATGCCTTGTCTGGCGTGGCTGAGCCGGTGAATCGCCCAGATGGTGATTGAGCTCCGTGCTCCATAACATGGGTGCAATTCTCACAACACCTCTGCTTCCTGCAAAGCTCGCTGAACAGGGCACAGCATCCCATCGATTTTGTCTTGGGGAAAGGACTAGAAGCACCCTTTGGGACCTGATCTGACAGCCTGATGAGCCAGGAAGAATGTTGTCACCTGTTTCAGTGGGTTGGAGCATTAAATTAGAGAGTAGGGATGTCCTGAAGCTAAAGGCTCCGAGTGCCCCGTTGTTAATCCGGTGCCTGCAGCCGAACCCTGGGTGAGCATTCAGCTCCCAACAAGCTCTGTTGTGTGCACGGGCAGCCGTCCCTCACCTGCAGTCACTGAGTTTCATCAGTCCAGTGCAAGAAAGCAACCTTGATTAAAAGTCACATTCTAGTTACATCTGGACCCAAGTTAGAAGCAAATAAATGCTGTAACGTTTGGTAGCGGCTCCATTCGGCATTTACGGCATTGCTATTTCTTTCGCTGAGCACAAGATCGGTTCAGAAGCAGCTGTGTGCTTTCTGCAGCCAGCTCTGCTCGCAGCCCTCAAACACAAACGAGCAGAAGCTGAGATTAGCTCCATACACAAAAGCAAAGCTTTGTGGAGAACACTTGGAGAGAGAAAGACCAAACCAAGCCCCAAAGCCTGGGAACCCCAACGCATCTATGTTTTCACCTTTAAAACATCCAGGAATTATAAATCCAATGAGCCTTTCTAGAGCATCCAGTGGGACTAATCACAGTCTTATTTAAACTATTTGTTAATCACCTCGTTATTTAATGGTGGTGGACCAAACCAAACGCACCGCTGCCCCTGGGGTCCAGAAGAAATTCCTTGCTCTACACGATTCATTAGCAAGACTGAAGACACTCCACGCTCACCTCCAGTTTCCCTGAATGGTTTCTTTCTTTCCAAACCAATCCTAAACCAGAACCTTCTTGCTATACCAAATGAGACAGAAAGGGAGTGATTTTCTCCCCAGCTCTGTGCGGCTTTGGTTTGTTTATTTTTCATTCCTCAGCCCTTCATCACGCTGGCAAACGCTTGATGGCCTCTCGCTCCTGGTCAGCAGAATGGGCTGCTGTGCCAGGCAGGGGTCACTCTGCTTACAAAGGGTCTCAGTTCGACCCTTGGAGCATCACCCAAGAATTTCAAAGAACTTTTTTTGTAGAATTTAACCATTTGCTTCCCTTAAGCTGTCTTTAAAAGGGCCAAGATTGGTTTCTAAACAGAAAAACTAGAGGAATTCCTATTGGAGAGCAGGGAGCCACATCCAGGTTCTGAGGCCTGGGCTGAATGTGAATCTATCTGAAAGTTCTGGGGGTGTTTGGGAGAACTCTCTTTGTCCTGTCATTTCTTTTGGACTGTGATTTGATAACACTGATCCTCAAAAAAGGATCTGGCTGGTCTACCAGCCTAACTCCCCCCAGCGAGTCACTCCACTAGCTAACACCTCAAGTTTTCATCTTGGTTTAAGAGCAGAGGGAGATCATTACTGAGAAATAGCAAGTTAACGATACAATATTAGGTTCACTTTTCTGAGATCTATCAGAATATTTTATATTGCCTACCTCAGGCCTGTCTCCTCGTGCTTGCTGCTGTTCATTAACGGCCCGTGTTAATGATCTTCCCCATCTCTGAGCCCCCCGCAAAGGCATTTCAAATATTAGTGATTGTTCTGAACAGTAGTTCTAGCTCCAGGCATTACAAACAACAGAAAGGGTGCATCCTGTTCCTGGTTTCAAACACTTGCTGCTCAGCACTTGGTATCTGAACAAACATGGTCTGTGGAGCTCTGGTTTCCAACAGCACATCCCAGACCTCTGTGTGAAAGGCAGGGATGCAGGATGCTGTCGCAATCCATCTAACATGGAAGGCAGACATCCACAGTAGGAGAAGAGGGTTAATACGGCAAAAACATACGTGCGGTCCGTCGTACTGAAGAGGAAAGGGAAGCTGTGAGGGAGAGAGAGTTCTCCTCTCTGTCTCTGTCTCCTGACACCCCTCTTCGAGGAGGAAGGATCGAGGAAGGTCTTGGTAGAGAGGAACGCTTCTCAGGACTCTTGCTTACTCCATCCTGACAGTATGAAAATTAAAAAGGAAGGGTTAGTTTTCAAAAGTCATTCTCTGGGCTGTGATTGCTCTCAGCCTACACGCAGAGGGGGAAATCTCATCCTACGGGCCCAGTTTAGTGCCCACACAGGAACCCGTGGGGATCCAGCCACCTCCCATGCTCTGCTCAGCTCCCTGGAGCTTCTTCAACTGCAGCAAAGCACCCAACAGTCATCTACTGTGCTATGTGATCCACATAAAAATACTCTTAGATCTAAACATGAAATCAGCAGACACCTTCTTTTTACCAGGGTTAAAGCAGTGGATAAGTACATTAGGATATTTCTGAGCTCATAGGATGGGTAGGCAAAGGCAGCCTTGCATCGGCAGGCAGCCGTCCCAAAGGCAGACCCCAGCCAGCAGACGACACACCAAGCACAGCGTGACACAGACAATGGAGCTGATGGTGAAAACAGTGCTTAAGCGAGGATAGTCATCAACTTGGCATCAAGTTGGTTTGAAACACAAGCGAAATGGAAACGTGGTGAAGCTAGGATGGACTGCCAAACACTTCTTAAATTTATACTGCAACTTCTTCAACGTTATCCCATGCAGAGACCAAATTAGGTTCCCAGAGCATTTGGCTTCCGCCCTTTCTGCTGGAGATACCCTCCTGCACCGTGGGTTGAATTTGGTTTTGGAGAATATTATTAACTGGTTGAAAATTACACCTTTTAAGCTTGGAAGGCAAATTAGTGCTGCTGTTCTTTGCCACTTACCCACGTGCACCTGGGTGCAACTTCTTAGCAGCCAATGAAGCAGCATCCGTATCATCAACAGAAGATACGTCCTCCTTGTTATAACTTATTTCACTTATGTTTCCTCTGGAGAATATCCTTTGGTTTTATCCACTTTACAAATCATGTAGCCTGATAATCAGTTTTCCTGCCACTGGATGCAAGTAATCCCACATAAGCATCACAAAGCATTACTCAAACTCAGTGGGGTCCATGGAATTAACCTACACGTCTCCAAGCTAACTCTCTCTACCAACTCTGCTACCTTACCTTAGCATCTGATTTTGAGTAGGGCAAGCAGTCTCTGGGGCCCGCTGAGGAGGGCCGTACATAATAACTGTCTGTATCAAGAAATATGGCCCTTCTAGCGGTTAATGAGCAAGCTGAGCTGGGTCTTGGAGGAAGCAATGACTTTGCTCTAGACTTTGAGGCAGGAATCTTTGACAAAGAGGCAGTCTAGTCATGAGAAAACAAACAAAAGAAAACACAACATGAAGCTGGACAAAAGCAAAACACATGCAACATGGACCAAAAAAAAGAGCCAAGCTACCAATTAATATTTTTCCCGTGCCTGATAATGGCACCTATGCAGTTCAGACATGCGTGGAATTTTTAGTTCTGTGTTATTTGACTGAAACCCTCTGTGTCTGGGCAGAGGTACTGATTCTAGGAAGTTCCTTTTTCTGCAGATGCTGTTTTTGTCTTGTGTTAATAGGGTCAAACTGGTGCCAGGTATGGCATTGAACTGGTACAGCTGTTGGTTTGGCAGCATTAGAAGCAAGTGCGAAGCTACAGGAGTGCCAAGAGATCTCAGTCCTTTAAAACCAAGTTGAGCATTTGAAATACATCCCTCCAGGCTACAGTCAAGAATAAAACAGTGAGTATTGTAAAAGCAAAGGGACAATACTATCCCCACCACGGCAGAACGACATGACAGTACTGCTCCTTGTGCCACTGAGTACACAAAACTGCCTAACGCACCCTGAGCACCGTGTTCTGCGCCTTTGGTCTCCCTCTGTAGAGTGACAATGTGGAGTCCTGGGATGAGGAAACCTGTATATGATTGAAAGGCTGATGGGATGTAGCACTGTGATCAAACACTTGTCTGATTCTGAGTAATAATAACACTCCTAATGAAAGAACAATTGAACATCAACAGGACAGATGGGAAACTCTTTGTTGACTCTCAGGAGCACCTAACTGCTTTGCAAAAAGTAATTTCGTTAATAGAGCTACTGGTTTGAGTAACACTTTCTCCCATGGGTATAACTGATACTGTAAAGAACAAGTGCAAGGCTGGTATCTTGGCAACGCACTCCTGATTCTCTCTGTATTCATACAAGCCCAGGACCAATCCCAATGAGCCTGTAATCATGGGATGTGGTAGAGAAATGCCAATGTACAGCCATGAAGAATTTGGCATTTGATCTAAGTCAGTCACCTCGACTCTCTCAATGTTCAGAAAAGGTGGTGGAGTTACTCAGTAACTTTGTTAGAAAATGAGAAAAGAATGGGTTGTCAGCTCCTTCCTGACACTCATTTGGCTTAGGCTTTGGACAAGCCTACAGAAAACTGAGGCTGGTGCGCTCAATGTCATCCACAGCATCATCAACATGATTAAGAGTTGCAGAACTGTGTAACAAACAATTCCAGTCCTACAACACAGCCAAGGTGACTTCTATTAGATATCATCATCCATATCAAGTAGCTCTACCGAGCAAGACAAGAGATTGGTTCAAAGGATGGAAGTGCTTTACTAGCACTTTATATTGCTAGAATGACTTTTGCAACATATTTAAGTCTATTTCTTTTAATATTTATTTCACTGTTTGAGAATAGACAGAATAAAGAAAGTGAATAATTATTTTAACCAGAAACAGAATTATACGTGTTTCTGTCACATAAAAAGCTTCTCCAGATTCCACTGATTTGCCATAGTTCAATTTACGGGTCTAATCCACTCGTGAAGGTTTGGGCCCTATTTACAAGTCCTCTGTGGTGCTCACTGGTGCTGAAGCTCTGAATCTGTGTTGGGTGGCTCCAAGAAGCAGACGTTTGGCAAACACCTTTCACCTGGTTTTCTGAACTCGAGCTACAGCTAAGCACGCACAGTTTGAGGCCAAAATGTTCATCCAGTGTTTTTTGCCTTTTTCAACCTATGGGTAACGCAAAACGTTTCCCCTAATGAGATGGGAAAACCCTTAAGAGATTTTGGGCACAACATAGAGACCTTGTCCTCCACTACGGGTCTAACAGGGATAGTAAAGATGGATGGCACCGAGATCTCTCAGTGGAACAGTCATGACCTTGAGCTACTGCACTGCTCTGAGATTACCACAGTCTAGGTCCCCCCCGTGTTGTTTAGGGAGCAAGGCCCTTTTTAGCATCAGGAAGTGTGGCAGAATCTGGCCCAATCAGATCTCAGTGATGTGCTTGAGGCTGGTAGAGCAAGCAAAGAAACCAAACGTCTCAATCCCCACCTGTGCTTTCCCCAGAAAACTGTTCCGATTCTCTGTCAGCAAGACATCGCCTTTCACCTCTGCCGTAATCTGTGTTGCTGGGAGTGCCAGCTGTCCAAGGGACAAAGACCTACGTAACCATGACTAAGCCTCAGGGATTACTGAAGTTGGGATGCAGAAACCTCGCTTTATTTCAGAGGAGTTCCTGATGTGACCAATGTTCTCAGCATCTCTCTACTGCAGGTACACAGCTCCTTCCAGCAGATGGAACTGCTTAGCCTTGCCTGAGCTTGTTCTGCAAAGCAGTACCTAAACCGCACTTGGAAGATGGATAACAAAACTGACCGGGTGGGATGATCTAACATCACAAGTAGAGAGGAGAAAGCTGTACCCGAAGGACATAAAACCTGAAAATCAGGAAGAAACACAGCAATAAAAAGGGAGAGGGCTTTATAACACCAGAGTTGAAGCCAAGGCATAGAAGAACGTCCAAGAGATGCATGAGTGCGGCAACCAGAGAAGTGAGACAACAGGGAGAGAAGGTAAGCAGGGGACAGACTGCTGATGATAACGTAAGGGATAGGAATCAGAAAGATAGACGGAAAGCAGATAATTCCAGAGAATGATTTTGCAGTGTTTGTACTTAGAGCACTCCATGAACACGGATGACTCTGAAAATGGGCTACGTCTGCTGCGTTAAGTGTCGATCAGCCCCTCAAGGAAAGAGGGTGACAAACCATGCTGTTGACTCAGACCAGAAACCCGCCCAGATACTTCTTAAAGAAGCTCTAGCAGTTTCCCAGTTATGAGCTGAAATGGGTCACACCTGAAAAGCCACCTGAACTCCCTGAACCCATGGCTGAACACAGGTCTAAGTTTCACAGCTCCTCACAGCTGCTTCCATCACTAACTTCTTATGATTCATAGATAACCTGCAGCACTTTGAGACAGAGAAGTTTGCTCCCCAAATAACTGATGGTCTGGTTATTCAAGATAAAAACAATCCAGCTATTAGGAAATGTAGGAACCCTAAAGATCCTCCTCGCTATTACTGATGGCTAATAATGACAGAGTATGTCGTGCTGCAGACGTGAATTTGCGTGTGTCCCTGACATGTAAAAATAGGTGACGAAGACAGGAGGTTTGCTTCCTGAGAGTGGTGGGACAGGCGGAGCGTAGGTCAGCATGGGAGCGGAGCGGAGAGGCGCTGCAGTGTTCGCTGAAGGAAACTCAGCAGCGGGGAGCCAGACACGGGGAGCAGAACAGGCTGCAGAGCAGCAGAAGGCAGGGCACGTAACCGTCAGGTTAAAACACAGACATAAATCAGCAGGGCCCAGGAAATGGTCACTCAGAAAGCACTTAATCACACAAAAATGCTCCAAGCCAGCAAGTTCTGCACAGGCAGAAGGCACCCAGTGAGCCCTGGGGGAGGGTTTCTGCCTGCAGAGCGATTGAGGAAGGCGGCACTGCGAGTGCGGTGCTGCGGGAAGTGCCAAGGTACCCATTTATCCCAGAGGGTGACCTGGCTCCAAATGCCCAACGGCAGCCAGCTCCCGCCGTTCGGCATCTGCGTGCCCCCTGCAGATCTGCAAACTGTCAGCATCTTACACCCAGGGCCGTAACTCAGAGGTTATTCAGGAAAAGTGGTTTTAATTACCCTTCAAAATGAATTAACAAACATGGCAAACAAATTCTAAATGGGACATGAATTAAAAATGGAATACACACTTACTGGATTAACACAAAAAGACGTGAAATAAGGACAAAAAGGGATTATAAAGATGAACAATAAGATGGTTTTACTCACTGAGAGTTTTTCCTTTGCTTGTTTAAATACGCCAGGAGCCTGGTTTGCTTCACCACCTGCTGCTGAGAGACCCAAAGAAAGACTTGAGAGTTAAAAACAGAATAATGAGCATTTCCACTTGGTACACTTATTAGAACAATGAAATGCCTTGGATCTACTGTGCAAAGCGATTACCTTGCGAGTTGCTCTCAGTGAACTGTATGCAGCAATGCACCTGCCTTAAAAATGTCCTATATTCATCCTACTTAAGGTAACATGGTATTCTACATGCTTCAAACAAATTGACATTTTGTACTCATCTTCCTGGAAGTCTGAAAACTCCAGTAAAAAGGTCAAGAAACACCTGACAAGTAGAAGAGGTTCTAGTTCTGAAGGGCAGTCCTCAGACCCCTTCGCATCTAGATTATCAGAGCTGCCCTCTCTCAGGCTCCTTTAAATAATTCACAAATGAAAATTCTAGGAGAGGCCCCTGAGCTCACCGCTCTTCAAACTATTAGCCAACATTCCTACTGGAAAGAGAGAGATTCGCTCAATTATCCTCCTGGTCAATCCAAGGTCAGCGTGCCATGGCTCAGCTCAGCCCTCCGACTTCAGCAGTTCAAATTATATCTGGGACACCACTATTAATTCTGTATTTTGTTTCTCTCATACAACACAGTTTGGGGGTAAGATTTTTCTCTCTGACTTAGATTCCATCCTTACAAAAAGTTTTGGAATGGGGCTGCTTTTGGAAAAGCAGGTGATTGGTTTGACCCTGACGCTATTGTTCATTTCCCCACCAAAGCTGGATGTGAAATCTGGCACGTGTGCCAGGATGCTTCCAGCAAATGCAGAAGCACGGCAGTGGGCACAGATGACCACCTTGTGTGGTAAACTGTAAAATCAACCCTAACGCATTGCACGGGACAGAACTGATCCATTCTCTCCTTTCCCTGTGTAGTTCCCAGGTGTGGTGAGGAGATCCCTGGATTTCTGTCACACTCTCCCCTCCAGTTCTGCCTTCTTAATAGAATTTCATTGCTCCTATTTTTCTTTTTCTTTAAATTGAAGGAGAAGGAGAGAAAACTTGTGAGGAAGAAAAGGATATCTGTGTACTTGAGTTCTTCTGAATTTATAATGGTGATAAGGACAGCACAGCCCTCCTGCATCACCTTGTACCATGTTGGTGCTGGGTTTGGTCTGGATTGCAGCTCCTAAATAATCACAAAGAGATTCTTCCCTCCTTGCTTTGGTATTGAGCCCTAACCAGCCCCTGAAGCTGAAGGAGTAGCTGTGCTGCTTGTGCTGACTTACCTGAAGGCACCACAGCTTCTCCAGCTGACCCAGAGACCTCTACGGGCTCTGCTGCCAGGTTAAACACCCAACGGATGTGTTTCACCTCGGGGGCGACCCCAGAATGGATGACAAGGGACAGAAGCGTACCACATAGTGACACCCACTCATAGCCAGGTGGTTGTCCCGGCCTTGCCACCGGACGCTCTCCTCAGCTGGCACAACCGCAGTGGCATCTCACAACCACTAACAAAACACCAGGTGGATTGGGGTTTCACTCCTGGAACTACAGCAGCCAAGGCAAAGGCTTCACGACTCTCTCCTCAGAGCTGGTCGTGCCATTTCTTTATCAAACAACAAGGATGAGTCTCTTAAAAAGCAGAGCCTCCGTTGTTGACACGGCACTCAAAGCTCCCGGTACTTGCCAGCGCTCACCAGTGACGTGGGCATTTTTTATGGTATTGAGGGGAAACAGCGGAAAAATGTTATTTCCTGGGCCACTACACAGAAAACAGGAGCAAATATTAACTTTTTTTTGTAGACACTTGTATCTTGCAACTGGATGTGTTTCCTTTTATAGTCACAGGGAATGTAACATCGGGGCTTGAACCGGCTGCAGTACACTCAAAGCCATAGGGACTACACTGCCAAGGGACTCGTGGTGGGGCTCCACTGGCCAGGGACAACTAATGCTGACAAGACCACTCCAAATAGGACACGCTGACAGTTGAAACCTGCTTCAAGAGATGGTGCTGTATTTTACATAAAAGGAAAATGGAAGAGAGACAATGTCCCTCTAAATTTGCATACTGAGACCGGCCTCAATTTAGAACAGCAGTGACTCATTGGCGCAAAACGGGGTGGGAGTGACTTCTTAGGAACACTTTTGGTATTGCATTGTTTAGCTATAGGATGGGAAATAAATCCTGTTCTTAATTTTTGAGCTGTAAGAAGCCTCTAGTTCTGTGTTGCCATGCATGGTTTTCTCCTAACAGCCCTTGTTTCGCTCATGAACAACCACACTGCAGCGTGCGGCTCTATTACACGACAGAAAACCTGTCAGCAAACTCCTCCATTTCCTAAGATCACCAGAAAAGTCAAGATGTTTGTCTTTCCAACCTGAGCTCACTGTAACAGCGAATAATGTGATGAAAATGCTGAGAGGGTTCTTTTTGGTCCTCTAAATAATGATACACCTATCAAAATGTAACAGGAATCATTTGTTTCGTCCTTTCATCGTCCTCTACCAAATATTAAGATTCTGGCTTGGAATGCATTCGTAGTGTAAGCCCAGATTTCTTCTCGCTCAGCTCCATGCTGCATGTGGTTGGATTCCCCCTGTGGATTTCGACTGCACAGCATAAATATCAGTGACAGACTGGGAAGTGTCAATGCAGAGAACGTCAATCAATGAAATATAAGGCTGAAACACTTCTTATTATGCATGAGAGTAAAAAAGCAAAATAATGGAAATGCACACCATGGTTTAAGCTGTCAACATTTTCCCACCAGAAAAAGAAAAGAAAAAAAAAAAAAGGCGTAATTAAAGAAAAAAAAAAAGAACAAAACGACGAGTAGCGATTCCTACCACACCACACTCTAAGCATGATGCCAAGGTACAACCACAGCACTTGAAGGTCCAAGCAATGAGAAGCATACATGAGGTTGGCCTCCGTTAAACAAACAAACACACACCGGGAAAGAAAGAAGGAAAGAAAAAAATGATGCAAACCACTAAAAAAGCGATACTATTGGTAAAGATTAATATTCTTGGAGGAAAAAAATAAAAACAACAGAGAAGCTTCTATAGCCATGAGATTTACAACAAAAAAATATGTCTATGTTTGCCAGCCACATTGCATAACTGAACAGAACGCAGTCACCTGTCTGCTTCCGTTTAACACAGGAGAGATGAGTTGGTCTAGTATATTTGATAGCAGGTTTTAAAATGATTTTCCTGGAGGGAGAGTGGGCCTGAACTTCAGTTTTTTTAGCAAGTTCAGCTTTCTTATACACTGCTACGGACAAGAAAACACAAAAAACATAGAATCAGGAAAAAAGACAGCAACCAGTTTCATACGACAATACATCAAGTGGTAGTCCCACTGCTCCACAACCCCAACCCCACGCGGCGCTTCTACCAGGATCAACAAATCCGAGGTCAGAAGAGGGGGAAGCACCGGTGCATTAACCTCGGTTGTGTCACCCAGCGACCGGTGGGGATGTCCACAACAGAACAAGAGCGGTGGAACAGTGAGCCTTGCACATGGCTTTCCATAGAGTTGTACAACATCTCGTTAAAAAGCACTATTATTAATAGCGTTAAGGTTCACGTCATGTACAAAAGAGTAACCGGATAATACCGAACCAAAGAATAAAAATAAAAATAAAAATAAGTACATATTGTAATAGGGAGTGTTAAATGAACCTTTTTTCCTTCTCACTTCATCTCTGGAGAGTGTGCTAGGTTCCTTTTTAGCTATTTTCCTTTCAGGAGTAGAAATTCTGCCTCTCCCAGTTTTAAAAGGTTTCTCTTTTTTATGCTTATCGAGAGATGGTCTTCGCAATTCTCTCTCTGCCTTCTCCTCTTTAGGAACAGTCTCTAACTGCTCAGTCATGATGCTCCTATCATCATCTGTAGGATCAGAGCAAATTATAACAACAAACAAAAGATTAGTAAGGAATGTTAACAATACTGCAGTGGAGCAGGGCAAAAATAGCTGAAGATAGAGCAGATGGATTAATAAAAAAGGCAGGCTATTTTACCGTTTCTCTGAAACATGCGGAGATTACGATTACAACTATAATAATTTTGCTTTTTTGATCGTTATGATTGGAAAGCAAAACTATTGAATAGACAAAACAGAAAGGAGAATGCACACCTTGAGTATCTGCCCAGAGACTGTCTGTGTCCATGATGGAGTCATCGATTGTTGTTTCGTCTTTGTAATCGTCGCACGTTTCTGTCTTGTAGTCGGTGAGCAGGATTTCTTCTCGGTGGGGTGAAGCAGGAGCTTCTGGGGAGCCTTCCTTGGGCTCGACTTGCATGTCAGCCACTTCCTCAACCTCCAGCTCCTCTTCAGCTTGGGAGTCTCCCGTTTCGATGTCTTCCTGCTGAGCAGCAGCAAAGCGCACACTGTGAGAAGCAGATTCGCCCTCATCAACTGTTGTCTGCACCACTGTGATAAAGTCATCTTCTACTGTCACCACCGATTCAATAACGCCTTTCAGCTCAGGCAGCGCTTCTGGGCTACCCTTAGCTAGCATTTCTTCAGCAGCAGGTTTCCCAAAGTCTATTTCTGGGGGTATTTCTGATACAAGATGCTCTTTCTCCTCTTCCTTTTCTTCTTGCCCTACTTCCACCTCTTCTTCCTCACGTTCTTCCCCCTTTGTGGCCCCAGCTTCCACTTCACATGGCAGCAGCTTTTGGACTTCCGCAGGTTTCACAGCTGCACCAGGAATCTTTTCAGCTCCCTCTGCAGGCTGTGGTATGTTCTCCATCTGAATCTCAGCAGGCTCTTCCTGGAGAGGCTCAGCTTTTGGAAGGAGGAGCTCCACAGAAGGCTCCTTTGCTGGTAACTCAGCTGGCGTCTTTTCTCCAGACACAGGAGGTTTTGGAGGTTCTGCTTTGACATCTTCTGGTTTCGTGGATTCTCCATTTGAACCTTCTTGGGTTTGATCATGCTCTCCACTAGATTCATAAGATTCCTCTTTATCAACTGCCTCTTGATGTACCAGATCAGGCTTAGTTACTTTCTCCTTAATTTCTGTTTCCGACAGTTTGACGCCGTCCTTCATGTAACTAGGCTCGGTCTTGGAAAGTACATCTGCATCCTTTGCTTCTCTGGACAAGAGGGTCTGATCTTTCTGTTGAGCGTCTTTGGGTTCAGGCTCTGCTCTTTTAACAGAGAGAGAAACAACTTCGCTGATCTTAATATCTAACTGACTCTGATAATCTTGGTCAGCTCTCATCGCAGCCACTTCCAAGTCATGCTTTATAGCGTTGTAATCTGGTCTTATTAGAGCTTCTGTTTCAGCTAGTTCAGGAACAACGCTAAGAGTCTTCTCCTCCTTCTCCATCAACAAAGAAACAGCATCCTTTTCTATTGCTCTCTCTGAAGCCAATTTTCTGTCATACATGATATCACCAGTTATGTGAACTTTATCAGCCACGCTTTCTTCTTTCATTTCTAGGATTGCCTCGGGTCTCATCTTCTCTGGCTCTGCACCTTTAATGGGATAGACCTCTCTGGAGTCACCATGATCTTCACTTTTTTCTAGCACAGTATCCAGCTTTTCTTTTTTCTCCTGCTCGAAGTCCCTTGCCAGAACAGACTCACCAGCGGTAGGCTGACCTAACTCTTTTTCCCCGAGGAATTCTTTAGATTTCTCAGCTGCTGCCAGCTTCACTTCCACCAAAGACAGGTCAGGAGCTACACCACGTCGCAGTTTTTCATCGGTGCCTTCATAAAAGGGACAGGTTTCACTCGTTAAATTCTCACTGTCCTGCACTGGAGAAGGGAGTGGGACTGTGTACTTATTGAACACACAGTAGCCCAAGTCTTCCAGCTGACTTTCAGCTTTTAGAGTTACGTGATTTTCATCTGTCACGGGCGGCAGGGCCGTGCTGCTGTCTTCCACAACAGTGTCAGAAGGAACCGACTTCTTTTGCACCGCCTCAGCATCTGCACTCACAGAAGCCAATCTAGATCTTGTTCCTGCCAGGTCCAACATTTCAGGCAGGTCAGGAGCCAGGACAGCCCCATTTTTGTAATAATCTTTGGCCAGGAAAGGTGATTCGGCCAAGGTTTCACGCTGGACTTTTTCTTCTGCCATGGCTTTTTCTTCTTCAATGTGCTCATCTTCCTCTCTGCTGTCAATGGGGAAGCAGGGGGCCTTCTCCAGTGCTGGTGTGGTTGCTGGCAAGTAGTCATCACCTTCATCCATACTTCCACTAGTGTTAGTTAGAATATCTGAAGCGAGCGGAGAAAGATCATGTGCACGACCAAAGCTGAATCCTAGAGCTATCGAATCCAGGCAGGACATGGGCAAGTTAATAGACATACTTCTCTGCTCAATTGCAGACCTCCCCCCAAGTCCCAAGCTCCTGCTCAGAGTCAGGTCGTCTTTATTTTTACTGTGGAGTTCTCTCTTATCCCCATAGACTTTGGGGTCAATAGTGAACATTCTTTCTGTTGGGGAGCTTGGCTCTTCAGATCTGTCTGGTGTAAAGCTCTGAGCCAGGGTGCTGTACCCTATTTCATGAGCAGGCACGCTCCGCTGCTGATCCAGTTCTTCCTGTAATTCTTCCTCCTCTTCCTCTCTGTCTTCGGGTATTAGACGATCCATCTGACAAGGCTCATACGCACTCTCTTTGGTGTCACTTAACTCATAGTAATCACTGCCTTGCTTCAGAGCGCCGGCTTTGAAGGCTTCCTCTTTCAGAGCAGAGGTTTCAAAATACTTCGACATTCCTGATCGCTCCTCCTCCTCTTTCATTTGATGAGGAGCTGAAACACTTGTTTTCTCTACCGCGGCATCTTTTTTGACATCTTTCTCTTGAGAAGGTTCTAGAGTAGGAGTCCTGTCAGCGGTTAAACTTGGTGCCTCAGGGGCTTTCTCTGTTATTCTGGATAACTGAGTGGTATCAGGGTGCTCTTCTGTTTTCTCAAGGGTCAGCTCCTGGCTTAACTTGGCTGGGGGTGCCTGTGCGCTCAGCTGCACCGCCTTTTCCATGTCTGCTGTTGCTGGGAGCCCAGTTTGGTCCACTTCTTTTTCTGCTTTGAGAATATCGGGTGACTTTTTAGCTTCGTCATCCTTTTTAAAGTCTGTTTTGTCTAGGGAAAGCGTCTTAACTTCAGGTTTTGTGGTAAATTTACCATCATCCAGTATTTGAGCCTCCCCTTTATCATAGAAGTCATACCTTTCTTCCTCGTCACTCTCATCCTTAGTCATGTCCTTCTCCTCCCCCCACGCAGGGATTTTCTGGGTGCTTGGCGTTTTCAGGCCATCTACAGTTACCGCTGAGAAGTCTTGCAGAGTTAGCGTCCTGTCCCTGTGGAACTGCTCGTCCTTAGTGAAGTCTTTGGCAAACAGTTGGTCGGTGGGTTCCTGTTTTGTTTTGGAACTGTCTTTGAGTGGAAGCTCCTGGGAGACGGCAGGAGATGGGCCTGAAGGAAGTTCACTTTGGACTACTCCTGCCTTCGTTTCAGACAGCAACAGAGCACCCTCACCACGGCCAAGAGCAAGATCTTGGGCTTCCTTAAGGTTGTCTTTTAATTCCATAGACATAACTTGGCTGGATGATGAGGGCACATCTGCAGTCCTTTCTTCTGGTTTGCTCCCTTTAGGCAGTTCAGCTGACAAGCCCTGTTGTTCTTGAGAAGCAGAAGGCGCGGCAGCAGGTCCCGCAAAACTGGCTTCCCCTTTCTTTTGTGAATCAGTTTCCAAGATCTGTTCTGATAGAGGTGAAGGCATTTTTTCTTTGTCTTTGCTCTGTGTATCCTTTTTATCTATAGCCTCTGTTTTTGCTGGCTGTGGAACTAAGGCATCGTGTTTAGGTTGCTCACCAGTCTTACTCTCTTTCTCAGATTCACGTTGCTTTGTGTCTAACGGTTCTGCTGTGAAAGGGCATGCACCCTCCTGGACACCGAATTCCATCTTCGTGGCTGCAAGTAAATCTGAAGTAGTTTGTTTGGGTTTTATAACAGAAATATTCAAAGCACTTGCAGGTTGGCAGTCATTTGGCTTACAACAACATCGTGGTATGAATGATGGAAAGGAGAGGGAGAAAGATGCAAACATGCAACAAGGCCATCCACCTAGAAATCTGCTTTCAAGTGTTACATCCTAGTTTCCTTTCAATAGATGAAGTTTTATAGTGAAAATGTGAGTTGTACACATATAAATACACGACCACTAAAATGAAATGATTTCAGGTGAATCCTTCATCTTCATCATTTGTATGCGACAGTAAAATCACCCTCACTTTGCTTTGCTGGACTCTGTAGGTTACGTTAGTTTTGTATTAGTAAAGTCTGCAAGATTAAGTCCAATCCATAGTATCTTTGTGTGTTTCTGATATTTAAAAGATGCAGTTATACATTTCTGTATCTTTTTTTTTCACGTTTTTCTTCTACATTCAGCCCAAACTACAAAAATTATGCATACAAGAGTGTCAGCAAGAGGCTGAGGTTTTAACTGTACCGACTTTTGACTTTTTGACAAATGACAAAAACCTCACTGCTGTCATGAAACCAGTCTGTATAAATCAGCAAGAGAGCTATCAATAGTCCCAGATCTTGAAGGTCTGGTCTTCAAAACGACCAACCATCTTCAGCTCTAACTGAAGTCAAAGAACACTTGGCCTGTTTATACATGATCTAGAGTCAGATCAGGCCCAAATAAAGTTCATTTGAAACTCAAAATGCTACTTTCCTGGTCCGCCACTCTATTGTTAGGGAGCAATTCCCAGCTAGGATTTTTTTATATGTGCTCTGTTAATCATTAACAGCTTATCCTTCTTTTATATCCCATGGAAAATAATGATTCCTATCATGTGGAAATCTTCCTATCGTGGAAAATATGAAAAGAGATCCGGCAGAATGTGGCAGTGTTCTGCAGTAATCTGTAAAGAAGGTCTAAGTCTTTTTCTAAAGCTTGTTACAATAAGCGCTGGGCCAGCTCTGAATCTCCTTGGATCTGATTTAAAGCCCATGGAGCCGGCTTTTTGCTCTGATAAATCTGATTTTTTTAGAGCGATTGGTATCAAAGTATCGGTCGTTCTTTAAATATTTCCCTATGTTAACAGTTAGCCAAAAAGTCAACTGCCATTCTAAACCGTATAGGTGGAAAAAACAGAGGTCTGCAGCTACAGCCGTTTTGCTCCTTTATGTTTTTACATGTGGAGACTGACTCACAAACCCTCTGAAGTATAAAAACATGGGCGTTGAGCTGATGTCATCCGCGTTTCACAGAAATTAAATAGCTAGTTAATGACTCTATGTATCCTATTGTGCCTTTGAGTGTAGTGCAAATGAGCAATACTGATGGTATCAAGATCTATTCTGACTGCCAAAGGAAAAAAATACATTTTAGTAGGGCTGGCCAGAAGAGCAGCCTCCTGGCGCAGCGCTCCTCAGCCAGGCAGCGATGGGCGCATCTTTATACACACGCTCTTTATACCCTGTTGCACTGACTGAAGAGAAGTATCATTAAAAGCTACGTCCTGAAAGACAACTGATTGCAGTAAATATTTTGTTCAGCAAGCAGGTCAGAACTTCACCTTACGTGCCCAATCCTAAACTTCACTATGAAGGCAAACATCCCCGTGGAAGCGATGGAGGTTTTGCCTAAGGAGGGCACTCGAGAGGGGTTAAACATTCATAATAAGGTGAGACACAAAAAATCAGAGTTCTGGCAATGATGGAGGGAAAGGAGGGATGGATTGCAGTGAATGGCAAGGATATGACATAAGAAGCGATAGCTTTAGGGAAGCTAAACCGGAATGCACTGAAGCGCACACACACACACACAAAAAACCCAAAGAAAAAACCTGCGCATTGCAAATGAAAACATTTCTACAGTTTAAGCCTCTTTATGCCATAGTCAAAGTCAATAAATCTACTTTTTGAAAGAAAAGCAGATGCATCTCTGCACCGAAAAGAAAAAAATATACATAGATTAGCAATGTGACTGGCAAACACATTTGAGATGGGGCAAAAGGCTCACGCAGAGGAATCGGCTTAGCTGCAAAGCACATTTCATCATGGCAAAGTAAAAAACCAGGAATCAGCCGCAGTGGTGGGAAACCATGTTGTCGTACAGCACCGATGCAATCATATCATCTGCTACGCACTCTTCAAGCATAATAACAAGAGCAGTCATACCAATAAATGGGAAGAACAGGAAATGAAGCAGCCTTGGAAAGCACTGGAGAAAGCTGGAGGAGGATTGACCAGCAGCAAACACATGCAAACCAAAGGAGGACACACCTTCCTCGGCCGAGGAAGGGGATGTGGCTTTCAGGGGCGTTTCCGCCACAACGGTTACGCTCTCCCTGCTGGATGCCACCCTTGGCACTTTGTCTTCGTGACACACTTTGGCCTCCAAACCAGAATCCGACTGCCCCTCACAGGGGGCCTGTGCCTGGTCCGAAGGCTCAGTGGGCCCGTGCTCTTTCCCCAGTTGCTTCCCAGGAAGAGCAGCAGGGTTCTCTTCCACAGCCATTGGACTCTCTACCGGTTCTTCTTCTTGGGGATGGAAAAAGGAGGCGACATCAACACCAACAGTAAACACCAAGCACACAGCTCAACAGGACGGCTTTTGCGTAACACTTTCAGCTCTGAACACTTTAGATTTAAGTGTGCTAAAGGACTGCTAGGATCCAGCCCATTTTAGTCACCATGGAACTGAATTTTCCTTAGAGAAAAAACCAAACAAAAGCAAAGCAATCCATCTCCCCCAGAAAAGCATGTTTCTGCTGTAGAATGAGAGCCGAAAGTGTTTTATAGGTACACCTCCCCCAAAGATGACTGTGAGTCAAGTATTCATTGCAAATGGAGATGGCACCGAATGATGGATGGCTCTGACAACACCAAGGCAAGAATGAGCTCAAAGTACACTGGCATTTTTCGGATAAATGTGCTGTTTAATCTAGTACAAGACAGTCATTGGAGGTGGAGGAGGGTACGAGGCATTCATTTCTTTCCACTAACCTTGCCAATACTGACTGCTGAATGCCAGCAAGTCAACCTATCACACGGATCCTGGACTCGGCAAAATATTGAGCCACTTCCATAGTCTTGTGCATAGCTGACAACTAACGATTTCGCAGGAATTCAGATAAGATTCCCACTCTGCGTGGGTTTATAAACAGTTTCTCCTTTAGGCTGCCCGACACCTGAACTCTGTATGTGAAAATCACAGCTTTAACACAAAGGCTCTTCATTTTCTTTTCTTTTTTTTCCCCACTGGCCCCCAGGCTCCTCATCACCAACTAAATGAAAGAAACCACTGAGTGCAATATAACTACTTGTTCATCAGAATTTCTGAACTCCATCGCTCAGCCTACAGGCTGTTAGGATCATGAGGAGGCTTTACTCTTGCCGTGGCAGAAGAACTCTTAGCAAAGTCTCCTCTCTGGTACTTCAGCCACCGCTCCTCGGTCAGAATGTTACTGTGCTCTGTGAGCATCCCTTCAAGTCATGATTAAGTGTGAAACCTTGGATGCAGCAACATCCTGACCAGCAGCCAGGGTTTATATTGTGTCTTACGCTTAAGGACTTTTCTGTGTGCTTTCCAATCTGGAATTGGCTGCATCCAACCTCTTGGTAATAAAATGAAACCTCTTTAGAGGCACTGATTTTTCTCCTGAGATTGGCCCAGTTAAAACCAGACAATCTACCATCCACAGCAGTGACTTAAGGAACACAAACAGCACTTGAGGCTAAGCAAACATAACTATGAAAAGTACAATACATTATTAACAACACAGACAAATGTTATCGAGGTTCGATACTGTATCTTAAATGAATAGAAGCCAGAAGATTCAGAATCAGAACTCGACTGATGCCTGAGTGTTACAGGGATGTTTACACATGGACAGACTGTAAAAGTAGCCTGGCAGAACTCAAATAACTTGCTTTACTTTTCTTTTTCTGATTTCATGTAGTTTTGTACGCATAACCCTTTCAATTATAAAACTTTAAGGCAAGCCTCTCATTTTCCTCTGAGCAGCTTCAGGCACGGACCTCCATTTCCTGAGATGCTTCACGCAATGCCACATGATTCAAACTAATTACTCACCAAAGCAAAAACTTATCTCTGGTTCAACAAAGGAATCCTACAGACTCCTTCGTGCAGCAGACTCTTACGGGAAACAGACTGCGAGCTTAAAGGCAGCAAGAGAGGAAGGCTGTTTCATACTGCCTATATTCTCACTGCCGGTGCAGCTTATTTCCCTTTGTTTTCACCTCATCGGTGTTCTGAGAACTCACACTTTCACCACAGGTAGATGCATATGACTGAAAACAAAGCTGCCCATGAACTTAACCAACCCAGGAATGCTCGAAGTACAGCAGCGGTAGGGCTACTCCTGTGACCTTGTCTCCCCTAGCTTCAGGTAGACATGCCAACATTAACAACCTTCAATTAAAACCAATCACTTTCTACTGCTGTTGCAGTATCAGGCTGTGCTATCCTGTTAATTCTGTAAAACACTGGTTTTCTTTAAACGACCCAGTGTGAAGTTTCAGATGTCTACCTCCATCTCCTGGAGACACAAACCTTTTGAGGATTCAGTACTGTTTTTAACTTCAGCTCCTGGGTCCCAGGATTGAGTTAGTAAATGCTGTGATCTGAAATGTGATATATTTTGTCTTGGAGAAGCTGTCAGCATTCCTGTTAGCTACTAGAAATAGAGTCTCCATTCACTTTCATTTACTCACTGATAAACTAATACTTACGGATGTGCTCGGGCCATAGAAAATGGGGTACAGAAACACAGCTAACAGTAAACTTCCTCCCCTTTGTTCGCAGTTAGCGGACACGATGTTAACTGGGCATTACCCACAAGAGAACTGGAGGTCAAACGTGACCTACTATGCCTGAAGTCACCTGGGTATGCTGGGGTAGAATTGATTTCCTTTGCCTGCTGGAGAGTCGAAGTCCTTCCGCTACTCTCTTTGGTGCAGACGTAGGGTTTTCCCACTAGGTTAACGACCGACTTACCTCCAGCAAGCCTGTCTTCACACTGGTCTTGGAAGTGGTTCTCTGGCACAAAGAACCAATTAAGTAGCTTAGGCTGCTTTTAAGTGTCTACTCCCTTTGCCTCTGCTGTAAGCCAAGAGCAAGAGCCCGGGTTTAAGCAGGGTGCACGGCTTCACCGACCCCAAAGCTGGAATCGCTGCTCACCCTGCAGCTTCACTTTGAGATGGAGAGACCTCAGAGGGACATCGCTTCCATGCGGGGAGACAATACAGCTCGGTTTCCCCCCCCAGAAAGCAGCAACCGTGGGCACATCTGTAATGGAATGGATGGCGGGTGGGTGCAGGGGAAGAGGAACAAAACGGGACCATGCTCCGTTCACCTTCGTCACGGCCCAACAGGGCCTCTGCGCTCTTCACTGTGGCACTGGGACGTGTACTAGAGCCAGTCCACTCCGAGCTGAACAGAGGGTGTTCATAGTACTCCTCATCCGAATTGTAGGGCTCATCATCGGGCACAGACACTGAAATGGAGGGCACCAGGGGTTGGCGCCGCTCCCTGCTGGCGGCAGCCCCACGGCCCGGGCAGTGCTGCAGCGGTCCCACCTTATCCTCCGCCCCTTCATCTACAAATAGACACACAGACAAAAACCGCAGGACAGACAGACAGACAGACAGAGAAAACACAAGACAGGACGGACGCATGCAATGGCAACGACGTCAGACTGTGGAACGGATGGAGTGGGCCAGGCCACGGGTGGATGCGCGATGGAGGAATGAGGCAGCCGTGCATTTGAACACCTGGGCTGTGTGTGTGCGGCACACGGCGCGTATGAACAGCAGACACCAACCACCCCAATAAGGGCGTTTCAAAACCATACTCCCATTCTTTAGAGGAATACATGTGGTACGCAAACCACAGCTCACACGGACTCTCGGATGCACGACACAGCTGGCTGACTGTATTAGAAACTTCTCAAAGCCCCCAACACAGTTGTAGTCCTCAGAGTCACCACGAGGAGGGCATGAAAGTGTAAATTTCAAAAAGTCCTTTCATTAAAAAACGAACCAGCCTTCATTTTGGTCAGTGGTGGCTTTATTTTTCATTCTATCTATTTCAAAATCCCCCACTCTCTTCTCTTCCTTGGAAGTAAGTAACATTTATACTAAAAAAAAACACCTTTCCGTGTTTTTTTCCTCATAAAGGCCACATAAGCCTGCTCAGAGCAATATCTGCTAGTCCTATATTTTATGCTGTCGTGTCGTGCTGCTGTGGGTGAACTGGCTCCCACCGTGGCGTTCGCCAACGCTCTGGAGTGACAGCTTTATTCACCCGTCACTGTGGCATCGCTGATAATCGCATAATCATCTCGGAACCAGACCAGCTACTGACAGCTACAGGGAGGGGGAGCTTGGGCTTGGTTTGGCAAGACAAAGGAAAATAACACAGCTCAGTAACACGGATCAGCCTGCCATCCGATCCGTCCCACCTAAAGGGGAGATGGTGAGCTCGGGTGGGCTGAGGGGCCCTCTCACCATCAATAAAGCTACAAACCCCCAAACATCTAGAACTAGGGAAAATATACCTCAGCCCATTCTCAGTGTATGAAAACTGGCACCTCGGTAAACACTGCACTTACGGGGTGCCTTCAGCAGCTGCAGCTATCCTGCTGGATTTCATAGAATCATGGAATGGTTCAGGTTGGAAAGGACCTCAAAGCCCATCCAGTTCCACCCCTGCCATGGGCAGAGGCACCTCCCACTGGATCAGGGTGCTCAAACTTTCCTACTAGCTTCAGAAACCCCAGGACTTCTCCATCCTGATGCAAACGAGGCTGAGAATTCCTTCTTTATAGTTCTGCACGGATTTTAGGCAAGAGAATACCGGCTTGCCTCTGCTCCTTAAAACTACAGCAACTCACATCGGTATAAAAACTTAAGATAAACCATTGTGATGGTTCCAAATCACGAGGAGTGCAAAATCCAGCACTGTTTGGAGCTGTTACATCTGTGGTTACTAGACTTACATCTTTTCTTTATCAGTTTTAATAAAGATACTTTCAAAACCAGCGCAGATAATTTCATTAACAGGATAATGATATCTTTTATTTCAGCAACAAGGAAAATCCTTTCTTTGTTATTTTTGTCCCTCCTAATAGTTCTTTTTTCATCTCAAAGAACGGGAAAACTCCCTAAGGTATTCCAAAGTCCAAGATTAAAATTTCTTCTCACAAAGACTAATTCTACTTTAGCTTCCAGGTATCTTTAGAAAATGCCTTTCCAAGGAGTAATTTTCACTGCAAATAGATCAATTTTTAATAGGACATTCATTTCCTTTTAGTTTGCAAAATACTGTTATTTGGTCTATAGAGCCTAACCTGAAACGCCTACTTCAAAATGGAAGGGTGTCCACCAAAGGCTTCCTTCGGTCTTGTAACAGACAAATGGTCGCATGAAGACACTGTTGACCATTGTCAAAAGGCACGGAGCACAAAAGAAACGCCAAGTTGGCAAGAGAATATTTCATCAGCCTGCATGACCAGCTAGAACTGAGGAACAGACTAGACAGTGCTAGGGAAAATTTCAATTCCTGAGCAAAATTATCTTACTAGAGTTGAAATAAACACAAGAATTTCAGTAAGGCAAATTAGCCCTCTTACCTTCTGCAGCAGTGAAAAGGGACAGGCTCATCTGAACGTTTTTCTGCAGCCAAATGAAAGAAAGAAACCTCCATCCACTGACTCCGTTCTCTCAGGAAATACACTTGACCCACAAACCTCTCCTCTCTGTCTCCTCTACCTTTTTTTTTCCTTTTAATTTGTGTTTGCTGCATGGCTGGCCACATCCACCTTTGTCATGTCTACAGCACTGATTTCCTTCCTACCGTGACTGAAGGAAGGCTCCTCTGGATTCAGAGCAACGCAACACACACTGACAAGTGCACTGGGAAAATGTTCTCGGAGAAGGGGTGGAAAAAAGAGGTTTGAGGTAGACGCACACACCTTTGTGTTCAACAACTGGGTTAAACTCATAAACGGTGTTTTACTGAGCAAACAGACAGACAACGTAACGATGTATGGCGATAGACAGCCAGATGGTTGAGGGGACTGAAGGGTTAAATAGGTACAGTAAAACTGAGTCGAAACCCGCTGAGGCAAACTCTTCTGAATGGGAGCTTTGCCTGAATTAAAATGACAGGTCTGGCTCACTCAGGTCAGCAAAAGCTCAACTTACCCACAGGAAATAAGGACCGTGCCTTCTAACACAGAAAAGAACACAAGATTTTTGCTACCACCAACTACACTGAATTAACAACACTGATATTTGGAGGAAAACCAACTTAATAAACTTTTGGTGAAAATGTTTTCAACAATTTCCTTCTGTTCATCAACCAACTCCGCTGTGAGGTCCGGTTTCAGAGCCGGACACAAACAAGAAGGTCCCAGCAGAGAGCACAAATGACTCAGCTCCCCATTTCTGTCCATGCCTCCCTTACAAACTTACACTTTTAGCATTTATACAGGCCATCTGCTCCGAAAATTAACAACACAATCAAAATCTTGTCATGGGAAAGTCTCTTTGACTAATGTTAAAGTAAATTATTTGAATGCTTTAAAAAACTGATGCGGGGTAAATCATCCAAACGTCTCCTAAACACTGACCTCTCAGTCCTTGCAGCCACTGCCGTGGGGCAGGTAAGCACATGCTGTTATATTAACTCAACTCTACATGTAAGGAAAGAGAAGAACAATCACAATTACATCACATTAAGTGACCTGCTGAGTCATACGCACAACTGGAAACAGCACAGTCCGTCGGTCCATAATAATCTGGAGTTGCAGAGTGTTTTGCCACCTTCTTGTGTTAACACAACTGGCAAAACGGTTTCCATTTGCTCCGGTCAATTAATCAGTATGAAGACTTTATAAAACCCTAAAATACACGCAAATAATACTGCTGACAGAAACTCTGCGCAAAGCTAATCCTCAGCTAAAGGTAATGGAAGAACCCTGATGTCAGCCTGAAGCAGAAGAATGAGCTCTTTTGGGGATGTGCAAACTCGAAAAGCTTACGCTCAAAGAGTCAAGTGAATGACATAATAAAAAGATAGTGGTAAACCCACTGGTGGGCTGGTTGGACTGGATGATCTGAGAGGTCTTTTCCAACCTTAATGATTCTACTAACCCCTAAAAGCAAAGGCTTCTAGCATTGTTACAACGCCCTGCTAGCTTCCTTTTTGGTTCTGATTGCCATCACCGCTGGGTGACCAGGCGAGGAACTGCTCATTAGTGTTTTAAACCTGCAATGGGCAGATGTTTTCAAAAAAATCAACAACCGACAAACCAATCCTTTTCTACTGGTTACTAACCATGTCGAGTAGGTATTTCCAGTACAGTGGGCTGACACATGTTGATGTTAACACAGCCCATAATTGCATTACCTCCAAAATGACCACAGGATGGAATATGCCTAATTGCAGTGCCCTGATAAAACTGAGAGTCAGACAGAAATAGGGACCATCCGCTTGCAAAGTGAACAGACGCTCTGTATTAAAATACCAATGTTCATTCAGCAGATGATAAGGAATTATTTTCATGCACTTAATAAACAAAAAGAAACAAAAACCACTAAAAGTAGGAAACAAATGGACACATAAAACCACTGTTGACATGGCAGAGGACAAGTGACAGCCCCCTGGAGACTGGAACCCGAATCCTTCCCTCTTATCCGCGTGGTAGGGCTCGGTTCTAACACATTGGTGTCTCCCTGTGCCGATGGCCTGGACGCAGCAGCCGTCTGGTGCTGAACAAAGCTCTGACGCATACGCTTATCATTGTGACAGCTTCTCTGGGACTTAGGCCTCTGCTTAAAGTTAAGCCAGAGCATAAGTTCTTTGCTGGAGGGGATTTTAGCAGGAGGAAAATGCAGTGATGATGGACTACTGGAACTGAACATTCGTGGTGCAGAATAGGGTAGAAATGTGCTTTGAGAGACGAGAGTTTGACCCCAAATACATGTAGGCATTGAACCATCAATCACAGGTCAGAGACAAAAAAATGATCCAACTCTGAATCTCCTTGCTTTCATGCATTTAAGACCCCAAAAGCAAAGCTAACGGCAACTAAGAAAACCACAGCCAAGCAAAGATGCCCCACGCTGCATCACAGTTTTGGTGACCACATTGGGACAGCGGACGGCAGACACCTTGGCTCATACTGGTGAAACAGATAAGAAGGTGAGCGTCCTCATCCTGTTTCCTTTGACATGGATGTACCTAACGCATCCTGCCAGTTACCTCTGTGCCTCCGTGCCTGCCTCCTCCGTGCACTCGGCTGGGTTGCAGATGGGGCGTTACTGCTGGGGAACGCCTCATCTTTTCTCAGGGAGCTGCAGAAAGGATCTCCATGTCCTCACTCCCCCATCCTTTAATTCACAGCTCACCCCTCTGCTGCCAGCTGGGCACGGCAACGTCCAGGAGACCCTTACCTTCCTCCAGAGCTCCGGTCCGCTCGGAAGCTGGCGATGGAGGCGGGGAAGGAGGCAGGTTGGCTGACTCTTCAACTGCTAGAAATCAAACAGTGACAATGAGATACAGCAATTAATTCCAGGACGACCGATGTTTGATACAAGCTGCAGTCAGCCTGTTCTGCCCAGCGGAGAGAATTATGCGATGGGGATTTATGCCTGGTGGGTTTGCAGATAGACTCTTTCAGAATACATGGAATTTTAAAGCTATAATAAAAGGATTTTTTTTTTTTCTTCAGACGGGATGAATTCTTTTCAAAATTCTGGTCACAGAGTACAATACAAAAATTGAGTATGAAACTACCTTTTAAATCAGTATTGCCACTTAGAAAGCCTTCAGTCACCCAAGGCAACAACAATAAAGCATCTGAGCGTAAGAGATTCTATAAATTCACACCAGCTATCAGAAACGGGCATCCAATCTCTTCAAAGTACTTTGAGTACATGAACTAAAAGCATTCTGTATACTGCTTTTTCTTCCTGCTGCCGAGCTGAAGGTTAATCACAGAACACATGCAAGTACTGCTTGTCTAAATACAAGGTATCAGCAGAGGGAACTTCTGCGAGCCATGACCTATTAGTGATTCAGCTGAGCAAGGCGCAGTGACATCTTAGAGGCACTTGGACCCCGATTTAGATTCATTCCTAATCACAAGACTGGACGCTGAAACCAGATGATGGTTTTGTTCAATTATTTCAATTCAAGTATGATGAAATCCTAGACAAACTGCTTTCTTCAATGAACTCAGCGTAACCTCTGCATCTGATTTCACACCAATCAACTTGAGTTTCTTCTTCTTTAAAAACAGATCCACTACTGAGGCTCAACCAATGGGTTTGTTTTAAAAATAAATAAGTAATATCTGTTTTAAAACAGAGCAGGTGCTGAGCTGTTCTCTCTAGTGACCAATGACAGGACCCAGGGGAATGGCAGGAAGATGCCAGGGGAGGGCTAGGCTGGACATTAGGAGAAGGTTCTTCCCCCAGAGAGTGGTGGAGCCCTGGAACAGCTCCCAGGGAAGCAGGCACAGCCTGACAATATTCCAGCAGGGTTTGGCCAACACCCTCAGCCCCACGGTGTGAGTGTTAGGGTTGTCTTGTGCAGGGACAGGAGTTTGATACAATGGTCCTGGTGGGTCCCTTCCAAACCAGGGCATTCTATGGTTCCATGAGATCTATCTCATAAATGGTACCTCTCAACAGGCGGATCTCTATTTCTGATTCAGCGCTTCTTCCCAAGCACAGAAAGGCTGGTTTCAATGGTTGAGTTTCAAAGCCAGGAGGCTGGAGGCACAACACGGACTAAAGGAAGTGGGACCATTCCCAGTCTGGGCCACTGGCATGTGCTTCCACCCGGAGCGACTACTGTCCCTGCCTGGCAGTTAATCCCTCTGCGATCCTCACCCGGCCTGCTCTGCCTCCCGTTGAGATGCTCCTCCTTCATCATTCTGACTACCTGACCAGCAAAACCTACTTTCTTTTTACGCGCATCTCCTCTAAACTTTGCTCTTCAGACATTAACCTTTCTCTTTCACCTTGTAAGTGGCTGAACGCAAACGGGCTCCAAGCGCTGCTGGGTCCCACCCAACATGACAACAAACCCACTACCAACAATTCCATTCCCAGCTGCATCACTCGGGAGTCAGGAGCCATGTGGAGAATCGCTGTTGGAAAAAACGGGGAATGAGACAGACAGAGGGCTATGAAGAGTTGGGGCAACACGGATCCCTCTGTCATTATGCAGTTCCAGTGTTTATACCACGTGCTGCAGTTCACCCACGACCGTAACCCGTGTGAACACCCAGCTCGGACTGCATTTTTTGCCAAATACATACATACGAGATTTGCAAGCACAAGGGTTCTTTGAACATTCTTCATCTCATTTTACCTAACGGGAGCGGTCCAGGCTGGTCTTTGTGCTGGGCTTCTTTTTCCTGTTCGCCTTTCAGGACGGCGACAGCTTCAGCTGTTACTACTTGCACTATCCTCGCAGAGACTTCTTCTGCGGCACCAGCAGAGCCAGGAAAAAGAAAGAGAAGCATGAGAATGAGAGCAAGGTTTTAAAATTACAAAGATTAACGTGAAAATAAAAAATGGAAGCTGACTTAATCCATTTTAAAAGGTAACATAAGTAAATCATTAAAAATAAAACAGAAGGAGCAGATATTCCAAAGAGCTCAGTGGAAAATGCTGAGTATTTATAAACCCCAGGGCCCCGGAGTTACAGCGAGACGCGCAAAACACCTTTATTGAGTGTCCCTAACAGAACGAAGAAAAAGCAATGCGCAGCAACTGCAACATTTTAAGTCGATCATTTATTAATGTCTAGAAATTGTTTTGCAGGTACTGTTTTGCAAACAGGGGTAGAACGGCCAGCTGAGAAATGAGATTTCTTGACATCTAATATATGGAGTTTGCTGTGTTCTTGCACGTACTTTGGACGGTATTTCCTCCTCCTCGGCACACAGTTAGTACATGTTCAAGGCACTTCATAGACAGACACCTAAGGATGTACTAAGGGACCAGAGACAGAAGGGCCAAACAATATTTCTGTATGATTAAGAGGTACGCTTTATTCTCCTCACCCCTTTTAAGACTGCAACACAACGCTCTAGTTAAACAGTAGGTCTGAATACTATGGGGAGGAGTGGCCGAGGACAACCTGTGTTTGGTGGGACGGGCTCCCAGCCTCTTGCCCTTGCTGTGCTCGGTGCAGGGAAGGAGGACACGTGTGGAGCTGCATGAGGCACTGCACGTTTGGCAGACCTGGGCACCCTGGGACTCGAGTGTCGCACTTCCCCACCACCCTCGATGAGGAACTGTGTGCTCTGCTGAGCGGAGAGTGGTGGTGGGACCACTAGGAGTGAATAATTCCAAAGTGAGAAACCATATCCCATCTCTGCTCTAGAGCCGCTCAAAGGCACTATAAAATATCACGAGGCACACAACTGCCTGGGGAAGGAAGGCAGGAGAGGGTTCCTGCCCCGAGGGCAGTTCAGGCATCTTTGATATAGCAAATCAAGGACTTAGGGATCCTCCAGTAGAACCACCTACAAAAGAATTCCAAGGAAAAGGGTTTGTTTTCTGATCTGTGTATCAGCCTACTCTCCCTTACTCATTAATCAACATATTCCTCCCTCTCAGTGCCAAACTCTGGAAACAAACCCCTTCACTCCCCAGCTGTTCCCAAGTGTAGGCTGAGAGTTGTTTCAACTGCAAACGCCAGGACCCGACACGGAGCTGAGCTTCTGACGGCAGACGGCAATATGCCCTGCTCTCGCCAGGACACGCTCACACAGCCCCCATTAATCACCATCCCCAGGGCAGAAATGAAAGCTCTCTGCTCACCCATTACTGCATCCTTCAGGCAAAGACCAGCTGCAAAGCGAAAGTATATTTATATCAGTGCTCTACATGTAACTTCACTGCAACTGTCCTAACCAGGGACGCTCTCCATTAGGGTAAGAATGATGAGTTCTTCTCACTGTTAGTACGTTCACAGAATCCCTTTGTATTTTTAATGTAAAGTTATTCCTCTTCATTTGTCCTCTAGAAAAGCTGATTTTTCCCTCCCAAGAAGCACAGATGTGAGTTACTTGACTTCCCCAGTCATCTTTGCCTAAAACCAAAGTACTACGTTGATCTCTCTTCTGCACAAAATATGTCATGAGTTATTAAAACCCCTACCCACTGGCAAAGAACGTTCATAATTGTTGGTATTTATATCTTACACTTTACTCTCCTCCCAACTGGTTGCCAGCAGGGCAGCAACTGTGACAGTTTTGGTGGCTACAGCCAAAGGCATGAGTAGACAGATGCGCATCTCGGAACAATTACTGAGTAACAAAAGAAATTAGCTCGTTTTAAAACCTGTTAGCCTGAGAATACAGGAGTGTAAACTCGCCAAGGATAAATTCAGACTTGAAAACTGAAGACACTGCTTTCCTGCTGTCAGGGGTGTGAAGTTCTGGCAGACTTCCACATAGCAGGAAACAACTCAGCTGGTTTGAGATGGCACTCAATACATTTACAAAAGGGACTACATGCGACATAGATGCCTCTTTCAGCCAGAGACCGCGTAGATCAGCTCCAGTTCTCTGTCCCTCTATTCAACAATGTGCTCCTAGTACAAGATGAAACTCCACTTCATTGTTAAGTAGATCGAATTGAGCACCATAACCCCATAAATCCGGTCATGCATGTAGCCAAAGAACAGGGAAAAGGATCCAAAGCCCATCAATCTTCCCCGCTGCCTTTCAAAGGCCTGCACCTCATTTGGGGACTTTCTGAACTCCTCCTGTTTCCACATCTGCTGGACGCTGGGGTTGTTTCTCAGCACCCATCGGTTCCTTTGTCTTGCAAGAAACACGGAATAGATACTTCCTAGACCATCACATCTGCTGCTGCTGCAGAGCAGTGGACTGGATGTAAACAGTCCTTTGGAATCATTACAGGTCCTAACGATTCCTTGTATTGAGGCACATGCAGCCTGTGAAGCACAAGTGACGCTGGAGAAAGCTGGGAGAATGACCCTGTGGCTTGGCCCACCCTCTTGTGCCGCTAGCACCTCACGGGTAGAAAACAAGCTACTCTTCCATAAAGCATCCTCTGATGTTTGGTACATCCCTGCTCAGATTCTTCTCTTTCCGAACAGGAGAGTATAGCCCTGACAGGTACGGTGCGCATGGAGGGCAGCACAGAACATCACAGAGTGCCACAGCTCCAGTAGATCCCACACTGATCGCCGCCACCACCACTTCACCCCTGGAGGATGTGACACAGGACCCTTCCACCGGACCCTCCACCCATCTGCTCCTCGCAACTCACTGACAAAAGCGACATCATCAGGTCTGTACTGCCAGCTCAGGCGAACAAATCAAAACTCAATTAAAAGGACTGCTAGAAGAATCAATTTTTTAAGCTTATTTTCACATGAAAATTATATGAAAAGGCTGAAATTAATTTTTCCTACCTAGAATACGCAAATGTATACCAGATTTAGTACCCTGGAGCATATCCAAAGGACGTTCTCTTGGTCACCTGCTCTCTACCACCCAAGCTAGTGGAAGGTAAGACAAATCCCTATGAAAAATGTTCTCCTTTGGTCCAGAATTTATACATATTCACATCCAGCCTGGTTCTGGGGTGCAAATGGGCTCTCCAAGGCTGGCAGACAGCCCCTGCCCTCTCGGCTCTCTTCCTGATTCAATTTGCTTGAGATAAAGACTAGATTCCACGGAGGGATATAGCTGGAGGTGATGGGTCGCCCCTTGAAAAATGGAAATTGCAATTTCAGTCTATGCAAAATAAGTGAATAAAAATACAAAAGGCCTCTGGGGTTTTTTTTTTGGGGGGTGGTGTTTTGTTGGGTATTTTAAATTGAGAAAGGCTCACTTCTGCACACTCCGTTGATGGATATTTTGGGTGACACAGGAGGCACAGACAGTTCGCCAGAGGAGCAGTGCTTTTGCTCTACATGACTGCAGCAAAAGGACAGACATTGCTGTACTAATGGACACTATAAATAGCAGATCCGATGGGGAAGTCAAATCCTCACAGGGCAGCTATTGAGACTTTTCAGAGTTCCCTTATGGTTCAGTTAAAGTTCAAGGAAGCCTAATGATAAAGAAAAAGAAAAAAAAAATGGAGAGTTAGCCAGCCTGGATGCCAGGCAAATTTTTCCCAGCCTAAAAGCTCTGGATTCATTAGAGAGCTTTGTTTGCAGAGATTTATTTTCCCTCTCTTTAAGCAGGCAGATATTCTGTGACTCTACCTCATGCCACAAAACCAGCACTAACAAATGATGATTAACACCAAATACACATTTCTTAAGGGCAGCAAGTACCTCGGCTTCACGTAAGACTCCAGCACAATGAAGAATGGAATCAGGACTTTGCTCTGCATTTCACAGAGAATGAAATGCCGCTTCCCTTTACCAGGATGTCAGCTGCTCATGACACAGGACACAGACTGCGTCTCCCAGCCTGATTCCAGGGAATGTGGTACCCAAAAGCACGCATGGTCCTCAAATATGATGTCCAGAATGGAGAGGAGATGTTGTGAAAGACTCTCAGTATAAGCTGCCGGATAACGAGCAGGCTGAACAGAGTCCAGGAGCTAAGAGACACGGGAACAGTGCTTCCACCGCTCCCTAAGGGCTGTCACTCCAGATGAGCTCCGAGGGGCTGTCAGGCCAAGCCTGCCCAGCCGCTGCTGGTGCCGAGGCTGCTCTCTGGCAGGAACCAAGAACTCTGTCCCGCGGAGAGGGCAGGCGCCTGTCTGGGGCGTGATGCTAATGTAAGTCGAAGCTAAAACTCGAACCAGTAAGCACCCTCTGCTCCTGGTTTTGGAAGTCTTCTGCAAATCACAGCCACCAGTATGCCAAGCTGGGACAACTGCAGCCTCCCTGCCCCATGGATAACTCAGGGATACAACCCCTGTCAGTGTACTGGGATGCACAGGAGATGCTGAACCAGCTGCTGGTGGTATGAGGAGCCACAGCCTCTCCTCTGTGCTGCCTTTAGAAGGCCGTGTGCCTCCCAATGCTGCTGCCCTCCTCCTAAGCACACCCTGCTGCCCGATCCCCACCCCTGCTGCCTCTGGCACTGATGTTTACACTGCAGTAGGCGTCATCCAGACAGAGAGACCCCCCCCCTTCACTGACAGAGTCTCCACCAGGGGCTATTGAGCAAGATTTCTCGCCAAAGCACTGCTACAGCAGAGCCAGAGATCTGGGAGCAGATCCTGCACAAGGCCGAGACGTCATTCCAAAGCGCTCCCTCATGTCTTATTGATGCTGCTGCAGTGGTCAATGGACTGCAGATGTCTCCACTGGCACCTGAATCCATTACCTACCGCACTTCCATTTCCCAGGAAACCTTTCCAGTCCATTAAGTCTTTTGACAGACGGGTTTACCAGCCCCAGAGAAAGACGCACAGGTGGAGCCAAGGGTCTTTGAAAGACCTTTTGCCAAATATTTCCAGAAAATTGTTCGGAATAATTGGCAGCTACAAAGTCAGGAGTAAAGATCATACCTGCGACACATCTCCGCAGTGATGTGTGCTGTCTGCTCCCCTTGTACCCTTTTTAATGGTTTGCCTTTGGCCTCAGGCACTTTTTATCTCTCTTCCAACCCACCACAGCTGCAGGCTCAACCCTTTGAGGAGCTTAGTTTGCTATGAACATCACTTCCTAGGTGAAACTGCTCGGGCTTAGACACTTGGTCTGACAGCCCTCATCCTGCAGTGGCTTTTATCTTTTCCCCTCTCCCTCCCACCCCTCTATGCAATGCTGTATTATTCTGGTGAGGAATGATTTGAGAGAAGAAACTCGCTATGGGCCGGGCTCACAGCATCTCCCTGCCTTGCAGGTATGCGCCCCATCACTGCCGCAGGGATCCTGCGCTGATGGTTGGACTGGATGATCTTAAGACGTCTTTTCCAACCTTAATGATTCTATGATCCTGCTGGAAGAGGAGCCGGGGCTGGCACAGCCACCCCAGGGAACGTCCAGCTCATTGCCTCAAGTAACGCTGTCTGTGATTTCTCAGGCCAGAGTTGCCCCAGTCGGACCAGAACTCATCTCCCCAACTCTCCTCCTCCTTCCCTGACTGCAGCTGCCTGTGTTTCATTCCTGCCATGTAGCCAGTTCGCTCAGCCCACCAATCTGTCGCTTCTTCCCAGCTCACAGCAACAGGGAACGCTCCTAAATTTCACCACCACACTTGGTGATCCACAACTGGATCCAGTGGGAGGTTGCCCAGAGCAGTGGTGGCTGCCCCATCCCTGGAGGGGTTCAAGGCCAGGTTGGATGGGGTTTGGAGCCCCTGATCCAGTGGGAGGTGTCCCTGCCCATGGCAGGGGGTGGAACTGGGTGGGCTTTGAGGTCCCTTCCAGCCCAAACCATTCCATGATTCTATGACATGTTCCCAGATCAGAGCAGCATCGCCCCTCGCTCTTCCCAGTGGCAGCACAACCTGACACCAGTGCGGTGGCAGCGGGTCTGGAGTTTGTCATGGCCATGGAAAATGCCATCTGGTCTCTGTACAGCACGACTTGTTTAAGGCGTAAACAAAGTTTAACATACTGGAACCACACGGCACAACAAATGTTCCAAGAGAAAACCAAAGGAAAGGGATGACAGGAAGGAGGGACAGAGAGCATGAGACTGAAAACTGTGTCAAAACTTCCCATGCATTCACAATGTCACCTACCAGGAAAATTAACAGTGAGCTCTGTTAAAGCAAAGGGTAATTAACGCTCCCGGAGCACTGAGGCTAAAAACAGGGATAAAGAAAGACGCAAACAGATAGAAAAGATAAAATAATACGTTTCATTAATTTTGTTACATCTGAGGGCAGGAACACAGGCAGAGCATAGCAAAAGGATTAGCTGCATGTGTGCCTGCAGAATTGGGAAAACAAAGCAATTTCAGTCAAAATGTGCCTGTCAAAATCCTCGGTGGGGAGCAGAGCCGTTTCCAAGGCAACCAGCACTAATTGTTGGCACCGCAGACTTGAGTCAACAACAAAAGTGCAGAGCAACCTGCACTGCTTCTCGAGGCAAAACACCCCAAACACGTTCCTGCAGAAAGGAACGCTACAAAGCAGCCGTTTGCTACCTTGGACAATTTAAAAAGCAAACCAGACCTATGGATTTCCCCCATGGGGTACTGCAATTCCAAGTGCGGCAGGACTACAAACCAGATAGCTCTTGGATTTGTCTAGAGACATCAGCCAGACCCCCAGGACAGGTTCTGAGTCCACACTCAGCTCTCTTGGAAGCTGGTGGGTGACCTATCAGAGTCAAGGCTGCTGAAACACTGCAGACAAGAAGACTTGGGCTTCACCCAGTGAAGTTTGTGATGGAAAACATGAAGACACATAGAATCATAGCATCATAGAATAGTTTGGGTTGGAAAGAACCATCCAGTGCCACCCCTTGCCATGGGCAAGGACACCTCCCACTGGATCAGGGGCTCCAAACCCCATCCAACCTGGTCTTGAACACCTCCAGGGATGGGGCAGCCACCATTGCTCCCCACCCTCAGTTAGAATTATATCACTCCAGGCCCTTGTAAGAAGTCCTTCCCCAGCTTTTCTGGAGCCCCTTTCAGCACTGGAAGCTGCTCTAAGGTGTCCCTTTAGACTTTTACTTTTCCAGGCTGAACAACCCCAGCTCTCTCAGCCTGTCCTCGTACGGGAGGTGCTCCAGCTGTCTCATCATCTTTGTGGTCTCCTCTGGACCCTGTTCCAACAGTTCCATATCTTTCTTATGTTGGGGATTCCGGAACTGCAGACAATACTTGGTCTTCTGGGCTGCAAGCACACGTTGACGGCTCATGTTGAGCTTCTCATGGACCAACATCCCAAGTCCTCCTCCTCAGGGCTGCTCTCAATCACATCCCCAAGCCTGTATTGAAACTGCAGATTGCCTCGACCCAGGTGTAGGACCTGGCACTTGGCCTTGTAGAACCTCATGAGGTTCTCACAGCCCCACTTCTCTGGCCTGTCCATGTCCCTCTGGATGACATTCCGTCCATCTGGTGTGGCCACTGCCCCACTCAGCTTGGTGTCACCTGCAAACTTGCTGAGGGTGCACTCACACATCTTGGACTTGGGCTCATGACAACTCTAAATACTGTCCTCGCACTCCTGTTAAGAGAGAAATGCAGAGCAGCCATCAGAGCAATGTGAATTAGTGACATAAAAGCTAAGGAATGCCGAAGGATTAGAGCTTGCGATTGAAGAAAGAAGCAGTAACAGAGCTTCACGGAATTCAAATATTTGCTTTCAAATGGCTTTTGTGAATGTAAATATTTTGCTGTAAGTAGGTCCTTGATCTGGATGTTGGCAATATCAGCAGTAATTGGCAGGAGGTATGAAGGCAAATAATGGGAACATCGGCTTTTAAATTACATGAAACCACAACACAACTGACAAGTATCATTTCCCTAATAAACTCGCTGACTTTAAGCTACTGTAGCATAAATAAGGATGGTGACAGATTAATCCAATCACTACGACTTAGCAGCTAACCAACAGAACAGGTCAGAAACAGCTTGTGTTTTGGGAATGAAAGAGCTTTGATTGCTTAATGTTTGAATGAAGGGTTTAGAGGAGAAGCCATGTGAGGAGTGCTGAAGTCACTGGGTCTATTCAGCCTGGAGGAGACTGAGGGGAGACCTCATCGCGCTCTGCAGCTTCCTCACAGGAGGAAGGAGGAGGAGGAGCAGGCGCTGAGCTCTTCCCTCTGGTGATCAATGACACAACCCAAGGGAACGGCAGGAAGATGTCAGGGAAGGTTTAGGTTGGACATCAGGAGAAGATTCTTCTCCCAGAGGATGGTGGAGCCCTGGAACAGCTACCAGGGAAGCAGTCACTGCATCAAGCTTGACAATATTCCAGAAGCGTTTGGCCAACACCCTCAGCCCCACAACTTTCCTCATCACCTTCAGCAAGAGACCTGGGAAAACAGTCCAAATCTCCAAGGCATGTTAGTGGCACAATCCGAAGCCAACTCATGCCAGGAGACTACAGACGTCCAGCAAGGGCACTCTGGCTCCCCAGCACCCAGGGCACATTCCTGAGGCAGAGGCCTCTGCCACGCTGCCAGGGAGCTGTAAAACAGAACACTAAGGGATCAGTCCCCACACCTCCCCCTCCTTGAATATGACTGTCAGTACGATAAAATAATGCTTTTCAAATGAACCCTCATTACTGCAAATACTTGCTCCCTCTGCATCCCCCGGGTCACATCTTCTTGAGCCGACTGCCTGGAACAAAATATTTCCTACTGTCAGCATTTCCCAGCCAAGCCAGAGGTGGGAAAAACTAATCGGTTCTATTTTGTCTGATGCATCGGCAACGCAATTCACAGCCCACAGGCACTATTGAAGCAGACACCACCAGACCATCAGCCAGGGCAAGGCAGTGAGGTCCCATTGCCTTTCCTAGGACTCGATATGGGCTTAAACCATCACTTTCACGTACAACGCAGCGTTATCTGTCTTTCATTGAAACATGAGCTCCTTAGGACTCATGCAGAAGAATCACAGAATCCCTAGGTTGGAAAAGACCTTTGAGGTCATTGAGTCCAACTGTACTTGTCCACTACTAAACCAGATCCCCAAGCACTTAATCTACGTGTCTTTTAAACACCTTTAGGGATGGGGACTCGATCACCTCCCTGGGCAGCCTCTGCCAGAGCCTGAGAACCCTTCTGGTGAAGTTTTTCCTAAAGTCCAATCTGAACCTGCCCTGGTGCAGCTTGAGGCCATTCCCTCTCGTCCTGTCCCGTCACTTGGGCGAAGAGTCCAGCACTCACCTCTCTACAACCTCCTTTCAGGCAGTTGTAGACAGCGATAAGGTGCCCCCCTCAGACTCCTCCTCTCTAGGCTAAACAACCACAGGTCCCTCAACCGCTCCTTGTAAGATTTCCAGACCCTTCCCAGCTCCGTTCCATTCTCTGGACGTGCTCCAGCCCCTCAATGTCCTTCTTGTACTGAGGGGCCCAAAATTGAAGCAGGATTCGGGGTGTGGCCTCACCAGTGCTGAGTACAAGGGTAGAATCCCTTCCCTGCTCCTGCTGGCCACACTCTTTCTGATCCAAGCCAGGATGCTGCTGGCTTTAGTTTTGAAACTACTTTGGTTTCAAAACAAAGAACAGGATATTTAATCCTTTGAGCGAGAGTAAACACACACAACAGGTAACTCACTTTTAAATCAATATTTGTTTTGAACTCCAGTACAAGATAAGATTTTAAACAAACATTTAAGAATACCTACAGAAGTCAATGGAACTTTAGCCACCTACAGCAGGAGGTGACATGTCCCTTAAAGTTCATTTTTAGCTCCTTTTGAGCCAATTTTAAACACTTTTTTAACAGTGTTTCCTGTGATCTTTTTTTTAAAATGAGAATTCAAACCATGCTCTATGAACTCTGCTGTATTTCAGTTTAAAATTAACATGAACCTGTGCACGCACCGTGTGAAATTTCCAGTTGTGCCTCATTCAGAGAGACTGAACATCGCTCTGTCAATGCGATGGAATTTTAGTCCATCCCGCAGGGGATCGGGTAACACACAGCCCACAGCAGGACTGTGCCCTGGTCACCGGCTGAACCAGCCAGCTCTGCAATGCACCACCAGCCGCCCCTGCCCCGTGCCCGTACCACCACAGACACCCTTCTCCTGCCGACCGTGAGGAACGGTGTTGTGTTCACCTGGCCAGGTGGAGCAGAACAGGTCCTGTGTGACACACAAATCAGTCAAGCCCCACAGAGGCGATGCTGCGGGTGGATGTTCAGAGCAGTTCTCAGCCCTGCTGAGCAGATCTGCCACCTCTGCCCCCCTCTTCTGGCACCACCCCAGGAAAGGGACCTGTCTCCAGCCAGGGCTCATCCCTGCTCCCTCACCTGGCTGCTCCCTGCCCACCCTTGGAGGTGAATGGCCCACAGCCCTGAGTGGACAAAGGGATTAGGAAAGAGAAATCTGCATCTGCTCTTGCAGAAGGAAGGTGCGAGAGACAGAATCATAGAATCCCTAAGTTGGAAAAGACCTTTGAGATCATCAAGTCCAACCGTGCCTGTCTACTACTAAATCAGATCCCTGAGCATCTCATCTATTTGTCTTTTAACCCCTCCAGGGATGGGGACTCCACCACCTCCCTGCGCAGCCTCTGCCAGGGTCTGAGAACACTTTCCATGAAGAAGTTTTTCCTAAAGTCCAATCTGAACCTGCCCTGGTGCAGCTTGAGACCATAAGGGATGCCCACCAGAACAGCCATCAGTGCACCTTCTGCACTCCATCTTGCACCTCTTCCAGCAGACCTGTCCTCTCTTGGTGCTTCAACACCTGCAGCCACAGTGATTGGGACCATCCAGGTGCTGTGCGAAGAGCCAAGACCAGAGTTTGGTCACTGCAGCCACTGGGAAAGGTCTGCGTTGCAGCAGCTCTCAAGAGTACAGAACATGAGAAGCGGCTGTGGGAATTTGAGGTCGCAGCAGAGCTACGCTGGATGGCTGCGAGGAAGCTGGGAATACACAGAGAGAATAAGAAAGAAAAAAAAATAGCCAGAGGCAACGTAAGTGAGAAAAGAGGAACAGAAGGAAGAGCTGATAGAGCAATAGTTTAGAAGGACAATCGTTCTTGAAGAGAGAGAAAGGATGACAGTGAAAGGAAAGAGAAAGGAACTCCTGGGCAGGAACAGTTAAGGATTAGTTCCCTTTGCAGCTCACCATCAACCCGTGCTTCCCTGGATTCAGCTCATGCCCTGGCTTTGGGGTAAAAAGGCACAGCCTCAGCTGAAGCCTCGTCCTTCTCTCGTATGCGCTGCAAGGCTGTGGTTGAAAACAGTCTGGGTACGTCAGCAAGACTGCCACATCCACGCAGCGCTGGCAGCTGATACCTCTGCTCTTCTTTATTAATGTAGCTGTCTCGCCAGCTGCACGGACGGAGGACCAGACTGTAAATTAGTTCTATCATAACTGCCACAGGCAAAATGGGCTGCTGGGAGCTGTACCAAACTGATCATACATCACTATGAATTAGTCTCAGGGAAGGAAACAGCAACAAGAAAGTGAAATACCTGGGGTTCATTCTCCCCTCCCAAAGTATCCAGTGCCTCCAAGTGAAACCGATTTCCATGAAGTATCCAATCTACTCAGTCCTGAGTGAAAATGACTCGCTGGGAAGCAGCTAACAGGTTTTCCTACCTTGGAGATAATGATATCTCATTGCTACCATTCCGTATACTGCATACAATTAAAGCACTGAAGTTTTGACCACGTATTTTCCATGCAAGCAGAAAGGCTCACTCCCGCGATCTAACATTCACAGCTGGGTGCCTTGAGTATCCTACACTTTTTGAACGTCATGAGGAACACCTCACTAATAATAACCCCACCAAACCAACCAGGTCTGCACTTCTAAACCACCACCTCCAAACAGGCTTTCCAAGCACCCTAACTCCACTCTGCAGCAGGAAAATGTCAATGCTTTGCCCAGCATCTCCCAAGGAACGAATGACAGAGTCAACACCAGCACACAGCCCTCTCACACGGAGTCTTGCCTTAGCATTCGCACGTCACCCTTTTCACAGCTGGTCCGGACAAGCACTGGATGATCAGCTCATGCCAGTGCTTTATGGTGGTTTCCATCCCCCACTGGAAAAGGTGAGCAAACATGTATTAATGATCATTATAAGGATTTACAGTGAGCAGTTATCCACCAGTAGCAACTCCCAAAAATGGAAAAACCCAACCCCAAACACCAGCCAAGGCCAGGTATTGTTGTCCTTACTCAGGATATAAGCATAGTGTGACAAAAGCTGACTTCTTTATATTGTAACCTGATAGACTGAAACAGCAGTGAACACAAAGACAGGGGAGTTGCCCTTGGCTTTCTTCTAAACTTTTGAGTTCCTCACTCAAATTAAAACCCAGATCACCTTCGCTTTCCATTATAACACAGAGTAGCTCATCAGGGCTGGCTGAATCAAGACATTTTGTGCATATATACATCTCATACATGTATTTTGCACCCCAAAGTAACATTTCCTTTTCATTTCCATGCAAGTCGTGCCTCAACGAGGACGGCAGAGCGAGGTCCCCTTCGCAAAGCACTCCCAGTCTCTCTTCACCTACCCTGTCTCCCTTAACCTTGAGAAGCAAAACGGAAAAGGAAGAAAAGCTAAATCCTCCTTTCCTTTGTCAGCCAGCCTGGCTGTGGCTCAGAGCTGTTACCAAGAGGCTGTGCGCTCCGGAATGCTAAATAAGCTCCCAGGCTACAGACTTTCTCTCAGCGGAGCTTAAAAAGAGATCTCACTCCGCGGAGGGACGGGTTGGCATGGCAACATGGAAAAAAGAACTCGGCAGCGCCTGGCACTCCTTGCAGGAGCAGCAGGCTGCTGCGCGCCTCATTTGTGTAAGTGATCTGATGGTCTCTACCTTCTCCCCACCAAAGGTTAAACCCGCACCCAGCTGCGTGCGCAGAGCAGGCGTCCGTCCCGAGTGCCGGGAGGCTCCGTCAGAGCTCCCAGGGATGGCGGGGAGCTGTGCCTGGCGCTGAGCAACCTGTAAGAAACCAGGATTGAGCCACACGCATGAGATGCTGCAGTAGGGAAAGGGGAGGAAGGGATTTGTGAAGTTTGGGGGTGAACGGGTTAATGACCGTGGCTCCAGGCTCTTCTCTCCACAGCCCTGAGAGGTGATAATTGCCTGTACACAGGGCGAGGGGCTGGGAAATGAGGTGGGCAATGCCACCAGCACCTCCCAGGCTGTCACCTGAGAACCCGCTGCTTTTCCCTTCCAAGGTGACTTTGGACAAGTTGCCATTTCAGCTCTGCCTGAAACAAAAGCAGCTGTGTGCCTGCAAAACAAGGCTCTGTTGTTTGGTCATGACCCTTCCTCCAAATCTTCCTGCCCTCAGATCAAAACTGGAGCAAAAGATTATAAGCTGGCACAGTCCCCAGTGATACCATGGATCGCAAGGACCTCTGCCCGCTGCCAAACAAAGCTCGGTGCTCCTGCATGTCCTTCATGCTGCCATCCAGGGGATGGAGACCAGGATGGCTTCCCTCCAGACGAGATGGGAAAGAGCCCATGAAGCCTTCTCTCCCGGTCTCGTCTAATGTGTAATTCATAAATGCACACGCTATCTCCTGCCGCATGAAAAGGACTCCCGCACAACGGACCACAATTTAGAAGGTGGCCTCTGGACACAACTGCCCTGCCAGGTACTCAGCTCCACCAGCTGGAGGGTTGAGGTCAACTCCAGGGAGAAAGTCAAGTCTTCATTTACAGACCAAACCAGAGTAGGCAGTCAAACAGGGATGATGGGGAGGAAGAGCAGAGGGGAACAGACAAAAGGAACATTTTTGTCCACAAAAAGGGGAGACAAAAGCAAAAACGTAACTCTTTGGATGTGTTCTGTATTTGAAGCAATATCCAGCCATCGGCAGCAATGGCTCTCCTGGCCACGGCAGCCCCCCTCAGAGCAGCTGCAGATGTTTTCCAAAAGCAACTTGGATAAGGACTGCTCATGGCGTACAGCCGGAATTACGGTTGGAACAACACGTTATGAAAGATATTTCCTCCATATCCCAGCCTCATTGCTCCAAGTTGCATCTCCAAGGTTGTTATCGATTACATTTTCTGGGAACACTGACGGCATTGACCGATCACTGGTTGCCAGGCCAACACACTCACAGGCGTTTCGCTCTTACTCCTTAAGGAAGCACAGCTGTTTATGCAATTCCCTCTTACGATGCTCATACCATAACAAGAAAATGCCGAAGCGGGTCAAAACACCAACAGGGAGCCCAAAGGAAACGGCTAGTTGTTGTCTTCTCTTGGCCAGATCCAGCGCTGGCGTGACGCAATGCAGCAGTCGATTTTAACCATGTTACTGCCCCTGGGTTGAGATGTGGTGTTCAAAAGCGAATCCAAACCACACACTGACATTTCAGACAGGTTTTAGGGATGAGAGACTGATGGCTGAGCTCCTCCAGGTGTCTGACTCCCAGCCAGGGAGCCGACGGCCCCTGCGTGCCTCCCACCCCACTCCCTTTCAGACAATAAGTTTTGCATGCTTGCACCGCCCAAAGCTGTGCCAGACCCTGCAGCTCCCACCGATACGTTTCAGTCCCTGCCTCACTGATTCCTGAAGTCCCAAGGGGATGTGGAAGGGCAGAGCCAGCCCCTCGGAGAGGTCAGAGTTGGACAAAATGTGATGTCTCACTGGATTTACTGCCCTACAGTACCAGCCACAGCAAAACCTGCAGGGACTGATCTCCGCAGCAGTTAGTGAATATTTAGAGCGAGGGAGAAGACAGTTGGAGAGGAAGATGCATGGGGAAAGATGGAGTTTCTCTGGACTCATTCCTGGTCCTCTGCAGAGGAGCAGCCGAGAGGACCTCTGCAGCAAGCTTAACAGAGAACAGTATAAACCAAACCATTTAATACGAATGCACCAAAGAGGCTCTGCTGCCTCCGTCTGCGCTCTCTTCAGCAACATCATTTGAACATGTCTAAAATATTCCAGTACTGTGCCCCACAAAATGACACTTGTATTACTCGTAACATGGAGGAGAAAAGTTTCAGACATCTGCTATGTTTGCTGTATCTAAATCGGCAAAGATGACGGGGCACAGTAATTACTGTCACGTTGCCTGGGCAAAAGGAGGGAGATCAAAATCCCTAATTAACAGCTTCTGTCCCACAGGAGCCATCAATGACACTGCAAGATGCATCTTCCAGCTCCGTAAAATAAACAACTGGAATGAGACAAACACAGCAATCATGCTCATCTTTTAATGTCATCGACTTTGCATCCTTCTGTGCAATTTGTGTGCTGCTTGAGATATGCTGCTCACTGAAATTGCACGTCTGACACAAAAGCTGAGAGGCACCTCTGGGGAACAGGCATTCGGGAGCTTGGGGGGGCTCTGGTACCTCCAGAGGGCTTGGGTGGCAGCAGGACGGCCACTGCAAACGGCCAAGCCAGAAGGAAAGCTCTGACAAAGCAGTCCCGTTGGACAGACAAAGAAGTGGTACAAAGAAAGCCTGTTTGTATGTCTACTGGCAGTGCCACTTGAGAGAAAGACACACAAAGGACAAGAAGATGAAACAAGAACTCACTAAGGGGAAAAAAAAAGCATTAACACACGATGGAAGCAAGCGATGACTCGGTGCAGTTCCTGCCCGGAGAGGCTCTCGTGCTTACTGATTGCCCAGCGCTGCAATCCTGCACCCACACAACCCTCCATCGCAGCTCCAGCCCTGCCCCTCGCGGGCTGAGAGCCCTGAGCCAGCAGAACCAAGCGCCACGGTGATTTCCTAACAGCGCAGTGGTGGTGAGGGTTGTGGACATGATCCTCCTTACCTGGAGAGTGGCTGCTATAAGGCAAGGCTACGGAAGACGACAGGATACAGGCTGTGTCATTGACACACGGTCAATGCTAAAACCAGCACCTTTCCTATCTTCACAATAACTCTTTTTGCACAGCCAAACTGAAGGGACTCCGCAGCTCTGCTCAAGTATTTACTGGCTAGGACAGGGCAGCCTTTTAGGCTAACAGTCCCTGCAGCTCCTTATTTAAAGGTCACAGATGCCCTATTTAGTTTGGCTGAACAAAACCAGAACCAAATGGCTAAATTCAGATAAATCACATCCAGGACTGTAACATGAATTACCCCTTCCCACTTTTCTCCTCTGTTGTTCCCTGCAGACTGAGCTATTCCTGCTGTCTGAACCTCCTCCTCTCCAGGTAATATCTGTCATCGTGCAAATGCTGGGTTGACTTGGGATGAATGGATAAAATTGAACTTCTTTCCATTGTCCTTACCTTCAGTTCTTCCTTCTTCCCCTGCCACCTCCCACCCCTGCCTGCTTTGCTCTCACCTCACCAGCTCTCAGCCCTCTGCCTCCCTGCGCTCTCCCACTGCTGGGGCTGTTCCACTCCTCATCCCCTCACTCCTCCCTTAGCTCAGTGCTGCTGCTTCGCTCCTCTGCACAGGTTTAGGGCTCTCTCCTCTTTGTCCTCCACTCAGACTAACACATACCAGTCTCCGGGCCCCCAACTACCACAGACCTCTCTCCCCACCTTCCCTCTGACTCAAGGGCACTGAAAAGCAAGGCAGGAACGCTCCGTCCCCTGTGTTGTGCTAAGCCTGTTACAATTTGCTGCAGTCTCTTTGTGCCCCACACGGACCGGGTGCCCGGCCAGTGAGCGAAGGGCTCTGCTTGTCACACTGGCAGGACACGCTCCTGTCCTTAACACTGACGGACACCCGGGCAGAGCTGCCGTCCCGAGGCTCTGGTAGTAGGATTGCAGGAAATGCTTTCCTTTCATCTGTCAAAAACCGAATTTATCAAATAACTGTGGGTAATCCAAACCCCCTCAGATGATAAACCTGAACTTGGCATGTAATGAAGAAAGCCCTCAGTCGGCTGAGTCACTGTGCATAAGCACAGACTGGAGAAGATGCTTCACAACAAAGCTAACCACTCTTACCCCTAATTATATAAATTGGGCAGGTTAGTCATTATGTTACTGAAAAGAAAAAGAAATGCACTTTAAGTGTAGAAAAACAAACTTTTGCAGCTTGATGTTCCTTGCAAGTCGAACACAAAGGCTTGTGTTGAGTTGCTGGTTCCCAGGGAACGCTATAGAGCATCTGTGAGGCTCCTCAGCGCTTCCTCCCATTTAGCTGACCACTTTCCAGTAAACAAAGCGCAGGCTGCCACTCTCCTATTCCATTACAAGTCAAACATCCTGTGCTCTACCACACGGTCCAATCCAACACTCTCCACTGAGTGGAGGGCGAGTTTCTGAAGATTATGGCATCACGTCTCCTTAGAAGCACACATCTCACGTGACGTTAAAATGTTTGGTTGACAAGAGCTACAGATCTCATCCTCCCCTCTCATTACATCCAAAATCCTCACCAAAGCGGCTCTGTGTGCGTAGAGGTGAAAAAGGACACAGACAGGCATGGATCACGGAGAGCACACTGAAACTTGGTGGATCTCGGGCTGCAGGGTGCTGCGAGCTGCCCCGAAGGCAAGGTGTCTTCAGGCGCTCCTCGGAGCAGTATGGAGGTTAGGATGGCAGAGAGACGGGGCAGCCCAAGTGTTTTTACACAAATATATATAACAGATACAAAAAGGAATAGCTGCTCTATCGTCTTTACTTCTACCACACTCGTAACCGCTTCCTACGTGCTGTGCCAAAACCCCCATCCTATTCTCTCGCACGTATTGCCTGTGACTCCACTGGGTCCCTGATCAGGCCCTGAGGCTGCCCTGTCCGCAGCGCTGTGCACTCTCCCATGTCCCCATCGGTCCTTTTGAAAGGAGGGCATTGATGTGTCTCCATAATGCAGCCATTACCAGCGCGATACCGAGACGGATCAATCAAAGGCAACACAACAGCCAGATTCAGAGGGTTCCAAAATTGAGGTCAGACTCAATAACTCTTAGATAGATGCCAGGAGAGACACGCACACACATATATACAGGAAGGCAAATTTTAACTGTGCAAACCTAAAAACGTCACTCGTGGTGATGGATTGGATGTGTTTTGGCAAGACCTGTTATCCCCTCCCCTATCAGCACCCCTTGCCTCTGCGTCAGCGTTGGCATAAGGTGCCTTTGTCCTGGTGCCCTGACTCCAACCTCCCTTTTAACGCACAGCCCTCGGGTTCCGCTGCATGAGCACTGCTGCTGTGCCACGTCCCGCAGCGGTGGCTGTGCTGCTGCAAAGACCCTGTCCCCAGGGGAGGCCCAATCCATGACTCGGTCCCAGCTCCCGGCTCAGCCGAGTGCCAGAGAGTGTCCATAGACAAAACACCCTTTTATGCCTGCTTATCACAGAATTGTTTGGGTTGGAAGGGACCTCAAAGCTCATCCAGTCCCACCCCCTGCCATGGGCAGGGACACCTCCCACTGGATCAGGGGCTCCAAGCCCCATCCAACCTGGCCTTGAACCCCTCCAGGGATGGGGCAGCCACCACTGCTCTGGGCACCCTGGGCCAGGGCCTCCCCACCCTCAGCGTGAAGAATTTCTCCCTAATGTCTAATCTAAACCCTCTCCCTTCCAATTTAAAGCTGTTCTTCCTCATCCTATCACTACAGATTCCTGTAAGAAGCCCCTCCCCAGCTTTCCTGGAGCACTGGAAGCTGCTCTAAGGTCTCCCCGCAGCCTTCTCCTCTCCAGGCTGAACAACCCCAACTTTCTCAGCCTGCCCTCGTGCTCTGCTGGGGATGAGCTGGTTGTTGCAGTTGCTGGGGATTTACAGGCTCCGACACAAACACTGAGAAGCCAGAGGCTTTCTTAGGTGATGGTGCCGGCCCTGAACCAGGGAAAACCAAATCCCTGTAAAGCCACAGTGTGGCTAATTTTCTTAGTCGTCCTTCCTGCACATTCTCTCCTCAGCTGTCTGGAGTTGTTAAGGTGCAACAAATGATTAAACAGTTCCCATTATTGGTAATTACGTCTATTAGAGCGGCATTTAAACCTTACCTGATAAAACACCCCACTGCAGTTAAGCTTTACTGGCAGACAAACACAGCAAAGATGACTGAATGTGGAGGAAAATGGCAATCCCGACTGCAAGATCAAACTCTGGATCAAACACTAAAAATCAACCTCTAAACTTCCTTCTTCACAATGCATCAAGCATATCCAGCTGGTAGAAACTAGTGTGAAACAGCAAGACAGCCCTGGTCCCTTTCTGTCACCATAGTCAGTTGTCAATAGGTTTCTCCTTCAAAGACAGAAATATGATTAAAATCACATTTTAGGGATCCAAAGATGGCTTATATTGCATTAATTAAATGAAATTAAGTCTCAACACCAGAGAACTTGTAATCTAAGCAGGCAGTGAGAAAAGAGCAGGGGAGGGGGAAAGAAGGCAGCAAAGTGGTGATTGACTCAAACTTCACCCCAATCAAGAGCAGTCTTGTTCCCTTGGCAAGTGCGCATTCCCCATCCCCGCTGTCTCCTCGAGACCATGCTGCCTCATTTGCACTTGTTCGGCTGTTTAAAGCTTCAAAAAGCAACATGAAAATACACAACACCACCGCCCACTGACGGGCAGCAGTGGGTTCCCACCTCCTTTCACCCATTACCTGCAAATACCTCAATTAAATGTTCAGGTCTCTCTGAGGCACTGACAACTGCTCAGAACCTGAGCTTGGGAAAGCCTGAGGATAGCATTTCTCTCCTCCCTTTCTAAGGAGAGGAAATTCCTCTTCCTCCTCTAAAGTTATTCCTACTTCTCCATGTGCACGGGTGGGACTTGTCCAAGACTGCACGAAAAATCTGTGTCAGGGAAGAGAAAAACACTCAGCCTTCCCACGGCCCACGCCAACCCGAGAGCTGCAGCATCCCACCCCTGTGATTCCCGTACATCTGCTCCTGCTCATCTGCTGGCTCAGCAGAGCACAGAGTTGGGCACAGCAGAGACACGAGACCTTGTTGGCATTCCCCCAAACAACTTGATCTCAAAGGTTTTTTCCAACATTCTACAATCAACAGTCATTCACCCGAATGCTGACTCGGGATTGCTTTTACCTTTGGCTTTCAAGTTTTGGCTGTCCACAAGAAGAGACTCTAAAAATCTAAACCCATTTACTTACAGCCAAGAGATCCATTCCTAGCACAGTCGCTTACCAAATGACTGTAGGGGCCAAGAGCCTTAAAATTCTCCAGCTGCTGAGAAATTGGAGATGGCATCTCCAAACGCTGTCAACAGCCAAAAAACATTGCTAGAAAGATCTCTCTAGGCATGCATGGATGGATGCATCAAGGGCAGTTGTGTCTGTACAAGAGAAATTCCTCTCGCACTGTGCATTTGGGGTTTAAAGTGGGAACTCTGCACAGAAAGAATTAGCATTTATTTCTAAAACGGGAAACTCGCTTTGCATATTTCATTTTAACACAGTCACACTCTTTTTCTCCCTTGAATAACAAGCTAAATCCTAAAATCCTAACATAGCTTACAAATACACAAAGTCCCAGTGAGCATCCAGTGAAACATGCCTGGGCGAGGGTGAGTACATGCTGATGCTGAGCTGTGGTATTTCTGGTCACACGGAGCAACACCTTATTTTGCAAATAGTTGGTGGTTTTAGGTGGTGGTGTTACTTGTGAGCAATGACAGAAGATGCCATCCTTCACACGCATACAAATGGATGCAAAAGCAACAGAAGTTATCAATGCACAAGAGCGAACCAGTCTCCTACTTCCTTCCAGCCCAGAGGAGCTGTTGTACACCACAGTCTGGTCTCTCGTCATGACCCTGTCCCACCTCTCAAGGCATGCTAAGGCACCCAAGTCTTCGCAGAGCACTGCCAAGGATCCTGGGTAAGGATGCAAGCTGTGCAAACCCTTGCTGTGCCCTTCCAAGGCACACGCTCCCCTATGTCAGCTCCTCCGTGCCTCAGGGCACGCTTGGCTCCAGCTAACATCTCCCCTTGGAGAAACATCATCCAGTGGTGGGGCATCGAGAAGCATTACCTGGGGTCTCTCTGTCTGCTGCCAACAAGTCTCCGTTGATCCCATTCTCTTTGGTCTGAGCGTACGTCCCTGGCTGTTGGTGGCCGCCCATCCCTGGCTCCTTGTCCTCTCGGTAGGGAAATCCATTGGCACTTCTGACCAGTCCGGCACCCGCACCACCCTGCTGTTCCTTAATTTCAGGTGAATGGGGGTGCGAAGAAGCCTCTGTTAGCTGACCTGAAGTCCAGTGTGGTGCCTTGGCTTCATCTTTCCTATCCTCTGCCATGGTTCCTCGCCTTCACCGCTCGGCCTGTAACGACATTAGGAGGAGAGATCAGCTCTGAGCGGGTGACCGTGCCCCTGGCTGGCAGCGACCAGGGCAGCACAGGCACGAGTCAGCGGTGCTGCCGGGGAAGCTCGCCTCCATCAGGGGAGAGAGGGTTTAAATGCGGGAGCGTCGCTGCTTGTCTGTCCTGGGCGTGTGTGAACTGCTTTAAAACCAAAACAAACCACAAGCAGTAAAAAGCGTGGGTTGAGTCCTGCCCGGCTCCCATATGCCTTGCAGTTCGTAGCACCAGTTTCTTGAGGGCTGCCCTTTCGTTAATCTGATTTTTAATTATAATTGCAGTTAGATGTCCACCCACTTCACAAGAAGGGAATCAGCCACCGTAACACAACGATATCTTCGCGGGGTGATAAAGGGAAGAACCATGAAAAGGAATGAAGCTGCTACGGCAATTCCATGGCAATGAGCGGGTGCAGAACTGCTGGGTGACGCGTCCTCTGTGGCTCAGGACAGAAACCCCCTGGAGTACAGCCCCTGCGGTCCTGAACATATGTGCTGTTCGACCCTGCTTACTGCTGTTTTGTGAACATTCACACTCACACCCTTTTGTCCAAAACAGCCTGTTGTTTCCCACAACAGCAGTTGCATTCTCTTATGACTATCAGTGTTTATATATAAACAAAACTCATCATTATTTGCTACTTCACATGTATTTCACTCCTGTTAATTAGCCTTTACTTGTCCAACCCAGAAAGAAAAGCCACTGCACAAGCCACAGGCTTTGGCTGCTCCTCACAAAAAAATGTAGTAGAAGCTCCTCAACATGCAGGCCTAGGAAAGCAAGATGTTATGATCCATGTTTTGATGAGAAGGTCACCTCTGGGGGACAGCAGGCTTGTCCTGAGCTAGCCAATTCCAAGAGAAAACCAGCAGACCTTGTCCAAAAGCACTTGCCACCTTTTTGCTCCTGGGAGAAATAAAAAGACACCTAAAAGAAAACATCTGAATGGATGGAATCACAGGATCATAGAATGGTTTGAGTTGGAAGGGACCTTAAAGCCCATCCAGTTCCACCTCCTCCATGGGCAGGGACACTTCCCACTGGATCAGGGCTTCCCCACCCTCACGGGAAAATATTGCTTCTTAAGATCTCATCTCAGTCTCCCCTCTTGCAGCTTAAAAACACTCCCCCTCTTCCTGTCCCTGCCCTCCCTGATCCAGAGCCCCTTTCAGCACTGGAAGCTGCTCCAAGGTCTCCCTGGAGCCTTCTCTTCTCCAGGCTGAACAACCCCAACTCTTTCAGCCTGTTCTTGTACGGGAGGTGCTCCAGCCCTCACATCATCTCCACGTCCCTGTACTTTCCCCTGCTTAATTAACCTGATGGAAGACCCATGGGTGAGGCACTCTGTGTTTGCAGCAAGAGCCTTAAAGCAGCCATCTCAAATCACACCAGGAGAGCTGTTGGAGTGATCATGGAGGGCAGAGCCCAAGCTGAGCAAAGCCCATCTCTCACGTACCAAAGAGCTGACCCTCTGCCTCGAGGCGTGGTCCCTGCATGACCAACAGCGAGCCCCAGGCGCCATACAAACCTGCCCACCAGCTTCAGCAACTCAGCTCCAGGGTCACTCCCGAGAGCAGCCCAGAGCCTTGGCACAAAGATAAGGAGTTACGCAAGACCCAAGCGTGGGGAACACTGTTCTGAAAACCACTGGGATGAACGTAACGGTTATTATCTCGCCGCTGCAGTTTGGAGGCTATTATCCCTGAAGTACCCTTCCTCGTTCCAGGCAGACACTCCCTGCTTCACTTGAAGCTCTTCAGGAAGGATATTCACGTCCCTACAATGGACTGTGCCACAGAAGTCCTCTGTGGAAGAAACAGAAGTGCTTTTATCTGTAAAAATAAATACAGTGGGCAGGCTTCAACGAGAGCTGTGTGTGTCTGGAGGCACAATTTGGCTCACTATTTATAATATATGGCTACAGAGTGAAACATGGATGAATTCATTCTTGACTCTGTTATTCATCAAGTGCTCTCAGAGTTTATAACAGTAGTAGAAACACAGCGAGTGAGTCACACAACGCATCCTTGTGCTCAGCAATTTAGCAGTGTCTTTGTGCTGCATGGTGTGATTCACTCACAGCTCAGGTTCACATCCAGAATGCACAGGTGGGCTTTTACCAGCAGGGCCGTTGGTTTTCTGGCATGTCATTAGCATAGCATGGAATTAAATTAATCAGGTAATTCAAATATTGACACAGAATAGCAGCAGAACCTCAGTACTGGAGAACCCGCAGCAGCAATCTCACTAGTATACTCTCACTGTTTTTCTTGTCCCTCAGCTGAAGTGGGTGGTGGTCAGGGTGCTGGGGGTAGGTGCTGGACCGCAGCATCCCCAGGTGAGCAGGAGTGCAGAGCTTGGGTCTGTGCCAGGCTCAACCCCCAGCACAGCCCCATGCTCCAAAGCCATCCTGATGACACCACACCAATACGCGTCATGTTCCCCACCTTGCAGGCTGATCAAAGCCAACCGTGCAAACCCAGCGGTGGGAGCTGGGGTGGGAAACGTCCCCTCCTTCAGGAGGGATCAGACAGTTGTGCACCATGGAAGCCACCTCTCCTGTGGGCCACACACAGCCCTCCCCAAAAGGTTTTCCTTGTCCAGATGGACATGCAGGACAGTACTGAGACCCTGGCCATTCCCTGGGCAGAGAGGGCACCCTGCCCTGGCAGCCGCCAGCAGCAGCGAAGAAACACTTTACTGACCTTAACTGCATGACCTTCTAACTCAAGCAATGTGCTTGGGATGACTCAATGGATGCAGAGTGGGCATCCTCCCCTCTCAACTAATAATTTGTAGCAGAACTGATGGTGAAAACAAATTCCCCATCCTTTTCAGTCATTTGGGAACTCTATAGAGACAAGAAAATACTTAAATAACTTGGAATTGGTACAGAGCAACAAACCTCATGGGAAACACATGGTCCAACTCTGCAGGTACCTCCTCTCTCGCAGGCACAGTACAAATGCTTCCTAAGCCTTATGCTCTTTGATGCGATACCAGTTCTTGTTGTTGTGGCTGGGTTGAACCAAGTCTCTGAACTCAACACACCACAAATCCCTGCAGTAACACAGCACAACAGCATGATATGCAAAGCCCAGGATAATTCCAGTTTAAATGCCCTGCCATCCTAGCTCTCCTTCTACAGATTTTGTGAGTACATCTTGTAGAATCATCTTAGCATCGTATTAACATCTCCTCTGCACGTAAGCAGATGAATTTCCTATGAATTTCACTTTTTTAAGAGAACAGAATTACGCCAAACCAAAGGATTTTGCAAATACCTTGCCCTCCTGCTTCAAGCCATGTTGTTACCTACTGCTGTCTGTGAGCAATGAGGCTCCTCAATGTCAGGGAAGCAAATTCATTAATTAAGAGAAACAGCCACCTGGGTACATGGAAGAAGAGCTATGATTCCAGTTCAGAGAAGAAAATAACACTGGAGGTTCCCAAAAGGAGAGACAACAGACTCCTTCCATAAGGAAAACCCTTGCAGGGACACGGCCAGATCATGACCTCAGCAGAAGGGAGAGGGGAGAAGAGGGGAAGTGCCTCCTGGATGGCTCCAGGGCCAAATCATAGAATAGTTTGGGTTGGAAGAGACCTTAAAGATCATCCAGTTCCATCGATGCACAGGGACACCTCCCAGTGCATCAGGCTGTCCACGGCCCCAACCAACTTGGCCTTGAACACCTCCAGGTATGGGGTAGCCACAGCTTCCCTGGGCAACCTGGGCCAGGTCCTCCCCACCCTCACTGTGAAGGAATTTCTCCTTCTGTCTAGTCTAAATCTGCCCCTCTCCAGTTCACACCCATTGCTCCCAGTCCCATCACTCCATGCCTTTGTAAATACTCCCTCCCCAGCTTCCTTGTAGGACTTGAGGTCCTGCTTCCCAGAGAGCCACTGAGCTCAGAGGCACCACAGCGCTCATGCAGCTACCCCGCTCCCGAGCCTGGAGCAGGTGGGGACTGCTCTGCAGAGATGGGCTGGGGTGTGGAGGCAAAACAAGCACAACCTTAGGCACTGAGGCTTCCAAAACTCAGCAATGAGACTGCTTGAAAGAGAATTTTTTATGAAATGTAAGAAATCCAGATCATTTCTTTCAGAGAAAATAAATTTATGAGCTGAGGTGTTCATAAATTTTTGAAGAGGGCACCAAGAAGTGGAGAAGACTGAAACTGCCTCCAAAATGAGTTACACTAAAAAAAACCCATCCTTCCCTTACCGTAACAAACCCAAACCATACACAAATAGGGCACAATCTAACTCACAATCTAACTCACAGCCAAGAAAACCTTCAATTCATGTCCATGAGCCACCGGGGCAGGTGGGATGGGATGTCTGAATAATGAGTATCAGGCACTGAGGATGAAGAGATCCCAAGGGAATTTGATGCCTATGTCCAGAGGAGCCGAGAAAAGCAGGGAGATATGAGGAGGCTGGAATTAAAGCAACAGGAGACAGAAGGTGGTAAATCTGGACAGACATATTCCAATAACATCCTGCCACCCGCCAAAAGCTCAGCCTGTGGAAGGTATTATAGCACCAAACCCTGAGGGTGCTATTGCCCACATGGATTCTCCACATAATTACAAAACAAGAGGTGCAAGTTTGGGTGCCAAAAACACATGAAGACGTTTGCGCTCACATTTCATTCTTCCATAGAATGGTTTGGGTTGGAAGAGACCTCAAAGCCTATCCAGTCCCACCCCCTGCCATGGGCAAGGACACCTCCCGATGGATCAGAGGCTCCAAGCCCCATCCAACCTGACCTTGAACACCTCCAGGGATGGGGCAGTCACCACTGCTCTGGGCAACCTGGGCCGGAGCCTCCCCACCCTCATTGTGAAGAATTTCTTCCCAATGTCTAACGTAAATCCTCCCCCTTGCAATTTAAAGCCCTTCCCTCCTTGTTCTATCACTTCAGGCTCTTGTAAAAAGCCCCTCCCCACCTTTCCCATAGGCTTTCTTTATCCCTTCATTTCAGTTAATATTGTCTCTCCAATTAATTTGATCCTTTTGGGGTGCGAGCACTGTGCTGAATTCACACTAATCAAAGAGTCACAGCGAACATCGTGGATGGGGACGAAGTCTCACGGCATCTGCAGGGACCATGTTAGCTTCCCTCTTACTCAAAATGCGCAGTCACGGTCCAGTGGCCACTAAACGATTAACAAAAGTTACCACTTGATGCAAAATGTCTAAGTGCTGTAATTCTAGTCACACGGAGTATTATGAGACAGAATTACACATTTGTTCAGTAGGAGACACTCCACCACTCCAGTCTAATAAAGAATGAACAAGTTTCTCTGGTAATTTATTACACATATGATTTATTTCTTCCTTGTCCACTGCTTGAGTTATTACCTTGCAGTCAGATCCCTCCTCCTAGACAATACGAGCGAGACAATCCTCTTAAAGGCTGCCCCGCAGCTGTTGAAAACGCAGGCAGCGCTCATCTCCTCGCTCTTCTGCTACGGTTCGGAGGGGTTAAGGGTTTTTCCATTTCCACACTGCGAAGTTAGTTAACAGCTGATATTATTTGTAGAAAACCCTCTTGATTGTACCTTGGATTACAAACCGGATGAAGAATAACGCCTGGACCGGAGGCTGAACAAAGCAGGCTTGCTGTGGAGACACCAAGAGAATTCCTCGCAGCCTGCCTACTGGAATGAGGATGGGAATGAGGGATGGCTGCAGGCTCCGGAGCAGCCAGTCGGAGCAGAGCAGTGTGGAGCAGCCACTCACACTCCACATCCCCTCCGCTTGGTGCCTGCCCTGGGGGTGCAGAGGCTTAGACCCCTCTTGGAGCCTTGGGCAGCAGCAGAGGCTGCGTCCCCGTCGCAGGGGCCGTGGGGCTCTCAATGGAGAGGAATTGCTTTTGCTTGGGGGAATGGGAATCTGGCAAAGGGCTCCTGCTCCATACAGGGTGACAAGCGCTGGGTGTCCAAGGGGTCTACGGGAGGGCTGAGACACAGCACCAGCTGCATCTCCATCGGTATCCAACAGGTCCATCCCACTGCAGAACACATGGACAGGTAAACGCGTGAGAACGTGTCCTCCAGCTGCCACTCCTGCCCCACAGAGCTCTTCCTCCCCGTGGAAGGCATTTCTTTCTCTGGGCTGCTGGAAAGCTGAGTGCTACCGAGCTGACCCGCTGTCGGACGCTCCCCTCCCAAGACACGCAGGGTGCCCGCGCCCCCACGCCAGGGACTGCATCGACTCATTCAAACTTCAAGCACCTATAACCGGGTGCCCTTCTCTCTTCCAAAGCAGAAATCATGGCACCAGCAGCTCCCGCCTGCAAACCCAGCACCTAACACAGAGCCAGAACCTCTTCCTGCTCCAACACCACCCCTTTTCCACAAACCGTTTCCACGCTGCCTTTTTACACCACTCACCGTTCAGCAAACACCCTCACACCCCCCACCTCTCACTAATCATAATTGCTTCCTGCAGAAAAGGCGTTTTAGCTGGCGAAGGAGCTGGTAACCATAACAACAGCACCATGACAACTATAAAGGATATCTGGAACAAGAAATAAGGCAAAATCTGGTGCACGGTAAGGATGGCAAAGGCACCAAAGAAGCAACAGCAGCCAGCAGAGGTGCCAACAGGAGAAAACACAGGTCACTCAGGATTAAACTGCACACAACCCTTCTGCAAATCATAGGATGAGGCTCCATGACGGTCCTGTCTTCTCCCGATCAGTAAACAGAGAAGGCAGTCCCTTCTCAACCCTACTGAGACGCGCCCTGCCTCGGGGAGCGTAAAGGATGGACAGAGTGCTGCTGGGAAGCTGGGATGCTTCCTGACAGTCCGAAGGCACACGGATTTCTCAGTGGAGTCTTTCATTTCCAGGAGACCTGCTAAAACAAGCCCAGAACAAGGGGCCCAGGGGAGCACCTCAGGGTGAGACATACCACATCGATTCAAACGGGCAGCGCGAGCCCTCTCCGTGCACTTTAGAGTTGGCAGCCTGGTTTGAAACACGAGGCTCCGCACCCGTCAGCCAGAATCCATCTAAATATCCTATGCCAATCCTGGCAGAGAAAAACACTCACCAACACTTGGGCTACGCTGGCTTTGTCACCCGCAATGAAGGAGGCACAGTGGGCAGAAAAAGCACCCTAAACAAACAGCACCGGCCCTGAGCCCTGCGTGCAGGTGACAGCATTAGTGCAGGTGTGATCAGACAGGAAAGCATCCAGCACAGCACCTGCACGACGCGACCCTCGTGGGGCTCTGCAGGGGAAACTCTGCTCACCGGTTTACTGCACAGGATTGACCTGGGAGGGCACGCTGGAGTGGTCTCTCCCCACAGCCCTCCTCTGCACAGCCTCCCTCGCCTTACCTCCTCGCTTTTTAAAGCACTGGAATAATCTCATTGGAAATTAAAACCTCCTACATGTTACACTTTGATTCTTCCACATGAATGGAGATTTTCCACTCTATTTTTAAGACTCAGTGAAATAAACGCTTGTCTCAACAACTTAGTCCTTTGTCCTTTTAGTCTATTTTTCCTCTACCAAAGCAATTACAAAAAATTTGCCCCACTTTGAAAACAAACACATTTTTTGAAAAACAGGAAGAGCAGAGGAAACCTTTAGTTTAAGCAAATGATTTTAAAGGTAAAAGAAGATTCAGAAAGCATTCAGGAAAAAAAGTCTCCAGTAGGAGAATATCATCTCTGTTTTTTCATCTTTCCCTCACACCACAGTGTTCACTTCAAACCTTGGCAAGAAGACAGCTGAACATCACCCATCACAGGTGGGCTGTACAGACAAGGGTGCTCAAAATAGAATCATTAAGGGTGGAAAACACCTCCAAGCTCATCCAGTCCCACCATCAGCCCAACGCCAATGTGCTGAATAAACCACGTCCCAAAGTGCCACATCTGCATGACTTTTGAAGCAGGAATGGAGACACTACCACTGCTCTGGGCAAACGCTTCCGAAGGGGGAAAGTCCTTCAGCTGTCAAGGGTGAAGCAGTTCACAGCTTGATATGGTTATTAGCAGGCTACGGGAAAAAAGGTAGCACTACTAGGAATACTCACAAACACACTGAAAGCACTGGGGCTGCCAGCACCTCCCACGTTTGGCCAGCTGAAACCTGGTCAGACACAAACACCGGGTGGCTAATGAAAATGAACGTGGAACGCTTTGTTTCCTTCCCCGCCACCACTTCCATTAGAATTTTCAGTGCTGAGAAAAGGCTGAAACAAAGCTGTCTTCTGCTTATTTATCATCCAGGTAGGTCACCACACGCTGCCCAGTTTACATCTTCTAATTCTTAGACTCGTATTTTCAAACTCATTGTTTGAAGAAGCACCAGCCAAATGTGTATTTGCTACTGCAAACAGGCTGCACAGCTACACGCTTCCTTTGCTCTCAAGTCACACTAATCCATACCTGCATTCGGATGGCCTCTGGGAAAGGGAGCCCACACCAGAGTGGAACTCTGCAGGAATGCTTTACGTTATTTGCATGTTCTCCACGCAGGACAGGTCTACGCTCTTGGCAGCTTTGGTGGAGCTGCTCCGCATGTATGTGAGGCAAACTGGACTGCTCAGCAGAGAGGAGCTACACACTTAACCACCAAGCAAAAACTCACACAACCAAGAGCTCTCTTATCCAGAATAAGCACTTTAACTACACTTGAGCGTCTTCTCCTTTTCCACATACGTGAACTACTTTCGCATCCCTTTTTTCCTTCCAGTTTCACCGAGATCTCATCAAGCGTGACACAGTTTCACATGATCTTAACTTTACTCAGAGAGCTTTTAATTAGAAAAAAATGCTGCCTCAACAAATGTATCTGCCTTTTTTGATTCTTCAAAGGTCTTGTTTAACATTCAAATCTAATCCCACCCTCGCTACAGCACAAGCCTTGAAAGTACCCCGATGTTTGGGACCACTGTGATGTCAGCTACAACAAATGGTGACAGGATGTCCTGGGCTAATCTCATGCAGATTCTTCCCCATAAACTGAGGCAGAAGAACCAGCCCACAGCAAAACTCTGGAATGTAGCATTTGCACCACACTCTGGCTCTCTACGCCCTTGCCAGGGCCACAGACCCTTGAAAAAGGGGCAGTTCAGTAACTCCAGGGGTGGACCATCCCGATCCAGCTGTGATTGCAGCTTGATTCAGTCCTTCCAGATGCTGAAGTAAAGGAACAGCCAATTATTCCGCAACTGAACAAGGATGCCAATGTGAAAATTAAATATGGAGGTGATAACAAGACAGAATTAAGGCTTCTCAAGTTTGTATGGGTAAAAATTCTTGCTCCTATGAAACAAGCTTTGTCCCCAGGTCAAGGGCAGCAGAAGATCCTTTGCTGAGAGTGCTTTTAGTTTCACTTCATAACACTTGGACACACCAGGCAATCGTGCCATGCACACAGCAGAAGCAGAAACAGGGGCATTGTTTATTCATGCTGAAAACCAGCACCAGACAGAAGAAAGCTTGTTCTGAGGACCGTCCATTCAGGCTCACATCTTTGAGTCTCAGTTCTGTGGTCATAAAAACCTTACAGGCAGGTGCCCAGGAACTCGTCACAGCCCACAGAAGCCAATGCTTTTAACTGCAGCACAAATATCTAACTGTAAACAAATAAATAGTATTGTGGAGACAAAGGGATAGAAAACTGATTGGGAAAGAGGTTGTTTGAAAGTCTGTTTGCTTCTGTATTTACAGCAAACCTGGCATGGATCGGCTAGTGCTAGAATTTTCTTTCCTAGGGAACGTCTGAGCAGTGACTGTTGTGCTGCAAACCTTGATCCTACACAAGCAGTAGCGTTATTTCACCCCTTCGTATTATTTTCTAACCAACGATGTTACAAAGAACTTCTTTTAACTTAAATACACACTCACGATTGCATGACTTAAAAATACCCTGTCCACCCACATGTATGACCCATGACTGCACACCCAGGTGAAAAGAATAATCTCCCTCTACCTGGAAATGAGAATACCCTGAAATCCTTTGTGCTCTTAAATGTTCTAGACAGTAAAATCACAATATTTGGGATATAATTTTATCATGTGGTAGCTTTGCCCTGCCAAATCTTTACTCATCCAGCCCTGCCAACAAAAGAAAAGCAAGCAGGCAGCCACTCCCCCAGGCTGCTCAGGCACAGGGGCGGGAGGGCAGCGCCAGTGTTGGGGGAATCAAGAGGCCGAGGAGTTGGTTTTGCAACCCTTTGCTGTCAGAGTAAGTTTTGCCCTCAAAAGGGTTTAAGATTTTGAGATGTGTGGGTCCTACAAGTGAGTTGGGGCAATCCGCAGTTTCAAGACAGGCTGGGGGACGACATGACTGAGAACAGCCCTGAGAAGAAGGACTTGGGGTGCTCCTTGATGAGAAGCTCAATGTGAGCCAGCAACGTGTGCTCGCAGCCCAGAAACCAACCGTGCCCTGAGCTGCAGCCAAAGCAGTGGGAGCAGCAGGCGAGGGAGGGGATTCTGCCCCTCTGCTCCGCTCTGTGAGACACCACCTGGAGCCCTGTGTCCAGCTCCGGAGTCCTCAGCACAGGAAGGACACGGAGTGGTTGGAGTGAGGCCAGAGGAGGCCACGAAGATGATGCGAGGACTGGAGCACCTCCTGTACGAGGACAGGCTGAGAGAGATGGGGTTGTTCAGCCTGGAGAAGAAAAGGTTCCAGGGAGACCTTAGAGTAGCTTCCAGGACGGAAAGGGGCTCCAGGAAAGCTGGGATAGAATGAGGAGAATGGTTTTAAGCTGCAAGAGGGGAGATTGAGATGAGATCTTAGGAAGAAATGTTTTGCTGTGAGCGTGGGGAGGCCCTGGCCCAGGGGGCCCAGGGTAGAAGTGTGTCTGCCCATGGCAGGGGGTGGAACTGCATGGACTTAATTTCCCTTCCAATCCAAACCATTCCACGGTTCTATACGTGCTGAAACAGAAAGAGGAGTTTCTATGCCTCAGCTTGTATTTTAATGATAACAATTCTTTTAATTTTTAATTCCTTCGTTTTCTGAATTAAGAAAATTAAGGTATCTAAAGAGCGAGGAGGAACCAACTCGCTGAGTCATTCAGCCTTAATTGCAGGACCTGCTGTCACAGCAAAGACTCCAGAAACGTCTCCTCCCCAGGCTCCCACAGGTGTGTGCAATTACCTGATTCCTGCTACAGGTTGGGTTTGACCTTGTTCTGCTACCGCCCTTCTTCTTCCCCACCCTGTGTGGAGGGGCTGATGTATGCATGAAGTCAGCATCCTCCTCCTGGGGTAAGATGAAGGATGGGTGAGATTTGTGGGAGGCGAGGAAGGAGCCCAGGGCTGGGCAGTAGGGAAGGGTAAGAAAGTTGCATTGGATGAAGAAAGCACATGTCAAGGTTGATAAGATGTGACTGATGAACAAATCCAGTAACTGAGGAAAAAGCCTGGAAAAAACCCCAAGCCACAGGCTGAATGTGTGTTGTTTTAATACAAAGAGACAGCCCGGGGGAAGGAGGGAAGCTCAGATTTGCCGGCTCCAATCAGACCAGCCGGTTTAAACTCCTGCCACGAGCAGCAGCCTGCACGAGCTGCTCCACACGAAGAGGCAAGAAGGTCCACAGAGCTTCGGTCTCACATCAGCGTGTTCTCGCTGCACCAAGTTTGCAACCAGTGACACAGACCTACTGATTGCCATCGGAGCCAGGTGCCTATGTGTCTGCTAGGATCCAGATCATTGCGCTCTTTCCAATACAAGCAGTGCACACAGAAGATACTCTCAAGGTGGTCTTCTGGGCAAGGGAAGCAACTGTCCTTCCATGGACCGCTGCCAGAGATTTCCATTAGGACAACAGGACACCGAAAGCACAATGGGATACAGCACATGCAGAGCACCGATGAACACTGAAAACTCACACACGTGCACTTCTGTGTTCAGATGCTTCTGATGTCTTTCCTGAGTGGTAAGCAGGATCCCACCTATGATTCATCTAAAATTTCTCTGTGTTTTTGATTCTGCAAAGCCTTTCAGCAGCGCTAATGCTGATGTTGGTTTAGGATGCCTGAAAGCATTAAGTATTAATCATAAATGGAATACAGCAGACCTGGAAAAGAGAGCTCAACAAGGGTGATCAAAGACCTGGAGAAGCCTCTGTGCAAGGAATGCCTAAACAGGCTACGCCTCTTCATCCTGAGAAAGAGGGGAACGGGACAGGCATTCAGAGAAATACGTGCAGCATGGAGAAGAAAGGCAGAGAAGAGAAAACAAACAATTGCTCTCTCCATCAAGAGCCACCGTGCATCAAACAGAGCTCACGGGTGGCAGGATCTCTGCAAACCAACAGTCATTCTTCCTGCTGCAGGGAATTACACCGTGCAGGAGGTTCTGCATGATAAAAGTTCACATAGGTTCAAAAGGCAACTACTCAATTTTTCTTCCATTAATTCACCCCTGCTTCCTGAATTTGAGAGCCTTTTCTTGTTAAGGAATACCTTTACCACGTAAATAACAGTTAGATCTAACGTGGCTTAGAGGCTTTATTTGCTCTTAGAATACTGATATTAAACAATCGTGTGGGTTTCTGTCACTGTTTTTCCAAGGCGACCCTTCCCCATCAAGTATGATGGAATGTCACAGCTCCCAGAAGCATCAACGCTTAAGAGACTCCAAATGAAAACACACTGTGTGACACTACCTTGTACACGAAACACCCCTCTTGCACAGCCAGGCTCTAGAAAAAGGACAGCTTTGCTGCTCTGAGAAGTTACTAACCGAAACATGACATTACAGCCTAGAAAGGCTCTGCGGGCTATGCTATGTCTTGTCCCTTGTGTGAGGCTGGTTCCCCAGATGGAGCACAGGGGTCTCATTTTCAACCTGTCCTGCACAATCAACTTATGGTAGAATCGCAGAGCGTTTTGGGTTGGAAGCGACCTCAAAGTCCATCCAGTTCCACGCCCTGCCACGGGCAGGGACACCTCCCACTAGATCAGGTCTACAAACAGCACCCAGTGATGTCTGAGCTACCAGTAAGGCTGAGGACATCAACGGGAAGATCAGCTGAGAGAAGCATTCTGTGCTGACGCTGAAGAGAAAGCACATGAGTAACAACAAAGACAGATGGCCCTTCCAGAAGGACCTGGTTATGCATCCGGAGCCGCCACTTGTAAGAGGTCTCATGAGATGCTGTATGTAAATGTTTTAGAGATGAGATGCTTGAAGCTGCATCAGCGCAAGCAAAGCCTTGTATGCTTTCCTTTCTCATTTAGGGCAGGCAGTCTGAAACAAATGCCCCACCACTGACCTCAGCGCCGACCCAGAGGGGCTGTCTCTGTTGAAAAGATGATTCATTCACTCTGCTAGAAGGGCTGAATGAATAGGCAGTATTCAGATCGCAGAGCGCTTATCACTTGGGATTCCCTCAAAATTTAGGTCTGACATGACTGGGTCAGTAACCGCGTGCTTTTGTTCCTACCTCCTTCAACAGAAATGTCTCTTTGCATCCTTCAGTGCTTCCCATAAATCAGGTCGATTTTTATGGCTTGCTAATTATTACTGCTAGACTTCTGCCGGGCTGCAGGAAGAAAAGACAAGCATTTCGGAAAGCTCAGGGCACAAAACTTGCAGAATAAATCACTGTCTGTCTGGCAGCAACAACATCCAGCAGTGGCAGCCACTTAAATATACACATCTGGATAGTGCTGAACTTTATTTGTTGAGCAATAGGAAGTTTTGCTCTGCTGCCTGTTGACAGAGCATATTAAAGACTGCCAAAAATGCAAAAAAGAGAAAAGAAGTAACTGTCACAGACTGGATTTTGTCTAGAGGTGCGTCAGCACATATCACACACACAAAGCTATCTGAAACAGCACAAAGGCTGCGAGGTTGCACCTCAGGAGTCTGGCTGTGAACGGAATGAGAGATGACTGCATAATCCAAACTGAGTCCCTCCTGCACGTGTACTGAGCTACTGTCCAGCTCAATAAACACATCCCCTTTTTGCCATTCCCTCTCCCTAGATTATCTCAGTCCCCATTGCGTCAGCTTCCCAGTCCAGCCCAGTCATTGCCCCTCCAGGGTCTGGTCCCCCACCCAGGGCCTGTCCACGTTTGCTGTCCAGACTGCAAACTCTGAAAGGTTTATCCTCCGAGGGACACTTTCAGATCCTCTCTTGTACGTTTAATCCCAAGCAGCGGCTTCCTCATTCCCATTCCAGTTCTGGTTTTCCTTCCAGAACTTTTCATCCAGTCCCTCTCTACAATTTGTGTCCCTCTCGCTGCTCACCACCCTCCTCTCTCCTGTGCCTCCTTAATCAGCACTGTCCCTTCTGCCCTGGACTTTCTGCTTCCACAAGTTTTTGGCCATATTTTCTAACTTTGGTTGCCTCTGCACTTGAAAGTGTGGCCTTTCTCCCCTCCCAGAGGAGAAAGCCAAGGAGAGCCAGCTTGTTCTTGCTTTGCACTCACTGATACGATATGACACAACATGACATCCATTGGAAACAATAAACAACCTTTACCTTCTCTTCATTCCAAGTTATACCATGCGGAACAAAAGAGTCCCCACCCCAAACGCTGGGCACCTCTGCAAAACCGAAGAACACAGCCAGGAAGAAAGAGACATTACATTCAAGAAATGATAAAACCACCTTTTTTTTCCAAGACAACACTTACATATTATAAAAAGGAGGACTCTGCTGGGTCTTTTTAAGTTGTTACCTGTTCAAAGCACGTCACATGAGTGAGGCTGCAGCCCAAAATGGAATAAAGCCCTAAAGCCCCTTTTCCTGCAGCACTGCTAGGATCAAACCCTCCTGCGTGCTTACCTATTGGCTCTCGGAGAGGATTTACTCCGGTGCTTTGTCAGTGTTCTCCAGGAATATTACACAAGTCAAGAGATTTTTCTCGAAGTAAATTTTCACTTGTCCTTCAAAGAGGCCCCTTCTTTGATCCAGAAGGATTTGATGTGAGAGGATACTCCAAAACCGCAATCCTCAACACATTTCCATTTCTGAACAGTTTAGAGGGGCTTTACTTGGTGATGCAGGGATTGTTAACGTCAGGCTAATAAAGACTACAATATCCACAACATTGTCTGACAGAAAGCCCGTGATCAAGTGCAAAAAATTACCATTTAAAAGATTGAGTTGATATTTCAGACATCAGCCATCTGAATGAGATGCAGCTTTGAGGAACACATTGCGCTTTCCTTTGTTGCACCGCTTCCAAGGAGCATTGCTCATAACCATTTGCTGCTTCTGAAACAAGGAGGGCATTCGTCCTTTTTTCCGTGGCAAGAAATGACTATCAAGTCAACACATTTTTAAATAGAAGGCTTCTCTCCATCAATACTAGAGGAACGCAAAGGTGACAGAAAGGTACCGCATAATAAATTCTCTCCATACAGCCAGTATTTCACTGTTCTCTTCGTTTCCCAGTATAAAACCAAACACAGCTCTGTTTTCTTTGGCTCTTGACCTTTTACTGCTTCTCCACTGGTTCACCTGTTCAGAATCCCAGGAGGTCTTAACAGGAATTTCCAAATCCAACAGGGAGATTAATGAATGCTGTCCAACCTTCTCCTATCACGCCAGAACAATCTTGCAGCAAAGGAGTTCATGTTAGGGAGGATCAGTACAGCATTCACAGCCCTCTGCTCAAATTCCCAGACCAGTGGTATGGAACGGTTGGGGAAAATACTCTGCATTGAGATGTTTCTCATTCCATCTCTTCTACAAAATCCAGGTAAAAAAAAACTCATTGCAACTTAGTGCCTAACATTCATTTTTCCCTTTCAGCAATTGCTGAATCAGGAGATGAGAAGACAATAAAAATAGAGAGGGAGCAGCAAACCCCAATGCTGCAGCCATGCTAGAATTGTGGAATGGTTTTGGTTGGAAGGGACCTCAAAGCCCATCCAGTTCCAACCCCGTGCCATGGGCAGGGACACCTCCCACTGGATCAGGGGCTTCAAGTCCCATCCAACCCGGCCTGGAACACCTCCAGGGATGGGGCAGCCAACACTGCCCTGGGCAACCCATTCCAGGGCCTTCCCACTCTCATCGTGAAGAAATTCCTCCTTACATCCAGTCTAAATCTGCCCCTCTCCAGTTTCTAGCCATTGCCCCTCGTCCTGTCACTCCAAGCCTTTATGAACAGCCCCTCCCCAGCTTTCTTGTAGCCCCTTCAGATACTGGAAAGTCGCTATAAGGTCTCCTCGCAGCCTTCTCTTCTCCAGGCTCAACAACATCAACTCTCTCAGCCTGCCCTCTGATGGGAGGTGCTCCAGCCCTCGCATCATCCTTGATCATACCTGTGTGGAAGGCCAGGGAGACAGGAGAGCTTTCTTCGCCACAGCCGAGCTGTTCCCGTCCCTTCCCATCCCCTACCTGTAGCATCCGGTCTCACTGGCAATGCTTGTTATTTCTGCAAACCCTACTTCCAACGCTTTCCTGAGGTGTGAGGATTGGTCTCACTGATGGAGACAGACGTGCCTGTGCCGGGCAATCCCCTGTGTACGTCACCCACCCCGACACACAGCTCCCAAACTGCAACAGCCCATGCTGATAGCACGGCGCCGTGATGCGAGTTGGGACCTTGCTATTCCTTAAAGCAGTAAGGACCCAAAAGGAAGGGACATTTAAATATAAGATATTTACAGGAGATATTTAAAGAAAATCACTTGATTTCCTAAGTCTTTGAGCCACAGATGTGCCAGTGGGAAGAACCTTTGGTGGGTAGAGCCCCTGGCATCTCCCACCTGGCTCTCCCCAGAATGCTTCTGTAGGAAAGCTCGGCATCTGGGGTGTTCCAGTGGTAAATTCTACACCGTTCATCTCCCATAGAAAGGCTGCAGTAAAAATAATAACATCTGAAAACCCAAATCATCCCAGGAACTTCATTCCCATTAAGAGCAGGAATTGCAATACAGTTTCTCACTGCGAATCAGCTTCTCTCCAGCAGCTAAAGGCGAACTTCCTGGCATTTCCTGACACCCCCAGAACACCGCTTTGCATCCCTCGCTTGCTGCGTATCTGCAGGACCGCACAAACATTGCAGTATGGACTCATTAAGTGAGTTCATAACACATCAAAGGCGATTGAACACGGCACAGCAGCCGCCCAGCCCGTGATCAGACACGGTTCCTCATTTCCACGAGTCTCTGTGTTGTAGCCATGTGGTGCTTTCGAGATCAATTCATTAACAGAAAGTGAAGCATTCAATTCAGACCCTCCCTGATTTCATTTTAACCCCTTCTGGCTGCTTTTCTCTGCATCTCTCAGTACATGTGGAAATAAATAACCACTCCACAGCGCGTTCCACAGTTTCCCATGCCCTTCCATGTGCTGATGGGGGCTCACCTTGGCAACAGCGAATCACAGCCTGTCGATGACCCTGCCTCTCTCAGGAATTACAAACATGATGCCAGAACACATCGAAAAGAAGGAAAAAAACAACATGAGGAGTACGTGACGCACTACTTTAATTGTGCCATCCCTACAGAGAAGGCAACAATAGAACATGGTAACAAGATGACGAAGGTTTTCTGCATTCAGCACCACTTCCTTCCATTTTCCTTCCCTTGTCATCTCTGCGCCACAACCACTGAAATCACCAGCATCACTGCAGCTGTAATGACTTAACACCCACCTCAAGCACATACAGAAAAAAGACTAATTTTGTAGGCTTCAGTGCTTTTAAATTATGTTTGTTACCATGAGAACTTGATTAAAATGCCACCCACGAGCTTGCAGAAGAGGGGGAACAAATACAACAACAACAACATCTACTTTTAATCAGTGGTAGCACGCTTGCTGCATTGCAGCATTTCCACCAGCTCCCAGCCTGCTGCAGTGCAAGGCAGCAGAGATGCCCAGGCAGATACTTTTTGCTGAATGCTTTATTCCGGCAAAAAATGAGCTGACAGCTCGGTAATCACCCAGTCCTGTTACGCAATATTCCATCTGATGGAGATGCAGCACACAGACATGTTCTACACCACGTTACAAGGCTGGATTTGAAAAGCAGACAACTATGTGTGTGTGTAAGGTGGGGGCAACACTGACGGCCACTCAGGACTGTGATTTCTGAGATAAAGCAAAGCTGTGAAACGCTCTGGCTTCCCCTCACCTTGTCCGTTTGCCTGCTTTATAAATTTGGGCCAATTTTACATATACGCATTTCTGGAAATTCAAACAATAGCACTGCATCATCTAGGGTTCTTTTTTTACCTTTTTAATTTACATCTCTGCATCGCTGCCTGCGGACACCGCATCGCTGCAGTCCGACCGGGAGCCAGAGTCTGCAGACCAGTCATCCCACGCCTGCGGCCACTCCAAGGCAGATCATTAACGCTGTGGCTGAACCAAGAGCCGAGGACAGAGATCAAACCAGCTTGCTCAGCACTGTCTGTTTTAAATGCAGGAGCTGATTTGGACTACAGGAGCAGTACAGTAGGCAGCCAGTGGTGGGCTAGGAAGGGGGAAGAGTTTCACACCTCAGATCAGAATAACTTACTGGCTACTTACTCAAGGAGTCATCTCACACAGCTCTCCAAAGGAAAAAGAAGAGAGACGTTATCCACTCAGAGAACCATGCATTGGTTTGGGTCGGAAGGGACCTCAAAGTCCATCCAGTCCCACCCCCTGCCACGGGCAGGGACACCTCCCAATGGATCAGGGGCTCCAAGCCCCATCCAACCTGGCCTTGAACCCCTCCAAGGATGGGGCAGCCACCACTGCTCTGGGCAACCAGGGCCAGCTGGACTGTATCCCATTTAAGATGAGAACTGAATGAATTTCCCCATGAAAGACCAATCACCCTCTTGAGGACCACTGCCCATGTCAGAGCATCAGGCACAGCCTTTAGATTTCGAATTAATCAGCTCCAAGAGGAAAAAAATCCATCAGCCAGAGAGAGATGGTACGTACCACGCCAGAAACCCTGGCTGATGTCTTCTCAAGAGGGAAACTTAAAGCAAGCTCAAATAAGCAGAAATAATAGGTATGGAGAAGCACAAACACCGTGCAGGCAAAACGTGAGCACGGCTTGGGCCAATATGCACAGAGAACAATGGGCATTATCACAGCTGAGGTAGAAGGAGATCTGAGAGAAAGGGGCCAAGGTGGGACACACGGAGCAACCAGGATTACAGCAGGCATGACTGAGCTCTGCACAATCTGCTTTCACACTGTGGATGTGCTGGTTCAGGCCAGCAGGACCAGCTCAGGCGGCCCCTCAGCTCAACAGAGTCATTATATTCATCCTTTCCTTCTCTCTCTTCCCGCTAACTGCAGTGAATGTGGGATCATGCTCCCATAGGGCGGTAAAGAGAGGAAGACGAACGTTATGATCGTCCACATCTCCCAGTGATGAAAAGCAAAACTCCTCTGCTTTGCGTTCAAGAAAGCTTGGCTTATTCTTCATAGACACGGATTTTCCAGGAGATTAATAACATTAGCAATTACAAGGTACTTAAAATAAAAGAGATTTCCCTTTTATTATCTACAGACTGCTGAGACTATGATTGTCTCACCTTGTCGCTGGATTATTGCTAATTTATTATTTGCAGGAAATTTACCTTCTTCCATTAGGCGTTAGCTGCATAGAATTGGCTAAAACCGACCAAGGGATTGAAGAAATCCATGCGTTGATTTAAGTGCCTTCAAGATTATCTCACTTGAATACAGTTTTTCTTCCTCCTCCCACCGTGGCATGGCACAGATATTCCTATAATCACAAAGATCTTTCCAAAGACAGAACAGCTTTATGGTTAATGCACCGAGATGCAAGATCAGAGTTCAGCACAGGACTCTGCTGTTCACCTGCTCCATGAGCTTGACCTTGTGAATAAATAAGCCTGTGCCTCAGTCTTCCCAGCTGTAAAACATGGATTACAATGTTCTCGCTGTCTGTAACTTGCCTATTTATGTTGCAAACCCTTCAGGGCAAGGGCTGTCTCTTCCCATATGTGCAAGGACACTCTGGCTCCCAACCAAAGCCTTCAGATCCAGATCTCAGAAAGTTTTGCTCACCAAGGACATTTACCAGACACAGCATCTGCCTGGAGGCAGCACGACCAACTTTTCAGCCATAAAAAGGATACCAAAAAGGAGAGGACAGCAATATAGGCCACTGCCACCTTCTTGAGCACCCCGGGGAAGAAGGGGGATCCAGGATGCTCAGCCCTGCTGAAAGGGACCCCCTAAACCCTCGATGATCTGCTGGGACCATCAAGAATAGCCATTGTTAAAGACAAGTCTCTGATGAAGGCCGCAGCCCGCAAACTACATTAAAGGAGTCCCTGCTGATGACGGTAGCACAAACCAAACAAAAATGCAGATTCTTATTTCAGGCTGCTGGCCTGACCAGCTGGGTTGTCTCTAAATGACTTCATTCTCCCACAGAATCTCCATAACACCTTCCATCTCTGTCCTCCAGGCATCTACTCAAAGCTTCCTGCATTTCTCCTTCTGATGGATGCTGCTTTCCAAAAATACTTCTACAAAGAACTGCTTTTGGCAGCAATTAAAGATGTGACACAACATCATGCCGAAATCCACTTAAGAAAACAAATCCCAAGGTACGCATGAAGTCCCTGATACCAACCTGCCTCCACAGCTACGTAACAGCTCCTTAAAATTTCTCTCCGACATTAAACGAGTATCGTCAACCCCTGACTCGACTGTGCCCGTTAACTCAGCTGAAGATGCAATCCAAAAATACCTGCTCCCTAATTCTCTCATCATGTTTTCGCTCTGGTTTCCTGTCAAATCCTGTCTGCTGTGTCTATCCACTTCCACAACTGTGAGTCACACTGGCCAATTCCTATCACATCTGAGAGGACACCAGGCTCCTATCTACCACCTTAGGAAATGCACAGACAGGTATGGAGGACAGGTGATGTTAATGCCTTTACGAAGGGAAGTACAACAAGAGCTCAGCCCTTGTTCCTGCTGTTTGGCATTGTCCTGGGGGTCTAATTGGTAGGTGTGGAGCTCATATGCAGCCATAGCATACGCTGCTTCTGGCTCAATCAACTGCCTCAGCAAAGACCGGCAGGGGATGGAACAGGTGCTACTTAACCTACAGTAGAAGTCACTGGGGAGAGGACAAAGAAAGCTGCTGAGAAGACGCTTTGTGGAACTCCAATCAAGTCAGTCAACTCCAAAGGTCCAAGGAATTAATAGAGATCATTTGGTGAATCATGGAATGGTTTGGGTCAGAAGGGACCTCAAAGTCCATCCAGTTCCATCTCCTGCCGTGGGCAGTGACACCTCCTAGTAGATCTGGTTGCTCCAAGCTCCATCCAGCCTGGCCCTGAACCCCTCCAGGGATGAGGAGCCACCACTGCTCTAGGCAACCTGGGCCAGGACCTCCCCACCCTCACAGCAAAACATTTCTGCCCAAGATTTCATCTCAATCTCCCCTCTTTCAGCTTCAAACTGTCCCCCCTCATCCTGTCCCTGTCCTCCCCTGATCAAAAGCCTCTCCCCAGCTTTCCTGGAAGAAGAATCAGGAAAAGCACAAGGGAAGAGAACTGGGGATGAAGGAAGAACTGGGTGCTGTGGGTCTGAAGGGGCACAGGAGACACCGAGAATCTTTCCTATGGAACCAAGGAGACGAGGCAACTAGTGGCACTGGTACCACAGGAGAGGAATACAGGGCTGGGGAGCTAGGGGTAGGCTGTGAAAAAAGGTCATGCGCTGCAAGTCGAGAGCTGACAGCAGATTCCCCCCACTGACAAATAATACCAATTATTTTAATTTATAAACCAGTTGAATCAGCAACACCGTTTCCAGCAGCAGCTGAACTCAAACCAAGAGGAAGATCTGACTTCAACCATTTCAAAGGACAGGTTTGCTCTGAAAGGTGGAGGTACAGCTCAGATTGCAAGAGAAGGCACTGCCATGACTTTACCAGATCCTCCCCACTCAGGCCAGAAAATAATAGCCTCTTTCCACTTAATTTGGTGGGTTTATTGCTCACTGAAGACAGTTATCTAGACATTCAGAACCTTGGGGGTGGGAGAAGAGAGCGGGAGCATCTACTTCTATTTTCAGGCCAACATTCACACCAGTTTTTAACGCAGCTGAACTCTTTTGTGCAGTTCTGCTGCTCACTGCACTGGCCCATATGGAGCCGCATTAGCAACTGGGCTGTTGCCGTGTTAGAGAGAAAAACATTCCCAATGGAAAACATGTGAAACAGCAGAGATTGACTAGAGATGCAGCTGGCTTCGTGTACTTTACAACCCATAATACATCGTATTTTCAGTCAGAAAACCCAAACAATTTAGGATCAGGTCCCTTGTTAGCTGCATAATGCATGTGCTTTCCTGCTGGTACATCCCAGGTGACCCGCACCACGTGAGCATGGTTTTCCAACTACAAGCTCCAAGCAGGAACTACAGAGTCTCTGAGCTAATTACCCTGACAAGCGTGGTCTCACCAGTGTGCTCTCTACTTACACCTCCAGGTCTCTTCCTAGATACAAATGTGAGCTCTTTGGGGTCTGGAACAACTCTGCTGCTGGAACACACAGCATCTACCACAACAGTGATCTAATCCAGACTTGGACATTCAATTACTAATATTATGGGAGCTACAGCAATGAATCATGGAGCATTAACAGCAAGACCTGTTGCACACAGTAGTAAGTTCCCAGGCACAGCGCCGTTAGCCCTGGGCTCAATCCTGTTGAGTCTAGTTCTATTTTCACTGCACTTGTAAAACAGAAATACGATTCTTCTGTGTTCTGAGGATTTTTAGCAGCAAAACCAACACAAGAGTCATTGTATAATCAAGCAGAATTATTTAGTTTGCACAAAGAAATGAATATGTGAAATAAGTTGTTATTAAGAATATACTCAGAAAAATCTAACAGACATAGGTATGGGTGACACTATGAACTAAGGGTTGAGAGAGGACTCCTTGCAACCTATCCTGGACATCCCATACAGACATGGCAACAGGCAGAACAACAGGCAAACTTATAATTGTATTACAAAAACATCCTGAAGCCTTCTGATCGAGAATGCGAGGGGCAATGAAGACAACAAGTTGTGTCTGTAATGTCAGGATCTCACTTTTCATGCAAAGACCTCACTTGTATCTGAACCATGTCCTGGCCTGCAGCTATGGGATCAGCAGGGGGAGGGAGGGGATTCTTGCCTTCTGCTCTACTCTGGCAAGACCCCACCTGAAGCCCTGAGCTCAGTTCTGGAGTCCTCAGCACAGGAAGGACATGGAGCTGTTGGAACTGGACATGGAGCTGTTGGAGTTCAGAGGAGGACATGGAGATGATCCAAGGGCTGGAGCACCTCCCACCCAATGAGAGGCTGAGAGAGTTGAGGTTGTTCAGCCTGGAGAAGGCATGGCACTGGGGAGACCTTAGAGCATCTTCCAGTACTGAAAGGGCATCCAAGAAAGCTGGGGAGGGGCTTTTGGTCAAGGAGGGCAGGGACAGGATGAGGGGAATGGTCTTCATCTGAAAGAGGGGAGATTGAGATGAGATCTCGGAGAGAAATGCTTTTCTGTGAGGGTGGGGAGGCCCTGGCCCAGGTTGCCCAGAGCAGTGGTGGCTGCCCCATCCCTGGAGGGGTCCAAGGCCAGGTTGGATGGGGCTGGGAACCCCTGATCCAGTGGGAGGTGTCCCTGCCCATGGCAGGGGCGGAACTGGAAGGTCTTTGCGGTCCCTTCTAACCCAAACCATTCCACGATTCTATGATTCTACGAAGCACACAGCACCTTCTACCCCTCTCTCTTTGTAATAATTTCAGCTGCCCACCGTGCTACAGCCAGAGACTGGCCTGAATTACAACTTTATGCTTCAGAAGGGACTGAAATCTTGGAGGAATTAAAAATAAGGGAAAAAAATGACTCATCTTAAGGCTGACAACTCAAATATTTGTTGGTCACGATTACAAAGGGACTTCTTTCAACAGCGACGCTGGAAAGAACATCACGATTCAAACATCTGTTCTTCTCATAAGCGTCGCTCAATACCAATGAAACCGTGCCTCAAACTCCACTCTTGGAGAACACTCACAGTGCTCCCATTACTCCCACTACCGCTTTTCAAAGCGTGTTTACTCACATAACTGCTTAAATATACGGAACTCGGGCTGAATTCTGAGGACTGGGTTTTCTACTACTGGATGTGATGGGGTCGGTAATGTTTAGGCACTCGGTGACTCGCGCTGCAAAGCCATTCACGGTTCCCAAGTGGGAACGGCATCATTTATTCCATTAGCGCTTCGCAGGCAGCAGTGACTCCCAGCCCGTTCCCGTGCACTCCATCCCGGCCTTGACACCAGCCAGAACCAGACACTTCGTGGGAAAGTCCAGGAGAACTTGGTAGCAAGACACTGTGGACAAAAGTGGTTTTAGACAGCAGCGGGGTTTGCTGTGGAGACAATTAGGAGACACCTGGTAGGAGAGACCACAGGAGGAGGGCAGTGAGTGACACAAGGCCTTTCTGAGCAGGTCACCAGCCTGGTCGCACACTGAGGGATGGCATCATCTGACTGAAACAAGAGACGCTCTCTGGTTTGCGTGAATGAAGGGCTGGCACACACTGCCCTGTAAGGTTGTTAACAGCAAAAATCCAACTGCCCTTAGGAGACCTGAGCTCCTGCTCCACAGTGTCAAGTTTTCTTTCCCTCCACGTGATTCAGGGAACAAAACTCAGTTGTGAGAACTCAGCATTAGCACACTGGACAGGTTCTTGAGCTGTAGGAGGTTTTACTGTTGAAGACACAAAGGAGAACATACTCCTTGACTGCAATAAGTCTTCACAAAACCAAAAATCAGCTCAACAGGTCACCCACACCTTGCTTCATGTTCCCCTCTATAAAGTCACTTAAGTGCTGCAAAAGAATGCAAATGCTCAGTGCTGGGGTTGGCTGCTGAAAAGAGCATCAACTACAAGCTGCAACACAGAATGGCCCTGTTTCCCTTACTTACCAATCTCTTCCTCAAAATTAAGCTCCTTTGCTCATCACTACACAAGGGAAAAGGGTAACATTTCCCTCTTCGCCTCCCCTCCCCGCCTCTCTGGCTCAGCTCTTCCATCCAAGGAGCTGGGGAGATGCTTACTAAAAAGCCGCAGCAAGTCTTATAACCTCTGCCTGTCAATTCCTGCCTGAACAATGCTGCTTCTTGGTTGTAAACAAGTCTTAAGAATCTGCTAGTGACTCAGCCTGCTAGGTAGGATTATTACTAACACCACCACCATTATCGGCGTGATTTACGAGTGACAGGGGACATTCTCCTCCTTCCCATTGCTTAACAACCACACCTGAATCCTTTCAACGTGCATTGTTACCTTTGACAGCTAATAAACACAAGTATTCTGCCTTTACAGCTCATGTTCAAACCAGGTGTTTTCAAGAGAAGGGTACAGATGATGGCTAAGATGATCAGAAGAAAGGAGGGAAGAGATAGGTTGATTATAAAAATGATGACAGCCCTCCTTCCAAAGGAGGAAAGAGACAGATTGATGACAAGTGATAAACACAAGAGGAAAAAACAAAGGCTAGTTTCATACAAGAAACCGGTGCCAACTGATATATTTTAGCTGGGAGCTAGGGAGGGGTTTCTAGCAAACCGTGAGGCTGCACAACAGTCCTTCCTGACCCAATCTGCAGCACAGTATTTCCACCACTGTATCCCCAGTCATTTTTAGTCACTACAAAGGACAGACAGCAACGCTCACGAGCCATCACTCCCCTTGTTTTCCTTCTTACCATGGACATAGTGACCCTGTGCAGAAACCGTTAGTTCTGACGTACAATTGTTTCCTTCTCTTTTCATCTCAGACGTACCCAGTTCTTAAACTGCCCACAGCCTCCCAGCAGCACCCAGAGGCTCTGAGCTCTCCACAGACACACTCTATTTCAAGAGCAATCATTCAGGCCCGTCAGTTAAAGCTGGGACCTGCAAAGACAATTTAAGCTTTGCACAGCAGACGTCTGAGAATTTATTTCACCACCAGTGGAATATTATCAACAGAGAAACAGTGCCTGCAATAAAACTGCCCATTACTGTAAGTCTTTGAGCTAATTTAATCCTTCATTTAGTGCTTCCACGCTGCCGCAAGGGCATTCTGGGGCCATGGGAAGATTCCTGAAGCGTGCAGGATCCCTGTAAGCAGCTCTATGGTTCCCTCTGCCCCAGCAGACGCTGGCCAGGAGCCAGCCCGTGGGCACACTGCATTGCTGGACGTGCTGGTTGCCCCTGGGGAGCCGAAGATGAGCAGACACTGGAGCCAAAGAGTGTGAATGATTTGTCCCAAAGCGCTGGGCTGCTCGGGCCACACATCCCAAGAGAAGGGGTTGTGCTGAAACTTAGTGCAACAGCAAAAACACTCAGGCCGGGCAGCAGCAGGTCTCTCGGGGACAGGAGAAGCTGGCACACAGCCTTTACCCGACTCCCACAGGTCCGCATTGCTGTGGCTTGGGGGAGAGAAGCTCATGGATGGAAAGGGAACCCACCCAGTACTCTGTGCTTTGTACGGCCTCAAAACCTAGAGGCCAATTTGGAACCTGGATTTCCACTTCCTTCAAACTCAGAGGGCCAGGAGAGGCTGCTCGCAGAGCCAAATGAGGGGGCTGGTCAGGAAATGGATGGATTTATGGACTCACAAAAGCTCAAGAAGCGCAAACGCAATCTCGTACCCAATACAGAAACTCAACATACAGGCGCGTGTGTGCTTGTACACACAGATCCCAGATCGTACGCTATCACAGAGTTTTCATTCTGCACCTCACCTTCCTTTAAAGCTGTGCTTGATCTTTCCACGTTTTCATCACTAGGGATCTTGGCAGTCCCAGAAGCATGGCACAGGGTGGTGGGGGAATAGCGACAAGTCACTTTGCTCATAAAACAGTAGCAAAATTATGAGAGATTTAGAAATATCCCATAATTCTACAGTCCGTTCTCTGTAAACCACCTCCTTGCCACAGTTCTCAGATGTCAGCAAAAAACAGCTGCTGAAATTTCAGTAATATAAGGTCCAGAACAGCCTCACTAACTGATGAGTACCCCCAAACAATCACTCATTATTAATCACATTTTCCCCCATTTAAGTACAATCTCACAGAAGGAATATGTCCGAAACTGGCATAATCCAGCACCTTTTTATTAATACCACCACTGAGGAGATAACTTCTACCAGCAGAATAAAATCTGTGTCGGTGCATGTTCGTGCTGCTCCTCAAAGGATGCAAAGCTTGAGCCAAGAGGAGACCCTGGGAAGGGGCCCACCACCCCGGTATGCCTTACCTGTCGCCCTCCATGAGCTTCCACAGGCATCTCAGAGCTCACCGAAACCCTCAGGCTTAGCTTGTGTTGTAAGGCCAGAGCGAACACAGCACTTCACCCCGAAAGCTCGGCAGGATTTCACCCTGCCCAGGTGCAGTTACAACAGTAGAGACTCGGGCACGTCACCACCTTGTTCTGTCCTCCTGCATTTCGTTTTTAGGCTTTCTATCAAGTCTTTCAATGAAATCCATTCCCATTTCCTACAGTTCAATGCAGTGTTTCAAACTCATGCTTATGAGAACAGAAACTATTTTCATTTGTAAATTAAATCAAAATGAACACATGTGCATAATCGGATCTTGGCAAAACAAGTATCTGCTCCTCCATGTGATGGAGGCAGCACAGGTTCTTACTAACACTTCTGAGACCGGAGGGCTCCTGAAAGTTCTCTCTTTCCCAGACAGGAGACAAAGAGCAGTCCTTGGATCTAACCCAACCATTTTCAATCCCGGAGATGAAGCAGTATTCTGCTTGTCCTTACTCTGCCAAATCACTCTTATCTTCTTTGTGGTAGGACCCCCTGCAGTGGCAGAACATGACGAACCAGAGCAGCGTGTAAGCAACACTGTCACCTCTCTCAGCTGCTCAGCTTTAGCTTCAACACTGTTGTAGGTCCTTTCCACCCAGAGCTAAGCCAAAAGCAAGACGGCAGCTGCTTTGACAATGGACATGGTGGCTCCTATCAGACACAGAAGGCTTTAAAAAATGAGCTGGATTACAAAAGCGGGAACTAACCCCAGAAAAATAAAGTGTTCCAGGTTTCTTTTTGCTTTTTTCTTGAGCCTCCTCGTCTGTTGAAGCAGCCTCCTTGAGAAACTATTCTAGCAAGTAAAAAGGCCATACCTGTTTAAGCAGATGACAGGATGCTGTGTCTAGTCGTTAAACAAGGAAAACTCTCTGCTCCTATAAAGAAATAAGAGAGAAATTCACACTATTTAGTCTCTATTCAGGGAATTTAACATGAAGTCAACACTATAAGGCTTATAGGATCCTACATGTGTGTGCATTTATGTCTGAGCCTTTTCTCTCTCACCTTTATTTCCCAAGGCTCACTTGAGACACAGTCACTCAGATGCCCTCTTATGTCCAGTCTGCCCTGGGAACACCAAGGAGCTGCCCAGTCCCTAGGCCCGCCCCAAGGAAATCTACGGTGGTCCCAAAGCCATCTATTACGGAAGGCAAGCAAAGCACAGCCTGGTCCCAGCCAGGAGGTCTGGTGGGGCTGCGCACACACAGACTCTGCTGCAGGATCTCGAGCAGGAACAAGGGAAATGTTTACAAAGATTCCCAGAAAGGAATGAAAAAAGAGCAAGAGCCCCCGTTCCTTCCCAGTGTGACACCTCAGAGCAGCTGAAGGTACCAATGCAAGGAACTACTCCAATTTCTTCTTAGAACTGTTTCTCTTGCCTGACTTGTACAGCAGCATGTTAAGTTCTCTCCAGTTCATTGGGGATAAACAGCAAAGGTTACTGCAAATATTACTGCCCCTTTTGTGACCTTCTTCCCTCAGCGAGAAAAGTTCAGACACTAAAGGCAGTTATTGTGTTCAATAACCTCCTCCACATGCCCTGCTCTGCAACCTCGCTCCTCACTGCAAGTCTTGGATCAGAGCACGTGGGGGAAAACATTCCAGATGCAGGCAGCAGGGAGAGAGTGAAGTGGCTGTGGTCAGGGAGAAAGGGCCCTCCGTGCTGCGCGTGTCTGAGTGTCTCTCAGTCCCACAAGGACAGCTCTACAATCACCTACGGGTAAGGCTGCCCAGTTCCTCACCTCTCAGATGCAACTGTGCCATTTCAATTGTTCCAAAGTTAATTAGTTGCCCAGATACGATATCTGACTCAAGCGAAATCTCTGGTTTGGGAGCCCTTTGTTTTAAAGCTTTAGTGAGAATGGGCTGGGTGTTTCCAGGAACCAGATTGGTGAGAAACACATGACTAAAACCTAGTTAAAAAGAAGGATAGTATTACAGTAACAATAAAAAATAGGATGAAAGTATGCAATTAAAAGAGAATCATAATGCGTACACACAAAGGAGACTGACCTGAACCTGGAGAACAGTTCAGGCTGTTCTCGTTTCCAAGCCTCGACTCTCATTCCTCAGCACCGAGTCTCCTTGCCTGCACCACGGCATGGGGCAGCGCAAAATATGGCTTTCCACCAGTTTGCCCAGTCAACACCCAGCAAGAACTGAAAGATTTGGCTGCCTCAAAGGGGGAAGGTTTAGGATGGTTCCGACAGCAAATAAATGGAAGCGACCACTTCACCTTCCTGCAGAGGCTGTCGGCACAAAGTACCATTCCCTCACACGCAATAATTAGTTACACTAAATGAGCTATGGCGAAATGAGGCTCCAGCCAACCCACCCGCAGGATGAGAAGGAATGTTAAAATAAGCTAATTAAATTTGCTCTGGCTCAGCAAAAAGATCAATGTTCTTGACAGCTGAGTGTTCAGCACTCGGCGTCCCAGCAGCCCTCAGATGTGTCACCGATGCGGAATAACGCTGCGTAGCCAGAACCAGAGGAAGTGGACACACGTCTCTCAGGAGAGGCCAGTGCAGGAGGCAGAGGCAGTAACAGAAGGAGAGACACACCTGTAACAAAGCCCAGGTGACCGCACGGAATGTTTAATCAATTTAAAATATTAAAATTGGCTTAGGACTTTCACATTATCCATGGTACCAGCACTGAGCACGCACTCGAACAGTCAGAACTAAAACCTCAACCATGTCTCTGCTAAAGGTTCACCGCAATAAATGAAATTCTGGCCAGCAGCACAATACCAAAAATACCAGGCAATTAAATGCCAGAAGTGGGAAGCACTTTTGCTACCCTGGGAATTTGCTGGGGACAGGCTGTAATCAACTTTTCCACCTCTTGCGGACTGGGAAGAAAATGAGCTGTTTCAAAGATTCTTCCTCTAGAAAACAGGAGAGATCCACCCACACTGAGGAGCCAACAGCTCCACATTCGGGGCATTCAGCTAGAAAGCAAGAAGTTAACATTCAAGTGCCTGGTCAGTACTTGGCACCGCAGCTACGACGAGGTTTTCCACCTCCCATGAGCATCTTCTAAGAATCAGAGCACAGGATGTGTTAGGAAAGGTTTCTTTTCGTTTTCTCCCTGATCCTCTTGCTTCAGAGCCCCCTGACAAACCTGTCCCAAGATGGGATTCATTGGCATTGGCACAGTCTTTGGAAAAGCTTCACGCTCTGATGAAGGGGCACACTGGGCTGTCGACGCCCTGAGCCAAGACTGCAGGGAACGGCGCCTCAGCTGCTCTGAGCGTCACCTTTGGAACGGCGCCTCAGCTGCTCTGAGCGTCACCTTTCCCAAGGGACAGGGCACAAAAGAGACGAGCTGCTCTTCACGCCTAAGAGGAAGCTGCCATTAGGACACCCTTAAACTTTGGATATGGAAACATTGATCAGATCCTGCGAGCTTATCACAACGCAGAAAGCTCACCGATGCCTTGTTCACAAACACAGACGGGTAAGTACACCATACAGATCTTCTGGTGATGCAGAACCACCGGTTGAGAAAGCTCTAGGGCAGATGCACCACGACCTAACATAAAGTGGATCCGGATACCTGTAAGTTCTGGCTCTGCCATTCACCTGTGGGCATTCCACTTGCCCTGCTGTATGGATTAGGGATTGCATTTCCTTCTTTTAGTTAAACGCTCTGACATCTACCTATAAAAACTGACAGAAAACCCCGATGTGCATATACACACGCGCACAACAAAGGAGTGAGGCTCTCTTTTACACACAAGGTATTTGTAGCTATTCTACACTGACATGCACTTATCCCAGGCTTCTCCTCTTATTAAACTTCCAAAAACAACTGGCTTGATAGATGTATACAGCTTATTCAATAGAAAAAAAAAAAATCTGCCTTTCCAGGAGCTGCTTCTCTCTCTCTCATTCTGGAGCAGCTTTTCCAGAGCTCCTATCAAAGCACGCACTGGCGAGTTATCTGTGACAAGAACTATCAGGACCAAGCGCATCCTCTTCCCAAGCTGTTCCCTTCTTCCCCTGAGAAAGGAGCTGTCACACAGAGGGGTCAGCCCATCCGTCCGTGGCCCCACCTCTGCCCCACCGAGATCTGTTGGCTTCACCAACCTGCCCAATTTACACATCACATTTATGACCATAAACTCTTCAGCTGGGATTGTGTCTTCTGCTGCACATCCCCCCCAAGCAGCGCACAAGCAATGACAAAAACCTAAATTGCCACAAATTACTTGCAAGCAGTTAGTGTTTTGCCCAACAATGCATTACACAGTTAGTCTGCAAGCATTGAGGCTGCAAATGGATCCAATCCATTAGCACCAAAGCTTTCCACACAGCTTTTTCCTTTTATAGCACACTCTCCTCCTCCTCCCTTTTTCTTCCCCCCTCCCCATGCTTTCCCCTTGGCAGCAGGAGCTTAAAATAAGATAACAAACATCTTTCAAAGGGATGCAAAGGAAAATAATCTGATATCTGGAGGGCAGAATTCACTACACAGTTATTATTCCACTTCCAAAGTACTAGGAAATGAAGGTTAGATACATCTGAATTTCAGCCGGTGATGCAGACAGTGAATGCTTTTAAAGCACCGCAGCTTAAGGAAACAACCCAGAAGCCAGGTTATGCCGATGATCAGCAGAAGTCAGCAGCTTCCCCTGGCTGCAGACATGGCCCAGAAATTCAGAAAAGACTGCAGCAGAATGGTGCCTCAGCTTGAGAATCAAGAGTCCAGAGCTGCCCTGACTAAGAAAAACCCACACCGGATTCTCAGTCAGTGTGAATGGGCTTCGAGCAGTACAGAACTCAGAACTGCCCTCACTCCTGAACACAGAATCGCAGAATGTCCTGAGTTGGCAGGGACCCACAAGGACCACTGAGTCCAGCTCCTGTCCCTGCCCAGGACAACCCCAAAATTCACACCATCAGGCTGGGGGCGTTGGCAAAACCTTTCTGGAACATTGTCAGGCCATGACTGCTTCCCTGGGAGCTGTTCCAGGGCTCCAACATCCTCTGGGGGAAGAACCTTTTCCTGATGTCCAACCTAACCCTCCTCTGGCATCTTCCTGCCATTCCCTCGGGTCCTGCCATCAGTCGCCAGAAAGAAGCATCTACCTCCAAGAGCCGGCTCAGCAGCGCTGCTGGCAAGTATTGTGTTCCCTTTTGACCCAGCTGATCAAGAAACAGTTTTAATGCTGCAAAACCAATCAACACTGATCTCACCATCACAAATTTATTTATTTTGAAAGCTACTAAGTTGCTTCTGTGTTACAAATTACTGGATTACACTCAATACTTTTTAATTCCCATCATTTAAATAGCACTGCTTGTCTGGTGCATACAGAAATCTCCTTTTAACTGTAACACCCACAGCAAGTTTTCATTAGGTTAAAAGAAATTTTACTCCCCCCCCCACAGCTTAAGACTTTCCATTGGGAAAAGCACCTTGGGGCTGCTGCTGCTACTGTGAGCAACTCGTGGCCATGACGGCAGAGGAGACAGAGTCAGGCTTGGTTATGACCACAAGGAGGAGATGGGGAAGATGAAAAGCTCTCTCCAGGTAACTGGAGCCTGAAAGAGGCTGCAGACAAGAGACACTGTTCAATCATTTATGGAAATCAAGGTTAGTGGTGTCAGCAGAGTTGGCTTAGGAGGAAACAGTTTCCTCATCCTCTTGGCACAGAAGTAACTCGGCTATGTTAGGGGCTGCCAGTAAGTAAGGAATAAAGAAAGGAAACAGAAAGGACAAGGAAAGCAAAGGAGAAAATGGGCACATCAATATTTTCACAGCTTGCACACAGCAGCCCAGCCAGGATCCCAAGGGGGTTTATGTTTCAGGAACCTCAGAGACAGAGACAATTGCTACATTTGATGAAAATCTACAGTGTCTGGGTTTTACAAACGGTGTCTCTAATAGCATATCTGATTTTATAACAAGCAGAGAAAGAAAGTGCTCTGGTGACAATTACCACCAAGGCATTTTGTGGTGTTTCCTGGTCCAGACCTGTCATTAACACTCCATTTCTCCAAACTACAACTTGCTTCCCGTGTAGTTGCAGAGCGAAGATAGGTCTGGGGGCTGTTTGCCTGAGCTTGTCAAGATGAATTTTAATGCCTACTGCTTGCAAGATGTGCCACCTGCTATTTTATATCCATAATTTATTGTATAATGAGTTCCTATAAATTCTTATGATAGCTTAAGAGACTGGCAAAATGAATTGCTGGCCTATTTTTTCCTCAGTTCGTCAGCAAAGCAGAAAAGAGCTCAGGTCACTTTGAGTTCCTCCAGCTGCCTCCTTCGGCCGGCTTCCTCCGCGGAAGAATCTGGCCTCTTCTCTGCAAGAGAAGGGCCATTATAAGACTCTCGCTGCTGAGAGATGCTGGCATAGCAATGTACCACAGTATTTGCCATTTGCTTTATAAGCCTCAGCTATTTCAGATCCATTAAACTGTTGTACGGACACAAGCAAAGTTTTCATGTGCCGGAGAGGAAAAGCTCACTAGAGACTCCTCTCTGGATGAGAACTGCCTGCTGCAGTCATCAGTGAAATAGAAACCCGCAACCCTGCAAGCTGGTAGCCAAGGGAAAGAATCCATTTACGACCTGGCACTAAGAACTCTTTCCCTACTGGGGCACAATGTCCTCACCTCAATATCACACACCAGAAGACGTGTTTCCAGGCTTTGGCCCAGCACCACTCAAAGCTGCCATGGGAAGCCAGACACTTTTCCTCTTGGGACATCACTTCACACTTCCCCATCTCTCGGGACAAAGACCTGGCCGGGTACTACCAATAATGAAGGAAGGGATTTTGATTTCTTTTTTTTTTTTTTTTTTTTTTTTTATTGAAAAAAAAACAAAACAAAACCCCCAACCTCCTTCAGGACAAGTGTCCTGTACTACACGCATAGAAACAAATCATGGTATCGCAGAATGGTTTGGGTTGGAAGGGACCTCAAAGCCCATCCTCTCCCACCCCCTGCCATGGGCAGGGACACCTCCCACCGGATCAGGGGCTCCAAGCCCCATCCAACCTGGCCTTGAACCCCTCCAGGGATGGGGCAGCCACCACTGCTCTGGGCACCCTGGGCCAGGGCCTCCCCACCCTCACAGCAAAACATTTCTCCCCAAGATCTCATCTCAATCTCCCCTCTGTCTCTGGACTAACAGTGCTTTCTCAAACAAGCCATAGCCTTCCGTAAGCTCCTGGATGCAAACCCAGAAATGAGACTGTTCCCAAGCAGAGCGAATAAAGTTGGGATGTGCTGAGACTGCAGTTTTCTGTCCCACTCACAGGCGACAGACACCATCAACTGAGAACATCATCCCCTGCCTTTCTTCTCCTCACAAAAGCCCTGACCACCAAGCTGCTGAGAACCAACAGGACAGGAGTGTCTCCCTCAGACACCAGAGTAATCTGGAGGGAGGAAAGGGGAGGGCGAAGAGGAGAGAAGGGGGACTGAGGAGCTGGGACAAAGAGGCAGGACAGAGCAGAGCAATGGCCAAGCAGAGCTTTGCTACGCACGGATTCACAGAAGCTGAAGATGCGCTGCACAGAGGGGGCAGGACTTGGCGTGAGCACTCAGCACAGCCCAGCCGCAGGTCCATGCCACCCACATTGCTGCTCCAGGAGATGCTTCTGCCCCACAGCGAGGGCTTTTTCCTGGCTGCTGGTGTCCAGTCCTGTCCCACCAGAGTGGTAGAAAACTCACCCCCCTCACCTGCAGTGAAAGCAGCAGGACACTACTCCGTGCTATTTGACTCTGGTTTCCATGCTCTCTTGTCCAAAGCTATAGGGTTTCATTTCACCACAGCACCCAGGGCTGTAATATGGATATAACCCCCGTGTAGAGTGGAAGGGAACAGACAAGGCAGCTGCAGGAGTTGCCTTTCTGAAGACAGCACAGGAGTCTCACCGTTACCAAGGGCCCTAAGGAGGCAGGAAGGGGCTTTCTGAGCTAGGGAGTGAAGGTGGAAATAAGGGGTTAGAAAGGAAGAGCTGCTGAACTGGCTCAGCTCCATCCTCCTGCTTGAGGGTTCTTTTCTAACACACCAGTCCTGCTCATCCTGCCAGTTTTCCTGGGATTTATTGGGCAAACAGCAAATTCCTCAGCACACCCTATACCCATGAGGCAACAGAGGTGGGATGGAAACGCAGAGTAAGACAATAAAAATATGTCACTTTTTCTGGCTTGGGTTTACTTTTATCATTGGTGGGATATTACACAATTTAAAGGCATCAATTAAAACTTGAAAATATGATTCTGATGAAAAAGTAATAAAACCTCATTTTACAGGTTTGTAGAGTTCTTATGTGTCACAGAGTTACTGCCCAAGACAGGGAAAGACCAAGGTTTCTCAGATCCTGCTTCCAATAATGATGTCGGATATGTATTCCCAGCACTGCTCCTGATGTAACACCGTGTGTAAGTCTGTACTCCTGCACTAACGGAGTGCAGTCTTACCCCAGTGTGCCTGTTAACATAAACTACATTCCACCAGTTCAGGATTCAGGGCTGCTCTGGGCTGTATGGAGAAGCTACCTTAGCCCACAGCCAGCCCGAAGGTTCCTGTCATCGCCTGGCTGCGTGTTAGCTCTGATTTAATACTCACAAGTTGACTTTATGGAGCGCAGAGCAGGCTGTGCAGATTGTGCTGTACCCATGGTAACTGAGTTTAAGCTGCACTTTTGCACCGCGATGGATATGTTTGAGATAATAAGGCCCAAAGCACCAGATTAAATATGGAAGGGACACAGAAGACCCTGACTAGAACACATTCTCACAGGTATGGCTCCAACGTGGTGGCATATTAGCCACCAGTGATGCCCGAGATAAATACAACTGGCATAAACACATTGCCTGAAGACTTCCATCTGGGAGCAAATGTGACAGGGGATGCAGGACAGGTTCGCAGGCATTCCCAGCCTTTTTTTTGGAGATATTTTAGCGCCATACTTTGGATTTCTGCTTCTTTTTCCTCCCTGGTATTGAGCATCCCAGCCCAGCAGTGGGGTGCAGCACTGACATCCCACGGTGCAGTATGGAAGGTTTACTGGTGCTACTTAGGAACACACCACATCGCTTTGCTCGTGATGGTACTGACAGACCCACTGCACACGCATCTCGGTAACACACGCGCTTCTCATGCACCACACAACTGCAGAGCAAAATCTCCCAGAGGCTTTAAACCTTTTATCTTCTAAATCACCTCTAAACTGCTTATCTCCATTAGCAATCTGGAATGCACAAGTCACCTGTCACAGGGTGAAGGGGAATTAAGCAAAGCCAAGAGAACTGGAAGGTTTTTGTGTGCTCTTTGGGGATTTTCTGGACATGCCCTGCTGTTGTTTCCTCCAGGCCTGCCTGAAGGTCTGCCCCTCCGCAGTCCCAAGAAACACCCATTGCCTCCCCCTGCGCATCCCACGGAGGGACAGCATCTACAAACCCAGCTACGTTGCACCAGCTCAGGGGCTGCCAAGCCAGACAGCCCAGCAAACAGCCTCCTCCTTCCACCTCAGAGGTTTCAGGGAAGCCTCTGAGGTGCTGGATGCTTTCACAAAAGAACCACAGATTAGATGTCAACCCTGGCAAGGGCCTGCCTCCCTTCTGGGCTCACAGGACGGATACCAGAGACCATGGCTGAGACCTCACCAGAGTCTGCAGTGAGAGCACACAGCGAGAGGGGGCTTAGGAGGGGGCAGGGGAGGACAGTGAGGACAGTCACCACCACCTCCCTGCTCTGGATAGACGCAGTCTAACCTGTCCCACTGTTTGACTCTGCTGCGGTAGCTGCCCTGCTTGGCAGCCAGAGGGATGGGGAAATGGCTACCGGTGCCTTGGATGTTTGTCATTCCTCTGACTCAGCGTCAGTACACAAACCCAACACGCTGAGCTGTGACCCCAATCACCTGGAGCCCCGCGACACCGTCTGTCCTGCTGTCCCTCCAGTGGAGGAGACCATCCAGGACAGACATCGTATCAGGAACATCTAAAGTCAGGACAGCGAGTGCTGCTGGGTTTTGCATGCCAGTGCAGAAGGCTGTGCATGGAAGAGTCACGGCACAAACAGCCAGGCACAACCACAAGGGATCACACGCTCCAAGAAGCCACTTGTAGTGCAAGGAGACAAAGATTTGCTTTCTGATAATTCAGTATGACGTTTTCCTGTAAGAATTAACAATCTCTGAAAAAATTCAGCTCCTCCTCCCTCAAACGAAAAACTATCCCCAAACCTGAAACACAGCATCACTTTTTTTTCTGCTCAACCCATGTCAATGCTCATGAAGATGACTGTCTTCCCCAGGCTCGGGACTGCTGCAGCCACTACACATCCCATAACAGTCCTCTCACTATGCATCTGGTTTCTGCTCTGTGGAAGAACGAGTAACCTGCTGACGACCCGAGTAAATGAGCAATGCTTCAGGCCACAGAGAACGTGACATGAGGACCAGCTGGGAAGAGATGTTTCTGCTGTGAAGCAAGCCTTGCCAGCAGTTGCACGTTCACCTAGAGCACAGGGTGGTTGCAAGAAGACAGCCACATCCAGCCTTGCCCTATTCTCCCGGTTTCCCCTCATTCCACAGCCCACCTGCCTTTTCCCTCCTTCTTGCTGAACTCTCAAGACCAGCAAGCTCAAATGACACTTGCCTATCACCAGGTAGTTGGGAAGAAATGCCAGCTTCGTTAGATTTGTGATGCTTACAAGACATGGGTCCCACAAGTGCAAGCATCACACAGTCCTCACAGGTGCAACAGTAGGAGAATTGTCCAAAGAGACTGAAACGTGATAGTTCTCCATTCCCCGAGAGCCTCAACCCCTGGATTCCCTAAAAACAAAAGCTCTTGCCTCGCTCTCCCAGTTTGACAGAAGCCCTCGCCTGCCTGCAGCAGAGTGCAGGAGGTTCAGCTGTAAGGAGCCAGGCTCACTGTCCCGTGCATGCAGGGCACCGCTCTGTACATAACACGTTGGGACTGAGCACAGGGCTGCACAAAACACAACTTCAAGCTGGGGGAGAGGCTCCAAAACAGCCTGTGGGTGTTTCCCAAAAGGCTGTCAAGGCCAAGCTCAAAGCTTCTCTCCAAAAGGAACATGTAAACAGAATTTAGACCATTGTACTCAGCAGTCTGTCACCCTCCATTTATACAACTCATAAATAGGTCCAGAGCCCAGCTGGCAGCAGCAACCTCTGACTCTTCCACCCCCCACACCCCCCAGGGCACAGAACACCCACTCCCCAGCTCGTTTTCCCTGTGCAGGCTCTGGGGATGCAGTCCCACCCAGCCTCCTGCTGGTTCCCGAAACCCAGCCAGGCTCGGTGCTACCCAACACCACCATCACCATCTCTATAAGGATCAGGAACACAGGGCTGGCCTCAAAGGGGGTGCAGCCATCACATTCCCAGTTGTATTTGGTGTCCATGGGCATTTGCAAGTGCATCCTTTCATTAATCTGCTCTGGGGAAAAACCCTCCCTCACTTCCAGGGCTGCTCCTGCCCAGGATGTGGCAGCAGGGCTGGGAGGAAAAAACGTGCCCATAAACAAAGCCGATGACACAGGTCTCACTGCTGCCCGCTTGACCAATGAGTTTTTCCTCTTGCCTTTTTAAGATTTCATTCTAATTTGCCAATTCTTTTCCATCTGAAGAAACTGCAGAGCAGCCTCCTCCACGTGCTGGGAAACAGTCGGCTATCGAAGCGGTCCCCTCTCGGCTCCAACAGCAGCAGAAGCCCAAGCTGACTCAGTTCTCCGCACCCTGAGCCGATGAGCCTTGCTGCAACATGACCATTTCCAGCTGGGCTGAGGTGCCAGCCGGAGCAGTCCTGCTGCTTTGGAAACCTGAGTCAGTGTTTCTTTACCAGGCTGCGCTGGACCCGGTGGGAATTCCCCGGGGTGGATCAACACTGTTGGCTGCTGCATGGATCACCACTGCTCAGAGCCTTGCCAGGTCCCACGAGGCTCCTGAAATATTTTCGCAATCCAAGCTCAAGATCAAAAAAACCCAAACATCACTGCATATTTCAGACTAGGTCCACAGAAACGTTTCAGCTGCGGGTCACTTGGTTTTCCTTTGAGTTGAGTTTTCAGCAATTTGCCAAACTGAATGACTTTTTTCCTCCCATTTTCAAGATGTCTTAACATCAGAAAAGGGGGAAGGAATTATTCAGGAATGAAGCTTACCAAAACTAATCCTTCCCCAAGAATAGTTTGCATTTTATAAACAGTATTTTTTCCAATTTAAACAGAAGTTTTTAATTGAACAAAAAAAGGCCCTATTTAGCTCAATGTCCCAGCCTCAATATCACCTCCAAAACCAGCTCTGAGAAACAAGCCCTCCGTTACCTTCCCCAAAGATAAGACAGGAAGAGCTGACCTGCTTTCATTCAAGAGAAGAGCTCGCGGTGAGGATCCTCTCCTGTAACATATGTATTCCAACCACTTGTTTATTTGAAAATCATGTAGTTCCTGTGAAACCAAATGTTCTGTATTTAATAGCTTAAGCTGTAAAGTCATAAAAGCCAAATTCAGCGGACTATAGGTTATTAAGAAATAGGGATCCAGATGGCTCACTGAGGTCACGCTGAGGCCAGCACACCCATAAAGAATGCACACTTGTGTGTCCTTATTAAAGTTTAGGGATTTAGTAAAACAGAGGTGTTTGTCTTTCAGAGCGCTCATGTCACGTAACGTTGTTTACTTTAATAAAACACTCTACATCGTTCACAAAGTTTAGAATAACTAGAAGCCGCCGGCAGTGGGAGGCCATTCTTGTGGTTTCACGAGGAACTGTTGCACCTTTTTTCACATAAAACATAACGCTAAGCAGTAACAGCTTCTGGTAGAGGCAGAAGCTGCATGAAGGGTTCCTGCATTTGGCAAGCCCCCCTGGTGGCCTAAGGGTCCAGGAATTCTATAGAACTTGTTACCCTCTCTTCTCAGACACCATCTGCTCAGCTGATATGAGCCCATGACAGCTTCCAGCTGCAGAAAGTTTGCCACCATTTATCACCTCACAAAGCTCAGGTTGACACCCGGTGCTGGAGTCTGTGCTTTCCGGCCACTGCAGCTAATGCAGAAGAACCACCTGAGGAAACGGTAACCACCACTGCCTGTGACTGCCCACCACCTTGCTGCTCATCAAACATGAGATGTGGCTTTGAAGACCAGGAATCTGCAAATTCAAAGGCAACGTTTGGCAAATTACAGAGGCTTTGAGCATCAGCTGAGATGGGGCTGATGTGAACGGCTGTGGCTCCAACAGTAAGTTGAAGAGATGGATGGTGAACACTGGTCTGTTGAGACATCCCTGCTTCCGGGGTGAAGCCCTCCATCTCCCTGGGGGCTTTCCACACAAGGTCTCTGCCATGTGGGGTTTGGCCAGAGCAGCTTCAGATCCTGTTTGATACCCACATTGCCCAACAGCGAACTTGTTAACAGCCGACAACATCAAGACATGGGAAGAGTGCAAGATGGACCAGTGAAACAGAACGCAGAGGAAGCTCAAAGGGCTCCAGTGCTCTCCAGTCCCCACGGTATCCTTTTCCCTCCTCTGAGAAACCTGGTGTCAGCAGCCAAACAAAATGACACAAACTCACCATGACCATCACCAGCCAGCACCACAGGAGGCACCGGCTACGAGCTGCACAAAATGCTTACGGGTCCTCCTCTCTATTTCCTCTCGCCCTGTCTCTGATAATTCCCCTTACTTATGAGCAGTTCAAAAGCGCGTTCCATTATTATGCGTTAATTGGCTTATGATTAAGCAGGCAGGCAGTGCTGAGGAGATGAGAAACCTTGGTGCAACACAGTAGGAAGCATGAGAGGCCTTATTTCCTCCCTCAACAAGAACTGAGGTACATGTGGAAACAGTTCACGAGCAGCAGGCCAATGACAAAAGCAGGGCAAATACAGATTTCTAACCTCTTCAAACAAAATCCCTGTAAAGAAAATTATTATTCTCTTGCAGCACCACATGCTTTTGATTTTATCAAAATACATTAAAATAACAATGCTTTTCCCTAAGCTGACCACTCTCCGGAAATGATTTTCGGGCTGAAAGCCGCACTCCACCTGCTCGAGCTGCCTAAGTGCCGGGCTGTGCCGGTTCTTCACAGTGCCAGGCTTGCTCCAACAAAAGACAACACCGATTGCGGTACTTTTATAAAGGCAGAATGAGTCAAAAATACTGTTCTGATCTTAAGATAACATACTTTATAGGTCATAACAAAGCCACTAACACCAAACACCCGTTGGAACAATTATACAAACAAGTATTTTATTGCTTAAGTTACTTGGCAAACTTGTCTTCTTTAGAGCCGGGGGTAGGACTTGGGGAGCTTTCGGAGCAGCAGCTCAGCACTCAGAAGCACAGAACAGCCTCCTTGAACCAATGTGCTGGGTTATACGTATCTCAACAAAGGTTAATAAAAGTGACCAAGCCCTGAAGTTACTGACCCATTTGACCACAAGGACTGCAGCCTTCTCTTACACAGAAGGTGCTGTGGAGACCTTAGAGCAGCTTCCAGTTCTGAAAGGGGCTCCAGGAAAGATGGGGAGAGGCTTTTTACGAGGGCCTGGAGTAACACGATGAGGAGGAAGAGCTTTAAATTGGAAGGGGGAAGATCAGACACGAGAAAGAAATTCTTAACGCTGAGGGTGGGGAGGCCCTGGCCCAGGGTGCCCAGAGCAGTGGTGGCTGCCCCATCCCTGGAGGGGTTCAAGGCCAGGTTGGATGGGGCTTGGAGCCCCTGATCCAGTGGGAGGTGTCCCTGCCCATGGCAGGGGGTGGGACTGGATGAGCTTTGAGGTCCCTTCCAACCCAAATCATTCCTTGATTCTATGATTTCAGGTGCTTAAACACAATTTAGACCTCATGCTAAATGAGTCACACACAGGATGAGAAGTCCAAAAGAAAACTCTGTTATATCAAGACCAGCACTTCCGCCCAGCTGGCAGGTGCTTTTCTTTACGTTCTTCATTCACTTTCAATTCACACATCTGAAAATGGATTCACGGATCTGGAGACAACATTACGGAGCAATAGAAAGCACATTTTCTGCTCAAAAACACTCGTGTAGAGCAACAAAAACCACAATTTAAGGAGAATCTCAATTTCTGCACTTACGTATCTGCTGGCAAAAATCATACTTTCTATTTTGAGTATGTAACAATTTTAAAAACCACCCTACAGCTCATAAACTATTTCCATAAATGTAAAGCAATACTGGACCTCCTTAAAAGAAGAGGATGAACACTACTGCTTAGGGATACAGCATGAAATCAGAAGTAAAGGCCTTCCCTTCCACCTCTAGGTTCATGTTCTGCCCATCACATCACACACATGAGGACATGGCAGCATTTGCAGCCCTCAGTCTAATGTTCAGGGATTACTCCTGGTTGAGTGCCTGTCAGGCAATGAGCTCTGCTGAGGGCAACCTTCTGTCCTCGAAAAGCACAAGCAAGGTGAGCGATCGACCAAAACCTCCTCGGCCAAGAGGAACAGCAAATTCCCATGGTTGTCATGCAGACACAGAAAGCCCTGCACACGAGCTGGAAGAGGTGGAAGATACTCGCAGATTCCAGCAACATGATTAGGCAGGCAGGGATTAGAGCCCCGAGTTCCCTTTGTTGGGAGCACAGAGCCACGCGCTACTGGAGAGCGGTTGCTGGAGACAACGTGCACAGCCCTGTGCACCCTGAGCTCAGGATGAGCCTTGTCTCACTTACGGAGTCAGACCTTCATTGCAGCTTACGGGGGTCCCAAGGGTGGAACCAAACCAGCTCAAGCTTTTCTAGCTGTCTTCTTGCAGATAAGGAACTGGGACTGAGGGCTCTGAACTCGGAGAAAAAGATAATTTTCCTTTCAAGCACAGGACTCGAAAGACTTAATGTTTCCAGCAGACTGATACTGAGCTCTGGATCGCACGGTCCTTCAACTCTAACCTTCCCAGCAAGTACGAACAACCTTGTAGGATCTGATCACAGTTATTTCTAGCCTATACCTATGTGCTGGGCACACCCTAAGCACACGCAGACTTTGGCTGAGAGTGGTGCCAATGACAGCAGGTAGCGTGCACCCTGAGAAGAGGCACTGGTCTTCGAAGAGTTTATAGCCCAATACAAACAAGATAGGAAAGAAAACCCCAGTTATTACCATGCCCTGGTATTTGTGAAGCAGAGACTCTCCTTAATAAATAATTTGTAATTCAGTGTTGGTGCAGACACTATTCATATATAAGCTGTACACCAGGCACTGCCTTCACTCTCCCACAGCCCATCTCCTCCTCCCCAGCTGCTGGGCTGTCACCTGCTCCCTGCCTCTGGTTTTTGAGGATTATCTGTGGCTTCATTTTTAAGGAAAACAGTTTTAAGAACTGTGGTTTATTGTGCCTATTTTTTTAAAAGATGATGAATTGGGGCCAAGGAAGATAAAACAGCTTGCCTGAAAACACGCACGGGCTCTACAGCACATCAGGGACGTGCACGCAGGACTCTCTGAGTTTCACTCCGAGCTCTAACGACAGGATCACTGCTCCCACAGAGCCGAGGGCTGCAGTCTCTGTGCGCAGTAAACAGATCACAGGGGCCACAGGCCTGAAGTTTATCTTAAGCTCCTTTAAAGCCACTGCTTGTCACTCCAAGGAAAACGTGTGACCTTCCGTGACATCTCTCTGGAAGGGCCTTTCATGTCTGCCGCTCTGAGATGATTAGAAGAAATGTATTTAGCATGAAAACTAAGAAATCCCAATGCTCCGCTGCTTCTTATTCTCAAGCATTAGGGAACAGATTTCTCTGGGATTTGTAGGAACTGGGGAATACAAGAAAACACGGAATGAGCAACGGAGCAGCAAGGAGTGTTGTCTGGCCCATCCGTCCTCTTGCTGGTGGAAGCCTCACTCTTCTCCTTTGAGCTGCCACATATTGGTGTGAAAGAGTTGCCTGGAGACTAGAGGAGGCAACAACCAAACTGGAGTCATGGAAGGAATGAAATCCTTGTCCAGTTACAAATGGACAGCCAACTCCTTATTCCAGCCTTTCCTTCCGAGCACTGACTAGGGCATTTTGCTGAACATCAGCAAAAAGAACGACTATCTGCCTCCTCAGTTGGACTGGCCACGACAAGGAACGTTTTCTCTCTCCCACTGGATAAGGACTCAGCTGGGTAAGGAGGGAGAACATCAGGGAACAGAGAGCCAGCACACAGCTCTCTCCTCTGGGGAGGCCTCCTCAGTTCTAACGGCATTTTGGAGATGATGCCACAAGACTTTGGGAACAGGACTGGGTTGGACCTGCCTCTCAAGAATGGTGCCCTGTCTGCCATCAGCAGACATCACAAAAACACAACTGTACTTTATTAATATCATTGCACACCAATGAATCTCACTTGCAGCTCCCTACACCTGCCTGTCCAGAGCTGTATCTCTGCCTGAAGAGGCTTATTGTCATCTGATCAGACCCAAAACAGCACGACACGACTGTAGCAGCCAAGGGCAAGGACTCTTGGCAGAATCCAGTTTGGGTAGACCTCAAACCCTGATCAGCAGTACAACGCCTGTCACAGCAGCAGCACTGTCGGTGCTTCTGGAAGCTACACAGCATCTGAACTGGGCCCCCATGATGTTACTCAGACGCCATCAGCCTTTATTAAGGTTTTATTCCTTCAAGTCCCTTCCATCCATATGGGCAGAGCCAATTTTCTGGTGGCCTCTTCTGACCGAGCTGGCCCGTTTCCCAGTAAACATACGCCATGTGAAGCAGGCTCACCCCAAATTACTCTAAACCAATTTAAACTGGTTTTGCCTCTTGGCTAAGCATATTTCCATGAAGTTGTGCTTTGCTCTCCTCACTGTCTGCTGTGGAATTTAATGCCCCTGCTACACCCCTGTCCTGGGGGCATCAGCCCAGAGATACCTGAGGCAAACCACGGTCTTCTCTCCTGCAGCCACAGAGCCCAGTAAAGGCGAACGCTGCAGGATATGCCATATCCCAGTTTAATAATGGGAAAGTGGGAGACATCCATCAAGCCTGAGACACAGAGGTTCAAAGTCCTCCCCTGTCACCTATCGCTATGTCCAGTTGGACTCACAAAGGCAGAACTGCACCACAGGGATCTTTGCTCAGGAGAAACTGTCACGGAAAAAACACCACCAAAAATGTGTGTCTGAATTCTGTAGGCACATATGGTGTCCCAATAACAGGCTCCACCAGAAATAAACACGGACACAACTCATCCTGAACACGGGTGACAGCAGGGCCATAAAGTCTGGGGAAGAGCAGACAGAATGCATCTCCTGTAACCCAGCACATGTGCTCGGTGTCACAAGATAAATAATCAATTCCCCTTAATTAGGCTATAGCCTCCTGCTGTCATGTAACCTCTACTTGGCAAGTGCACAACTAGGTGAAACCAACCCCTTGTGTATCAGTAATTACTGGATAAAAGTTTAATTTTGCTTTATTTCAGTATCTCAGTGGCTCACTCTGCAAAGTCAGCCATGGTGTTTTCAATGCTGACGGACACAGGACGTGGCACACCTCAGTCGTGCTCTGCACACCTAACAGCTCAAAGAGGATTTAACCAACCAGCATGAACCCCCAGGAAACAGAAACAAAGAAATCAAAGAAACACTGCACACAGCCTTGGTATGAAAGGAACCATGTAAAGCAGGAAAATGCCGCTACGAAGCAATTTCCTTCATTTATGTGTGTACTTGTGATAAGTTTACTTTGGGTCTTTTCAGTTGTTGATCAATGAAGAAACAGCCACACTAACATGACTCCACTTGGCTGTTGTAACACAGAGAACAATGGCTGCTCAGATGCCTCAAAAGGTTGACAGAAGAACCTCACTCTTTTGGAGAAATTCTATGTTGTGAATTTCTTGTTCCAATTGTATTATCCCTAAGAAAAATAAGGTAATGAGTTAAAAGAAAGAAACAAGCCACCGTAATTTTGCAAAAGATATCTTATCATCCGAACAATTTAACGTCGCCACTCAAGGCAATGCCTGGCGCGGTGAGGGCTAGCATGTGTCCTGGCTTCCAGAGATGATAATCTACGAGCCACAAGGGCACAAATGAGTTCTTTCCTACTTCAGCACATCAACACACCAAAGGTATCAGCCTTCGCGCTGGGGCAGCTGTGACCTCAGACCTCTCTGAGACTGAGCCTTGCCCCCCTATCCCTGCGCATCAGAGGACAGCAAAGTCCCAGCTCCCCTCCTGCTACCCACTGGCGAAAGCACTGCAGCTGGAAGATGCGTCTCTCCGTGTGCCTCCCAAGCTGCTCACAGCCATCCCACTCACAACCACGGGACAGTCCTGACGAGCACAACATGCCAGTCACCTTTTTACCCACCGAACACACACTGTCACACCAGTCAGAAAGGAAAGAGCCCGTTCATTATAACTGAGCTAAAGGATCCCCTGTTAGAAGGAGATTCCATAACATTACTTTTTACTACTGATTATTTATAGAAACAATGGATGGAAAATAATCACCAAAAGGGAGGTAGACCAACAGGAAACCACCATCAACTGGTAATGATAATGGACCTCGCAAGGGAGCAGAAGAGGGAGTTGCTGTGGCCTGTCCTACAAATGCCAAGAGTTCAGAGCTTGCATCCAACTTCCAGCATTCTCCAACAGCTGAGAAGGTGCGCAAACAGGCATTTCTAATACGTTCTGAAATGCTGAAACACATACAAGAAAACTAAAAGCCATCTCAAAAGCCTGCACCATTTCCACACTGTTTTATGAGCTCCATTCCGCACAGCACACACCTCTGGGGTGGGACTATGGAGAACATATGTAGGGACTTCTGCCACTGGGATTTCTGGAGATGGAAAGAGTAAATACCATGCAGAAGGGAATGACACCGTAAGAAATACTGCCCTAATTCTGACAGCATATGCTTTAATGTACTGTTTGCAGCCAGTCAATACAACTGCACAAATCTGTTTGAGTACAGAAATGAAAGCATTTCAAAGTGAGTTTGATTTCCAAGGTTGAGCCCACACAGCCCCATGGGTTATTAGTAAACCACTCACAAGAAATGGAATTTATTTTAGGCAGCCTTTTTGGTACCTCCCTCCACCATTGTCACCTTTAAGCACTCAGCCAAGTCCATCCAATTACTGCCTACAAACTCATTTTGATTATGTAGATACATGAATTAAAACACCTCCATTCACATGAGCACAACATGCATCTCAACACCTTCACATTCACACCACAACTAGACCATAATCAACAATGGATGGGATGTCATTATATTTATTTACTCTATTAAAGATGATCAACCAAGAAAGATACAACCAGCAAAACGGGCATATTCAGGGTTTTTGAGTTGTATGGGCTGTATTACAAGCATGTCCAGAGCGGCCACGAGTCCAAGAAGGAATGGCAATTGCAAGCCAACACAAGTCAAAGCTCTACCAGCTCAACATGAGCGAAGAACTAGAAGGTGAATTTTAGCAGTTAATATTAAACAACGAATTGTCCCATCCTGCCAACATCATTAATGTCACTTTTCAGCATAATGAGAGCCTCTGGCAAGAGACTCTGTGGTGACAATTTCAATTAACTTTTCTCATCTCTATCTCGCAGGTCACCTGTTAAAAAACGCATGTTTATTCTGTCTTCTCAGAACAAGACTGACTGCAGTGGAGGTGAAGTGCCCCTCCAAGTCAGGTAGGTCAGGCAGTCTCAGCTCCACATCACTATGTGCTGTGCAATTTGCTGTTTAAGACTCCATCCTCCACGGCTTCTGGGTCGAGCTGCCCCATGCCCTGTGGACAGGCTGCCTCTCCTTCCACAGCAGCGACAGGGAATCCAATGACCCACTGTTTCAGAATATGGTCTCAGCAAAAACCTCCCCCTGCAAGAGCAGCCCTTCAGCCTCTCACGCCAGTATCCACGAGCCCAGTGCACTCCCTGCACAGGTTAAAGCAGCTCCTTAGAGGCCCAATGCCAAACCCACCAAAGCCGATACAAGTCTTTACTTTGGTTCCAGCAGGCATTGAACCAAGTTCTGTTGAAAGAGAATAGAGTGGGGAGGCCCTGGCCCAGGCTGCCCAGAGCAGTAGTGGCTGCCCCATCCCTGGAGGTGTTCAAGGCCAGGTTGGATGGGGCTTGGAGCCCCTGATCCAGTGGGAGGTGTCCCTGCCCATGGCAGGGGTGGAATTGGATGGGTTTTAGGGTCCCTTCCAACCCAAACCATTCTATGATTCTCTGATAGCACCATACACTTCCCACAAGATATGCACAAGGAAGAGGGGGAGAATCCATTTTAATCAAATCCAGTGCTTCCATGACCTTAAGGAAAAAGTAGTCAAAAGGATGACTGTTATATCAGGAGAACCTAGGACCTAAGGAGTGATTTCAGGAATCCATTACAAGCTGATTTCACAGCAGTGGTGCACAGTGCAAGAACAGCCACCAGCTGAAAAGATCCAGGGGCAATATGGGGTACGTCCTCAGAGAAACGCGGTGTTTATCCCTGTGGACATCACCTCCAGTCCCCATCACTCTCTCCCACGGAGGAAGCTCTCTCACAAAATGGAGCTTGCATTTCAAGGCTGAGACCACACAGACCATCGTACTGGCATCATACAATGCCAAACAAAAGGTCTCACCTTTGGCCCTAATAAAAAGCTTTACATACGATGATTTTTAGAGTGTTCAAATGTCCACTTTTGGTGTTTTAAATATCAGAGAGAAAGCACTCACCATTTCTGCCTACACAAGCGCTCGTAGGCGAGTGCCCTCCCAAGCTGCACACTGCAGCGGTTTGCTTGCTCCAAAACCAAAGCCCTGTCACTAGGCTCCTTCTGATCCCCACCCACGGCACGTTCTCACAGTGATGCCTTCAACCTGCGACTCCCCTGGGAGGACTCCAACCCTTCTGCAAGACCTAGGTCCAATCTTGGCAAGCGACTGACCTTGTCATTCTAGTTTCAAACCAACACAGGGCACATACAGGCTTTAGAGAGCTACAGAAATGCATATATTTTAGGTATCTCGTAACTTCCAGATATGTTTTGCTATGAAGGTTTGAGGTTTATCCACATATTTTCTAAGTAAGAAAGCCAAGCCATGTACTCAGGTGCAAAGCCTGGAATTAAATGACTCGTCCCAAGTTACAGAGCAGTCAGCGAAGTACGTAGGAGAAAACTGCCCTCATGCAAACAACTCTGTGTAAAAGCATTTAGAGAACTCTCTATGCATCTAGAGAACGCTCAAGTTCCGTAGAGCTGCCCCATCACATAAGCAACTTAAAAGTTTGTGGATTGTTCCTTTCCCTCCCTCCTCCTCCTCTCCCCCTCCTAGAAACTGCAACTGATACCAGGCAAACAGAACGAAATCGCTGCGGCTTGCAGGGATCACCAGTTACACGACTGGAGCCCATAAAGACAAAAAAACCAGACCTGAAACACTAAAGTGAGGAAAACCCTAAAGGCAAGACAACCCAAACAATAGCTGGCAAACAAAATTGCTGCTGGACAAACTCCAAGCTTCTGTATCTGCAGGAGCCCCAGAGATGTGGCATTAGGCTCCCACAGAAGCACTGGGATTGGAAGTGCTGCAAGCCCTGGGGCCACATCTTCCCTACCAGGACCTTTCACATGGACACTACAATGTACTGGAAGGTGGAAAAGAAATACCTGAAGGCGTTTATTACCCTCAATCCATTTTTTTACCCTCTAAGGTTAGAAACTGTTTCATTGCTTTGAACTTAAAAATCACAACCAGTGAAGCGTACTTAGTAACCAGGAATAAATTTCCATCCGTGCAGTTGTGTTGTGTCTCGGTGTCCCCACATTGGCTTCTCAACTCAAAAAATGTTTTATTCAGTGTGCCTAACCATCTACAATTACTCACATTTGCTTTTACAATGGTTTGCCTGCTTCGTAGTTGCTCCTTGAGTGCGACTGCAGCAGTCCCAGTCCTTCCTCCTCTCATCCCAAACAGCAGAGGTGGTTGGACAGGAGGAACAAAGGTTCACTTTCTACAAATGGTCATGTGCTGCAGGACAATACCAAAGCCACACAGGTGGCCAGTCTCAACAGGAATTCAACACAGAAAAGGAACATCTTCCCCTCCCTCCTCCGTCCCCCTTCTTTTCAGTCACTTGTTTTTTTTTCATGACACGCGAGTTCCGCAGGTAGTTGCAGCCTCTCCAGCAGCCACCATCCTGTAAGGAACCCCAGCATGCTGCAGAGGTGACCAGGAGCCCCAAAAGGAAATACGTTCCTGGTCGCTGTTCAGCTTGCTGATATGCCCACTCCCACCACCACCGAGTGCACAGCCCAGGAACAGCACTCTGTAACCACCTCACCATCTCATACTGATTCATGCAGTGCTTATTGGGACACTTCAAACCTTTTGTGGAAGCTCCAGAGGTCTCTATGGGGCAAAGACAGCAAACTGGCACAAAGAGACCAACACTAACAGAAAAGACGATAAAATGCAATTGTTTTTTAACCCCTCATGCACCGCCACCTCTCAACTTTCACACCTGGTGAAGGAAGCACCTGTAATCCTGCTGCACTTCACATGCTGGAGGACTGACCCCTCTCCACAAGCCTCTGAGCACAGAAAGCTCTACAGGATTTTGCTCCAGAGCTCAGACACTGCTCAATTCTCAGTTCACAGATGCGCAATGACAGGTGACAGGCTGTGGTGAGCGCCCAAGGACAATCCAAGTATCTCCTCTCTCTGCAAAACCACAGGGCTAACCCTGCTTGCTCAACACAGCAACAGAGGACCATGAACTTGGGCTTATCCCCTGCCTGGGAATGACAAACACCTTCTGGAATCTCCCAGAATATTCCTGTTTGCTTGCACTTACTAAAATTCTCACAACTTGAACCAGTTGCCGAAGGGAAGAATTTCACTCGGCCCCCTCAATGTTTGCAGCCCTTTATAAAGGCTTCATTGCTGATGCAGAGAACACTTGGACATAACAGATCCATTAAACACAAACTGTGGACCGGCTCCCATTGCACTCGCCCGTGGTGCTGCAGCCGCTGCGTGGAGCTGGTGTTGGGCTGGGGCCAGAGATGCGAAGCCCTCAGCCTGCTCAGCGCTGCCATGCAGACAGCTCAGCCCCCGGCTTATCAGCCAGCATCACCTCCCGACAGCAGGTAAGCAGCGGGACGCGGATACGAGCTGGCACAGCAAGAAGCGTCTACAACACGCTACACGCTTGCATTACTGTTAGCCCACATTAAAACTCCTTCAAACCTCTCAACTCTAGATAGCAAAATTTTTACAGCGTTCCCTGAAGCACACTGCATGTCCAACCCTTGTTCTTCTCCAAACCTTGCATTTATTTCCCTTCTAATATATTACATCATAAAATGTGTTTTGGCTTTCAATGCTTAATGCTCCAGCTATTGTTTATTTGGCTACTGCCTTCTGTTTAAGGCAAAGTGCCCTACTAAAGCGCAGTGATTAATCAAGATGATAAATGCTGTGGTAAGGCCCCTGCCATCAATCACATTTCTTGCGCAGAAAGCCGCTTCTGCCAAAAGGGGAGGGAAAAAGGCTCATTTACACTATTGTGGCAAGATTATTTCCTGTTAAGAGAAATGGCAGCTCCTTTATCCCGCAGTGAATGCAGACTGACCGGCAGTTTGGAGACCTAGCAAGATATGGTGAGAGATAACAATAAAGCGAAGTTATCCTGTGTGAAGGAGGACAGATGGCAGCCACACAATAGCCATCAAGTCTATTTAGACAGATAAGCAGCCTTCCTTTGCCCAGCCCAGCTCCAGACATGTGCTGACTCAAAGATCGTCTCCCGTCGCACGGAGCCCTCTAACCTGAAGCAGCTGCAGGGGTCACAGTTCATCATTCCATGCTGTCATTTACAAACTTGCCCATTCTCTCCATCAAACACAAAATAAGCAAAGCTCGGGACAGATGCTCCTGCCCAGCAGTGATAAGTGACGCCTCTGTGTCATGCCAACACGTGTGCCGGACCCTGGGACACAGCAGCTCCGCTGCTGAGTTGGAAATGTGTCAGCCAGCCTGGAGAGCCTGGCACTATGGGATCTGTGAGCCTCAGCACAGACAAGCTGCCAAAGACGGCAGAGGGCTGCACAGGGGACACCATCTCAGCTCAGAGGTGCAGGCTGTCCCCAGGCAGGCCTTCTGCACGGACAGAGAGAACCAGTGATGGTCATAGGGGAAAGGAACAGAACCGCCAGTGCCAGCTGGGGGGGCCGGAGCAGGCAGGCTGCAGCGAATTCTGAATGACATGGATCTGTGAGAAACTTAATTCCACTAAAGCAGCCAAGGGCTGGGAGCCAAGGCCAATTCCTGCTGTGGGGTGTGTTTTAGCATAAGGTAAAGGTGCTGATGAGCCTGAGAAACCAGGAGCCAGAGCCAAGTGGAAAAGCCAGAGGGGAGGCATCGGGGTGCTGGCCAAACGGACCATCTTAGCAAGTTTCCGTGAAGGCTGTCGGGCCCTTCCCCAACAGGCGCTGCAAGGCTGGAGCTTTTAATATTGCAAGGATTATTGCAATCCACGGGCTTAACCTTCCTAGAGCAAACCTGCAGGGAGACAGAGAGCCACTGCCCGTCTGCAGTGAGGAGGTCCAGCAGACGCAAGCAGCAGCTCCAGCTTCTTGCAGGGGCCAAGGGCCACCACTTCCCACCTGGCTGACACCCCGCACTCCTTCATCTTCGCACACGTCCGTCTTGTGCTGATCTCTGTGAGCAGAATTGCTGGGAAATCAGAACGCTCTGGGTTCAGTTCTCACAAACACGCACAGCTGTAAATCCTCAAAAGCCTTTTTAAGCTCTGTCACCACATATGACTTTCTTCCTCATGACATAATTTATTATACAACTATTTCTTTCCCTTGTTTTAAGAGGAAAGGGGCACGGAAGTGCATTAGCACCGTAACATGGATTGGATCCAAAGGTGAGAGCGTTTTTTGGCCAAATGGATGGGAGCAGTTTGGGTCTCCTGTTCCTTTTAGTGAGCTATGCAAACAGAACTACAGGTGGAGAGGAGAGGCTCCCACCTGGGACCCCCTGCCCCGCAAGCCCCGCCTGGGGCTTTCCAAGGCAACACACCATTCCACAGATGCAGGATTAGGCCCAGTAAGACTGTTGTTTACGTTATTTTATCCATTTTACTTCAGTAATGGTATTTCAAATCAACCAAATAACCCTGACCAGATAGCAACAAATCTCTCCCTTTTGACGGTTATACAAAGCTAAAAACATGAATTATGTCTCAAACACTGGGGTTTTTTTGATAAATAGAGTGACGTTCTCAGTGAGTGAAAGAAGTTATGCTCCTTTTTTTCCCCTAATGTTATGGATTTAAAGACTACTATTCTGTATTATATATGATTACATTCACATATATACACGGGCCAAATTCATATCTGGTTACAGAAGAACCTGATTTGTTCCAGGAATCAGTTTGTCTGCAGCGCTTTATTCCAACAGACCTCACACGAATAAAATACTTGTAACTCCAGCACTCCCTCACTGATATTAGGAAGGAGAGTTTGTTTTGCTATTTTCCGTGCCCCTTTGGATACGGCAGAAAGGCATTTCATGGGTCAAGGCACTGTTATTACAAGAGCTCCTCATAATAGAGTGAGCTCTGGAAAACAAATGCAAACATGAACCAAACGGAAGCGAACATGTAGGCACAGATGCCATGATTTGATCGTATCCCCTCCCTTATGCCTCACTGCTTTTCTCCATTTCTAATAACAGGTTAGTATTTTACAGGGAAAATCACACATGTTTTGCAGAGCTGACACCATGGCTGACTGCTTCTGCTGGCTCTGCTGGGCACCTTCACAGATTAAGAACAAAAAATGAGTGTTGGGTTGCACAGCCGAGAAGTATTTTGTAGCACGGAGGTGATGGTATCAAATCGCAACCCAAAAGGTAAGTGAGATGGCTCCAGTGCTCAAGATGTCTCTGGAACACGACCACAAACACCCGCCAAGGTGCCTACAAAAGACATCGCAACAGCCCTGGGCCTCCGCCAGCCCTGGTTTCAACATGGGCAGCAGAAGGCGGAGGTGTTGTCCCCCCTGGTCCCCCTACAATTGGGACAGGAGGGAAACAACAAGACAGTCTTGCTGGCACCTCTCTTCAATGGCACCAGAAGAGCTGTCCCGGCTCAGGCCTCACTCCGGAGTGCTGCACCATCTGTAGCAAGAGGCACAAAGCTAAATAAACTCAACACACTGCACCTCCTGCAAAAATATATGAGTGATGAACGACAGGGCAGAAAAAAAGGCAGGGTCTAAGCATTATTGGATCTGTATATGTCACTCTCTGGGTGAAACCATTACAGGACAAGAACACTGAAAACAACAGGATTCCACTGTAATAACAATACGGTTGCTCAAAACCTCTTGACAGTCCTTTCTAGCCAGCGCCACACTGTACTAAAAGATTACTGATGACCCTGCTCTGACACTCTCCTCCCTTGGCAGTGCAGGCACGCGGCATGCTAAGATGCGCCACAGTTCGGAACAACACCCCACCTCCTTGTGTCACACAGCCACACAGAACTGCTCTCCTTTCTTTTTTATATTCAATTATTCTTTAGTGAGATCTCTCCGGGAGTTACTCCTGGTTTGTATGTTGTTTGCAAGCCACATGGATGCGTTATGTGTACCATGGGGGATGGTTTCCATCCCTTCTGTTCTATAATTAATCACTAAAGCACTCAAGTTTCCTGCTTCTGAGTAACGCACACATTGGTATTTGAAGTTTTCACGCACGCGGGCTAGTTATACAATTGTAAAACTACTTTTAGCAGTTGTAGACATCAGTCTTGAATTCATCTTTTCATAATTACTGCTGCTTGCTGAAATGGACACTAAATACAACTGCCCTAAAAATAAGCACGTTCATTTAAATACTAAAGAGCTTTTTGTGTCTCTCGCAGGCCAGGTCGCTGCAGTGAGCAACGCTGTCCTTGTCCAACAGCTGCCGTTACCAGTTCTGCTCTTCTCCTCATTCATTACCCAACACCAGCACTACACATAATAGCACCAATTCTTATTTTAATGATTATTAATATGCTCAGTCGTATTGCAGCAGCAGTTTGTGGCAATGTTCCTCCTAGGTACCGCACATCCATCCAAGGAGAAAGGAAGCTCCTGCTCAGGGGGGCATCAGCAGCACTTCCAAGCCCAGTGAGCCCACAGCTCCAGACAAATGTCTGTGGATCCCAGTGGGATTTGAAGAGATGGAGACCCTTTTAGTACATGCACAGGACTATGTGGTGAGAGGGGATCACAGAGTTTTATATCTCAGATTTCTGTCTTCTCTGAGGGCATTCAGCACAATGCTGAGCATCCTATTTTGTTTAATTTGTTTCTATAACTTCTATCTTATCATGACTATGAAAAAGAAATATTATCAGTGCAATCTTGACTCATTCTTTGGCATCTGATGTTCCTTTAGTTTTACCATGATGTTTCTAAACCCAAGAAAAGATTACTCAACTGTTGTCTTGTCCTTTGGAGATGCTGAGCACACAGTGTAGGAGCCACACGCTGGCTCCAGCAGAGCATGTGTTATTAGCGAGGCGCTCACTGCACAGTACCATCAGCTGCGCTTTGTTTTGCTTAAAAATGAAGCCGGTGTGTTTCAAATTCCCTATAAGCTTTAGAAAGACACAAAATGAGCAGTCAGACTACACAACGTTGCCAGGAAGTCACCAGAGCAGTATGTCATGGGGCCAGGATCTACCTTCCCTGGCCAGGATGACACCCGCTGTGGCCGCAGGGTAAGGCCTGGCTACACAGACCTGCTGGCAAACGCTTCAAATGCAGCCATAACTCAGCCCTGATTTAACACCGAGCAATCCATACAGGTATCAGACATCCTGAACCATTACAGACTTGGTTTACACTGCATTAAGCCAATGTGGAGAACCCCAACACCAATCCATCAGCCAGGCCATCACAACCACATTGAGAAACGCTGAGAAGGGGGATGGATTGATGCAAAGAAATCCACCCTTAAACAGATTGCAGTTAACCTGCTGTGCCCACAGAAATCCTAGAGCAGGCAGCTCTGTCCTAAATTATTAAACGTCACAGGGTTTGTCCCTTCTCTGACCCCAGCCAGAGACCACTTCAGGTGGAATGAGACTGCAGACTGGGGTTTTACACCTTCTCTTTCAGACAAAAATGAAAGCAAGCTGGAGCTACCAGGGAGGTTGCTCCCTGGTGTGCTCAGGACTGGATATGAGGAGAGAAGGGCGCAGCAGTGCTGAATCCCAGCCAGGGCAGCCTGGTTTCCAGGGCTAGAGTGTCCAAAGGCAGAACCTGATCCAACTCCAGACCCTACAGCCCTGTGTTTGCCACTCCTGCTGTCCTTTCTCCACCAGAGCTCGGTCTTAAATATTTAAAAAAATAGTAGGGGAACTTGGAAAATCTACACCGGCAAGAGAGGCTTCTCCCTCTGTGAAACTCCAGATCAACTCCATTGACATCGTGTTGGGAATGATCAGCACAGAAACTTCTACTGCTCTTCCCGACACTTGGAGGCTATAAAATGCTGTTTCAGGAAAGCAGCAGGCACCGGTTCCTGCACTGCAGCCAGAGAGGTACGTGTGGGGCTGAGAGCACGTGTGAATGGGCAAGTGAACGCTGCTCCTTCAGCAGCAGAACTGGGTGCCTTCCCCAGCCCAGCACTGTTTCCTCCCTGCTATCTGACCTGGGCAGCGGACTGTCCTGTCCCCAGAGCCGTCACACGCACCCTTCTCTCCCCAACCAAACTCAGCGCTACGGATTCCACGCTAAGAAGAAGTTTTTTGGTATTTAATGCTACAATGCTGAGCAGTACAGCGGTCCTTTGGGAAGCAGCTTCGGAACCATGGACACACACACAAGTGGACAATACTTGGAGTTTTATACCGACACTTAACCACACAGCTCTGGTCTCTCCCCCACTGCTCCCTATTCCTGTGGGAACACCCATGAACCTCTTCCCTTTGATGACAAAGGGGCTAAGGAAAGGCACTTTCTTAAATGTGACTCATTTTCTTTTAGCCAATTAGGGCATCCATTTGCATTTTTAAGAGCAAATATACACACTAAGTAAGAAAAAGAAAAGATGAACTCAATTTACTAACCACACATACTGAAAAAGCACCTTATCACAGGAACCAGGATGACTCAGAAAACAAATGTAAATAGCTTCTGTGATTTAGCACCGACTGACACCCAATGTATTAAAATAAATTGCCCATGATTTCTCACAAGCTCCATGCTAATGCACTCCATAAAACGCCAGTGAAAATGCAGCAGTGCATAACTATCTCGAGGCTTCACTTGGTGGCAAATAATACAATGAATTGAATTGTCCCCTGACTGGGATAGGGAAAAGAATTTAATCTGCATCTCCAGCCTTTCAGGGAATGTTCCAGGTGCAAAGCGTGAGTCAGCAGCGCTGTTGCTGTAAAGGCTTTCTTCTAGCATGCTACCTGCCACAGAGCCTCCTCTGCCTTTCCCAGCCTTAGCGTACCAGCTGTGTCTACCGGGAAACAGCACATTCTCCATGCAAGGGACAGGTGAATCCATCATCAGTTATGCATTATCACGTTAAAAGTCATCACAGATCTGTATGACCACAATATGATGCTACAGAGCAGCACTACACAGGAAGAAAGACTTAAGCTGATGGGTGAAGGTGGGACAAATCAAGTCTTTTACTCAATGTTTTCTAAGCTTTTTTATCAGTACCGCTACTGCAGCAACACCTTTGTTACTGCAGCCAAGAAAAAAGCCACCATACCCAGCCTCATGATCCAATTTTGTACATATGCAGTGTCCTCTACCCAAGGATCTCAATAGTTTTGCAAAGCTGAAGAATGCTCCTTCTGAGGAATACATTGGCATTCCTTTGCATGTTTTACAGACAAAAAAAGAAGGAAGAGAAGGATTACAAACCTTCAGGAATGCCCTAGCAGCTTTTAAAGCGCTTCCCGGAGACCACAGGCCTGCATCCCATCGGCTCCTCGTCCAGCTCAGGCCATGGCAGCCGAGCTGCTGCCCCAGCTCCTCCTCCGCGAGGATCTCTGCACTTTGATGGTTATTTTCTCGACAGGTTACACAAGGTCTTTCCTAAAGTTACTAAAGCAAACTTCTGCTGTCTGACTGCCCCTAACTCTTCGTATTTAAGTACAGCCTGACAGAGGGTGAAGGACAGGAAGGTATTTTCTTCCTAGAAATGAAAGCCAAAGCTGAAATGAGTCCTTTCTTCCCTCAAATGAAGAGAGCACTGACACAATCTCACCACCTGCTGCCTCTGACCTTCCAGGCAGGCAGTACACACACGCGATGGTCAGTCAGCCCACTACAAAGGTAACAAAAGGTGTGGTACAGGACGAGAGGACCCAAGATGTAAACCCATAGGAAAACAACTTCCATAAGGACCGCGATATATCAGCTCTGGTATTACCCACAGAAATCAGTTTTACATGGATTATGTTCTACCCAGCTCCTAACTGTTGAGTCCATTGACCAATTCTAGCCTGCTCTGATGCAGAAGCAATGATAACTGTCTTCCTACAAATCACAGGAAAGCAGAAGTCCAAGTAGAAAAGATAGAAGCTGCGAGTGACCCCTCCCAATGTCCCAGCTGAAAGGAAACCCTTTACATAGGATCCTTACTTGCCGCTGAATAATTTGCCCAGGAAACAGCTTTTCTACTTGGTAAAACAGCCCAAAAATCTTCACTGAGAATTCTTAATCAAGCACAAGACAAATTAAGAGGGAAGTCAGCACCATCAATACCAATGCTCAAAGAAATACTTATTTCATGTAACCACAGGACAAGACAACGTTAACACTGGTGATCCAAATCTAACCCCAGTAAACAAAGTGAGGACGCTGAGACCGAGCCCAGAAGAGCTGTAAAGCAACCCCTCCCTTACCTCCATCGCACGTGCTGAGAGAGCCGTCTAACAAGCGCAGTTAAAACAGAGACGCTGATCTCGAGACAGAGGCAGACAGGGGCCCAGGCTCGCTCCGGCTGCTGCTCCCCGCGGATGAACCGACACGCGTTGCTGCCCAACACCTCTGGCGCATTTGGCCACCCTGCCGTTGGTTTAAACGATGGCAAGTGCCAAACATCGCGTCATTCTGGGTGCGTGCCCTGGAGCCCACAAGCCGGCAGCCAGCACACCTCACTGCATGCCCTGGCTTCCCTTGCCTTTTTGTGTTAGCTAACAAACTGCTTTTCTTTTGAAAAGCCAAGCCATCTTATGACACCCCTGTGGCCGCAGGATTTTAACATCCTGTCAATCCAGTATAAATTTTCCTCTTCCGGCATATGCGCCCCTTACCTCTGCTTCAAGAAAATGATATTGCTTGAAATCATTTTCCTTTTTGCCAGCATAACATCGCATTTTCTTCTTTGCAGTCAGAAGGAATGATTTGTAATATGAATCCTAAAAACACGTATCAAAGGAGGAGGTTAAAATGACCGATAAATCAGAGATGGAAGAAATGTAGATGTATTGTTTATTTTTAAAAACCCAGAATCACCTCACCAGCTCCAATTTATTAGCAAATAGGTGACAACCTTTCTTTGTTTTTAGGAGACCACAGAGGACTGATAAGATGCTGTGCACAGGAGATAGGAGACGTTTCCATAGGAGATGAAAACCGTTCATGTGAAGGGCTCACACTGTCAACAAATTTGCTTCATTATCCACTGCTACTGTAAAATCGAGGCAGTTCTACTCAGCTGCTGACAATGCCATCACTGCTTTGTGAGAGATCCTTCCTTTCCCCTTCTCCAACGCTGCAGCAAACCCTTGGATTTTGACATCGAGCCCAGCCAGCAGCGTTAGTCCTTGAGACAGAGTTTGCAAAACATTAATGAAATCAGTATGAGACTGCAGCTTGGCTCACTGCCCTTGGATAATGGAAGTGAAATTAAAAGTAAAGGGACGAGAAGAGACTTGCTCAGCGCTAAAAACAGATCACTGAATGCATTCTTTTCTAGAACTAAAGCATTTTATACACTATTTACTTCATGTTTTTCTATTTCAATGAGTCTAGTGATAAGTGATAGCGGGAGGGAACAGTATGAAAAGCAGCTAAGAAAAACTGACAAGTGAAGCATTCCTTTGAGGAACTGAATTTAGTCAGGAAAACCTCTGAAGTAAGAAGCCTTCCGCCAAAGACAGCGAAAAACACAAAGGCCAAGAGAACAGAAAGAGGTATCGAAGAGGAAAACCAGGAATAGAATTGTATGGAAGAAAACCAGGAGAGAGAATATTCCTGCAGGAAGCAGCATCTATCGCTCAGCCCTAGCACTGACTCCACTGAAACAGATTATTCATCACATTTTGAGGGCTGCGTTGCCACCAGCAGTGGCCCACATCACACAGCCCTGCCAGTGCTGGTGCTCTGGTGTGGGGCTCCTGCCTTGCAGGGGACCAGATGGCTATTTCGTGAGAGCAGCCTTGCTCACTGAGTTATCATCACTCCTGATTTACCCAGCCTAGAGACGTAATAGCCCTTCCTGAAGAACTCCTCACCTTTTTCCTAGTTTTCTACAGGCATCCTGGCTCTCCAGTCTGCAGCCACACCTGGGTTTTGACTGCTGCCCTGAAATCACACACACTCCCTCCAGATCTAAATGCAGAGTTAAGGCACATGGATCACCTGCAGGACACCTGGGAGGAACACCCCATGATAAAGCCTGGTTTGGAAGGTACTGGGAGAGAGCTGGCACCTGAGAAGTGAACGCAAGATGGATATCCCTTTTCCTCTCTCCAGCAAGGGAGAAGGAGCCAGTTTTCATTCCTGCTTGGATTTTTCTGGTTTTTTTTTTAAGCACCCGGTCCTGACTGCACATCAATGAGATCTGCATTCCTGAACTACCTGACATCTGAAAGTCCAACACAAAAAAAGTTGCTTAATGTCTTTCATTCTTCAAGGTTTTATCTCACCATTTCCTTTATGGCATCAAGGGGTTAAAGCAATCAAAGCCAAAAGGTACGAGGGGGAAGAGCAATGACACCGTCAAAAACCTCCAGTCTGCTTGTTCCATTGTGATCCGCAGAGATAATCCTGACATGCCAGCACTATGTTGAGAAGGCATCAGAAGGATGCCCTACTGGCACTGCGCACTCTGCCAGGCTACCGAAACGCCCTGCAGAAACCCCAGGCTGAGGTACACAAGGGTTTGAGCAGCACTGAATGGGTTAAAAGAAGTTTCCCTCCTCCCCAAAGCAATACAGCATGAAGCCACCACTATGGTTTCTGTCCATGCAGTGATGGATGCTACCTGCTCTGAGCAAGACGGGGAGTTTAACCCTGTTCCTGCCGATGCTACAATCAACGTGAAGACGACCCCACATCCTATAGGGCTGAAGGCAGCTCTGCACTCTCACTATCCCGACGACCCAAGACAACAGACAAGCTGTATCTCACCCTGCCGGAGCAGCAGCCCAAAGCACTAATTAAACGGCTAGAGCATCCACACACCCATCAGAAATAACTTCACAGTGCCTGCCAGAACAATCTAAAAACGTACGGAAAGCTGCAACCCCCCGTACTTGGACAAAATGCAGAGTAACAACTATTGTTTAAACCAAAAAAGCCCACCCCGACAAAGAACAGCCGGCACCCTGCACCCCATTCATTCCCACATTCTCAAAATGCCATTCAAACCCAGAGGTCTCCTACCTTCCTGATCGATGAACAAGCAGATTCCGATGGGTGCGTCACAACCAAGGCTAGATACTGCAGAATCTGCTAAGAGAAAACAAAGGTGCGTGGGGGGGAAGCTGAAAATATGTGATTTTTACTGAAAAACAGTTTTCAGCAATGAGAAAAGTTTCCTTGCTATTACACAAAGACATGCAACACCACAGCTCTACAAGCATAAACACAGCTCTACAAGGATGAAGGTGTGTGTGCACAGAATATACATTATCTATGCACCAAATACATTTACAAACAGAACCACAGGAGTTTATTACCTATACATTTCAATTCATCCAGCGTGCACCGCTACAGAATTTAATCTACAGCAGAGTAAATCCAAAAAGCTACTGCACAAAGGTAGAACTCTTCTGAATCCTTAGCAAGCAAACAAAGCTGACATTTTTAAAAGAGAATTATTACCAGCTCATACGCTGTCGTACTACAAAAGCCTATCCTTAAATAACTGCTGCATAATCATTCTCCTGGCGTGCTGCTATCCATCGGCTCGCTGCCGATCTCCAGCCAGACGCAGTCTGCGAGCCACCAGCTTGGATCTACCATGTGTACGTCAGGAAAAGGAAAACTGCAAATTAGAAGTCGTCCCCGCAGTGGTGAAAAAGAAAAGAGGGTGAGTGGGAGAGGAAGAGGGAGTTCACTGGCCACAGAAATTTCGAGAACGATGACAAACCAGCCGGCTCCGCCATCATTCACTTACAATAGGATGCTGCACCTCGCGGCTTCTGAAGCCGTTTGTCAAAGGGTTGTTGGCATCAAACGCCTGACAGGCATTTTAATTGCATCCAACCAAGTGTGTCCCCAGGAACCGGGCCTTTCATCCCATGAATATCATCAACCGGTTCCTTTTGTGCCACTGCCAGACACACACAGAGGCACACACTGCACACAGGCAGCGGCGCACCCCGTCTCCACCGCGATGCTGATCCCAATCCGAAACAGGTTTTACAGACAGTACACGCTGAAAAGGAGGTCTTGAGGGATTTAGCATTTTCTGCATTAGGGATTAAGAGGGCGATTTGCTCTCCCCCTTTATTCTCCTACCCAGTGCTTCTGTTCACAGATCGGGACCAGCCCAGCACTCAGTTATTCACACCAAGGGGAAATAAACCCAGGAAAAGGCAGAACGGATGGGACCCTGCAGGAGAACACAACGGAGGAACAGGGCTCACCGTCCAGCTCAGCTCCCAGTGAGGTGCTGTGATGGGGCCAGGTTCACCGCCACAGCTGGGCCACAGCGCCTGCCCCGATCTCACCTCCCTGTTCCAAGGCTTTCTCCAGAGAAACGTTAATCCCAGTAGAATATGGGACCTGCTAATTGGGAAGCCACCCAGCATGCTGGGAGGAGACGTGGCACAACTGGGAGGGGGTAGCAAAGGGTTAGAGGAGGATAGTGGCAGTTTTAAAGAGAGAGAAAGTTGAAAGATTAACTGGTTTCTTTTTGAGCTTTGTACGTTTGCGATGAAACAGCATAAGCAGCAAAGGTTCCATCAAGAGAAACCAATGAGCCCAACCACACCCTTAAGGGCCGAAGATAAGCTTCGACACCCCTGCAGGTGGGACATGCACGCCAACCTGATCCACTTCCCAACAGCACGGTGGCGCTTTTCAGTCCCCATGACAGAAAAGCTCTTCAGAGAAAAGGGCATCAACAGGACAAGGAAATGTGTCCTTGCCATAAGGTTTGGGAAAGGTCCAACAAACCCCTCTCACCTTTGAAAGGGACAAGGGGCTTGCAGGGAGGCGCAGCAAATCTCCCGTGGATTTCCAGGGCTTCTCCCCCAAAGCTTTGTGGATAGTGGGCTGCAAAGGGAATCAATTCCTTCCTTCCCCCACAACCATGACAAGGTGACTTTTCACACATCTATCAAACTTTGCATCAACAGGAAGTTCCACCCTCATTGCTACAAACAGATGCCATCAACTTAAAAGCGTCTTTCCCGTTTTCCAGTTTCTCCCCACTCTCTAAATCACCCCAGCCGCAAGCAGAAGGAGGCAAGGGAGGAAGGTAGTCACCAAAGACAGCCTGTACAGAGCAAGGATGACGGTGGAGCAGGTAGTGCACCATGGCAAAAAGGCCTCCAGAAGGAATGGAAAAAAGGAGCAAGAGCCGCACTAGCGCAATTCTTAGACCTTTCCTCTGAGAAAGCCTCCTGTGACTCATTGGAAGGGGTTCCTGCTGCTGCCAAACCTCCCACTGCAGAGCTCATCCCCTGCAGAAACCAAGGAAACTCTAATCCTGCCCTCGACTTCCTCAGCTTCACCATTTAACAGTTGGTGCTTGTTCACAGCATTGCTACCATCCCTCCCTCTCCTTCTATAGCTCTCCTCCTCCAGCCACCCTTTCCCCAAAGCAACAAAGAACTCTGGGAGGTTCCAAAACCAGAGCCATGGAGTTGGACGAGGGGACCTCATGAAGACTGTCCTGTGATTTCTCTCGGCTGTTCCTGAGGGACCTCGTGTGGTTCACAAGGCACTGATACATATTGCCAGGGTGTGCCCTACGCACTGGAGTCCACAGCTGGACCTTCAACCAGCATTCCAAACCACCTTCACTCTGCCCATGCAAGCATTTCCAGGGATCCCACCTGCCAAACAGTCCATGGCAAATGGTTTTATCATAAGATACTGCAAATAGGAGACAATAACAAGTCTCTTTCATCTGCTCCACAGTATGACATTTCACTGTCCTGTAAAACCACTTCTGACCAGACACAAGGCCCAGGAGGAGACAGGGATGACGAGGCTAATCCAGGTGTTGCTGGAACGCAGACAGCACTCAGCCATGTCTGGGATTTAACCCCACCTTTTCCTGGCTCAGCCAGCAAAGTAGGATCAGCCACAAAGCACTTGTAAAATTCACGTACCCCGGCACAGGAAAACAGGAACACTTGTGAGGAAAGAGAAAATATAACATTAATAAGTTGACAGGTAAATGTTCAGGAGGTGTTTAAATGATGAACTCGTGCTATGTAGCGTACGCTTTCAGCACTGTACCCTTCAAAGAGGAACAAAGATGCTTGCAGTCCCTGTAAAGGAGGTGGAGAGACTGTGGCTGAAGCCTGGTCTAAACTCTAAATATCTTGCATGTTGAGGCATGGTTTTCTCTTCAATTTTGACATTCATGCCAGACCTGGTTTCAGTGCACCTGGTTTCTTACTGTACTGCAGGAGAGCATAGAAAATCCAGCTGCCTACTGGGTCCCTCTGTGCAAGGTGCTGGGCAAAACAGAAGACAGCTTCTACTGTAACAGAGTACTTGGAGGAGCCAAAACACAAAGGGAATAGTGATAGCATTCTCCTCATTTACAGGATAATGAAAAAAAGAGCAATTACGGGGCATAGGCTCAAGGTCACACACAACCTCTGTTGCCAAACTAAGCTCGAAGACCCTCTCAGAAACTCAGCCTAAGATCTTTCCACCTAAACCATCGCCAAAATCCTGCAACCAGCCTTTACCAAAGGACTTGGGGGCTGGTTGCTTCTTTTTTAGCAAAGACTGGGTGAACGTTTTATGCAAAGCCTAAAATAGCCTCCCATATCATCAGTGATGTAGACTAAGAGGAATAAGTCTACTGAACGGAAACTGCACCACTCTGGTAAAAATAGCCCTGGAAGAGGGAATTTTCTTTTATTCGCTACTGTCTTACCACTCACAGCAGTGCTGGGGATGGCTGCCTGCTGGAGAGGATGCGAGGAGATGGATGCTTCACCAGGCTCTGTAAATACTGCCTGTCCTCCTGCAGCAGCAATAAACACCAGACTATCCTATTATAGCAGCCATTTGAGGGACAGCCTTGCTTTTCTATTTTTTTCCTCCTTGAGGGGTGAAAAACAGAATAGAAGGGTGGTCATTAATTCTGGAAAGGCACACGCAGCAGAGCACACGGGCTCTTTCACCAGGGCTGCACGGTGAGAAGGCTGAGGCTGGAGCTGTCTGTATCTCTATGGTTACTGATAACGGTGAGGATGAAGAGTGGGGAGGAGTTTGGAAAAGCTGCACATTGAGTTAGCAGCTTCTGTGGGTAACAGGGTGCAGAGGATTTCAAGGCGGGTTAGAAAGTTTCAGGATGCGGGGGGAGCTGGTGTTGTTTTTTTTTCTCCCTGCCAAAGAACAAATGTGCAAGAGCTGATCCACCCACCTCACATCCAGCCCAACCAGAACCTTTCCAACTGTGCTATTTCCTTTACACCAGCGGCAGCCGGAGCTTGGTATCCACAGCAGAGTTCAGCACCTTCACAGGACCTACCTGTCCTCGCTCCCCGGCTACCAATACAGCAGATACTGGTGACACTGCCCTTTCCCAGCATCCCGCCACACCAAGTATCACGTCAGATCTCAGGCACCCAGTAACCCACCAGCTGACACAACACGGGCTTCTGTGCGGCACGGTTACACAAATGAGCCTTCAAAACCAAAGCAAATTTTGTCCACTCTTTCCCCTATCTCAGTTTATTTGTTTCAAGCCTGTCAGACGCATATTTTCAGGCATGATCTCTCTTTTGTAAGTCCAAGCTGACTCTCCTCAACTAAATAATAGACATGAAGAACACCTAGAAAGAGATTTCCTATTTCCATCTTGCTCTGTGCCAACATGTCACCAAAATCAAGCTGGAAAATGTAGGGTATTCCAGTCCTCCTTGGCCTGCTTCTCAGAACAACCAATACTGCATAGAACTCTTGAAGCTACCGGATAAACGTATTCTTGGGTTTTCTTAGGAAATCCTTGGTTTCTAGCTTAGAAATCAGTGAGAACAAAAGAATAAGCATGCAGAATTGATGAAAGAGGTTTGCTAGCTTAAAAAAATTATATACATATGTGGTGTAGTTACCACTAACAGCTGCAATGCTTTTCATAACAACCCCATACTAAACCCCCACCTCTGCCCTGGGTACTACACGTGGAAGAGAACAGTCCCATATCACTGCTCATTTCCCATTGCTGCTGGGGTGAAACACCTCAGGCTCAAAAATCCATCCACAGTGGAAAAGCGATGAGTGAGTAGCCACACCCCAAAATCTGCAAGGCAAAAGCAAACCTCTGTCTCGGAGAACCACTGGAACATCACTAAACTCATCTGATGGGTCCCCATCGCACAGCCTGCAAGTGACTTGTCACCAGCACGCCGGGCCCAGTGGTCTCCTCGCTGCCCTTGGAGACAATTCCAGTTTGCAGTCGGTTCCTCCAGCCTGCAACAGCAGAAGTAACTGATAGCATCAACGCTCCCACAGAAACCAACGCATCGCACCTCCGTCTGGACTGTGATGCTCCTGAGAGCAAGCAGTGGTTGGTGCCACCTGGTGCAACCTCAGCTGTGAGCTCAGCGTGGACACAGGAGCACTGGCAGCCTCTGTCTGCTGGGCGTCTGCATGAAACCTGTCCCATCATGTGCATCTGGGAGACATTCAGAGCGTTCCTCCATCCTATCACATGGCTTACGATGACGAAAACACTGCAAACAAATATACAAACCCTATCACTTCTCATCTTTCCTCTCTTCTGCCCTACCAGTGGGGCAATGAATCAAGACAAAAATCCGCTTACAGTAAAACATCACAGCTACTGGGACAGAATTCATCCAAGTGTCAGTCTGAACTTCACTTAACCACGTAACTTAATGTTTTTCCATTGGCTGTTATGTCGTACCTCGTCAGTTATTACTGTGAATTAAAGTTATTTATAACATTTTAAATTACTGAATCATTTATCGAATCAGATTTTGCACGACATGCAATTAAAATACAAACTCTGAGCTGGCATGGTCTTAAACATATATAAAGCGTAATAAATGCAATGTAAAATAGGCATATTTATCTGATTTGTCTAATAATAGGTTTTGGGCAGTATTTCAATTTAAATCCCATTTATATTTAGGACAAAGTGTAAGCAATCATTTAGGTTCTGTTCCGCTCAGTGGGGCGCTGGCACATAGTGAAATGGAGTACTGAGAATCATGGTTTTCCTCTAAATGGGCCGGTATCTGCGAGCCCTTCAGAGAAGAGGTATTTCCTCCATCTCACCATGCTAACAAGTCAACTTAAAAATCAATCTTTTCCCTATCAGCTAAGTTCTGCCTTCCCAAAAGCTGCCACCAGTTCCAGTTGTCTTCTCACAACTCCACACCTTCCTTCCAGAGATGTTTAAAGGAATGGGTTAGCCCTAACGACTCGCTGCTTTTCCTCGACAGCAAAACCAGCCGGAGAGGACTGGGAAGTGCAGCAACATGTAGTAACATGCGGCAGGATTGGTTTGAACAGCTTTGCACTCTGTGGCGCTGTATGTAAGGAAGGCAGCCAGGCAGAAACCCACAGAGGAGCTACCGGCAGCCGAGCCGTGCAGAGGGGAAGCAGCTCCGGCCTCACTCCAAAGGAGACAACAAAAGCTGCTTTATGAGAATACTGCTGACCAGTCGGCCTGACCCACAGGGGCGCAGATGTGACACTGTGCCAGCGTGATGCCAAAGCTCATTCCCTCTTCCCGTGGGCAGCCAGATCCCCAGCACAGAGGTGAGCCTGTCCAAGAGCTGTCCTTCACAGACTGAGGACTTCCAGTAAATCCAATCATAATTAATAGCCACTTCGACCTCTATGATAAAGCCCATCTAAAACCACCAGAAGTCTTTCCTTGACTCTTCTCTTCTCCCAAGCAACAAATGATAGGATGAGAGGAAACTGCTTCAAGTTGTGCCAGGGGAGGTTTAAACTGGATATTGGGAAAGATTTATTTACCAAAAGAGTGGTGAAGCACTACCAGAGACTGCCCAGGGCAGTGGTGGAGTCTCTGTCCCTGGGGGGGTTCAAAAAGCACATAGATGTGGCACTTCGGGATATGGTTTAGTAGGTTGTGTTGATAGCTGGACTGGATGATCTTTGAGTTCTTTTCCAACCTTAACAATGATTCTATGATTCAGCACATTTGGATAAGAACTTGTACTTCACGCACACAGACAACAGCAAGAAGGGCTGGCAACACGAACACTGCACATTACGCATGTCTTCTTCACAGAGGACCTCACTGCAAAGAGCTTCTTAATGGATTTTGACTGTTGCATTCACTGTGAAATGAACACAGCAGATACTGCAGGCTAATTCATTAGCTGCTTGTGATTGATCCTTGTTTTCATCACCATAAAAGCAGATTTCCTGTGGTTAATGTAATGATCCCAACTCCCTCTTTGCTTACACACATCGCAGTTGGCCACCGCTCTGCTGAGCCCACAGCAGTTGCTACATCAACACTAAAACGGGTTTAATGACTGGAGGCTTGGATTGGGTAACTTAAACACAGGTTTCATTCACCCTGGTCTCACAGTGCTGTCCAAGATTATTTTTAAGCTCTTTGTACATGAGAATCACTTCTCTCCTCTCTACCAGGTAGTGCCCCAAGGGTGAAAGGCAGCAGCTGTTTAACAGCACTCAGTTACGCTGCCCACAAGCTTGGGGTATGGAGGGAAGAGTGCCACAACCAATGTGGATCACCAGGGAGACTTTGGGGAGGTGTAATGTGATTAGAGTCAAAGCTGGTTTATCAGAAAGGGATAGAAAACAAGGAAGTCATTAGGCAAAATGGAACTTCAGATAAATGAAGGACCTTGGAACTTATCTGACATACCTCAAGGGAGGTGACCTTTCAGACAAAGTAGCGCTTTGGTCAACGGCATTTTAGATGACAAGCCCGAGCGGCAGCACTGCCTGTATGTCAGGGAACTTTTGCTTCAACAACTGCCACGGGAATTCCTGCTACCGTAAGCCATCCCGACTCTGGTTCACACTGTATTGAGAGGATGGTACTGTTTAGCAGAGGAGTGACCCCACAGTGACACTAGGGCATCACTGAAAATATGATCTGGAATTGAAAGGGGAGAAGGCAGACGGGAGGATGGAGAGAGAAACTACCGGTCTTGGCTCCTCTGCCATCCCACCTACTTTTATTTGGAAGATTTCCATGCAGATTGACAGAAGAAAGCACAGACAGTTCAAAAGGTAAGAGTTTACACTCTGTGCAAGGCTCACAAGATACACAAAACCAGAAAGGAAAGATAGAAACCATAGAATCATATAATGGTTTGGGTTGGAAGGGACCTCAAAGCCCATCCTGTTCCAAGCCCCTGCCACTGGATCAGGTTGCTCCAAGCCTCATCCAACCTGGCCTTCAACACCTCCAGGGATGGGGCTGCCACCACTGCTCTGGGCAGCCTGGGCCAGGGCCTCCCCACCCTCACAGCAAAACATGTAACCCTAAGATCTCATCTCATTCTCCCCTCATGCAGCTCAAAACCGATTCCCCTCATCCTGTCCCTGTACTCCCTGATCAAGAGCCCCTTCTTTAATAACAAACTCTACCGGCACAGAGGAAGAACACGCTAAAGCTGTTTAAGAGCCTGAATGCTCAATTAAATATACAAAATCCAGAGACAAACATCAAGTAACTAAGGGCCAGCAAAAGCACAGGAATAGAATAGAAAAGCTGTGGAATAAGATTAATTACAATTAGCAAGGAATATAAAAGGCAACTGAAAAAGCTTCAATACACTCTGCAAAGCAGAAGGGAAGTCTGGGCTCACCAGAGAGGTGCAGCAAAGGTTTTGCAGAGAACGGCACGATTCGACATACTTAACGTTCACCTCCATTTTTACAGGCAAGCCCAGCAGCGAGCTAATCCTGCACACAATTAAGTTTAAAAAGCAGCAGAACCTCTGGTCATGATAGGAAAGAGCAGCTTCAGAAACACTCAAATGAAGACAGATGGAGCTGAGAATTGTGCGACTCCTCCCTGACTCTGACAGTGTATTTGAGGTTTCAGAACAGATCCCAAAGAAGATCAAACGTTGCACTCCCTCCTGGAAGGGAGCTGTGGGAAATGACAAACCAGCCAGTTAAACCTCATCCTTGCAAAGATTTGGGGCAAAATAAACAAACAAGTAGTTGGCCAGTTGGACAAGAGCACGACCGGAAAAACCCTGCTGGCAATACAGATTGTCAATAACGAATCCCAGCAAATTCATCTAATTCCCTCCTGATTTTGCTTTATAAAAATCTGGTTTTGATCCCCAGCTGGGATGAACTTGTCATTCCCAGGAAAGCATCTTCAAAAGCTGAAATCACTGCGGCAACTGCAGAGCATTACCCACATCTAAACGCAGGAGACCAGGAAAGGAAAGGACTGAACGGCATCTTGAGAGACGAGGCCTCAAAGACACCACCAGACAAACTGGGAGGAAGCAGCGAGCCAGTAGCTTGGCAGGAAAAGGCTCACAGTGGGCACAAAAAGACAAATCATGGTTTTATTTATCCTAATGGGGATGCTGTCCCTAAAACACTGAGATAATTATTCCATTTTCTTTGTCAGTGGTGATGTCTCAGCTGGAGAAGAGCCAACATTTGGGGTTCGCACAGTAAGAAAGATATTGGCAAACCGGGAAGAGGCCAGACAGAAGCAAAAGGGAGAGTTTGAGAAAACATTCTTCTAATCTTTCATCGTAAAACACATGGATTCTGATAGGTCTCTTTAAAGCGCAGAAAACCAAAGAACAAAAAAAATCTTCCAGAGCAAGAAGATAAAGCAAGCAAGCATTCACATACTAGATCAGCAGTGAGGAGGGGAGAGAAAAGAGGAATTCAATGTGCTAATTAAAAGCAAAGATGATTTTTTTTTTGTGAGGTATTTAAAAACCACTGCTACTGAGAAAGGTCATGCTGTTTATTTATCTATTTATATTTATATTTATAAGGAGCACCAAGGGCAGACCCTGGGCAAGCTGGAGTCACAGGACAAAGGGAGACGGCTTTGAATTGGAAGAGGGAAGATTTAGATTAGATGCTAGGAAGAAATTCTTCACACTGATGGTAGGGAGGCCTTGGCCCAGGGTGTCCAGAGCAGTGGTGGCTGCCCCATCCCTGGAGGGGTTCAAGGCCAGGTTGGATGGGGCTTGGAGCCCCTGATCCAGTGGGAGGTCTCCCTGTCCATGGCAGGGGTGGGACTGGATGGGCTTTGAGGCCCCTTCTGACTCAAACCATTCTATGGTTTCTACAACTGTACATCTGGCCACAGACAGGGCAACTGGTACGGCCCCCAGCAAAATCCATCCAGGCCACAGGAATGACTTCCACTGCCTTCTCTCCATCCTTCATCAGGCTTCCCAAGAAGCCAAACCAGAGTCGCTGGAGCAGAGCACGGCACCGTACCAGCATCGCTCCCACTACATGTCTCCCAGTGCACAAGGCAATCATGACAAGTCCTGCAGCTCCTTCAGATGAATCCCACCTACTGCTCCCCTTGCCCCACCACAGTGCCACTGAGATTGTGAGTGAGGGTCTGGGAGCAAAGAGGTCTGTTTGGGGCTGTAACTGGCCACTCCCAAGACTTCCAGCTGGCCCAGATGAAGTTTGTCCACTTGTTAACACCAGAGCAGAGACTCAAGAACACAGATGCTCCTGACATTTACACGAAGGCTCTCTCCCTCTTTTTAACAGGATTCAGAACCAAAATCAGTCCTTGGGGCACAACAGAAAAAATGACCCAAGCAATGATGCAGAACCTGCGAGCGAAAAAACAGGAGAGCAACACTGTTAAAAAAGATGGCAGAAGGAATGAAAAGGAGAGAATAAGTGGAATAACTAATACACATTTGCTCCAAGGTTCTCTCTGCACCAATTGGCAAAAAGAATACAACTGAATCATTAATAATTGAAGGAACTGGAAGACAAAGGCATTTTCAGCCAACATTAGATAAAGGGATGAAAGAGGGCAGTAATGAGAATTCTGACGATGGTATCATTGGGGGGGGGGGCTGGGGAGGAGGGGGTTATATTTAAAAGAAATGGTTCCTTTGTAAAATGAGAGCAAGCATTCTCATTACTAATGCAGACAGAGGCATCTCAAAGACCTTATTCAGATGATTAAGTCACCGAACACCCTTTTGGACACAAGCTCTCCACTAACAATATTAAACAAGGATAGGAGGCTGCTGTAGCAAAATATAAAGTGTCACTTGTTTACACTTTTTAGCCTCATAAATCATTAAAGGATGAATATTAACAAGCATCCAGCTTTCTGAGCTTTCCTTAACTCAGATGATTCTCTGCACGTAGTTGATGGGCGCTTGGGCTTTCATTGCTTTTGGAAGTTGGCCCTGCAGTCAGGTCAACATTACCAGCAAAACCCACTGGGTATCCCTTCTTAGGGGTTGAATCTTGGACAGAGATGTTTCCTCCAGTACCTCTAAAGATCATCGGCAGAAGCCAAGTTCACACTGTTAGTTAGGGTAACTAACTCCAAACTAAATATCAATGTATTCAGCCCAAAAGCTATTCTTGCAAACCTTTCCAAGGCCCAGGAATATGGCAGTGCAAGCCACAAAAGCATTTTTAGAATTACACTGTAACATCGTCACTCAGCACAGCTAAAATCGATGGGAAACTACCAATGCACCACTCTGCAGGATGTGAAAAGAAAAAATGGTAGAGCGCCACAACAAAGCACAGCACAACCTGTTTGCAGCCCCACCTGAGCAACAGCTACCAACAGGAAGAACTGTTCATGCCCAGAGGGCTTCTTCCCAACTCCAGAGCAAGACGGCATTTTCCATCCCACCAGCTTTGCTCAAGCCACTTTCTGCTGCCCTCTGAACACTCAACGACACCAGCAGGATGACTGGCACTGTGACAGTCACTCGACCCAGGGGAATGCGGCCAGACAGATCCTGCAGAGCTTGGTTTTGATGTTCTCTGCAGGTACCGGCGAGGACAGAATCCAGTTCTAAGGACAGTGAGGGGGCTTACATTACCTTCTTTCAGCTGCCGAGGATCTCTAACATGTAGACTCTCTAACTCCTGGCTTTTGCACACTATGATATTTTCTTGATCCTCCCCAGGATCGTCTCTCTTTGCAGATCTTGGAGACACTTAGCCTGGCGCACCGCAGCCCAGCAGCGTAGCAGAACACACCATCCCCAGAGACACACGCTTACCTCCCACAACAGAGCCTTGACTTCAGCTCGGACTAGAAACCCAACGCCAGGACCACTCAAGCATGTTAAACTTGGGACTCACCTCATTTAATAGCAGCCCTTATTCACAGGACTTGCAAACTGCCTGATGTTCTGTACTGCCTTCATTAATCATTTTCCCTTTCCAGTCAATGCCAACCAAAACCCTCCCAACTTGGACAACTGGCAACATCACCCTTCAACATTTCATTGCTTACACTCAGACATAAATCTTCTCTCTGACAGAGCTTTCACTGGACAAGAGATTAGTGGAACACGAATGGGTTTTCATTATGGGATTTATTCTCCATTCAGTGCATATGTGAGGTTTTTAAAGGATAAAATCAGCCTGTGTGCTCATCTGGAAATTACCAATCCACCCTTCAACTCAACTTCTTATTCTTTTCTATTCAGAGACTAAATTTTGAGCAACAGAGAAAGAAATATTGACTGGACTTCTAAATAAAGGGAAACCATGAAAAGTCATCAATAAATCACCAACAGCTTTACTCATAAAAATAAAATAGGGCCACGCCAAAATAAGTGGCTTTCACCTACAAAACCAGCATGCAAACCAGTCGCAAGAAGGCAACACCTGCTGTAGGTCAAGAGTCAGAAAACTCGCATCTGCGAGGGCTGCCTAAGCCTTTGTTAATTTGCGTTATTTCTCATGGACAGTTTAATTCTTTGCTGTAAGATGACTTCTGTCAAGGCTATTGAAGGACCGGTAGCTCTAGAAAAACTCCTAAGTGTTTCTCAAACAGTATCCACCAGCTACACTTGGGTGCTGGAAATCATCTGAGCTTTAACCGCTGCAATGCTGGGAAGCACACTCTTCTCCCAGTCCCTGTTGTTGCCCAGCAGATGGTATCTGCTCATCTTTCCTGCTGGGTTTAGGCCTCGTCCAGCTGCTGCCTCCTGTTAGTCCATCAGGAGGGGGCCTGAAAGAAACCAGCTTTCTCAGAACAGATTTTGTGCCCACTTCTACATGCACAGATCTCTGCACCAATTGCGGAAGAAAGAGCAGCTCTCTCCCTCTGCAGCTCACAAAGCTTTCCAGCTAAGAAAACACAGTCTTCTGAAAGTTTAAGGATCATTCAGAAATATTTCTGTGTTATAAAAACAGGAGAAAATGTAAGTCAGTCCAAAATTAGACAAACGTGGAATACACAAATTACTAGCACTCCACTTCTTCCACGTGTTTTCATCTATCTGCTGTAAGATGTAACAAGTCTCTTTGACTCTTTGGCTTCGTCCATCTCCTTCCCCTTCCTGCTTCTCTGCATCTCTATTCTCCTTCAGTCAATTTTCCATCTTTCTCCATCACCCACGTCCTCAGGACCTGCATCAGCCCTGCCATGGCACGTTGCTCCCTGCCACTGCTCTGGGCTGTGCCCGCCTTCTGCCCAGGCTCCCACTGAAGGCTTGCAAGCCCACAGCCCCCCCAAGAACCAGGCTTTCACAGCCACATCACGCTCCCCTGCATGCTGCAGATCCCTGAGGACATGCTAAACATGTGACTCCAGCCAGGGTGTCCCACCAAGTCCCCGGCACATCCTTCACTACGCTCCTCCACCCTTTCTGGCTCTCATTCCCCCTCATCCCCTGCCCCATCTCATCCTAACCAGACCAGGTCCTGTTTAATCATCTCACAGTGACTCCAGGTAGCCCAAATAATCCCTGTTTCAGAATGTGTACCTCAATTCTCAAGTGAAAGCAGTCTCGTACCTGTGCCAGACCCCGCTGCCAAACTGCTTTCAAAACTTCAATAAGCATTGCACTGGGGCAAGTGCAATTGCCAGTGTTTTATCTGCCCACCTTTGCCATCTAACCTTAAAGCCCTTTTTCTTCTCTCATTCCATCCCCTTGAACGAGGAAGAAGCCAAGTGCAGGAGCCTTATCCATAGAAAGCTATAACTTATTAATAAGTATACACACACACAAAAGTTGGTTTGGATTGACTCCAGCACAGAGCCAAGACAGAAAGAACCCAACTCCATGTTACTTTGTCACGCCTTAGTAGAAATGATTTGACACTTCAGTAACTTGAAAAACAAGTCACTGTGACCAGCAAATGCCTTTTCCCCCCCAACGTGCGAAGTGATGAGCAGAAGGCAGAAGGCAGGTACCACTGGAAGATGAAAGTCTCCTGAGGCCATGCCCCTAACACCCGTGCACCGAGCAGGTGCTCACCATCTGACAGGGAACTCGGAGAACAAGATAAACTAAAAAGCTTAAGGCTTTTTTTGCCATCTCATTTTATTTTTATTCAACTAACACCCCACATGTTGCTATTTAACTTCTGTGGCTCAAGGGTTTGCCCCTTTGAAAGACCAAAAGACACTCTCATGCTGAATTAATCTCTCATTCTTGAAAAGCGCTGGACTGAATCTCCTGATTTCCCCCCGGGAACACTCAGGGCAGTGACAGCTGATCCCTGCCTGCACTGCCCAGTCAATTATTACCATTTTCCTTCTAAAGCTCACAAAGCCTCTGCAGGAGCAAAAGCGCTCTCGGTGTGAGGGTACTGCACAAACACCTGCTAGGAGAGGCACACGCGAGGCAGGGTCATGGGTGGGAGGAGGAGAGAGGCTGTCAGGAGCCAAGCAGCTCACTGGATCCAGTGCTGTGGGGTTGGCCTTGGTCCCCAGCAGCTCCAGAGCACTGGGGAGCAGATCCGTGTGCACCGCGCTCAGCAGCTGCGCAGCAAAGGGGCGAGGATGCACATACAGAGGGACAGAGGGACAATGTCCGCCAGCTGCAGGATGAGGTGGTGTCTCAGCTCAGACCTGTTGTGTACTTTCAGATGGCACCGCGTGACGTGGGAACCCTCTGAGGGAATCAGGTGGTTTGGTTGCCACAGGATGCTTCCTCGCACCTCCTGCTCCACGTGGAGGGGAAGCAGGAAAAAGCAAAGAGGATGCAGCTTGGAAATTGGCAGCAAATGCTGTATAGACTGAGCATGCACAAAAAAAAAAATCCCCAAAATGCCTCTAAGCAAAGAGCACTTGAGTCTGAACCACTTAAAGTTCACGCTGACCTTGGCCGAACAAACTCGATGTCTCTAACAGGTTCCCTAAGTGAGACAGCCAAACTCAGGTCCCTTCCAGCTCTTAAAAACAAAAGATTAGACCACAGAACTCTTTAAAGTAAGGAAAATACAAAAGAAAAATGGACTTAGAGAAATAATTGTGTCTCACCTGAAGATTCAGATAAATGATGCTGTGCCAAGTGAGCCCAGCCCTACATCCGTGTCCTGCAGTAAGCCTGGTCGCGCTCAGGGCAGAGCCAATCTGAGCAAAGCCTGACCCTGGCTCACAGTTTGGGAAGAGAGAGGAGTCCCGGTGAGCTCCCAGCAGGAGTCCTGGCTCCAAAGGGAAGGCCCAGCACTGGCCAAGGAGGGATGGAGGGCACAGAGCAAAGCTCAAGCTGGCAAACAGCCTTATCCACTTGCTAGCTGTTTATTATATACAAGCATGGCACCATCTGCTTTGCTACATCCTTTACAAGACTGAAGCAGCAAGGATGAAGGATAGGTTTACCATCCTCCTGCTGTGGGAAAAGCCAAGTGGCTCAGCGCGGAGGGGAGGCAGCCCCTGCCTGGCGAGCACCAACGCCAAAGGGGTCAGGGCGGGCATGGAGGCATGGAGCCAGGCAAGGACGGCAAAGAATGGAGAAGAGAAAAGCAGAGCGCTCTCAACCCGCGTAGCCAGGTGACTTGGGGTCCCACGTACAGGCACTGCCGGCGAGGGGGAGAAGGGAGACTGCAGAGTTGGGAGGGAGGTGGGATTTCACCCGTGCTCAGGGGAACTTCTGTTCTCCTGGCTGTAACCGGAGCACTGCCCTAGCTGGATGGTGCTCACTGGCACACAGCCCTCGGCAGCCCAGCTTGCTCTGGCAGCCTTGGCAAATGAAGAGAACCTACAGCTCTGCAGCTTTGCAGGACACAAAGTCGCTGCTTCCAGGGCCAGTCCTCCTCCTCCTTCCAAAAGGGTCACTCCCCAAACAGAGGGTAACAACCTTGGCATCAAAACACTAAGACTGAGGCCCCGGACCCTGAAGAAGTCTGTTTATTGATTTCAGAGCTGGGTGCTTCAAAGGAGGAGACAGGACAACCACAGAAAGGGCGCCTTTAGTTGCTACCAAATGCAACAAGGCTGCAAGCCATGGGACTGTTCAGGGCACACTGCACCCCTCAGAAGGGTTCAGGGATCCCAGTATAGGATCAATCACTCATCTCGTCCCACTGCTGATTCCTGCCATCCTCTCCCCCACACACAAAGCCTGACTGGCTGGTAATGCCTCAGCACAGCCCCGTGGAATCACGAACTTCATCTCTTTATATGTATGTATATATATACACACACTACATAGCTGTGAAACACCCCATCTGCTCACGTTACAACACTTTAAATGCATGCAATTAGCTGAACCGAGATGGCATAAGGATCTGGATCTATCAGTGGCTTTTTCCCCGACTCCCACTATTTCCACCTTCCTCTCACCCTAACATATGGAATGCCATATGAATTACTGAATGGATCATGCTAAAACTGGAGCCTGAAAAACCTATTTTTAATACAGATTACGGGGGGATACTGTCAGTCCGTGGTGCAGCATTGTTTGCCTTGCAAGCTTGGTCTGTCACTACTTCTGGCAAGCCCTACTTCCAGCACTGACAACTAATCTCAAAACTCTTAAGTATGTTTCCTCAGTGCTCTGACATAAAACTCAGTTTCCTTTCGAGATCCCTGGTGAGAGCTCTGCAGGAAGAGCAGGCCAGGTGAGAGCTGGTGCACTGCAGTTTTCCCTGCCCTTCCGAATAAGTCATGAGATCCCTAACAAGGATGCTCAGTTTTCACTGTCAAAGCTGCCAAGGTATTTATTAATCAAATGCACAGGGCTGTTAATCTGACCTTTCATCAAATGCTATCAAGACACACAAATTGTGTGTGGCCCCAAGAAACAGCCAGAGAAGAGTCTATATGTTTTCTTGCCCTCCAATACAAGCTTTTTTTCAGCCCCTCAGCCCTAAGGAGCCCCAACACCACGTTCAAAGTCTCAGGAGGATAAATAACCAGAGCAACCACCTTGGTTTACATGCTGATAATTAAATCCTGATGCCAAGCTAGGGAGACTCACAGTAGAGATCCATCAGCAGACAGACACAAAAATATCAAATCTCTTTACAACGCCACAGTCAGCTCTACCAGGCATTCTAAAGCCAAGGCAGGTCAGGTCGGTCAGGTTATTATTAGCTCCAAGCATCCCATACATCAGCGCTAGCATACATTACCTGCAGTTACCAAGAGCTGCATTTTCTCCTGCCCTTGAAAATGGAATAAATCTTTGCCAATCTCCTCTTCACAGCCAAACACACCGTCAGCAATGCAGGCTCAATCCAAAACCAATGGCAGAGAAAAGGCTTTAGGTGAGGTCATAGAGAACGAGAGGGAATGTGTGCCAAAAAAAAGTCCTTTCTGGACAGTAACTCCTCCTTTCCTTTTAACCTACACAAGCTCATCGGGATTGGGTTTCACTGAAGTGTTTTCTTCCACAACGAGTTCAACAGTTCAGAGACAAACAACTCACAGACAGGTTGGCAACGCGAGGTTTACAGTTGGACTCTAAGATCTTAAAGGTCTTTCCCAACCTAAATGATTAGATGGTTCTGTGATTCTACATGGATGCGTGGTTTCTAACTGACTGCGGAAAGGATGCTCACGTTTGCACACTGCCTTTTACCTGAGGAAAGGCAGGTGCTGCCTGGGCCAAAGCAGGCTGGGACCAATGCAGCACCTCCAGCTCTGGCAAAAGACAAACAAGCCCGTAGTTCACAGAGTTCCCAGCAGTTATGAAGGGGAAGCTGGGTGCACTGAAGCAGCTTTGAAAGCATTTCACAAAGCAGAAACTGGAACTGATGTGTCATCAAACACTATCAATTACCATGAAACTGTTACTCCATTTTCAACCTTCCACAAATCTAAGCCTGCTCTTCAGGGTACCCCCAGTTCATAAGCAGAGGCAGCTTAGAGTCTCACGCTTACGATGTTCTCACATATTTCCTTTTCCCTCAGTGAAAAAAGGAAGCCACAGTCATTCCTTCCTGGTCACTCTCTGCATGACTCTGAAGCTTCAGAAATGCTCTCATGACTCTCTCTGCGACACTGAAATTTGTTGGCAAGGCTGTGCCTTCGCGTTGCGGATCTGCAGCAGATCCGGCTTTCGTGTTTCACATACCAACTCCTTTCCCTCCCTAACGCTCCACACTATAGACATCGCATTTCCCTTTCCCTGATGTAACCACAGATCAAGGGATCTGAGGCACTGTAAAGCAGGGCTAGGATCTGATGTGGATTAGGCATCCACATAAAGGACCAGAGAGACCTTGTGTTCCTACCAAAGCTCTCTTCTCCTTGGACTGGCAGGTATCAAAAAGCAGGTTCCTGCTCCTCCTTCTCCAGAGAAGGCAGGAAAGGAAATGTGAGCACCTATACCCATAGTCAGCGTGGCCACACTCAGTTGGGAAGGAGGTCATCAGGAAAAGCCAGCAAGAAATGACACCCTCAAGAAGCAGTGGTGCTCAGGAGAGGCAACGCACCCAAGATGGAACCCAAGGAGAGAGGCAGCCTAGCCTCTGCAGCGAAGGCACTGCCCACGCTCCGAGCAGCCCTTGGCCTGGTCGGCTACAGCTCCCCCAGCCCATGTGTCCCCCTGGCTCGCGAACTGTGATGCACTCCGCCTTCGCTTCAGCATGGGGAGAGGGGGAAAATTCATTCAGGAGCTCCTGACAGGCGTATGAGTAACAAAATAAAGGCATAAGTTGCGTAGAGCATGCCTGCGCTACCAAGCAGAGTCACAAGTGGCTTAGTTTAGATTGGAGTATTTTTTTTTTAATTTTTATTATTATTGTTGTTGTTATTATTATTAGCATTTGGCAAAAGGAGCCAGGAAATACCTTGCTGGTGATGTCTGCTTCTCCCAGCGTGAGCCAGTTTGGAATGCTGAACGGCTTACCCTGACAAGGAGAGAACCACACTATTGCCAAGCCCCCGCCTTCTACTGCCATTTACTGAAGCAGCACTACGAGTTTATTTTTGTTTTTATTTTATAAGATGTTATTACACAAGGAGAAGAAGCCTTCCCAAGAATGCTCACTTTTCTCCTCTTGTATTAACTGGACACGGTTTCAGGGAGAAGAGGAAATTTCCAGACACAGGCACTGATAAAAGTTGCATTTGATCTAACAGGAAAAAGCCTTATAAAGAAAAGAATCCTTTCTTTCGGATATGTAAACAAAAACGCAGAATCCACTAGTTCATCTGAAAAGCGCAATACAGGGTCCCACCACAGGATATAAATAACTCCTGGTCAAGCCAACGTGAACAACTTGCTCCCTGCAGCCACAGAACGCACGGCCTGAGAGGAAATTGAGTTTGGAAGGAATGACAGAACCTGGTTTTAGCTTGTGGCCAAAGAAGTTTAAGCTTAAGGAGGCTGAAAAATCATGTAAGTTACAAAAAAAGCAGGCCCAGTTTAGCAATATATAGAGCATCCAACTCATAGAACACTAAGCAAGCCACCTACAAACCCTCTTGCTTGAAGTGGAAGCCAAAAATACAGCACTCTCCTCTAACAGAATATCCCCCTCCATCTGTCTGATGCTTCAGGTCAGATTAAATACTGCAGCTTCCTAGAAAGCTAAATAAACTTTACCTAAAGGGACCTTCAAAACACTGACATGTGATTCCTCCTGGCTTTCTTCCTCCTCTCCAGAGTCTGCAGACACAGAGAGCCCCGTGCCACCGCCGAGAGACACCACATCCCTGAGGCAGCACTCCCTCACACCAGGCTGTTGTGCCAAATGCTGCATCCTCATCGCGGTATCAAAAAGCAGTCGGACGCTTTTTCTGGGTGAACCCCAGGACCAGATTCCTCTGTTTCTACAAGCTGAGCTTTTCTCGGAAGTCTGACTGCTGGTGGAAGTAAGCTCCATACTTATGTTTCACCCAGTGCAACCACGTCCTATTTGCACAATGATACACGAAGCGACATTCTGTACTCTTCACAAACACAGTTTCTAGGGTGAAACAACTTTTAATCCAACAGCCTGATGCCAATATCATGAATCAACATAACAAACATTCAGATCAATGTAACTACTGGGCATGTTCCACTCACGTGTTGTTGGAAAACCAGCATGCCAAATCCTTTGCTTGAAAGCACAGGACTTCTGCCATCTCAAGTGATGGAGAGCCTCTACAGCTTCTTGTACCGGTGATGATCTACCCAGCCAGGATGGGACACCAGCACGCCCCACTTTCAATAAGCCAACATTCAATTCAACTTGTCTGTGCCCGCCCTAATTTGACAAATCATATTATCTTTCCTTCCTAGCTATGGCTAAAAGCTGATGGCTGTTTACATCGCTGCGTAGAAGACCACTTTGTAACATTGGATTACTGAAGGAAAAAGCTCCTTCAAGAAGAGCATAGGCATAATATCTGTGACTTCAAATGCAAAGCTCATCTCACTGAAAACTGTCCTTAATGAATTAAAACTATAGCAGATGCAAGCAACAAAACTGGGGTAAGAAATATGAAACAGCTCTTGAGGAAGATACCCGAGATGGCTTCTTGTATGAAGAGCTGCTGCAGAGGCAGCTCCTACACACGTGTGAATGAGAAACCACTGTCCTTTCAGAGATGGCATCCTGTGCTTTACGAGGCTACATGGCTGAACTGGCTCTGGTCTAATGTTTTATTAACCACACAAACTCAGTCGTTCATTTTTATACCACTATAAATCCCTGACAGAACCACAGCTCTGGCAGTCAGCCGTTTCTAGATTGCTATTTCGCATCTTGGCCTCCCCGACCCGTTTTCTCATTGCCACGGCCAACAGAAAGCACAGGTGTGGGCTCCATATGGAAGCCGGAATTGTTAGATTTATAGGCGTTACTGAACCAAACAAGAAGCCAGTGAATGGACCAAGGGAACACGATGCATCAGATTATCTGCCATGTTCTGAGTGTCTCCTGTGGTTAGGAGAAAGATAAAACTTAAATCCCAACACCTACCCAGTTCTCCAAGAAGAAACAGGGCAAGAGAAGTCACAAAGAAAGTGGCAGCCAGGCACAAGCTGGTTAGTGACACCAGGAACTTCTCAAAGCCTATTGTCACAAAATGGCGTCAAGCCCTATCAGCCGGGTAGGTTTGCTGTAGGGCAGGAGGGTTGTACTTGCGCTACAGCAAGACGAAGTCTTTCAACAGTAGGCAGTTTTCCTTCCTTACATGCTAGCCAGAGCCAGTACCAGGCTGTACAAGGAGCAGCAGGGCTGCCACCACACACGCAGGCCACCACGGTGCAAAGGACTGCATCTCTCCCTCGACCAAATGCAATTCTGCCCTTTTTCAACTCTCCCCTTTCCAACTCTCGTTGTCCCTCTAAGCTGAAATAAAAAAACTCCAGTCTGACAGAACCGCAGGGAAAAGCAAGGACACAAACACGTTATTCACAATCCAGAAAATCTGTCTTCTGAATTAGAAGCAGCCAAAGGCTGAAATCTCCAAGGCAACTTGCTCCAAGTACTTGATGTGGCCAAGGATAAAGCTGACAGGGCAGAAAAAAAGCTCAGATTTAAGCAATCAGTTGCTGAGCTACTGAACCGAATACAACTACAGATAGAACTTCAGAACATCCTGAGACACATTTTGGCTTTGTTTGTGCAGCAGCAGCGTCCCCCTCCTCACCTGTGCCACATGGCCACTGCTGATGACAGCGGAGCTGTCAAAGCCAGCGCAGCCCCTCTGTTAACAGCATGAGCCGATACCCTTTCTCTGCGAGGATTATTTAGAGTTCATTCCCTTCAGTTCTCCAGTTTGTTGCAGCAACAAAAAAAAACTCTAAAAAATCAAGACCTCTACAGAAACACTGAATTCAGAGAATAGAATTTGGATAATACCAAACAGAGATATGATATCCAAACACGTCCCAGAATGCCATGCACAAGAGAATGCGTGCAGAGGCGATGAAAAAAACAGGTCACAAAGCACTACAAATCTAGGCAGTTATTGGAAGGAATTTCCTATCAGTTAGGACAGTGAATCACAAGTAAAGCAGCACCTGAACAGGGAATGAGCTCTAACCTCTGGCTAACCAGCTTCCTTCACCCACCCAAATACTCCAGTTGCAGTTTTGGCAGCTCCCAACACAGCTGCTTCTCCTCTCCATCACTGTGACTTTCAACTCAAAACAGCATCATTTTATCCTGCCATGTCCCCTCCGAGTCAATATCCTGCTGCTAGGGGCAGCAAAGAGCCACTCTGCAGGATTTCAACCATCATTTTCTGTGATGTGCAATGCACTATGGGGTGCACACTGCTCCACCACAGAAGTTTTAATTCAGAAGCAATCCTACAAATACCTGCTAGCCATAGGCCAGGTCGTTTGGCAAGAAAAAGCAGTTAGGAAAGCATCAGAAAAACACTATACGTGCCATAAAAAGACCACCCGTTTCTTCAAGCAGCAGGGTGCTACCAGATGAGAAAGTCCCATCTCCCTTGCGATGCCAACCTGCAGTAAGGGGGCCGGAGGCAGCCCTGTGCCGGTTTCACCCCAGCAGGCAGCAGCAGGGCTGAGCCAACACGGACTTGGCAGAACACGGAGGTGCTTTGGCTGGTGGGGAAGAACCACCACGTTGTTCTCCCAAGGCCACCCCAGGCGCTGCAAGATCTCTGTAAGGGATCCCAGTCAGGGTCACACTAAGGCATCGTCCATCCCCACGCCTTCTGTTCTGCCTCGGTGGGACGGCTCCTTATGTAAGGTGCTCCCTAAGCCGGACAGAGAATCCCTTTATTGCGCTGGTGTCCCGTCCAATCCGCCTCCCGGCAAAGACCCTAATGAGGACTGTTTGCAAGCAAGGTTAGGAGGAAAATAATTACCTTTTTTATTTGTATGAACACAGAAAGTAATTGAGTGGAGTACGGAGGGGTGGACAGGAGGAAAACAAAAAACACATGGCCTTTTTCCTCCTCCTGCATATTGCTCTGAGCCTTAGAGGTCCTGGAGTAAATACGTACATTCAAGAGATACACAGCATCTTAACTGGAAAAACATGAAAAGAAAGGGCAACAATAAAGACATCACAAAACCTTCCAGCCTCTTCCCTTGCCTGGTGGGGGGGTGGGGTTACGTGGGGTTTGTCACTCCAGCCCCCAAATCAAAGAGAAATTGCAGTGAAGCTGAAACTTTTTGTTCAATCACAAATTTTTTCTTTCCTGAAATATCTCACACTGAAGTAGTCAGGCCAACATGAAAAAAGTTATTGTAGGGAGTGTGGAGTTGATGATTTGCACAACGGAGAAGGGTTTGATTTGCCTCCTTCCAATCAAGACTCAGCACAGCTCACATGTGCAGTAGCCAAAACACCCAACTCCACAACCACCACCAGTTCATAATGGTCTGAGGAATTCTGGCCTGTTTCCCAACTGCTGTTGTTTTACACTCAAGGCAGGTTTTAATACTGACTAAATTATCCAAACTCTTACTGCACTATACAGACACTCACCCCTTTAAAAAAGCAGACCAAACTCAGAAATCCTGCCTTTTCTGACTTTTTTTTTCATGGTAAAAATATGCAAGAGATGAGTAGCAGTAATGTCCTTTCTTTCACACCATTCTTGTAGCTACTGAGCACTGCATTAGGGTCTCTTCATCCTCAGCTCAGTAGAAGTTCCTACAGCATCCTTTGGGACAAAACCCTTAAATACTGAGTTTACAAAGCATTTAAGCATCTGTATAACTTTAAGCACTGGGCAATCCATCCTCACTTAGCAGAGCACTTAAGCACTTACAGTAAATCATGTGCTTGATGGCTTCACTGACTCAAGGCTTTAACGTCAGGGCTTTACAGGACTATCCAGCATCTACAGTGCACTGGAACACATGGCCGACAGCTCCAGAAGCTACAGACCAAAGCTGGCTTCGCTTTTAGAAGACTGTATGGTTAACAGACAGAGCGTGTGTAACTTAACTTATCATGTGCAGTACGTACACAACTCCGACTGCGATCAGATGCTGGCCAGTACCATTAAATTGCTGTTAAAAGAAATTAATATGCTTCAAGAGACAAGGAACCTTTGGAAACCAGCAGTAAATTAAAATACTCTTTTCTGAGTAAGATGGGTGAAGCAGCAGGCTTACTAATACGCAGCTGAACCCCTGCAAACAGCAATGCAGCTTTGCCTCTGCTACACTTCTCAATTATAGATTAGTCCGGGTTTTGCTCCAGTTTGTCGGCTGTGGTCACCATGGCAACACATCTAAAACTACCAGATACCCTTCTCCTTTCCCTTGGCCAATCTGGCACAGATTCGGAGTTGTTTATTTGGCTTTTATTTAGACACTTCCCCACCGCACATCTCCCGATGCTGAGTTATTCCAGGTGCTCCCAGCAGCCAGGCTCTGCTCTCTGGCACCAATTTCTTCACACCGTTTATCTGTATGTCAACTGCTTAGTAGTTTTCACCACGAGCCCAACAGCATCACTGGCAGGCTCACTGCTGGTTTAGTTACTGGTGTTCCCACCCCTCTCATCAGCAAATATAATAATCCTTTCTTTTAAAAACACAGCTGTGAATTTCCCAGCACCAATTTTTGGTGCATTGACCCCTTATCACCTTCGCGTGGAGGCTGCAATAGCATCCTAAATGATGACAACTTATCTCCACCAGTGAAAACCCTTTCTTCCCCCAGATATGCAATGGCAAAATCAGTGTTTATTAACCTAGAGGCGCTGTAGGCAGGACAGCAGGATGCTTCTCCTTCAGAGCCACCCAGTTAGTGTTCACAGAAGAAAATGCTAACTAGGGCACAACAGAGCATTGGCTGGAGAGAAGTCTGAGCCAGCAAGACATGCAGACAGGACCAAACTGTCCTTGGAAAGCCCCCGAGGAACAGAAGACACTAAAAACATAGCTAGACCAACAGTTAAGAGCCTGCTTGTCAGATCTGACTCATCCACTACCCATACTGTAAATCCCTGGCGCATGCCAAGAGGACGCTCCAACCCAAGCTCTCCAGACACAGAGATCGGTCAGAGTCAGCATCTTCATGCAGGCCCTGACTATCGATGTGCTCTGGGTGGCTTTGACACGGTAAAGGCAAAGCAAGCTACTGACAGCCCACCAGCACATGGGAGAAGATGACTCCGTGCATCACATATGAAGTGATCCAGATAAGAGCCAGGCTCTGGCCAGCCACAGTGAGGCCCGACCTGCTGGAGCTGCTTCTTACTTCACATTGGAACAACACCCCGCGTGACGAGAAGCGCGAGAAAAAGGCAACAGTTCCCTAGACCACCATGATGAAACATCAACACCTGAGATCAGGCCCCAGCAGAGGGACTGAGAAGGCAAGAAGGGATTTGAGATGAGGTAACTCCCAGACTGGAAACGTCCCAAATGAAACACGCAGTCAGAAAACTCAGGAGAGCACAGAGCAAACTACTTAATTCAAAGCAAAAGCCCTTGTGTGTTCCTGAACCACAGACAGCTGAGGTTGGCCGGGACCACTGGAGAGTGTCCAAGTCCAACACCCGCTGCACAAGCAGGTTTGCATTGGCAGCTATTTGTCCAGAAGCAACCAATTTAAAATAACTCCTTGGTCTTGTTAAATTAGAAATACAATTAAAACAAAATACTGTCCTGCATATTAATTGGTTCAGCCAGCCGACGTTCATCCTTCCCCACTTGAAAACACTGATTTCCACCTTCATTTTAAATCATATCACAAGCCCTTGTCTTCACATAGCCCTTAGCTAAACTTCTACCTCAACTTGAACTTGCTATCCAAGACACCACTTTGATGCATTCCTCAGGAGTACCCTAAAAGCATTTTCTGCTACACATAAGAGAACAAGCAAATGAGTCAGCACGCACTGGGTGTGAACTTGTATTGCTCTCTACTCCCTGTTCTTCTCTCTAGGTGCAAGACGGGAACAACCCTAATGCTGTCAACTGAATCACATCAAAGAAAGGAAGAACCGCACACAGTCTTCTAAACAGAAGACACAGTATCACGTCTTAGAGTCTGTATATAACCCTGCAATGTCCACCATGAACTCAAAAAACAGAAGCGTTTTATGCCATTTATTAAACCATAGTTGTTGTACCAATACAAAAGCAACACAAAAAGGGGAAGTCTTCCATACAAATGCAAACCTGATTTCTGAAGTCCTGCTAAAGCTTACACTTACACATCCTGATAAAAGGACCAGGAGAAAAGGAAACTGAAAGAAAAAAGAAAGTAATGGGAAAGGATGCAAGACAGAAGCCTGAGAGGCAGAGTAGGTCAGGAAAGAAAAACCACACATCCAGGATCGCAATGCTTAGAAATCCAGGATCACTTCTCAGTCCAATGGGAGCACAGAGAACTTGATTTAGAATACAAGTCTCGGGCAAAGAAGTTGCCAGCAGAGCAACGCCCCTTTGCCAACTGCTTCAGCAGTGCCGGGAAAGCAAGGCTGTGGTTTCCATCCTTGCTGAGCACTTGGGCTCCTCACAAAGGCCTCATCGCTGCATTCCTTGCTGTGACACCACGCATCTGACTGGAGCAGCCCCACTGCTGGCGCTTGCCAAGCCTCGGAGAGGTTTTCCCCACTCTCCGGCCTGGAAAGCATCTTGAACCCTTTCTTGTTTAGCTTGAGAGAGATGCCTTGGTGATGTGAAGGGTAGAAATCAAAGGCAGGGCTCAGTACAGTTAAACTGGAAGAGCAGCTGCCTAAAGGCCAGAAACTGGGTAGATAAAACAACCCATTTGGGGGAGTTCTTCTGGCTTCCCCTTTGATAATGGTTTTCTACTTTTGAAAAGCATCAGGAGCTTTGGAGATTGCAACCACTCAAGGCCTTTGATGTTTCTCTACTAGCTGAACCAAGTTAGGACAGCCCTGGCAGGTGGATGTTCTCAGCACAGGAGCAATATCCCTCCCGCACCACCAGAAACGCAGAGGAGAATGACATCAAAGCAGAAAGACAGCACACAGCAACATTCACACCTGAGAGTTCTGGCCACAGCCTGGGAAGAAAGGTCTTATGTAGGAGAATAGCATTAATCAGGTATGTAATCCCCTAGAGTCTAGTTACGGGCTTGAAAATTAAGAACTTACTCTATTTTTCTGGAGGGAGGAAGTCTATGATTTCCTAAAGAGAAATTCTCCTGCTCCTCCTCCTGCTCTTTAAGGCATTTTCCACTCAGACCAAAGCATTTGTTGAGAGAATGAAGGTGAATGAGGCCCTCTGGCCCAAAGGTGATGTACAAAACAGTTCATGGAAGACAAAAGAAGGAGGTGGGATTCAGAAAAGAAACATCATCTTGCTAGTAGCTATTTTCTCTCTATCAAGCAGTTGCCATTAGTGAGGATGACTCACAGCAAAGACCGCCGCCAGCCCTCCCCCCAGCAGTACTTAGTTAAAATGATGCTGCGACTCTCAGGAATAACAGGCAGTGGCCATACGATCGATTCCCTGCAAGGGGATGCCAGCCCCGAGCCCAATGCTGCTGCTGTGAGGGCTGCAGTGGCGCCTAATGGAGAGCAGCGATGCTCAAAGTCATGGTAGCACCTTGTCAAGAAGGCAGAAGTCACACATCTTCTCAGATCTGCCACCCTGATTTGGTCTCGCTGTAGCCCAAAAGAAGTTGCCAACAGTTCACGTGGAAAAGGACCATTTCAGCAGACCTTTTTACGAATGTAACTTATTTATTCAAAAAACATGGAAGCCTTTGTTTGCTGAAAACTAACAAGTGCTGTCATGCCTTGAAGGACCATAAACCACAGGAAAAACCTGAGGGCAGTGTGACAAACGCCTCCCCTTCCCAAGACCAGAGGGGCAGATGTGCTCATCCTAGAGCAGTCAGGCTGACAGACACTTGAAACATAACTGACAACTACTCAAGACAAAGGTAATGGGAGAAAAACGCAACCATTGCAAGACCTGACTTCACCAACCGTGCTTCAGATGCGAAAAGACTCCCGCGGTTAAGTTCTTGGCATCTTCTGTCAACTGTTCCTATCTATGAAACAGCAGGGAAGTTCACCTTCACAATTAAACATCTGATTATTCTACTGAGGGCACAAACAAGGGAAACTCTTTGCAAGCACCAAAACACATGTGCACCTTTCCTTTGTTAGGAAACCCACCCTTTGCCCTGTGTGTAGGCTGCCTTCTTCTGGCATTCTGCTTGCAGAATGTGCAGCTCTCTTGCTGCAGCCCAAGAACGTGATTCACAAATGGGAAGCATCCCTGAGGAAAGACCAAATCCTCTCCAAGTCAGGCCACGGTGCTCCTGAGACGGCAGCACCATCTGCAAAACAGTAACTGTCACAGCATCAGCTCACTTCCCTCCCATGACAGTTCCAGGAATCTGGCTGCCAGAGTGCCTTTCAAGCACAGTTTCTATCATCAGGAAGTCCTATCTCCAACCCATTCTCCTGAATGATGTCAACTGGTTTTTGAAAGGTTCCCAGATTGCTAAAGTCTGGGGAAGAAGTTCAAACAGACTGAGATTGGTTTTAAACGCACATGCATCGCAGCATGACATTCCTGTAACTGCAGCCAAGATTTCAATGTACCTTTATGGAAAAGGACTGCTTTAAATGACTGCCCTCTCACAATTCTACCCTCCTGCATGCCTGCTCAGATGTCCTTTCACTTCCAGCCTCTGCCCATACGTTCAGACCTCCTCCACCACCAGCAGGCTGTAGATGTCTGGACTCCCCCTGCACCCCCAGGGTAAGTCTCCCCAGCTTTATTCGCAAGAGTCAGGTGAGCTATCGTGTCCTGCTACTGCAACTGCTTGCACGCTCATGGTTCCTCGTTCACACAAATAACATGGCACAACAACATAACAGTATCGGGAACAGAACAACTGTGACTACAGAAATACAGACCTACTTGGACCTGCCTTTAGCTCAGCAATGATAACCAGCAGAGCCAAGGCTTTGCCTTCAGTTGCTCCCATCAGCTGATGATGAATTTGGGATGTGGCTCAAAAGTTTTAATTAAATGTGATTAGGATATGCACTACCTTTGTGGCTATTGTTGGTGTCTTTTAAAACTGTAGTCTGTCTGGATGCAAGAACCATTGCAGTAACATTGCCAAACAGAAAGAGCCTTTTTTATTAAAAGAAAGAAACTGTGAGGAGGGAGGGAGGGAGGGAAGGAGAAGAAAAAGGTGGTAAAAATAGAACTGGCTGGAAACCAGAGACCACAAGAAGAGCTGGCTTACAGGAAATTGCCCTCATCAGTCACTAGAAGGGAAATTTTTTCCCATGTATTAACATGGATCACGTATAGACAGGATGGGGTTACATACACTCGAAAAACTGTATTATCACAGGACAACCTAGCTTTCAACCTTGTCTGCTTGGGGAGGAAGGGAATGGAGAGGCTGCTCCTTTTCAGTCCGCACCAGCAAAGCGGTAAAGGTCACAGAAGATGCTTTGTTCACTACATTATGTGCAAGTTTCAGTTATGGAGCTTTAATATAAAGAGATTTCAGCCAACACAAAGTATCAAAACAAAGTCAATGAAACAGCAATAGATACACCATGCAACAGAGGTGTAGGGTTCTAAACATACTAGGGAGCTTATATATATACTTACAGAATCATAGAATCACTATGTTGGAAAGGACCAACTGGGTCATCGAGTCCAACCATTCCTAACACTCCCTAAACCATGCCCCTCAGCACCTCATCCACCCCTTAAACACCTCCAGGGAAGGTGACTCAAACACCTCCCTGGGCAGCCTCTACCAGTGCCCAATGACCCTTTCCATGAAAACTTTTTTTCCTGATGTCCAGTCTGACCCTCCCCTGGTGGAGCTTGAGGCCATTCCCCCTTGTCCTGTCCCCTGTCACTTGGGAGAAGAGCCCAGCTCTCTCCTCTCCACAACTTCCTTTCAGTTAGTTGTAGAGAGCAATAAGGTCTCCCCTCAGCCTCAAGGCTGTTACTTACAGTAATAATGTCTCATTTATTCAGGTCTTTACATGCTGTTTCATTGCAGAAGTTACACCTATTTTCCCTGTGCCACTCTAATTGAGCTTAATAGCATATTACTTAACCAGGTCTACAGCTACAGGCGAAGCTTACCTATTGCCTTTTAATACAGAAATGCTACATTTCCTAACCTGCCAATGAGTGGCTTTGTCACAGAATGAGCAAATGTTTGCACAACTACAGCTGCTATTGCAGGGGCCTAAACCATGAATTAAACCACCTCCCAAACAGACAGCTTTTGTCATGTGCAACCATAATCACTGCTTGGCACTAGCATCTGGCTAGGACTTCCAGCAGCTTTTACTCCCTGCTCCTCGGTGCTATGCGGCTGTAACTGTAGGCTCCTCACAAAAGGAAAAAAAAAGCAAAGCATGTGCTGTCAATTTATTTTTGTTTACTCTACCAGCTCTCTCCTAACACACGTGTTACAGCAGCGCTCCTCATTCTGATATTGCTTGAGGTCACCCGGGCAGTCAATAGCAGAGCTGGGGATTGAGCCACTCGCTCTGTTGGTCACACGACAGCCACGCTCTGCCCCATATCACAGTGGCCAAAGTCAGTCTCGGTCACAACGAGAGCCCTTCTACATACACAGCAAACTCAGGATCAATCGCGATACCACGCTAATAAAGAGCAAGGAAAGCCAGCACTGTTTTCTACCACTTGCTGAGCTTCCATCACTTCACAGAACCGTGAAGGACCAGCAATGGGGCTTAATTACAGAAGTCAGCTGGGCTGCAGCCAAGGACATGAAGGCCAAAATTTAGATCATAGGAAAGGATTGGTCTGAGGAAGAAGTTAAACGAAACTGCAAACTTTAAACACGTAACACATAAAATATCTAGCCTAGGAAATCTAGATAAGTTGTTGTTTCCCTGCCCAAGCGCACAGGCCAGATGTGGCATTACTGTCACCTCCCACTACGCACCTCCAGAACTGCGTAACAATCAACAATTGCAGTAATTCAGAAGGTTGGGGGTTCAGAGCACTCTTATACCTATTTTAGATCCTTCATAACACAATCAGGCACCAACTGCTCCTGTATTTCTCCAACAAGTATCTTTTTTCCACTTGTATTTTTAAAGAAAAACCTGTCAAAGAAGCACCCCATAATATGTAAAGTCATGGTTTTCCCCAGTACTTGCCATGAAATTGATACTGAAAGCTCAGAAGAAATACAGGTCATAATGGTGCTTGATAATGGAAATCTATCTTCCAGCAGCCAGCGAACAGAAAAGGGGATCTGAAAGTCCCTTTCACCGAAAGACAACTGAAAAGTTCTACATGATAGACACCACCTCGCCCTTGATCCTCCACCAGCACTGAACACCTGAGGCCAGCACTGCTCCCACACACATGAAGACAGGCTTATAAGCCAGTTTTGCAGCCTGCCCCTCGGGAGGAGGTTGGAGGCTCTTCCCAGGCTGCTGCAAACCCCTTGTTGGCTGGACTCCCCCTCATACCAAGCTGCAAGCTGCCTTTAGCTCCATGTCACACGCGGCTACGAGACACTACAAGGCACCGTGAAGTATGAAATCTGTTCAAAAAGCAGGTTGTGGCAGAGCCCTGGAGTTGCTCTTTACCTGCAGGCCACGCTGTACTAACTTTATCACAGAAGTTCCCCGTGAGTTCAAACACATCAGGAATAGCCAGTCCGTGTCAGCCCCTCTCTCCTTGTCAAGGATGCTACCAGCGTTACCCCTGGAATGACATTTCCAGGGAGCTCTGGCGCTGCCCTTGTCCCTCCTACCACATGCCTCATTTACCTGGCTCTGAGCGCTGAACTTATGGTCATTTTTATTTCCTCACTGCTGCACTTCCCGCAGCTCACAATATCCCCGACCTGACCTCATGCTGGTAAATACAGCCTATGCTCTGCGCTCGAGCAAAATTTTCATCTGCACTGCTTGATTTGGCATTATTTCCCCAGATTTTGTTATTCCTGCCTGAATAAGCTATTGCCTCATCTCTGCATGACTTTTTTTCAAGTTCTTATCTCTACTTAACATCTTTTCCACCCCATCTCCTCCAGCGCCCAGGAAGCTCAGCCACCTCAGCAGCTAACCTGGTATGGACAAGAACATCCCTGCTATTTACTAATTTATTTCAAAGCCGAACGCTACAGAAATCTCCGCTCTGCCCCGAGGCGCAGAAGAAAGGTCACACCTTCTGCTACTCTCCTGCTGATAATCCAAGCCATCTTTCCTGTTCTATTTGCAGTCGGCACTCAGGAGTTACACAGTTTAAAAGCATGCCCTCACACAACCACACTGCATGAGACAAGACACACAATCCCAGAGATTCTGGGGAGAGACCCGGTGCCCCATCCAACACAGACCTGTCTCGGCAACAGTGGCAAGCAGAGCACCCATCGCCCCACAAGGCACCAATATACCCATCCACGGTTCCCGGTGGAGGAGAGGGTCTGCACCAGGCTTTTGAATTGAGGGGAGATCAGGAAACACCTCCAGAAGAAGGCAAGCTTCAAATAGCAGAATCAAAGGTAGTTTTAAATCCAGGTGGTAGATGGAACAGCTCCCATGCAAAGAGTCTACAGGCATATGCATCGAGACACACATGACTTACATAACCCTACAAAACTAGGCAGCTTATTTGCAGAGGAAATCAATCGGAGCTGAAGAAAGTAGCCTTTCTGGAAATGCAAACACTGACATTTTACAGGCTGCTCCTCAGGAACATGGGTGTATTTCACAGTTAAAGTATTTCATTCCATCTGCCTGGAGACCAGGTCAGGAGCAACCTGACCTGCTCAGGGCCCAAGCCCTTTCATTAGCACAGCGGCAGCACCTTTGCTTATCCCCTGCCCAAAGAGCCTTACTTTCAGACTCCTAAAGTAGATAAAAGCCTGCTGAGATGTGTCGTTCTCGTGAAAGTTGACATGAAAAATACACACCAGACTAACGTCTCCTGAGGATCTCTTCATTACGTCAGCCCTTGGAAATGCAAAACTCATGTTTTTCACCCTGCTTTCCCACCTCTTCTGATTCCACACATGCTTCTGCTGAACCTATTCCTGAACCCCAACTTCCAGCTGTCATATAAAGCCAATTAGGAAGCTAACAGTTCTTCCCAACTGAGGCAGAGACAGCCTAACAGAGACAGGGTAGCACCTATTCTGCACCATTACAGAGAAGGACATGATGACCGTGGCTACACCAACTTGGCTGCGGGGCTGAGCCACACTGTCCTCTCTTCTGGGAGGTTCTGCAAAATGCCACCCCCCGCTCCAATTCCAAAGGCTTCACAGGGCTCTGTGTACGCAAGATGAATGGGCAAGCCAACAATATTTCCAGATCTAAGCTTCGCTTGTCCTGCTCAAAGGCTCTAAAACATCATTTAAAACAGAAAAATACCCCACTATTTTTCGAAAACCTGTGGTCCAGCTTTCACTCCACTTTGGCTAAATGTCCCTCTGCCTCTTTTTTTTCCTTCTCCTTGCAAAAGCAGGTTTTACCCACAAAGTCATGCACTTCAAAAATGCCCTGACCCCACAAATTACAGCTGTCATTCCCAGGCACGTGATTCATAACCACAATAAAGTTGTTTGAGGTTTGCCTGCTGTCTTCTGCATTGACACTAATTCTAAAGATCAAAAATGAGATGCAGATTGCTGCTTCTGCAAACACACTCTGTAACCTTCATGAGAGCCGGGTAACCTTCAGGCTCAGCTTCATTCCTTACCTGCAAAACACCTACTGTATCAAGGCAAGTTACCGCCCGCAGCACCTCCTGTGCCTCTCTTCTCTCCAAAGCTAAGCTCAAGTACAGCAAAAAACTAAACCCAGAAGAGCTCTAAGATCCTCTATGGTTGTCAAGTCAGTGTCACCAGATAGAGGCTGGAGAAAGTTGCCTCCAGAAACACCTCTGTTCTGCCCTGAGGAGCAGAAGAAAGGTCATGCCTTCTGCTTGGATTATCAGCAGGAAAACAGCAATCTTTCTAGTTTGGTTCATTACAGTAGCCAAGAAAATGCAGAGCTCCTTCAGCTGAGGTGCAGTAGAAAACACTTTCAAGTAGAAAATCCTTTCAAAGGATTGCAGTCACCCGAGGAACGCAATGACAGGGGTAACATTTCCCCACAGGGACAAACAGGCTACAGATGTCTCTAAACTGCAAATTATGTTACTATTTGTTAATGATCAGCAGCAACTACTTCAAACTCAGCTCTAGATTTGGGTTTCAAATATCCTTTACATTAAAGGGGCTCTTCCCTGTAGAAACACAGAATCATTAAGGTTGGAAAAGCCCTCTCAGCTCATCCAGTCCAGCCATCAGCCCAGCTCCACTCTGCCGAAAAAAACATGTCCCAAAGCACCACATCTACACACTTTTTGAACCCCTCCACGGATGAGGACTCCACCCCTGCCCTGGGCAGCCTCTGCCAGGGCTTCACCACTCTGTCAGGAAAGGCATTTTCCTTAATATCCGATCAAAACCTCCCCTGGCGCAATTTGAGGCCATTCTCTCACCCCATCACTCGTTCCTTGGGAGGCCATACTGTGCTGTAAAAACAGCATCACTTCCACCTGTTCACAGTCTAAACCATCTCACAAAGGGAGGGAATTGCCCACAATGCGCAGAGGCAAACCAGCTGAGTCCTTGTGCTGCAGTACTTTTGTAAGACTTGCTTTGTCCATCTCACAGGAGGACAGATGAACACTGAAAGCAATTTTACAGCTTCTTCCGTCAGCACATGAGACACCTAATAAATCCCAAGGTGCAGAAAACACCCAGAAGGCTTTTTTTCAGTTTTGTTTGGCCGCATAATTACAGGCAGCAATTCCAGCACTCACACCACCAGCACCACCACTCTGGCAGAAATAACAGCAAACAATGTGAAAAGCACTAAAGATACCAGGGGAAAACCTAATTGCTACATTTGGTGTGAATATAGGACATCTTTGAGGCGTCTGTCTGGCTTACAGAGGAACGGCTTGATGCATGTAATTCGTTTTCTTAAATAGTTTATTTGCATAAGGCTGCCAGACACCCAGCAGCAGGCAGAGAGCAGCCGTGCTTATCTCAGGTCTCGGTGAGCACTGACACCGGCAGAGATACTGGTCCCAAGGAACACGATCACTGCTCATAGCCACAACTCTTTTCCAATCCTGGCACCCTGTTCTCTGCCATGCAGAGGTGGCATTTCCTTGGCACTCCCAGACAACAGCAGCACTCCAGAGGGCCTGGACGGGGAAAGCAAAGACCCCAGACCCTGCTGGTACAGTTTCTGGTAGATTACAGAGGGCCAAACTTCACCCAGAGGGAGCGTTCCCATGGAATGCAAGAAGAAATCACGGGGCCATGCTGCTGCGCAATGCCTTCCCAAAGGTGAGGTTCCTCAGAGCTGGGTCCTCAAACAGCTGCCGTAAATGGCTATGGTTTAAAATCTGGTCTGCGTTACGCTCCCAGCCAATATCACCAGCCTGACCAGAGAGCTAGCAAGCCCTCACCCCATTCTCACTATTGCCTCCAGCCTCCGTGACCAGCAGCCACGACACCAGCGTAACAGCTGTCCTGTTGCTACATTACAGGTGTTTCTCAGTGTCTTCGTGGTGCATTTCTGAGACACAGGAGCTTGTTTGCTGGATGTTTCAAACCCACGTGGGTGCGAATCCGTTTAAATCAGTGGAGCTACAGCAATTTCAGGGATAAATAAGACTCAGTCCCTGATGCTTCAAGCTCTCTAGCACAAACAAAACACGCACAATTGTATTCTGACATGAGCAGCTTAAGCACAGCAATCTTCAGTGTCAGCTCTTATTATGAAAATGCATAATTGCCAATACAAAAATACTGGCAGAATCAGCCAGAATGGTATTTAAAAGTCCAAGCTTTATAGGTCAGCTCCCACAGCTTACAAATGAAACTTGCCTTTGCATTTGCTGGAGAAAAGCAACAGTTTCCTAGTTAATGGGTTTGGGTCCACATTTTCTCCTTTTGAGCACATTATAAGGTGCCTGGGACACAGCTGAACCTGTTCTAATTAGACACAAAACATCATTTTATACTGCCCACACTGTTACTGCTTGCACTATGGAGCTATTTTGTAGCTGTGAGATCAGGATAAGCTGTTAATTGAGATGTACAGTGGTAACAGGCACTTTGATGGGAGAGACAACAAAGCACAGCATGGGGCTCAGGAGATTGGAATCTGATCCCACCAGGGCCGTGGACTTGCCTACTGTCTGCAGATAATATTAATGTTTTGAGACATGCCTCATTTCCTTGCATGCAAACTGGAGATACTAATGCTCCCTTTGTCCTTCAGGAATGGATCTCCAAAGAGGCTTGCTCCTCTTTCACCCTCTGCCTCAGCTCTGGAACTCTACAGGTTCAGAGTCACCTGGCATTGGTCTGGCTCTGAAACTCATCCCCCAGTCACGGGGAGCCAGGAAAAAGACATGGGGCCGTACGTGGCTGGGGAACATGGATCTCCCTCTACCCACAATCTTGTACCATGCGTTCAGACTAATTTGTGACTCTGTGTAGATTCGGTATCAGCAACAGTCAGCCACTGCACCTTTCCATTCACCTCCCATCCCAAGGCTGTGGCAAGGAGTTTGGGGCAGGTACTATTCCCTGACTGCTGCTTTTCCAAACCAGCCCCAAGTCCAAAAGCCTCTCCCTGGTGGAAAGACTCAACCATACACTCCCCTTGCCTCCCACTTGCCTTCTATCCCCATGGCACATACTCCCAGAGCCTGTTCTAAAGGAAGATCATAATTTAGTTTAAATAATTGTTTCAAATAATAGGAAAGAGCAGTCTGAGCGTGACAGCTCTACTAAGAGCACATGAATCACTTGAATTCTTGCCCTACAATTTTGTGCCACAGCCAAATCTCATCTAGGACTACATTTAAAAACTGAGGATCTGGATTTCCATGTTTTCAGTCACGCTGTTCCCATGGACCCTTGCTGAGAAGAGGGGCCTTTGGAAGCCTCAGCTCAAAGCAACTACCACTGCAGCAACAAAGCGTGAGATGATGCATTAATACCACAACTGGCAATGCAGCACACCCTGTTGTACAGTATTTTGATTACAACACTAAGATGAATTAAAAAAACAACATATAACCAACCACCTGTGTAGCAGTGGGTAAATGAGGATGACAGTGGCACAAACCTCTGAACAAGTATTTTCCTCTTTTTTTGGTCAGCAGTAAAACATTACGAGGTCCGTTCACACCCCGCTCTCTCAACTCTAGACTTAACATTCTCCATGCTGAATCAGACTACATTCCCTAGAAACATGAGGCTGACTCGATGCCATCAGGACTGACACCAGTCCTAAGCAGACTAGGAATTATAAACTAAATGGCTTGACAAAGTTATTTCAGCTAGATGATCCTAGATTCGTGTATCCTAGAGTGTTGTGTTTAGTGTGTACAGTAAAAAAAACAGATGACTGTAAAGTAAAAAGGTAAATCGGTTCCAAGCAAAAACAGTGGGGTTTTATATGAAGGTTTCAAAGTGAAATAACTCCTGCCTTTATACATCGCTCAGACAAACGAACTGCATTCTCCAACCCCTTTCTGAGTCGTCAATGAAGAATTCGGTGAATGGCTTCGACTGAGCCCACCTGTTTCCAAGGTGAGAAGCAGCACTAAAAGAGATGCTGTAATGTCTTTAGAAAATGAAGCATGTTTATGTTTGCAACAGTCAAGAGCTGGAAGGAAAATAACCGATTCCTCATAGGACCATAATCTCTTTTCTCTTGGGATATCATCCCTTTTCTCCGACAGATCTGGCCACAGGGAAAATGTCAGATCCTCCACGCTGCCCTATCGGATCAAATGGCTACAACCCCGGTTCTGTAATTACCGGTACCACTGGAAAAGAATGACTGACTTTATGGGAGAAAGGAAAGACTCTTGACATATTAAGTGGTAATGGATCCAGAAATCTCCAGGAATAGAGATAAAAATCCAGGAACAGGATACGAGTCGGGTCTGTAAGTAACAGAAGAGCTGCTATTTCCGAGCGCTGCACTCTGAAATGTTTTCTCCCCACCAGTAACAACAGATACTCAAGTCATAAAGGAATTACAGCCACTATGCTCAAAGGCTGTAAGGGAGGCAAACCCTGGAGATGGAGATAACAACTCCCAACCCCGGAGAAAGAAAGAAACCAAACAAGAAAGGCTTTAAACATCCAGATCTTCACCCCTCACCTGCAACCTTGCCTGTTTTTCCTGCTACATCGGGTAATCTCATAAAAAATGTTTTCCCTCCCCAAAGAGACTTGTCCTGATTAATTTAAACTTCTCAGATTAGAATTAAAGGGCATAACATCTCTTCTTTGATGCTGCCTCAGAAGACTCCACTGCTGTATTAGGAAGGGTCTGGCTTCTACTCCCATTGGAGTCAAGAGCAAAACTCCCACTCGTTGCTATGGAGAAGGATCTAATGAAAATCGTTATTTTCCTGCTGCCTCCCAGTCTCCTGGGAAGGCACACAGGAAGTACAAGGGATATGTTTTAGCCCAAGGAATTACTTAAAACAACGGCAAAAAGTATTGTAAGGGCCTACTGGCTGGTCCGGCAACTTACTCTAGATAAACCAACTGCATCTGAGCGTCTGAAGACTGAGCATTAAGTAGAAGCAGACATTTGCAGCTCTCCAATATGTTGTTTCCTTTTAAAGAAGTTGTATACCACCTGTTCCTCCCATTTGCTGTTTTTTCCTGAAGACATCGCTGGCAATGGAATTAATCATTAAAAACAACCCACAAACCCTTACTCGGTTAACTAATGAGCACTCAGGAGCTGCTGGCGTCAATAAGAACAACTTCCTCAGCTACTCCCTCAGTAAATATTTTTCTGGTTCTGCCTCTGGGTTTCACATCTGGTGCTTGGTAGAACATTAACTCAAGCATTTGCTACTGCTCAGAAAAGTGCTGCTTTTTAACTCTGCATCTGTATACGTTAGATGTCATCTCCAACAATAAACAACAGAGTGGCCCTCACACTTGACAGACAGCAGAGGTGCCCAAAACCCCAAATCTTCTTCTGGATTCAATGGGAACAGCAAGGTTCCCTGGAAAATGGCTCAATCACATGCAACCTCCACAGTCCTGAGGTGTTGATCTCTGCTCTCTGCAGGAGGAAAGGAAGGGGAGAACACCATTTCCACACGGAATTCACTATGAACTAGGACAGGGCTGGGAACCTCCTACACAAGCTCGTGTTCTGCCTGTGAATAAAAACATGAGTTTGTTGCTTTTTTTTCAGGTTCTTCATAAAACACATCTGTTGTGCTTATATTTCATGTTTTGATTTGAGGATTTGGGTTTTATTGCCTGCAAGGTTGAAAAATTAGGCGATAGTTAGGTTCGATCTGTGCCTGCAGTGACAGGTCTGAAGAAAACGGTCTTGCTTTTATTAATTTCTGTGAGATACACAGAAATTGCTATGTGACAGGCAAGGAGAGGGAGGGTGCTTTGGGGCTGTCCAGAGAGAGAGATGACAGAGTCAGACCAAGAACTGCATGAAGATTTCTTCCATGCCATTATAAGGCTACGAAAAGGGAGAGAGGAACATTTACCATGCTGTGAAAAAGTAACATGACCTGAACATGCCTTAGATTCACATAGGAGAAAAGTATCAGAGAGAAAAACTAACAAAATTCAAAGTTTAGAGTGTTTATTCAGCCTTGGTTTCGAGCTGCTCTGCAGCCAGCACTCACTGCTTGATCAGCTCACTAAAATGGGATTTAACCAACTGATCATTTAATTACAAGAAGCTTTTTTGCTCTCCATTTGTGCAAGAACATACCCTTCTTCACATGATAAACTCTGAGCAGCTCAAATGCAGGTGACGGCGAGAATTGGATTAGTGCTTTCTCCTAAGAGCAGCCAGGAGTTTACCTGTCTGTTTAGCCCACACTGAGTCTCCTGGTTACACACATTGTTGTTTGTGATGAGCTTTTGGTACAAGCAGACAGTGCATTCAACACCATCAAGATTTCTGAAGCTTAGACGAGCACCAGTGAACTAAAATGCAGAACAAACTCACTGTTGTTTTTTGCAAAGAGCACCCACCAAACAGCTCCATTTACACTCAATTACATTACTCTCATTTATTCAGCTCCTCAAGTCACTCTCTTCCATTACAGTTATTGGGCTTGGCCTCATTACAGCTTTGAAAGACTGCTCTTCCTGAGCATTTAACTTTTGCCCAATGAGTCACATTCAATGACACGCAGAGGCTGACAAGGCACAGCTAAAAAGTGTTTTGCACTCACTGGAATCAAACCTACACCTTTTCTCGCTGGACAAGGATTAATGCCATGAGCAGGACTCTGGCAGTTTCGTTTCATGCACATTGACAGCTGGAGGCTCGCTGATAAATCCCCACACCTCACCTGTTTCTCTTGCTGCCTTCCACACACACGAGACAGGGCTTACAGGACCATGGCAGATTTTTTAATATCTTGAAGACACAAACACTCTGCCTGCACTGCAGCCCATCATAGTTCTAATGCAGCATTTCAGAGCTGGCAACAAGCACCACTCTCTGCAATACCCAGCAGAGATGCTGCCGTTCACTCTCCAGCTGTGGACACACACTTTAGAAACACTCATGCCTTCAGACAAAGGAAAAAAGAATTTTGACCTCCAGGAGAGAAAAGAGGGGCTGCAGCAAGAGCAGCAAGGTTGCTGCCGAAAGAATTGTCCCCAGCACACAGACGTAAGCAACACATGTTCCAGTACTTGCTCTATTCCTCATCCTAGGAAGGACGAATACAAGAACAAGCTCCAGGAAAGAAAACACAGAACCAAACCTATGGCTTCATCATAGCTGAGGTGCCACAAACCTGATGCTTGAAAACTTCAAGTAGACAAGATCAGCACTCTTCTTGGCTGAAGAGAAACGACCAAGTAACTGCCCTTGCAACAAGAATTGGATAAAATAGGAACAGTATTGACCAGGTCTCTTCACGTGTCTTTTCACCAGAGCCACTCAAATGACCAAATGCCATCAGCACCCATTTCACAAACCCTCCCCTGCACAGATGATGCCAGGGTGCAGCGGGAAATCCAAGGATCAGCATTCCTTTCTGTCTGTGCTGGGCTGCAAATTTGTGTATTCCATAAACAATTCAATAAAACATTTCAACAAAGCAGAGCAACCAGCCCTCAAACAAGGTGAGCATGTGGTGACTGACAAACAAGTAATCACAGCATGTGTTGCAGTGAACATTCTTGGCAACCATGAACTCTAAATTTGAAGTGAGAGAGGACAGAAAAGCCACATCATCGGTTCAGCTTGCAGCGCAGCACGGGCTTTTGGGCAGCTCGACTAGCACTGCCATCAGGACATTCCTACAGAAAACAGACACCTGCACAAAACAGTTGGCAAAAAACCCAACTTGTTCTTATTTTAACTTGAGTTTCTGTGCTATAAACATCTTCACTGCACAGCCCAGGAAATGCACGCACTGTCTTTGTTTAAAACACCATCAAAATACATAACGCGCACACACACACAGAGGCCATAGGAGAAGTTCTGCCAAACTACTTTGTTTGGCTTGAACAAGCCACAGGTACGTTAGGCAATCCATCCGAGTAGAGATGGGCAGCACTGCCAGTGCTCTAGAATGGCTGATACAAGACCAATTAAACCAGAATCCCCACCTTTTGGTGTCGTCCTCACGTTGTCAGACACGGGATGGTTAAGTTCAGGTTTCCACAATCTGAAACAAAGCAAAAGCTCTTGGTTAGTGGCAGCTATTAAAGGAAACAAGCTCTCCTACTTTATTAAATGTATTAAAGACTCATGAATTGTGACATGTGATTAACAAATACCTTCCTTCTCTGCTTTTGGTAACACACGAACTCACCCCAAACTCGCCTTGCCCATGCCTAGTACCTCCCCTGCCATCACAGCTTACAACCCTTTGTATGCTACAGACTATATGCGACCAAAGAGCTTGGGCCCTCAGAATGCTTCTTCTCATATACAGTAGATATTCATGGGAAAACAGATTCCACTGAAACACAACCTACTCTGATGGTTCCTGTGAGGGTCAGGGTTTTACAGGAACAACTAAGCTCCTTCTTCCTTTGCACTAAGAAGATCTAGAGGCAGAAGATCTTTCACGCAAGACCAAACCTTGAATCCCGGGTTCAGTTTTGGGCCCCTCACAGAAGGACACTGAGCAGCTGGAGCGTGTTCAGAGAAGGAAACAAAGCTGGAGAAGGGGCTGCAGAAAAAGTCTTATGGGGAGCAGCTGAGGGCCCTGGGGTTGTTCAGCCTGGAGAAAAGGAGGCTGAGGGGAGACCTCATCACTGTCTACAGTTCCCTGAAAGGAGGTTGTGGTGAGGTGGGTGCTGGTCTCTTCTCCCAAGTAACCACTGATAGGATGAGAGGAAATGGCTTCAGGTTGCACCAGGGGAGGGTTAGAATGGATACAAGGAAAAACGTCTCCACCAAAAGGGTTCTCAGGCCCTGGCAGAGGCTGCCCAGGGAGGTGGTGGAGTCCCCATCCCAGGAGGCGTTTAAAAAGCGGGCTGACGAGGTGCTCAGGGATCTGGTTTAGCAGCGGATGGGTATGGTTGGACTCAATGATCTCAACGGTCTTTCCCAATGAAACAATTCCACAATTCTCTGTATTGGGATGATTCACCAAAAGTTAGAAAAGATGGCAACAGCAGCAACTCGAAGTACAAGGACTCAGCAAACAAAACATAGATAACATGACTTAATTTACCAAAAAGCTTCCCTGTTTCTAGGAATCTCACAGTTATATCGCACAATGAAAAATGATGTGCTTACAAGCTGCAGGCTGAAGGGATCTACAAACTGAGTATCATGTAATTGAGCATCATGTATCCCAGAAAAGCTGCAAGGGGGAAGTGCTGTTGAGCAACCACTACTACATACAGCAGTTTATGGCGTGACCATGGACACAACCTTAACTACTTTGTGCTTCAGTCACTACCGTATCTTAAGATGAGTACAATATCATCACAACAGCATAAATGAGGACTAATTACTGCTTTGCAAATCCTGTGAAAGGCTGGGCAGGGAAGAAGCCCCATGGAGTGTAAATTGTTGGTATTTACAAATTGCATTGAGTTGCCCAAGAAGGAAGGAGAGCAAGCAGACCTCTCTTCCCAGCTTCAAGCCAACAGCCAGCACAAAGACCATTTTCCAGTACTATCGCCCTTAATTAGCATGCACCCTGCCTGGAGACTCAACTTCTGCCAGAACACTGGTGATAAAACCCACAGCTGAACAAGGCCATATTAGCTATTCACTGCTTGGAAAGAGAAGAGTGGCAGAAGGTAAATGCTAGCAGGAATACAAGGACTTTGTATTTGTAGTCAACTTTGCAGTATCTCACTGTACCCAAAGCACCAACAAGAGTCTCGCATCTGACTTTATCACATGTAGAAATGAGGACTTTCACTTCACAGAAGTCAGCGAAGAGCAGATTCAGTGTCTTGACCACGTTAACACAAGGCAGCGGTCAAATCAGGAGCAGAAAGCAAGGGCCCCATCCTTGCCCTCCAGCTTTTAATCGTGGGACAACTTCCCGAAAGGAAGGAAGAGCAAGCGTGCATCGCCCACTGCTGTCATAACTGAGGGTAAAGACAGATGTGTGAGTGGAAGAAAACGGGAAAAAACCTCAAGCTCAACTATTTCTTCTTTCTCCCAATACCAGAAAATGAAAAGTCAGTTCTAACAATACGTGGGCCAGGCGTGGTCCCTATTATCTGTGGTTAATTCCACATGTCTGAGAAGGAAATCGGCTTTAAGCCGGTTAGACTTGCTAAATGAGATTTGTCCAAGGCCCCACCCCTGGTGGTGGTGTCATTCACCAAAGATTTGGTGTTCCTTAGGAAGATGCAATTTGTCCAGACACCATTAATAATGGTCAGCAAAACACGACTGTCTAAAAACTCTACATAACAGTTCCTATCAAGCAAAGCCCCATTCAGGACCTCCTAATCTCTGAGGGGCTCCCAGCCCACAACCAAAGCAAGAGATGAGTAGGGATGGTCCTAGCAGGCTCTCCTTGATAAAGCTTCTGTTGAGTGTGTGATGAAAAAGCACACAACCCTGCCACCTCCAGCAAGCAGGGCTTCCCACGTCTTTGAGGCCACATTGATCCACAGTGTCCATCCCTTGAGAGATGCTACACTCATATAATATCTCGGGTCACGATAAAAGGGAAAGAGACTTGTTGCCAGTGACAATATGGCTTTTAAACACCCATCACACACCCATTTACTTTTCTGCCACAGTCACAATCTCAAGACTTTCAGAACCTCAGCCCTGTGTCACACAGTCTGCACGAACACCTTGGACCCATTTAGGAAAATACTACTAATAAAGTGCCATGCCAACTGCTTGGCTCAGAGAAAACAATTAACACTGCTATGTGCTGGCATTTTGTCTTCTGAACACTTGCTGGCTAATAAATCAGACGTTGTTTTTAAAGAGCATGCCTATATTGAATAATTTATCTATCCCTTTCCTGTTACTGCACAGCACTTGCTAGCGCTCTCAGCTTTAATGTGCAGCCGGTGCTCCTGCAAGGAGTCACACGAACAGGTCTGGGGAGCAAAGCCGTGCACTGACAACTTTCCAGAAACGTGCAACAGGCAAGTAACGCTGCCCAGTGTTTCTCATCTTTCAGCCTACGACAGCCTCAAGAGAGGAGCACGTGCTGTGAGGACAGCTGCGGTTATCCAACGCATCCATCGGGACAAGCGCAGCAGAGTTAGGGTAGTGAATCTGAAAAAAAAAGAATAAATAAATAAAACAGATTTCAAGCACCTCTTGCAGAGGTCAGTGGGGCTTCAGGGGAGGACAAGAGAGCACAGGAAAGCTACAAATGCTGGAGATGGAATAAAGATACAGACATAAACTACTCTGTGGGAAAGGAAAGCTGGGACATCAAGTAATTACAGTGCTGGCCAGAATGGATAGATTTGTTTAAAGAATATTAAGAGGAGACTCATGTTGGTAAGTTAGCTGAAACAGAAATTAAACTACAATTTCTTTATTATGTTAAAAAAAACCCAAACCCCAACTCCAACACAAACCCACCACACACTAATGGATGAAACCCCTGACACTGGGAACTCACGGGAAATGAGGGGAGCTGCCCAAAGGCAAGCACAAGGTCACCGTGGAAAGGAGAGAGGACCTAGAGACCTGCCAGTCTAAATCAGAGTCCCCAAACAAATTGTTAATCAGCTGTAAATACCCAAAAGATGGTTAGAGGATCAAAATCAGCAAATCTGCTTCTGCAAAGAGCCAAGACACTGGTCTGATCTAGCTTTCTGTGACAGTATAGCACATTTACTGGGAAAAGGGCAGCACAGACATGCTATCCTCTTCAGAGCTTTGAACGAGTCCTCAGAGGCTCACTCCTTTGCGATGTTTTGTGACCAGAAGAGCCAGAAGAAAGCACAAGCCGAGAGAGCTTACAAGTACTGAATTTGGTTCAAAATTGATGCCACAAATGACGCAAAGAGCTGTAGCAGCACTGCTGCAGAGGCAGCAAAAAGGAATGTCTCGGCACACATCTTCATCCCCAAACATCTCAGCTGAAGGCCAGCAGGCTGAGCCCAGGTACACCAGTCTGCGCAGGAGGACATGCAGTGCAAACCCACATTCCTCTCTGCTGCGCTGCGGCTCTGAGGTGGAGGCAAGTCACACCCTAGAGAAAAGCAAGGCAACAACTGGGTGTTCAGCTTCGACTCAGGTTCTCCAGAGCTCTTCTGTCAGAGCCATCAACCTGGCACTGTTAACTGCTGTCTGCAACACAGACATGCCTTAAGAGAGGAGATAATCCTCCAAAGAACAAAGCCAGCAGTTGTTCAGCATGTCTGAAAGACTTGCAAAGGAGATTTAGGCTAATCTAACTAAACTAGGAGCCTACAAGGCTGTGCACCACCTTCACCTGACAAGAACTAGGTGAAGAGGATGGGGAGATGGCACAGAACCTGCCTCTGCCACCAAGGCCTGCATCTTATCTCTTGCAGTCCCTTCCAGCCTCCTGCGTTTGCCTTTTTTTGACCTGTCCGCCACAGATAATGGGCAGCCCAAGGTTTTTGGTTGGTTGTCTGCCTGTGCGTGATGAAGCTGAGCAGCAGGAGCTGTGGATGTTCTCTAAACACCTGTCCCTGAGAAGACACTGGCCTAATTCACATTTTGAACAGAGGTTCCCACTTGAAGCCAACTGCGGCAACCTGCTCTGTGCGAAGGAAGAACAAACGAATCTTCTGTTGCTTTTAAAAGCCAGAAGTGTCACAGCCCACTTTATTGCTGGTTGGACTAAGACTCTTCCTCATTTGCTCTGGTACTTTTCAAGCCTCTCCTACTGCGTCTCATGAAATGAAAAGTTTAATGAGTTCTAAAAACCCCAGAATATTTTAGAGTGCCTACACATGCAAAATGATCTCTGGCTCAGAGCTGAAGAGGGAACACCACAACAGATCTCTGGGGCATCCTCCCTGCTGTGCAAAAAAAGGGACAGATACACATTCAATATCACTAATGGAAGCCGAGAGCCTCGTTTCCCAGGAGCTACATGGAGTGCATAGCCTTTCAACTTGAATCTCCCAGTTCCAGGGACAGGAATTCACACCCAAAGTACATTGTGTGCTGTCGGTGCTTCTGCAGCGATTGAACCTCAAAGCTTCTGTTTGACTCTCTGACTGATCCTGTTATCTTTTTGCCATTTTTTAATGCTTAAACATTTTCAAAGGTGCAACTCGATACACTGCAAGGGTACCAACAGTGCAAGAAAACATCTAACAACAACAAAATTGACTTTCAAGAGCAACCAGCATTGCTCTAACACTGCTCCTATTCATGTAAATTCTTTATCCTCTCATGACAAGGCACTGCCGTTAGCATGAACCTGCAAATTCTGAATTGGTTCCTGTTTTCATTCATGCCACTGATTCAGAGCAGCTACAGATTATTATTGGACGCCTGTCTCAGGGAACCACAACGTGAATTGCTCCTTCCTCTGTAGTGATAAAAAGATGCTTGAAAACTGGATTTTTGCTTTCTTCTGCTGTCAGAGAATGTCCGTGTTCCCATTCTCTCCCTAAAAGAAATATTTGAGTGTTTCTCCTGTTACTTGCACAACATCCGGTCCTGAGACCACAAAATCAACCAAATCTTCACCACTGACCACCACTTGCCAACCACACCACCACACCCATCCTTACCAGCCACAGCTCTCCAACGGGAAGCATTCAATTGCCAGCCTCCCTCTGCCTTACCGGCTCCTACTACTTGTACAGAAGGGTCACGGAGGCACAGTGAGATAAGTTATTTACTGCAAGTTCCCAAGAAAGGCTTTGATCATACGCACAGACCTCAACTGCAATGACCTCTGTCACAGCCTCAGCTGATGCTAAGGGTACTCACTGAACAGGGTCACAGCAGCCACACCATTGTGAAAAGGCCACAAGCAGCCCTAGTTGTGGGCTAATAGTCGAGAAAAAATCCTTAACCACTACCGCAGACAGCTTCCTTTCAACAACCAGCAAATCAGAGGAGAATAGAATACAAAGCTTCAATAACACAGAGAACAAAAAAACCCCACAACCAATAGTCGAATGATACTTATTTCTAAAATCACATTCAGTTTAAGGTATTCTTTGCAGAGTTCTTCTGTCACACACACGAAGGATTACTTCGGGGAAGCATGTTTCTTAACCTGACAACACACCAGTTTAATTTGCGGTAACCTTAAAAACCTGAAACACTCAAATGGGCTGATTTGGTAAACATCTGGAATAATCTAAAAAGGCTCTGCCACTCTGGGTAAGAAAAAGAGAAGTTAAGAAGTTAAAGAATTAACTTTTTTCAGTAATTTAAACCCCAGCTTCCAAATACACAGGTTTTAATAATAAGACTGTGGTGTCTTTGCTCAGGACCTGCTCCTCACTCTTGCAGAAATCAGAGCTACTCCAGAGGCGAAGCAAAGCAGGTGTCTGTGGAACAGCTCACTCTGACCTCACAGCTCAAACGCAGGTAATAAAGCGAGGGCTGGGCATGGGGAACGGGGTGTGCGGGTGTGAGGAGGAAGGCCTCCCAGGCAAAGTGGGATGTGATAGACAAGTGATTTTCTCCCTAGCCTGTGCCCAGGGTCTGGTGTCCCACTGCCCACCCAGGGTCCCAGCGGGGTGCTGAGGAGCTCAAGCAACTCTGCTGGACACCTACAAAAGCAGGGTTCCTTGGACCCTGGGAGTCTGTTCCACCTGTACAGCACACATGGACCTCCACTCCACTGCAGGGATCCGGAATGTGAATTCCTAAACATATGACACAGCAAGATAACGTAAGAATGATTGATACTGAAAACTCAGTATTTTCAGCACAGTCTTACACAGTTTGCAAAATGCAAACATAATGAAGACACGTACAGAACACACACGAGAAAACCAGAAACACCAAGTGGCTGTTCCCAACGAAGCAACATCCATACCGTGCACTTAATGAGGCAGGAGTTCTGTGGAAACAAATAATAATGCAATCCCGTAATTAAAGACTGCTTTATAACACGCATGCAGGAGGCTGCCACAAAGAGCGCACAGACACCCTTTATCCCAGTATTTCCTGAAATGCACCATCCAACTCAGCAATGCTAAACAGCTCCTTTAACAGCTTTTTTGGTCTGCGATACATCATTGAGAAGTGCATTAAGAATCTGAGCAACATTCTGTGCAGCACCACGACAAAAGAGCTACTGTCTCAGCTGCAAGGACTGACCAGCACTCAACTTATTTCTACAGCCACACCACGAACGTATGTGAAAACATACAGCACTTGGAATGCATTAAAAAACCTTTTTAAATAGTTTTTTTTTTTTATTCTGAATAAAATACATAAATGCTAAGTCTTAGGTGGCCTCTTGGTCCCTGTATGAACAGCAGTGCCATCACAGAAACAGCACATTAACAACCCTCTCCAGCCGAACAGTTAATTGAAGAAGACAAGGACACATTACACAGCTTTCTGCATGCCTCACCCAGAGATCTCAGTCACAAGTAACAATGGCAAAAGAAGTCAAATCTGGCTTAGAAATCCCATTTTTTACAGAACTATGAAGTATTAATTAGTAGGCATAAGCATCATCCTGGTTTTTAATCATCCTTCCTTGGGAAGTGACATTATCCTCATTGTATTTGCATTTCAGCCATGGAAGAATGCCCTGTTTCCTTGATTAAAAGGGATGACACTCAGTAACACACTTAATGAGCAGCTTTGAATGCAATCTTCCTTTAAAACCCTCTATTCAGGATCAGAACGCTGTTTGTAATTATAGGTGCTGAGCAAAGAGCTCGTCTTGGTACATTTCAAAATGCTACATATCTAATTCACCTCCAACATTTTTAAAGGTGGAGATTTTCAAAGGTTCGAGGGGCTTTAGGGACAGAGGGGTTTAACAGGCGTTGGTCACTCGGAAGAGATACTCCTAAAAGAGCTCCAACAGCCCCAAGAAGAGCACTGTGGGAGCTATTCTTACAATCAAAAAAGGAAACCGGGCTCTGACACAGCAAGCTGTGATTTTTGAAAGCAGTCCTTCATCACCCAGCAGCCCCATGAACCTATGTGGTCCCAACCAGACAACCATTCACAAAACCAAGACATACTGAGCACAGGGCTCCAGGGATCCCAGGCACTCTTTCTGCTGGTGCTTTTTGGGTCTGGAGCAGTATCTGTGATAGCACATTTCTTCAGGATACGAGGAAAGCACTGGCGAGCAGGCAAACACAGCTACAGCATTAACTCAATTAGACCATGCTTGTCCAAACCCTAGACCATGTGCTGATCTGAGAGAAAGAAGGTGCCTGATGGGGCACGCAATGTTAACACAACCACACAGGCAGAGGCCACTGGAAATAAGTACATTCCAGTCCCACATCAAAGAGAGCAGAGGGTTTGAGAGCTGCACACATTCTTCACTGTTTGGGGGTGCAGGTATGCACATACCTATGTCTATACGCAGAGGAAGGATAGGAAAGGAAAGGCAGCCAGGCAAGAGTTTCTGAAGAGCAAATACATTGAAAATTAAACATCGTATTCAATTCCAGAAGGTTCTACAAGCATTTTCTAAGCATTGGCTCTTACAGGCACCACAAGACTGTAACTGAATCACAATGATCGCTTCCCCCCTGTGAGGTGAAATCCAGAGCACACCTGATTTGAGCCTTTGTGCCATTTCAGTTTATACCCGCGAAGCATGAGGTCCCACTTTTAAAGAGGTTTAGGGCTTTCTTTTCCTAATCCTGTACCACTGTAACTCTGACAGTGGGTCCTTCTGCAGTGGCTCAAGTGCCTGTCAGCCCAGGATAATGCCTTGTGCTGGCCCACGCAGACTGAATCAAGTTAATCAGCAGTGCGCTCTTGCATGCTGATGTCGACACTTCAAGGCATCACAAAATACTCAGTTCAGCTCATTAATCCTCTAATGCTGCTTCCTGTCTATCACAGAGCTGCCTGTAATTGCAGGTTTCACGAAGCAGCAATAAGATTATTAACAGAGTGATGTAGAGGACGGTACCACAAGGAAAGGACTTCAGATGCCAAACCATTTCTGCGCAAAGCCTGTGCTAACGCCTGCGCTCTCCTCACAGGCATCGATCTCAAACCATGGGCAGAATTACACGAGCGTGTCCACAGAGCAAGCCAACACTGCAAACACCAATCATTTCTTAGGTGCACTGACCCCTAAATTTAGGTGCGGGCACCGCATATTACAAAGGTTAAGCCTAGGAACTCCACTGCTGGATGTCTGAGCCATTGGGCTTTATAACAGGAAGAGGAGCAGCCTATAAACTGTACACACAAGTTCCAAAAGAGATTATATTCAACATTAAACATTTACACAACACCTAAGGAAAGGTAACCGGAATAACTCGAATACTCATTCAACCTGTGTGTAACAAGGCAAAATAAAGAATTTTCATGTGACAATCTGTTTAACAATAACCTGCAATGGTCTCTTCCAGCAATATACACAAAAAAGGCACAATTGTATTTATTATTGCATTAAAAACAATGTCTGTGCATGCGAGTGGCCTTGGGAAAAGGTGCACACCAGACTCCTCCTGCAAAGGCTGTGGGGGGAAAGAAAATGAAGCATCTCTGTACTTCCTGCATTCCTGTCATGCTGTACCCAAGAAAGCTGATTACTGGGTTGCCTCAGCAGCTGTCAGACAAGCATCACTTTTATTTTGTTCTTCAGAAGAGCCTTTACTGCATTTTTGCCTGTTTAAAACTTCCAAGCAAATACAAGAGGATGATTTTTTTTTGATAAGTCTAGTTTTATTCAGATAGAAAAAAGGAACACACTCGTGTTCAATTCTGTCTTGTCAGCAGATTACAACAGGTAAAGTCTTGGAAAAATTCATTCCTCAGATAAAACCAGCAAAATCTTTCCATTTCAATTCAAGTCTCCTTAAATTGTCAGCACTCCTTGTTTTTTTTTGACTGGCAACAAAAGACTGAGATTTTCTGAATTTCAAACAGTTTGCAAACAACACATGAGCGGTTCAGTTGCAAGAAAGAAAAATTTGCAAAAACAAAAAGTCATTTCTACTCTCTTTTGCTGATGAATGTTCACCATCCTTTCCAACTTGCCAGCAATGTCTCCTTATACTATCCAAGCCATACTCGTTATGGTACAGAAAATCTGTACCATACGATACAGAAAATACAGTGACAATGCTGTATTGTATCTTTTAATTAAGATATTAGTAATGATCAGATCCTGTCGCCACAGAAAGATGAATTTTCATTATTAGATAAATTTTAAAATACTGGGTTTGAAATGTGTCCATCAGACACAAACGTTCCAGATTCTTTTCTAAATTAACTCCTATAATAACATGACAAACTGAAACCATTCCCAGTCCTTTCAGTGCTGCGTACACCAGATGTAGCACAGAACACTATCCACATGCTTCCCTTCAGCCTGCTTTTTTGCACACAAAAGTCAACACATATAGAGCTTTCAAGATCTGTTTTCTATTTTACATACTAGTCTCGATGATTATTCCTTAGATCTTGAGTTTCCCCAATGGAAAACACCTCGATTTCTTTATCAAACACATCAAAGTTTTAAAAAGCCATTCCATGTTCAAACCATTAAAGGAGTTTCCTCTGCAAACACTAATCTTCTGGGGAAAATATATTTTATTCACTCCTTCTGTTCCTCCCACTTTGTTCCCGACACTACTTAATTTACCACAAACAGATGCTTGACAAGTGTCTTGTCCTCTGCCCCAATAAATGCTTTGAAATAAGAAAGGTACCAGCGCTTTGGTGGTTTTCTTTGCCTGTGGGAATTTGCAGCCTATTATGCAGCTGCAAACCTCAGCAGCCTAAGGGAAAGCTCTCCCTGCAGTACAGTGCTGGGGTGGCAGAGCTGGTCACAACTCCTCTCAGCCTCCTCTTTTTATGGCATCTCTACCAGGCTGGCAACAGAGGAACAAAGCAGGGCACTCCACCCAGGCAACGCAGCAGGAAAAACTGGATACTGCTCAGAGCAACCACTGCAGAGCTGGGAACCGCAGCTCCCTTTTCATTCCCCAGTGAGGATCAATAGATGGGAAGATAAGTCATCTCTTAGAAGTGCAGGTATTTACCTTGGATTTTATATATTTAAGTATCATATCTTTTTATATATTTAACTATCATATCTTTTATGGTCTGTGCATTTCTGAAACACACAGGCGTTTTGCCTCTAACTATCCTATACTGCAGTCTCAGTGCCTGGGACAGTTGGGATATTCCATTTAGTAGTCATTTCCTGATCTCTCCATTATTTCCCGATCCCTCCTTTATTTCCCCACCGGCACTCTTGGCCATTCCGGCAGCCACAGTATATTACAGCCTCTTGTTCCCATTTATCCTTGAGTGATCAAAATATTTCAGAAGTACACAATAAAAAGATTTAAAAGGAACAACAGACATTTGAAAAGACAAAAGGAACAAAAGCTACTGGCACAGTGCCACATCACCACTCCACTCCATCTCTGGGGTGTGAGAAATGCACCGTGTACACCCATCACCTGTTCTCAGCCACTGTTTACACTTTCAGGTGGTCTTCTCAGCGTGTTACTCTATGGACTTTGATTTGACTTTAGGTGCTGTTTGAGAGAAAGCCCTAAAGTGGAGCGGTGCAAACTGTTTCAACCCTCTGTTCTCAGAACCCACACGGACCCCAGGGTTGGCCTCGCCCTCTCCCTGTGCCCGCAGCACATCTCCAAAGCTAAATAGTGCAGAGCATAACCCTTGTGGACACCTGTATGATATCAAAGGTAAGATCTGAAAGGCAGCCGGAGTAACTCCCTGGCTTTCAGTCCTGATCACAACTGCCCACAGCTGTCCCCGAGTCGCTCCCCTAAAGAGACAGATCCCCAAGGTGGCTGCTCCGACCGCACAGCCCAGGAGCACGTTTGGCACTGTGTCCCAGGAGCCACATGGCTGCAACAGGGCAGCGGTTGTTCACTGGCTTATTGCCTTCACAGCCTCATTAACACCCCCACTTCTGGGTCTCAGACTACATTGGGGATCTCTGCATCACACAGCGTGCCACTTCGCCAGCTACATACGGCCACCCAATGGGAGTTTATAACAAAACAAGGACCAAACCTGGCCTCCCAGGGCCCAGGTGCAATCCAGTGCCGTACTTCTCAGAGCAGAACTCCAAGCCTTGGCTTTTACTCTTTCACAGAACTTTAATGTAACAGAAGGACAGTATTGTGTTAAAGCACACAGACTGTTAAACAGCACTTGTCCTTGTTCAACTTAATTTGCAAAATCCCAAATCCAGTTTTACAACTGATTTTAAATGCATCTGTCATCCAGCGGGCAACATCTGCTGCACGTTGCTAAGCTCCGCTTCTGCTGAACAGGAGCGGGGTCCATCACTGCTGCTGCCGGCTTTGCAGTGGGGTTGGTTTCCAGCGAGAAGGTGGTCTGGGCCAACACACCACCGCACAGCACGCACACAAGTGAAACCAGTCGTGTCGGTGTAAAGCAAAGCCCAGCTAACCCAGTCACGCACAAAACTTCTCACTAGTCCTCCCTGCAAATGTGACTCTTCATCTGGCTCTGACTGCCATGAAAACAACCGTAAGGGGATTAAAGCACAGATGTCTCACTGCCCTCCTCTCCCCACCCTTAAAATCTAACTACTGGGCTGGCCTGATTTACATCAGACAAAAAAAATCCCTGTTTGCCAGCATATACAAGCCCCGTCAAGAGTTTCAGACAAATCTGTGATTCAAAGATCACGGAGAAGAACTAGATGCAATGTCTGAAGGGGAAAACTCCTCTCCCTTTCAAATGCAGATAAAATACAAACTGATTTAAACTAACATAAACTTAATTAGACCTTGTAATAGGTAGGCTAAAATATCACGAGCATCCTCTCTGGGTGTCCAGGGATGTCTGGCATATTTAGACTAATGAGCATCATTTATTACTCTTTGACCTCTCTTTTCAAGAGTGCCCAGCCACGTGCTGTGCTTCTCAGACTGTAGGAATGACAGGACACGGGGCTTTCAACAGGACAGGACCAAAAAACCAACGCTGTGGGAAAGGGGGCTGTGGAGTAGGAAGAGACTATGGCAAAAGACCAAGAAACAGAACAATCCAAAAAAGGGAAAGGTAAAAGCAATGATGCAGAAGATCCCGTCCTCAGATAACTCTGGGTCAGTCAGTGCCCAGTGCCCCTCTGTCCTGGTCCCGCTCCGATGTCAACTGTCCAGAACAACAATTCACCTCTTCCCACCTTGATGTTGTCCAGCCAGGCAGCCTCCCTTCCAGCGGGGTAGATGCTGCCACAGCACAAACCGTTTGATAGCAAGCATAGCATCCAGCACCAACATAAGCTATCTGAAAACTTAAGTACCGGTTTCAAGAGTTAAGCATTCCTCAGCTTCAGGGAAGGCTCTGGTTTAGGAGCAAACATCATCTCCTAGCCCAGTAAAAAACGTAATACACACATACATAGTCTGGAACATGGCTGAACATACTCTAAATACTGATAAAGTCTGGGATTTGTTGCACTCAGTGACATTTTGTCCTAAATTAGCTGCTGAAATGCAAACTGATTTTCTTCTCTGTTCTTTTGGCTCTCAGACAGTTCTGACAGTTCCATTACCATCGCCTTGTTTATCTCCTCCTTATGGTTCCTCATCTGGACAAATATTTATTTTTGGTTCTTCTTAACTGTGTAAACAGTTTTCCTTACCCCCAGAGGGGACTTCAGAAGGATAACAATAATTTCCATACTCATCAGATGGACACTGTGCTTTGTTTTTTTTCCCTTCCTAAATAGAGTGGAAAAGTATTGATGAATGAAAGCCAACTGTTCTTCATCTTCTCTCCTAGGAATTGCATTACTGCCTCATTTCCAATAACATTCCACCCTTAAGCTTAATTAAGAACTGGGTCCTATAGCTCCAAGAAGATCGGAATACCAGAGGTCCAAATGCAATTACTTATCTCCTTGGAAAATCATCCCATAGACTAGAGGTGCACAGCTGGCAGAGTCCTGTCAGTCTTGGCCAAGAACATCAACACCTACAACTGTTTCAACCAGCAGCAGACTATGTGTGCAGACACGCAGTTTGTATTTATGTTGTCAGTAATACTCTAAAGGACTACCCATCCGGGCAATCCACGGCTCTATAAGGGACCCTTGGAAGAAATCCCCTAGTATTTCCAGGCTATCACTCAGTATGGGGGAAGAAACTTCAGCCAGTCCTCAATACTGACTTTTAAACACGGGAGTAGCACTTCTGACTTTGCAGCAGCAGCAATGATATACTTGAGGTTCATGTCTCTGAAAACATATTTAACTGCGCAAACAAACACAAAATATCCAAATCAATGAGTGGAACTCACTGGTTCTTGTTTTCTGCAGGAATAGGACCCATAGTAAAAAGGCAGCAACTGTAAAAACAAAGCAACTGTATCTTAACTGTAATCAGTAATTAATCAGTAATTAATAGTGGGAAAGAAGTAGTAAACCAGGAACAGCAATACAGAAAATTAAGAACTATTTGATGCAAATGCAATTCATTTACTACCATGCCATCTAAAATTTATGTCGTGTTTACCATCTACAGACCACCACTGTTACTGCCTGTGGTGCACTGTCATTTTTTATCACTATGTAATTAGTATCAGTGGAAATAAACTTATCATCCTGTTAGGAAAAGGTCAGCGATATGTAACAACTTACTAGTTGTTAAATAAAATGCTATAGGTCCATTTCTTTTAACACTAAATGTGAGTCATGGAGGTACAGATGAAATCAGGGCCTCACTGGAGTCATGTGCTGCATCACAAATACTGTAAGGGCTTCTGCCTGGAAGAGTTTCTCATTTAGACACACCAAAGCCCCTGCCACGCTCCCAAGGGGAGCGGCACAGCTCCCAGCAGCATCTGTCTAAACAGGGAAGACAGGGAGAGGTGAAGGCAGAGGTGGTCCTCCCCAAGCATCTTCCAGACCAGCACACCTCCACACATCACAACTGCTGCCCCGGGCAAACACTATGTGTTTAGAAACAGCAACCTATGTATTTTTAATCCTGACCCAAGCAATGCTAGCAGGATATGAAAGAGACCGCACAGCAGAACTAATTGAATATCTCTACCCAGACACAGTTGTTTTGTTTGTTTTCTTGTTGTTGGTTGGGCTGGTTTTGATTTCCAGCTTCAATGTTTATTTGCCTCTGTGTGCATGTGCATGACCCCTCTGTTCAAATACAACTGCAAAGAAGGGATCAGTCTTTTTGTGTAGTAATAACACTGGGGCAGCAGAAACAAATTAACATTTTACTCCCCTATAATACTGAGAAAAGTAAAGGGCTCCAGTAATCTAAGCAAACAGACCCTTGATAGCTGACCAACACATTGCCTATTGGCAACGCTGCCGGAGGGAGACCTGTAAAACCAAGTTCAGAATCCCTTTCTCACTCACCCAGACAGATGAGAAGCAAATGTTTCAGGAGAACTAGCACTGGGATTGCTCCTCAAGACAGTCATTTTGTCTGAGCAGGACCTACCAGATATAATTTATGGGGTCAGCAGGATTTCAGCTCCATTCGAGTGATGGACGCACAAATATCATGTTGATACGTTCACATGCCATTTTCATTTGTTAAGGGATACCAGGCTCAGCTGACCTGGCAGAGAGCCCAAGCACAGGAATGCACTGGAATGTTGAGATCATTCTGACAGCAATAAATCTTAACAACATTCTTTTATTAACCACAAATGAAGGGTGACGTTTATCTTGAGCACTTTTTAAGAGCTTCTGAAAGACGTTTTCGACCTTTAAAGAAAGACACTTTGTAGTCTAAGCATTTCCACAGCAGATTCCCAAGGAGGTATGGAGACACAAACCAGAAGCCAGTATTGCTCCTTTGTTTTCCTTCCAGGCTTGTGCACTTTTCACATCCTACCTCAAAAAACTCAGCTTTGATCAGGCAGAAGAGATTTAACCTTGGCACAAGCTACAATAACAGCCAGCAGCTTGATCTTGCTAAAAACATGTGCCACCCATAGACTGGCCAGCGGAGAAAAGAAGTTACCTGCAATCAGTGGGCATGTTCTGCTGCCATGCAGAAACAGCTATTTCAGTCATGAATTGCGCGCAGACCCTGCACTGGTCAAGCAGCTGAACTGTGCACTGTCAAAAACAAAACCTGCCTCTTCCTATCTTTGCTGTTATCTTCTCTTGACCCATTTGGGCCTGTGTGCCCTCTCTTTTCAGCAAAAACTGTGCAGCTCTGCTCCTGGCACCTAAACTTGACTCTTTGCTGGGCCAAGAATATCACATAAAGGAGTCTTTTTTAACAAGTAGATATGGCATAAAAAGACAGAGGAAAATAACTACTTTGTTTCAGAAAACCACTCTGCTGGTTTTGTACATGCACAGGTCTTCCCTTGCTGTTCTCCACAACTCCACCCATATATAAGCATAATTATCATTCAACAACTGACAGCAAACTCCCCAAAACTGAATGGCTGCAGAGGACCTGAGCACCTGCTTTTCCCTCCACTGCACTCAAAGGCAACGTTAGAACCCTAAATGATGGTTGCACAAGTCACACCAGAGCTGATGACCCCCCTGCCCATCCAATCTTCACCATCAATTTCCATTCAAGAGGCCATGGCCTTCACACAGAACTGGAATCACAGAATGGTACAGGTTGGAAGAGCCTCTGAAGGTCTCTAATCCCAGCAACTGCCCCCAGCAGGTCACTCGGGCCTCATCTAGTTAAGCTTCAAAATACTTCCAATAATGAAGAGCCTAGTGCCCCTCACAGTTTCTGTTCCAGTGTTTGACCATCCTCACGGTACTAAAGCTTTTTCTGTTATCTGCCTGGAATTTCCCCCACTGCAGCATGTATCCTTTGCCCTGGACCTTTCATCACGCTCTTCTGAGGAGATCGGTAGCATCTTTTCTATACCCTCCTCATCTACAAGGCAGCTAAAGGCAGCATTGAGACTCCTCCAGAGCCTCTCCTCTTCCAGATGAGGGAAAACACTTCTCTGTCTCTTCTCATATCTCATTGTCCCCTTTAACCACACTAGTGGCAACCACCTGAGCTCCCAGCAGAGGGACTCCACCAAGGAAGAAAATGTAAGAAAACTGCCCTCGGTGACTCAGGAAGCTGAGCCTGAGTGGAAGGCAAAACTCTCACCAGGTTCTGAAAACAAACTTGAGTCTCGGTGCAGCAAAAGCATCTAAACAACTGAAGAGGTTGTTCTAGTGCTGTGTGATCCATTCATCTGGAAGAGGAACATGTTTCACTATCTCTGATTCCTCACTTTAAGTGACTGCAACCCTCTAAAAAACAAAGTAGGTTGTTCATCAGCCGCAACACCTTTAACAAATCAATAGCACCTTTGGTCAGACACAGTGAAACCGAAGCAGCCCAACTGTACCAGGCTCTCCAGGACAACTGCTCAAGCTCACACACATTAACTATGTGGTTGCTGCAAGCAAGCACCTGATCAACTGCACACAGGAGAGTCAAGCCTACACCTGCAGAAAGGCCTTAGGAACGCAAGAGGGTACAAACTACAACATATGAGGATATTCCTAACCTGCCATCAAGAAGTTGCACAACCCATCGAGCTGCAAGACACTGCTGGTTCGTGGCAGCAGCGAATGCCCTTGGCTGTCACCTCACACAGGTAATGCCAGGCGGCAAGCGCGAGGCTCTGGGAGTGTCCTGGCTGTAATACAGGTGAAAACATCCTTCAGCAATCACAGGCTGGACCAACCCAATCTGGTTTTGATTCAGCAACTCGTCCATACCTGTATTCCCAAGTCTTTTAACCTCCCTTCCCAAACTGCCACAGCGCTGAAGAAGGACCCAGTTTAGCCGCGGTGTCAGCCTGCAAGTGCTGCCAGCAGCTACAACTGCAAGCAGTTCCAAAAGCTGAACTGCACACACCAGCTCTAAATGGAGAGCTGGGCTTGAGCTGCAACAAAGTTTGTTCTAAAAAAACAAACATAAAACCAGCCCTCAAATACCATCTGCAACAGCAAACACACTGGTAGCTCTCCAGTCATTACTCCCCAGTCATTGTAAACGCTCTCCCTTAATTGAGGTTGTCTCCTCACAAGCTGTCAACCCAGCCACTTGCATGAATTTATTGAACCAAGTGAGGTTATCGGAGAGCTTCCACCACACAATAAGCCCATTCATCAGACTGGGAGAGAGAGCCTGAGAACACCAGTAGCTCAGCCAGGAATGGGCATCAGTGGCTGAAGCGTGAAGCTCTGCTGTAAGCATAAGAGCTCGAAGAGAACAAACAAGGAAACATTGTGGGTGGTTCCACTGCATCATCTGTCTGCACTGCTCTTCCCCAGGCCTCACTCTGTTGCTCCACCCAACCAAATGGCCTACAGTGGGGCAATCCAGCTGTTGATGGGGCAGAAATCCAAGGCACAGTATCCATTACCCAGCGGCCAGCCCCTTCAGTGGCAGCACCAGCAAAGGAGCCAAGGACTGCATGGCCACACACCTTAAATGGAAGCAGATGGCTCACATACACCCAGCAATTTATTCAATTATTGATGGAAAAGTGCATTAATTAATTGTTATTTCTTCATCTTTGATGCTAGCTGAATAATGAAAACAATGATTCACAAGTGGCTTATCACAAAACCAGCAAACTACCACACAGATCTGTTACTGACAGAGGATTGTCTCTGGAACTCCACCTCCACGTGCCAGAGTGGAGACTCCAGGTCTGCCTTTGCACAGGAGGAGAACATCTCAGATGTTGCACTTGGGCTGCACATTTGCCATTCCCATTTCTCTGCGCTTACAGGACTATCCCACTCTGCTTCCTGAACAGTGCAAAAATTCATTTTCAACACAAACACAGAAATTAGTTCGTCATATCAAAGGGATGTGTTGGTTTTCCTTCGGGGAAGCTGTGCACTCAATATGCACAACACCTCTGCTAGATTACCAACCAAACCACTGGGAGAGAGAGGAATTGCAGAGCAGGCTGGGATGATGTCATAGAGAGCACTCGGGTTTTGTGCAAGGCATCGCTTCTCAGGGTGCAAGAAGAAGGGGAATGGAGGGCCATCCCACACAGGGCCACAGTGGAGACACGGCTTCCCAGAGCAAACCACTCCTTTCCAAAGGATCCCAGGGGAACCAGAGTGGCTCTCCGAGGCACACTGCAAGATCAGGACGTGCAGCCACAACTGGGCATCTGCATGGCACCAGCACAACACACCTGCGTGACTAAGAAGCCAGCTCCCACTAAAAGCCAGTGGCACGTAGGGAGATAATGTAAACGTAACTGTGCCTCTGGGGGGGCAGGTGGGTGCGTGTTGGGAGTTACCAGCAGCACCTCACCTCCCAGCACTGCCAGCAAGAGCCTAGTGGCTGTAGGCACCGGGACTGTTTGCAACTACAGAAAGTTTAAGTCCACTTTAAAAAAAAGCATGTCAATGCATTTTGAAAAGCTCTACCCAAACCAGCAAGATTTCAAACGGCAACAGCAAAACTGCATTTCTCCTTTTGAGATAGCAGATCTCACCACACAGATCCAGCCCTGGATGACAGGCTGCTAGGAATTTTTTTTAATCTGATATAATCTATGTATAGGAATATGTTTTTTTAATGAATGTGCTTAAAGAATCCTACTCTCAGGAGGAACACATCTGAAGCCAACTTCCAGTGCCAAATTTTTATTTTTTTTTTAATTGCCAAGTTATTATTATCCTGTAATCCCTAAAGATACCAAGAGTTCTTATGATGGAAACACAGCGGGAACTACAGAAAGAGAATATTCTGATATCCGAGCACACTCAGTTCATCTTTTGGTTGACAGCAGATTTTAAAGCAGTAACAATTCCTGATTTCCTGAAGTTGCAAATACTTCTTTTTCAGAAAAATACTTGTCCCTAGAAACAAAGCAAAACACTTCCGCGACAGGCAGTCCTCACCGCTACAACCACCTGAATCAGGAGAGGAGCCAGGGCTTTCCTATTTTTATACACTAATAAACAGCCTGCTATTAAACAGAACTCTCTTCTTTTTGAGCAGTAAAACCTATCGCTACAGCATGCTTACTTTCACGAGGATGGCAGAGATGAGAAATGCGGGAGAAAAAAAAAAGGAGTAATTGCAAGCTGATTAGATAATCTGAACACAATGCAAATGCCCTGAAGATAAATTTAATGAGTACTCAGAAAAGTAAACTGAGTGACAAGCTCACACGTTCTCTCCCTTTCTATGAAAATAAAAACTTAACTATGACCACTAAAGGTTTTTTCTCCACTCCCTCTCACGTGCTGAAATAGTGACACACTTTTTGATAAATAGTGTCTTTGTACTTAAGACCTCAAAGCCTTTATCTGGGCCATCGATACCCATGGTACTAGGCACTCTGCCACCCCTCCAGTCCCCCGGGACCACTGGGAGCCAGCTGCAGACAGGGGCTCTTCATTCCGCACGCCCACCAACACAGCTCCATGCAGTCACCCACCCAGACACCGAGCTGCTCAGCAGTGAAACATTTCACTCCACGTTACATATAAGGGAACACATTACGTGCACAGCAACAAGTCCCCAGGAGTGGTATGGGACTGAACAGCACTGTGTACAAAGAAATTCAAGAGTTGTGTGCATCCCTGTTCTTACTGTGTTTGGATCCTTTGGAAAATGCCAGCCTTGTAAGTCCTGGCCCCTACATCCACACCTGCAAGCATGTGGAAGGCAATAGATAATTCACAGAAGAAATGTTTGTACCCATGCTCTTTGGGGACCTCAATTCTTCAGGGATCTCAATTCTTCAGACTAATAGGAAAGACCCTATGCCCTAAAGCTGTTCTACAATCCACACCATACAAACTGTAGTCCACACTACGGATCCAATGGACTAAGAGAGATCACTTTATTGCAAAACAGAGTAGAAATTCTTGTTTTGGAAGAAAAGTAACATTAACAAAAATATCTCTTGCAACATTAATTATAGTGGGGAGAACAAAGAGCACAGTATCCACAAGGCACCATGTCAGAACAGTTGTTCTGACCCATGTGCATTTTTGCGTTCTGTTAAATCACCATTTGCCAGGACTTCTGAGAACGTATTTGAAACTAATAATTTTTTTTCCCCCCATACTGAATGCTACGGAGTCTGGGGCCTTTTTACCCCTGCCAGAGGTTCAAAGTGAAGTCCTTACACATCAGCACATCACAGAAAGCAGCCACAGAAGAAGCTCTCAGAAGGAGCTTGCTGCTCTCCGAAGGAAGCTGGCAGTCCCAGCTGTACCTCAGCTCCAATTAGCCGCTTCATGAACTTTTCTCACAAGAGAACGGCTTCTGAAAAAAATAAATATACACTCTGATTAAGTAACTTGTGACGAGTTAATTTGCAATTCCACAATCCCCAAGGGACTCCAAGACCAATCTCTCTGGTGTTTCATCTACAGTAATGTGATAGTTTACATTATAAGACCTACAGCCTACAATGAAGATACCAGGACAACTCTTGAGTACATTATTCACCCCAGTCCCACTGACTCAAAGGCACTACTAGGCCAATTAAAGCAAACAAGATTTAGCAGTCCTCTACCTGCCCCAGTGATTAGGAGAACAAGCTGTTTTCCCTGCTGGGATCGACAGCTCCACAGCTAACAGCTTCCCCCGCAAGTGCAGTCAGGTTAGGCAGGCAAAAAGAAGCAAACCCAAATGTGTTCCCCCCTTCACATACCACTCTGCTAAGGTCACCATGCAATTTATTTCCCTGCTCCCACAAAGTAAGACATGCGACATAAGGCAAGTCTTCCAGATTCATGTGTCTGAGCCATTCCGAGCTATCCTAAACACTGTCCTCTGCTCCATCTGGGGCTACATTTTCAAATTTGTTTTCTTCCCACTTCTTCTTCTTTTGCGTGCCAGGAACCGAGTTGTCATTATTATTTCAAGCAATGTTGCCCCAGCCCTGCAGCGTCTCGGAGCTCTGGAACAGCAAAGTGCACTTTTTACATAGAGTCCACTTGATAACAAGATTAATAAAAACTACACAGCGTCTTTAAAGGGCCATCTTGTATGCATGCAGCAAGAGCACAAGTTCTTAACGATGGATAAAAGGAGTGCAAAACCAAACAGTGCTGAGAGTCCAGGTGGCTCTAAGCCTCTTCTGCTTCAAATCAATCTAACAGAACAGCCTCTAAGGAGCATCTCCACTTCCCGGCCACACTGTGCACTGCCAAACATTCCAAAAGTGACGGTCCATGCTCTTTTAAGGAACTCACAATGACCTGAACGCAATTCACACAAGCATTAGAATTCATTTTCTATACATAAAACATCTGAATGAATAGCATCTTTCGATTTGGCTACATAAATAAAACGCTATATTGGGTTGTAAAGCACATGATTTGCGTAAACTGGTGGGAAGCATTCCTCCTATGCTGAGCACAAAGTGTAAATATAAGTGTGAAAACTAATTCCTATCCCATCACTAAGAGAAATTAAGTTTCATCAAGGATGATTTAGCCCAACAATCTATCAAAAAGTAGCATAATACCACAAAATTTTTAGATACTTTCCTAAGGAAAATGATGGCTGTTTGTGCTAATTTTCATGTTTTGCAATCTAAATATCATCAGATACAACACAAAAAATATTTAGTTTATGGGTGCAAGGATGCAGCTTCAGTGCTTTGATGCACAATACCTGCACACTCTCTGCAGAGCAACTGTGAGTATGAGTAATCCTGCTGGAAGTTGTGGAGGCAATAAATGACTCGCAGAGCTCTCCAACTGGTTTTCTATGCATATGTTCCAGTTGATAAAACATCACTTGCATAACTAGGACAAGACAATTGAGCGGTGAAGACAGCACAGGAAATGCCATTTCTGCTGTTAGCCAAAACGCTCATGTGGCATTTACATTTGCAGAGAATCATCAGGAAAGTTCATTCTTTTTTTCTTCCCTGAGAACAGAAGCACGAATGTGTAAGAATCAAGAACACCTCCTTTCTTCTCCACCCACATGGACTTGGCAGCACATCCCAGTATTTTGTGATGTCAGCTTTGAAAAACCTGCATTACATCGCTTCGGGGCCTCTGAGAAAATAAAAACAATTAAGCTACACATTGATTTAAGACTTGCCCTTTTCTCCTCTGTGTGCCCTGCATTCAAAGAGAGACTTGTTGGTTCCCCTAATAAGTCTGGCCCCAGCGATGCTGCTGATCGGAGCTGGCTCCTGGGATTAATGTTTCCGCTATCAACAGGTGAACATTTATGAATTGGGAGGCCTATAGGGCTACCTGGGCAGCACGTGGTGCCATGAGCACTGCAGCTGGGAAGAGCGCTAGCATGTTAAGAACACACACCAAAAGTAATGTTCTTGAACTCAAAACGATGAAGGAAATTAAGTCACCCAGCGACTCTTGCAGGACAGAAGAACCGCAAAGGGCAGTTTCCCCCAGAAGAAGGTTCTCTCCTGCCTGCTCACTCTCCTTCTCCAGGAGGCTGGGCAGAGGAGGTGTCTGCCATTCCCATCGGCATTCACTGGCAAAGATCAGTTGGGCCAAACACAGACACCTACATCCAAAGTAACACAGGAGTCCAGGGCCAGGAGAGGGGGAACACAGACAGAACTCTCAGTTCAAGTGCGCCTTTCCGCTCGGGATCCCTGGGGATCAATGTGGCTCTCCCGGCACACCTTGGGCATCCCTTGCTTAGTACCAGCCAAATCTGCAAGGGCAGACTGAACCCCACCTTTCTGTTAACACACCTACAACTCTCAAATGTATATGCACAGATTCTCTCCTAACAGCAGCCGTTCTAAGCGAAGGATGAATTTTGCCTGAAGGTCTAAGGACAGTGCCACAGTGGGGCATGCACTGCTCAAAAAGCAGCAACAGGAATAATCACACTAGTAAGGACATAATCACGCTTTTAGGTACTAATCCCACAACGTAGCCGACAAGCACAGACTCCTCTTCATCCCTAAATGAAAAGGCTGGGACCTCAAAGGGACGCATTGTTGACACAGATACCCGAGTTTGACAAGCGGACTTGGGCTTCCATCACAACTGGAAAATGCACCCAAAGCTAGATTTTGGCGCTGACTAGAAAACGCCGAAATTAAAGCCCAATAGAACAACTAAAATTTAACTAATGGCGAACACGTAATTCAGGCACAGATTTCACTTCTACCTAACAGTAAATCCTGTTTGGTGGCACTTAAGCCCATGACCTTCCATTGACACACAGGATTTATAAAGCCTGCTAGCTATTTTACTGGGAAGTAACTATCACACTCGTAACAAGATTTCCAGAGATTACAGGCTGGTTGTACTATCAAGCCCACAGCATGGCGTATAAAGAATGGCAAATTTACTATTTCCAATAGGCATAATGAATAAAAACAAAGAAAAGAGACTCGCAAATCACTAATAATCCCATCCAAGATTACCATCCTGCCCATAGGTTTTGTAGAGAATAACCAAAAGCAATAGGCTTGTTAGAAAATGAGTGCTGTGCTAACTTCACCAATTGAAAATAAAAGATCCTTTAATTCTCCTGAGAAATCTAGGTAGAGAATGTCTCAGTGGGAGTCAAAGACTGATGATTATGGGTTCTCCTACAACATACGCTCTGCCTTCTGAAACTCTTTTCAATGGAAGATGCTAATTAATAATACATGGTTCTTTTCATTGTATCAAAACCGATCTATATCACGTATCATCACTTTTCTATCCTTTACTACTACTCTCCTGTTGAAATCACACTGAAATTCCAGGCCTGACCTGCTCTCCAGGACCCCTGGTAAAGTCCTCCATGACAGCTACCTTCCCTAAGGACACCAATGCTGTCTCTCAAGAAGCTGAGACTCCCAGCTGAAGGCGGGAGCAGCCTCTCAACAGCCAGCTTACAACTACAGAACTTCTCCTTCTGCAACGGGAAACAAATCACGCCACCTTCCCCCTTGCAGGACAACAAACACATCTGTCTTCCCTTCAAGGTCCTTGCAGTCAATCTGTACATCCGAAAATGCTCCTGAGCCACTGAGGGAAGAGGAATAAGGGGCATACTTATCAATATGCTCCACAGGAGTCAGCCAGGTGTCAGCATGGCAGAGCAACACAGGAAATGAATAAGCTGATTTAATAGCTCTTTCCTTGTCAGTTGATTATAAAGATGGTTACAAGATGAATGTCCTTATTTCAACATACATGCACACTTCATTCCGTCATTCTTCATATTTTACACTTTTCCACCGAGCTGACAGAGATTCCATATACATTATTACACACTGTGTTTGATAAGGTCACCTAAATATATTCTTTTCAACTGTTTATTTCCTTTGGCACAGTACCACATTATCCTTACTGTTACAGGACAGCTTCCTCTTCACAGCCCTCCCGTCCGTGAGGGAGCTATTGCTTTGGCACGTGTACGCAGTGTGCAGCAGGACTTGCATTCACGCACATCACTACAAACATGCACACAGCAGCAGAGATTGCAGGTAATGCATATGCCACTTGGAAACTGCCCAGGTGACAACTCATCTATCGACAGCCATCACCTGACTGTTGATACTATTTAACACAGCCCAAGTATACAAATACCACTGGTGTCAAATAAAAAGCTCCATTCAGCTCAGTGGAGTTACAGATGTGCACACATATGTGTGCACATGCATAAATAATTTTAAAAGTAAGGACATACAATGAGTACTGTAAATTAGTGAAAGGCACCTATGCGGATCAGTATGGAAAAGCCTTGGGGAACTTCGCAGGGATGCAGCTCGGCTCTAAGAAAATCTGACATCCTCAGCACTTTGGAAAAAAAAAAAAAATATTCTTCACACAGCATTTTTGGCAATAGATGGGATTACGAAACACGGATAATTCTCTAGTAAAGGACAGAAGCTGGTTTGAAACAGTCACAGAAAGGCAGTAATTCTCTACAGAATTCTGTCATATTCAGGATTAGGCTCTTGTGGAAAGTCATCTCTATTCCAATCTCCTCCCCAAGTGAAAAAGCCCCGAGCCATAGCTCAAGATTCCCCAATACAGGATTTAAAAGTAGACTACTATGCGACTCTCAGATACCACGGAGAGCATCAAAGCTATTTGCTTAGAATAAGTGGCAGCATTAGCCCAGCCAGTATCTCAAATGACACCTTATAAAGATGTACTTTTTCCATCTGACAAACAGCATGGTTTCACCAGTTGTCAACATAAAAGTCTAAATGGCAAAACCAAAATTAAACTACAGCTTTTTCAGTATGGAAAAAGGAAACCAAACATCTGCTGTGTCTTCTGCCTCACTAGTTTGGAGGTTTTGATGTGTTAAACTAGATAATGTAAATAAATGCAGTTTTAAAGCCTTGTTCTAACATTGCTCATGCCTCTGAGCCATCAAAATGAAACATCAATGTTCAGGACCATGATTATATGAAACACAACACCACATCCTAACACTGTTAAAGAGCCAGGCCAAAAGGGGTCTTTTCCCGGTTTGAAACTGCAAGCTGGTCTGAACAATAAAACTCAAGACTATTTAAGATCTCTTTAGATCATGAATGTCTGTATCAAGCTTAGCCCAATAAGGCAAAGTTCTTCACACATTCCCCAGGCGAAGTAATATTATAAACAATAATTACTACTATTAAGTGGGTGTAAGTTTAGAGCCTTGAAACCATTCTATCACTAACATCTGTTACACAGCTAAAACACAAGTCTTCCTGGAAAAAAAACAGAATCACAGAATGGTTTGGGTTGGAAGGGACCTTTAAAGGTCACCTAGTCCCACCCCTCTTCAGTATTCAGGGACATCTTCAACCACATCAAGTTACTGATACATATAATCATATATATGAAATATATAGACTCACATATATCAACTATCTAAAGAAGCTAAACACCTTATCAGGCCAATGTGCCAAAGCAGTCAGACACATACAGCTCAAGGCACCTCTGCAAAGACAGACAACATTCTCAACAGCTGATTTAGTGTGAAAGCAGGTGCCAAAACCCCAATACAGAAGAAAAACAAACACCACAGCCACTCAGCTTCCAGCCAGGAACAAGTCCCAGCCTGCTACTCCAGGTCCATTCCAACCAAAACATCGCTCCAATTCTCCCTACTGCTTCACGCACACTGAGTCCTCCAGCAAGTTCCACACAGGGTTACCATGAGCTCAAATTCCCCAAGAAAAATAAGGTTACTGTGCCCAGTTTTCTGCTTCTGACATCTCTGCAAAATGTGCTTCTTTCAAGGACTGCCCCAAAATCCAGCAAAGCCAAAATACAGATTCCCACCAAAGGCGAATGGCCTTACAGCTTGATTCACAGAGGTCTTTAGCACTTTAGGAGGCCCAAGGCAGCAGATGAGACACCTCAAGAGCTCCCCATTCCAATCTGCTATGTGTCATACAAAAATACAACAGGATCCATACCAGCATTTTCTGCTCGTTTTGGTATCAATGTGGTACTGGAGCAGCAATTCTGGACATTCAGAAGCGCGAGGCCTCATCCGGTTTACACACAGTAGCAGCAGGACTGGAGGGAAAAAGAACTCGTACTGTGTTCTTTGTCACAATTTTACAAAGCTGGAGAGCCCCATCATGGTGTGCAACTGCTCATCATCCCCTCCGTCATTCACTGCATAAACCACACCCCCTCCAAACACTGAAGCTGCCTGCACTAGACACTGTCTAAAGGAAGTACCCTAATTACGCCTATTTTAGGATTTACATTTTAATTTTGGCTTCAAGACAGCTGAGCTTTTCTCAGGGGAAATCCAACAGTGGCACAGTAAATCCTTCAGGCACGTTCCTCCTTTTTTCTAAGCCGCTGCTGTGGTTTTTACACTGATTGAACATACCATCAATGCACAACAAAAGAATATTCTGGCCTCTCTGGGTAACAAACTGTTAAGGTAAGGACTGCCTAACCTGCGGCAATAGCTTTCAAGAACTGGGAAGATTTGGTTTTCCCCTCCCAAGAGTAAAATAAGAAATACCATATAGCCTTTCAGAGTCAGGGAGAACTAAAAATGAACAACTTGATCCACTCTTTCAAGACAGTTATTCCATATTCATGTGGCTGCCTCGTATCATGGGGCAGGGTGTCATTTGCTTGTCTTCAATAAAATATAAACACTTCTACTGCATAATGCAAATTAGCTTGTCTTTAACAAGGATCTTAGCTGCAGAACCAACCCCACAGGTAGTAGCCTTAAAAATTCAAGTGATATTTCAAACAAGTTTTTTGAGGTGGATACCTCATAACTCACTGCATGAGATTCACAACAGGCTTTGATATCAACACTATCAAGTAATCAAATAGATACTTCCATAACGAATGTTTTCAAGTTGTGCTTATCAACATTGTAACATGAAAGAGACAAGAGATATACTGTCTGCAAAGACACTGCTCAAAGAAGATACGGGATAAAAGCTAGCGATGATCTGGTTATTCCATCAACATCACAAGAACGGAAGTAATGAACAACCTATTCGTGCTTCCTGTGGGTGCTCCCAAGCGTTTGTAACGAGAGTAATCGGAGTTCACAGAGCTCCTGGACTAGTTTCTTATTCCCTCAGTGTACCTAAGACCTCTCAAAGCAGCTCAGCAAGCAGGTCAGCAGTGCAAGACGGTATCCATCAGTCCCAGATTCAGCAAGAGCTGGGAGGCAAAGCCACCGGTTCACAGAAACAACTCCCTTGAGAAGGGGCAGCTCCCATCTCCCAACGCAGCAGCGAGAGAACCAAAACCTGCCCAGGCATCTCCATCCTGCCGTGCCTCTTTTCCCTGTGGAGCAGGCAGGTACAAGGGACATAGGCGGGAGAGCAGTTCCCTCATGCTCATTTCTGTGCCCCTAGACAAGGCTTGCCTAAATTCCTGACCCACCACATGCCTCCAACTGCTGCAGTTGACTGGCCAACACCATAAAAGGGGTTTGGAGCTTTTTAAACCCTTGTTTCCCTACCGCCATCCTCATAGTTCACTTGAAAACTGACAAACGTTTGCCCTTCCTGGATTGCGGGTGCACTGAAGGGGAAATATAGACCAGAATTAAATACAGGTAGAATATTCACACAAGGCATTGACTCAAGCTTATATAAATCACAGTGCAAACGACACAGTCGTATGAGTCTGAGCAGCCCTTATCTGTTGCACACATAAATATTCAGAGAAGCAGACGGTGCCAGCTGCCCTCAGGAAGCAGAATAATACTGGTTCCACGTCACTGCCACCACTCACAGCGCCGCTGTCCCCAGCCCACCTGCCACCACCCCAAGACGCTTCGTGCCTCTGACTCAAGTGCACGGGCTCTTTTGTTGGGCGCCTAGAAAATACCGTCTGCAGTATTCCCGAGCCCTAACATTTCAAGCAGCTCCAATTCAGCTTTCAGCTCTGTTCTTTGTCCTCTAAAAATAACTCGTGTTTAATTGCAACTGCCTACAATTTTCTAATTCCTTGTGACCCCAAACCTCTAAATCTATTACCCAGAGACAGCCACAGTAATCCTTAATGAAGGTGTGGGTATGAAGCAGCATGCTAGGGGCCATCTGCTTGCCAGGTGTTTCCCGGCTTAGCTTTTCCTCTCAACACACTCCTCCTCCTCTAATTCCAAGGAAGGCAATTTCTACCTCAGGATAGTCCTTGGTTAAAGGCACAGGCAAGGGCTTTGCTGCAGGCACGTCAGCTGAGCACAGCCACATGCAGCACCTACAGCCAAGAGCCTGGAAGGACTGTTCATCACCATACAGGTCTGCCTGCGACCACCAGCAAAAGACTGTGCCAAGTGTATTTCTGACTGTTAATAGGAAGGGAGCCAAGTGCAACATTTTCACTGTAACCCTATGTCCCGTGTTCTCCTCTCAATCCAAAAAAAAAAAAAAAAAAAAAAAAAAAAAAGGGAAAAAAATAAGGCAAGAGCCTTTTTAGAACTGGACTCTATATATATATACACACATATAAGATCCTGATTTAGAAAGTACTAGGCAAGATTCACAACCAGTGTAATTCGATGTCACAATCTATTCAGGCAGATTAGATCCTGTAATCTTCATTTTCAAAATGGAGCATATGGAGCATTAACTTCCTTAACACCCCTGTGTTTCAGACAGGTAAAGGCCCTGCAGCTCTCGGACACACATTCCCATCCCTCCCTTTCACCAGTTCTCTGGAGCATTTGAGAACGCTGGACTGGTAGAAAGTCATTTTTGCACAGCAGCAGCGTTGCCCTGGCTCAGCTTCCTGAGCCGGCTTCCCACGGGGTCAGGCAAGGACCAGGCACCGTGGGAGCAGACAGGCACAGGACCCCCGGCACCAGCTGCAATAAGCCTTGGCTGCCAAGGGACCGCATAGCCCAGACTGCCGCACGGCAAGGCTTCTCCCAGCTCCCACTACACACTAACATCGGTTTGCACACAGCATCTCACATTTCAGGCCAAATCCAGCAAACATTTACTTGAGCACTCGCATTATTCTGCTCTAGAGAACCATTGCTGACTGGTTACACACAAGTATCGGGGTCGGTGAATGCGCATAGCAAAACTGCCTCAATATTTCTCAAATGGAGTAGAGAAAATGGAATTTTGCTACGGCAAAGAGAAGAGGCCTTTGGACTGCTTCTTCCAGCATATGGAAAGGGATGCTGCAGGGCAGCTCTGGAGCGTCTGGATGCTCCTTCTATCCTCAGGAATTAGCAGGATAACAAAGAGCAACTGCTCCTGCTCAGCAGACACCCAGGGCAGAAATGCCTACTCTGCCCCAGCAGCCAGGACCCTGCTCTCCCAAGCCGGGGCACTACGCAAGCCCTCAGCAGCACCGCTGCTCACAGCTGCAGCCCTTGGCGCAGTTTGCAGGCACCCTACGCTGCCTACGGGAATGTCAGGCCCTAACCAAACTTCTCAGGGGTTCCAGAGAAGGTGATTCTGCAGAGACGAGGCTGGCACTTGCCCACAAAATCCCCACAGGAAGCACTTCCAAGGGAAGCAGAGCTTCTCCAGTTCTACTGTGCATGAGGAACCAAGCAAATGGGACAAGCTAAACCCAAAACCAACAGCGTGTGGTGAACGTGTCAGAGGCTCTCACAGCTAGCAGGCACTATCTGCCCCATGGCTGTCTACCCATCATCCAAAGTCCCATAAGCAATTCCTCATTTCCAGACAAGGCCCAGCAGAAGAATATTGCAGGTTCTTTTTCAATGGTTTCACCTACATAGTGGGTTTCATATCCACACGGAGCTCTGACCAGAGCTATGCTTCTGCGCAAAATGAATGGTGAAACTGAAAAGCGACAAAAGGAGAGACACTTAAATGCAGCCAGAGCTGCAGTGAAAGGGAAAATTGCCCAGTACCACTGCCAATTGCGAAGGATTTTAAAGTTCAGCTGTAAAGTAAATCCGTCATGGAAAGGGAAATATTATCAAGTGACTACAGCCACAGCACTTTTATTCTTGAGGCGCTCTTGCTTGCCCATTTGACTATTGGTATGTTTTAATATTTTATAAAAGGAAAGTTTCTGCCAGCAATTATTTCACAAGCCTTAAAACATTCTTCAGAGAGCTACTCATGTGCTTAGTGAAACAGGCATGGGGCAGGGCTTGTTTACTAATCCAGAGGATTACGCTTCAATCTAGACCATGCCTTGCCTTCAGGTAAGGGTAGCAGAGCAAACAATAAATACACCAGGCTTCCAACTGCAAAGCCATGAGGGGAATAGAATCCAAAAGAAAGTTATGTTTATACTATGTTTGGATGGAAGAAAAGAGGGGAACATGGGGAGACAGTTCCTTCTTCATACTGACAGGAAATCCTGACAGGCAAATTCTATCCTTACTCTTGCATCAACTCTGAAAACAAATCTACCAGCTACAGCTCAGGTAAGTCTCCATAGCTAGTTTTTCAAATAAAAACTTAACACATGCCCCTGATATCTCTTTTTGCCTTTTTAATGCAGAAAACTTCATCCTCTTCAGAAAAATATTACTATTCTACCATTATATAAAGCAAATTTGAAATAAAAATAACTCAGATCTTTCAAGTGACTGAAACCTTGGAATTAAAATTCCCCTGGAAATGGCAGGGTAGTAAAGGTAAAACAAATCACCTGGTGCTGACCACAAATCTAGTTCAGAGGAATGACCCACATGGCCCACTCTGTAATACCACATCTTCAAGGAAACAGCTCTGTCTGATCCTAGTAGTAAACAGCATGGAAAACATTAGGTTTGCCCGGTATTTTTTCCCCCAAGTACTTATTCCCTCCTCCTGCTTGCAATAGGCTGTAAAAATATTCAGCCTTAACACACTTAATTCAAAGCACAAACAAGTTGCTTAGCCTAGTGCAGCTTTCACCAACACCTTGTTGCCGTCCCCATCGCTGGAACAGGAGACTCATGACCCCACCCAAAAAAAGGAGTATCTGCCTTAAGACAGCCAGTAGCATTTTTATCTGCTGGCTCAGGAAGGCACATACCTTACATCTATTAAACTCCACTGCTGTCAGCATCTTTAAATAAGTTACAACCAAGGTCTACTCTCTCATCAACAGCAGCGTACATGTTCAGCTGTGCAGCAAGACAACAGCTAGAACCAAGATCACCATGAGACTGAAAAGCATAAGCATAAGGCATTGTTTCAGCCGTGTCTCAACACCTGAGCTTTTGGGCTCCAAAGACAACTTAGTCCAGGTGAACCACAGAAAGCCCCCACAATTACAGGCGCCTGGTGTGCGTCCAGCAACGCTGGCAGCACCCACACAAGTCAGCACTCACCCCAAAGTCAGCCCCTGAAAGGACTCGAGGGCTGCAGCGATGGCTGAGCAGTAAGGCTTGACTAACTGTGCCTATTGGCAATTACAGCTAATAACACAGGTGAGCACTGGCATCCAGATACCAGCTTTGCCATCTACACAAACACACAACTATTCAGGCATCCAAAGAATCAACATCATAAACAAGATAAAGTGAGAAAGTGTGTTTCTAACCTCAAAGCATTTGTAATTTTCAATTAAAATTCTGCAACATATTATTAATTCCACTGATTGCAAACAGTGCTGCTGCAAGTAGACAGGGGACCAAAACACGTGAAGGCAAAAGGAAAAAAGAAGCCTGACTGAATTACATTTCTTTGCCCACAGAAACAGTTTTGTCCTGGGGGTCAATCTAAGGGAATGCAATTCAAGTACAATTTTGGTTTTTTCCAATGTACTCCATGAAAAAAGTTCCAAGTTATTCATATTGAAAGGCATGCTTAAGGGTATTTTTAAATCTTACATTCAACATATTGGCAGTGTTTTAAGCAACACTAGTAGCACGCCATTTAAAGTGATCTAGCCTAAAGGACTGTAAGTATTACCTATAAATCACCACTGCTAATTTTGGCTAACTATGTGCAATATACAATCATAACTATTAATTTGTCATATTACAAAATGCCTTTTATTCAAAGTTTAACATAAATTTATTATATGCTGTAACAGATAGCACTCGGTAGTAGGAAATGCTTACATTCAATATATTTCTAAGCCTTATTCAGAAGCACAACCAGCTCTCTATGCCCCCAAAAGCTCAACTTTGCAGAACAACATTGAATGAAAGCTCTAATTTACCACACTCTATCCTTTGCTCTTTGGAATGAATCACGTTATTAACTGCTCCCCCAGCAAGAGATTTGTTTGTTGTTTTCGGGGTTTTTTTTTCCTCCAATTACTCTCTCAGCATTTGCCAACCTTCCCTTTCCTACGCCAGGAAATATACATACTTTATCTCCCTAAACAAAACAAAATATACTCTTTCCTTCCCCCTGATTTATGCGTTTCCTCATCATTTTCCTGGGGAAAATTTTCTTTATAGGACATCAATTCAATCATGTCAGAAAAGAAGCTGGAAACAAAACTCATGTGCCACTTTCCTCCCAGGCATGCAGAGCCCCAGTCCTGACGCCAGGTCTGCTCTGGACACCAGGCAACACAGACCCTAATTCGCAGGTGTATTCTGAGCATGCTGACAGCCTGCGAAGAGCATCCTCTGGGCCAAACGCTGCCCCGGCTGAATCAGTGCACATCAAAAACAATTGCAGCACAGACCTGGAGTAGCCGACTCCTGTGGCTCGGACACCGCCCTCCTGTTCTTGTGGCTAGCCCCTCACACTACCTATTTTCTAGTACAGCTGCAGGCAGGCACTGAAGGAGGATGGGGCGATTCTGCAGGTCAGGAATCAGCTTAGGGCCAGGATACATGGCTTCATCTCCGATTCTCTCCAAGCTACAGGTCCATAAGCAGGACAGCCTGTGAATGACCCAACACCCAGAATGGCTCTTGAGGAACAAGCTTCAATCCCCTTTTCCTCTGCAAATCATTCAGCTCCACCCCTCCATCTCTCTTTTTTGAGCCCCTGGATTTTTTTTCAGCCTTCCTGAACGTTTTCCAGCTTCTGAGGGAAATAAAAGCTAGTATTGGTTTCATCACGACTCAAGGGAAGCAGGCAATTGCCTACCCACACACTGCAAAGGGGAACAGCAGCCTGCCTGCCCACCACGTCCCGCGACACACCAGCCAGAGACACCCGAAAAGCATGCCAGGCACCAGCAGCTGGGGCTTTGTCAGCCAGAGGCGCCCTACACAGCAACATCCAGCTGCTGGTAATCACACCGCAGCCACAGTAGCTCAAACAGAGGGAGCAGCGCTGCTTTCTGAGCGATAGCACACAGCCACAACAGCAATGGGTGCCCAAGCTTACCTTACCGGATCACACGGCGGCAGCTGCAAGAGCGGGATATGGACTTGAAAAGGCTGTGGGGTCTCCTCGTCCCATGGTCAGCCAGGGGACAGTGGAATCATGTTAACACTGGCAAGTGTTGGATGTCAGCGCTGGGAGTCATTACACCGTGGCGCACAGCCTCGAGTCCAGAGTCCAAGCAAATTCCCCAGGAGGGGATCAGATCTCTCTGTCAGACCTGGCGGTCACAGAAACAGAGCAGCTTGGCAGAAAGAGCTGGTTAGCTAACACAAGCTGCAAAACAGGAGAATTCAGATCTAGACCTAAACCCTCCTTGAAGTGAAAGGATTTTGAAGGCACAACATCAGCCCATTTCACAGCAAAGAGGTTTTGCTCACTGACCCCCTCAGCCTCTCAGCTTTCCCAGAGGTTAAGGGGGTCCTTGCACTTAGTATCTGGCACCTTACAATTTTCTGTGCTAGCTTAACAACTTACACAGACATCTTCTACAGAAAATGAAGGAGGTAAAAATCAGAGAGACATCACTGTGCCTTGAACCCCGTGGGGCTCCTCTGTACATGGCACGGACCACGCTGTGGTTGAGTTATGTAGGATAACCAATCGATGCAGCTCTGCACTCATGGCCAGCACTGCTGGCCCAGCAGTACAGCACCCAGGGCACTTCTGAAGGTCCGCAGCACTTTCTGCTGTTTATCTCTGCACCAAATTTGAACCACAGCTGGAGTTTTCAAAAGCACAGCCTTGTTCTGAACCGTTGCAATATTCTTGCCCTACGTTCTCATTTTGAGATATTTTCTAACTTTGTTCATCCAAGATCAGACTCTTGGGAAAAGCGGCGAGTTCTGCACAGCAAAGCAGCTCTCCGAACAGATAACGTACATTCCTCAGAACAGAACCAAAAGCTCCCAATTTTAAACCAGAAACCAGCTCCTATCATTCCCTCCGGAAAATAAAGTGAAAACATAGTTAATCAAATCAATAGGTCTTGTAATCAAATGCTGCCAAGTTCGTAGACGATTGCACTGCTGGGTTTGGGTTGGATTCTTTTCAACACCGTTTATCCAGATACCGCATACACTTTAAATACAGCTAACTTTGCAAATGGCTATTGAAATTTAGTTTAAATCTCCCCCTGGGGACAAAATGACAAGTTTCACAAACAGAAAAGTAAGTTTTCCTAGACTTAACTCACTGGAAGCAATTGCGATCTAACTGCATTACAGCCACAAGTACTAACAGAAAGCTCTTCCTATTCTTGCCGGGGGCTTGACCAACACGAGACAAGAAATACTCCTCAGATCCCCATACCACAAGCACCAGTCGTAAACGACGGAGCAGAACTTGCCAGGGAGGCTGAATTCTACCTGCAAATCCATAGCTTCAGAATTCACAGATATAAACTGATTATTTCGCTCAAGGGAACAGCACCCCAGACTTGCAATAGTGAAAAAACAGGGCTGAAAGGGCATTGTCTTTTTCCAGATGGTGCAAGTCAGGTGCAGACTCAATGAATTCAACACAGTTACACTGATTTTCTCCACTTAACACTCTCACTTGTAATACAGCCATTGTCTCAGTTATACTACACAAACATACAGATACGCATACATATATTATCTGAAACATGAACACCGTGTGCTAAAATAAATGAATACTTTCTACACCACAGAAAGTCAGAAAAACAACATGTTTAAAAAACGCTAAAAGAGAAACAGTATATTGCAATGTTGGTCCATCCCATCAACCAGCACTAACCTATCTTGCAAACTACAGAAAACAGAGAGATTTGATAAATCCTGATACTACTGACACTGCCCAGGCCTTGCCTTTTCACCATAATTCCTTTCAAACCAGCACCCCACCAAAGATGCGGGATTCTGAGGGCAAACAGCCTCTCATCATTTTGAACGGTGATGGCTCCCCCCACCTCCCCAATAAAGACAAAAGAACAAAGCTCAGTTTCATCTGTCAGACCTGTAGGGAAAAACAGCTGTGAGTGTGAAACCAGAAGCAGCAATAGCATTACCTCATCTTTTCTCCTTAATAAAGCAGCAAACAATTAGCGCTAAAATAAAATGGGTCAATCAAGACTTCAAATCTTCTTAACAGCTAGCATAGTCAACCCATGTGGTCACAGCAATCCAAATTAACCCTATGGATATATCAGTCCTTTCCTCCACTACAAATGTGAAAGCAATTACAAATGTCACATTGCATCTCCTTCTAAAACACTCTCCTATAGTTTAGTAGCACAACCTGTGATTTAACCTACCTATGAAATAAAAGCTTTTTCCTCTACTGCGGCAGATGGCTTAAGAAACCACCTCTGTTTCCAGCACCGATCCTCTAAAGCAGCTCCACCCTATGGAAATGGGTCTCACGCTGTTTTCCCTTATTAGCTGTGATGCACGAGAGCTGCTGCTAATCAGCACACACCTGCACATGAGGCAAAGGAGCAGAAGAAAAAGCCCCAGCTAAGCATGCCTAGCCCCACCCATGCGCTCCCTCAGTGTGTATGCGCTTGGGAAGGGATAAGCAGCGCACTGAGTCCATCGAACGTTTTTTCCAGAGATACTCAGCACCACTAAACATCAATGGGTTTTCACCCACTGAGCCCATGCCCCCCGAATTTAAACTCCTTCCCTTTTCAGCAAAAGTCTTCCTTTTTCAGTTAAAAACATGTTTAACTTTTAAGCATGCTTAAGGCTCACTTTCAAGGGCAATTAAGCATGTGTTTAAACAATTGAATAAATCCAGATGGACCACAACAAGAATCTTTGAGTCTCAGGGAGCAATTCAGTTTATCAGCACATCCATAATTCCATTTCTTCATCAAGTACACACATGGACAGGTAGCACACAAAGTATCCTGATCATCAGATAACTCTGCTTCGAAGGGACTTGGGAAACCACCTCATCCTAGGATCACAGGATATGACACCTTTCCAGATTTCTGGCTGTTACTCATTCCTGCACGTTAACCACAAACACTCCCTGACTTCTCCCTCTTCTCACCACTTCAAGAAAACAGACTTGCCTCCAACACACATACAACATGCCACTTTTGAGGGTGATAGCTGAAAGGGTCCAGCAGGGTCTGCAATGGGCCTCACCCACTCACTGCTGTGTTGGGTATTTCTAGCAATTTCCAAAATGCAGACAACTGTTCAGTAAGCGCAGGGCCAGACCCCGTGCTGGTGTCAGTACACAGAGCAAATGCTTCCGCTCATGGACCTGGCTATATCGTTTAGCAAGCGGTAACTCATGCGGGAAGCAGCATGACACAGGCTGCAAAGAAAGGTATGCTTCTGGAAAACCATCCAGCAGCAAGTGAATTCTTAACCCAGAGACAGCAGCTATTTATTTATGGACTCCTACGATCAGATCAGTCATGCCGAGGCACGGCACCTCAGGGGTCATTCGGTGACAACTCTTCTTTATCGTCAGAACATATTTAAAGAGCATATCTAAGTCAGTACTGACATAACACACCATAACAATTACATCAGATCTCTAAATCAAGGGTGCAAATGCCGCTTTATGTAACAAACTGCATTATAAGCACAATGAACTGCCCTCCGTGCTGAAAGTGTGCTAAAATCCTCCACAGAGGAACAGCAACTTCTTATTCTCGGGATGACAGCTCTTTGGCTTCTCTCAAACACCCACAGGCAATGCGCAATACGGGCGCAACAAATTGTAAGGTTCCATTAACCAAATCCTGTCCCTTGGGTAAAAGATGAGAAGATAGAACTCGGGCTACCGCAGCCCACTGCTGAGATAACCCCTCTGCTCAGAGCCCTGCTGCACCAGGGCTCACCTGCGCATTTCATTTTGACACTGAACAGTCTCGGGAAGCCATCAGGGTTGTTCAGAGTGCATCAGAGTTCAGCTCAGTCAGGACTGTCTGAGCTCCAGCAGGCTGGTACCACACCAAGGTCGGGGGCCTCACGCAGCTGAGTGCAGCAGCAGTGTTTTGCAGAAATGGGTGCAATGAAATACACAGGGAGGAATCCAAGAGTTGCCAGACCCGAGTGTGACAAGAGCAAGTTTGGGCTCCATTCTGCACATCACACTTTCAGCACATCAGCAGCAGAAACATACGCCCATCCACAAACTGAACTGGCATGGACTGTCTCTGTGCTAACTGATGAGACCTTTTAACACTAAAAGGGAAGGTGCCCATCCTCTCATCGTTGGTGAATCACTTCTTAGTGATCTATGAAGCAATGGCAGGGGTAACTTCACTAAGTAATGCTCTCTCAGCATATTCTCTTTCTTCCCAGCAAGGGCTGAAATGCTGTGATCACATCATCCAGTCGGGAGGCAAGTGAGAAAAGCTATAGAAAATAAATATATCTTGCAGCTGAGCCTCTGCTTTGGCCATGAGATCTGCAGTTTACACATCCCTGCAAGTCTAAAACGGCACAAGTGAAAAGAAGCAGGTTCTTTCATGGGAAGAACACAAAGGTTTGAGGGGGAATGGGAAGAAACAGATCAGAAAGGACACATGCTTCAGTCTCGCAAGGGATATTCTCCCTTCTGGAAACAAAAGGACAGGTTTTCCAAACCGCAGGTGGCGTAAATGCTGGACAGCAAATGATTTTCTCAAGAATGGCTGGAGTAAGATTTATTGACACAAGCAGAGGCACGAGAAATCATGAAAAGGCATACTAGAGACCTAGAATAAGTAAGCCTTACAAAATACAAACGTGCACATCCCATTTTAATGCATGATTTCATGTCCATGACCACTTACCTGTGAAAACTACTGTTTTATATCAAGAAGAAGCCTACATAAAAACACACCAATGAATCAGAAAATATCTTTATTCAGAGGAAAACCAAGGCTTCCTGCTTAGCGCAGAGAAATAAACGATGTCTGTATCTTACACATGGAAAGCAACTCTCCTGGCACATGGCACACCCCTTCCTTTCCAAAGGAGTTTCACAAAGCACATCTTATTCCAACGGCAGGGCGCAATCGGTGTCTCAAATGTCTGCAGCAAACTGAGGACAGCAGCCTGTATTTGGCAGCAGGTTCCCGGCACAGCACCACGGCACCGCAGAGCCGCACACGCTCACAGCCGGTACCTGCAGCGCTTCAGGCGAGGTGTGTTTGGCATCATTTTCCCTTACATAAAAAGGCTTTGTTCTCCATCACCTCACTGCGGTTGCTCTCCATGCACCATACCCCTCCGGAGCAGATCTGTTCAACACTGGGAATGATTTTGTGTGTGTCCCTCCCCGATGTGAATTAAATTGCTGACACCCCTTGTTCTTTGTTCAGCCCCACAGATCCCTCCCTTCTCTGGGATCCCCCACAAATCCCAGAGGAGCTATGGGGTGGGGGCAGGAGAGAACAGGCAGTTACATCCCTTCAGGTGGTTTACAGCCTAGGGATGCTCCAAACCCCTCACAGCAGCAGGAGTGGCTGTCTCTAGGGAGACAAAACAGGTGTTACTGGGGTCTGGGAGCTTCACAGGGGCGATCGCCTGCAAACTTCGGCTTAGGGCCACCTTCTGACAGAGCCTGCACCACCTGAGAGACAGAGGGAGCGCACAGGACCTGGATGTGAGACCCTACCCTGCACCCCAAACCATCCCTAACGGGCACCCCCCACACATAGCTGATGAAAGCCAAGACTTACATTCCGAAATTACGCAAGGGTAGATTTAAAGGTGGAACTTTGACAAGTGTTTTAGATCTGTTATCACTTAAGAGGACAGAACTGTTTGCCATGGAGGTCACTGAGGGCTTGTCCAAGAAATGGTCAGGTAGAAAAGATGAAACACTTAAAATCTGCTAAAGGTAGCAGCATCATCGTGGAAAAACACTTCGCCCCTCACCTGCATCTTCCTGTTCTGTCTTGCTATGGCTAATGAGATACTTGATGCAAGTAAAAGATAACATACGGAATACATAAAAGGGAATGCTGTACCAAGGCATCTCTAAGCTACCTAGAGAAATCCCTGCCTCCTCATCGCATCCCATTTAGGGATCATGCAAAGAAAGGACTAGAATCTATTTGTCGTCACCTGCAATGTCTGTAGAAGAGGGCACGCACATTGCTCAGCGGGAGCATGTGTTCTCAGTGTTGGGTACCGGTGCCCATGAAGATGACACACTGTTATTCTTGATGTTCATCATCTGATCTGTAGAAGGTGCCTGTCATCCCCAAGGACCCAAAGGTACACCCTTCTCTAAGCATCCTAACTGCACAAATAAGCACATTTAGGTCCAACCTAACATTTAAATTTTGGGCTGGATTTCAAGTTTTAGCCTGGATTCTCAGCCTGATCCAGTGGGAGGTGCCCCTGCCCATGCCAGGGAGTGGAACCGGATGGGCTTTAAGGTCCCTTCCAACCCAAAACACCCTAAGATTCCATGATTCTAATATAAATTATCAGTGTTCAACAAACTGCACCGGGCGAGGGAGGGAGGCAGCGCAGGACACAGGCATGCAACCCTTCCCTGCTCCCCCTCAAGACCCCAACAGACGTTCTAGTCCCCCAAACGTCCCCAGCGGGTGAGTCTCCATCCCCTCAGCCACCCCCAACAGCCACACACGACCCCTTCAAGGGTCCCCAATAGGTGTGTGCCTCCTGCAGCAGGCGTCCCTACCCAGCCGCCCCCAAGGGACACAAGACCCCACCCTTGCCGCGCACTCCTCACAACTGTCTTCAATGGGCACGGGCCCCTAGCTGACCCAACGGGCATGAGACCCCCACTAACCGCCTACAACGGACCCTCCCCCCACCCCCCCCAATGGGTGCAAGCCCCCAGCCCTGTTGCGCCCCCAGCGGCCCTCAGTAAGCACCCCCTTAACTGCCCCCCACCCTCCTCAATGGGTGTGTGAGCACCCAGCCCCACACCTACAAATGTCCCCCAAAGGGCGTGCGCCCTCAAACCACCCCTAATGAGCACAAGACCCCAGCCCTGCCCTGCAATGACCATGACACCCCAGCCCTGCCTCACGCCCCCCCAACAGTCCCTAGTGACCATGACACCCCAGCCCTACCCTGTGCTCCCTATGGGTGCGCGCCCCCCCCAACTGCTTATAATGGGTGCGTGAGGCCCCCCCCCCGACCGTCCTCAACGGGCACACGAGACTCCCCCTCCCAAGCGCTCCCAACGAGAAGCGAGACCTCAGCCCTGCCCCGCACCCGTGGGCGCTGCCCCCCAACTGCTTACAATGCACGTGAACCCCGCAGCCGCCCCCATAGGCGTACGACCACCCCCCTCAGCCGCCTCCAACGGGCACCACGCCCCGCCCTGCCCCGCGCTCCCCCTCCTCAGCCGCCCGTAACGGGCGCACGACACTCCCCACCCCCCCCCAACGGGCACGTGCGACCCCGCTGGGCGCGCGCCCCCCTAACTGCTTACAATGGGAGCGAGACCAAAGCCCAGTCCCGCGCCCCTCCAGCCGCGCTCAATGGGCGCCCCCAATGGGTGCGCGAGACCCCCCCAGCCGCCCCCAACGGGCGCGTGCGCCCCCCCCCAATGGGCATCACCAACGGGTGCGCGAGACACTCCTCCCTCAACCCCCGTCTCCTCACAACGGGCGCGAGACCCCAGCCCTACCCCGCCCCCCCCCAACTGCCTACGATGGGCGCGAGCCCCCTCCCCCTCAGCCACCCACAACGCGCACGAGACTCCCAACCGTCCTCAATGGGGTGCACGAGCCGTGTCCCCCCCCCCCAGCAGCTCCCAGAGAGCACGAGACCCCAACACTGCCCCGCGCCCCCCATGGGCGCGCGACCCCCAACCGCCCTCGACGGTCGCGAGACACCTCCACCCCACCCCCGGACGCCCCCAACGTGTGCTCGAGACACCCTTCTTACCCAACGGGCGCGTGCGACCCCAGCCCCCCACCCGTCCTCGATGGGCGCCCCCATGGGTGCGCGAGACACTCCTCCCCCCACCCAACGAGCGCGAGACCCCCGCCCTGCCCCGCGCCCCCGACCATCCACAACGGGCACGAGACCCCCAACCGTCCTCAATGGGAGCGCGACACCCTCCCCCCAGCAGTCCCCCCAGCGGGCACGAGACCCCAGACCTACCTCGCGCCCCCCAACCGCCCCCTATGGGCGCGTGCGACCCCAGCCCTGCCCCGCAACCGCCGTCAACGAACACGGGACTTCCAACCGCCCTCAATGGGCGACCCCTCCCAAACCGCCCCAAAGGGGCACGACGCCCCAGGGCGCCCCCCCCCCACGCAGCAGCCCTCAATAGGCACAAGCCCCCCAGCCGCCCGTGCGGGTACCAGCCGCCGCTGCCGCCGCTGCCCCCGCAGGTCAGCCCTTACCGAGCGGCGCGGCGGCTGCCGGCACCGGGACGCACAGACAAGGACGAGAAGGAACCACCACCTCCACCCCGCCGCTCTCCGAGCCGCCGCCGGGACGCGGGCGCCGCGCGCCGATCCCACGGCCACGCCCCCTCGGGATGGTCACGCCTCCGACCACGCCCACATGGAGCCAGTGTTCCTGTGGCCACGCCCACATCTCCTTAATCACGCCCGTTCCAGTGCCCACAACGAGCCTTGGCCACGCCCACTCAGGTCTCGGGCACGCCCGTGGCCTCTGGCCACGCCCTCTCCCCGCCCGCAGCGGCCCCTGCATTGCGGAGCGCTGGCAGCGGGGGCGCCGCTCCCAGCCCTGGCCCGGAGCTCTGCCCCCCCCAAAAGCCCCCATCCCTGGCTCTGTTCGGGTCTGCCAAGGGTGCAGGGCTCGGATGTTTTTACGTGGGGCAAAATAAAGACTCGTGAGCTGCATGATCTAGTGGTATCCAGATTTAGTTATAGCTCCCTCGATAAATTTGGAGTCTTATACAGAATCACAGACTTATGGGATGGTTTGAGTTGGAAGGGACCTCAGAGCCCATCCAGTCCCCCCCCTGCCATGGGCAGTGACACCTCCCACCGGATCAGGGGCTCCAAGCCCCGTCCAACCTGGCCTTGAACCCCTCCAGGGATGGGGCAGCCACCACTGCTCTGGGCAACCTGGGCCAGGGCCTCCCCACCCTCACAGCAAAACATTTCTCCCCAAGATCTCATCTCAATCTCCCCTCTTGCAGCTGAAAACCGTTCCTCCTCATCCTGCCCTGCTCTCCCTAATCCAGAGTCCCTCCCCAGCTTTCCTGGAGCCCCTTCCAGCACTGGAAGCTGCTCTAAGGTCTCCCCACAGCCTTCTCTTCTCCAGGCTGAACAACCCCAACTCTCTCAGCCTGTCCTCCTAGTGGAGGTGCTCCAGCCCTCGGATCATCTCCGTAGCCTCCTCTGGACCTGTTCCATATCCTTCTTATGCTGGGTATTTCGGCATGGACACAGGAGTCCCAGTAGGGTCTCACAAGAGCAAATTCCTCCTTTTCCTCTGGAGAAAGAGAGCAAATAGTGGCGAGTTAGGTTTAAAAACCACTTCTACAGCAGCTTGGAAGTTGTGGTGCTGGTAACTTACAAACCCTGCTCTCGTAGGGACAAGCTCCCCCACTGTTCCTGGAATTCAACAATAAAGGACTATAGAATCATAGAATGGTTTGGGTTGGAAGAGAACTTAAAGCCCATCGAGTTCCGACCTCCCTGCCCTGGACTGGGACACCTCCCACTGGATCACAACAGCAGAGGAAAACATTTCTTCCTAATATCTCATCTAAACCTCTCCTCTTTGACCTTAAAACCATTGCCCCTTCTCCTACTGCTACAAGCCCTGCTTAAAGGTTTTTCCCCATCTTTCTTGTCAGTACTCTTTCAGCACTGGAAGCTGCTCTAAGGTCTCCTTTAAGTCTTCTTTCTCCAGGCTGGACGACCCAAGTCTCTCAGCCTCTCTTCAGAGGGGAGGTGTTCCAGGCCTTGGATCATCCCCGTGGCCTCCTCTGGACCCGCTCCAACAGTTCTGTGTCTTTCCTGTGCTGAAGGCTCCAGAGCCAGACACAGCACTCCGGGTGTGGTCTCACACATGCCCTGCAAAGACCTTGATGGAGCTCTCCCCAAGCATGGCGACTTCGTCCTTCCCTTCACCATCTAGAGAACAGGAGAGCAGGCTTCAATAAAGCCTAAGGAGAAGGAGCCCTGAGATGACTTGTTTGAGGAGAAACAGTTACACCTCAGCCAAATAGAAATCAGATTTATTTAAAGCTTAAATTTAGAAAAATATGGAAAGGCCAGCTTATACTTTTGTGGGAAACAAACCCTGCAATGGGTGTCAAGGAAGAGATGCCTGAATGGAAAGACACAATGTATGGTGATAGACCGTCGTAAACATTCCTAGAAGTCAGAGGGGTGATGGACAGAACTGGAGCAACCGTCAGGATATTCCCTGTGCCATGAAGGAATCGATGCTTGTGGCTCCAATGCAGCAGCCTGAAGAGAGGGAGCAAAGGTGAATCTTGGAAGTCAGCCGTTCACTTGCAGCTCTCCTTTAAACAATCATCAAAGGCAATGAAAGATAAATGCAGAAAAAACCCAACATGGCATTTGCCATTTTCCCCAAGATAATCATCTACTTAATGTATCTTAGACTGTATGTTAAGTATTCAGCAACAGCACCGACACTTGACATTTTAAGATAGGAAAAATGCTTATAATATGTTAGAGATATTAAAATGCACACACGTATTTTTATTAGAAATGTTCGGGCAGAGATCAAAAAGCATCATCTCAATACGAGATAGTGCAGAAAGATTTTTTTTTTACACAAAGGAAAAACAGATTTTTACATAACCTCACCAACAATGAGCTGCACAGTAAAGCTTTGATGTGCTGAATTATGGACCTCTGTAGAGAGGTCTGGTAAGTCAAATAGAATAGAATAGTTTGGATTGGAAGGGACCTTAAAGATCACCTCGCATTCCAACCCCCTGCCATGGGCAGGGACACCTCCCACTGGATCAGGCTGCCCAAGGCCCCATCCAACCTGGCCTTGAACCCCTCCAGGGATGGGACAGCCACAGCTTCCCTGGGCAACCTGGGCCAGGGCCTCCCCACCCTCATCATGAAGATATTCTTCCTTATGTCCAGTCTAACTCTGCCACCTCCGGTTTATACCCATCAGCCCTCACCCTATCACTCCAAGCCTTTGTGAACAGTCCCTCCCCAGCTTTCTTGTAGCCCCTTCAGGTACTGGAAGATATTTCATAGAATCTTAGGATGTCCTGAGTTGGAAGGGACTCACAAGGACCATCGAGTCCAGCTCCTGTCCCTGCACGGGACACCCCCAATATTCATACCGTGGGTCTGAGGGAGTTGACCAAACCCTTCTGGAATATTGTCAAGATTGGTAACAATATTTGCATACCTGCTAAAAGAAAAAAGGAATGACATTGTCTATAGCCCCTTTTAGAACAGACTAACTTGAAATTGTGGTGGGAGATGCTGTATGAGAAGGGACTCGAGTTAAAACATTCTCCTCTCTCCACGCAGCTCTAATAACGAACCACTGCTGCTCCTCTGGCAATCTATCGACCTGCAGTTGTTGGCAACTCAGGTGTTTGGCTTCACTTCAGGCAGGGGAGGGAAACATTTAATTTCATAAAAACACAGCGTGCCTCAAGCCTTGGTGCCAATGTCACAGCATCAGCCGAACTGACAGAGCCATCAGGGCAAAGCCAGCTCCTATTTATTCACGCCGGGAAGAGCTGTGAGTACCATGGAGGAGGATGAAGCAATGGAAAGTGTGGCTGTGGCCCTGTCACACATTTTCCCTGTGGCATATTTGCTGTCTCTGTGCATGTGCAACAACCGGTTGAGCAGTTTTCCACCACCTTTCCCCTTGGAAACACCCAGGTGAAGGTGACAGGGAAAGGCAACCCCTGCTTTGGCGTGGCTGAGATGTTTCTATCAGCTGGAAAACTGTAGGATCCCTCTAGTGCCCAACGGAGATGAGCCAAAAAGCCTCCTCGAATCGTTATCTACCACAAGGCAAAAGAAAACCTTTCACTGAAAATAGTACCTGCTTAGCCCTGGCTTTGGATAAGAGGCTGTGTTCAGTTTGTCGCTGATTTGGACAAGAAACTCGTACCTCATCAGCTCATACAGTAAAAGGCTTCCATAGCTATCTTTGGTCTTTTTTCCCCAAGCTACCATAGGCACCCACATGAGTTATGATGCAAGAATTGGCTTCAGGGAGCTACACTCTAATTTACTAAACGCTTTTGATGTCAAAATCCAGCCCTTGTGTGAGAAGTAGAATAATTTAAAAATAGAGGGAGGATACAAAACTGTGGTGCCACCTGCTCTTGGGGACACAAGGAGACAAGAATGCAGCAGAGAATGCACTCCAGCAGATAACTCCATTTCTCACAGCTGGGGTTGAAAGGGTCCCCAAATAAGATGCTAAAGTGAAACATAGACAGTCAAGGTCCCTTACAGAGTATATGGCTGTGTATAGAGCTTCCTTCTTACCCGGTTACTCACCTAATCAGGCTGCTTTTCCTCTCACCTCTTGGAGCTTGGTGACATCTTGGTAATGAGGCTGGTTCCTTTGCTGCAGAGGAAAAAGCTGGATGTCAGAGTTGCCAGGGAGATCTGACAGGAGGTTTTATAAATGTATTTAAAAGGAAGAAAAGGGAATACTCATCCCTGCAGGATTCAGCTGCAGAAAGTTCTTAACCTACACCAATTTTCACTGCTTTAACCCATTTTCTGGAGCACAAAGGAAGGGTTAAGATATGAAGTTCCCATCTCCACAAAACAAACTCTAGGACAATAAGATTTGTCGCTCTTAACATTTTCTGGTTAGAACAGGGAATGATGATTGCCAGGAAGTAACAAATGCAAGTTGGAGCTCGGGCTGGTTGGTTTGCCATCTCCAGCTTCTCACTGCCTTCTTTATCTGTCCTGAAAGCTGTGGGAACAAAACTACTGTACCATTCAGTCTTATTTGCTCTTCTAATGAAAAGAAACATCCACTGTGCCTTCCAACGAGGTGGAAGAGAAGATGAAGAGGATGCACGTTAAGGTTTAAGCAGTAAAATCTCTTTACACATTGCATCTGTAGCAGAACTACATGAAAAAGTTGCTTTTTGAAATAAATATGAAGTATGAGCTACCAAATAGTCAAAATGGTCAGAAAAGAGGGATAGACTATTTTTGAGAACTAATTTCCTGTTCTAGGGGAAAGTCTGAATTTTCCAACAGCAGCTACTAAGGATTAAAGGCCTTAGAAGGAATCTGTTATTACACTTGCATACTTGCACATGGAAGCTCTTCAGTTCTCTGATATACTGATAACGTGTTTTATTAATGTGGAATTTTGATAAGGCTTTTTAATCTGCTCCTCTTGTTATGTTGAAACATGTAAATGTTACTGCATTTTCCATGCCTAAAGCTTAAATTATCAGCTGAGAAGAGATCAGCCTAATCAAGTTAACACCACAATGTGGGGCAACATAGTTCATCTTGGGTTCAGGCTTTGTGTTTCTTTTTGCCTTTCTGTAAATAAAACCCTGATGGTTACCTTCTTAAGGGAGAGGAGACACTGCAGACACAATGAGTGGCTGTTGTCTCTCTGAAACCGGGGCTTGAAGTTAAGCATCAACATGCTTAGGCCCTTTCCTTTGACCATGCTTCAAACTCAGCCTCGTCCTCGGGCTTTGTGCAAAAAACAAATGCAGCATTCCTGTCTGGATTTGAAGTAGACAAGTACAGTTGGAGTTCATGATCTCTAAGGTCTTTTCCAACCTAACGATTCGATGAAAATGGTCTCAGACTGTTTGATGAGCACATCCATCGTGTCTTCACGTGGCTGAAACAATTCCCTGGTCTGAGGAAGGGGGTCATGAATACCTGAAGATTCCCTGTTGGTATGAAGTGTTAGCAAACTGCTCCTCATCCAGGATCAGCATCAGTACATGGCTCTAAAGGGCTGCTTTGTGCATGAAAGATGAGATGTGGAGTTGTGAGGGGCAGCCCCTAGATGCCATCTATAAATTCATGTTAGCTTGTGCCCATGCGTTTGCTCACAGTTATCAGCTGCACAGATCAGTGCTCCACATGCAATTACTCAACCTCAACTATAGATGTTTCGGCAGGCGAGCACCTGGTTTAATGAGCTGATACATTCGCTGCAACCAGCATCAGAAATGTAGCCTGAGCCCCTGAATGTTCTCTCCTGCAAGCAAAGCTGAAGAACCCACAGGTTCTATGAAGACAAGCAGCTGTGAACACAACAAACATCATTGTGTCTGCTGTGCCAGCAGGTGGATGAACTCACTTAAAATTCCTCCAAAATGATTGAAATAAGTTAGATCTTAGAAAGAAATTGTTTCCTGTGAGGGTGGGGAGGCCCTGGCCCAGGTTGCCCAGAGCAGTGCTGGCTGCCCCATCCCTGGAGGTGTTCAAGGCCAGGTTGGATGGGGCTTGGAGCCCCTGATCCAGTGGGAGGTGTCCCTGCCCATGGCAGGGATGGGACTGGATGGGCTTTGAGGTCCCTTCCAACCCAAACTGTTCCATGCTCCTATAATTAAATCTACTGCCACTCTAGGAAAGCATTAGCTCATGCAACGTGAGGGGCAAATCACCGCTCAGCCCAGCAGTCCCACAACCACATCTTTTGGCTGGACTATAGGACACTTTCAATTACAACTTTGGATTGTATCGTTTGACTTGTGCACCAGTTCAAAGAGGAAAGCCAAGAGTGGAGCTTGGGGCACACTTTCCCATAAGGAAGCTCAACCGATGATCTGAATGAAAAAAAAAATCAAAAGGGGGATTAATTCAACCTTGAATCTTGTCTTCTGACAAGGAGCTGCAAGAGTAACGTAAAGCATGCGATAATCAGGGAGCTGATGGGTGGAGAAAGAAGCGTTTCAGGTGGTTGCAACACCTGTAAACATCCATTGTCTGAAAGGACTCCTTGTCATCACTCGGTATTTCTGATCTGCAAAGCGTCTGTGGATGCTTGCGCAGGTCGGTGCGTTGTCATGGATACCGTGGTGTCAGCACCGAGGCTGTCAGCGAATGGGCTGATCTGTTTGTGTCCCTCCAGAGCAAAAAGTAAGAAAAATCCCAACATTTGGGTGGCTGCTAGAGACAAAAAGACTAGACATAATGGTTTTCAGGATCTCCTCCTCTTGGAAATGATTGGGCAGCAAGGAGAGAGAAGACAGTGAAGGAAAGGAACAAGGAGAGCTGTCAAGTGCTTGTCAAAACCTCTTCTGCGTAGCTCAAGGCAAGGGTCCCTGTGTGGTATTGTCAGCTGTATGGTCAAGAAAAGGAAAAATAAAATCAATCAATCTGGAGCTTTAATAATTCATTTCCTAATGGCCTGGCATCGCTTTCTGCAAGAGCCACAAAAAAGAACAACAACAAGGATAGGAAGCAAAGAGGAATGATCGATAGACAACATAATGGAGCAGAACGGTTTGCTTTGAGCGATACCCTGAGACCAAGCAACGAATATGCTTACAGAACTAATATTTATCTTGTATATGTGTAACACCTTTACCCAGCCACAACTCCACTGCTACATGAGAGGCAAAACAGGTTTAGAAGTGACAGAGAAATAAAGTAAAAAACCTGGCAGTGTTCTAGGCGATTTTCAAACTTCAGCTTTTTGGTTGATGTTCGAACAATCCCATAAATTACACTTCTACGGCACAACCCCCCGTGAACTGAATTCCCATCCATTAATGCAGTATTTCATTAGGCGACACCACAAGACCGTCCTGCCTGATTATGAGTTTCCAGGTTTTGCTGTGCTGTTCCAAAGGGAACTCAGCAAAGATCAGCTATATCACCATGTGTTTCACCAAGAACTTTTCTTGGGTTTCAGTTAGGGCTCAAAAATCACCAAAGCTTTCACAGGGGAGGTTTGTTTCTCACTGCTTACATAGATGTTTAAGTTAAATACCTTTTAGGAAGAGGAAATCCCAATAATGAACATTTATCCTCAGTGTTCCCTTGCTCAACAAGGCTGTTCCACTCTATATGAGCCAGCATTTTATATCAAACTCCTAATTTCTTACCTGGTCAGGTTTCATTCATGTTGTTCCTCTGCCATAAAACAGAGTTGACCGATTTCGTGGGCAACCAAGGGGCCTCCCTGGGCTCACATCTGTAACACAAGCACCAAGAACAGTCTTTGGAGATGCAGAAGATAAGCTGAAAGCCAAAACTACAATCCTTGCTCTTCCTGTAGGTCTCTTTCATCTGGTGTCACAACAGAGACGTGGGCAGGGACTTGGTTGCTTTCCAGCTGTGGACCAATACAGCTGGTAACTCTGAGGAAGCTCCTCGAACACAAAGCCACTCCAGCCTCTCCCTGTGGCCTCGATCTAGGGATGATCCAGCACTGTCAAGCTGCTGGCTCTTCTCTTTATTCCCTATTGCTGACTCACACTGAAGGCAGCTGAACCTCAAGGAAAGCTTTCCCCAGGTTACCTTTCAACACAAACCCCACCACAGTCAGCACGAGTCCTACCAGATCCTGCTGGAGTTTCAGAGAAACCTTCTCCTGCATTCAGCAGAAATGCTATTAAATTCAGCTGTCAAGCCAAGTACTCACCTCCAGATTATTAATTAATGCTGCTGGAAGCACAGCGCTGTCATCTTTCACGTTGAGCTGCTGTGGGAATCAAAGACGTGCCCTGGGCAGTGGGTGGGATTCATTTTCCTGAGCCTGCAGAAAACACAACCGCAGTTTGTAGAGATACGAAACAAGTCACCTCCACAAACTGGCAGGGAGAAGCTGAAAGGCGTCGCTGTTGCAGACACGGTTCAATACTTACACGTGTGTGGCTGGTTCTACATTCCCGTTGATAACACATCACGTAATCCAACTCCAGCAACCAGGGCTTAACTCTGGCAATCAGAGCTTTTCTTTGCTGAAACCCCCACAGAGCAGCTCTCTGACCTCACTCCCCTCCTTCTAAAGGCCTTTACTCAATATTTCCCCAAGAACACACGTTCCTTAAAATCAGTGTCTCCAGCCACAGCCTTCAAACAATGCAGCTCCAGCAAAAGCCAAGCTGGTCATGATCAAAGCTGCGTAAGCTAAAATCTAACAGTCATAGTCACTAAAACCTCAGCATTCAGGACCTGTAACACTCTGCATGTACAGTGATGAGCATCCTTTGGGTCTTGTTGTATCTGAAATGCTTCAGTGCCTGCTCCGCAATGGCTTGGGCTCTTATTATAGAGTCTTGTAGCTAAGCAACAGTAACCTCCGCTGGGCGTCCAAGGGATGTGCAAGGGCAAGCTATTCTGCACAAACAGGCCATGGCAATGCAGGAGGAAGGTGACACTTTGAAACTGGGTGTGTTAAGCATGCTGGGAAAACCTTGACAGCCCTCAGAGGGCTTCAGATGAACGCCAAAAGAACCGAGAATCGGCAGGTGAGGTTAGGAGAACAGGTCTATGCTCACCACGACTGAGAGACAAACCTGGAAAAATGAACTGCAGGGCTGGGAATTCATGACCTTCCATTTGCTGGGGAAAGAAACATGGAAGAGCATCAGCAAGGTTAAAGAAATACAGATGGGAAAGTTTTTGAAGCACTCAAAATAGGAGAAAAATCCTGCTCCAACCATAGCTGCTCCTAGGACTGCCTCACCTGGCTCAGAGGCTGAAGAGGAATCACGAGGGACAGCTTAAAAAAATACCCCTCTGTTAACATAAATATTTAAGAGAAAGCTGTTCCTTCCTGGGGCTGTGGAATGGGGCACAGACTGGAATTCCATCATTCAGTCCTGGGGCTGCTGGCTGGGGAAGGACAACTTCCACCTTCCCTCCTACCAGAGCCACTGGGTAAAGCCCTGATTCTGAGCACAGGCAGCAGCAGCCCCAAGGATGCTTTTTGCTCCAAGCCTTGGTCCTAGCCTGGTCAACCTGCACCTGTAGGCACTTTTTGGCCAAAAAAGCATCAAAATTAATTTTTTTTTCATCTGCATTGATCTCCAAGGTAGGAATAAAATGCCATTTGGCAGCATTCCTGAGGTGAAGTACATGCACCATCAAATAGAACTGCGTCACGGAGATGTTCCTCTTTCCTAGTGTCACCTTCACTCTGCTTTTCTCAAAACATTTACAGACATGAACAGCCCACACTCATGCTGTAGGAAAGGACTGACCAGAGAGAGACAGCAGCTCGAGAGTTAAGATGCCAGGCTGGAAACGAGGGTCACCATGTCACCGTCTTGTCCTCCAAAGCTGCTGTGAGGACAAAGACAAAGCGTGCTGGGCAGCCTGCGCTCACCTGCTGGGAGCTCTGTCATTTTGAGGTCAGTAGTAACGTTTTTATCCCTTTTACAGATGGGGATAGGCGGGCACATCAGTGTTGGACAGAAACTTGGTAGGAGATGGAGAACCAGAGATGTTTCCAATCCAATGCCATACAATCACATTTTATTACTTGCTAGAATTAATTTTTCTTCCTCACACCTTCTCAGCCATGAAATTCTTGGTTCGTTCTCACTGTGGAAATCACAAAAGCTTCCCATTGTAGGTGTCTAAAGCTTGAGCCTTCAGCCTAAATTTAGGAGCTGGCATTATCATCAATGACTGGGCATTTCTTCCAGCTTTCAGTCAGGACTTACTCAGGATCTTTCAGGGACATTAGCCTCAGGCTCCTCTGCCTGGCAGGAGACATCTTTATGGAGATAAATGCAGCCCATTTGCAGACTCACAGAGGACTCTGTGAAGGTGAAAAACCTACAAGGGCTAAAGAAGATAGAGACAAATTCATGAAGGATGGGTCTGTTGGCAGGTGCTGAAGGCAGGGGGTCCAGCATCGCACCCCCAGCATCTCCGAGCAGGCACAACTACCGGGGGATGCCATGAACAAGACCTCTAAGTTCTCCTTGCTTCTCATACTCTTTCCCCACGCATTCAGTGCTTTGTCATACTGTCCGAAACAGCCACAGCAATCCCTTTGTTGAAGGGAAACCATAAAAAGGAGTGATTTAAACAATGCATCAAGTTCAGCCATTTCTCAAAATGTCCTTCCAACGAATAACATCTGAGCAGAAACCAAAGGGCATTACTGCAGGAAACGGGCAAGGCTCTTGGCTCCTCTCGCAAATGGAACCGGCAGCCGTAAGGTGAGGAGTTATCTGATTTTAGAGCTATCATAAAAGCTAGAGAGGGGCTCTTGATCAGGGAGGGCAGGGATAGGACAAGAGGAATAGTTTTCAGCTGAAAAAGGGCAGATTGAGACGAGATCTCGGGAAGAAATGTTTTGCTGTGGGGGTGGAGAGGCCCTGGCCCAGGTTGCCCAGAGCAGTGGTGGCTGCCCCATCCCTGGAGGGGTTCAAGGCCAGGTTGGATGGGGCTTGGAGCCCCTGATCCAGTGGGAGGTGTCCCTGCTCATGGCAGGGGGGTTGGGACTGGATGAGCTTTAGGGTCCTTTCCAACCCAAACCACTCCATGATTCTATACAAGACAGCAAATCTACTTTGTTAAAGGGAGCTATAACTAAATTTTGATGCCATTAAATCATATAATTAAATACTGGCTTGCTCACAGGTCGTTATTTTGCCCCATGTAAAAGGAACTGCATCTACAGATAGATGTCTTAAGATTTCCTCCCGCAGGATGCTGAGCAGCCACTGACAGATGAAATAAATCTTTGAAAATAGCAACTAAAAAATTTTAACTTACAGAATTGAATTGGAGAAAGTTGTGGCTTGATATGGAAACCTCTAAATGTTTGCTACTCAGTGAGCTCCCCAAATCCCACGCAATTTCAGGTAAGTGAAAAATTAACTTTAGTTTTCTTCTCTTTCCAGATGAGACAATAAATAGCACTCTCTGCATTTACTTAGGAAATAAAGAGAACACAGAGGATGAAATAGATGCAACATTGCCATGTCAGCATTTAAAACACATTAATGTGGCCCATCCAACCATTTAGTCTCAGTAGATGGATTATTTTTGGATCTCAGAAGCTCGAGCTGAGCAAACCACAGCAGAGGGCTTTGAGGCAGAGGGCTGGGGACCCATCGGAGATTCAGATTTGACGGCCACAATTTGGAAATTACTTTTTTTTCCTAACACACAACAAACCACTCCAATATAACAGTTCATACAGAAGCAAGAAAAAACAGTCAGCTCCCTAACTTTAGTTAGGTGAGGTCTGGGCTGATTTTCTCAGTTTGCTGTGAAAACACCTTGTGGAAGCAAAGCACAGCAGCATAAAAGATCAGTTAGGGGTGGTGGGTTTTACCCAGGATGACTCAACATTTGTATCCGTATTAATGTGAAAGCCAACATACATAAGATGTACGAGATGCTCGTATTAACATGTGAGCCAACATGCAGTCCTTGCCATGAATGCTGAGGCTTAAAAATAAACACAACCCAATACAGCTTGGTCTTAATAAATAACAGTAATAAAACTAAAGCAATACAACAGAGGCTGTTTAGTTTAATTTGATAAGAGCCGGTTCACGTGGGATGCTTTCAGAGCAAAACATTGACTGTTACTCACCCGTGAGAAGCTAGATATTAAGAGGAATTTCTTCATGATGAGTGTGGAGAGGCCCTGGCTCAGGTTGCCCAGGGAAGCTGTGGCTGCCCCATCCATGGAGGTGTTCCAGGCCAGGTTGGATGTACCTTGGAGCAACCGGATCCAGTGGGAGGTGTCCTTGCCCATGGCAGGAACTAGATGATCTTTGAGGTCCCTTCCAACCCAAATTATTCTATCATTCTAAGCTAAAGAGAAAAGCTCAGCCAGCCTGTAGGCTGCAAATATCCAAGATAGACCCCCCAGCTTTGCCTGTGTCTTGGAAACAGAGGAAGGAAGTGCACGGAAGGAAGAGATTATTTAGTGGAACTCAGTCCACTGGGCTTTCCGGTTGCACCTGTGTTCCCTGTCTGGTCCTTCCCTGCACCAAGGTATGAACGTTTGTCACTACATGCTGGGAAGAGCCATGTCCTCCTGGCCAGCAGCACACGGCCAGAGACCCCTCTGTGGCTGCACCCAGGGCTTGGGGCAGACCCAGAGCCTTCTGCAGCCTGCGCTGCTTCTATGTTTCCCTCTAGATGACAGTACTGCAGCCACAGCCTCTGGTGGGACATTTTGGATACATCACGGGGAAGAATGCAAGACACCAAGCAGAGTCACAGGGATTCTGACCTGTGTTTTTTCTATAACATGAAAGTAAGGCGTGTGCTAACGTTTGTGCGGCAGGTTCACTCTAGAAAGTGCAGCTGCCTTGGCATTACAATCGGGGCCAAATTAAATTACCTACTTCATGCAATTCCTTTCTGGATCGATGATCCAATGGGTCCTTTCCAACCTTGTGATTCTGTGATTCTGTGATCCATTCTGACCTGTCCATTAAAGACAGATGTATCTCAACCGTTGTCTTGGACAAGACAAAGCGCATAGCTGAACCCTGCAGATCCAGGGTAAGAAAAATGCCCCAAATGTAAACTATTTGGGTGTATGAGCTCATTCACTAGCAGCCTCGAAGCACAGGGAAGCAGCTGGAAGTCCTGCTCTGAGCAGCTGGGCCAGGCTAAGCCATTCCCACTGCTTGGCCGGAGCCCTGGGCTGTCAATGAGATTTAAATCTTTGTGCTGTGGAAGTGCTTTTGAACATTTTGTCCTATAAAATCTTTTTTTCCTCCCCATACTTTGCAGCACAGCAGAAAATCTGTATAATTTCATTAGGTAAAAATGAGTTCCTGTCACCCCAAGGATGCTGTCTCAGCATGAGGGCCAGGGAGCGTCCAGCCTTCAGCCTGGCGTGTCCTCAGCAAGAGACGAACGAGTCCTTGCCAGCCAGTGGCATTTGGAGAGAGCTTGCTTCCATTTCTCAGATTGCTACCAAAATCCATGATGGTATAAAGGCGTCTCTCGGCTCAGACAGACTGATTTCTCAGTAGGGCTCTACCTTCAAGTTTTCTTCATTAAATATATCTATATTCACACCCATATCCTATAAACATACATGAAAAAATGGACCCTGCTCCAAGAGCCCAGTAAAAGTGATGAACTGGCTCCCTTTGGTTTCCTTGGGCACAGCTTCAAAATATTAATCTGATTATTGTTATGGCTCACATCCAGCGACGTTGTCAAGTATAAATCTAACCAAAAGAATGCGGACGGTCCCGTTGTGATGATTCATGGATTTAAAAATAGAAATATGTTTAAATGCTCTCTTGAACTCAGGTCTAAATGAAATCAATACATGTTATGCCTCTTATTCATAAAATATTAAAGGAAAATCCATAATTTATTGTGCTGTGTATGCATATGTACTTAGTGCTGATTATTCTGTAATGGAGCCATACATAATTTAAGCTGTATAGCATCCACTTCATGGCAGGGGGAAGGAAGTCGTCATTAAACCCAGGGCAGGACACTTTGTGGTGACTTGAGGATTAATTTTAGTCTTTAAAACCAAGCATGCCTGGATAATTCTGTTCTCACACTTTCAAAAGCCCTTTTCCAGAGAGAAAAAAAATCACAGCCTCCTCTCCAGCCCTGGGAAGGAAGTCAAAGCGGTGAGGGCTGAAAGCCACAGAGGTCTCTGCTGGCCTCTACTGATGATGATCCCTAAGGACCATCCCTCACCTCCAAAGCTAAATATTCCTTGCTGCATTTAATGGTGCAGTCAGCTGGACAGGAGAAAGGAGCCCGTGGTAGTAAAGCCCACATTACTTACTCACTACCATGGGAAACCATCGCTATTATTGGTTTATAAACCATTTTCCAGCTCTGGCTCTCGTTTGCCAGTGACATTATGCTGCCTATGGGCCTTCCAGAAACGCATAAAGGACTTGCTGAGAGAAGAACTCTAGAGCAAACGTAATTATATTTATGCACGGCAGCACATTTCTCCTCTGCGACGCACACCGGGGAGTGTGTCATTAGGCTGCTCCAACTCAGCGTGTGTTTAAAAGCAGCGCTCGCCTGGGAGATGTGTGACATATTTAGCACCTGCCTCAGATGGGTTTTTAAAAGCTTTGCTGCCTTTCCTCACAACGTGACCGTCCCCTGCCTACACCTGGCTTTGCCTCTGATGAGGACTGTCCAAGCGATTCCGACCCCTCTGTGTCCTGCAGAGGCAAAGCAGGCGGCTCTGCCCGTGCTGCCTGGCTCCTGGCCCCAAGGAGATGCACTGAAATGGGAGAAGGGGTGAGAAATGGGAGGAAAATAATGACTTAGCTTGGTAGAGCAGAGCGATGCAGTTAGAGATCCCTCTGAGACAGGTTCCTCGCCTCTGGAGCTGGAGCTGACTCCATGGAGGAGCTGCACCAGGCACCTTGCGCATCCTCTCATGCTTCCCCAACATCCTCGCAGAGCTAATTTGCTCCGAAGGTGATGCAAAGGACCACCTTCAATCAGTACAGCCAAATCTTCTAGTGAGGGTGCTGTAATATGAAAAGAAACCCTGCTGCTTCTCCAGCCCATTCCGGATTCCTGTTGCTGCAAGGCATTAAGTAACACAACCACCACCAGGTAACAGCAGGGAACACTCTGAAGCCTCAGTGCTTCCCAGACTGTACGTGTGTGAATTTGCACATTTCTTGATAAGCAAACAGCTCTGAAGCAAATATCGGTGCCTTTTTCTTCTCCTGGCCTTCCATGATTACTTAAATAACCAAATTAAAAGGCTTACCTTTACCAAGCTAGGCACCAGCAAAGCTGACAGCACGCGAGTCTCCAGCAGAAGACACAGGGTGTGGTTCTTCCAGGTGTCCTTGGTGTTGAGCCCCATGTCCTTGCTCTGCTCCCACATCTCCACTGCAGGAGGCGAGCAGAACACCCTCTGCTTAATGTTAGGGTCCCACCAAGCTGTAACCACACACATAATTTAAGTTGTTCTTGAGCAGCACCTGCCGCCTGCCTTTTACCTTTCTTATTGTGAGAGAAATAAAACAAATTAAAATGACCAGTTGTGGGCCAGTTTTGAGTTCAAGCCAAGCCTGCAGCTTCACTTGACTTCTGGCAGATAATGATGGTGTAGGCAAACTTTATTTGAAGAGTTTAGGGAAAAATATGAATAATTTTTCACATTGCAGAGGGTTTGATCAAAATATTCCAGCAGCAGCATCACGGGATATAAATATTTGGCACTGGTAGCTCTATTCACCAAATAATTAACACTATGGAGTTAATTCATCACCTATGGCTTCTCCATGCCAATCATTTACTAAGTATGCGGTGATGAACTACTTGGAAAGAAGAAACTTCCCAGGGAGCTGCTATGAAAACACCTTTGGACAGGTGCCCCATCCCTGGAGGTGTCCAAGGCCAGGTTGGATGGGGCTTGGGTAGCCTGATCCAGTGGGATGTCCCTGCCCATGGCACAGGGTTGGAACTGGATGATCTTTAGGGTCCCTTCCAACCCAAACCACTCCGTGATTCTATGAAAATAAGAACAAACCTGAGCCTGGGGCTGAACTTTTAGGTGAAAAAGGGACAAGGAGCAATCACCATGCCTTTTTTATTCTGTGGACACAGGGTCGATAGCACTAGGCTGAAGTCACAAACAACTCGGTGTTCATCTCCCATCTCCACCCACCTCTAGCTCTAGATTAGGAAGCAAAGGTGGAGCATTCCCACTCCCTAGGCAAGCCAAAATAAGTCTCCAATTTCTTTGCTGAGGCCGCAGTTTGAGCTTGGTTTCCACATTCACACACAGACAAGCTTCACCCAACTCACCGACTACGCAAATGGATGCAGTATTGCCAAACATCCTGAAAAGTCAGAGGGGTGAAACCTCCCTCCCCTCAAGAAGTCATTTTTAAGAGCTGCCAAGATTGCTTCTCTACAAAGAAGACGCAGCCTTGCTACGTGCAGCTCCAAAGGCTTGGTGGCAGATGGCGCTGCATGAACAGGAATTTGGGTTTTAAATCACTACATCAACTATTTAGCATTGCATCTCTTCACACACCAAACGCGCCTGAGCAGTGTCTTCATTCTCTTACGCACACATAAATAATACGTTAGAAATAAAAATCAGGAAGACAACTTACTGAGATATTGCAAGACAGAAAAGGGAATATCGTCTGTGATTCAGCTCTCAGGAAAACATGCCGACACAGCTGCTGGTGGTCCCTCTTGGACAAGAATTGAAGGGTGGGAGCAAAAGGAGGTGGTAAGACCGAAGTCAGTTAATTTGTAGGTTCCCAAGACCCAAAACACCACCAGCAGAACACTGTTTCTAATAAAGCTGTAGAAGAGAACATTTAAACAGCACTGGCAAGACCAGTAATAGAGGTGAATTCCCAGTTGACCTAAACACCGCTCTGAGCCTGACAGAGGAGAAGACATCCTCAAACCATAGGGAGAAGGAGGAGAACCACATCAATAGAGTGAATTTCATGGACTGAAAAGGGCATCCAAAGCCCCGATATCCCAGCAGTAAGCACGCTAGGGACTAAAACTTGCAGAGACCCATAGTGATGTGAAAGGTATGGAGCAACAGTAACAAAGAACTCACAATTTACTTTTAGTAAAATCATCTTCATTCTTAATCTGTAGGAGAAAAAAGGTCCTACTGACTCATAACAATGTTCCCTGCATCCCTCCCACATCTACATCAAAAAAGCATACACTTAAAGAGCAAACGTGATCAGGAATGTGAATCTACCTTGGTTTTCTCACGTTGGAGCTTGTAAGAGCAGAGATTGCCCAAAACCAGCCTTTGACCTGCTGGACCAGCTCCACATTTGGGACCCCTCTAGAAAGTGTGTTGCAGTAATTCCAGGTGGTGCAAACGCCTGCTGATGAGCCAGGGGAAACAAGGGAGCACCAGTGCCAAGCATCAGCTAAGCCACAAGATTCTGTAGAACATAGTCCTTCATACCATGAGCACAAGAGGTTTGCTTCATCCTCCACGTGCCCATATTGAACTAACGCAAACGTCTTTTCTCCCACTGGTGATTTAAAAACCAGCAGCTCAAAGACAGCTGGGAGAGCAGGGAAGCTTAGCGTGGAAGGCTAAAAACCCAGAGAAGACAGAGCAGCTGTGCCAAGAGGCATTCATGGAGCAACCACCGCTTTTCTCAGCACACCTGCGGCCTCTCTGCAGAGGCTCTCGTGGCACACTGCCCACCATGTCAGCATCGCTGCAGTCCTTGCATGTGGCAAAGCGGCACCATTAGCTTCTCGATGTTTACAGCTTCCTCACACAGGGACGAGGAGGAGCAGGCGCTGAGCTCTTCTTTCTGGCGGTCAGTGACAGGACCCAAGGAAATGGCAGGGAGATGCCAGGGGAGGGTTAGGTTGGACATTAGGAAAAGGTTCTTCCTCCAGAGGATAGTGGAGCCCTGGAACAGCTCCCAGGGAAGGAGGCACAGCCTGACAATATTCCAGAAGAGTCTGGCCAACGCCCTCAGCCTCACGGTGTGCATGTTGGGGTTGTTCTGGGCAGAGACAGGAGCTGGACTTGATGGTCCTTGTGGGTCCCTGACAGCTCAGGATATTCTATGAATTCCAGCAGCGCAGCTGCCTTGGGAGGACATGGTCAAGTTCTGGCCAAAGAAACTGCCAATGTCACCCTGTCCCTCTTCTTACTGGACTCATACATGCATCGCTCTGGTTAGTGCCCAGATGTTTCCTCTGAGCTTTGTCTGGGCTTCAACACCATCTGGTGGAGCCCCATCCGCCAGCTGGGCCCTGCAGAATTCCACTCCTCCTCCTCTCCATAAACCTCCATCCCCACCTCCTCACAGCATTCAACAGTGAGGCGAGAGCGCTCCTGAGGAGTTTTTCCTGCAGAACCGAAATGGGGATCATATCTTCACGACATTAACTGCATTATCAAATCTGTGAGGTCTGAACCACATTTATTAGTACACTTGTTCCACACAGAGGCAGTCGATGTCCCACTATTGGCTCTTAACCCTCAAATGTTCATACTCAAGCTGCTAAGCAGTAATTAGAAATCTAAGAAGCACCCAGGGAAGCTTCCTGAGCTGTTCTGCATTTCCTTGTTTAAGTTCATAGGTCAAATAAAATCTGTTGTCCTGTCCTCTAAAAGGAGTCTGACATTTCCTAAAACTCAGAAGGCTGAGGGAGGACTAAAGTGGGCAGAAATACTGACTGTACTGGGGAGGAAAAAACACATCCCAAAGCTTGCTATTTTTAGTTCTGAAAAGCATTAAGGGGTTTTGAAAAGCCTTCTTACAAAAGACACATTTAAAGGGATGGGAAAAAAGCAAATCAAGTTATTTAACAGTAAGGACAGCAGCAATTGCTCATGCAGTGGCTGTGAGCACCCAAATGGGCGCTGGCAGTCAAGGTGTACGAAAAGTACGTAAGGAGGGAAGGGGATAGCAATTCCCTTTTGTGCGGTTGGGTAAATCTTGCCTGGGAAGCGGTGAAATCCTGCAGGAGATAGAGCTTGTGGCCATGCATCCCCCATGGGATGATGCTCATGTGGGGGTGATACATGGCTGCATCTCCTACAGCTCCAGTTCCCTAATACAATTCATGCAAAAAAAATCAGTATTATCAGAGAGTGATTTGGGTTGAAAGGGGCCTTAAAGATCATCCAGTTCCACCCCTGCCATGGGCAGGGACACCTCCCACTGGATCAGGGTCTCCAAGCGCCATCCAACCTGGCCTTGAACCCCTCCAGGGATGGGGCAGCCACCACTGCTCTGGGCACCCTGGGCCAGGGACACCCCACTCTCATCACGAGGAAGTTCCTCCTTATGTCTAGTCTAAATCTGCTCCTCTCCAGTTCATAGCCAGGCAAGGACTAGAAGAAAATAGTGCTTCAGTATTAAGAGAAAGAGGGGGGAGGAGTTCATGCAAACCTCCAAAAATGGTACCAAATCAATAAAAAATTCCTCTCCCCAAACAAACAACCCCAAACCCACCACATAACACCAAAAAAACCCACCCCAAAAATCAACAACAAATAATTTATTGACTATTTCAATGAAAATGGATCAAGTATCTGCTATTTCAGGGTAAGGAAACAACCTTGCACTAGAACTAACAAGACGAGGAGTATTTATATCCCCAGACCTGAGCATCTGTTGGCCATAGATAAACTGCAGCAGGGCTGGACGTTTTCCTACATCGTCTTTTTGGGCAACAGGAAAGCCTAAGCATGCAGAGGAAAGCAGAGACATTTCCTGGGCTGTGAGAATACCATCAGGGAAAGGAATCCACAGTCCCACTACAAAGAGAGAGGGGGCTTCCCTAGTAGGACGCAATGGCTCGGAAGTTTAATGCTCTGACTTGAACAGCGGGCAGGAACTGAAGGGCTGTTTTCCCACATTTAGGAGAACCATAAACAAGGAAGTCGGGAGAGTCAGCACACCCACGCAGACAAAGCATTGGAGAGAGAAGCAGGTTTGTGGAGGTACAGGAAATATCCAGATTTCAGATTGAATATAAAAAAACCCCATTTCTTTACCAAAATAGCAGTGAAGAGGCTGGCCAAGGCAGTGGTGGAGTCTCCATCCCTGGAGGGGTTCAAAACATGTGTTGAAGTGGCACATTGGGACACAGTTTAGTGGACACGGTGGGGTTGGGCTGACAGTTGGACTGGATGAGCTGAGAGGTCTAACTCCAACCTTAACGATTCTGTGATTCTTATAATTACAGAGCAAAATACGTTCCTACTGGTGCCTCTTCATTTATGTCCACCACCTTCAACTGTGAATGTACCTACAGGGTAACAGCTAAAGACAATTAACCCTAGATTTTTAGAAGTAAACTTTTCAAGCACACCGCTGAATCGTCTGTGCTCAGTGTAGTTCTTTATTTCATCTATCTATATCCTGCTTCCAGGGTGAAGCTGCTCCAGGAGCCCAATATAGGTTCCCTGAGCCTACCTAGTGGAACACACTGGAAGAAGAAAGATGCTTCGTACAGCAAGGTGTCTTCAGGCTTCTGAAATCGTACTGTTTGGGTACTCAAGAGTGGGGTTTCTGCACTGTTACAAGCTGCCAGTGGGAACACATCTGCAATATTTTTGAAAGAACGAAGGGAATTAAGAATGGGAAGCATTTTGTGTTTGGAATTTCCCACAGTTTATGAAACTGCTCAAAAGTCCTTGCCTTCCCGTCAACTCCTGCTCTTGTAGGGAAACTACAAAAGTGAAATTAGAGAAGTTAACTCATTTTTAACACAAATGTAACAATAAAAACAATTTAAAAACAAAGTTCAAATTAAAAAATGCACTTAACTACATTTTCACAGTGTTGCTGGACTCCAAATTCCCATCAGAAACAATATTTTGTGATTTGCTCCTTCTCCATCAGCAAAGTTACAGTCAGTTGGAAACACTTCTGTTAGCCAATAAATTTCCTCAAGACTACAAAAATTCCTCCTTTCCACACTGGAACAAACCCCTATTGTGATTCTGATTCCATGACAAACAGCAAAGGCCAATGCGGTGAAGAGCATTCGACTTCGGTCTTTCTTCTCCCTTCCCTTCCTCTTCCAAGCTCTGCAAGCCACAAGCCAGAGGTCTCTCTGCCTGATGAAATATTGCTGTTCAGATGACTCCAGCGAGACAATCTGGCCACACTCCCATTGAGTTAGTCAAGGAATACAGCTCTGACATCTCCTCCAAGTCGCACACATAGGAACAGGCAGCCTTTCAGACGTGTAAAAGGAGGCACAAAGCCAGGCATTCTCCTTGAGAGTTCAAGGAAAAAAAAAGAGACATTTGCCTCCAAACTAGAGCCTTGAATTTGTAGCATAGCCCACAGTCCTTTCCTCATTTCTAAAGGGCAGAACTTTTAATGAGGTCACCTGGGAATGCATAGTTAGCATATTCTTCATCTGGATGCCTAAAAGTAGATTTGTTTCCTTAACAAGTGCTCTCTCATAAACCTGGCGTACTACAGCCACAAAGACAGACCTATTACCTAAATGACTCTGAGGCAGGGAGAGTCTCTACACAAGGTAGATCAAGGCCGTAACAATTTTTCAAAACATAATTAAAAGCAGCGAGACAAACAGCATCCCCTAAGCCTTTGGAAAATGTGATGTGCTTCCAATTTATGCGCTACCACTTCAAAATTACATAGAAAACAGTCATAAATTAAGCCGGGATTATAGTAAGAGCTATTAGCATTTATTTAGTTCCTTTAGAGCCTGGTCTGAAACCCACCTGAGGAATGAGAACTTTAAAGAACCCTAAACTGCACCCTTTGGAGTGCAGGGTCAGTACAAGTTGTCATGATGCGATAGTAACCGTAGAATCATAGAATAGTTTGGGTTGGAAGGGACCTCAACGCCCATCCAGTCCCACCCGCTGTCACGGGAAGGGACACCTCTCACTGGATCTGGTTGCTCAAAGCCCCATCCAACCTGGCCTCGAACACTTCGTGACAAGAGAACTTGGTGTCCAACAGTTCCCTTAATAAAACCTCATGGTAACTGCCCAATTTCAATCTTATCCAGCCCTGTTGATCCACTTCTAGTCAAGCTTTTTCTTTAACAGAAACCATGCTTCGACATCAGATTCTTCCTACAATTGCTTCATCTTATCTTAAATATTTTCAGGGTCAAGCTTCAGGCATTCGAGATGCTAGGAAAACATTCGTTAGGTGTAGTCCTCCTCCACCCACTTCACACTATTTTTCCCCACCAGTTTCACCACACAACCTAATTCAGCGTTGCCCCCTGTGCTGCACCTAGCAGCCCCTAGAGAGTGCCCAGTTTTCATCCTTTCACACTAAACCAGCATCCTTCTTTCCATTAACACTTGTTGTTCTTCTACATAGCCAATAAATTCCTGCATGTAAATCTCCACAAAAATATTCCACCATCAAACTCCTGCAGTGCAAGTCTACCATCAACACATTTCTAATAGAAAACTTCATGTTATCCAAGATTCTTACTCACTTGTTTGGAAACAAAGACCACTATCCCAACAACATGTAATAGAACCACTGAGATTGGAAAATACCGCTAAGCTCATCCAGTCCATCCATCAGCCCAACCCCACCATGCCTGCTAAACCATGTCCAGAAGTGCCACCTCTACAAACATCTTGAACCTCTCCAGTGATGGAGACCCCACCACTGCACAACTTAAGGCCATTTCCTCTCATCCTGAAGTGCAGATAGAGAAGCTTTTTTAAAGAGCCGGAATAAAACTGCTCCTCAGTGCTCCGTAGCTGAGGGTGATGAGGGAGATCTGTATCTCCTAGGAAACACTTTCTGCTCCAACCAGAGCTTCTGCTTGCTTTACCAACCTGCAGACCCCTCCTCCAAGCAGAGATGTGGCCCTGAAGAGGTACAAGTACCACTTTCCAGGTGCAAACCCAGCATATTCGGAACTTCACAGCCACGGTCAGAACAATAAACATCATGACATCAGGGCAGAATCTTCCGTTCGCTCCGTGCAGGCTGCCTGGCTCCGGTGCTCGCACACATCGTTCAACACAGCTCTCACCATGGAAAGGGAGAATTACAGAAAGAAATAAACACAACCAAGAAGTACCAGAGCCAAATCTGCTGCCTTTGAGACCAGAACTGGCATCGATTTCTGGGTGACTTTCAGGAATAACATTTGCGAGCTTGGTTAAATGTTTACAGTTTCACCAGCACCGCTGATTACAGATGTTAAAGCACAGGATCCAAACACACCATTGAAAAGCAAACAAACTAATCAGTATATCCCATTCCGAGGTAAAATGATACCTCCTACAGCCTTAAGCCCAGTCGGGCTGCAACAACTGTGTTTTACCAAATTCCTTTGGCCAGGAACGGCCACACCTGGTGCAGCTGAGGTTCTCCTGCTCCAGCAGCCGCAGCCCTGGCTGTGCTTTGGGCACACCTTTAATTAGCTATGATAGTTAGGTGTAATTACAGCTTAAAGTTAATTTCTCTCTCTTTTTTGTTTTTAAGAATTATTGACAGACATTCTTTTTTCTCTCCCTGTGAAAACGGAACCAAATATTAAAGTCACCTATTGAAAGGATAGAAAGGTAACCTAAAAGCCGACATTTCAGGAATATCCTTATTTTCAATAAGTTTGCAATAATTTTGACGGCATAGGAGTTGATGTGAGGAGTTTGCGGGTTGCTGGTGAAACAGCTCAATTTTGCTACTCCTCATTGTACAATGCTATGCAGGCAACCATCCGCAGGGCTTGTTCCTTCCTTGAGGAGCGGTGGATGCTGTAGGACATAAACCTGGAGATCGAGGATATAAATCCAGAATGGGAGCATTCCAGATTCCTCTGCTTTACAGGCTTGTGAAATGGGCAAATGCACCCTATTGGTCATCTAAATCCACATGAAAACATCAGGGTGGGGAGGCTCTGGCCCAGGGTGCCCAGAGCAGTGGTGGCTGCCCCATCCCTGGAGGGGTTCAAGGCCAGGTTGCGTGGGGCTTGGAGCCCCTGATCCAGTGGGAGGTGTCCCTGCCCATGGCAGGGGTGGGACTGGATGGGCTTTGAGGTCTCTTCCAACCCAAACCATTCCATGATTCTGAAGTGTTGACCTGACCAGTGTGACTGATGTACTCGGGCAATCAAACCTATTTCTTTTACTGAGCAATTCAGAGCCTATTCTTTAACTGACTCCAGAAGATGATCTCTCAAAGACTTACACCGAATTTGTTTGCAAAAATCCAGTCTGTCATCAAAAGTCTGAAGGGGAGATTAACCCGAATGGTATCATTTACAACAGCATGAAACAAATCTGCATCAGTTTAGTTCATCGGTGGAAGTGTCACACCCCCCTCTTCCCCATGCCCCCAACTCGTATCAGATAACTCCTGATACAAAACAGTCTCAGAATCAGTCACAGTGCAAACAAACACTCTTCGAACATGATCAGATTAGGTTGTTTAAAATATGGGGCATGTGGAAATCATCAACCACTGACATCAGATGGAAATCAGGCTTCTCTTCCGACAGAGCTGACCACAGGGTAGGATCAGCAACTTCCTTAGACTGTTTCCTGCTCTCCACTTAGAAAAATGCTTTTTAAAAGTCTGACAGACAGAAAAATGAGTTTTATGGAGCAACATCGATGGAGAACTATCATTTTAACAGAAACTAGGGTGGCTGCTTTTAAAAGCAAAATGCAAGTAGGAAAAAAATCCCACTCTCAAACACAAATCAGCTGTAAAACATAAATCAAATTGGACAAAATATGTCAGCATGGAAAGATTCCTGCAAGCATGCAAGTAAACTCAAGAGGATCTCCAAGATTTTGCTGTATCAGATGCCACAGTATCAGGTAAAAGCACGTCCTTGACAATGACATCCACGTCGCTTCCTGCAGAAAGATAAGCTGCTTCCTTTTCCACCAGTGACTATGTGATATGGGAACACATCTGTGGAGAGCAAAGAACTGATTATCTGATATAGGCATAGCCTACATGCCTTAGATATCGTTGGAAGTAAAAATATTTCTAATAGACTAGTTTAAGATGATGCACTCACAGCCCAGAAGGCCAACCGTGTCCTGGGCTGCATCCAAAGCAGCGTGGCCAGCAGGGAGGGAGGGGATTCTGCCCCTCTGTTCCTCTCTTGAGAGACCTCATCTGGGTATTGTGTCCAGTTCTGGAATCCTCAGCATAAAAAAAAAAAAAAAAAAAAAAAAGAGATGGAGCTGTTGGAACAGGTCCACAGATGGCTACAATGATGATCTGAGGGCTGGAGCACCTCCCATAGGAGGACAGGCTGAGAGAGCTGGGGTTGTTCAACCTGGAGCAGAGAAGGCTCCGAGGAGACCTTAGAGCAGCTTCCAGTACCTGAAGGGGCTCCAGGAAAGCTGAGGAGGGACTGTTCACAAAGGCTTGTGTTGACAGGATGAGGGGCAATGGGTATAAACTGGAGAGGGGCAGAGTTAGACTGGACATAAGGAGGAATTTCTTCACTATGAGGGTGAGGAGGCCCTGGCACAGGTTGCCCAGGGAAGCTGTGGCTGCCCCATCCCTGGAGGCGTTCAAGGAGGTGCCCATCACAGGGGGTTGAAACTGGATGATCTTTAAGGTCCCTTCCAACCCAAACTATTCTATAATCAGGAACATTGCAGTGATGACATCTATAGAGTGCAATGTGCAATAATTCCTTTGATGCCTGTGCAAACTGTGCATTGTGGGATGATTTGTTTTCCTATTAGGAAAGTGAAAGGAAATATTTATCCATCTTCTTAACGGCAACACACAAAACTCTTAGCAGAGTTAACAGGGAAGGCATCATGTGCTTCAACTCTTCTAGAAGAGAGAGGACCTGCCGGGCTTTTCCTCTGAGCCACAGCTGACTTTGTCAAGGACAAGGGGTGCAATATGGAAAATGCCAAAAACATAGAGTAAATACGGGGAGAGATACAAAGTATTGGTGGAAGGTAAGGATGGCAAAAAAGGAGGGGGAAAACTGTGCCAGAGCCTGCAAGGTCACTAGGGACCCTTTAATGAAGTTTGCATCGATGATATAGGAGGTGTTTTCCAACCTTAGTGATTCTACGGTCAGGAGAGCTCTGAGGATCCGAGTGAGATCTTTGGCCACGGAGGGAGCACAGGCTCAGAGCAGTGAAGCTCAAAGCTGCTTGTTAAACAGGTTTTCCATGAATATGCTAGCAAAGGCCATTACCCTAACATTCACCTTCCCTCTCAAGCTACCAGGAACAAAACACTCTCAACTCCAGCTGAATACAAAAACATGTCTCCTGGCTCCGTTGGAAACCCTCTTTGGCAAATGTGTCAGCAAGGACACATATCCTTCTTCTAGCACATGGAGGGTAGGAATTAATTCCCCATAGTTGCTCCAACTCTCTAACCCTGCAAAAATGCCTGCACTAAAACCAAACATTTCCTTGCTCCCAGGCAGAAAAGGTTAACTCCTTCTTGCTGAAACCACAGCCTTTAAAAACCTACACTGGATTTCAGATATATTCAGCTCAGTCAGGAGAAGCAGTGGAATAAAACTTTGGACAGACACTAGGATACACATTGACTTTGAAGAGCTCTCCCATTCCAAGGTCAAAGTTAATTGCTGGTTACACCAAATACCACAAGACTTTAATCACTCGTAGAAGTGATTAAAGCAGTAGAAGGTGGTTTCCTCTGTAGTAGAGGGCGATTTACAAACATGACCAAGTGGTGTTTAAGACAAGGGAAGTCCAGCCCTTATTCCATGTGAACTAAACCCCTGAAAGCACAGCAGATCCCCATCAGACTTATGTTGCTGGTTCTCAAAGACTTCCCATTATTTCCATTCATCCCCTTCACAGAGCACTGGAGATGCTTCCCCCTCTTCAACAAGCAGGGCCTGAGGAAGACAAAAATTCTCCTGCAGCCAAACATCTGGTTGATCCCAGAGGGACATGGAATGGTGAGAAAGCCCCAGTCCAAGCACATGGGCTGGCACAGGAAAGCCTTGTGAAAGCTATTCACCATTGGGTTCATCTCACATATTCCCAGGAGCTCTCACAAAGCCTTAGCTACAAATGTAAATCAGGCTCCAGAGACATCTCAGTCCTCAAAAAAAAAGAGATGGAAATCATGGGGAGGGACATCAAAAGCAAAAAAGCATTTTAGCTGAAGGGAGTCACAAAGTCTTCTGGGAATTAACAGAGGCTTTACAATGGAGAAGAGGGGGCTGGCAGGGATTCAGCATGAAAATTCAAGGATTAAAGAGCTTTGAGTTAACCTGTTTTCAGGATAATGATGGCAGGAATCTGGGCATCAGCATTTGCTTTCCATTTACTCTGTGATTTTAAATTTGGGAAGGACCAAAAGCCTGACTGATCTTCAGGGCCATTTAAGGTAAAACTCCGCTTCTTGGCTTTCCAAATCACTCCTAGAAATATCTGGAATGCATCAAAATATTTTGGGATCCAGCTGATCCCAAACAGTTGTCAGAGCAGACGGATGGATGGAAACCTCTTCACAGCCAAACTTGTAGTCTGAAGAACTGCCCCAGCGCTTCCAGCGCTGGCCCTCCCGCCGGCTGCAGATGCACGGTGACATTCCACCTCAATGAATGTGCTAAAACCATGGACGGAAATTCAACCGACAAGCACTAACTTCTTCTTTTCTTCCCCCCTCCCTTAAATTAAGAGCATCCAGTGCTGTGTTTTGTACTTGAGGAGAAACAGGCCATGCTTGGCAAAAGGATAATTGGCATTTACATATCAGCTGAGGGGCTTCTTGCACCACCAAGCTGAAGGCTACCCAACACTTCAAATAACTCCCAGCTCCCCGTTGCCAAGCCATAAGCCCCAAGCTCCAATATTTAGCAACTGACAAGTTGCACAGCCTGAAATACTCAATATCAGCTGTTTGGAGGCTGGGTTTGGTTTGTTCTGGTTTTAGGCACAGCCATTTCCAGGGGCAAAGCCAAGGAAGAACACTTTGTCCACCCACGCAGGCAAGGAGAAGCCAATCGTCTCTCCCAGCAGCTCCAGCGCTTCCATCCCTTGGCAGTCTGGAGTGGAGGGGGAGGAATTTTGGGGAGGGATGTTTTACAAAGGCATGGAGTGATAGGATGAGGGGGAATGGCTTGGAATTGGAAGGGGGAAGATTTAGGTTAGACATGAGGAGGAAATTCTTCACGCTGACGGTGGGGAGACCCTGGCCCAGGTTGCCCGGAGCAGTGGTGGAGGAGTTCAAGGCCAGGTTGGATGGGGCTTGGAGCCCCTGATCCAGCGGGAGGTGTCCCTGCCCATGGCAGAGGGTGGAACTGGATGGGCTTTGAGGTCCCTTCCAACCCAAACCATTCCATTATTCTATGTATTTGACGTTAAATCATGAGCGCTGCCACCAGGCGAGCAAAGAACCAGGAGCTCTTGGGCATTTCACTTTAAGGTGTCCAAGATTGGGCAAATTTCCCTGTAACTGGTACCCCCAGCCCACCTTGAAAGAGAACACAAGGTGAGGGGAAGAAGTAAACGTCCCTGGCACCCATCAGCTAGAGGTGGAAGGCTCGGCTCCGGCTGCAGGAATGGCGGACAATGGGCGGAAGAAAGGGAGATAAGCAGCCAGGAAACAGGCAGGGGCGAGCGGGGCAGAACACCACAAGGAAGCAGACAGAGGGCTGGAAGGGCAAAAGCAAGACCGGCATCCAGTGGCGAACAGGAGGGAAGCCCATATCGGAAAGGAAGCCCTCAGGAAACATCAGATGAGATGTCAGAGCAAGGGCACCAGGGTAAAGACTCTGCAAGGCCCAAGGGAGCTGGAAAACAACACCAGCAAGGGGGAGCGGAGGGACAAGGAGCCTCGCTGTGAAGTGCCTGGGGTGATGGAAACCAGAGCATGGGATGGAGAAGCCTGGTTATCCCATGCTGTGGGGACAAATGGTCACTCAGACAAACAGCCTCCCGGAAGATGAAGCTGGCACAAGCTGGAATTATGGGTGTAAGACCTGGTGACCAACATCCACCCGTGGATACTCAGTCTAGGACAAAAAAAAAAAGCCCCAGTGGTGCAGCTTTCCCTCTGTCAGCAGTGCAAATAGAGGACCATAAGCAGACACACTGCTGGGGACAGAGAGGTCCAGTCTGCCCAAGGAGACATACAGGCTTACGCAATCAAGTTCTCTTCAAACCTTTGATAGCTGCACATTGATCTTTATTACAATAAGGTCATGTTTGCTGCACCGCTAGACATTTAGAACTCGTAAAATTAAAGCTATTGATGATACTGTTCAGTCCCACAACTGACCTGTGATGGTGGGATGCTGCCTTTAGTTTTGCAGTGACTCATTATTCCATCTGTGAGATCCTGAGTTGTTTTAATTACTCTTCACCTTCTGAAGCTGCTGAGGAGCCACCTATAGCGCAACATTTCATCTGCATTCTCTGCCAGCGGTACTCACAGGAATAAACCAAGTTATCTTCCACAAGAAGTCATCCTTATTTTACAGCCACAAAGATAAACCCAGCCCACCAGAAATATCTGCACGTTCCTTCCTAGAGATGAGACGCGGAGGGTTGCCTGTTCATGCTTGCAAGCACTTTGGCTGTCTGGGTGTCCACCCGGCCCCAGTGGTGCATCACATGCTCCTCACAGTGCATCGCATGGGAAAGGCACAGAGCAGAGGCATGAGTACTTCCCACTGCCTTCATCCTGACACCCTTTCCATCACTCCTCCTGTCTCCCTTCATTAGCACTCATTAAGGCCTCCAAGCCCTGCAGCTGGTGGGACAGCAACTGGCTGTCCCGAAGCACTGTATCTGCCAGCGTGGGATTACTTCTAAACCAGTAATCTCCCTTGCGTGACCAGGCTTATTTGGGACTCAGAGGCACTCAGCGCCACTCCGTGATTGAAGCAGTCGCCTTGTTTTCCATGCCCGCCCTCAGATGATTCTATGAAAGCACAAAAGTGCAAAGAAAATGCTGTCCGTGGCTCACATGCAGCAAAAGAGGAGAGCCTGCACCTCCCTGTGCTCCAACACCACTGCCCAAAGGGAATAACAAACAAATAACGATGGGAGAAATGCCACCCACCTCCCCAAGGATGGCAGAATGACTTATTAAGCTCTCCCCTGCAGGACAGAGCTGCTCTGCTGCCAGGGTAGATAAAGTGAAGGACTTTTCCTCTCTTTCCAAGTCATAGAGCAGCGCTGCTGGAGAGCAAGGAAGCAAGGCAGGGCTCCCCGCCCCTCTGCGCCCTGAGCAGACCCCACCAGCTGCCGGGGGCTTGGGGCTATTTCATGGGAGGGAAGGGAAAAAATAGCAGCCAGAAAACCTCTCCCGCACAGCTGGATTTAAGCATCCCCAGCTGTACTACTTCCCCAGCAAATAACATCCATGACTTCATTTGTTCTTACCACCTCACACACTCACCTGCCTGATTTATAATATTCAAACCTGTTAAGGTATGGATTTTGGCATCTTACAAGACAGCATCAATGGCCCCCAAGGCTGGGGACCCTCGCAGCCTGCCCTCTTCCCAGTGGGCACAGGATTCACCCACTCGGAATAGATATTTCACCCCATCACAGTCGACTCATGCATTTGTCAGGCTCGAAACGCCAGAATCTTATAAGAAGAAAACCTGATTCCTCTTGACTTAGTCTGTAGTCTGATACCCTCCCTGTAAAAACACCAACATCCTCCCCTTCCGATTGTCCCCACCACCACCACTGCACCTCCCGAAGATCCCGATATTGTGTTTTTCTCCAAACAAAGGCTCTGGAAAGCCAGAGCCCCCCCCGGCTGCCTCTCCCCACATCCGCGTTCAGCCGAGCTGCGCTGCTCTCATTAGCGTTAACCTGAGAGTGGTTCTCACTGTACAGACTGCTTATTATTAGCTTCAACAGAAGGAATTATGCCCTGAAATAATAGCACCCGGGCTGAAATTATGCTCTGTTCTTTTCAGACTATTTCTAACGCAACCTGAGCGGATTTTATTAAAACCAGGAGTGAACCACTGCCAGAAACTAGAGACACTGCTTGTGAATAAGCCTCTTCGGTGTTTATTCCCCCTGCGTTCTCGTCTCTGGAGCTGCAGCAGGAAAGGGTGCCTTCCGATAAGCAACATGTCACGCTAATTATCCACAGGGATTTTAAGCTGCATATTTTCTCTCTGGACTAATACAACCCAGATGTGGGAAAGGCATGGTTTCAATCAATCCTTCCATACATCCCGAGCTGTTTGGTCACACATGCACATGGAGGCATGTTCATCACCCATTAAACAACCACGATGGACACAGTTAACGAGCTGGCCATCACACAGGCGTTTGTTTGCCCTCTTTTTACAGGATTTTAGTGCTGCCCTCAAACAAACAGGTTCTGAAATGAAACAACTAAATGCCCTTAATGATTAGCATTGGCAGAGGCAGCCCAGGGAGGGGAGCCACGGAGGAGTCTCCAGCCCTGGAGATGTCTAAAAGATGGATAGATGAGGTGCACAGGGATCTGGTTTAGCGGTGGACAGGTACAGTTTGGCTCAATGACCTCAAAAGTCTTTTCAAACCTAGGGATTCTATGTTTACAGAACGCTCTTTCCATAGCTACAAAGGTTTTTGCTATAGACTGAGCATGACCCTCAAACTGCTGGGTCTAAGAATAGTTTGGGTTGGAAGGGACCATTACAGATCATCCAGTCCAACTGCTCCCCGGCAGGAGCGGGGGGACATCTTTCACCAGATCAGGTTGCTCAGAGCCCCATCCAACCTGACCTAGAAAGTTTTCTTCCACTAAATTTCTGGGCAACCTGGACCAGTGTTTCACCACCTTCACAGGAAAACATTTCCTCCTAAGATCTCATCTCAGTCTGCCCTCTTGCAGCTTCAAACCGTTCCCTTTCAACCTTATCCCTGCCCTCTCTGATCACGGGCCCTTCCCCAGCTTCCCTGGAGCCCCTTTCAGTACTGGAAACTGCTCTAAGGTCTCCCTGAAGCCTTTTCTTCTCCAGGCTGAACAACCCCAACTCTCTCAGCCTATCAGGTAGTTTCACTGTAGGTAAAAAGGGAAGATCAAACGCTAGATGCTGTCTCTATACTGTTACATAAAAGCTTAGGAAACAGAGGGAAACCAGCTTTTCCTCCAGCAAACAGAAGGCCATTTAAAACAAACATATTGTGAAAGCCCCTCCAAGAAGCCTCAGTGCAGCTGTGCTGCTCCACAGCCATCCCAAGCCTTTTGTTCCTGGAACCAGTGGCAGAGCCAGGCTGTAGAGTGAAACCAGAGCCCTGCCAGAACTGCAGGGTGACTCGCTAACACCACACCAAGCAGCACAGGATACAGAAAAAACAGCTGCTTCTCGTCTCTGCTGACATCCAAGGTCAGATGCTGTTATCGCTACAGCAAGCGGAGTTGCTTCCAAATACCCATAATTCTCTGATACGGATATTCTAAATATCAGACTTGCATCCAGAGAGCTAATAGCCTAATGCACCCTCAGCTCACACAGATTCCCAGCCACACCAGTACTTGCTGCATGGGAAAGCCCTACGTTTAACAGCCTCAGGCAGACCAAGATGCTCCTCACCCACCAACGCCACTGCTCAGCCATCCAAGGGGGCTCTTGGGCGATTGCTGCAAAGACCTTGCTCTCACAAAGGCAAACCCTGCTCAACAAGCTCCCCTTTACCCCTCCAACTTCTCCTTTGACTGAGAAGACAGACAGGCAACCAACCTTCTTGAGTGGAGTACCACAAAGAAGAGCAAACCCACCACACCATCTCTGCTCCCCTTTAAAAGCAACTTCCACACGCACCTCTCATTAAAAAATGCAGAACAGCAGCAGTTAATGATATCAAAACCAGCTGACTCGCTTTCTGGTCATCGGCTTGTTGATTTCATGAAGAACGAGCAAGAGTTTCACCATAGGAAATAAGCCATGAAGGACTTGAAGATGATCAGAAACTGGTTCTCATCGGTTAATGAAACAGACCTGTTCTCTGTCTCCAGAGAGCATTATTTTTCCTTTGTCCCGACCTAGGGGGTTTAAAATAGGAAGCAAGAGGATCTTACTTTCCGAGAGGGATGGAGCAGATGCTAGATTGAAAGCAGGACCTTTACAGACAGTTTAATTGAGTAAACCAGTCCTCATTAGCAGGCACTTACCTGCTTTGAGGCGGGACTGGTGTGACAGCGAGTGGGGAGCACGAGGCAAAGCTCAGTATAACTCAGGGAAGACAAATATTTTCGTACTGTAGACTCTAATTCTAAACTGCGTGAGACATGCAGGGTGAGTTTTGAGCTGAGATCTAATTATACAAGGTGCAAAACTACAAGCTGCCTTGTTTTCTTCAGAAGGCTCCTACGTGGGAACAGGACAGCAGTAATCAAGACAGCTCGGAAGTTTGGTTTTCCCTATCGTAGAATCACAGAATGGTTTGGGTTGGAAGGGATCTCAAAGATCGTCCAGTCCCTCCCCCAGCCATGGGCAGGGACACCTCCCACTGGATCAGGGGCTCCAAACCCCCTCCAATCTGGCCTTGAACCCCTCCAGGGATGGGGCAGCCACCACTGCTCTGGGCAACCTGGAAAACATTTATTTCCAAGATTTCATCTCAATCTCCCCTCTTGCAGCTTCAAACCCTTTCCCTCATCCTTTCCCTGCCCTTCCTGATCCAGAGCCCCTCCCCAGCTTTCCTGGAGCCCCTTTCAGCACTGGAAGCTGCTCTAAGTTCTCCTCAGAGCCTTTGTTCTCCAGGCTGAACAATCCCAACTCTCTCAGCCTGTCCTCATACAGGAGGTGCTCCAGCTCTTGGTTCATCTCCATGGCCTCCTCTGACCTCGCTCCAACAGCTCCATGTCCTTCCTGTGCTGAGGACTCCCGAGCTGGACACAGGGCTCCAGGTGGTGTCTCACAGAGCAGAGCAGAGCAGCAGAACCCCCTCCCTCGCCTGCTGCTCCCACGGCTTTGGCTGCAGCCCAGGGCACTGTTGGCCTTCTGGGCTGCAAGTGCACATTTATGCCATTTATAATGTCTTTTGAATACAAGAGAATAAGAAAACAGAATATAATTTCAAATATTTCAGCACCTGCAAAGAATTCTAGAAAAGCACAAAAACAAATGGTTTTTTTTCCTTTTTATATTTTGAACGGTAATATAAAAATAAGATGTTGGTTCAAAAGTCAGATAAGGTCTGTGTTGACATCTACAATTCTTTTATTGGACATACTTTAGTGAGCATTGAAGGCTTGTTTATGTAGGCACGGATTTAAGAATAACACCACAAACCCAAAAGGATAAAGTGCAGACCTGTACTGAGAAGCAGGCCTGGTAAGTTCAGTCTATTCCTACAACTCAGCAGAGAAAGGGAAGAAAAGGGGGGAAAACTGCCGTTATAAGAGAATAAGGATATTATCAATTACGTCTTGCAGTGACAGAGCCATCCAACCTTTCCTGCACGGTCCAGAGCAGTGGAAACCCTGGTCCCCTGTGCACAAGCCCACCGTGTTGGTCACAGGACATATTTTAAGTTAGACTTTGGCTTACACAAGTGGTTTATTTAGGAGTAAGAAAACAAAGGTGTACTGATTAAAACAGTTCTCAACATCATTTCTTTATATATTTCAGCATTATATCTCAGAATAAAAATTTAAACCTTTAAAAACAGATAAACAACCTCTCCCCAACACAATGAGTTCCGGCAAACAGCGACTACGACAGAGTGACTGGGGGAAGCTGTGTGAGCCACGACTCTAAGCGATGGTCTTTGCCATATCCCCTTTCTGCCTGCATCAGAATTTGCTCCCTACGAAGACTCAGGAGGTCAAATGGTCAATTCAGCACATCCTTCTCTTCCCCCATTTCATAAAGGCAGTTTTCTACAGTTCTTAGTAACAGAAAAAAATACATATATTTCCAGAGCTTGCACACATCCAAAAAAAAATAAGGCAGAAAACAAGAGGGAGAATAAAAAACTAATATAAGCTAAAACATTATTTTGTAGTAAACAATAGAATATAACGTGCAATAGTGCAATTTCTCCGTTGCTGCTTCAACAATGAAGTCTCGGTAGCTAGTCCACTGCGCGGCAACGCACGGCAGCCCACATCTAACTGTGCACTTGCCGGGCACCGCTGGCTTTGCCTGGCTTCGGAGCCGCCTCGCCGTGTCCGGGCTCTCCCATTGCCTTCCCAAGGTGGTGGAGCTTCTGATCCCAACGCTGTGTACCGAAAGGCAAAGAAATTATCAGAGAGGACATAAAAGACAGACATAAAACAACTCATGTGTAATCTTTGTGGATGTGACCAAAGGGCATTTGGAATCAGAACAGTGTTTTCCTGCCTGTCAGCATTAACACTGCTGAAGAAAGCGCGGAGTGGAAGAGGAGACTGTTTCGCGCAGGCACAACCATTAGGCTGAGAGTTGGGGTTGTTCAGCCTGGAGAAGAGAAGGCTGTGGGGAGACCTTATAGTGACCTTCCAGTACCTGAAGGAGCTACAAGAAAGCTGGGGAGGGGCTGTTCACAAAGGCTTGTGGTTGACAGGACGAGGGGCAACAGGTATAAACTGGAGAGGGACAGAGTTAGACTGGCATAAGGAGGAATTTCTTCACTATGAGGGTGGTGAGGCACTGGAAGAGGTTGTCCAGGGAAGTTGTGGCTGCCCCATCCCTGGAGGTGTTCAAGGCCGGGAAGGATGGGGCTTGGGGGGTTGGAACTGGATGATCTTTAAGGTCCCTTCCAACCCAAACTATTCTATGATTCCACAATTATATCAAACCAACAGCCGAGAAATTGTGTCAAAACAAGAATATTCTGTGTAAAATAACACTCCTAACAGCACTGAAATTACTTTGTGGTGCATCAAAACCTAAGCAGGCAATCCTTCCAGAACGTGGAAGGCCTTAGAATACATTTGAATTAGAAAACATCATAATATATTTTCACATATCGCTCGCATTTGAGCTCATTGCTTCCGATTTGTTATGCCACGACTTCTTACCACGTACATTCCTCAGCTAAGCCAGGAAAGTCACTTTAAAATACCACACGCTTTGTTAAGAGAATTGTATTTAAATACGAAATCTGAAAAGTAGAGTTCTTAGACTGGAAAACACTTGTGAAGCCCTCTCTTCTAAGCACCACAATCCCAATTAAGCAGGTTTGTGTTACAGAGAGCACAGTTTACCTACAGAGTGAAAACACTCCTATTGTTTGCTCTTTGAGACAGAGGTTTCGATTGCTGCTACGCTGATGTAGCATTGAATGTACATTGAATTGGGGTAATTCAATGTATTCCTTCAGCTTATACATCGTACATTCCTAAGTAACATGGCAAATAGCACACCAAGTTGGTTTTTGATACTTGATATTAATTAACTAGGGTCAGCAGGAGTATTTTCTTCTATTATTTGGAAAAGATTAGGCAGATGTTTCACGGTACTGGCAACATTTGGCTTGCGGTGAGATATTTTCTTACCTTTACTTTTTTACCGAGTCGATCCTTCCATTTCTCCGCTATGGATCCTTCCACCAAGAGTAACCTACACAACAGAGACAGCCGGTTCCTCCATCAACAGTCACACACAAGCTGTACAACCCAGCCCACACATGACTCAAGATCTCTGTGCCTTGCAGAGAGCCTTGCACCCCACGAATACCATTAAGGAGACAAACCGAGTCACATCAAGTTTTCCTTTCCTGGTGGCTCTCAAGCTCAGCTTTACAGGCAGGGGAATGAAAACCCAGCAAATAAGCTCCAAAAACAATGCAGAAAGAGTTACCTGGAGCGCTCCTCGTCTTCATAGCCCATGATGATGTACTCCTCATTGGCGCTGAGTGGTGGGCACAGGCAGCCAGAGTTCGTGTGAAGGTTTACAGTGTCTTTTGGGATGTTCACCAGTGAAGATTTTAGGACTTCCTTTACTTCCACCACCGCAGTGACATCATGACATTTAGTCTTCACCTCCTTCACTTTAGCCCGAATGACTGGGAAAAAGTCACAAAGAGTGCAGTTGGCAGCAGCAGACAATGCAGGTCACCCCCGAGCCGCTCTGGGTGACCTTTGGGATTAGCCTTTTGCACGGTCCATTATCAAAAGCTTAGCTGAACTCCAGCAACATCCCTGCCCCCATCTCTTCACTTCATTATTTCATCCTCCAGCAAGAAGGTCCAGGCAGCAAACTGTACCTCATAACAGCATGGTCACTAGCAGGAGATGAGTACAGAGGGATGTAAGTCCTGTTTAACTTGGGCTTTAACTTTAGCATCCCTTCTTCTTCGCCTTCCCCACTTTAAATATATTTAATTCATTCCCCGCATGCTCTCCTTCCACCTCAAGCTGCAACTGCTCTCTCTTTGACGACTCGCAGTGCAGAAGACTGAACTGAATTGGTCACTCTCAACCTTTCACGAAACACTAATGCACACTAAAACTCCTCCTATCACCACTCCGGATGGCTCTGACAGGCCCTTACCTTTTTCATTCTCTCTCCGGTTACCCAGCACCAACCTGCTCTGCTCTTTATGAACTCCAAACGCTCCTGATCTTGACCTGATGACCCGTCTAATCGTTTCCTCCCTTGCTTTTTCTTTATAAGTTGCACAAGAGGAAAAGTTGCCTTCCAAAGGCAGCACTTTTCACGTCTCTCTTGGTGACCAGTGAACTGATACACGTGCGAATGCAAAGCCAATCCAGAGGCCGTGCACTAGAGAACGCCACATCCTTTACAGCTTGTGCACAAGAATCATAGAATAGTTTGGGTTGGAAGGGACCTTAAAGATCATCCAGTTCCAACACTCCAGTGATGGGCAGGGACACCTCCCACTGGCTCAGGCTGCCCAAGGCCCATCCAACCTGGCCTGGAACACCTCCAGGGATGGGGCAGCCACAGCTTCCCTGGGCAACCTCTTCCAGTGCCTCACCACCCTCATAGTGAAGAAATTCCTCCTTATGTCCAGTCTAACTCTGCCCCTCTCCAGTTTATCCGGATTGCCCCTTGCGCTGTCACTCCAAGCCTTTGTGAACAGTCCCTCCCCAGCTTTCCTGTAGCTCCTTCAGGTACTGGAAGGTCACTATAAGATCTCCCCACAGCCTTCTCTTCTCCAGGCTGAACAACCCCAGCTCTCAGCCTAATGGTTGTGCCTGCACGAACCAGTCTCCTCTTCTCTACTGGAAGGTCACTCTAAGGTCTCCTCGGAGCCTTCCCTCCTCCAGGCTGCTGTTTGTAATGGAAGAGTCCCTTCCCATTACAAACAGCAGACTCCTGAGATTCCTGATGTCTTCTAATCTGTGTGAAAAAGGCGATATGGAAGGAAACCATGGACTTACGCACCTCCTCTCTTCACACGCCCTGCCCATAAAGTCCATCAGCCAGCGTGTCTTGCAGCCACACTAAATACAGCTGCCAACTCGTGTCTTTCATAGACACAATTTACTCCAAGCAATCGACTTGCTTAAAACCTTTTCAGATTTCAAACCAAAATCTTGCTTTTGCTTGGAGTTATGTCAAATGCAGTTTGAAATCTCTTCCACTTCTGAAGGTTAAGAAGCTGGGGCAGCAGCACACCCGGAGTCTCTCTCCCATGCGCAGGGACCCCCTAGAGAGCACTCACTCTCTAACTACTTTCCAAACAAGCTCACCAAACCAACATAAAACTGAGCAGTCACCTAATATGCCTTTGAAATAGGAAGAAAAGCAACAGCCTAGACCTGTGATGTGCCTAGACCAGAACAACCTGGACAAGAGAAGGTGGAATATGGACACTGGGCACTTTCATGGGTGATGCTGCCAGCACAACACAGTCGTCAAGATGCTCACTGCTGGCTTTGATATCTGAGAAAGAACAAACCTAGACCCCACGGTGAGCTTGCAGGCATGAAAGTGAGTAAAAACATCTTTTCCTGCAAGAGCAGAGCACACCGGAGCTGGGAAGTGGAAAGCAAAGAGGCAGTTCCAGCGTAGCAGCCCACAACGTCATTTGTGTCACATTGCTTTTCACACTAAAGAAGTGCACAAGCCCCAGCTGCCTGCGCTAACACTCAACACCAGAAAAGCCGCTCTTGCTAAGATATTAAGCTCATCCCCTCCACCCTTCCAATTTGGAATTGTTTCAGGCCACATCTTCCTTCTGCAATAAGCATCACGGGATTAAAACCAGTGATTGGGACCATAGGCTTTGTTAATGGCAATTTTCCCCTCGCTGTAGCCTTACAAACGCTGGGGGTTGGCCAAGCAGCCGCTCTTACCGTAGTTGTAATTGTTGCGTAGATAGGTCTTCTGGGTAGCTTTTATGGGCTTGCATTTGCAGCGCTCTGTAAAAACAGAAAGATTTGTTTAGAAAGAAAAGAGCCTCTGTTCAGTGACGACCTCCAACCCCTAGCTCACACCTAACAAAAATGTCACTAAACCGACTTGTTTATTACAGGCAAGTGAAATATTAAGCAGTACAGGATGTTCCTGGTCTGTTCTGTCCAAAGATGCTGCGGAAGTGCCTATGAGATCTCAAAGCCTTCTTGGAGAAAACTGGACATGCTGGAATCTAAAAACCAAAACCACTACAACCAACTAACTCCACAACAACAAAGACACTAGGGTTTGGAGTCTGAAGTGACAAAACCTAACATTTTATTGGTTCAATCCTGGTCTCTTCTGTGCTCCGGGAGTTGCAATTCCGTATTATAGAATCACAGAATGGTTTGGGCTGGAAGTGACCTCAAAACCCATCCAGTTCCACCCCCTGCCATGGGCAGGGACACTTCCCACTGGATCAGGGGCTCCAAGCCCCATCCAACCTGGCCTTGAACCCCTCCAGGGATGGGGCAGCCACCACTGCTCTGGGCAACCTGGGCCAGGGCCTCCCCACCCTCACAGGAAAATATTTCTTCCTGAGATGTCATCTCCACCTCCTCTCTTTCAGCTGAAAACCATTCCCTCTCATCCTCTCCCTGCACTGTCCGATCAAGAGCCTCTCCCCAGTTTTCCTGGAGCCCCTTTCAGCACTGGAAGCTGCCCTAAGGTCTCCCCACAGCCTTCTCTTCTCCAGCAACCCCAAGTGCCTCAGCCTGTCCTCATACAGGAGGTGCTCCAGCCCTCTGATCATCTTTGTGGCCTCCTCTGGACCCGTTCCAACAGCTCCATCTCCCTCTTACGTTGAGGATTCCAGAAGTGGACACAATCCTCCAGATGAGGTCTCACAAGAGACCTCCTGTTCTGGACTCCTCCTCCATTTGCATGTCATTTTACACCATTTTATTATGACCCAGAACCTCAAGTTTAATTAAAACAGGGAAATTATTAGCCTTTATGGCACTAAAGATGGCCTTCGAAGGACAGCACAAACGGGCACTGTTGAGCCGCGGTGCAGCTTCCAGCCAGCTGGGAACAATAACAGAGGGAAAAACATTTTCATTAGTGCCCGGGGAGCAGCTCCAGACCCATGTGCTCATAAACCCACCAGTGTTTCGTGTCTGGTTGTTCTAATGCAAATATTTACTTATTTCGAGCTACTGCCTAAGTGGAGTTTGGTGGAGGCGTTTCGAACAGCGGCCCCACTATTACGTACACACGGTCGCCTATTCTGACATTCGACTTAGCAGCTAAGTGGGGGCAGACTTACTGCAGCCTATAGACCATCTTCTAAAACACCAACGCATGTCAGCTCGTTTTTTAGTTAAACCCAACATGAGGAGTCTGAAAAAGAACTTTTATGTGCTATAGAAGATTTCTGCACGTTAAAAAAAAAAGATAGAATTATTTGGTTATGGGCTTTGCAAGTCCCTATTTCTTTTCTACTGAAGCATTTTTGTAGTTGAAAACACAAATAAGCGCAGGAAAGAGGAGATCATTCCCAAAGAAGAGCACATTGTTTCCTTGAATTTCAAACACATCCTCAGGAATCTATATATAGAGTCCTGCAGCCTTCAGCTTTGTATGAGGCTCTCTTAAAATAACAAAGGCAGAGAAGAGAAGGGATTCTTGGCTTCCCCTTTGCCTGTGGGAGCTCATGCATACTTTGGGCCAAATTCTGGCCCATTCCATAAACTGCCCCAAAACAGGTCATAAAAGCTGTGCCCTCCGAGCCGCGCTCAGGCAGGCGGCTCAGCACTCGCGTCCAACACGTCAGACACTTTAACATCTCCTGCTCTGCAGTACTTTGCTCTGTGGCACAAGAAGAACAAACCAGTTGAAATTACAAGAACACTCAGCCTCATTTTTAAGACTGCGTTGGATTATTTTATCTTATGAATCTGAGGAATATATTTTATTGGTTTTGTTCTAGAAACAAATTATAGACCAAACCATGTCCTTAACGAGGGCATCTCCTTGTCTCCCTACTGCTTTCCAAACTTTACATTTCAAAGTGCTTTACAGAAGGCTGCGTTATTCCGAACTCCTACTTAGAACTACAGAAACAAACCCAGAGTCATTGCCAAAGTGAGGCATAAAGTCAGCTGTAGAACCAGAACCAACTCCTCTCCACCAGTTCCTGCTCCAGTGACTTTCAAAGGAAGACCAACATATCAGGGAACATGGATTTAATTGATGCAACACCCAGGAGAGGTGGCTGTAAAAATGTCCCTCATCCCTGGATGCTGAGGGCAAGTCCCACCCCACATGCCAGCCTCCTCCCAAGCTGCCAGCATCACCAGAAGAGCTCTGGGACCACCACAACGTTACATCCCAGCACAGAGATGGGCGGCAGAGACTCACACAGGTTGGACTGAGATCTCAGCTGACTCTGCCATTAAATCTCCTTTTTTAATACAAGTCAATATCTGACTAATAAAAGCTAAAAATCTATATTTCTCCCTGTAAATGCCAAAACATATGGATTACACAGGAAAAGAGTTTTCCCCATGGGTCACTATCAAGAAAAGCGCCACCTTAAATACATGTGCACACACCACCTAAACTCAGCTGTGATTCTGAGTAGCACAAGTGCTCGAACCTGACCAATGCTTCCCAGATGAATTAAAGATAGAAAAAAACCCCCACATCTCTGGAAAAAATTCTAAGTAACCTGAAAAGCATCTGACAAAGCAGAAATAAATGTCATTTACTGCCAAGAAGAGCAAAAAAAGCTCCTCCTGAAAAAACACCTCAAGCATACTCAGAATCACTAGGTTGGAAAAGACCTTTGAGATCACCGTACCCGTCCACTACTGAAACAGATCCCTGAGTACCTCATCTACCACCTTTTAAACCTCTCCAAGACTCAGAGGGAAGGTTCTGCCAGTGGACTGCCAGAGCTAAAGCTGCCTCCGACAAGGGCAACCAGAGAGCGCTGCTCACTGCACCCACACATGGCAGAGCAGGGAGGGTCCTCCAGGAACCAGAGAGCAGAGCCAGGAGCGTGGAAAACACATCAGGCTGCTACTTGCAAATAGGAAAAGAAATCTATTGACAATGACCAACTTATAGATTTTCTTTCCTCAACGTATAAAAAAATCCATTACGAAACACTGCCCTCGAGGGGGCTAAGCTGTATTTGGCAGCTGGAACAGAGGCAGCGCATTGAGCCAGAAACTGAGTTTGTACAGTGAAAGGCAGCGATAAAAACATTACCCATCCTTTGAATCAGCCAAAGTGGTGGCTGCCCCATCCCTGGAGGGGTTCAAGGCCAGGTTGGATGGGGCTTGGAGCCCCTGATCCAGTGGGAGGTGTCCCTGCCCATGGCAGGGGAGTTGGAATTAAGACGATCTTTAAGATCCCTTCCAACCCAAACCATTCTATGATTCTATGTTGATATAAGTCAAAGGTACACAGCTTCACTTTACTGAAGCTGTACAGTCGCTGTGGAGCATAAAATCCACACTTGCTCAATGCCACGCAATTGAAAATGGCTTAAAACTAAAAAGCCACTAATGTTAGTAATAAAAATGTTGAGAAGGTTCCAGACACAGCCCTGTGCTCAAGGTAATTTAAAGTGAAGCTCGTTAAGGGGCTTACTTTTATCAGTTTTTTTCAAACTGCAGCTGGCTTTCTGAATGATGCACACTGCGATTTAAATCCCGTTTTGCAGCTACACAGTGCCTTTCACAGTGGGACCCACTGATTATGTTCTAAAACTGTTTAAAAATCACAAAATCACGAGCTGGGCGTTACCGATACCTTTTCACAATTCCCTCAGAGAGATGAATGCTGACGTTCTCAGCATTTGGTATCTAATTGGATGCTTCGCAACCATAATTGGATTAGAACAAACCGAGCATCGGTGCGCGCTGCAGCTGGCCAGTACCTCTGGGGAAGGAAAGACACGATGGCCAAAGCTACATCTCCGCGTGCCACCTTTTTGACTACGGCCTAAGAGGAAGAATTCTGAAGGAATGAGTACAAAATCTGAGGAAAACTACAATCATGGGCTTGCTGAAAGCAACAAATTCAGATTTCTATACTCTTATCACCTACCAACCTGGGCTTTGCTTCTTTGTGTGCCTGAGACCAGTGGAAATACTCAAGGGGTTTTACTCAGATCCAGAGAAAAACAAACCAAAACAACAATAAAAAAGCGACAGGGGACCTGCTGGAATAAAACCAGCCTCAAGTCATGGCCTCAATCTCCTCAGGTTCATTGGGATTTTTGGCATCATCTACAAAGAGGTCAGAATTTCATTTGCAGATTTCGAAGTCGGAATGAACCGGTTTTGCCCAGTGAAAAATCCATTTGATGAACATCCTCGGTGTTTGAGGCAAAACTTTTAATGAAATCAGCACAACCCTTTGGATTACGTGGAAATTTTGCCCTGACAAAAGCAGAAGAGATGAGCACTAAAAGCTGAAGAGTTAACTGAGTTGTCTGCCGAGAAGTCCACGGGCTGACCGGCCCCACATCCCACCCATCCACGGGCACAACAGCACCATCCAGGGATTCCCTGAGCATTGATGCGTCACTTAGTCCCCCCTCTCGCTTTATTAAATATTCAAATGAGTTGAAAGACTCCACCTTATTCCACGGTTGTATAAAAGCATACTTACCGATGCCAGCACCTCGACAGTTGCCGTTGCTGGAATCCATAGGGAAATCTGGCAGGGAGTCATCAAACACATAAAGAAACATTAGTATTTTTTAATATTGGATTATTTCAATACTTCCACATTCACCATCTTTTTTCTTTCTCTAATACTTAGTATGTTAATCGCTTCATTAACTAACAGATTGTAATGTTCTACAAAGCCGACACGATTTCTTATCTGAGCTTCCCCCAAACCCAGCACACAAAGCAGGTTAAATATCCCATTCTGACTGGCAGGCAGGTTTAGGATGAGGACGGAAATTTATGGCATGAACTTACAAGCGTCTGGGAATAAAGTACACAGACTGTTTGCATTTAATTAAATGATGAAGGAGAAATTACCTCCGGTTTGTTTTTTTGGTTACTGAGGAAATCAAACCAACAAACCACAATCATATCATTGAAGCAAATGCCAAAACAAATGTTTCAGACCTTCCCCTTCCCCTCGGTTTAAAAACTCACTGATTAGCTTGAAGGACAGATAAGGAACAGAAGGAAAAAAGGGCACTATGCCCAGAGAACAGCTTTTAGACACATTGGTAAGTGGAATGTGTCCCACATCAGTAAAACACATCGCTTCAAACTTGGTGTTTATCAAATCACACAATTTAATGGATTTATTACGTATCCTTTGTTATGAAAACCAAGTCTGTTAACGCATATAATGATGTACAAGCTAACAAAAAAATAAATGCAAGAGAAACAAGATTTGGGAGAGAGGCAGTAAACTTTAGTACGATAACACAAAACAGGGAGAAACAACTGAGCTCTCAAAGAAAAAGCCCTCTTTTAAGCTCGTACGCCAAAATGATGCAGGGTTGTTTTCAACTCTGGAAGCTGGCAGCATATAAACACCACCCTTTTTACACCCTTCCATTATCATGGATGCAACACGACTCGCTTTTACACGACAGCAGAAATGAGGGCACGGCCACGTATCATCAGCTCCTCGCAACAGCTCGAGCCCGGGACACCGGTGATGCTCAGTGCAGGGGAAGGTTTAGATGTGCGAACTATATTTTAAGGGCTGGGGCCATTATTTAACCATAAATTCGGCAAATACATATTTAAAACACCTGTTTACAAGAAATCTAAAATTAGTTACTAATTCGGATGCGAGTGAGCAACCACAAAAGCCCATGCCCCGACGGCAGCGGTCTAATGGGCAGGGACATCGCTCCGTCAGGAGGCTCCGCGCAGCTCAGACCTTCGGTTGTAACGCAGGCAGGAAAAAAGAAAAAGCTATTTATAAAAACAAACAGCTGACTTCCTATTGTTCCACCTCTCCTGGGAGGCGACCCCTCTGCCAAGTTCTGCCTATGCAAAACAATCTTTCTGAAAGAAAGATCTGTCAGCAACGATTAGCAGGATTGCCAAAGAGGAAATATTATCCAGAGCTCCGATCCAAAGACTTCCTAGTAAATTTTGGTTTAAGAGCACAGGGAAAAATCCTAATTGATTTTTCCGATAAGCTGTTTTAATTAATCACTTTTCAGAGGGATGCTATATAAAAAGAAACCCAAACCACTAACAAGCAGAGAAGAATGAAAGCCACTTGTGTAGGAAGTGTAGAAAATAACAATGCCTGGATCACAGATTGGGGTGAGATGTTTGGGAAAAGGAAACGAGTTGGGAAAACATAGTTTTGAGCAAACATCTTACTCGTACCACTGTTTAAATACTAAAAAAAAAGACAGAGGAAAAAGCTAAAAGGAATACAATGCTGAATGTTGCTGCAGTTAAAGAACGTGGCCCAGCTATTACTGAGGCCACTCCAAGCACCCTGCTCCGGAGAACAAAATCACAGTGAGCAGCTCCTGCTTGGGCACCTTCCTCCCAGGTGGAGCCATCTGGGAGCCCCACTGATTAAGAAACCTTCAAACATGCACCAATTCCAACCTTGTAACCTGCGTCAGGTCTCAATGCAGAGAGGCTCTTTGCTGGTCTGATCGCAAAAACACGCACAGCGAAAGCAAAGTAACAAGAAAACCAGCCCTCGTTAAGATTGGACAGAGAACGCTTGAACCCTTCTCAAGGACATGGTTTAGTGGCATATAGGAATGGTTGGACTTGATGATCTAAGAGGTCTTTTCCAACCTAGCGATCCTACGAACTGCGAGGCGCAGAGCTGCCTGCAACACAACGGGGCTGCCCCACGTTGTAAATCGTTCCAGCTAACGAACGCTGCTGGGTTCTGATGACATTTAACAGCCTAGGTCTTGACTTGATGCTTCAACCGGAAAAGCCATTCTAGGAGACAGCCCACACATCATCATTAATAAGGTTTAAGCACACTTATTCGCTCTTCCTGTCTTCTTTAAGGCTTGAAGCTTTCGTTCTTTAACGGAGAAAGGAGGCTGCTTCTGAGTTTCAAGTAAACCCTTAAACCAAGTCTCAACTTTAAAACGACAACCTGGCCGTGACCGCTCGGCTCGGCACAGTCTGAAACGCTCCCGTAGCGCCATGGCTCATTTTGGCTACTCTGAGTAGAGCCACGCAACATCTGAGTCAGAGCAAGTCTCGTCTGGAGTTTGGAAACCACTGTTTTGGAAATGAAGTTAATAACAAGCATGGGAAATGGCTCTTTCACTTTTCTGTTAAGCATACAAGGCCAAATTCCCATTCTGGATTACTACTAATTCAACAAGGCAGACAGGCAGGGCTTGATCAACATGGACAAATCATGGGTTCACATAAGGTTAAAGAAAATACGTCTCCATCGCTTGAATAGTCTTTAATTTTCTTTAATGTTTAGAAGGTGGTATTTGTAAGAGAGTCAACGTTCTCATCAGCTGTTTTATGATCATCACCCACCCAAACCAGTTCGGACACTAATTACACGTGGTCGATGCCTTGTGGTGCCACCTCCCTTCTCTCCAGCATCCCATCAACAACCCAACATGCCTCCAAGCTATTTTTCTATCTCAATAAGCTACAATGAGGAAGAAACTCAACTGCCGGATCTGTCCTCCGATGCGCATGGTACCCATCACACAGCTCTCCTTTTATCATCACCTCCCTCTTCCAAACAGGAATAAACACATCACTGGAGACATAAACACATTGCTTGACAGTAGCAGCCAAGCACACGAGCCAAAGTGCTTCTCTGAGCCAGCATCCCAACACAATGACGACTGGGGTCAGGCTGGTCATTTACTACATGTGAAATTTTAGATTCAAGACTGGTTTTGTCCACCAGCACTTCTTGTTGCCTCACAGCCTGAAGAAGATTTGATAGGACCCTGCTTGAAGGAAGCAGAAAACCTGTAAATGAGAAGCAGAGTGAGCACATGCAGCCAGCAAAAGGAGATAGAAGCATATAGAGCCCTCAAATGGGACCTCCTGCGTACCCACGACAGCTTGGCTTCATGTCTGCAAGCAGAGCTGCTTCCATCCTTGAAAAGCAAAGGACAACGATACAGGATAAAAGCCACACATCAGGCATTAGAAAGGGTGTCCTGAGGGCCAGAAGAGCCCCCGCGCCCCATTGAACCCTGCATTCAGGAAGATGCACGGTCTAATATTTGAAAAAGGAATAGGATTTTGTCTTTCCGAACTCTGTCCCTGACAAACACCTGATGAGACCATCCTTTGGGCTGCTGCCTTACGGAAGGGACGGGACAACTGAATCATAGAATCATAGAATCACCAGGTTGGAAAGGACCCACTGGATCATTGAGTCCGACCATTAATCCAACTGCATTAACCCTCTCCAGTAATAATGCACAGACCTCGCGAGGAAAGGAGACAGCACAGTCCTGTTCCTCTGCAGGCAGCAAAAAACTAAAGAGAAAACAAAACTTCACTTCTGAGGAATTAAAAAAACCCTCTTTCACACCAGATGTCTGGGAAAACATGGATTTACATTCCTGCCTGCCCTGTTAGATGCAGTTTGCAGACAGCACGAAGGGCAGGAGTGCTTCAGAGATAAAATGAGAGCAGGTATTGTGCATGGCCCCCCTGAGGCAGGGGGTTATTCGTGTCCTCGACTTGGCTGCAATCCTGTATTTGGAGAATTGAATTTGGAAGTGTTCACCTTACCTTTTCCTAGAACAGAAATCCTTCGCTCCGCTTGCTAAAGGAGCAGTTTTATTCCCTCAAGAAGGATTCTTTCAGTCTGGTGCATAATGCATCAGTTCAACATTTTTCAGCCCAGAAATGAGAATGTCATCAGGTTCTCATTCACTGAAAGAGAGTTTTCATGGATCCGGCCCTGGAATCCCTCAAAGAGGTTATTGTACTGCTGAGGTCCTCAGAAATAGGTAACTCGGGGGCAATTTTAGCCAAACTTCCTCCCTCTCGATTTGAATGCAATCGCTTTCAGATCGCTGCAGACCCGCCAAGCCTCGCTCCGCCTGGGGACATTTTTAAGGTGGTTTTGAAAGCATCTGCACGCTGTGGAGAAAGGCACTTGGTGTTCAAACCCATCTTTCCCCAAAGCATCCCTGTGGGAACAGCCGCCAGGGAGCTGCAGGAACAAAGAGAGTGTTGGGTTCCTGGGCTGGGGACGACTGCCGGGGCGAAGGATGGATGCAAAGGCAAGAGGGCAGCAATTAGAATGGTTAGAGGAACATCAGAAACAACTGGAGATACCAGGGTATGGTCACCGAGTCGAGATCGCAAGAGGTGGAGAGGGTAAATCGATGGAGATGGAGAAGGAGCAAGGTCAGCCTGGCCCACGGATAAACAGGGAGAGGTGGAGAGAGAAGCTTACCTGGGAAGCATAGGCAGGAAACCGAGGCATGATATTTCATTAGGAGAGGAAAACAGGAATTACAGTGTTTGGCATTGCTGGCAGCGGGATACGTAAAGCGTCGAGGAACGGGACAGCAGCACAGTCAAACACTGTGCCGAGCACAGCATGGAAAAAACCACCTTTCATTCCCAGGCCACTGCTGGGGGAGGACGGAGAGGTGGGATCCGCTGCCCGTAGCGAGCTCCCACAACCCGATGGAGCCGGAGGGCAGCGCAGACCTGCCAATGCCGCAGCCGTGCAGCAAGGAAACACAGCTCGGCTCCACCAGCAGCAAACGCTTCCTTCAAGGAAGACGGGAACTGTGGTCATTTCGTAAAGGTCAAAGCTCACTCGTGACAACCACGCACTGCCTTGCTTTGAGTCCTACTCAATAGCTCCTTCAATTTAGTTTTCCTGTGGTGCTCAGCTCACCGTGTCAGAGCTCTCTCCAACCAAAGGCAGCAGTGACAGGAGCAACAGCAGGTTTGCAGCATTGTGGTGGCCTGAGAGGTCAGAATTCTTCATCTGACCTTTCAGAGATGCTGCTGCGCCCCCGGTAGCCCCAGACAGCCCCTGGACCTCCAGTGCCAGCGGTTCTGTGGGCACACAGCCAGGGAAACGGGATGCAAGCCGAGGGGTTCCAACAGTCTCTTGGAGGCTGTGGGGGTCGAGGACTGTCAGATCTGCCCTGGAGCAGCCTCGGTGCTGGGGGCAGCCACCAGATGGCTTAGGGATGCTGAGAACAAAGCGTAGCAGAGGTCTGCACCTTTACTGTGCTCCTCTCCTGACCATGACTGGTGAGCCCAGGGGCCTGACGGGGGACCTGTGCTGTAACCCCAGAGCTGAGGTTGTTTTCTCCCCTGGGGGCAAGCACAATCCCTTCTGTCGCGTGGCTCTGCCTTCCTAACAGGCAAACACCAACGCAGGGTATCGAAACATCTCCTGTTTACGTGAGACGTAACTTTTAAGCGTTCCCCAGCAGGCTGGCAGGGCTGTCACTTGTCACACACTTTCCCAAAGGCAAAACTTTTCCAGCAGCAATGTGGAAAGAGAAAAGGGAAGAAAAAGTGGAGAGAAAGAAAAGAGGCTTAGAGAAAAGTAGGGGAGAGCAGGGAAACAGAGGGGCTGCCCTCCCTTCTGAGCCCCGTTGTCTGGTAGGTCCCATCCTGCTCTCCATCCCAGTCCTGGTCCCTGTCCTGCTCCTCATCCTGATCGCCATCCCAATCCTTCTCAGTCTTGCTCTCCATCCCGGTCCCAGTTCCACTCCTGCTCCCCATCTCGGTCTCACTCCTCATCCCAGTCCTGCCCCCCATCCCACTCCCCATCTCAGCCTCCATCCTGGTCCCACTCCCCATCCTAGTCCTGGTCCTGCTCTCCATCCCTGTCCTGCTCCTCATCTTGATCTTGCTTATCATCCTGGTCTTGGTCCTGTTCCCCATCCTTGTCCCAGTCCCCATCCCAGTTCGGGTCCTGCTCCCCATCCTGGTCTCGCTGCCCATCTTGATCCTGCTCCCCATCCCCACTCCAGACCCTGTCCCGGAGCCCGACCTACTTCCCATCGCGGTCCCACTCCTCCTCCTGGTCCTGCTCCCCATCCTGGCCCCACTCCCCATCCTTATCTGGTCCCGGAGCTCATCCCACTCCCCATCCCGGTCCCGGTCCCCATCCCACTCCCCAATCTGGTCCCTAACCTGTTCCCTATTCCAGTCCAGGTCCTGCTCCCCATCTCGGTCCCAGTGCCCGTCCCACTCCCCATCACAGTCCTGGAGCCCATCACACTCCCCACCTCCATCCCAGTCCTATTCTCCACCCCAGTCCCCATCCTGGTCCCAGTCCTTGTCCCACTCCCCACTTTGGTCCCAGTGCCCATCCCAGTCCTCACTCCGGTTCCCATCCCAGTCCCTATCCTGGTCCCCATCTCAGTCCCTATGCCATGCCGGTCCCTCTCCCCAACCTGGTCTCACTCCCCATCCCGGTCCCAGTCCCAGTGCCGCTCCTCAACCCAATCTTGTTCCCCATCCCAGTCCTGTTCCCCATCTTGGTCCCAGTGCCTGTCCCGCTCCTCATCCTGCTCCCCATTCTGGTCCCTATGCTGGTCCCCATCCCAGTCTCACTCCCCATCCCACCCCGGTCCCTATCCCAGCCCCCATCCCAGTCCCATCCTGCTCCCTGTGCTGGTCTCCCTCCCCATCCTGATTCTAGCGTCCATCCCATCCCTATTCCACTCTCCATTCCCGTTCCCATCCCAGTCCAGGTCCCGCTCCCCATCCTGGTCCTGCTCCCACCCCTCACCGCTGTCCTCTGCGGTGACGATGGCCCCGGGGGCGACGCTCCCATCCCGCTCCCCATCCCAGCCCCGATCCCAGTCCTGCTCCCCATCCCATCCTGGTCCCGTTCCCCTTCTCGGTTCCCATTCCAGACCCCATCCTGCTTCCCACCCCGATCCCGGAGCCCGTCCCACTCCCCAGTCCCCATCCTGCTCCCTCTCCTGGTCCCCATCTCGGAGGTCCCACTCCATCCCGCTCCCCATCCCGGCCCTGTTCCCCACTCCGCTCCCCATCCCGGTCCCTCTCCCCATCCCCATCGCAGCCCCCACGCTGGTCTCGCTCCCCATTGCGGTCCCAGCGCCCATCCCCATCCCACCCCGCTCCCTCCTTGCCGGTGCCCTCGGCGGTGACGATGGCTTCGGGGGCGATGCAGACCCCCCCCCCCCCCACGGTCCCGGTCCCCATCCCCACACCATCCCCATCCCCTCCCATCCCATCCCCACCCCGGTCCCCGCTCACCGCCGCGCTCGGTGACGACGGCCTCGGGGGTGATGCAGACACCCCCATCCTATGGTCCCGGTTCCCACTCCATCCCCATCGCACCCTATATCCCTCCCATCCCCATTCCCACCCCCTCCCCGCTCACCGCCGCGCTCGGTGACGATGGCCTCGGGGGCGATGCAGACGCCGCGGTCGTAGCTGGGCAGCCCGTGGCAGGCGAGGCTGCGGGGCCAGGCGTGGCGGTAGCGGCGCAGGACGGGCTCGCAGCCGGCGCGGGCGCGCTCGCACACGGCGCGGCACGGCTTGATGGGCTCGGGCTGGAAGTCGGGCGTGCAGATGGGCGCGTACATGGCGCACAGGAAGAAGAGCAGGTCGGGGCTGCAGTTGGTGCCCAGCAGCCCCTCGAACTGCTCCATGGCCAGCACGGCGTTGGCCTGCGTGCTGTGGTGCAGGTGGTTCGGCATCCGGGTGGCGTTCCAGGGCAGCGGCTCGCACAGCGGGATGCGCACCGGCTCGCACGCCGCCGCCCGCCCCGACGGCGCCCTCGCCAGCGCCAGCAGCCCGGCCAGGGCCAGGGCCGGCAGCCCCCGACCCATGCCGACCCGTGCTGAGCCGCACCGCGCCGGGGGGCGGCCCCTCTGCGCCCAACGGCCCCGCCGAAACGCCCGCACCGCCCCCCGCACCGCCCCCCGAGCTGCCTCACACCGCCCTCCGCACCGCCCCCCGAACTGCTCCGCAGCCTCTGCACTGTCAGAGCTGCCTCTGCCCCCTCTGCGCCCCCCGAGCTGCCTCTGCCTCCTCTGCACCCCCCGAGCCGCCCCTACACCCTCTGCACCCCCCGAGCTGCCCCTACACCCTCTGCACCCCCCGACCTGCTCCTGTACCCTCTTTACCCCCCGAGCTGCCCCCACACCCTCTGCACCCCCCGAGCTGCCCCTGCCCCGCCCCTGCCCAGCCCCCCCGAGCTGCCCATCCCATTTTCCCCCCCACACCTCCTCCCCCCCCTCCTCCCCCCGCTCCCCCCGAGGTGCCCGGCTCCCCCACCCCACCCTGTCCATGTTGTCCCCGAGTGGTCCCCGCAGCCCCCATCCCACCACCCCGCACCCAGTCCCGCATCCCCGGTCCTGTCCCCGCTGCCCTTGCCCACCGCCCAGTCCCCCCACACTGCCCGGTCCCCCCAGACCCGAAATCCATCCCCAAACGGGGGGAGCAGCGGCAGACACAGCCCCTGGAGAGCCGTAGAAGGAAAACTTTCTTTATAGATATATATATATAAAAACCCAAACCCAAAGGAACAAACCCACAGACAGGAACCCCTTTGCGCAGAAAGGTGAAGGTTTCATGGAATCAGAGAACAGAATCTCAGAGTGGTTTGGGTTGGAAAGGACCTCAAAGCCCATCCAGTTCCTGCCATGGGCAGGGACACCTCCCACTGGATCAGGGGCTCCAAGCCCCATCCAACCTGGCCTTGAACCCCTCCAGGGATGGGGCAGCCACCACTGCTCTGGGCAGCCTGGGCCAGGGCCTCCCCACCCTCAGCGTGAAGAACTTCCTCCTCCTGTCCAGTCTAACTCTGCCCCTCTCCAGTTTACACCCATTCCCCTCCTCCTAACACCACAAGCCTTTGTAAACAGCACCTCTCCACCTTTCCTGTAGCCCCTTCAGGTACTGGAAGGTCGCTATAAGCTCTCCTCGGAGCCTTCTCCAGGCACTCTCACTCAGGGCACAGCTCTGAGCCCAACAAATCTGCATTCCCGATCCCAGGAGGAACGACACTAAGTAGACGTTGTGGATCTGTCCAATCTCACATTCCGCTACAGCCTATTAAGAAATGACTACATGCTTAAAACTAACGAAGGAACAGCTCTGGGTGCCCTTCAAACACCGGAGTTTTCCTTTTCTGTGTGTTCCACCAGAGCCCTCGGAGCTCAGAGAAGACAAAAGCCAATCCTTGGCTGGGTGGGCTCCTTGTCTCCTGATGCTTCCATGCTATGTATGGACCAGGCACAGCAGCGGATGCTTATCCCAACAGAAAAAAAAAAGCACCAGGATGGCCACATTTATAGGTGTCCAGGCCCTTCCCGAGGATAAAATCCTTACTCAGAAGAGGTTTTCACTTTGCTGAGCATTTCCATCGTGATCTTGGGAGCACACACACAAAATTGTACGTGCTTCTAGACCCTGCCTTGGAAAAACAAACACGAAGCCACAAACGAACGCAGAAACTCGCCCGAAAACAAACCCCAAAATACTTCTTACACAGCTGCTACTAAGACCATAAAATCATTGACTTACAAAGTCATAAAAATGGGATTTATTGTACGTTTCCTGCTCCAGCCGGGATCTCAGTTCAGCTCCCAGGTAGACAAAACACAGGGGACTATTAACTGCTTTTAATAATCTTTCAGGCTTCTGCATGGATGACTTGGAAAGGGTGAGGAAGAAGAAAAGGTTCTTTTAGCGCAGTCTCTTTCAGACTTGTCATTTTGGGAGCTGTTTTTCATTAGACAGCTCGTTATTAACCCTCCTGTGCCCTGCGTGCCTCTGAGGATACACCTTTTCACACTCGGATTTGCCCACATCGCCCATCCCCGTCTTTGCCCAGGGTTTTGCATTCTATCACAGAATCACAGAATCACCAGGTTGGAAAGGACCCATTGGATCATCGAGTCCAACCATTCCTAACACTCCCTAAACCATGTCCCTCAGCACTTCATCCACCCGTTCCTTAAACACCTCCAGGGAAGGCGACTCGACCCCCTCCCTGGGCAGCTGTTCCAGTGCCCGATGACTCTTTCTGTGAAGAATTTTTTTCTGATATCCAACCTGAACCTCCCCTGACGGAGCTTGAGGCCATTCCCCCTTGTCCTGTCCCCTGTCACTTGGGAGAAGAGCCCAGCTCCCTCCTCTCCACAACCTCCTTTCAGGTAGTTGTAGAGAGCAATAAGGTCTCCCCTCAGCCTCCTCTTCTCCAGGCTAAACAACCCCAGCTCTCTCAGCCGCTCCTCGTAAGACTTGTTCTCCAGCCCCCTCACCAGCTTTGTTGCTCTTCTCTGGACATGCTCCAGAGCCTCAACATCCTTCTTGTGGTGAAGGGTCCAGAACTGAACACAGTATTCAAGGTGCGGTCTCACCAGTGCTGAGTACAGAGGGAGAATCACCTCCCTGGACCTGCTGGTGACCCCATTTCTGATACAAGCCAAGATGCCGTTGGCCTTCTTGGCCAACATAACTTCTATGTTACTGGTAAAACGAATAGGGAAACACACGGCTTTATCTTTAAACACCAAGATGCCCAATTAAGTGTCTTTCAAAGACAAAGCGATGCCAGGAGCAGTTCTGTTCAGTATCACTCATCGTAGGCTTTCAGTCTTGAACCCCTCCAGGGATGGGGCAGCCACCACCGCTCGGGGCAACCTGGGCCAGGGCCTCCCCACCCTCACAGCACTTTTCCTTAGATTCAGTCTAAATCTCCCCTCCCTGAGTTTAAAACCATGAGTCCGTCTCTCATTCCATATTTCAGTGGAAGAGGAAGCTCCTGTTTCTTGTTTAGCTGAAATTCTGATTTCCCATGGCTTCCCTCATCCCTGGGTTTCACACACGTGAAGTGCCCACTTGAGCAGATGGAATCTCCCCCTTTTCCTCTAGGAGAGCACATCTCAAAGTCAGAGGCAACCAATGCTTCCTGACTATAATCTACAGCTGCTAAACTCGTGATCAACACACAACATTCAAAATGAATATCAGAGAGCTTTTTATTCTTCCAAATCTTTAAAATCATCGTGGTTTTGTTTCTTCTGCAACCCTCTCCTTTGTAAATGCATTGCCTAAAGCCCGTGATCACAAGCAGAACTGTGTTTTCCCATTCCCAGACGCAGGAAAGCAGCACAACTCCTGACACATCATCAGACGGGCAGCACTTTGCTTCCGTTTAAGAAGTCAGATGAAGATAACCTGGATGCTTTCACAGCCACGCGAGTTTATCGCCGAGACTATAGGAAAATTAGGTGAAAGCATCCAACGGGAACTTAAAGCTAGGAGGTGTGAGACGAGCCTGATTCACAGAGGCACTGGGAACAGAAGCTTTGTCCCTGGTTCCACACACGTCCCCCTTTAGATAATGGTCTCACGAGTGCTGCGAGGCTTACGCGTTCACCTGAATATCTGCAGAATCCCTTTACTTTATGGCAAACACGAAGAAAGCAGCGGGAGGAGCTGAGCCGATGCCAGTCCCGAAGCACAGCTGCGTGGGCAGTGCCCGGGCTCCAGGACCTCAGCCTGGGGAAGCACCTGCCTGCATCTCAGAGCAAAGTCACCCCATTTCCATTTCATTCCACTGCTCCGTGTTGATAGAGCAGCTCCCCAGCACAACAATGACCAACAAATGCCTGCAGCCGCTGAGCTGTACGGGTCAGAATGCAATCAGCGTCCTGACGGCAGCTCTTGCTGCGGTGAAGACCTGCTGCTGCTGCTCCAGAGGGGACAGGTGGGAGGATGCTCCTCAACTTTGCTCCCTGCCATCAATTTTTCTTTATTTTTTTTTCTTTTTTTAACCTGTCACTCAAGTATTTCTGGCTGCGAGAAAGCCTCTGTGGCAGCATTATGCGTAGACCTTCCATTTAAACACATATTCGCTTCATGATTCTACTGCCACCAATTGCTTCACGCTATTAGGATGACCGTGCAGATAATGAAAAATACTCCCTTCCCTCCCACCCTGGGCCATACTGGAGACACAACAGAGACCACAGAGCCCTCTCCGAGTTATAATCACCTCCAGATGGAGAATTTCAGGCTAAAACCTGCACGGCTCTACAATCCCGTATCCATTACACAGCATTTCTAGTCTGGCCCCTGCAGGAATAATTTGAGATGCCCGGCTTAAAGGCCGTCACCACTCTTGAGTTTAATTTTGTTCAACCATAAATTCACTGTTCCTGATTCACAGCCTCTCTGGTTGCACGGCTCGAACCTGCCTCCGCTCCCGCTTACCCAGATTTATTAGGATCAAGCACCAACTCACACTCACGCCTAAAACCAAACCTTGCTAACCCAGATGGGTTTTACAGTCACAGCCCAGTATCGCTGGGTGTGAAACTCGACTCCTGGCTGGTTCCAGTGGGAGCAGGTTGGATTTGATGTGATTTTACTCGTGGTTTTAGTGCGGTGGGATCGCAAAGGGCTCTGCACGGGAACCTCAGCAAGGTTAGGAACAGAAACATCGCCTTTTGCAGAGCTTCCACTCACACCTGCGAGCCACGCAAACAGCAGATGCTCCGGAAAAATGAAAGCTATCAAACCTAACCCCGCAAAACCAATTCCAGTTTCACACACTGAAGTTTTTAACTCTTCCCTGTTCCTATTCCCAGTTGCCTTACGCACACGCCTGGGTTGTGCCCCGGCTCCATCAGACCCCGGCGGTGGGAAGCAAACGCAGCTGAATGTCCTCTCCAGCCCAGCGGCTCCTCGATGCTCATTTTTAACTTCACAACTGTTTTTTGTCCCATTTCCAGTTTACTGAAAACTTTCTAATCAGGCAGAGTTGTTGCTGTGACTTCGTGAGGGTGTGTTCACCCTTTGCCATTCTATTTTCACTTCTGCGAGAGACAGCAAGGAAGGCAGAAAATAAGGATAGAAATCATAGGGATAGATCTCTCCTTAACGGAGAGCGGGTGGTCTGTAAGCAGGAATACCACCGTGCTATTTAAGGGTGAAGTTGTTACACAAGAACGTAACCACAGCCTCAACAAGTGCCCAGTCCCTGAAAAACCTTATTTTCCTGCAGAACCCTGTCCATGCTCAGCAGATCTTTAGCCCTTTGCAGCCCCTCACAGCCTTCCCCGCGCCCGGGGATTCGCAGCCACTTCAGAGCACCCACCGGGCCCTGCTGAAGCCCTTCACCCCCCAAAAAAGATGGGATTTGGGGGATATTTTGGGAACTTTGGAACTTTCAGATCATAGTTCTCACCCCCTACATGCTTTGATAGTGGCAGAATATGAATCGTGCCCCACATTATCACCGTGTTTATCCTTGATGGTATCGGGAATGCTTTTTTAACTAAGAAACAAACCCTACAAGTTAAACACCAAGAGAGTGTTGGGAACAGAATGTTTTAAAGCTGCTTTCCTTCTCTCCTCAGACTTCCACAGCTCAGCTAATGCAGAGGGAAGAAGCTGATGGCGTTTATCCAGGAAACATTTATAGGTTTCCAGAGCGCAATGTCGCTGCCCCCCCCCGGGCTTATTTCACAAGAGCCGTAAAACCAACCTCCCCACAAGCTTTTCTCAGGCTCGGGGTGGTTTTTCCCCTGTGTTTATGGCTCGCTCCTACAACAATGCTGCTTTTTGCCTCTCCCCGAAGCCACAGGATCGCTTACTAAAACTGGAAACACAAATCCCTTTTTAGCAGCATCGCCCACAAGGACACACGCAAATATTCGCCAGTTTAACCGGACAGCAATAAACTCAATCAACGTTTTGTGACTTAGAAAAGCTCCTGCGTTTTAACTGCTCACTACGGACTAATTAAACACCTGACGAGCTCGCTCTGTTCGCTGGAATCAGAATACAAGCTTAGATAAAGGCATTTCCCACTGCCACAGGATATTTCCTGGGTGGCTTTCCTTGGGAGAAGGAAGCAGGGGGCTCAGCTCCAACGCTTCTGCGACTGCCCGCACACACGACCCCACCCTGCTCCATTCAAACAGCATCTCTGGTGGCTTTAACATGGCCCGCAGTGGTTTTAATGTCATTTCCCCCCTTCGCAGTAGGGTCACTGAGTGTGTAACAGCACACAGACCTAAAAGTTGAGGCCCAGGTACCCCAACGTCATGCCAGAGCCCGTATCCTTTCTCGCTGCTCCCTGTCCCCAGCACCGACATGCACAATTACAATAGTGACGCCCAACCTCTCTTTTTCTTATTCTGCTTGGACTTTCTGCCAGTATCTGGGATTCTGAGATGCTCCAAGGCGACGGTGCTTTGAAATGCTCCAAGATCCTTCTCGAAAGGCCTCCGATGCCTCTGCCAAGTGTCATCTTGGCCAGTGGAACCCACGGGATGGGCCCCATTTCTCCCAGAAGAAGAGACCTGCTTGAACCCAGCTGAACTCTGACGTGGCAAATGAGGGTGGCCATGTCCAACCGGTGCCTGCGCTGCCACAGCTCAGCCTGCAAACAATCCATATTACACCATAAAATTCAAATGCGCGTTGTTGTGTTGTCAATATAGCTTCTCTCCGAGCTTCTACTAGACAATAGCCTACATGCTTTCTTGGCGTTCAAACAAAAACCGTGATGAAGGTAATTATTGCCCTAACAAAGTTACCTCTAAAGTAAGCCTCAGCCCATTCTCTCAGCTGGTTTTCAGCCCTTTAATGAACCACAGAGGTGGCTTCTTTCACTTACCTGACCTCATTGTAACACGAGACATCCCTCCCGACATCCTCCACTTAAAAGACATCAAGGGAACTAAATCCAAAGAGCACAGATGGGCCTCCCTGCTTCCCTGTAACAGGCAAAGGAGGGATGCTCCTGTCCAAGTCGGGCTTGACAAACACACTCACACTGAGATACCTCCAACTTTTACATTTCCAAGCACCCTTTATTTACAGCTGATCTCAAAGCTGGACAAGTTCACTGCACGTGCGGCATGGGAAGCAGCCGACACCTCAGCTGGCATTTTAAATGCAATTCTCAGCTCTGGGAGACAGAACCCAGATTTAAAGTGCAAACGAGCCTTAAGAGTTACAAAATGGACTCGGTCACAGCGCAAGGTCTTTCCCTCTTCTAGGAGTCCTCTCTGATCACCACTCTCCACTCCCCTCTCCCTCACTCCTGGCTCACACCATGCCATAATCACCACCGCATATATTCACAGTGCACCCTTAGCTTGATTTCTCCCTCATTTATGTCCCTGCGCAAGGAATGGATTCATTTCTGTCAACGTTGCCTTTATTATTTGTGAGAAAAACGTTAGATCACGATGCCCACTCTAAGGCAACAGCCCCTAAGTCTCCACAAGAAACTCTCCCAATCCTCTGGCTTTACACGCAGCTCAACACAAGCTTTGGATTCTGATTTTAATACAAACATTTTCAGTTCCTGACTCATGTTAAGACACACTGACACCACAGCCAGCGAGTGGGTCGGTCTGACCTAGCGGTACGAGAGATAGCGTGACTAAGGGCGAATGGGAGATGGGTTTGGACACAGGTCAGGGCGGCGGTTTGGTTTCGTTACGTGTCAGGACAAATATTTACAGACTTTACAACAGAACAAACAGCAAAAGCATAGAAGGAATGGCCAGTTCCACAAAAGCTACATTACAACCCGAATCTTATTGAAAATCAGGAGATTTGAACGCGTTAGGTTATATAAATCTTACAGAACTCTGAAGTCTTGCATTTGATCTGACCGCTTTAAGAACAAACTTATTTGTTATGGCACTAAATTATCAATTTCAAACCAGCTCTGTGGTTATAACATAAAATGCGTGATTAGGAAAAACAGAGATGTACTGTCTTACGTCCTCAGGACAATTGTATTCCAGTGTTTCTTCCCTCCAGACAGGCAGCTGCTGTAACGGAACGCACAACAGTCCTTCCAGAATAGCGAAAGTCATCAGTGTGCACAGAAGTTGCAGCAGGAACAGGGGCTTGATACAACATCCAGAGCCTGGGGAGAAGCACAGAGCTGTGGATTATGAAGAACAACCAACTGGCCTCCCAGTTCAGAAAGGGGCTCCAGGAAAGCTGGGGACGGGCTCCTTACGAGGGCCTGGAGTGACAGGATGAGGAGGAACAGCTTTGAATTGGAAGGGGAAGATTTAGACGAGACTTTGGGAGGAAGTTCTTCACGATGAGGGTGGGGAGGCCCTGGCCCAGGGTGCCCAGAGCAGTGGTGGCTGCCCCATCCCTGGAGGGGGTTCAAGGCCAGGTTGGATGGGGCTTGGAGCCCCTGATCCAGTGGGAGGTGTCCCTGCCCATGGCAGGGGTTGGAACTCGATGGGCTTTGAGGTCCATTCCAGCCCAAACCATTCCATGATTCTAGGAAAACTCATTCCTGACATGCGGATGCCAGGGAGAACAAGATGAATCACTAGTTCCACTGGCGCATGAGCTGCATGAAGGTGACGCCCAACCTCCTTGCTTAATGAACAGGATGGGCTTTAAGGTCCTTTTCAACCCAAACCACTCCATGATTCTACATAAACGCTCTTCTCGCTTTATTAAGTAAAATTAACGTTTAAAGGATAATGGACTACGCTGACACTTTTTACATTGTTTTTAATTCCTTCTTCCAACTTTTTACATGATTCACTATTGCAGAAGCCAAAAGGCGAGGGATTAAAAGAAGTCTTCACATAAAAGCTCTAAGGATTGATATTTAATGAACTGTGAGATGTAAATCAATGCACAACAGCACAGTTTCAGCTTAAAATACTAGGATAACATTTATATTAAAAATAATTCACCTACAGATAGTACAGTCTAGTGTTTATTGTATGTTATGGGAGGTACACTTGAATTTCCAAAGTTTAAAACATATAAAAAGTGGTTGTTAAGGGCTAACGCTTTATCAACATGGGATACACGGGTAAGAATGTTTATTATACAGCAGGAGACACTGGTGGTGTTAATGCCAACAGGGCACCGATGAGGTTAGTTTAATAAAAATGTCCACTATGCTTTATACAAACAACACCACTCGCTGTTGTTTCCGAGTGTCGGGAGAGGATCGCTGCCTGAAGGGTGAGCAGTCCTAGAACATCGTTAATGTTAGTGTCAGAGTACGGAGTCGGTGAGTGTTTCCAAATAAAACTAGAGATGCTGTAGTTACTTCACAGAAATGCACATCCAATATTTTGTTTTCAATAAGAACAATAGGTACAAGATTATAACTCTCCCTATATGAAATAATTTACACACAGATGGAAGCTACGCTATCTAAAATAATCACTAAATACATTTGTCTTCTGGGAAATAAACAAGCAATTTTTTGTTTTGCATGATCCATATCAAAAACATAGAGCAGAAGTAATATTTCTTTAAACAGAACTGATGCTCTAAATTAAAAAGAAAAGAAAAAGGAAGAAATGAGAGAAGATTTTCCAGGAATGTGCAACCTAAAACCAACCAAGCTGATATTGTAGTACAACCATATTGAGAAACCACTGATTGGAAATACAACTTTATGGAAAAGATTTATAACCCACAAAACTGTTCATCAGGCCATAAAGTAAAAGAGCTCCACGGTTTACAGCGAGAACTGAGGCCACACAGACGCGTGCTATGTCTTATCTCCAGGGAGTGGATGGTCAGGCAGAGGAGGTGACGCTTTGTTTGTAGACAGCGTGGTAGGCGTTTCTCAGCAGGACATAAGGGAAACAGGACTCCAAGAGATCCATCGTCAGGAACGGAGACTCCTGCACAATCTGAAATGAACCAGAAACATTACATTTCGCAGAACACCTTCTCCTCATCATCTGGTTCACACAGATACCTCTGGTCTGGACCACAACACTCACTGATTTCGTAGCAAAGAGAAACAGTGCAAAGCTTAAACACTGGAGAAAAACACACGGCCCTGGCAGAGTGTGCTCAGGGAGGTGGTGGAGTCCCCATCCCTGGAGGGGCTTAAAAGCCGAGCTGACGAGGTGCTCAGGGAGCTGGTTTAGCAGTGGACAGGTATGGATGGACTCGATCTCAAAGGTCTTTTCCAAACCAAGCGATTCTATGAAACTCGCTGTTTCTCAAAGCTCATCGTTTAGCTCTCCTGTACATACAGTCCTAGAGCACTCCTGCCATTTCCAGAAGATGTGGAATCCGAAAGGAAAGCCTCTGCACAGAGAGGATTTTCTCCCACATGCTCTGAACGATGCTCCCTTAAGTTCAAATTGCATTTCAATGCTGTATGCTCTACGTGAACAATGAAATGACCTGAACAATGAGATCAAATTCTAGGCAACAAAGGGTGATGGCAAAAATGTGTTCACGTGCTGGGGGAATGTGCTACCCCATCCCCAGAGGGGTTCAAAGCCAGGCTGGATGAGGCTCTCAGCCCCTGATCCAGTGGGAGTTGTCCTTGCCTATGGCAGGGGGTAGAACTGGATGAGCTTTGAGGTCCCTCCCAACCCAAACCATTCCATGATTCAGTGATTCTAAAAAACTCATTCCTGACACTCAGATTCCCAGAGGAAGGACACAAAACATGATTTCCACTGGTTCATGAGATGCACAACCCAAGGGGATACCCAAACCCACTCACTGAAGGAAGCAACCTGAAGCTGATTCCGTAAGTCAGTAATACAAACACAACCGATAAACACTCACCATGTCTAATAGTAGGTAAACAGATTCTCTGTTCCGTGTGGTAGTTTTGTCTGTCTCCTGGCCGATCTTCAGTAGACTTGATGATGCAAGCTGCAGAAGATAAGTGTTTCCAAGCAATAAATAAAACAATGCATTGTTCATCTCCTGCTATTTCCTTACACCGACACAAACCCTCTCTAAAGGAATCACAGTCCCCACCAAGGGACACCGTGTTGCACCAGTAAAGGGAAAAGAAAATAAGCAATCTTGAGCACATGAGCCATCACTGGGGCTTTAGCCTCAGTGGGCCAGTTTTGTTCATTGCCAGTAGTGTTTAATAAGCGATACCTGCTACTGTAATATAAAAAGTGAATTAATTTACTGCAAAGAACCTTTCGCTGTAATCGCTGATTCACTATAAAGTCTGCTGCAACTGGTGGCAGAACCCTCCTGGGATCAAGGCCTCCCTTCCTCTGTCCTGCCCAATACGCATATAAACACTGCATTTTTGTCCGATTTAAACAACAGAAGTTTTTATTGAAGTTATAACTTTTCCTTCTGTTCCAAAATGGGCAAGTTTTACTTCATAAGCTATGTTTTTAATTGAAGAAACGTCATCCTAAGTGTAAATCATGTTTTATCAGACCACGAGCAACCTTACAGGACTGGTTTTAGAAGATATCCTAGAAACTTCTAGCCTGTACTCAGGTTTTATGAGTTCAGGATGGCAGAATACAGGAAAATACTTGATGTGCAGACACGCTTAGATCAGCTCTACACTCGTCATTTTTGCCCTCGTGCCAAGCAAAGACAAATGAATTTAAACTGTGGTTTCCCAGAAATGAATTTTAACTTAGAATACTGAGTTCAACAAGATAAATCAATATTCCTCATGAATACATGCTGTCATGAATCAATCTGTAATATAAAGCGAGCACACAGGCTTCACAAGAGTCTTAGTACAACCTAATTATTAGTACTAAATAAAATTAGTATGAAATAACCTAGTGGGTTGTTTCCACTTTGGCAGGACAGCAGCTCACCCCCAGCTGTACATTTTCTCCTTGAGAAGTGTTTCTCTTCCAGACCAACCCCCAGTGACACATGAAAGGTGTTAGAACAGAAAGATTAACAGCATAGCTGAACCCTGAAGGCACCGTCTGCACAGTAAGAGCCATGAAAACCAGTGCGTAACCACTGCAAAAATGCAAACCTCATCCCCAGAGTGGTTTTATCACATGAAAGTCTACTGCTTTCCTTCACTTGTCAAACGTCTGCAACTGGACACAGCCATTTCTCTTTCATCTTTTACAGCATAAGACAAAGTTAATGGCCAAAGGTTTTCTGCTTTACAAAATGCAGTGAATTTCCAGAAGGGAAAGACCCTTTTAAGGGAAAAAAAAAAGGAAAGAAAAAGTGTTTCATTAGACCTCCTGGTATAGAAAGCCGCCACCACCACCTCACCCCATGAGTGCATAAGGCACCTAAAAGAAGAAGAGGAGGGGATATCTGTACACATTTCAAGGCGAAAATCAAGCAAAAAGCAAGAATCATTCAAAATTGGTAGTAATTTGTAGAAATTCAAGTGAAACTGCTAGTTTAGCCTCTGGTTTCCCTTCAAGTATTGGCTAATTAAGAGCTGCTTTAAATATTCTATTTCTACTTGAGCAGCAGGCCAAGGCGTATTTAAATTGTATCGCCACCACCTAAGGGCTTTTGCTATTTTTCTAAGCATTGCTAAGGATTTCAGAAGCTTTGATCTTCAACCTACCCCGAAACATAAAACCCCCTCTTCCCAAACAGCCCTGCAGCCCGCCGCTATTAGACAGTTCTGTGCTTAAGAAGGGCAGGCGTTTCAAAAGGTGCAACCCAAAAGCCACTGTGGAGTCTCTGGAAGAGTAAAATAGACTAAAGATTCAAACACATCATGGGATAAACTCTGCCAGACAGCATCTTGACTCTCTAAGCATTGCACTCTTCTTTTCCCCGCCACGGCCACACAAGGTGAGCGATGGCATGTGCCAAGATACTAAGGATTATATTGTAAACAAAAAAATTACACCTCCTGTACTGATTTGCTACTGTTACTTCCCAAAATCCCACAGAGCCACGCACTGTTGAAGGACTGCGACTGATTTTAATTTGTGTATAGATTTGGGCTAAGAAGATGCTTTTCTCTTGCGCACCAAACCCAGGTTTATACGAAATCAATTGCATCCCAAATATTACATTTTCTACCTGAGTGCTTCCTGAGTCAACAGGTTTTTCTTGTTAAGATACAAATTTTAACGTATTGCACGACTTCAAAAACTTACCCACAGCTAATTTTCTCCTAATCACAACCAACCAACCCTGTATTATACGATAGCTTCAGCTTCTCTGCCATTTATAACTACAGGAAAATAAGTATATTACGAAGCAATATTGCAAGTGCAATAAATGTTTGTTGAGCAATACTCATCCATACTAATCTAAATGCTTATGATATGCCCTGTGACGGAGATCACTCATGGCTGATTGTGACTGGGAAGGTAACACAATGACAAACACTTCATTCATTTAATAACAGTGCTGCACAAGATGGGCTAAGGATCAATTGGAGTGAGGGTGAGAGTTCCCCTCTTCTCAGGGCAGAGCGCTATAAAAGAAATTGTACGTACGGCCAAAAACTCCTTAAGACGGTCTTCGATGCTTCCCTTGTGGATGGTGAATAAAGCTGCAGCGATCTGGTTGATGGCTTTTGCCAAGCAATGGATGTTGTTGCAATGCCCTAAACAAAAATAAACACAAATTATCTCACAATGCGTCTGAATATCCCCAAAGAACATACAGGCTTGTCACAATAAGAGATCGACTTTTAGCATCTTACACAATGGCAAAGTACTTGTTCACATTGCTCTTGGTATCGGGAAAGCCACCAGTATACGGATCTCCCTTCTGAATGCTGCAATGGTCACTTTAACCTGCCAGAGAACCCTGTGCCTCTTAGACAGCAGGAAAAAGAAGATACTGGAAGTGTATTTGGTTTCTACAACCCATGAGAGTATTACCACTTGACCAGGCTAAGAAGACACGTGCAAGGTGGAGTTTTTCAGCCTACTTGGCTCTTTTTTCCTCCCTTTGTACATGAACAAGTCGTTGTGCCCAGACAGCATTCACCCAAGAGCATGACAGGAACCCAAGAACAAAAAAGGAGGAATTTCTTCGCTATGAGGGTGGGGAGGGCCTGGCCCAGGTTGCCCAGGAAAATGGTGGCTGCCCCATCCCTGAAGGTGTTCAAGGCCAGGTTGGATGAGGCTTGGAGCCCCTGATCCAGTAGGAGGTGTCCCTGCCCATGGCAGGTTGGGACTGGATGGGCTTTGAGGTCCCTCCTAACCCAAACCATTCTGTGATTCTATGAACAGAACTGTTGCACTGCTAATTGCTGTACAACACCTTGCTTAAGATTCAACCGTGCTGCAGAGTCTGGAAAAGTGATTAAATGACCCCAGTTTTCAAGAGAAGAGCAGAACTGCTCCTCTGTAAGCCTGGTGTCTCCTCCAGGTAAACTATGTCAAATCCACAACTTCAAAACAGAATTAATAGACACCTGGGCAAATATCTCAGGAAACGTGAAAAGGACGTGGCCTTTGAAGGAGTCTGCAAGCATTCAAGCATGCAAACACTGCTGGTTCTTACCAATTCTTTTTGGCCATGGCTGAGCACTGAGCTCATGTTTTCATCCAGTCATTTATCATAACCCCAAGATCACGCCTGCATAGCGAGGTCAGCTAGACCCCATCGCTCCACCTGAGAAAAATCAACTTTTTCCCCCACGCATATCACTATCCTTACTTAATATTCATTTTTTCTATCATTTTGTTGCCCGGTTTACTCAGTCATAGCAATTTGCTCCTCTGATACCCTCAGTGACTTCACATGATATGAAAATCTCCTCTCCTCACTTCTCACCCTCTTTCTGGGTGGTCTATAAAGATGCTGACCAGTGGGTCCCAGCAAAGACCCCAGTGGAGGGGTCCCAGCAGGCCACCCAGATGCTCCTACTCCTATTTTTTTAAATTCAATATTGCTGCGTGAACACGCTAGCCCAGGAAAGGAACAGATCACCGCTCCCTTGCTCAATTTTGCTGATTTGAACTTGTACTTGTTTTTGAAGCAGTTTGATTTTTTTGAAGCGACTTCATTTTTCTATCTGAGAAAGAGCAGCAGCAAGGGAATTCAGCGGAGGAATTATCTTCCAGCCTGCGACAGGTTTCAAGTATTTAGAGAAGGCTCTGTCCCTTGCAGACTCCGTGTTCTGTTCTAGCCTCTAGAGGACAGATTCGAACTCCAGCCTGGGATTTGACTGGCAGTTCTCATTTCTTGCTGGGAACAGAAGTGAAGGTCTGTTACAGTCCGTGCCTTTATCTGGAGCCAGTGGGACAAACAAGTGTGGTCTTGAAGAAGAGAGAATGCAGACACTGCTAAAGCTGCCCAAAGACTGTTGGTATTTGTGAGGCACGTCTTGCCAGATCAGAAAGCTCAAATTCCTTCAAATCTTCATGGGTAAATTAAGGATTTGTCCAGGGAACTGACTTCACAAAAAGCAGCATTTATTAAATTCTCTTTCTAGAAATAACATCTGTATTAAGTGTCTAAAGCCAGACCTTCTGCAAGAAGGGTAGAAATATTCTGCAAGGAAGGCAGGACTGACAAGGTCTATTCTGTTCGTTCAGTTATTTTTGTAGAAGGAACACGTTTTATGTATTCTTTTTGCCAGACTCTCTTCCTCTCAATAAACAGACCCCACTCAGTAAAGAATTACCAAAATACAGAGCCCACATGCCATGAAATCAGCAGGCACTCCTAATAGGGGCTTATTCCAGTTCTAGATGTGACTGCTCTCCAGTCACAGTTTTGATGAGAACTGTACTCACTTTAAGAGCCCACTTTGAAACAGGCTTTGCCTGACCTCACGGGAAGAGTTACTGGATGTAAATTAAATCCCAGGAACAGGAATAATTAAGCTACATGATATAAATCAGGCAGAAGATAAGAATTACCTGTTGTTTTGGCCTGCCAAGAACCTGAGGACTAAGTGGGGCCCTTGAAGAGAGGGACCATCAGCTCTGATCTACTGGAGAACCTCTAGCCAGCCTGGCTCACTTTCTTGGAAATAAACTCACAGAAGGGTGAATGGGAAAAAATGATCACAGTTAAAAGCTTATAGTACTGTGGCCCTGGAGGAAAGGGCCTCATGTTGGGCCAGGGGAGGTTCAACCCGACTGTCCTGTAACAAGCAAGTTCCTGCCTGTGCCCACCACCAGTCTGATAGTCCCTGCTCTTGCCAACATCTGAGGTTGTCATTCAGCTGCCACAACGCAGAAAGCAGCAGAACTATTATGAGAGTGCAGACAACATGGAATAACTCTTCAGGCTCTTCTCCCTTATATAATAACAGGTTTCAGGCTCTTCTCCCTTATCATCAGAATAAGCGGTTAACGTTAAAATCTACACCTTTCCAAAATGATGTCTGAGTTCTAGTCACTACATCAGAGCTTTACCCAACTTTCTCACAATCAGCCAGAAGCTGCACTATGTTTAAAATGAAATTTGAACCAAAAAACCCCTGATCTTTTGAAACTGCAGATGATGTTTAATTAACCTCACTGAAAACAACAACCTTGGGTCTAAAAAAATCTGATGCATGTATAACAAAACGAACTGTCAGAACTTTGGGTGTTTTCCTAGCACTTACATTCACAGCAGTGAGTTCAGACGTTCTTTGTGAGTGAAATTTTGTCCAGATTATAAATAATGCAACTTTAAAAACAATAAAATTGAAAAAACATGCTGTACCCAGTAAAGGGACACACAACAAACAGAGTCTTTTAAGTAAGCCATGCCACACATCACAAAGGAAACAGCTTGGACAGCTGAAAGGTGACTTGTGTAAGTGTTGGAATGGTTTTCTCAGCCTTTTCTTATCTCAACTTCATTTCGCCTGAAAGAGAGCTCTTTTTCGTGGATTACACACAAAGAATTTCCTTGAGGCAAAGATTTTTTCTTTAATAAAAAGCTGGAAGTGCTGCAGAGGACATAAATCCTGTTCCCAGCTTACACCTTCAGGATTTGGTTTGCAAGATTTTATGCTTAGTAATACGAACAGCACACAAAATATAGCAAAGACACCTTGCATGAGTGGCCCAAAGCCAACGTCCAGGTTCCTAAACCATCTATACAATGATATAATCATTCTCAAACTAATTAATGTAGAATGGATGCTCCAGAAATTCCACATATTCGGATGAGATTACCCCCTACAGTACTTGAACTTTTTTAAATCTCAAGGAAAAGACTAATTTTTCAATTTTCCGCACAAAGTTATCTCAGACAGAGTTAAGTAAATGTTTTTTAAGGTAATTTTCAGAAGAACTTTCCCAAGTGAGGGCTAACTGACTGTAAAACTGTTCACTACAAAATATCAGTAAGTATTCAAAGCAAAAGCATTCAAGAAAACATCAAGAGTATCATGAAGAAAGCATTCCCAACAAAGCTTTAGCTGACGCAACATTACCTTCAATGGCTGGGCTGTACTGAGACATGACGTTACTCGCCAGAGTGGGCAAGGAGACCGCCACGAAGACCATGAGAAGGCAAGCGATTTTATATTCCTCTTCTGGACTAATGTTTTCTGAAAAACAAACCAAAGCTCTTTAATTCAAGAAGCTATCTTAAAGGATTTCCTTTCAAACGCAGGTAGTTCAGCACATAAAATGTTTGACCAAACCGAAATTTCAACCCACCATCACCAAACTCATATCTGTATTGTGAAGGAAGGGATATTGTGTCCGCCTTGCCAAAAGACACAGGGTGGAGCTTCAAAATGTCTCATTCGTTATCTACAAGAAAAAAGGCAAGCTGCGGCCACCCTGTCGCTTCTAACCAGGTAGTTACTTAGACTCTCCCATGCTGAGCAGAAGAGGACTTTTTCCATGCTGGTGTAAATCCAGTTCTCACTCTGTGATAAGGAGAGCTGCTCCTGCACTCTCCCTTTGGCCAATGAGCAGAAGGTGATGTGTGTTCACCTCAATTCACACTAAAGTCTTACTTTTCAAATCCAGCAGCAACATCACACAGAGGGTGGGGAAGCCCTGGTCCAGGCTGCCCAGAGCAGTGGTGGCTGCCCCATCCATCCCTGGAGGGGTTCAAGGCCAGGTTGGATGGGGCTTGGAGCCCCTGATCCAGTGGAATGTGTCCCTGCCCACGGGAGGGGGTGGGACTGGATGGGCTTTGAGGTCTCTTCCAACCCAAACCCTTCCGTGATTAGCTTTAAAAACAGGTCAGCAGCTGGGAAATACAGTAGTTGCATCTGTACAAACTGAAGGACTAAAAGCAAACCACTTCAAACTGCAAAGGTAAGAATCCAAACACAAGATCCTGATCAATCATGAAAATATACAAAAATACTCTGCCTTGTTCACCCAGTTTAAACATTCCACAGCTACACCTCGATGAAATAATCCACCTAAAATGCAATCTCTGATACTGGCTGTGTTCCAAAGACACAGCTATGTATATTATGCACATGAAAACGAGTACATTTTTTTAAGGTATACAAAGACATTGTGCTTGATGCTTAAGTTTGAATATAAAAAGGCCCCTTGGAACGAGCCTTCCCAAATAACTCCCCCATCCCAAATAACTACTAGTAAAGCAAGGTAAAACAACTTAGGTAGCATTTAAAATACCCACCATCGGTTTAGAACATGAACTATCCTTTATACACATGGAAAGAAAGCAATGAAGTGCTCAGCAAGGAAGACGGAGGGGGGGCGGGGGGGAAAGGTGCTGTCAAAAAAACACTTAAAAGCCTTAATTCCTGCCTTCTGACCTGCTGGAGGAAACACAACTGAAAGGCACGGACAGTGGGGCTGTGAAGCAAACAAGAGGAAACACCAGACATGTTAGAACGTTAACACGTTCGCTATGCCACGTTTTCCCCTGTGAGCTCCATGTTAACTCTGGTGCAACACACCGGGAACGCAGTGTTGTGCACTCCTGAAATGCACCCAGCTGGCATTCCAGCTCCTGGTGCCCGCTTAGGTGACACAGATCCGCTACAGCTTTGTCCAACAGAACTGCTCGTGTTTGTGGCCGATCACAAGACAGCCCTGATTCCATGGCCCTCAAGTTGTCACTATTAGTTATGAAAACCCTTCACCATCCACTCATTTTTCTTTTCTAGGTCACCAGGTTCATTCAGGGTTGACAAGGTTCCCAAGTGAACACATCAGGAGGCACCAGGCACAAATAATTTATGTTCCTATGCCATTTATGGCATGCATCGAAGGAATACAAAGATCCAGGATATAAGTGTCCTTTGAATACTTTCAACTCTTCCATGACTTGTGTTTTTGAAGCTGCAACTCCTTACCTGATTTTTGGGAAGACAGTGCTACAACCAAGGCCGGATCAATCTCACAAGGCAACCCAGCAGCTGAGGACAGTTCATACACGTTCATTGCCACCTGGGGACCAGAAGAAAGGTAATTACCACAAGAACACCACTGAATGCTTTGTGTCAACGCAAACTGGCACAGTTCTGCTCTCGTGTTTAAAACATTCTTACTAGAGCTTGAGGTGCTAAGGAATCAGACTTGGCTAAAACAAGATGAAAAGCCTTAAGATTTCTCTTTGCTTCTATCTGACATCGAACAGCTGGGGCAGTACTTTGTGTGCTGGATGATGGTTTCTTTTTGTTATGCCAAACAAAGCTTGTATGCTTCTCTACACCACCTCCAAAGCAAACACTCCCACTCCCAATCAGACGTTCCCCACATCTTGCTCTACTGTTCAAAAGAAACAACAGGTTCTCCCTGCCAGATCTAAAGCATCAGCAAGCAGCTGCAAAGAGAGCAGTTTGAGACAAAAGCCAAAAGTCACAATGTGGTGAAATACTGGAGCAAGGCAGAAATCTGACAGCATTCAAATCTGACACCGATTCCAAGTGCCGAGAACTAGACTGTAAGTGGCTCCGACACCTGGAGGAACTAAGAGCAGCTGGAAACATATCTCGTTTTCCAGCCTGTCCTAGGTTAGATCTTTTATTGCCCTTAAACTTCCAGCACAGTTGCTCTCTCTTGCCCCAGTTCACATTCCGGACACAGTATCTGAAGCTGTAGACAAACAATCCCCTCTGATTTATCAACACCACAAGTTTCGAAGAGCATGTGATTCTATTCTCTAGTGAAATAGCAAATGTGAAATATCAGTAACTTATCCTTTTCATGCAAGCTCTGACTCATCACCAGACAGACTGCTAAACTGTCTTCTGATATCACGATGCCCACCACGATGGGCTCTGAGCTGTTCTCATACTGCACTTTTTAAAAGGAGAAGGATGTTTTTTATTTAGTGAATCTCCATTCACAACAGAACTTAAGTTTCTCTCCTCCAGAGCAGACAGCTAACCTAAGCTTCAAGTTCAGGAATAACAGCATATTCCAGCTCTCTAAACCCATACTTTGCTCACTCCTTAAAACTATTCCTGTCCAAGTGAATCCAGAGCTGGGCAGCATATGTCTCCCTGCACACATTCTACAAATCACACTGCCATGAAACCATGAAGAAGCCTGCAAACCCTCCCAGGCTCCAAGCTACAGTAAGAGACTAAAAATCAGAAGCTGCAGCGACTGTGTATGTGTACCCAGAGCCCTGTGGTGGACCCCAATGGTTCCTGGATGGAAGCACCCTACTGCTCAGAAGCGAGGCACGTTATTTAAGCTGCTAACTCTTTTATCAAGTATTTCAAACAGTAGATTCATAATGACGTTCAATTTAAGGCGCAAATCAGACTTATAGCTATTACATGCATAGAGCTCCCACGACATACACAAAGTCCTGGGAAGGCTTTGCTTTTCCCATTATCATTCAGTCATGTTTAAACACTTGATAAATGTTCTGATTAATTCTTTCCATGATAGCTCTCAAATGTGATCCCTGGCAGAGAGACACTTGTGCTGATCCTATCAGTTGTGTTTAGTTTTATTAGGCGGCTGCAGATGCTCAGCCTTTGGGAAAAAGGATGTGATTTGTTTCTAGGCTTTTCACACTAAGCACGGAAGCCTCGACCCATATATATATTTTCAGTAAGCTTCAAAAATTACACCATCACCCTCGAGCCAAACGTTACCTTCATGTCAGTCTCTCTTGGAATGTGATCTTTAAAGTCCTCGATGGAACTCACAAGGAAAGGAATGTGGTACGATAAGACCTAAGACACAAACACATACACATTGAGAAAGGATACTTCCCATGTTAAGATCAATCAGACACTACTATTGTTTCACTGGACTTACTAAATTTTTAAAAATGAGTTTTTAATTCATATATATTTATTTCATAGAATCACGGAGTCCCAGAATAGTTTGGGTTGGAAGGGACCTCAAAGCTCATCCAGTTCCTGCCATGGGCAGGGACACCTCCCACTGGATCAGGGGCTCCAAACCCCATCCAACCTGGCCTTGAAGCCCTCCAGGGATGGGGCAGCCACCACTGCTCTGGGCAGTCTGGGCCAGGGCCTCATCAAATTTGCCTATTTTTTCCTAGGTTTAAGACATTAAAGCCTAATAAATGCAGAAAGAAGCTCTTTGCAGAAAAAGTGAAATGAAGGCTTTTAAAATGTACTGAATACAGAAAATATCAAGAGGCATGTTCAAACCAGACATTTTAATGTAACATTTCTCACAACAGTACTCAAAAATAGATTCCTCACCCCAACCAGCAATTCCAAGTTCAGCTATGACTCAGCATTGCCATTTTACCCACATGCCAACCTTCTAAGAGGCAGCATTTCTAAATAGTGAAACTTCAAATATCCTATCACTCTATTACATCAAACACAATGGAAACAATTCAGAAAGTATTCAGTAATTTCTTACATCTCTAAGTGCTTCCTGTGCTAATGACCGGAAAGACAAGATCACACCAATGATCGTCATTCTCTTCAGAACACTGTCAACAGCTGAAGAGAAACAAGAACAAGAGTGAGCAAGAACCTGTTGGTGTCTATGAGCTCGATGCTTCATAAAAGAGAAGGAAAACATTTAATAAAACACTGAAAAACAGCATTCCTTAAAAGAGCCAAAATAAACATCGTTTAAGAGGGTTTTTATAGCTGAGTTGACAATGGGCTTTTCAATAGACGATGATCCTGTTAACTGCTTCATGGAATGAACCCTGTTTTACGCACAGCTGACAATACTTGTTGCTAACTTGTTTCTAACACTAGTTCTGTGTTTCCTTGATGCCAAAAAAGTCTCTTTATAGTATTTTTTTTCATTAAAAATAATTACACGTAAAAATCCTTCCACAGAATGCAATAATTTACAATCAATCGAATCAAATAGAAATGTCTGTCAAAAAGGCCTTTGTTCTGTACTGCACAGCCACGCACCCGCTCTGCAGATGACTGCTGCTACAGCTATTTGTAATTAGCCCTGAAAAGATGCTCCAAGCTTATCACTACTATACTGCCTGTGTGGTAAATTAACATGGAAAATCTCCTTTTGTCTGTACAGGAGGGGTCTAGAAAATCTTGAAAAGCCACATTGGTTCATATGAGCTCTTATGCCTTTTGCTGCTGCCGGATACTTAACATAGAGAAATTGATTTTTCTCATTTTCTTTACAAAGATAAAAACCCAATTCTCTACCTTTATCAGGCCCTTGCTAATTACTCACATGATAATCTTTTAAAAAGCGCTGCCATCTGGTCTGGCTTGTCGAAGCTGGTCCTCATTTGTGTCAGAACTTCAACGTTCTCCACCACAAGTTTCTACAAAGCAGGATGGATTCAGGTCAGCGAAAAATTTCAGTAGTTAACAGGGTAAATGCATGGGTTTGGTTATTTCAGCCTGGCAGAGAGGAAACTAAACTCACGGGATACAGATGTACCCACCATGTCCTCAATGGGACTGCAATATCAGTGTTACCATCGGGCACTACTCTACACAAAAGTAAGCTCCAAATCAAAACCCAAGAGGATCAGATATGCCTTGAAATGTGATTTTTATATTCAGAAGTGGGTACATCTTAAAACAAGAGAATGAAAGCAGAGAGCAGCTCCTTAGGCTATCCAGTTTCTTATAACAAAAGCATATATCTGTCAATAAAAACACAGCTCCACAAAGCAAACCATCCTTCTGGGTTGCTCCTTCCACTGGTTACGCTGTCAGGATTAGACATTTAATCTTGGTTAAAACTGAAAAGCAGAACGAAGAGTGTAACAGTCCAATCGTTAAACCTTGGGGCAGCTTGTGATGTCTTCTTCCTTTATAAAATTAAACCAAAAACAGTCACACAGGTCCCAGCACCTTGACTGAAACAGTTAAACTCCAGGGCAATATTTTTTATGTCAGTTTGACCAAAAGAAGAGACAAAGTGTGTCTGTTTCTGATTTGTAACAGGCAACTCGCAGCACCAGGGTAAATGCAAGAACTTCCCCACAATCCCTCTCCAAGTATGCAGCAGATTAAAATGGAAATGACAGAGATTGCATAATCACATCTATAAAATGTCAGATCCCAAAAGAGTTCCTTGCTGAGGAACTCAGGTTGTGCTAAGGAGTATTTTTAACCTTTTCCAGCAAGAAATAGGCACTTTATTCTCACAAAAAAAAAAAAAATTTTTTTGCAGTTTGAATGCAAACCATCCTATTTCCGAAACAGCGAGCACAATTCGTCCTCTTTATTAGGTAGAGGACAACTAGCGGCTAAGAAAAGTTAGATACCTTGTGTGCTTCTGAACACCGAATGAAGGGAGTGTTTCCCTTCTCTTAAAGAAGACTTAATTTAGTGTTATGGATACTAACCAATACGAAGGCAGAGAAGAACTGAACGACGGAGGGAGAAGGGAAGACAGTCTGGACAGGAGGTGTCTGCCAAAGTCGTTATGAATAGTTGTTATTTTTCAAGTGGATGCATTCCAATCCATCTTAATGACTCAGCAGCACAAACAAAAGGAGCAAGAAGGATGGAGCAGGAAGAACTGTTCATCAAACACACAGGCCATTACAGCCTGGACTGTAATTTCTGATGCATGATATTAAAACCAAGAAGTGACAGACCTGCAGGAACCTACTGCTAAGGATCCAAGAGCTTTATTTTACTTCTACCCACACTGAAACCAGGGCAAAACACAGCAACTGGCAAGCAGGGATATTAAATCTCAGAGTAAATAGTCCTGTGGCCACAGAAGAAGAAAAAAAAATCAACACAACTTAAATGAAAACGTGGCTATGAATAAAGGCTTGTCTGCACATACTCCCACCACCCAGTCAAGCTGCCTGTGCAGAGAGACGTTTCCAATGGCTCAGACTCTTAAGATTCAACTACACTGTGTCATAGCCATGCTAAGTTCATAACCTCACATCTACCCATAATCTTCCCATTTCCATTCGTCTGCTCTTCAGTGAGAAGCAAGGAACGAAACGAGATACAGGAGATGCAGTGACCTACCCACCTCCCGGAACACATGCGCACGTGCACGCACACGGACACACAGGATGCACTTCTATGCTGAAAGCCAAGGCCTGAAATTGAGCTGGGCAATTTCAAACCAACCCACGTATCAGAACTTGGCAGATGTGTGACATCTTAATTCCAATCCCTCAAAGCTCTCCAGAAGGCAGGACTGAAGGCAATAGCCCACGCACATTGTTACTGAGTCAATCTCTCAGCTTTACAAAAAATAACCAGCATATGAGTTTAAGATGTAAGAGGAAACGTCTAGAATACAGCTCAAATTGTTACTTAAAAGAGGCAAACTTTCCCTCTTCGCTCCAGTCTCTCAGATATAAACCCAGCACCTGGTCCCCCTGCAGGAAGCAAGGCAAGCATGTTGAACCCTACCCTGAATTCCCCGTTCTATCCCTCTTGTGCTTCCTGCCCCCAACACAGATGTTTCTCAGCGATCCCTCGCTAAGCCAACTGCATCTCAGCCAGAGAGACGAACACTGTAGTACTTTTTCCCTCCAAATATGTGGTTGCATGCATGCAGATCGACACTGTGTTGCGCTCATCCTTAGCCCTAGCAGGAAATAACAAAGGTCAGAGACAATTTCAAGTTGCTTTTTTAAAGAATACACAGAGCTACAGCGTCAATTGTGCTGATTTTGAGGAATTACAACTCCACAGTTAGGGGACAAAGCAGTGACCAACAAACATCTGCGTTTTGCTGAAAACCTGATGGATGGCACTTCATGCAGAGCCAGGACTTATAGAATTTAACCTTAAAACCACAGCGCTGTCACCTGAAAAGCCTCAGCCTAAACATTGGCCTAAACCTCAGCCTAAACAATTGGAGTGGGTGTAAGGAATCAACCACCCTGCCCGGCTGAGCCTCAGGGCAGGCTGCGAGCTCTTGCGGCAGCTGGGAAGGATGAGCAGCCCCTCTCCTGAAGCTCTGACAGTGAATAGAAGGATTCAAATCTTTTAAGGCATCAAACCCACACTTGTAAAGGCCTGGTGTGCTAATAATAAAACTTGTTGAATAAAAAAAATGGAAGTTTCTTCTGTCTCTGAAGTATTCATATGTATTTTAAAATACATTGTGCGTGAATAGTTAGAAAAACCTCTTTACTGTAATTAGCGGTTAAATAAACTGAAAATGATCAGATGGAATAACAACTTGGAATTCAATTTGGAAATGACGCTAAAAGAGTAACTCATACAAAAAGCAAATGTGACAATTAGCGACATTTTAATAGCCTGGCTATCGTGGGGGAACAGTACACGTTATTAAATATATTAAAACCTCTTTCCAGAAAGAGTTGATTATGAGGCACCCAGTGCTTCCCCATGCCACTGCTGGCTGTTTTGAATACACGCACAACTAAAGTCCTGGACGTGCCTGTATTTCCAATTCATTCTCACAGCACCAACTCTACCATTTGTCTGTGTTGCTGCCGGTATCAGGTTCATTTATCAACTCAGAGCTCTCCAATCAATGGATACTGTTTAGGCAGAGGGGAAGATGGCTGGGGCTGAGGAAAGCTAACTAAGGCTAAACAACTGAAGCCTTCTACCCCTGTAAACTGAACACAGGCACTAACACACGTGGCTAAGTCAGTCCTCAAGGATGACTCAGATACACTTGAGATGTTCCTGCTAAGTGTTGAGAGTCACAGATTTTGGTAAGCGTTTCGCAAACACCTGGAGGTCTTGGAAGACCTTTTCTCCTCCCATGGATGATAAAAAGAGACCTGACTTCTAACTGAGGGTATCTAATATAGAAATCAGAGCCTGCATAAAGCCCTGTCCATTCTGCTGTGGAAGCCAATGGGACACACACGTACCACATGTGCACACAGTACAAAACAAGAGTAAAATCCACAGCTTTGTCAGTTTGCTTGGTGCAGTCACCTGAAGAAGACGGCAGGCACAGCTATTAAATAACCCAAAGGAAGCTTAAACAGACAACCACCCGCTTTCCCATCTGTTTCCCAAGGTTACCTTCAGCTCAGCGACCTGTGAAGAAATGTGCCACATCAGACTCTCACTGAGGAACTTCATGCCATACGGTCCCAGGAGCTCAGAAAGGGCTCTCATTTCTGAGAAAGAAAACAAAATCCAATTTCAGACAGGAGAATTTGTGTCATAACAGAACTGGAGCAGCAGTCACCAACACATCATCCTCCTGTGTCTGTAGCTGGAATGCAACACCTCTACTTTGGCCACAAGCAGGCAAAGCGAGCGCTCGCAAGGCACAGAGGCAGCACGAACAAAAACAATTTAAAATACTACTGAAGGCTAACAAACATTATCTATAATAGAACGCTCTAGGAGCTGCTGCTGTTCCAATTACTCAAATGCACAATAACCATGCCTCACAAACATCCAGGAGAAACACCAACGATTACCTGATATGTCTGAGTACTCCTCAGCGTTAAATGTCAACTCGTTTTCCGTAGGCAGATTCACAAACGCCTTCATGGCTGGGAAATAGGCGATGTGGCCGTTGCTAACTTGCCGTAGCAAAGTTTCCAAGTACCTTACCAGAAAGGGAACAAGTTTCAGAAAAAGACATGCTCATAGAATCACAGACTGCTTTGGGTTGGAAGGAACCTTTACAGGTTATCCAGTCTAATGCCCCTGCAGCAGCAGGGACATCTTTAACCGTGTCAGGTTGCTCAGAGCCCCATCCAACCCAACCTTAAATGCTTCCAGGGATGGGGCCTCCACCGCCTCCCTGGGCAACCTGGGCCAGGGCCTCACCACCCTCGTTGTACAAAAATTCTTCCTTGTATACAGTTTAAACTTGCCCTCCCTTAGTTTAAACCCATTACTCCTTGTCCTGTCACAACAGGCCTTGCTAAGAAGTCCCTTCCCAGCTTCCCTGTAGCTCATTTCAGTACTAGAAGCTGCCACTATAGATTCTCTGCATGGACTAAGTATACTTATGCGGCACAGGACAGCAACGCCTACAGACCAACGTCTGACTTCCATAGTTCAAGTGTGTTCTGTACCTTATTCTACATTCCCCCCCATAAAAAGAGAACTTCACAAGAGGCAAACTTTGAAGCGCTTTTCCCAGGTACTGTAAACTTGTGAAGTCAGAAACTTAAAAAAAATTTCAAACAATTCCCATTTCTCCAATTCCAGATTTTTGATTATATAATAGTAATATAAAAAACTTGCAACCGGTGTTCACATAATTACTCACCAATTTGTGTACAGACTAGTAATGGTTGGCTCGCCGTGACTGTCTAAATGCTGAGTTTGCTGAAGCAGAACGTTGTTAAATACTCGTGTAATGTCGATCTGTACATAATTTTCTATTGACTGGAGGACTGTCATGTAGGCTCTTACGCTGGTTAACAGCTCCGAAGGCTTTGCGATTTCTTGTGTTGCTTGATTATACATGGTCATCCCAACAATTGACCTTTTGGGAACAAAAACAATGGAAACAAACACATTGAATTTATTAGTCAAAATAAACAAAGACATGGCTATAAAAATGATTTTATATTCAAGTTTTTATCTGAATAAAATAACCCGCGAGTATTAAACCCTCATCAATGAAAACCAGCACTTTTAACATAGTTCTGGATACCAAAGGCAACTGTATTCCAAGTTCCAGCAAAAATTCCATAAGCATTTGTAAAATAACCCTCTCCCCCACCCAAAGAAGGAAAACTCACAACATGGAAGACTGATATTACAATTACTCTGTCAAATAAGTTAATGTTAAAGTGTTTTAAAATGCAAAACTTCCAGGAAACTCATGAGCACTGATGTATCAAAGTGTTCAACATCAACTACGGCAAAAATCCTGCGACCCAAGTTGCCGTCCTAGTTTTAGTTTGAAATACCTGTAAAAAACTCATCTATTTCCAAGTATGACTTGAAACTACTGAAAGCAAAGATTCTACCTTGTGTTGCTCTGCATAAGTATTTAAAGTTGTGTCTGATTATCTCATTGCAGTCTTTCAATACTTAAAGGGAGCTGATAAGAAAGAAAGGGAAAAATGAAATAGCAGGGCCTGTAGCAATAGGGTGACTGTTTCAAAAAAAAAAAGAGGAGAGGTCTAGACAAGATCTTAGGAAGAAATTGTTTGTGTTGAGGGTGGGAAGGTCCTGTTGGTTTTAAGGCAAAAGCCTCTCTGGAAGCTGTCATTTGCCCATTTCTGTCACCAAGGACAGGAAGATCAAGGCAGTAACAGACAGGATTATCAGCTGGCAATACTCTTTATTTTAAGAGAAAAGGTAATGAAAATATCTTCTCAGTTGGCTTTGTCAGGCCTTGAGCTTGGATTTTCAGATTTCCCTTTCAGCAAGCCAGTGAACTCAAACACTTGAAACCATCCAGCACTGTGGAAAAGAACGGTGGGGAGAGTCTTTGCAAAGGCCTAAAACCAGGCATCACCACCTCCTACAAAACTCACAGGACCAGGAACGCAGGACCAGGTACTTAAACAGGTGATATTAATTTCAATATATTTTGTTTTCAAAGAGAAACTCGCAACTGTGTATGTCTGTACATGTCACTTCGCTGTCATTTCAGTCAGAGTTTGACTTCAGAGTTTCACAATCCACCTTTAAAACCTAGTTTTATGTAGTAAGTACACATTTCCACCACCAAATCAGCACAGATTTATCCTGCAGCTGAACACTTCTAACCTGACAGCATTTCTTACTTGGTGAAGCGGATTTCCAGGTGAGATGTTAAGTATTCTCTCGGGGTAAACGTGTGCTCCCAGACCACCATGTTTGGTACGTAATTGATTGAGAAGCAGAGCTCCGAAAGTGCCGTGTGCAGTTTGTCCAGGCTTTAAGAACAGTCAACAAGGAATGAAGAAAAATATTTAAAGTACCATATAAATACATATTCTCGTGACAGTACATGCTGGGTGGAATATGCCTCAGGAGCGGGCACAGATCTAACTCTCCCTTTCATTCTCTTTTCTGCTTTGAGACACTTCTCTAGCTTCATTTAAAAGCAGTATTTTGGGTAAGAACAGCCCACAACTGCAGACTGATCCGCATCACACAGGGATGTGAGACATGGACATGTTTTCATATGCGCATATTCATATTCTTTCCCCTCCCAAAGAACAGTCTTAAAGCGGTTCTGTCCTAACCAAACTAAGCAACACAAGCAATGCTTGCTACTAAAAACCTAGAAATATTGGGGGAGGGAATCTTCAGCTACAAGTTCTTTTCACTTGACCTTCAGCGCCAGGTTGGATGGGCCTTGAGCAGCCCGGTCCAGTGGGAGATGTCCCTGCCCATCGCAGGGGGGTGGAACTGAATGGGCTTTAAGATCCCTTCCAACCCAAACCATTCTGTGATTCTATGACTTCTCTACCCCTCACAGTTCTCCAATGTTTGGTTGTGGCAACTGTACCCAAACCACTACCCTTTCCGCAGTGGCTGTGTTTAGCCACCCCCAGCCATGATACCAAACTTACACTCTTTCGTTTCTCGAGCTTCCTTCCTCCCCATACTTTTACCACTCTAAACATCTTGTCCTGTGATCTTTCTTAGCAATTACGTTCCATCTTTTCCTTCCCCCATCATCTCCTACACTCCAAACTGCATTTATTAATCTTTCTCGTTCTCTTTCAGATCGGTTTGCCCTTTGTGGTTTTCATTCACTGGCACTTTATATTTTTCTACAGGCACTAACAAGGAAAGCTTCCCCAGCTGGTGCAGGCACTGGAGCTTTGGCTCCATTCCAGAAGCCTTTGGGCAGCAATAGCTTCCAGTCCAGCCTGCACTTCACCTAGTGAAGATCCTAAGAAAAGCAGAATCAAAGTTGCTATCTGCTCCTCGGTCTCCCACAACTCTATACACAAAGCATAAATACAGGACAGGGGTCCTTTCTGCTCACGAAAGGCATCCATCGAGGGGATAAGTTACACACACCCATTGCTCTGCAGAGGAGATTTCAGCCTCTATACAAACCTACAGAAGCATTGTATGCTCACAAACTACAAAGTCGTCATATTTACAGTCAATTAAACTCACTCAGATAAACTAAGGAAGTGGCATTCAATATGTAAACCACACAAGTTTTGACTTCACATTCTAGGTGAAAGGAATAGAACAGGCTTACTTTGTCACAACCAATCTGTTTTTCCTCATGCTTTCCACTCCTGGTTTCTCCCTTTCAGGTTCTCCTTTCTTTCCAGTCTGTTTTTTTGATTTCTTGTTCACTGCTTGACTGATGGTTTTGGCACAATGCTTTGGCAGCAACTGGTAGAAGAAAAAAATAGCCCCCAGATTAAAATCCAACTTCTTCGCAGCCACGAGATACAAAATAATCTGCAGCCCACATGGAGATTCCATCATGCAGGTTAACACATCCTTCCTTTGACTAATGAGTACCCAAATTCTAATACAAAAAGTTTTCCCCAAACCACCTGCCATCTTATAAACAGAAAACTTCCCTAAAAGAGGGGGAAAAAGGTGAACAAGAAATAGGACCAGAACAAATCAGCCAGTTGAACGGCCTAGAGAATCTCACAGGAGGATGAAAAGACCAGGCATGACCACGCTCACCTGATCGCTCAGTGTACATTGTTCTGTGCAAATATCTGTGATAAGATTCCGAGCTTGCTTTGCCATTTCATCCAGGAACATGTTACACAGGGAGAGGCTGCGATCTCCGATGTGATGTCGCTGTGGAAGGGGAAAGAAAAGGAAGCTTTATTTTCCATTCCCTGCTAGCCCTTTAATATCCAGACAACACACACACTGTACCGCAGTTCATCACAGAACCGGGGTACAAGAAATAATAAATTCATTAGCCCTCAATAGTTTCAGCTCCAAGCAGGTGGTTTTTTTTTGGAAGCATCTTGAAATGTTCCAAGTCAAAACAACATGTTATCATTAAAAATATTCTACAAGAATCATAGAATCAGGAGGTTGGAAAGGACTCACTGGATCATCGAGTCCAACCATGCCTGACACTCCCTTAAACCTTGTCCCTAAGCACTTCATCCACCCGTTCCTTAAACACCTCCAGGGAAGGCGACTTGACCACCTCCCTGGGCAGGCTGTTCCACTGCCTGATGACTCTTTCCATGAAGAATGTGTCACTCACATGGCTAGAAAAGCCAACGGTCTGGATTATTAATGTCTGGATCCCATTCCTTTGTCACTGGAACTGCACAAGAACAGCCTTCTGTCTCAATGAAATCCTCCTTTCACCACTCCTGCTTGCCTTCCAGCAGCCACACTACCCCTCAAACACAGGACAGCCAAGATTCTCTTTCCAAAATGATAACAGTTAACAAGTCACAGATAGTGAATTCAAAGTTCTGCTGGCTGTGGCAAACTGTGCTGGCTGCAGCTGAACCCACAGTAATGACTGTCTCGGGGACTTGGGCTACTGACTCGTTACTGGCACTGTAATTGCTCTCTGAAAGACACCTCTGCTCCTGAAGGGAAGCTGTCCTGGAAACAGCTTTTAGTGGTTGTCTTGTGTAAATAGAGTTTGTGCCTGCTTAGAGCAAAATATACATGGAAAATAATGATATAGGCACATATTGACACCACGTTTAACAGATGAGGATTTAATGTTTAAATATGAAAAACCCACACCGTGATTATCACAACTGATCTTTTTCATCCAATGGTTTCGGATGAGCACTGTTAATGAAAAAACACTTTCATCAGCAGTAGCCAAAAGTGGCCAAGTTAATCCCCGAGTCATTCCAAAGTCAATGGACAGACAGGAAATCTACTAAAGGATCTGTTTCATGGCAGCAAAAATAGAAAAGAGTTCCCTCAGACTCAAACTGCCTCCTTGAAGAAAGGGGCCATTTCTTTAGGCAACACTCTGCCCTTTTTCCTGTCTAATTCTCACCAGAGAGAAGGCTTGCATTACCTGGTTCCCACCACAGCAAACACGTGCCTTATGCTAACTATGAGTTTATAATTCATTTTGAAGAGAAACTGTGGTTGGTAAGTTTAATTGGCATAAGAGATTTATTAACCTAAGCCTCAATGACCCCAGAAAAGCCGTCTAACCTTTGTACCTTTGTTTAATCTCTCTTCGAAAACAATGCTTCCTCACTCCAAAAAGAGATTTTGAGATCTGTAGGTGAATAATCACATAAGAAGGTACCTACTGGTTTGACTTCCCTTTCAAGATCACAGAATGGTTTGGGTTGGAAGGGACCTCAAAGCCCATCCAGTTCCACCCACTGGATCAGGGGCTCGAAGCCCCATCCAACCTGGCCTTGAACCCCTCCAGGGATGGGGCAGCCACCACTGCTCTGGGCAGCCTGGGCCAGGGTCTCATTAAATTTGCCTATTTGTTCCTAGGTTTAAGATATTAAAGCCTTCCTACCCTCAGCGTGAAGAATTTCTTCCTAACGTCTAACTTAAATCTTCCCCTTCCAGTTTAAAGCCATTTCCCCTCGTCCTGTCACTCCAGGCCCTCGTAAAAAGCCCCTCCCCAGCTTTCCTGGAGCCCCTTTCAGCACTGGAAGCTGCTCTAAGGTCTCCTCACAGCCTTCTCCTCTGCAGGCTGAACATCCCAGCTCTCACCCTGTCCTCCAAGCAGAAACACTCCAGCCCTTGGACCATCTTCTTTTTAACCCTCTCCTCCCCTGAATTTCACATTGCCATAACAACACCTTGCAGTGCTCAGCTCTAGTCCTCTCTACTTCAAACGAGGGAGGAAAACAACTAAGAAAAAGCACATTTAAAACTTACCTCTTCTGGGCACAGTTCATGGGTACAGCTCATAAAATGGGTGCAAAGCAGTGGGAACGCGATTGAGTATCTTGATTGAGAGGGCAGCTCCAAACACTGTTGAAACATCTTCTCGAAAGCACGACTATAAAAACTGATCAGAAAGAGACATTTAAATGGAAAATATACATATTTTTGCTGCAAATAAAGTCTGCTGGACGCAAATCAAACTTGCTATTAGTGCCAGGTTATAGTTATACCAAAAACTGCATCATACTTTCAAAGCAGCTTATTTTCTGCGTTCATTTCTTCTGCATTTATTACTTATTATTATAATATTTTTGTTCTGATGTTTGCCACATAGGGACTGCAAAAATTTGCGCCTTTTGCAAAAGCATATTAAGGAAAAACATGCCACTGACCCCACATCAATTATGTGACTGCTTGAAGAACCTTTCTGGCAGATGTTCAGAAATACCTTTATCAAACTAATTCTGATGGAAACCAGGAATTCTAACTGATTCTCCCACCAGCCCATCTTCTCACAAAGTTTGCTATGGAAAATTACACTTGCAAAGACGAACCAAATAATAAGTAAAAACCTCCCACAGCCAGATTAGGAACATACCAAAATATAGAAAGATCTGAAGTTTCAACCAACATCTCCACCAAAGAATCTACCATTTTTGTGTGGAAAATGATTGTGTTCATCATTTTTCCTAGTTCTCTGTGGTCTGCGAGACCAAGCGAAGCTTTAGAAACACTGGTGTAGGCCTGGAAAGACACAAGAAGAGGTTTAAGTTATATCTTCAGCTGCTTCTTCACAAATGCCATTGCTATTGCCCAGTAGGAAAGTACCGTGGACAGAGCGTTTTCTCTTCCCACTACAGCATAAGGAAAGCAAACTGCCTTCCAATGAAGTCCCAAGTGACATTTGAATACGACACCAATGCACAGATCAACTGTAGAACAAACATATTGACAAACATGCACTCGCAAGCCCCCATGTTAAAAATCTCGTTTCGGAAAGCAAAAAAGAACAACTATTTTAAACGTATAAAAATAACAATGTCTGTCTCAAACGGAGGGAGCTGATTTACAGTCTAACCAGTGCTTCCCTGTTTTATTAGGCGAACTGAAGATATGGTTATTGAAACCCGGAGGAGTGATCCCACTGAACATGATTTCCTCACTGAGCAGTCTCCACCTTCCCTTGGCTGGACAGGCGGAATCTCACCCTGTGCTACATACAGATGCCAGCAAATACTCCTCCTCAACACATTCCATTTCCCAGCTGCTCTATCCACACCAAAGAATGGTTTGCACAAAGTACACAATGCAGACCAAGTTACAGCAAAGTCTAGCAAATCAACTCCTCAAGGATTTGTTTGGTTTTAAAAGAAGTTGTTCCCAGTCTGCAATCTGCTGGCAGTATCAGAGCAATCCGGAAGAGCAGGGACTTATTAAACATTTGAGGTTTAAGGCAGCAAAGCGTCACACATATTTACACAGTCTTACCTGCAATCTGAACCAATCTAATCTCATTCCTCTGAAGTCAAACACCTCTCCATCTTCAACTGCATTGGGGAAGAATACAGAACATCAACACTTCAGGAAAACAACTACAAATCCAGATAAACTAGACCAGAGCTTCTCAAAAAAACCCCACTATTCCAGAATTACTTGGGTACTGAACCTCATGCTTTCGTCCAATAATTTCAATCCTGCACAGTCATGCTAATAAGAACTGAAATATCTAGATGAGAAGGTGCAATGTGCTTTCTACATCAAAAGGGAGGATTATTACCCCATAGCATCCCTCAAAAGCCTTATCTTTATCTGGAGAAAGGGCACACAACAAGCAGCAGATGCCGTAATGAAAGAGGAACAAGTGAACAAACTCAGTTTACACAACTTATCCGCTTTGACTGATTGCATGAGACAAAAACTGCTGAAGTTTTCTAGAGGAACCTGCCATTCTCTTTTCCCACTTTCCCCAGTTCATTTAAACTTGCCTTGTTTCACACTTAGTGAAGTCATTGTATTTACAAAAGAGGACATGATGATCGATTCATCCTCTGGGCACACCGAGAGATTCTAAAAGAAATGTTGTGGCTATTAGTATTTCAAACTGGCTTTACGAGACAATGTTGATACCCACACCCCACTGACCAGCTGCACTCCAACACAGACACAAAGTTACACGAGGTTAACTTAACCAATGGAATATTTCAAGCCATGCTATTTAACCGTTTTCACTTTTTAATTAATTACTTGATGACAAATACCCAGAAAGGCTCACTTCCACACCAATTTCTGCTGGAAAAATGCGACAGTGAACGTGCCCAAGTGTTTTCAGGCTGCATTATGAAATGGACACCAAACGTTTTCTTGCCATACATCAGACACCAAACCCTTGTCTGACCTCTGCAGGCACCTGATGCATCTGCAAGGAAAATGTGGCCATGGTGGGATAGAGCAGAGCCCACACGGGCATCACTTGGCTTCCTACAAAGTCCTCTTTCGAAAGTTTTTTGCTGACTTCAACGACTAATACCACCTGAAAGACGAGCTGCCCGGTTCTCTTATTTTACACAAAGCCAAAGTCCATGAAAAAGCAGTTTCAGTGGCTGGTAATATCACATTTCTATGAAATAATACAACACAAAAGTTTCTCATTGTTCTACCAATGAATGGCATTTTAACCTAAGGGCTGAAAAAATCCAAATTATCTCTCAACTTTTTGTCTAGTCTTATGCTCAATACCTGTTATGAATTAATTACAACAAAAATTCAAGCCAATTTCCTCTTCCTCGTTTCATTCTGATCCTAAGGATGACCCTATCTAAACACAACGCAATCGTGCCACTAGTACAGCATTTCAAAATCATTCACTCAGTCTAGGAAATAATTTCCCAGGAATCAATAATGAATGTCAAAAATATCTAATTCTGTCACTCCAAAACAATCCGTGAACCTGTAACTGTAAGATTGGACTTAACGATCTCAAAGATCTTTTCCAACCAAGCGATTCAATGAATTAAATAGAGTTCTAAGCAAAAAACCCCGAAATGCAGTTAATTTGGTAATGAAAGTAAAGGGAAGGATTTTTTACATTTAATAATGTAAAGAGTGACCCCAACAGGCATTGGAACTGTTTAAATAGTTTGTTTAAATAAAGAGTTGGGTACTTCAGTTCCACTTTCTCGTAACTGATGTACAGCTTGAAGTGTGAAATTAATTTTTGACCACCACAACAAAAGCTGGAGTTGCAAAGTTGTCAGGTTTGAGCAGCTGACCCAGCCACAAAATCCGGGCTCCATCTGGTGGTCACCCGGGAATCACACCAGGACACTTAAAGCCCATCCTTACTGCATCAGGCTGAACAAAAGTTTCTACAACACCCCCTCAGTGGCAGCACCCGCTTCGTTGCCTCTAAATATAACATTGCTGAATAACATTTAAGTATTCATACAGAAACCAAAAGTACAACTTTAAATCACAGGATTAAACCATAATCATAGAGTCATAGAACAGTTTGGGTTGGAAGGGACCTTAAAGACCATCTAGTTCCAATCAACCTCCTGCCATGGACAGGGACAGCTCCCACTGGATCAGGCTGCCCAAGGCCCATCCAACCTGGCCTTGAACACCTCCAGGGATGGGGCAGCCGCAGCTTCCCTGGGCAACCTGTTTCAGGGCCTCACCACTCTCATAGTGAAGAAATTCCTCCTTATGTCCAGTCTAACTCTGCCCCTCTCCAGTTTACCCCCATTGTCCCTCATCCTATCACTCCAAGCCTTTGTGAACAGTCCCTCCACAGCTTTCTTGTAGCCCCTTCAGGTACAGGAAGGTCGCTATAAGGTCTCCTTGGAGGCTTTTCTTCTCCAGGCCGAACAACTCCAACCCTCTCAGCCTGTCCTCATACTAATGTTCATCAACACCCACAAACAGCGATGCATTTCACGCAGTCATTTTGGCAAAAAGCCCTTTTCAAAGTTTTCCTTCAAGAATCCACACCCAGTGTTGCCGTACCTGAACGAGCTCGTTTAGGACCACGGCATCAAAGCCGGAGAGATACTGCACATAGTACCTCTGCATCACAGGTCCGTACTTCCTCACGTGTGCTCTGAGCTCCTCCATGTAGAATATCAGCTCGGCGATGTGTCTAGATGAGAAGAAAAGGAAAAGCTTACAAATATGAAACACCCAAATTATTAAACTCCATCTCTCTCAGTTGAATGCTTCAAGGGGATTTGCCCTACACCTTGCTTTTAAAGCTATTATAAATAGGTAATTTCTGTATGAAAATAATTGTTCACACTGTAAAATGAGGTCATTTTCTCTGCAAGGTAAGACCCAGTCCACAGGAGGTAAGTTAGCAGGATGCCATCATGGTAACCCTCAGAGGTTTGTAAAACTATTCACCTGTTGTTTTAATAAGAAGCTCTTCTATAATGCTCTGTTTGAAAAAATGTTTTTCTCAAGAAGTGGTTAAATCCGAAAAATACAACTGTAATAGCTGCTTGTCTGTGTTTATTCTAATAATCCCGAAGGATGGTTCAATACTTGCACGGGCTGTTTCAGAGAGGTTCTGGGCCCTCCATCCCTCCCTAACATCTAAATCCAGTGAAGAAAACACAAGGCTTTCCTACTCCAGCTCTGGAAATGACCTTGTGGTTGTCACTTGTGTCACCTCCTGCAGTCAATACACAGACTTTCAGTTCCATCTTGTGTTTAACAAGCTTGAGAACAACTCAAAGCCAACTGGTGGCCTTCTGCCTATCCATGCTCACAGCATCTCGTAATCCCATTTCTCATTTTTACCTTCTCTTCACGATGACACTAATGCTGTATTAAAGAAATAAATCTTCCCCAAGTTAAAAGACAGGTTAGCTACAATGCAGGTGATATTCTACAGATCAAACTTTTTAAAAGCTTCCTTCTCGCCACCACTGATTTGTTCAATGCAAACCCACCGGCAATGAAGACACATGAGAAAGCTTTATTTTTTCCTTATTCAAAGGAAATAAAACCAGAAATATTTTATGGAAGTTTTATATTTTATAAAATACTTTTGTTTTCTGTAGAAAACAAACACTCATGGATGTGCTCCAGCTTCTACCACAACACATCTGGTTTTCTGATTTGATGGGAAACTTTATGTTCCCAGTAAAGTTTATCTGAAGATTCCCAACTCTTCCATACAGCCATCCTCTCCTGAGATTCCTTTGCCTTCAAATGCATTTCACCTGTGAAATCCTCATAAATATTTAAGGCATCACACTAAAATTTGACATACTTATCTATGAAGTCATCCGCGCTTTTCTTTGGCATGTTGTCAGCATGACGGAGAAGCCAAATAATTTCATCACGGGCAAAGGATAACGCCATAAATACAAAAAGTGCCTGAAAAGGAAAAATTGTTCACAAGCTTAAGAGATACACCCAGCAGCCGGACAGCTTGTGCACACTGAGAGGCAACTGGTCTCTGCAACCAGAGAATATTAAAACCAAAACAGGTGTTCACTCAGACTAAAGTGGTTTTCCAGCCCCCAATCGCGCTATATTGCCACTGAGAAACACACTGTGATGTTGCATAAACGCAGAGCGTAAGAACCATCATTACCTTGGGACCCAGCAGGCCTGGCTGGTCAGACAGGACAGTGGCCAGTTCTTTGAGTGCCGAACGTAAGAACTTGCGCCTCTCTCTGTGCATTGAACCGCTGTAAAAGAGCAAACAGAGAACAACCCGCTGTGTGAACCACAGAACACTGGGCTTCCCAAACACTGAAATCCAAGCAGAGGCAGCTCATGTAACACCAGCTTCAAAAGTTCCATATTCCACAGGATGGGGTTCAATTAAAATCCCCATCACCAACACCATATATTCCTAAAGATTTAACCCCCAAGTTCTCCACCCCTGCTTTTCACTCCACTAGAACATTCCTATTTCATTTGCGTTCACTTGAAGGAATTGGGGAAAAAAAGGAAACTGGAGAACAAACAAAATGCTTTCAACATGATAATGTAAAAAAGAACCTAACATTCGAGAAGCTAAATCTATAATGGCATTAGGCAAATTCAGGTTAAAAAGAACCATCAGTACATGGTCTCGCTTGAAACTGCACAACTAATTCAGCCTTAACGAATCCTGTTTACTCATTCTTTCTAGATTTGCTAAGAAAACCATCAGTGAAATCTGTCAGGAAACCTGTAAGACACTTACGCATGTGACACAGCAGCTTCTTTGCACTCTCTGATGTCATTGATACGCTTGTTGTAGCTGCAGGGAAAAAACAATATCCAGTATTGCAATAGGTATCTATAGGACAACTCAGCCCGAGCTGAGTGGAACTTGAGAGGAGCTGCAATGCCACAGCACGCAGGAGACAGCAAAAAGCTCACACAACGCTTATTGCCCTGCTCAGAGCTCAACGCCCAAACCAGACATCCAACCCAAACCCCCATCCCTACTGAAGCGCTCACGGTGTTCGCTGGTAGAGGTCTCAAAATGGCTTCTACTGCAGTTCTCATACAATATATGATAATTTTTCCCCCAACTCCTATAATCGTGACATCATCTCCTTTCACTAGATGAAGATTTGTGGGCGAGATCATTAATGTTAACTTTAGCCATTTTAGAGACTGATTCACCAGAATTTTTCAGAACAGAGACAAAAAAAGCCCGATGGTTATGAAATCAGGCTCCAGAAAGTCAGGCACTGAAGAAAGAGCCGGGATATGAAGAAAAATATTTGTGTGCTGGCTACCCGTAAGCAGAACTTCATATGAAGTAGAAGAGACATTTTCAAAACAGTTCCTACAGAAATTGTCTGTTTTTAACAGAGGTTCTGAAAGAAGAAGAGAACTCACCCCCGTATGTTCACAAACAAGTCTTCTGCGGCTTTGTGAATATGGAATACTTCATCTCGAAACAGAGCCAAGCAAGAGCTGCTTTGAAGTGCGAGTTTCCAAAGGTTCAAAGCTGTAGCATCGCTATTTAGGATTCCATGGCACAAAATAAATCCAACTTCAGAAGTTCACGTTGATGGGCGTCACCAACCAGAGGTACAGAGACAACAAGAGAACAGCAAGGTTATTATACAAAAATGAAAGACAAAACTCTTAAATACTACAAAATAGTTCATTAACTATTTAATGGACAGCATCATTTAAGTATTAAAAAAAAAGATCCTTAGAATGGTTTGAGTTGGAAAGGACCTCAAGGCCCATTCAGTCTCACCTCTGCCATGGGCAGGGACACCTCCCACTGGATCAGGGGCTCGAAGCCCCATCCAACCTGGCCTGGAACCCCTCCAGGGATGGGGCAGCCACCACTGCTCTGGGCAACCTGGGCCAGGGCCTCCTCACCCTCACAGGGAAACATTCCTTCCTAATGCCTAATCTAAATCTTCCTCCTTCCAATTTAAAGCCATTTCCCTCATCCTATCTCTGCCCTCCCTGATCCAGAGCCCCTCCCCAGACTTCCTGGAGCCCCTTTCAGCACTGGAAGCTGCTCTAAGTTCTCCCCAAAGCCTTCTCTTCTTCTGGCTGAACAACCTCAACTCTCTCAGCCTGTCCTCCTATGGGAGGTGCTCCAGCCCTCAGATCATCTCCATGGCCTCCTCTGGACCTGTTCCAACAGCTCCATATCCTTCTTATTTTGGAGATTCCAGAACTGGACCCGGGGCTTTTGTACGATGAATTACTCAATGCTGATACTACTTAGCTATTTTCATCAGAATTACTAAAGCCCTCAGTTTCAGTGAAGGTCTGGAATAAACTGATGACAAACTGCATCCCAGCAGCAGATGTTGAACTCTAACTTCACTATGTGGAAGAGGATGACACATACAAATGAGATTGAATCAGGTTCTCTACAATCCAATTGGAATATAGCAGCTTTTGTACAGTACAGAAAAGCAAGCAGCCTTTGATATGCACACTGTTTTTTTTTTTTCACACAACCACAAGCTGTCCCAGAATGTTTTACTCACAAATGATCCATTTTTCCATTGCATCCAGGGAGAGGTATTCACATGGCATCTATTGAAAAAAGACAATAGAAAAGACAAGAGACTTCATAAGAAGTACTTTTTAGAAGAAAGGGACAAAGCAAGCCATGAATGCTGCTGAACCATGGAAGACTGGTGCTGTTTACTACCAGCACGGTCTCATCCCTTTTAAAACAGGGGGTTCCAACATCAAATGAGTTCCCACATCCTCTGACAGCTCGAACAAAACAGGAAACGCATTTTGTCTATCATAGAGTGGTTTGGGTTGGAAGGGACCACAAAGGTCATCCAGTTCAAGGGACACCTCCCACTGGATGAGGGTGCTCAGAGCCCCATCCGACCTGGCCTTGAATGTTTCCAGGGATGGGGCATCCACCACTTCTCTGGGAAACCTAGGCCACTGCCTCCCTACACTCAGCGAAAAGAATTTCTTCCTAAGACCTAGTCCAAACTTCTCCTCTTTTGGTTTAAAACTTAAAATGTTTAGCTTCAAGCAGGGTGGTATAGAAGCATATTAAAGAACTACAGGCTTTTGAGCTAAGCACAATCTGACCATTCGTGATACAAGTGAAGGAACAATGCGGACAGTAAACATTTCCAAGGAAGTACAGTTCTGGTTTTCAGTCTGTATGACCCCAAACACCTGAGACAGCACACAGGATTCCTTCCTGCTACACCATAGAAGTTCAAATCACTTCCCTTCATCTCCTGATCATCAAATACTGAAAATGAAGGCATGAGCTAACCAAGAGATCTATTTACTTATCACAGATTCATAGAATGTTCAGTAATCCGCAAGGATTACTGAGTCCAAAGCTACATCAAGGTAACCAAATAGAACACAAACCATCCCCATGTTATTTTACAGACAACCTTGTTTCACTTTATCGAATAATGTAAGTGAACAGGTGGTACCGTGTCAGACTGTGCAGGGTTCAGCATGGTGCTGGGGGCACTGATGAGGCTCAGCAGTTGTGCGTTCCTCCACTGGTCAGCTGAGAGGTTTCTTCGTGGGTAGACCATCTGGAGTGAAATCAGAGCATCTGAAAGGGACTGAAAAGGAAAGCAAGGATTAGTTTGAAGATGTCTTTGAAGCTCAGTCTTGAAAAAATATCCAAGTTCTTTACTTCACACTGTAAACTCTGTATTACAGAGTAATCGAATAGTTTGGGTTGGAAGGGATCTCAAAGCCCATCCAGTCCCACCCCTTGCCATGGGCAGGGACACCTCCCACTGGATCAGGGCCTCCAAGCCCCATCCAACCTGGCCTTGAACCCCTCCAGGGATGGGGCAGCCACCACTGCTCTGGGCAACCTGGTCCAGGGCCTCCCCACCCTCACAGCAAAACATTTCTGCCCAAGATCTCATCTCAATCTCCCCTCTTGCCGTTGAAAACTATTCCCCCTCATCCTGTCCCTGCTCCCCCTGATGAAGAGCCTCCTCCCTTCCTCAGCTTCCCTGGAGCCCCTTTCAGCACTGGAAGCTGCTCTAAGGTCTCCCTGGAGCTTTTCAAATTAGAGTTACGAAATTCTGAGTTCAGAATTAGAGGATGTGGAAAGAAAAAAAAAGAATCAATAAGTGACAACAAATCTGCCACATAAATCTGAAAGTTGTTCATTATTTATTCAAGCATTCTAATTATTACATTATTCCCTTCTCTGCCACTTCATTTAGTATGTCTTTCCCTCTTTTCCAGCAAATTATCATTATCTGGAGCAGATACTGGCTACAGGAGCATCTTCATAACGGATCAAGAGTATCTGAGTAAGTGCTGACCCACACCTCCCTGTTTTTGGCAACAATACCAGTGCTTCTACAAGTCCTCCGGGAGTCAGGTCTAAGTGTTATGCTCAGCAAAAAAAGAAACTAACTGCTGAAGCTGATTTAAAGGCCTACACAAAAGTCAGGGTTACTGCAAAGCAGTGAGATCATGGAACGTCAACAATTGTGCTGTTCCACGACAGTGTCACCTAAGCATCTGTTTCTATAGGATGGTGCTTGAAGGGATCCCCGAGCCCAGTTTATTCCTCTAGCTCAGAATAAGTACAAAAGCAGAACATCAGACTGAAATCTGGTTTTGCAAAACATTTCAAGGAAAAGGACTGTGAAAGCATAAACAAAAATAATACTGAGAAGTGAAGCATCTTTGCTAAAACACGCATGAGAAAAGATTCATTGCAAATGAAGACCCTTGGCTAAGTAAGTCTCCACAAGACAGGAGATGGGCAGAAGGAAGTGTAACAAAAACTAGATCAAAGATTTTTTCGGAATATGAGAAGTATTTAATTTAAGAGCACTTAGCGAAGTGGCTGAAAATGTTCTGAACTTCTCATGACTGTCTTCAGATTTGAAGGGAATTAAGAAAAATCTTAAGTGGTGTGGAGAAAGAAAACACACCCAGTATCTGGAGTCAACTTGCCAAGGTGTCCCCACTTGAAAATAGAGCCTCTCAGCACTGCAGCACCACCAGTGGTCTCAGAATAAAAACTTAAAGACATCTGTACATGACACGCTGAAGGAATCGGGTTTGTTTAATTTAGTAAAGCCAACAGAGCAGGGCACACAATGTAAGCTTTTGAGCCCAGAAGGCATTACTGAAGAGGCAGTGGTGATCTCCAGCGTCACCAGTTTAAGGACAATCCAGAGCAAAAGCCCTCAGGTTACACAGCAGAAAAACATGTTCATCTAGGATGGCAAATGAGCAAAAACCTGCTTTCAGAGGAACGTGACAAATCTCCTTAATTTCAAGATACAAACCAGAAAAAATGTTATTATAAGATGATCCACAACTCATTTTTAATCGATTTCTAATCCTTAGCAAATGGAACAGAACCTTTACCGACAGCTCTCAGCGTTCCTGTATTTCTGTAGGGTCTGTTATTTAACAGAACATAAATCCCCAGGCCTGGACACCCATTCCAAGTAAAATCTCCTGTGAAATTTATACCTAACGGCTTTTGACAAACCAAATCCTTGCATATTTATGTTTCTTTCTCTGCTTCTCTCAACTAAGGTTACTGTGGTCCCAGAAAAGGCAGTTACGTACTTTACTGTGAGGCACAAATTCCTCCATCATTTTCTTTAAAGGATTTTCATAATCCACAATCATCTGGCCAAGGCGTGGGTATTCTCTGTCACTAAAAGCAACAACAAACAATTGACTCAGATGTAGTTGTTGTTATTATTAAACACACTTCTTACACAGCCAAATTTTTACCTTGCTCCATGTGTCATTTCATGAGCGTAGTTATACAACCCAATGATAGCCTTCCTTTCCTCGATTCGAGACAGCAAGATCATCAGAGTTGTGTAGGTTATAATCAGATCCAGGTAGTTCTTTGTTAAATCAAAGTTTACAGTCTAGAAAGAAAAAAAGGGGAATTATCATTCTGAATCTTGCAGAAAGAAGTATAAAAATTCTTCCTAATCTGTCCAGCAATTTTCAGCATTTTCGACATACTGTCTCGATCAAAGTTTTCATTTTGGATGCACACAGACTTTGCGTAATCCAAGTTCACTCAGTCAAGCTCCCAGAACTTTTTGCATTCACGAAAGCAAGCGTGCAAACAACTCTGTCCAGGCTCAAGTGCTACCGGTTAGCTGACAGGTAGGAAAACTTTTCTTGGCTGTTACTAAGCAGTCAGCAAGTGCCTTGACCCTTGAATTATGCTTTAATATGACTCAGTAATGTAAAAAACTAGCGAATATTCCACTGGCCTGGTCAGATCACTCCATGGTTGGATGATTCCATGGGAATTACCTGCTCCTCTTTCATAGGATGGAACTAAGTAAGCTAAAACCTCAAATAATGGCTAAAATCAGCAAGGTGACGTCATGAACACTGAAAGCTGAAACCCAAAAGAAAAGGTGTTAGGTTTTGCCTTGGGTTTTTTTCCTTTGATATTTGGTGGATTTGGGTTTGTTTAAAATGTAACAGTTTGAGCTGCTTTTAGACCTGCTGCAGCCAACACCAGAAGTGACCTCCTCACATATCTCCTCGCTGGACAGCAGTAATATTCCTGTTTTGTAAGCCAACGTTAGCATGTAGAGAACAGTAAACCTCCAAGAATAAACTTGCAGAGACAACAAGGCAAGAAATACAGGCAGATTTCTGTGTCTGGTACCGGACAACGCTGTTGCTGCCATCCATAAGCAGCTGGTTTTAAATGGTCTGTCTTCTTTCTCATAGAAGTTAAGAGAGCTGAAGATTACAGTAGTTTTGTTTCTATTAGATTTTTAACTAAAGATGTCATGTTTCTTGGGCCAACACAAACAAATCCTTCTGATTCTCCACAGAGGGGTGCCCAGAAACATTTGTAAGTGGCATTGGAAAGTTCAAACCCAGCAACTTACTATATCGAAGAAGACTTGGCAAACATCAATAGTGTTCAGCAGCTCACAGACATGGTCCTGGAAAAACAAAGGAATAACTGGAGTTTACAGAGATCCAAGTATATCACTTTTCTGTGCTTAGTGAGAGAGATTCATTTTTGTTGCTTTTTTTAAGAGCTAGAGAATCATAGAATGCTGTGGGCTGGAAGGGACCCCAAAACCCAACCAGTTCCACCCCCTGCCATGGGCAGGGACACCTCCCACTGGATCAGGGGCTCCAAGCCCCATCCAATCTGGCCTTGAACATCTGGGCAATCTGGCCCAGGGCCTCCTCACCCTTATTGTGAAGAATTTCTTCCTACTGCTCAATCTAAATCTCCACCCTTCCAAGTTAATGCTATTCCCCCTTGTCTTCTCACTCCACGCCCTTGTAAAAAGTTCAGCTATTTCACTATACAGCATTATTTCATCAATAAAAAGAAAGAAGTCCAATGGGACAGAACAACTGACCTATTTGCAACTCCTTACCTTAAATTCCATAACATCCACAAAAGTGAAGTAGTATAACGCCAGGTTCTTCAAAATCTCAGATTTCTCCTTCTGGAGCTGAGCAAGCTGTTGCTAAAAGAGAAACAGAAACATGCTCAGTGTTCGCAGATGATCTTGAGAAGGCTGCTGAAAAATGATACCTGTGAAGCGTAAAGCGACCACCAGGCTACGCAAAGGAGCCTTAACATGAGTTTCTAGGACTCAGGGTCTGTGTGCCTCAACTACACCCGGAGGTCTCGGAACAGATCATTTTAACAGCTGTTGACTATACTTTGAGGATAAAAGTCAAATTAGTACCCATTAGTACCAAAGTCACATTGTTTAGCTCGCTAGAGATGAAGATGGGTCGTTAGGACAACAGGGTTACCGTATCTGTAATTAGCAGAAGCAGAACAGGACGTGAGCACAAATCGGAGTGACAAAAAACGACATTACTCGAGGTGAGAGAAAAGAAGGTGGCAGGCTACAAACTTTACGACAGAAAAACATTACGCGTTTAAATTCTGAACTTACCAAAAAGAATATCCAGGCAAAGCCACGTTAAGCATGCAAAATAAAATGTAGATACAAACATAAAATACAGTAACGGTTCTTTGACCAGTCCCATATAAACACAATAATACATTCAAACAAAAGCAACAAAATAAAGAAACAAAAAAGAAGCCAAACACTAGCATTAGACACTGGTGGTAAAATGGAAGAGGCAAATGTGAATACAAAGGCATAAAATCGTTCACATGGATTTTTTTTTTTCCCCACTATTTTTTAAACAGATAGTGAAACATCATTTAATTTCCGTATTTTTCAAAATTTTCTGGAGGAACCAGACAGATCACTGAAACAATTACAACTAAGAACACACAAAAGCGGCTGTTACTGAACAGCCACTCTGTTTATCTATGTATTCAGTCTCACAGCACAGCAAGAATGCAATTATTTAACTTGCAATATCCAGTCACTTACTAAGTCTCTTTCCTGACACACACTGAAATGAGTTAAAGCAGTCATAACACTCGCTATGAAAAAGTGTCCTCCTAAAAGCAGCAAGGTTTTAATTTAAAATCTGATCAAGTTCAACAGGATTCTCCTCTCAGCAAGAGCAATCAATTATGAGAACGATTAAACAACTTGTTGGAAATCGGGAGCTTATTTGCACAGGAGAGGTTAGAACTGAATACATACACTTCTCCATTTCCCTCTCTTCATAAAGCTGTGCTCACGCGTTCTCAGTTTTATGTAAAGCACTAGAATTCCACTGAGTTCCAACCCCAGGCTGCCTGGACTGCTCCTGGATCACTTATAAGATCATTTTTACTTCTTTTTTCCAGATTTTTACAGGCGGTTATGGTTTTTAGAACCCTTGAGCCGTAAGACTTCCATTACAGCCAAGGAAAAGCATACACAAAGTTAGGAACAAACTAGAATGGCGATGTTCTACCACACTCCCGTCTGCTCCTAAACCTGAGCCAAGGACCGAACCCTGAAGGTCCAGTTCTGCACACCCAGCACCAGAGTTTGTCACACAGCCATCGGCTGGGACTTCAGTGAGAAATGGGTGCAAGTACCTGTTTTTACTCTGTAACTTCTGATCACCTCATGCCTAGGACACGGGTTATTTCCATTTGAGCAGCTGCTGTACAATACCTGTTTCAAATAGAAGCCTTATGAACTGCATTTGATCCTCACTATGAATTTGCTGCTGCTGTTCCCAGTGTGGACCTTCAATTTTAACTGCCTCGTGCTCTGTGAAAGCAAAGCATCCAGCACCATCAGCTGCTGAGCCTGGGGCTCCTGCAGGCTGCACAGCTTCAGCAAACTCGAAAGCCAGCTTCCATTCACACTCAGGATGGGGTGCTTTACGCATAACTGTTGGCTGATGAAGCAGCCCCAAAAGCATTACAGGATGAACGTTCATCACCCAACATGCTTGGTTTTAATCTCTGTCCTGACTCTGTTGTGTCACCTCTTTAACACAAGCGATTTGTTTGAATTGGGTTTGCTCCTGAGCAACTCACAGAGGTGGGAAGTGGATGGATTTGAGGAGCTGTTCCATGAGCTGTCATTCAGAAACAGGAATAATTCCAGTGCAGGGAGATGGCAAAACCCAAACTCACAGTGCAGCTGTACATGTGCTTTAACCAGTTCTCCCTGCTGCAATCCCAACTCTCTGTAAACAAGATGGGATGCTAAGGGAGGCTGTCAGGGGTGTGAGTGGATGCACAGCACCCACGTTCAGTGTCACAAGCAGCCACAACACGAAGCGAGGAGATGGAGCAAAAAGGAGATGGTGTTAGGAACTACACCCGCACAGTAAGTGATCTGTTTTCAGAAACTCTGTGAAGCTCTGCTTTAAATAAGAGAACACAGGGAGGCAGGACTTGCACTCGGCCAACAACTTGGGAATCCCTGCTGTGCCCTGTTTGCTCATGACCTGCATTGCCAGCAATACTTAAATGATGCTAAAACTCTTGTACAGAGTTCAAGTGATCATTCTTTGAACACCCAGTGGTGAAGGTGTAAGCAAACTTTTACTAAAAGCATTAATATCAAAGTAAAGCCATGTCATTGCTGCTAAATCAGTGCAGGGCGAAGGGCTCAATCCCCACAGCGCAGCCTGATTCGGGATGTTTGAATGCACAGCTTACGGCATGCAGGGTCCTGGATGTTTGCTGGCATTCTATCACTCAGGAATGTGGGTGTAGCTCTCCCCACCCACTGCAACAACACCTTCCATTGCTCATTTCCCAACAGCTGTTAAGAAAGCTGGTGCTCCATCCGTTTGTATTCGAGACTTTCTTCCTTAGCCTTCAACCCCATTCATCAGCGAACAACTCTGATTCCAATACTCAAAAAGCTTTAAATCAGGACAAGCTAAATAAATAACTCTTAACACAACACTAACATCAAAAGATGCAAACCTTGTTGGTTGTAGCTTTATTTATTCTTAAAGAATTTGAAGCACAAATTATACGAACCAGGACGATAGCATTTCTTGAACAAGGTCGATTAGATTTAAGAGACACAAAAAGCTGTAGAAATTTTAGCATAATGTAGCAAGATCAAAAATAATTTACCCGAAATAATTTGTCTACTAACAAAATACCACATCTGCAATCATATTTGAGTATTGTTTATAACTCAAGATTTTAAATACCAGAGACTTAAGCTGACACTTTGTCAGGTCTGTTACCTACAAGAGAAGGAGCTGATCTTTACCAAGTTGTCTGGTGTCTTTCCCTCTTCATATTAAACCCCCAAATCTTTACACAGTTGATCATGTACACAGAGAAAGTACATTAAAAGCAGTGGTTAGAAGGGAAAAACAAATCAGAAGGTGCAAGACAGCCTCACTTAAAGCATACATGAACACAGGGGCTCAGAGACAAAGCCATGACACAGCTGCTGGCAGGCTCACCACAGGAATAAATACTGGTTTAATATGAAGGCACAGGAAAAACACGAAACAATTAGAAAAGGTTATTATGTTATGTTTTATGTGGAAAACCAGAGGATAACTGGAGTTCTGGAACTAATGTATTATATTGATTTGACTCATAGTAGTGTATGAATGCCTTATTTCATCACCTAGGAATAGGCAGTAGGTACGGGGATTTCCTCCTCCTCAGACCAGCGCGATGCTGTTCCTGCAGGTAAGATCATTAAACACTGATATTTGTTTTCTACAAACTGACACCAGAGATATCACCATGTCCTCAGAAAGAATACCACCAACTTCATTTACCAGCTGGAAGAGCAGCCCACTCAAAGCGGCATTACAAATTCCAACTGCTCCAATTATGGGGATGGGGTAAATAATCCGTCTGTATTCTTACTATCATGTGCTCTACTCACTATGCTTGCCACTCTACAGTCTTTAGATGAGGATTTTACAAATCCAACTCATTAGAACTAAGTTCTGTGCCTACAAAATCCATTGCAGAACTGCAGGGAGAGAGAAGGATCTAATCAAATGAAGCAAAATCAGTTTAATTCTGTGTGCTAACTGCAGAACAATGGCTGTGCACTTGGTTTTCTTATTTCCAACTAAAAACAGCCTCTGAAGTGAGATACTGCATAGAGAGAGATGTCATAGAATATTTAAGATGTTTACTAACATATTTTAGTGTAAGATCTACTTTGGGCTTTATTCTAGCACTACGTTAACTGTTTTGAAGAGGAACCAGCCACCTGTGACCCTCCAGAGCTGTTCCTGTCCCTGGGCTGGCCATGGCATGGATAATGGCAGACAGAGCAATGAGGCTCCTCTTAGAAACTGCTCAACCTGTCAGTGAGCTCTGCCTCTCGCCTTCTTTTACATAAATTCATGCAATAATTCCTACATGAGGCTCATTGCATATTATCTTATCACACAAGCTTTGGCCACAGGTTTTGACATCTCCGAGGCAAATACTTTGAGAACATAAGTCTTGTCTGTGCTGCTCTGCAGCCAAAACCACTTTGGACAGACATCTCTAGCTGCCCATACACTTACACTGATGTCACGCCATCAAAGAACTCCTCATTCAAAACGCATGAGAACCGATTTTGGAACACCATCTCAGGAACAGTGCCTAACTAAAATAAATAGGTATTAGTGAGGTATTTTTTTTTCTTCATTTTCTAACAGCCACGGCTTTTCCAACCTTTATGATTCTGTGATTCCACGATACTAAGATCATTCTGACAGCACTTATGATTTTGAACAGATCTAAGTCACATTATGAGAGCAGTGTTTGGTGCAAGATTGTAAAGGGATTTCAGGACTTCACATCACCTTTTGGGATCACCACGAGAAAGCACTCACTTTCAAATGACTGTTACGCTGCATAATTTTACATACTGTTCTCTAATTATATTACAGCATGAGTCATTTTAAGCTGTGAAGTCAGTCTTAGGCAGGTAACAAGTGAAAGATTCAGACCTGCTACTGCCTACAAAACCAGAACAGCAGGTACGGCTGTAACGGAGCCAGGCATCAGCTGAGCAATTTCAATCCTGAATGATTTTTTTTTTTTTTAGTAAAATGTAGATAAAATGTGATTTGTTGCAGGTATTTTGCAGTTTCTCCTGAAATAAACTATCACAAGTACATCCTTTCCTCAAGCACAAGAAGTCTCCACTGCGGGTAGGAAGCTGAAGAGAGAGGCATTGCTCATCAGCTGGCGTTACACATGCAGGGGGAACTCCCATAAACCAAATGACTGCCTCTGATTTTTGGAAAATCCATCTCATCTGTGGATCCTCTAGCACTGCCGAGTTCCTTGAGCAGCAGCTGTCAAGCAGGCAGCTGAGCAAGAAAAGCACAGCACCCTCTAACCTGGAAAGGATTTCAGTCTTCACAGGGGATCTGGGATTTTATTGCTTAGGAAAGCAGCAAGTTAGCTGAAAAAACAGTCTCCCACAAGAGATTTAGCACTCCAGAAATATTACAATTTACTGCATTTGGGAATTTAAGTTATTTACTTAAGGTATTCTTAAGAAACCCGCTGCGATGGGTGTTAAATACCATGTAATTTCCTCAGAAATAAATGACAGTTTCTTAGCAAAAAAAGGACTGTCAATACAGGAGACAGCGTGGCTGAGACCCTAGAGTTATTTTTGCTTGGAAGGGAATTTCTGTATCATCTTCACTAGCGCTGTGTAAATAGTAAAAGCAAACAAACAAATGACATTTTCCTTCAGCCACCGCACTCCTTGTAGGGGCTGAAAGGAGTGCCTGGAAAAACCAATTATTAGTTGTGTTTAGTGAAGTGTTTTTAAGAAGTCTGATTACTGGGAGCACCTATCAAATTAAAAATCAAGGCTGGTTATCAAGTGCATGTTTCAATATTTCATTAAAGAAAGGGTTTAATGAAAGCACGCATTAACGGCTTCTAATCAGTTTTGACCAAGGAGAGCCAGCCGCTGCACCACGGTACCTTCCCACAGCCATCTAGTTCCCTACGGAACCAGTTCCGCACTGGGAAGGGAACACGTGAAACACGGTAAAGAGACCAAGCATCACACCAGGATCTGCACTGGGAAGGGCCAACACACTCATGGGGAAGCAGTAAATAAGATGAGACATGAACTAAGTCGTATGTACAGTTCCTAAACCGGGCAGGCTGGACATGCTCATTGTTGCCATACTCTTCTCTCATGTGATTTTATTTCCAGCCCCTGCTGGGACAGCTGAATCAGGTAAATAAACAAAATACTATCTCCTAGGAAGCTGAATGGGCAGCCAATATAAAACACAATGAAATTGATACAAACAGTACTGGGAAAACAGCTTCTAGAAGATGAAGTCCAGCAGTGTCTAGAAAACATGGACGTTTCTTCCACTAACCACAGACCTACAAACTCCTGAAGCGATGCTGCACAGGTCTGCTCAATGCACAGCAAAAACAAAGCCTCGGCTTCTCCAGCGGGCATTGAAAAATACAGGGAATTTTCCTACAGAGAAGTTGCTGAAGAAAAATCTGAGTAAGAGAAAACTGTACGTACAAAACAGGTGGCAGATACTATCCCTGCTTCCCACCTGTGGTGGTTTGGAGAGCAGGAAGGAGGCAGCACACGCTGACACAGAGCACCACCTGGGCAGGCAGCAGAACTTCCAGACCCTACCCAAAACCTACACAAAATCTGCGTCATTTCTCTCTCTATCAGTTCCCCACAGGTTTTACAATGGCATCAACTATTAACATTGACTGAGAAGAGTTATTTTTCACCCCACTACTTTTTTTTTTTTTTTTTTTTTTTTTTTTTGAGTTTGGAGTGTTCTCTTTGTATTTCTCGGCAGGAAAAACCTTGCCTGTACGCCTTGAAAGAGGGCCTAAAAGACCTTTGGAACAATCACACTGCTGCATCCCTTACTTTGGAACTTCTCTTATGAAGCTAGTTACAGAAATTCAGTGAAAATACGTGCTACTGGGTTAGCGCTGGCTGACAGAGAACAATGGTGCTGCAAAGCTTTTTGGAAGGCTCATCTAATTTAGAAGGCTTCCTCAAAACAAAGCTTTAGTCAGTTTAAAATAAATACAAACACTGAGGTTTCCTAAAGGCAGAAGGTCTATAATTTTTATTACCATAGAGTTCCCTTTTCAAAGGGGGCTCTAAAACAGTTGTTTTCCACTTCGTCAATCCTTCAGTTTTCTGTAATACACAATCCCTCCTTCGCAGCTATTTCACACACTATTAAGCACTGCTGGCCAACATCATTAACAGCTGATTTAAGTCTTCAAACTGCATGTTTCCAAGGCCATACAGCTCCCAGCCATGATGGAAGGAGAAAGGGCAAGTGCCCAAGATCACAGGGCAGTAGGAGGGAATGAGTTAGGAACTGATGGGGTCCAGTTATCCATCATCGATCCTTTGGAAGATGAACTACTCAGTTTTATTTTTCAGCCTGGTCAGCATGGATCCATCAGGCACTTAATCATCTGAACTGCTCAAACCTTCACTCGGTGCAATATTGACAAAGCAGCGATTGTCAAATACTGCTCTCGCCTAACCCAGCACATCAGACGCTGAAGGAGGAACAAAAGCAGGAGCTGTGCTTTTTGCAACTAAAGATGCAAAAGCTCGCAACAGCAAACATAACAGAATCACTTGTTTCTGAAGAGTAAAAACGCAGGCTGCCCAAGATGATCTGAGCAGAGTAGACACCGCTCAGACTCTTCAATACAAGGTGTTGTTCACCTCAGACAGAACACTGTAAATGACAGTGCCTGAGAAAGAACAGCTAAAAATAGGTCATGAATGAAAATGCAAAAATGAAAAGCAGGCACTACCTGTTGTTTGACTGACTGGAAGGTGGTTTGGCAGCATTGCCTACTGACGTGCCAAAAGGCACCACTAACTGCATTGCTGAGCAACAGCGAACGTGGAGCTGAATGTACAAAATCCAAATCCCTCCCTGCAAGGCTGTCCTGGCATTTGCACCGCCAGAAAGAAGCACAAGTTGTCATTTCTCAACAATAACCCTTGGTAACATTTCATTAATCAATGAGTCCCTGTTCCAATAAGCTTCTTGCCCTTTTAGCTCTGTTGAGTTGCTTCCCTACTGATGGAACCCGCTGGCATCCTCTAACGTACGGTGAGGCAGTTGTTGGCCAGCAGGAGGAGGGAGACATAGGAAACACAAGGAGGGGAATGCCTTCCTGACCTGGAGCCGGACGCTTATGCCTCTCTGGAGCTAAGTTTTTTTACAAGCAAAAACTGATCTGGCAACAAACTAGAACTTCCTCTGCACACAATATGGCTTTTGTCTTGTTAGGTGTCCCTATGGGTAGAAGGTTTCTCTTGGGAGAGACCATGCTACAGAAGAACATCTGTAAACAAGCAAACAGCCACCAGCACTGGCCGCAGGGAGGGACAACTCCAAATCCCTGCTTCCAACCGTGCTCACACATGGGGGAGGCTCCCGAGAGCCACACTTCATAAACACAGGCCTGGCTGCCTCACGATAAACAAACACAAGGCAGTGACAAAACATTGCAAGTGTGTCTTATTTTAGAAACTGTGATTGTCAAAATACATCAAGTTAGCTTTGATCTCTTTCCATAAACTCTACAGTAGCAAATCCTGAAGTAGCTGTCATTAGTGAAGCTCCGAATTCACAGTCGACAGCCGGCAGACACACAGGGCATACATGCAACTCCATTAAACAGATCCTGTGTACAGAATCTTGCACTTTTAATAGCAGATGTGCCACTGAAGTGTGGAGAATACAGAAGCATTTACCAAATGTTTTAAGGGTTTACTGCTTTTACATAAAAATCTGATAAAGAATTTGCTGTATTTGTTACCAACACAATCAAATTTGGTGCAAAGGTGAGCAAAACAGTACAAAGCATGTATACATTTTGAAGAAAGCAAGCACGTTGCTCCTGGAATTGTTTCCTCCATAACGGAGAGTTTTTCTCATTTTGTTTTTCATTGGTTTAACTGCAGACACTGCAGAGAAATCCTAGATGGCACTGTAAAAGAAACCAATTCTTCCCTCTGCCGCTCCCGCTACCATTCTGCAGGAACTGGAATGCTCGAAGCAAGCCTAGACCTCTCAAGCACACATGCAAGTAGCTGCATGCAGGAACATGCAAACCCAACACCTACCTCCACTATCCACCTTTGGAAAGAAATGTAAGCAGGTAAACCAACAATCTCCCCCATGACTTGCAAATTGAGACAGAGAAATGAGCACACAACACCTGCCAGAACACCCATCATCTCATCACCTCAATTACCTCTGAAAGGCTACAACGCCAAACTCAGCAATACTGGATTAATACTGAAAAATTATTTCCTGCTGGAACTGAACTCACTATGCCTGAAGAGGAAACAGTTACATTTTTGTATTTCACAAGGTTTCTCATTAGGCACTAAAGCACTCTTTCTGCCCTCCAGGACCTATCCCACGGGCAAAGGCACCTGTAACAGGCTTTCCCACTTTGCAGACTTCTATTGACCTGCTAGTCAGGTCTCGTCACAAAGTTGCACAGCTTCCACCTTCTACAATCAGTCTGGCCACAAGGAATTTCTGCTGTTAAAGCAGGACATGTTTTTTTCAAGGCCTACTTCCCACTGACAACTCTTTGACATGGAAGAGAAAAGGGCAGACAAAAAGAAGACCAGAAAGTGTCCTACCCTCACAAAACCAATCCAGAACTACAGTACACTATTCTCTCTTTGGAGATTGTTCTCTCTAAAGCATCCATCAGACATATAAATCAACAACTGCATTCCAACCACAACCCTCAGTGTCAGATACTCGATAAGAACACATAAAACCTCCCAGTTTTGCGCAACAAGTGCTGAAGGGTATTGAGAAAAATACTTAGGCAGTCACTGGGTTACTTACGTTGTTGTTGCGAGTTTCTACTGCTGGGAACTTCCTGACTATGAATTTGACAGCAGATTCCAGGTTTTTGTCAATAAGATAGGATGGTTTGGCTTTGGGGTCACCGCATGCCTATAAAAAAACACAACAACAAATGAAGCAAAAACACAATCATCCACCTAAAGCGAAGTGAGAGTTGCAAATCTGAAGACAAACTAGAAAGATTCTTTTGTTTGCTTGCTTTTAAGTGAGCAGGTGATAAAATGAAAGGCAAAGTGCAGGGACTGTCACAGCTGGAATATGCAATGGGAAACAGTACAGAGATGCTCTTCTACTGAAAAAGATGCATGGAAGTATCAAAGCAGTTAGTGCAGAGCAGCAGTGAGGGGAAAAACTCAATCCTAAAAGAAGGAGAAAAAAACCAGTTGCCTTTTAACACTATTCGTGGTCTGAGGTAGTGTTGTATTCATCTGGAGTTAGAACACCCAGTCGGGGTATCATCTGTGGAGGACAGTGCTGGGCATCTGGAATGTTTAAGCTACCCTTTTGTGAGACAGGACTAACAGCCCCACCCACCACCAATCTGCACTTAGTTTCTCTTTAAATCCTTAACTGCAAGACAATTTCTCCCCCCGAATAAGCCAGCCAGTACGTGCCCAAAGGATCCTATTGCCTTTGATTGAGGACTCGAGGGTTGCCCATTGTCTACTCCTGCAACAGCACAGGCTGCGCTTTGAAAGCGCCAATCAAGAAGTGTCATTAAATTTTGATCTGCACGGAAGTCGCAGCTAAGTGTTAGGCCTTGTGGGTAACTTACACAGATACATCCTGTGAAGAAACGCCTGATGAAGCACCTACGGCTACCGTGCATGCTGTCGGACACGCGCCTTCTCCGCTACCCTGACTAGCGAGCCATGCGGAACCGCTCAGTTCGGAGAAACACACTGAAAGCAGCGTTACTTACATGACAAAACTTGTGCTCAATTTGAACTTTCTCTCAAAGATTCATTTAGTTTTATGGTTCTCACAGGGATTTGCAAAGGAGTTTCGTGTCTCATGCAAAACTAAATTCCATGCTAGGCGTTTGTACGCGACACAGTGAACTCGAATGGCAGCTCATTAAAAACTTCCACACTGATTTCTATGACCGAGTTGTGGACTGCAGAGACAGAAGTCATGGAGTATGAGACCGAGTCTGAAAGCGGGCAAGCGGGCAAAGGGAAGGTGAAAAGCTTTGCAAACCTTCCAAACTTGTCCTTGCTGGGAAAGCAGTGTAATAAAAAGAGAGAAAAATTACATATAAACAGATTGCTCTTAAATTCTAAAATAAGTTACATTTACGTGAGCTAATACGCTATTACCTACATCCGAGAGAACATTAGGACCATGTTACTCTAGGCAGCACACTTTCTACTGCACGGTGATTATTCTGACACTCACAAACAACTTCACATGTACTTATTAGGGTTTTACTGTTGTGCACAGTGCTGCGCATACACCCAGACAGGGAACTTCTAACAGCATTTCCAAACTAAGTTTGGGTAGGGAGAGAAAAAAGGAGTTAAACAAACACCACATGCAACTACGGGGGGGAAGGAGGAGAGAAACTCAGTGAAGTTTTACATACCTGAAAAAGAAACGGTAGCCAAGAAAAAAAACAAAAGAGTCATTATTATCAGTTTCTAAACCTCCTGCCGGCAGTACATGACCATAACGACACATGCTAATGTACTGCTCTCGCAACGGAACGCTCATGTTTGCCGTGTTTCCCACAAAAATACTAACCATTATTAAAACATCACATCTATAACGCTACAGGAAGAACTCGGAATGAAAATGAATCCAGCAACATCCATAGTTTTAGTTGGATATTAACCAGTTGCTTCGATATTCTCAGAGCAAGCAAACATTGTGTGTTACAGTTCTATTCTGTACAAACTCTAAAGGCTTTACACAGTTTCAGAAGTGAAAAATCATACTGTGAACAGGCGTCAAAAGCTTAAACAATGTGTGCTTCAAATTGATGAAAAGTCTTAATTAACTGGATGTTACGGTTTTGGCAGAACCTGGGTCCGACTGTGCCAGCTTGCTGTCCTTGCGGCTCATTAGAACACTTCCACTACTAAAAGCGGGATTACAAACTAAGAAAACAGCTTAATGCACAACATAGATTGATGGCAGCTGAATTCCAGCACGGTTGCTGTTAGACTGGAGACAAGAAATCTGCCACTGGTGACTTACATCACTCGTCCCGAACTCAAACACCACTTCCACACACACTCCAGATTTTTCCCAGCAACAGATGTTTTCCCTCCTATAAATCAGCTCTCTGGAATGTTTACTGAAAATTCCCTTCTACCCAAACCCTTGCACACATATCACTGCATGGAATCCAATGTCTGCACACACACCGACATGCACATCCTCGCGTGCCTTCAGCAACTCTGTTCCCAAGGATGAGGAATGTTAGCCTCAGCCTAACTGGCAGCCCCTCAATAAAGCCAAATATGCAGGAGAGCTTTGCTCCTTCCCATGAGTTGGTTACTAAGAGCACACCTGAAGCAGCTCTAACTCTTCCTTCTAATATGAAAGATTGATCCATAGATAAGAAAATATTGCTGTAAGATAGAAAAGACTAAAGATATCCTTCCTGCTTTTCCAAATTCCAGCTTCGAAAAAGCTGTACCAGCCTACCTATGCAGACTGAACAGAAAGAGGAGCACAGACAGCACTGAACAAGTGGTTCAGTGCCATCTTCCCTCTCCCATACTCTGCAGCAGCCCAACTCCCTTCCAAGAACTGATCTTATTTGATTAGCACCTCTTGCTCCACCAATAGCTACATCCATGCCGTTACCTGCACTCAGCATCACACATCAAACATTGTACGTAAACTAAACATCTCCTACACTGGCAGACTCAGGAAGCTCAAGCTCTATGAAACTTTACAGAGCATAAAAGAATGAAAATACAGACCCAAATCCCACCACTTTGACAAGCGTGGAAGTGTGATAGGGCACACAAGCACAATTTTGCACTGTAGGAAGAACACAGGTGTTGAGGGCAATGGTCTTCGAACACAGATAAGAAAAATGCAGGATTTGCTTTTGATGGTTGCATCAGTCAATATAAATCCCTTGTCAGGACTGTAACAAAGCACAACATAGAGATCCCTGTGCCATATGCAGCTCCCTAGCACACAAACAGTTTTGAGAGCGAGTCAAATGCAGGAGCCCTTTCTCAATCAGCCCCAGAGACCCCTTCCCCCCCCCCCCATAATCTTCCTTCACTTATCTTCTTTAAAAAAAGAAACTCACTAACCCCTCCCCACACACAGAATGGCTGCATTTTTTGAGCACTAAAAAGAAATTCAAGAATTCAAAACATTCTCCTTAGTGCAGCATTCATTGCATGCAGCTCTGGAGCTCTGGGATTCCAGCTGCTTTAGCCCTGAAATATTACACTGAAAGAATCTCCCAGCAGCCACCTCTAAATTCCTTTTTACATCACTAAACAGCTGTCAGGCAGTTCCGCTAAAGAAGATGCAAAGCTACCGTTAGAGACTAATCTAAGCAATTAAAAACAATTAAAGCGGACTCAGGCCCTGGATTTCTATCCAGTTACACACCATTTCTTCAGAATGGCACCCTACTATGATAAGCTCTCAAGGAAGAGAATGTATTTCCCTGATCTGACTGCGTGCATCCAGCTCAGCATTTCCTGAGCCGAGAGAGATGCTATTCAGAATCCTCACTTGCTATCAGACGTGCAGGTCCAACTCCAGAGAGGTCAGACTACCTGTGCTGTTCAGAGGTGTTGCACAATGCCATGCGCTCTGAATTAAAGCAGCCTTTTCCTACCCACTCTAATAACCGAGATAACTAGATTATTAATAACACAATTCAGACTCTAGTCTTCATTTGACATACTGAGGTCCTTTACCCCATTTTCATTTTGAAACTTAAGAACACTACACAGCTCTACTGTCCAGGTTGTATTCATTCAGAAGTGACCAACAAGAACACACCCAACAAGAACCTGCTTAAGGTCTACACTTAAGGTAAGCAGCCTCTAATGAGGAGCCCCGAACCCAGTACGCGTGCCTCTCGCCTGGAACCCACCACCACAGAGAGATCCAGCAGAGAGCTTTGCCCCAGTCCAGTTACAGCCATCACTGCAAGAATTAAAGCCTCCCACTTGAGGGCAGAAGGCGTTATATGAGAAGAAAACCACTCATCAACAAAATTACTGCATATGTCCAACTGAACGAACGGAAGTTTGTGTTCAGGTATGATCACTGTCCAAAGCCAGCACCACAGCACAGTGCACAGGGTGCAAACTTGCACTTTAACACCTAAGCTTCGCTCAGGCCTTTCCCATAAGCCTGCCACGTGTCCTCGTGCAGGAACACTGGGAAGCATAACTTACCCCATGGTGCAGGATAAGAACAAAAAGTGCCTAAATCTGTAACTTTAATATGGAAATACCTTTTACATCCTTTGTTTTATTGCTAAGGCCAACCTATTCCAAAAGACCATAAGCAGGGTTGTTTCCAATAAAACAGAAACAGAGCCGTGGGAATCAATAATTTCCTATTTTCATCCCCCAAACCTCCAACATCAGCACATAATCATAAAAGAACTCCTATTTTACAGCAATTTAACATGGTTTTATTACTTCAAGAGACCTTGATTTACTGTTAGTGCAGACTAGAGTTAAAATTGCTGAGCACAGCTCCACCGGGCTATGACAACACAGACTGAAATGGTTGTAGTCAACAAAACACCTTGCCTTCACGTTTCATTTACAAATGAATCTGCACTAAAACCTCCTTTAATTTAATCCGTAAGAGGACAGAATTTCAACAGCAGTAAAAAAATATGCCATCCCCTGAGTTAGTAAATTCCATCAGTAAAGGGAAATACACTTGGATTTCTTGCATTAACAAAATGGGAAAAGCTCTTACCCGTTTTGTTTACAGCTTACAGCAAGACAGACACACATGGTAAAGCTGTTCTTACTCCTCTGTAAGAGCTGCTGGCATTAAAGACTTCACCCCAAAATGCACCAATAGGTTTGGGTGCCTGGTCTGCAGCCTATATTGAGTAATACGTGGCCAAGTACCATGCAGAGAGAGACAGGATCAGCATTAACTCTGGATTCCTGTAGGATAAAATATATTACTTACTCTGTATTTCTGTCTTGCATTTAAAATCAGCTCTAATTTTGACAATCTCTAATTGTGAAAGGGCAAAACTACTGAGCAGGAGAGAGATGCATCATCAATAAAGAGCCGCTGTGCATGGTGACCGGGCGAGGAAACAGTTCCCAGCTCTCCGACCAGGTGTTAACCACAAGTGCTTTGCTGTGGTTCAGCTCTCGTAGCAGCCTGTGTTTCTTATTCAACAGCCTGGACCCACATCAGTGTTGTGAATGGAGCCCTGTCCCTCTCAGCTGCTGTGCAAGCAGACACAGGAATGAGTTGCTCACACATGGACTTGTTATTAGAGCGGTCTGATACCTTTGACAGCTAAAATTTCACCGTCCTGCCCCAGTATCGCTTGGGTAACTGTGTACCAAGGAAATTCCATTACTGATGTTTGTAGTTACGTAAATAATACCAGTACAAAAGAAAAAGCTGTATTTCGACATATAAACCACGTTAACAGATTCAACTAGAACTGCATTGTTCCCATGATCCAACCAGGATTTGGAATCAGAAGAAAGTCTCTAATGAATTTCTGGACTGTCTCTGTAGGCCTTGGATGTATCGAAGGCAGAGCGCAAAATTATTAGAAATTTAACAGCTCTTTCCCTTTTCATGCATAAAGGTTCAAAATTTTCAAAGGTGCTGCACTTTCATGTCAATTAAAAATGAAAATTAAGGGTGCTAATGGTCAGCCCGGTGTTTCCTGGAGCTAAGCAAGACCCTCGTGTATCTCCATAGCTCCAACCCACTGAAATGGAAATTTATCTGAAACTGAAGAAACAAGGCTAGTAGGGATCTCAAGAAATTGCCTTCCCTGTTCCACAGAATCAAAGAATCACTAGGTCGGAAAAGACCACCAGGATCATTGAGTCCAACCATTCCTATCAACCACTAAACCATGCCCCCGAGCACCTCATCTACCTGTCTTTTAAACACCTCCAGGGATGGTGACTCCACACCCTCCCTGGGCAGCCTCTGCCAGGGCCCCATGACCCTTCCTATGAAAAATTTTTCTCTGATGTCCAGCCTGATCCTCTTCTGGCACAGCTTGAGGCCATTCCCCTTTGTCCTAGCACCTGTCACTTGGGAGAAGAGCCCAGCTCCCTCCTCTCTACAACCTCCTTTCAGGTAATTACAGAGAGCAATAAGGTCTCCCCTCAGCCTCCTCTTCTCCAGGTCAAACAGCCCAGGTCCCTCAGCCGCTCCTCATAAGACTTGTTCTCCAGCCCCTTCCCCAGCTTCGTTGCTCTTCTCCGGACACGCTCCAGAGCCTCAACATCAGCTCTGTCTGCACTGCTCCTGGGAGATGCCTGCCAAATCTGCACTCACGGCTCTCCCATCAGCTACGTTCAAAAACTTTCTCACAATCTTTCCCAATACTTAATGATCTTTTTCATTACAAAGTTCTCAGATCTAAACAGAACTCTTCTTGCTATAGCGTAACCCATCATTTCGTGTTCTCTGTGGCCACGCTGAGCTGGACAAACAACTTCCCTCTACTGCAGGACTAAATACTTACAACAAATGAGTCAGATCAGCTTACTTTCAAAAACCTTCCAATTCTCTTAATGAATCAAATTCTTGGCACCATTGATTGGGCTGATTGTTTTGCTCTGGCCTTTCTCCATTTGTCCACATCCTTCTGGAAAAGCGTGTCAAATCAGGTATATTTTGGGCAAGTCTTGGTGCATGCCCTGTAGAGCAAAAGGATCATGGCCTTTGCACCACCTTGCACACCCGTCTATCAAATCTCACCACCTCCCTGATTTTTTGCAGCCAAACTAGAGTTCACCCTGGTGTGTCCCTCACCTCTCCTGGCTGTTTCCTGCTGAATTGCTATCTCAGTGCTTTTCACATTGCATTTTAAATTTAATACCAATTCAAAATTAAAATTAAAGGTCAGCCCAACGCTTCCTGGAGCTAAGCAAGACATCTTCCTTGCATGCTACTTGCTACTCAGTGTCTCCTGACTCCCAAAGCATATATTTTAAACCTTCGCCATATCTCTGTTCAGAGTTCCAACCCATTAAAATGGAAATTCATGTGTAATTTGAAGAAACAATTTTACACGCAATCCAGCTGATGATCAACCTTGCCCAACCACCTCCCCGTCTGTTAGACCATACCTGCCATTAGTTATGCTCAAACTGAATTCCAATTAGGTTCTTCATTATTTCTGTAGCTTCTCCTGGTTTCCTACCACCCACTGATTTAATAAGCACACTGCAGTCATCATCTGCTAACGCAAAGAAGGACTGAACCAGAGGTATGAGACACACAGAGAGCCCCTGACGGACACAGAGGTCTTTGTCACCGTTCCCATGTGGTTATCCAGCTGCTTTCATCGTTGCAACTTCATCCAGACCGTACTTCCTTAGATTGTTCATGAGAACAATCAGACAAGGCAATGTCAGCAGAGGTCTACGTGTAACCCATCTCCTAAGCTGCCCACACAGAGTGGCCTGCCACCTCGCCGATGAAAGAGCCACATTTGGTTCAACATTACCTGTGTTGGTAAATGGCCCTTATCTTGGGTTTGGAGCACCTAAGCAAGCAATTTGTTCTGTTGATCAAACACAGGGCAGTGAAAGAGCAAGAAAAAAAAAAGAAGAGAAGTTCATAGCCACAAAACTTTTCCTAAACGTAGTTTATAAAGCAACGTCTTCACAGAAGAAAGGCAGTGGGAATTCCCTGTCTGTGCCAAACCTGAAGTGGAACTGCTGGGACTCTTTAGCTCTATCGCCTCTACAGTTTTAAAAACCTCATGCAACCCAAGCTGAGCATGTCTGTGTTGACACACAGCAAACGAAGAGGAACTCGGGAGGCAGCAGGTAACTCGGATTTGTGAACAAAGAAAAACGCAAGACCATTCTGATCACTTGCACGGGTGTAGATTCTTGGCATCCACACCGATGCAAAAGGATGAACCCACCTGGCTTTCTCAGTATTTTAGAAGATACCATGGGATATTTCCGTATTGTACAAGAAAGCCTCGTTTCTTTACAAAATTAGTTGTTGCTTCTCCCAGTAAAAAACTCCAATGTGACTGGCCCCATTAGTTTGTGTTTGCTTCCTGAGCAAAGGAATTTGTTTATTTATTTTTATTGCCAGCACCAACTGTGAGTTTGTTTGGGGCTTCCTCCTCCTCTGATCACCAGGACAGTACCCGGAGCCATTCCTCCACACAGGCACAAACATAACGACATGTACTGACATCTTAACGCCTAAAGCACTGCTGGCATCTACCAAGCACTGGAAGCCACACTGCCCTACCCTATGACACCTCCTGATGACCTGAAGACATCGTCTGTTCTTCCCAACACCAAGATTACAATTCAAAATGAGATTCTTTGTGAGCTTTTTCCCCTCAGCCCAAAGCTTGGCACCCCAGCGCAGAGGTCAGTGTCAGAAGGGCAATCTAACCCTACACCCTTCCAAACACTGCAGCTCCCCAGACTGGAAACCTCCCCGTATCAGTCACCTGGGATCCCTCCTGATCTTTCCCGCAGGATCACTCCAGTACCCGACCTAAACAGTACCCTCGATCGACCAGTTCTATCAGCTGCCTTCTACAGCTGCCCCCTGCAATGCTTCCGCTTTGGCAGCTCCTCTCCAGTCTAGTTTTGGAGCTTTGGGGATCTTTCTCTTCAGCCCACTATCACTGGCAGCGCAAAAGGCTGGTAGAGTAGGATTTGATCACTGTTCAGCTTCAGCTGATCTGGTCAGCCTGTCCCTGTTTTACCACAGGAGACTTGATGCACTCCTCCTCACTCCCTGCCAGCAGATGCTTTCTCCTGCTTTTTGGAAAAGAGTGTGGGCTTTAACTGCTGCAGAAGAGAACACAAACAGGGAAAATCAGCACTCGGTCCTTAAAATTGCTAACAAGCAACATCCCCAGTACAGGTAAAAATCCAATATTCCCACTATTGCACTTTGAGAAACTAACTGGCAATTAATCACCTCCTAGATGACTTTAAGTCCAGCTTCATACTAAGCTATGCGGTGCTCACAGTGGGACTGGGACCACAGTTTTGGCTTGGAACGGTGAATATGAAGTCAACTGAAGCCCCTGCAAACATTTATTCTGGTCCTTATCTCTTACTCAAGTTTGGCAACGTATGCAGTTCGCATCTAAGAATCACTTTAAGATTCCCATTTCTCAGATCCTAAGTAATCATCAGAGTTGGTAAAGTCAAAGGAATTTGTTTTGTTAGTGACATTTTAAGAAAACATTTTGCAAGCAAACACAAAACCTGTGCCATGAAGAACAGCAAAACATTGCTGGCTCAACAATTAATGCTAAATAACAGACCGAGCCTGTCTGAATAACACAGACTCTAAATAATTCAGAAGCCTAGCTGTTCTCCCCAGCAGTTCTGTTGACAGTAGCACCACTTTGACATCCATCACAAATCACACTCTCTCCATTTCCTCTGGCTGCATCTACACACTTGAGGTATTTAAGATGAAATCTCTTATTGCAAATACTTCCCGGTATCCCAGTGCTTTATAAACAAAACAGACTCATGGAAAACAAACTGACTGCTCCGCCGCCACTGGTGAATAAGACACCTATGGGACAGTACTGGCAGCACAACACAAAGCTTACCAACAGCATTGCAGCCTGATCCGAAAGGCAACCACACAATTCCAACTTCACCTGAGCCAGGATGGCATGGAAGCCCCTGCTACTGTTGATTTATTGAAGTTTTGAGGGAGGCAAGTTACACCAAAAGACAGTTAAATAGCAAAGCCTGGCTTACTGAGGATAACATCTCAAAAAGCAGAAGGAACAAATCAGAAGAGAAACGGCAACAGCATCACTTCCAGGGTCAGGAGTAATACTGGTCTCATCCAATCACAGCAGGCAAGGGCCATCCTTCAAACAACAACAAAATCCACCTCCACACACATCAAACCCGAGTTCTGCCTTATCACCCACTATCACTTTGGCAACTTGTTTTCCACATCGCTCTCGTGGACCAATGTTAAAAAAAAAAAAAACCCCATCACCCATTGGTTTCTACCTGAAACCCAACAAACATTAAACTATTTCAGAAGATCATGACAGGAAACGCTGAACAATTATCAGCTATAAGCAGGATGACATCAATACAGAAGATGAAGGATGAATATCAAGTTTCTAACTGCTTTTAGCAACTTTGGTAACTCCTTGGGCAGTAAAATTTTACTGCTTTGTTTCAAAGAGCTGAGAAAATTCTTAATCCTTTAAAATCTCTGCTCCCTAGACAGCCTCGACAGCAATCTGTGAGGCAGCTACAAATACTTCACCTCTCACTTCCTCTTATTAAAAAAGAGTCCTAACCACTTCCTCTGACCGCAATACCACATATTGTGTGGTTCTCTCTAATAACTGGAGTTTCAAAACCATCTTCAATGGGGGAAGCTATGAGATCAAACAGTAGTTTTGGCATCAACTGTTTTCAGAGAGGGGAAAAATAGATAAAGAAAAGAAATCAAGCAAAATAAAGAGCTCCAAGCAGCCAGTGATGCTGCATCTGGGCTGGAGAGAGACCCACAACTAAACACAGCAATTGACCCCGAGACTTCTGGGGCTTATCAACAGACCTGGCCGGTTCCCACTGTCAAACAGGGCTGACTGCAGCTGAAGAAAACAGGTATTTGAATCACAAATAGCTGTATGAACACATCAAATGGTGTCTGGGCATCTCCAGGTTTGCAAAACTCCACACAATAACCAAGCCTGGATGTGCCTCCACTCTCCCTGTATGCAAGAGCTATGTGACCTTGGACTGAGTCCATGGCATTCGCAGGAAAAACTGGTGTCACCTCCAATGCTGATGCTCCCCGACTGAGAACCACTCCAATCGCATCACTTCACTCGCGCAAGGAATGGCAGGAGCTACTGCCAGATGGGCAAACACACTCAGGATTTGGAGCCACCTCAGCTTGCCCATAGAAACATGTCTGTAGTCACCAGACTGTGAGCAAGCAAACCCAGATCCCAACACCGGCAATGAACACAGATTCTGCACGCACAACAGTCACGACATAGCTGTGTGCCAAAACAAGGATTCATTTTTCCTGCCTGGTTTCCTGCCTTCTCCCCCCAAAGCAGGGCCACACTCAATCAAAATTCCCCTCCCCTGTTTTCCTCCTGGTACAGCTCTCTCAAAGCATAACAATCGCACACAAATGATTTCCCCATTCTGATGCTTTTCCTCATGAACAGGGAATTTCTGTCCTGGGGTAAACTGTGATTGCACTGCTACAACTATTAAGTTAAAGAAATTTTCCAACAAACAACACTGGAAACTAAAAGAAACCTCACTTCTATTTCGGAAAGGCAGGAATTGGCAGTAATTAAGTTAAAACGCTTTGTTTATGCCAGTGAAGGTCTGCAGAAACACTTAAGTGCACACCAGCTACTGACATGGCTCTGGATAAACACTGAATTTAGAATGCTGCAGTTATTTGTTTTTTTCACCTTAATTCAAATCAACGCTGCACTCGGTATAGCTGAGCAACCTTTACTCTCCTTCTGAGTGCCAGTGTCTCACACAAGCAAAACAATTTGATAGAACACATCCTTCCGCTCAGATCCATCAGGCAGGAGCCCTCCTGCCAGAAACTCAGCTTCCAAAGCTGGAGTGATGGAGCAAGAACTCCTAAACTCCCCTTGTTATTGCTGAATCAAGTGTGCAAAAAGCATAAGAATGTTAAAACCTTTAGCTTGCAGAAATGTGCTCATGGCTTGGATGTTGTAATCAACTTGGATGTTGTAGGAAACTCCTCTAGGAACAACCACGTCCAAGGTAAATCAGCAAATCCCTAAGGAACAGTGGCTACTGGAAGGGGACTGAGCTCGGAGTATGTGCTCGGATGATGCATCATATGCACTCAACACAGATGACGAAAACTAACTGGTGCAGAGACACACAAAGGCCTGGTGATGGCCATGAATTGCATTCTCCCACACAGGAAAGCACAAAGATTTCCTCCAGAATGAAAGTTGAGAAAGCAGGGAGGCAGAACCTGCAGTCAACTCTGCCACTCCCACCCCACCTCACCTGCACGGACACTGGTTTGTTCCCCTTTGGGAAGGGACTGCAGCGCCCACGGCAGCTCCAGCCATCGGCTCCATCTCACACTGGGAGCTGCTAAGCAACCACACGCCTCCAACTCACAGCAATCAAACTTAGAATCACAGAATCATGGAATGGTTTGGGTTGGCAGGGACCTCAAAGCCCATCCAGTTCCACCCTCTGGGACACCTCCCACTGGATGAGGGGCTCCAAGTCCCATCCAACCTGGTCTTGAACCCCTCCAGGGATGGGGCAGCCACCACTGCTCTGGGCAACCTGGGCCTGGGCCTCCACTCACTCACAGGAAAACATTTCTTTCTAGGACGTCATCTTAATCTCCTCTCTTGCAGCTTAAAACCATTCCCCTCCTCCAGCAGCACTGCTTCACCAAGAGCCCCTCCCCAGCTTTCCTTCACGCTGAGAGTGGGGAGGCCCTGGCCCAGGTTGCCCAGAGCAGTGGTGGCTGCCCCATCCCTGGAAGTGTCCAAGGCCAGATTGGATAGCGCTTGGAGCCCCTGATCCAGTGGGAGATGTCCCTGCCCGCGGAACGGGATGGGCTTTGAGCTCCCTTCCCAACCAAACCACTCGGTGATTTTAAGATTCCTGCAGCCCCTTCCAATCCTGGGAGCGTATCCTGTCCCTGCGCTCCCTTCCCCAGGGCCCCTCCCCGGCTTTCCCGCACCCCTTCCAGCCCTGCCACGCAGCTCCAAGCTCTCTCCGCACCCTTCCCTTCTCCATACCCGCCGATCCCCCCCGGGCCCCAGCCTAGCCCGAGCGGGGGGAAGCCCCGCTGCCCTTCCCCGTCCATCTCGGGGCCCGGGCAGGGCGGAGCGGCGCTGCCGTGGCTCGCAGGGCCCGGGCCAGGAGCTGGCGGCGGCGCCGGGGCGGATCCTTCATCCCCCCCTCCCCTCCCGCCTCCCCCGCACCTTCTTGATGTTGTAGAGCCGGGTGAGCATGCCCACGCCGCGGTCGTTGAGGATGGTGAGCTTCTCGGCCAGCTTCTGCTGGCTGGGCTGCAGCACGGACCGCGACATCGTGGCGAGGCCGCCGGCCCCGGCGTTGCTGCTGCCGCTGCTGCTGCCGCCCCTTCCTCCTCCTCCTCCCCCCCCGTCAAGGGCCGCTGCCTCCGCGTCACGTGACCACGACGCCGCGCGTCACGTGGGGCGCCGCTAGCGCGCCCCCTTCCGGCCGGGGGGTGGGCGTGGCGACGGCGCGTCACGTGATGCCGGCGCCCGTGTGCCCCGAGTGTCACGTGGTAGGGGTTGCTCCCGCGCGCCCCCTTCCGGCCGGGAGGGAGGGGGAGCGACCGGCGGGGGTAGGGGTGGGGCTCGCGCGGCACGTCACGTGATGTCGGCGCTAGCCGTCCCCTGCGCGTCACGTGGTATAGAGCGTGCACACGCTCCCCCTTCCGGCAGGGCGGTAGGCGTGGCTATGGCGCGTCACGTGATGTCCGCGCATACCCGCCCCTGCACGTCACGTGGTATGGGGTGTTGCTCCCGCGCGCCCCCTTCCGGCCGGGGGCGTCGCTATGGCGCGTCACGTGGTGTAGGCGCTCAACGCCCCCTGTGCATCACGTGCTATGGGGGTGTGTGTATGTTCCTGCACTCCCCCTTCCGGTCAAGAGGAGGAGGGAGAAAGGGGTCCACCCGCCCCGTTTTTCCAACATGGGCAGCGTCTGACAGGGCTACCACGGCCTTCACAGGAAAACACTTCTGCCGAAAACCTCATCTCAATCTGCTCTCTTGCAGCTCCAAACTGTCCCACATCATCCTACAGTATGTGGGAGGTCCCTGCCCATGGCAGGGGGTTGGAATTAGATGATCTTTAAGGTCCCTTCCAACCCAAACTATTCTACGATTCTGTGGTTCTACAGTATTACCAATACAGTTGGCACCATAAACACATACGAATTAATAAAAAATATTTTAACATACTTTCTTGTTCTCTACTGGAACCGGTGCTGTTTAATATTTTCATCAAAGATAGTGACAGCTTGGTTGAGTGCACCCTCAGCAGGGCCAGAGAAGTGGGGATGTGAGAACCTCATGAGGTTCAACAAAACGAAGAGCAAAGTCCTGTGCCTGGATTGGGGCAAGCCACGGGTTCAATAGATGAGGCAGCAACGTGCACTGACAGACCAGAAGGCCACCTGTGTCCTGGCTGCATCCAAAGCAGCGTGACCAGCAGGGAGGGAGGGGATTCTGCCCCTCTGTTCTTCTCTTGGGAGACCTCATCTGGAGGATTGTGTCCAGTTCTGGAATCCTCAATGTAAGAAGGAGATGGAGCTGTTAGAACGGGTCCAGAGGAGGCCACAAAGATGATCCGAGGGCTGGAGCACAGGCTGATAGAGTAGAGGTGGTTCAGTCTGGAGAAGGATCCAAGGACAACTTATTGCGACAACTTATAGCGACCTTCCAGTACCTGAAGGACGATCTACAAGAAAGGGACTGTTTATAAAGGCTTGTGATAGGACGAGGGGCAGTGGGCATAAACTGGAGAGGGGCAGATTTAGACCAGACATAAGGAGGAATTTCTTCACAATGAGGGTGGTGAGACACTGGCCCAGGTTGCCCAGAGCAGTGGTGGCTGCCCCATCCCTGGTGGGGTTCAAGGCCAGGTTGGATGAGGCTTGGAGCCCCTGATCCAGTGGGAGGTGTCCCTGCCTATGGCAGGGGTGGAACTGGATGGGCTTTGAGGTCTCTTCCAAACCAAACCATTCCATGATTCCCTTGCTGGAAATCACAGCGCTGGGCTCCCACCAAAGCTACCCCTCACTACAACCTCTTACCAGGGTCTCCTGGTGTGTTTTGGGGGAGATGAGCTCAGGAATTGCCCACCCCGTCCCATTTGTGCAATGGCATTGCCATCCTGTCCTCCTTGGCACAGGAATGCTTCCCTCTGATCTCCAGCTTGCACATTCCCATTGGGAATCAGGCAATCTCTGTCTCTTAACAGTTTTAAATGTAGAAGTTTTAGGAAGGACAGAAAAGAATGTGAGAAGTCTTAGTGTAATTAAATTGTTTCTGACCGCTTGGCTTTGGCAGCTCCCAGGGAATTTATGATTCAGGATGAAACTGGGAAGCAGGAACTTGGAGTTCCAGCCATAAGCTTGTGGTTGACTCATCCTCTGGCCTCTGAGATGATTTTCTGCCACAGCTTTCTGTCCAAGAAAATAGGGAATACCTAGCAACAATGCTGCGATGATTAATCAGCTCAGCTCTGACCTTTCCCTGCTGGAGTCTATGGGAAGCATTAGAAACAACCAATCCGTCTTTGAATTTGTAAAGCACAAAGTGCTATGGAATTTTGGAGGATTTAATGGACAGTATCTACACTAATGTTTTTACATAAAGCTTCGTCCTTCTATTACTAATTCATCTTTTACAAATATCAAATATAACATTTCTAGCTGCAATAAAGGTGTTTTCCATGTAGTTGCACTGCAAAATAAGAACAAATGTTAGAGTCATAGAATTGTTAAGGTTGGAAAAGGCTTCTAAGCTCATCCAGTCCATCCATCAGCTCAACCCCAACATGCCTGCTAAACTGTGTCCCCAAGTGCCACATCTACATGCTTTTTGAACCCCTCCAGGGACTGAGACTCCTCCACTGCCCTGAGCAGCCTCTGCCAGGGCTTCACCACTCTGTCAGTGAAGACCTTTTTCCTAATATCCAGTCTGAACCTCTCTTGGCTGAGGGCAATGTTTTTGTTTCTCATGTACAGCTGAAACAACAGCAGCCGATTTTTAATTCTAAATTCAATGGTGTTTCAGCCATATCCAGTCTCCTGGAAGTTTCAAACACTAACAGTCACAGGATTTTTAATTTATTTATAGCTGAGCAAGTGGAATAATATCGACACGATGATGGTTCATTGGGAGATTTGTGCATCGTATTGAATAAGCTGTGATCTGATAACCCAGTCTTCCTCTGGAATTAGTAGAGAAGCCATGGGTTACAGTGGAGTCAAAGTCTCTTGGGTTTAACAACATTTGTGCTTGCAGAGCTCAGTGGAGAACTTTCACGCTCCCTGTAATGACTGATGAGGTTTTCACCATGGAAGCAGCCGTCGCCACTCTCCAGATGGTTCAGGCTGAGGCACAGAAGGGAAACACAACTGACTCTCCCCTTTGTGGGGGTGGCACACAAGCCACCAGGTTGTTCACAAGGTCCTGGTGTCACAAGCACCTCTGGTTGCTGCAATTTCTTTTAATGCAAAAGGTCCTGAGTTAGATGCGTTTCTGGAAAACATATTGAATATCAGAACAGGGAAAAGAGCGATAACAGTAAACAAGGATTTGTGGTACAAGGAGTTGTTACCACCATGCAGCCATGGAGGCCTAGCGCTGCACAGAAAATGAGCTGAGTTATGGCTGTGTCACAGGCTGCTGACAGTGTCCGTTTAAACAGTGAAACAAAAAATCATCTCCTTTTCCAGGTACGGAGCATCCCACACCAACCTCCACAGGGATTTCAGCAAAGGTACCAGCAAGGTACCAAGACCTTGGAGAAAGACACAAGAGGCGAGTCCCAGACTCCATGACAGAAGACATTCCTGCCCACACCGACACAAAAAGCTGCTGATGGCATAACTGGCAGCATCTGAGCATCAGGACCAGTGCCAACTTCAGAACTACAGAACGTGCATTTGCTCCTCTTGCTTTCAAACATTTCATGCTTGTTGGAAAGAGAATGTGTGCACATCTAGGGAAGATTTGGTAGAGCCAAAAAGTTAGTTTTCCTAGAAAACACATAAAAAAACCCTCAGAAACCTTTACTGTCTGTGCATGGAGAAATCGCAGTGACAGAAAGCAGATGTCACTGAGATTGGACTCGGTTAGCGTGAATGCATGCACTTGAGCAGTCAGTTTTGTCATCGCCTTCAGTGGCGGCGGGGTAAAACTCATTTTCTCATACTACTTACGCTGCAAGTCCATGTAGAAACTGCAGGGATATGCATCGGGTTTTGGTGGGAAGGTGGTTTGTGTAGTAGCTCATAAAAACCCCTGCGCTGTGCAATCCAGGCTCACCTGTCTGGCAGCAAGCACTGCAGCAAAGTGGAAATACAGGCTTTGTTGGTAACGGCACCGGTCCCGCAGGTGCGGCCAAATGAAAGGAAGAATCAGGCTAACAACTGCTTGTAAAGCACACAATTACTATTTGCTTGATGATTTATGAATGATTGACATCTAAACAGCTTGCTATATTTATTCCAAAGCTACGAGTTTAGGGCAAGTTTCAAACTTGAGATCTGCCTCACTCTGGTCCTTCTAAAGTCAACTTTCTGTTTAGCTCAGAGTGTCATTGTACGGTTCCCTACAGGGCTTGCAGGCAGTGATGGAAACTGTTTGAGAAGCTTCAAAAGAATAATCACCAGTAGCTCCATATCATCTGGTCGTAGATGATTCACTGACGCAGAGCGGGCTGAATTGCCACCAAGGTCCTTGCTATGCTTCTATTTCTGTAGAAGAATATATATATGTGTGTATATATATATTTCCTTTCCTGTCTGCATTTTTTCCCTTGGTTTAACTTCTTTAGAGTTGGGAACGATTCAAAACTCAGCAACCAAGATTTCCAGTTCCAGCCATCAGGAGCTGTACTGTCCCATCTAGCACAATCTGCTGCAAGACTTCTGTCAATTTAGCCAACAGAACCTGAGAGACAACTTTTACACACTTGTTTTGCTCAGTATTTACTTTTCATGTAGAAGCAATTCAAAACACAAAGCCAAACTGTTATTTAAACCAACTGGAATTTTTAAATGGTCATCATAATCACAGTTATTTGGGTGATGCCATAGGATTGATTTGTTAATAATACATAAATATTTATGACACTGCTAAACTTGCATGTGAAGACACACAAGCTGAAAGCTTTACCCTGCAAAGGCTCTACCGTTGTATAGATCACCTCAAAAAACAACAGATAGCATCGACCAAAGGCACTTGCCTTTCTCAGACAGACTTTTAACCTTACCTGAACCTTACCAGGTTCAAAAGCCGATCAACCTCACTACACCAGGCTGACTGTCATTGTACTTTAATATATCATTTTATTGATGAATCTAAACCCTTCTCATTATTTAATCTGTCACGAAGCCAACACGCCTGCAATTTCCCATATTCTCGTTTCCTCTCTTTAAAGGAACCTGCCAGTTTGGGAATGCGTGAGCTCTTCTGCTCCTACTGGAAGGACAAGTATGATGAGCTTGCTCCAGAACCTCTAGTCCTATGCTATGTGAACAAGCCTCAGTCTGTGGAGAAGCAGGTTGTTATCAGCATTTGAGAGCTGGCTTTTTCAGCATGTCCCAAGTCCATGACTAACCAGTGCTCCTTAATTAGCAAATTAAATGTCAGCCTTGTGGCTATGGAAGCTTGTGACAGCAGGAGGAAAGCTGGTTATGTGTGAGCTATCAGCATGGCTAAACAGGAGCTTCAAAAGTAATGGTGAGCTATGATTTCAAAGAATAGTTTGAGTTGGAAGGGACCTTACAGATCATCTAGTTTCAACCCCCCTGCCATGGGCAGGGACATCCCACTAAATCTGGCTGAGTTCAGCCTGAAGCTCTGAATGCTTTCAGAGCAGAGGTGGGGTTACGCTAGGTTAGATCCAAGCGCTTGGTTTCAGAGTTAGGATTACATTCAACTCTTGTAGAAACCATTGCGCAAATAGATCAAAGAGTTTTCCTGCTGGCTGTCAAACAGAGCTTTGGAGGGCCTTCAAAGTGAGTCACCTAACTAAATCAAGGTCCTGAACTGATACGGGTGTAGACCCTTAAGTGAGGTTTCGAGGCAGAAACCAGCTTTGAAAGCATCCTGGTAAATACTGACATCAGAAAAGACACTGGATTAGGAATCCACCAAGATTAGAAAGGGCATTTTATTTGCAGTTCCCTTACAGGCTTCAAAGTCAAGAGGAGCCAACAGAGATCTCCAAGATGTCTGTGAGGCCACTAAATAGAGCCAGCCTGCCTAATGGGCTTGCCAATCATTATCATGAAGATAATCTAGCCTATGATAACAGCCCATGGCTGAGGATAAATCGTGAGTGATCCATTCTCAAAGAATAATCTCTGTCCTCTTTATTAACTGGTATGTGGTCACAGAGCTGTGTTACGTTGCTGGAACACAGATGCCAGCCAGTCAGATGGGACCCGTCGAAGTGGTCCTGCACACAGAGAAACTGTGGGGTTCCAGCTGGCCCCACATTTTCCAGCATCTTGATGTACCTAATCAAGCCTTTCTTGGCAGGCACAAACAAGATCGTGTGCCTTGACCTACTTTCTTTAGGCTCTGTTACACTTCTGTCCTAGATAAAAGGGGTAGCACCAGGGACTAATGCATGGCTACAGTTGTAAGTGTACAAAAATCCCCCCCTCCCAGAGCTTGCTTTGTCTCCTCCCTTCCCCTCACTCTCTCCCTTCACACACTTTCCCTTGTGCCATCCAGGGCAACAGCACCTACCTCTTCAAACACAATACCTTTTACAGCCTATCCAGTGGAGCTTGAGGAAGAAGCCCTCTGCCTTATACTTACTCTACACTCAGGGGAGAAAAATGTAGCTAAGGAACACTCAAAGCTGAAGGGTTTTCCCCTGCTTTCCAGGAATCACATTTACCGATCGGTGGGGAGCTTGAATACTGATGATAGTAAAAATCAAGCTAAAATGTTTCCTATAAAGTCTGAGATTTATGTGTAGCAGAACGGTCCTACCGCAGATTTCTAGAGATAAAATACGTGTGGAGAAAAGCAGGCTAGTGGGGAAGGATGACAGGAGCATCACCAAAGCTGTCACATCTGTGAGCTGTGATCAAACTGGGGGAAAAAAAAAACCAGAAAAACTACTACAGTTATCATCCATGTTTCTATCTGTAATATTTTCTCCATTTGACAAAGAAATCTGAATCCTATAAGGGTATAAAACCCATACTAGTTATTCTCACACAGTTATTAAGATTGCTAGAACAATTATAGGTGGTGATGACTTCAAACTTACACCTGAGAAAACTGCTAGGAAGACTGCCTCTTCACATTTCCCATTCAAACAGCCTTGTTTGTCAAGCTCTGCTTTGGAATCAGATGCAGGAAATTTTGCTTATGGGGAAACCAGGTCTGGTCATTTCACTACAGGGAGCATGAACTAATTTGACGGTGCTTATTGCCTAGTGATTTGTTCTCCGGTGAAACACTGCCCCGTTGCCTTCTCTGAAGTCAAGGACTGGATATTGAAGCGTTTGCTTGTATAGATTGGTTGGACAACTAATGCCTTTTGTATCTGTAAGTGCATTTTCAATTTAAGTAATACCTTTGAGTGATATAAGGCAGAATGGGAAATAACACAATTTTCAGGATGTCTAAAAGGTGATAAAATCATTAGTTGTAAGATCTATAACAATTATTCCTAGGGAATCTCCTTAGATCAATTAGTTCTGCATTTAGGGCTTTTCACAGGCATTTCTCAGGGTTTGAAGGTTTTTTTTTAAAGGCTGTTCACTTAAAAAAAAGTTTTAACATGGTAACAGCAGGGCAAGGGAGGGGACTCTCCCCCTCGGCTCTGCTCTCTTGAGACCCTGTCTGGAGTCCCATGTCCAGTTCTGGAATCTCTAATATAAGAAGGATATGGAACTGTTGGAATGGGGCCAGAGGAGGCCTCGGAGATGATCCGAGGGCTGGAGCACCTCCTGTATGAGGACAGGCTGAGCGAGTTGGGGTTGTTCAGCCTGGAGAGAAAAAGGCTGCGGGGAGACCTTAGAGCAGCTTCCAGTGCTGAAAGGGGCTCCAGGAAAGCTGGGGAGGGGCTCTGGATCAGGGAGGGCAGGGACAGGATGAGGGGGAACGGTTTGAAGCTGCAAGAGGGGAGATTGAGATGAGATCTTAGGCAGAAACGTTTTGCTGTGAGGGTGGGGAGGCCCTGGCCCAGGTTGCCCAGAGCAGTGGTGGCTGCCCCATCCCTGGAGGGGTTCAAGGCCAGGTTGGATGGGGCTTGGAGCCCCTGATCCAGTGGGAAGTGTCCCTGCCCATGGCAGGAGGTGGGACTGGATGGGCTTTGAGGTCCCTTCCAACCGAAACCATTCTGTGATTGAAGAAGTTTGGTTTATAGGTATAACTCATTCTATATATCTTCCAGGGTGAGGTTTTGGGTTGGGCTTTTTCTCTCCTGCAGTATTTTATGCTGTTGCTAATGAAACCGTTAATGACCCAGCATGCACTACTTACAACAAATAGTCACCTCTAATCCAGGAAAATCTTTTCCCTTCATAGATAGTGCTCACATCAGAAAGACTTGCTGAATTATGTTCCAGTAACGAGGGATGCCATTAGCAAAGCAGCATCAGAAGTTTCCTCTGCTTGAATTAATGAGCTCGTTGTTTAGATTGGATAGAAAAGAGTGATTGTGTGTCATGAAACACCATGGAGTTCTAAAATGAAGGTGAAGGCAAGAGCGTTCAGTGACGGGGACTCCAAAAAGCCTTTTTGCTGGTGTTTGCCCTGGAAGCCTTTTGCTCAAGGACAGTGTTGCTCACTAAGCTCCTGAGGATTCTGAAAGAGTGGGTAAAACGTGGGGGTGGGACATATTAGGACAGGGCCATGCTGGTCATGACTGGTTTCGGCACGATGATTTCTTACCCAAAGATAAGAAATTTTCCAAATTAAGATGTTATCGAAGTAGTAAATTAGTTCAGTGAAATGTGTTCATATTGACATCCAATAAGATGTAACTCCTATAGACTGACGGGAGGGAATTAGACATTGGATGTCGATACGAATTGACAATTCAAGGAGTTGGACGTTTTTCCTAGAGCAAATCAGCAAATCTCCCCCCTCGTGTCTTTCAGCCAATCACGTGCGGCCGCTTTGACTGAGGCCCCGCCCCCTTTTCCCTTAGCCAATCGCGTACGGCGGGTACGCCCGAGGCCACACCCCCACGCCTCGCAGCCAATCGCTCACACCTAGGCCCCACCCCCCTGAGCCCCGCAGCCATTCACCTGCCCATCTCGCCATGAGGCCCCGCCCCTGATCCCGCAGCCAATCGCGTGTCCCCGCTCTACCCGAGGCTCTGCCCCCCCGCCCCGCAGCCAATCACCTGTCCCCGCTCTCCCCAAGACCCCGCCCCCGCCCCGCAGCCAATCGCCTGTCCCCGTTCTCCCCGAGACCCCGCCCCCTGTCCCGCAGCCAATCGTCTGTCCCCGCTCTACCCGAGACCCCTCCCCCCGTCCTGCATGTCCCCGCTCTCCCCGAGGCCCCGCCCCCGGTCCCACAGCCAATCGCGTGTCCCCGCTCTGCCCGCGGCCCCGCGCCCCAGCCTGTCCCCGCGCGGCGCCGGGCGGCGGCGGGGCGCGATGCAGTCGCTGGCGCAGGAGATCCGCAGCTTCTCCCGCGCCAACCTGCGGCGGCAGCGCACCCGCGTCACGGCGTTGAGCGGCAGGACCGTCATCGAGACGTGGCGCGGCGCCTGCCTGCAGCAGGAGGAGGCGGGGACCCTGCCCGGCGGCGGCTTCGTGCGGGACCTGCGCGCAGACCTGCAGGTCGGGGCGGTGAAGCCCTGGCTGCTGCTCGGTGAGTGCGGGGCGCGGGGCGGCGGGCCTCCCCGAGGGGCTGCGGCCGGCCAACCCGCTCCCTCTCTCCGCAGGCTCCCAGGATGCCGCGCACGACCTGGAGACCATGAGGAAGCATAAGGTAACGTAACATGGCAGTAACGCCCCCCTTGATAGATCCCACGGCCCTAAAGAAACCCTTTGATCGATCCCACGGCTATCAACCCCCTCCTTGATTGATCCCACACCCACCCAAACCCCCCCTTGATAGATCCCACGGCCAACAAACCCCCCTTGACTAGTCTCACACCCACCCAAACCTCCCCTTAATATATCCCACGGCAATCAAAACCCCTTTGAATGATCCCACGGCGGTCCGCTCCCCTTTGGTTGATCCCATGGCCATCAAAACTCCTGTTGATTGATCCCACAGCCATCAAATCCCCCCCGATTGATCCCACAGCCATCAAATCCCCCCCGATTTATCCCACAGCCATCAAATCCCCCCTTGATTGATCCCACAGCCATCAAATCCCCCCTTGATTGATCCCACAGCCATCAAAACCCCCTTGACAGATCGCACAGACATCAAGAAATGCCCTTGATGAATCCCATGATCGCTGCCAAGAGGCAGCAGTCCATAAAGCTGGAATTCTCAGGAAATGCACTTGCCAGCGAAGTTCTTTTTTTTAAAGAATCTGAAATACTCTCAAGTCACTCTAAGCAAAGTCACATCATGCTTTTAAAAGCTTTTAAAAGCAGCCCAGCTGCAGTGCCTCCCTTTGCAGAGGGGTGGGACCCTGCAGGCTTCACCATCAGCTCGAATGCTTGGCTGTGGGACAAGTGATTGCTTCGAGCTGGGTTCTGGAATGGCGAGGGTGGGGAGGCCCTGGAACAGGTTATCCAGGGAAGCTGTGGCTGCCCCATCCCTGGAGGGGTTCCAGGCCAGGTTGGATGGGGCTTGGAGCCCCTGATCCAGTGGGAGGTGTCCCTGCCCATGGCAGGGGTGGGATGGGGTGGGCTTTGAAGTCCCTTCCAACCCAAACCATTCTGTGATTGAGCTCATCCTCTCAGAAGGAAGAAGAAAATTGACATTTCATAGAATCATTAAGGTTGGAAAAGGCCTCTAAGATCATCGTGTCCAACCATCAACACACTACAAAGTTTATCACATATTTTAACATGCAGATAAATTTTACTTGGAGAAAAGCACACATACACAGTCTCTTTATGTAAAGCTGAACAATGCAGTTGTGTGAATTACAGTCTGTGTGTGCCTGAAGAATAATCCACCTTTGCTGCTGCTAGGTTTGCTTGCTGTCTTCAGAAAATGCCTTTTTCTTTCCTTTTTTTTGTTTGACTTAGGTTACTCATGTTCTGAACGTGGCATATGGAGTCCAAAATGCCTTCCTCGACGACTTTGTATACAAGACTATTTCTATTCTGGACCTCCCAGAAACTGATATTACCTCCTATTTTCCAGAATGTTTTGAATTTATTGAGAAAGCCAAGAACCAGGTACAGTATATCAATAACTAATGCTACTAGTTATCCTGTTTAGGTTATTTATTACCCTATTTAACATGTGAAGTAGCTTCTTTTGTCGAAAGAAAGTACAGTGCCAAATGAATAGTTTGCATTGCCTTTTTTTCATGTCAAACAGAGAATCTATGCAATTTCTCAGCATTTCTAGGGCCAGGGCCCTGCTGTTAATCCCCATTCCCTCCAGTTGTGTTTGTTTCAAACGACTGTCTTGCATGTTTAGCGAAATGCTTCTTTAATGAAGCTGCAACAGTATCTGACTTTAGATATAGAAATCCCATTGTAATTCCAAGTCGCTACATGGGACAGAGGGAAGAAAAGGTGAGATGTTTTTGCTCTCTGTAACTTATCCTTCAGAGATGTTGTTTAGGATTATAAGCAGGCCTGAGAGGGCTTTGACAGATCTGTGTGGGTGGTCAGCAACCTTTTGCTGTTCTCGTGCTTTTCCTTGAGCATCCACTGAAGAACCAACACGTTGGGCTAATGAATCCACATACAATTATGTACCGAGGCTGTCAGAGAATGTATTAGCAGTCTGGGGGACAACAAGTGATCTCAGCTGCCAATGAAATCCTGACACAGACATGAGACAGAGAAAAGGGTGAAGGGAGTCCTCCTGAGCTCACTTTTCTGACCTGTCTGTAACCAAGACCATCCCTGACTCATGTTAAACTCAGGCTTCCCGTGTCATTTCTGACACCGATTGCTTCGATACCAACACTGTGACTTCACAACGAAACCTTAGTGTGAGTTTTTCCACCATATCTACCGTATTCATTATTTAGGTAGATTGGGATAAAAGAAGATAATCTTGCCCCAGCTTTCTTTGTGTCACGCAGTGTTCTTTCCTTCTCTCATTTATCATTTATGAGCTATGTGATACGCATTGTCACCTAATGACCTTCTCAAGGTTTCTGGTTACGGTTTCCACTTCGTTTCTAAACGAAGCTTGCCATTCATAACTGCACAGTGTTGCTTTCTGCCTCTGCTGTTTATGTTCCAGTCAGTATTTGGTAAGCTAAGGAGTTGTCCTGAGAACTTTTACACAGCAATATTGATAGTTTTTTAAGGGGAGAGTTGAGTGAAAGAGCAGGTTATTGATTGAATAGATGTTAGAACAGAACCGTGTCCTGGGCTGAATCCAAAGCAGCGTGGCAGCAGGGCGAGGGAGGGGATTCTGCCCCTCTCTTCCTCTCTTGTGAGAACTCATCTGGAGTCCTGTGTCCAGTTCTGGAATCCTCAACATAAGAAGGAGATGGAGCTGTTGGAATGGGTCCAGAGGAGGCTACAAGGATGATCCGAGAGCTGGAGGACCTCCCGTACGAGGACAGGCTGAGAGAATTGGGGTTGTTCAGCCTGGAGAAGAGAAGGCTCCGAGGACACCTTATAGTGACTTTGCAGTACCTGAAGGGGTACGAGAAAGCTGGGGAGGGGCTGTTCACAAAGGCTTGGAGTGATAGAACGAGGGGCCATGGGTATAAACTGGAGAGAGGCAGAGTTACACTGGACCTAAGGAGGGATCTCTTCACTATGAGGGTGGTGAGACACTGGCCCAGGTTGCCCAGAGCAGTGGTGGCTGCCCCATCCTTGGAGGCGTTCAAGGCCAGGTTGGATGAGGCTTGGAGCCCCTGATCCAGTGGGAGGTGTTCCTGCCCATGGCAGGAGGTGGGACTGGATGGGCTTTGAGGTCCCTTCCAACCCAAACTATACTGTGATTCTATGATCCACTGGTTCTCAATGAAGGCACATGAGAGCAGCTGAATTGGAGAAGGCAAGGAAAGCCTGCACTGCTCAGTAAGTCTCTGCCAGACGGTAGTTGTAATGGCACTGACTCTTCTCAAATGCTTCCTTGTTGAAGAGATGCCAAGTTGAGACTGGAAGAATGACTTGCTCAAGTTAACACAAACAGATTATGGCATTTCTTCCACAAGGATAATACACTCAGTTTTGTACTACGTTGCCGTAATATTTAAACTGGAAGATTTTTGGAGCAGGAACCGTTTTCTTGTGTTTGTTATATATATATAATATATAATGTACCAGAGAATTGTGACTCTCAGATCCGTAACATGAGCCATCAGGCTCCCGGAAAGGAGCCCTGGTGATCATAAGATCGTTTTTTTCCTTTGGGTAACAAGCCCATGGAATAATTTCTGCCTGTTAAAGGGAGACAGAGCAGACTGTTTATACCTGGAATGCATTTGTTTAGCCTCGAGAATCCGAGCACATTGTGCCCTATTTCACTATCCTTATTCGGGATATGGAGACGCTGTAGGTTTGGGTTTTGTTTTATGAAAGCAGCTTTTGGCAGGCAGTTTGGACTGAACCTTTTCCAGGTCATGGTCTGACCTATAAACGTGACATCATTACAAAGCCACACTGGATTGTCTGTCTTAGTGTTAATTTGTGCCTGTTATTTCTTAATGGAACTTCAAGTGTCTTTTTAAAGAGCTGTTCAGGTGATTCACAGGCTGTGTGGGAAATGTTTAAGTAGGATAGAAGCATTAATTTTATAGATAATTCAGGAGAAGTCTGAATTTAATCGTAGGTGAAACATTTATGAATTCGTGGGAGATGCAGTAGTTTTGGGGTTTACACCAAAAAAGGTTACAGGACCCTTGTTGTATGAGCTGTGCCAGCTGCTACCGAGGGACCTGTGGTGCGATAGGCTGGTGGGGATTCCTGCAAATCACATGACATCCTTTCTGATGTGTGTGTTCCTGTGCATGATCAATGCCCACCCACAGTCTTCACCGAAGAACTCCAGAGAACGCAAGAAGCATGCATCTGTAACTACAAGATGCTCTAACATCTGCCTCTGTGCTCAGCTCTTTGCCACCTTGCTGTGTCCTTAAACTGTTCACAAGATGCAGTCCAGTTTCTTTCCATATTGCAAATAGAATCTGGTTTAAAATTGGCACCTGATTAGATCTGACGCCTTAGCATCCCAGACATCCACGGTTTGGTTTTTACTTGTGGGTGCTGCTGCAAGGTCTTGGGGAAAGGGACAGAAAAATGGGTTTTGAGTTCTGAAGTACGAATTGGATTTGAAATATTCAATAATTATAAAGTGGCTTTGGTTAGAAAAATGTTTAATTTTCATTAAATTAAATATATCTGTGTTTGGACTTGTTTATATAAACCTTTTCTTTGAGCTCAGCAAGGAGATTTTAACAAGTATTAATAGTTTTTAATGTGAAGTTTCTAAGACTTGTTGCTGTCTCCTTAATGGTCATCCCAACCATTGGGAAGTGTTGGGCAGCCTGATCTAGTGGGATGTCCCTGCCCATGGTAGGAGGTTGGAACTAGATGATCTTTAAGGTCCCTTCCAATCCTAACCATTCTATGACTCTATGATCCCGACTGATGTTTCGTTTGTCTCTTGAAGGATGGTGTGGTACTGGTCCACTGTAACGCAGGAGTCTCCCGTGCAGCGGCTGTAGTCACTGGTTTTCTAATGAATTCAGAAGGACTGAGTTTTGCTAAAGCCTTTTCCTTGGTGAAAAATGCAAGGCCTGCGGCTTGTCCGAATCCTGGCTTCATGGAGCAGCTTCGCAAGTACCAGGAACAGACCGTAAAGGCAAATGGAAGCATAAATGATCATGACTGATCGATAGGGAGAGGTCAAACCATCTGGTTTGACTGTACGGTAACAGGTGTTGGCTGTACTTCAGTCTGTTGTTTTGCAGACCCCTTTCACATCTGCATTTTAAAGGCCTTACATGTTTTTTTTTTTTTTTACCCCTCTGACCCCCTTTTTTTGACGTGTAGTCTAAAGGCCAAAGGGTATTCCACCAACTGCAGAGATTACTGCCCAAGAACAAGCTCTTCCTAGAGCGCTAATAAAAAGATACAGTTCAATTTTCCTTGGAATATAAAAAAAATAATAATTTTTAATTGAATCCTCAGAGAATGCAGGCAATAGAGAAAGGAAATAAAATAGTTGACATAAATTGGCCTGTTTAATACTAACCTAAATCTATGCATTCTAGTGGGTTTTAAAATCTAGGTAATAAAATGTTCATATAACAAAATACTTGATATTGGATTTTCAATTTATATTGCAACTGAAGAGGATTTTATGGAATTTGTGGGCTAGCCAGCCATTAAATATTTTTGAAAATATAAACAGACGGTCTTTCGAGGATGCTCCAAATATGCAGGACATTTTAGTCCTTCATATCTTTCTACTGTTTCCCATCAAGTAACAATTGAAGTGCACTAACACGTTTTCAAATTGCTGGGACCAGGCTGTCAGTATTTTTTGTAGCTCATTTCAGTAGAGATAGGAGAAATGTTTCCAACAACCTCTCTCTAACTCACTGCAGCTGCCTTTTCTTTGCGTTCAGCCCTCAACTGCTGCCCCCTCACACTCGGTTCCACATCATGTACAAAGAACAGACATCGCAGTTTGTATAACTGTGACCCTCCTGGCAAATCTCGTGCTGGAGTAACTTGTCTTCACATGGCATGGTAAACTCAAACAAACTGCAGAAGATTTTAATAGTATTTTTGTGGCCTTCATGCCATTTCTTAATGGTTTGATATGTTAATGTGCAATAAAATAAAAAGAACATTGTGTTTGGATACATTTCGTGTTAAAAGAGACTGGAAATGCTTGGTTTCAAGAATTGATATTCTTACACCACTTCAGCGCCTCACTGACTGTGAGCTACGCTGTGGCTTGTGCTCAGTATTGATCGCTGATGGCAACACAGGGTTTGGGCTCCCCCCACGTCTGATTGCTGTTCTCTGGTCATCATTTCTGAGGGAAACTGGTCATGGCATTTCCATTTTTGAGGTGGTTGGATTTGTGTGCAGTCAATCTTGGACATGATGGGGTGTACAGGAAAGCCAAGGAGGGGCTCTTGGTCAGGGAGTGTGGGGATAGGATGAGGGGGAATGTTTTTTTAGTGGCAAGAAGGGAGATTGAGATGAGATCTTGGGCAGAAATGTTTTGCTGTGAGGGTGGGGAGGCCCTGGCCCAGGTTGCCCAGAGCAGTGGTGGCTGCCCCATCCCTGGAGGGGTTCAAGGCCAGGTTGGATGGGGCTTGGAGCCTCTGATCCAGTGGGAGATGTCCCTGCCCATGGCAGGAGGTGGGACTGGATGGGCTTTGAGGTCCCTTCTAACCCAAACCATTCCATGATTCTTTTTGAAAGCTGAATAATTTTTGGTGTTTCAGTTACTTCAGTGATGTTCCACAAAGCTGCCTGCAGGAGGTGCTTTAGGAATGGTGCCTCACCAGCCCATGAATGAATAGTTTACTCATGGCCGTTGTTGAAGTCGGAAAAGTGATCTGTGTGAGTTTGCAGAGTAACTAATCTGCCCCTGAGGCTTTCATTTGATTGCTAAAGAGGGCACATAGCAAAAAGTGAATGTCTAATATATAGAAATACTCTTATAAAATTAAATAATATCTGGATGGGCAGATACTTTTAGAAAAGACTTTTAGAAGCAGATTGCTTCTTTATGTAGTATAGAGTGGAGCTGGGTGGGCTTTGAGGTCCCTTCCAACCCAAACCATTCCGTCATTCTGTGATGAACGGCCCTGTCCCTCGGTGAACCCCTACTCCCCTGGTGAATCCCTCCCCCTTCCCTAAGGGAATCTTTGTTGCCTTGGTGAATCCGTGTCCCCTGGTGAATCCCTGTTCCTTTCCCTTGATGAATCCCTGTCCATTGGTGAATCCCTGTCCCCTGGTGAATACTTGTTCCTTTCCCCTTATGAATCTCTGTCCTCTGGTGAATCCCTGTCCCCTGGTGAATCCTGGTCCCCAGATGAATCCCTGTCCATTGGTGAATCCCTGTTCCTTTCCCCAGATGAATTCCTGTCCGCTGGTGAATCCCTGTCCCGTAGTGAATCGCTGCCCCTTCCCCGGGTGAATCCGTGTTCTCTGGTAAATCCCTTCCCCTGCTGAGTCCCCCGCCGAAGCCCTTTCCCTGTCTGGGGGCGGAAAGGCAACAGCCCCGCCCCCACCAAAAGCCCCGCCCCCACTCCACCCATCACCGCCCCTCAGCCCTGGCCCCGCCTGTAGCCCCACCCACAACCCGGCTCTCAGCCAATCCCCGCCTCCGCACGCGCCACGCCCATATATCTGGCCTTTAGCCCCGCCCCCGCTCGGCCCAATCCCGCCCCCATCCCCTCCCGGAAGTGACGGCGGTGTTTCCGGCGGGTTTGAACGCGGCCGGCGGAGGAGCCGCGTCCCGCTTCCCGCCGCCCGCCCGGGCCCGCGTGGCCGCCCTCGCCATGGACCCGCCCGCAGGTGAGCGCGGGGAGCCGCTGCCCGCCCTGGGACGGCGCCCAGCCTGGGGGGGGAGCACTGCCGCAGGGATGGTTTGGGTCAGAAGGAACCTCAAAGCTCATCCAGTCCCACCCCCGGCCATGGGCAGGGACGCCTCCCACTGGATCAGGGGCTCCAAGCCCCATCCAACCTGGCCTTGAACATCTCCGGGGATGGGGCAGCCACCACTGCTGCGCACAGCGAGCGCCTCCCCACCCTCAGAGTGAAGAATTCCCTCCCAATTTCTAAATCTTCACTCTTCCAATTTAATGCTGTTCTTCTCATCCTCTCTCTGTACTCCCTGATCAAAAGCCCCTCCCCAGCATTCCTGCAGCTCCTTTCAGTGCTGGAAGCTGCTCTAAGGTCTCCCCACAGCCTTCTCCAGGCTGAGCACAGAGGTTGTAGGAGCATCTGAGGGACTTGGGGCTGCTCAGCCTGGTGAAGAGGAGGCTGAGGGGAGACCCTGTTGCTCCCTGCAGCTCCTGGAAGGTTGCAGTGAGGTGAGTGCTGATCTCTTCTCCCAAATAACAAGTGATAGGATAACAGGAAATGGCCTCAAGTTACATCAGGACAGGTTTAGGTTGGATGTTAGAAAAAATTTCTTCCCTGAAAGAGTTCTCAAGCCCCAGGAGATGCTGCCCAGGGTGGTGGTGGAGTCCTTATCTCTGGAGGGGTTTAAAAGCCAGGCAGACGAAGTGCTCAGGGATCTGGTTTAGCAGTGGAGAGGTACCGTTGGACTCAACTAGGAAGTTCTTTTCCAACCAAACAATTCTATGATTCTGTTTCAAACTGCCTTAGTCTCTTTATTTAGAATTGCCTTAGTCAACCCAGCATGTTGTTTTACATCTCTTTGGTAGAACCACTGTTTAAGCAGTGAAAAAATCTGGTTCACTTGCCTCCTCCCATGTTTTTAAATTTTGTTTTGATTGCCACAGGAGCTGAGCCGATGACTCTTGGCTCCCCGACATCTCCAAAGTCAGGAGCTAGTGCTCAGTTTCTTCCTGGATTCCTGATGGGTGATCTACCTGCGCCAGTGACCCCGCAGCCGCGGACTTTGAGCGGCCCTTCGGTTGGTGTAATGGAAATGAGGTCTCCGCTCCTTGCAGGTCAGAATTGAAATGCTGAAGAGTAAAAGTTTGGTTTGTCTTATCGCTCTCCATGACTGTTGAAGACTCGAGTTCTTGAGATTTACATCTTGCACTGAAAGAACTCAGTTCATTGAATAAATGGTGAACTCAAGTGTTTTCTGTGGGTTTGGCTCAAATCTTCAAAGTAGACTTAAGTTTAATACATTTTAGACGTGATAGTTTTAGTACCAGTAAAGATTGCTTTTGCAGGGAAGGTAACACAAACCTCTCCTAATATAAACTTAATTTATACAGCTCTTCACAAATCAATTGCACATACACCCAGCAATGTTTTCTGTTTGTTTACAGCAGACATGTCTCTTGGCAAACTAAACACGGCTTGTGCAAGCTGCTGATCTCTTTGCAGTGAGCACTAAAAAATCACTTGCAGATGTGGTGGATGGAGAAAAACTAAAAAATGCTCCTTAATTAGCATCTAGTGGTTGTATTTGCACTCTGCTGTTTGTGATCACTGGGCTGGAGTCATGACTTATTCCTAACTGTAGGTGCTCTTCTTCCCAGTCACCTAATTGAACTGGCTAGAATAAGTCGTTGCCCATGGTTCTAGGCTGATGGTATTATATATCTGTGTTCTTCCCTGAGGAGTATGAGTGAGCAGCTACAGCTTCATTGATTTATTTCATGTCATGGATGGTCTTGTCTTTTGTATTGAATCAGTTGGCTAAATAATTAAGCATTTGATGGTGTTAATGTGCGAGTCATTTTGGAGGAGAAATTGAAGGTTAAAGTATTGCGTGATAATTTTAAGTGTTTCTTTCGGTTTCAGGCAGAACTGGTGGCCTGTTGGTCTCCTGCTTTTGCTTTTGGTTTTTGTCATTTTCTTTAAATACAAGCCTCTGAGGAAGTAGTTCTGAAATTGAAAAGAATCATGCAAACTTAACCCATTTGTTTTTAAAGGGTGTTGGTACAGAGCTTCCCTTCTAGAAAAGGGGAACCAGTAAGACACTAACACAGATCTCCCCCAGTGAGTGGGAGACTCATTTAAACTGAAAACCTTGATGGCAAAGTGCCTTGTATAATATACATTGTTAGCAGTTCTTGGATGTGTTGAACAGTTCGGATAGGAGTCTTGAAGCTCAGAATTTAGGATTGAAAAGTACTTTGGAAAAGCTTGATTTGCATATGTTTTGCAAATGAAAATTGTTAGATCAAACTACTTTTTGGGGGGGGGTTAAACCCATACTGAGTGTTCAAAGGTAAGTCAGGATCTTTCAATCCATTTAATTCTCTTGTCACACTGGAAGCCTCCAAATTTACACAATGGGAGAGCAGCTGCCTTAACTCCATCCTGCCTAAATGCAAGCCAGTCCTGCTCTCAAAAGCTTACGTTTTTCAGTAGTATGGAATTACGTGGGATGGAAAGGAATTTGGACGGTGGGAGTATGACAGCCTGTGCAATGTCTGTGTGCATATGATTCTCTAGCAGATAGTGTTCCTCAAGTCTTAAACCCCTTAGTAGGGATTACTTTTGCATCTGTACTGCCAAAAGGTTAGCCTCTGAAACAGTTAAAATTCACTACTAACCTGCCTTCAAATAGGAGGATGTGATAAAAAGAGCAAGGGCCTGTAGGGAGTGAATACACTGAGTTAAGCAGAGATCTAAAAGTGTCAGTGGTACTTGTTTAAGGAAGCAGTTTCTGATACCTATTAATATTCCTACATAGAACATTCACACCTGAACAGTTTGTTTAGCCAGCTGGTTTTGCAAACTCCCAGTGAAACAATCTGCTTTCTTTCATGGTTAGATTTACTGTTGAAGTTTCAAGATCAAGTAGCAGTGGTGTAAAATGAAGAGTTTTCTCATGCTTCATGTGTTCTTTTGATTGCAGGAGGGTCTCCCCCACAGCCTGTAGTCCCTACGCATAAAGATAAAAGCGGAGCTCCACCTGTTAGAAGCATATATGATGAGATGTCTAGTTCTGGGCTTGGATCCTCACCTCTAACCTCAAGAAGACCAGTAAGTTGCTTAGGTACTGGCTAATTCTTAGCAGGAGACATGAGGTAGCTCAGTGCTTCAGTGCATTCTGTAGGTCTGTTCTATAAACTGCTGTAGCAGAATGCCTGGTGAGCCTTCTGATGGTGCTGTCGCCAAGTCTGGGGGTTTGGTGTGCCTGTTCCTGTGTAGTCTGAGCAAGAGCTGCAGGCGTGGACCTGTCTCCTGTCGTTACTCTATTTGATACACAAATCACACCTCTGCTGTGCTTTGTACATGACAAATGCATACTTGCCGCAGCTTTTCACCTTCTTGTGATTTTTATTGGGCTGCAGATTGTTAGAAGTGCCCGATTATGAGTTAGCATCTCTTTTATTGGGCAGTAGAGGCACTTACTCAGCACTTACAAAATTCCTTCTATTTCAGTAAAATATCTTACCAAAGTTTGGACGGGGAGGTGGGGTTAATTAAGGGTATCGGTACAATTTCTAGGAGGTCATACTTATTATAAACTCTGCTACTTGCTCAGCTGAGTAGTCAGGTGTTAGTAGGCTCTTCTTCAGTAAGCGTGATTGGTTTGATGCAAAGAGAAGGCCTTTCTCTGTATGAGCAGTTGTTTTATCAATTGTTGCCTTCTGAAAAGTTAATCCTGAAGGTTCGGGTTCTCTAGGAAGTACAGAGTCCAATACTGCCTTAAATGGCTGGATTTAACAAAAAAAAAAAAAAAGACAGCTGGTATTGGAACACACGCTACTGAGTCTAAAGGTGCTTCGCACCATTTGATGTTGTATTTAAGAAATGCCACGATTCTGATGAAAAATACACTAAAATTGTTTGGGGTATTGAAGTCTTTCTGTGTTACTAAGAAAATAACTTAGCAGCTAAAACTTGAAGTACACCTCCCTTCAGTGCAGTAGTTGAGAGGGAAAGTAAGTAGTGATGGAGAAAACAAGTGGGAGTTATGCTTCCGCAGTTTCTAAGCCCTTTAGACAGTGAAAATCAGGTGCTGGTTACTTAAAATACTGGCATCCGTTCCTTCAGCATGCACATGGATGTGGGAATCGCTGTACTGCATCAACAGGGAAATGCTGATTTCAAAGAAGTTCAACTGTAAGGTTTCTGACTATAGATACCTAAAGCTGCTTAGTTTCGTAAAGCACATGGTTGGTGTTAGGTCGTGGATTTTTCAGTTCCTGTTACCTAAAGCTCACACGAAGCCTAACCAAGCTTCCTTCTCGTACACCAGGTTCTTTCTTGCTAGGTGATAAAATACTGTAGGCAGACCCTGAATCCTGTTGCTTGTCGTGCTTCCCTTCTGTAGTTTGCTCTGCACTTCCAATACCATCTCTGATACTCGTGTTTAAGCCTCCAATCAGGAAAGTTCACTGCTTTCTCCTCTGAGTCTTAGTAATCAGCTGGAAATTCCATAAGGTAATGGTTGATGCGTACTCATTGTCCAGGCTGTCTACTAGATTGTGTGCTAGAATGTGAAAACAACATCAAAAACCTTTTCATTAATAACCTTGTATGAAATATAGATGTAAATGTGTGTTCTTACTCTTAAGTTAGGAGTAGCTTAAGGCAAACTGTTAATGTTTTCACCTGATGCTTAAGTTACCTGAAAATGATCTCATTTGATCCGAGAAGCATACCTGTAAGAATCATCTGTTACTCTCTGTATTTTAATGCAGGCCAGCTTTTCTCTAACACAGAGCCCGTTGGCTGGAGTTATGCCGTCAACCCCTGGAACAGGTAGACGTCCTGTCAAAATACACCATCTACTTCCTTATTGCTTTCCTTAGTGCTCAGAAATCACCGCTGTTCAGGCTATAGCAACTCCTTCCTTATTTTTGAAGGAGTTGTGTCTTTGTAGCGTTTCAAAGGGTTTGTGGATGTGAACAGGAAATCTGTTGTTGAACTCAGTGCAGAGGTGGTTGCGCCTTGAGTGGAACAGCTGAGATTGACAGGTGTCCTTCCATCTTCATAAGTCTTCCTGTCATGGGTATGGACCGGTGGCTTCTTGCTAAGCTTAACGCTGCTGTCTTTTTCCTGTTTGCCCTCTGCTTTAAGCTGATGATGGTCAGAGCTTAAGGAGAAAGCTAGTTTGCGAGTCCTAAAACTTTTTGACGTGCTTGCAGACATCACGTTTGGGTTGAAATACTTGTCTGCAAGTAAATTTCCATCAGACTCTTCCATCTACAAGTGAGATGCTTGGTACTGAATTTATTCTTTTGCTGTAGGCTCTTAAGCTGATCTGTCTTGCAAAAGCAATTTGTTAAACGATGCCATTTCAATTTAACAGCTTCGGGTGTATTCAGTCCTGCAAGCATTGGGCAGCCTAGGAAGACTACTCTATCTCCTGCTCAGCTAGATCCTTTCTATACTCAGGGTGAATCCCTGACTTCAGAAGATCAACTTGATGATACATGGGTAACTGTATTTGGGTAAGCTGATTTCCATGGTATTAGAAAAAACATGGATGAAGTCTTTGTAACGTATGGAAAGAAGTATTTGGGTATTGCTGTTGTCTGGCTTTCCAAGGTGCTTTGGGAAATACAGCTGTGGTTGAAACCAGCAGGTGTGTGTATTTTAGTGAAGCACCTTAAGTTCAGCTGCATGCGGATTTTTGCAAATTAGAAAGGCAGCCTTCTCCCACTGAGGAGTCTGGTGAAGTAACAATGCCTAGGAGATAATGTTCCTGAAGTCAGTGCTTCTAAAAAGGCTTTAGCACGCTTGGATTGCTAAAACCCTTTCCTAGGGTTCTGTTTTAGCGCTAGAATTTGTAAACTACTCATTTTTGTGACGTTTTCTGTCTTTCAGATTTCCTCAAGCATCAGCTTCCTACGTTCTTCTGCAGTTTGCTCAGTATGGAAACATATTAAAGCATGTGGTATGTCTTAGTTTGAGACCTATTTCTGAAACCATTCTGGGTCATTCTTTAAGAGGCTGAATGTCACAGCTCTTACTTTACCTCATGCAGATGTCCAACACGGGAAACTGGATGCATATTCGATACCAGTCCAAGCTTCAAGCCCGGAAAGCCTTAAGCAAAGACGGAAGGATTTTTGGCGAATCTATCATGATCGGTGTCAAGCCGTGCATAGATAAAGTAAGTGAACGGCTGCTTTTGTTTAGGTAAAAGGTGCTCGGATTCTTCACTTGCTTTTTATTTTCCCTGGCCTCTCTGTTTTGCCTTTTGACAAAACATGGGTAGTTCAGTTATATTGGTAAAGTATGGGTTTTTCGTAAGGATTTGTCAGAATTTCCTGTTGAGAAGGATCATTATGGGAAACTTTTGTGTTCTTTGGAAGATAGAGTGCAGGGTTATTTTACTGTGCAAGATATGAAGTGAAACCATCATTCATACAAGAGTTTCCCAGACTGGCGTTTGTGGCACTCAAGGGCTGCATTAGGGATGTGATGGCAGATTAAGGCTGTTCTTTCTCTTGATGGTTGCTTTTTTTAATGTGACTATCTGATTCTAGCTTTGCAATTTATCTTAGTATATTAGGCTGAAAATTTGTTAGCAAGACAGTCTTGATCCTGTTCTCCCACCTGACCTCACAAAACCATGTCCCTTCCTTGTAAGTCCTGGTTGAAGTAAGCAGGGCTCTATTTCAGTCTGATTTTATTATCAGCTGTTAGTTTCTAGGCTGTGATGATGCCCTGACCCTTAATTCTTGCAGCACTTTCCACTGGGTACTGTACGTTAGCTTAAGCAAACAGCTGGCATTGCTTTGCAGTTCACAGGTGATTGCTCTTGGTCTCCTCTAAGGATAAGTGGTGCTAAAGAATAATACTAGCTTTCAAATGTAAACCGTTCTGAGAAGGCAGCCCAAGAAACTGAGCTTGAAATTACTTCAGTAGTTCTTCAGAACATTTCTTATACTGATAAAAACTCAAGAAGGTACTTCAGAACCCTTTTTCTTTATGGGCTTCTGGTGGCAGGGCTTCCAGCTTCCTTTTGCCTTATTTACTGTTTTGGTGTCCAGTTTGTATCAATGACCAAACTGCCCATCCACTGAAACTTTAGAAGTATTGATCCGAGACATTTGTTAGGGGTTTGATCTTTGTTGCTTTTGAATTCTCATGTCTTTTGTGGATAGTGTCTGCTTTCAAATATCCGTCAGTAATCCCATACACATTAACCTGTGTTTTTGGAGGCAAGAGAGTTTTCTGGAGATCAGGCCATTGAGCGCTTAGCATTAGCCTGTCAAACTCTCCCTTGTGATTGAAAACTAGGTAAGATGGGTTTGATGTCAGTGCTTAGGCTGCTGATTTAACAGTAGCAGTTAGGTCATAGAATCATTTGGTTGGAAAAGACCTTGAGATCATCAAGTCCAACCATACCTGTCCACTGCTAAACCAGATCCCTGAGCACCTCATCTACCTGTCTGGCCCTGAAGAAAGTTACTACTTTGCTGTGTGTCGTTAACAATTTGATTTTGCTGTACTGTTTCAAACTTGGCTGATATTTAGTACACGCCATTGAAGAGGTTACTACCTTGCTGTGCATAATCCAACGTGCGGATGATAGCAAGCAGTGAGGAAAAGGTTTGGTGGGGGCGTGTGCTCTGTACTGACAATTTACCGGAGGTCTTTGCTTACTTGATGTGAACATATTTTATCAAACAATTCTAGATAATAAAGGTTGGGGTACTGCTTTTTAGTATTTGTTTACATTATATTAACCCTCTTCTTTTTAAGAGCGTGATGGAGAACTTTGAAAGAGGCTCTACATCCCCCATGTCTTCAGTTTTCACTCCTCCTACAAAATCTGCCGGCACACCAGTACAACCTGCAAATAGCACGACAAGGATTTCTACCATGAGACCTCTTGCAACAGCGTATAAGGCTTCCACTAGTGACTATCAGGTACTTTAAGGGAGGCAGAGGCGTGTGTTTCTTTGTGCTATCTCCACGTCATTGTATGAAGCTGTACATGCATTATGTGACCTTAGCCTTTGTCTTCTACTATCATTTCTCTAACAATATGTCTCAAGTACCATCTCTGCAATCTCTAATAATAGTAATAATAAATTGATGATTTGTTGATTTCCAGAGTCTAAGTGCTTGTTTTGGCAATCTTTCAAACAGTTTTTTGTCAAAATATAGCAGAAGAAAAGGAAAAAAAAGAATCCTTGGGCAGTATGAAAAGAATTAACTGACTATTTATTTTCTCTCTCTTCCTGTTTCCCCCTGCCTTCTAGGTGGTTTCTGACAGACAAACTCCTAGGAAAGATGAAAGTATTGTATCGAAAGCAATGGAATATGTGTTTGGCTGGTAACACATGGGAGGACTGTAACATGCTGAGTTGGTCAGAGTTTGCGATGTGCTGCTGGCATCTGTGGTTAGTTGTATAACTATTGGTGGCAGTATTTTAACTTGCATCTCGCCCATTATGCCTTCGGTTAATTCAGCACATGTATAGCTTCCACTTTAAGCGATGGCGGTGTATGCGTGAGTTTAAGAACAGAGCAAGTGTAAAAGTAAGCGCTTTTCCTGTGTGTGCTCCGGTTGCATGGCTGTAGAATAAATATCAGCACTGACTTTTTTCCCCCCTCTGTAATTACTTTCTGTGAAGTACTTCTATGAGTTGGAAATGTGTCAAATGGCAGCTTGATTTACCGGTGCCTTTAATTTTACTGTTATTTCTGGAAAGCGGATGGGCTACTTGCGGGCAAAACACTATGCACGGCTGGGTCCCTGGGGCAGGGACTGTTCTTACTCTATGTGGTTTTAATTTTTTTATTCGGATTCATTGCTGTTTTGTAATTATCTCTGGCATCATGTTCTGAATGTCACAGCAACTTTTTAACTGTTTTGTTAATAAAGTCAATGAAGTCAAGTTTTTCCTGTTTTGTTTTGTAACAGAGTATGAGTTTTGTTAGGAAAAAGTGCTGCCTAGTGTTTGTCAGAGTGTGACCAGCAGAGCAGATGGTGCTGGGTTTTACTGAAGTGGTATCAACCAGCGTTAAACTGGCTGATGTTTACGTGTTGTCTCCGTGGGTGTTTTACAGCAGTGTGTGTTTCACACCTAACAAACAACAGCGTTCTGAGCTATCGAGTGTTGAGTTGGAATAGCTGAATAGAAAATGCGATGTGTCAGTGACCAGAGCGGCTTTCAGTTTAAGACTCTGCTAAGAAATCTCTAAAGTATTGGCTGAATGATGATTTGGTTTTAAATTGAATTTCCCCTTGAAGTCTTCCGTTGGAGGCGAGCCTCTTGAGTCATTACGTGTTGTGTGAGTGCATGTTCTTTGAGATCGAGGTCTCTTTTGTCTGGGAAGAGAGCAGTTTTCTTCAACACTTGAGAAACTACGTGCAGCTATCTGGTTTTTGGTTTTGTGGCTGTGTTAGTGTGGGCCAATGTCAGGATCTTGGTTTGGATCAGCTGTGTGCATGTCAGGGGAATATCCAGTCATATCCATTTCCATGCTGTGCTTTACTTTGTGGTTTTGAAGCTCTTCACCTGCACTTGTCTGATGAAATGAGGTTGGTAGGTTAGTCCAGGAGCACGCCTCATGTCCAGCTCATGCTAACGTGCATCCAGTTCACAGGATTAAGCTAGAGAGGATCCTGACTGAAGTCCTCAAAGCACTTCATGAGAACTTGGATTTCTGCTTTAGGGCACTTTGTACTGCCATGTATTCTTTGCAACCAACCTACGTGCAGGCAGATCCAGAGATTTTTGAGGTGCATTTTAATCGTATTTGCTGGCTGATGCTTTTGGAATATTGATTGCTACTCATTCATTTGCTTTTGATCAAAGAGTGGTTCAAATGTAATTAACTTCCAAATGTTTTTTCTCAGAATACAATTAGCTTTTTCTTTGTGAAAAATACTTGTCACACAGGTGACTTCAGAAAGAAAAAGGGTAGTTCAGCTAAATTCTTGTTTTCCTAGTTGCTTTGCACAATATGCTATTGGTGCACTTCAGACTTGTAACTGTATACAGGGCTTAGTGTAGCAAAGTGATGGAAACTGAACTTGGATCACATAAGTTTGAAGCTAAATACATCCAGAAGGAGTTGGAGCCCAAGTCAGTAATTTGGCTGACCTGTTTTATCAAGAAGCACCAGATTTAAAACTGTGCTAATTGGTTTCCCCCCTCATCGTTTAGCTCAGTCTCTTTTTTCTCACAGCTTTAGGAATGATTTTACTAACAGTTTACTGTGGCTTCCTGTAGAGTAAAAGCACTTAGGAGTAGTGGATGTCATTTACTTTGCTCTGGAGGTGGTAAATAGGAGAAGGAAGTTTAGAGCATATCAATCTGTGTACTTCTGGGCACCATCGTTAAGAAATTGTCTTCGTATGGTTCTACTGGTAAGCCAGCGTGTCCCAGCACTATTTAAACACTGCTGTCAGTGCTTTGGGCTTATGAAGCATGAGAAGGTGACAGTCCCACACTGCCCAGAGCACTGCACGGCTTTGTTGTGATGTGTTCCTAATAATAAAACTATTGATTATATGAGGACATGGGTGTGGGAGGGCAGAGGGTGCCAAGAAATACATGTGTCAGGAATCCCTAAAACACTTGCGAGCTCAAGTAGCGCTTTTCAAGGCTGGCCACTGTTTTTAGGTAGTGTTGTGTTTAAAAACCCAGTTCTTCCTATTTGCTGAGGGTGTACCTGTTGCTTGGCTGGAAGGAAAGCTTCTTTCCTAGCTGTAGCCTGATGCCATTCACATGGAGAGCAAAGTTACAGACTTAAGCCGGTGATGTACATGAAACTCGGTGATGAAACTCAGATCTGGTTTCAGCTCTATGGGGGGTTTTGTATGACTGGACTACTTTTTTTTCACAGGATTATGGCTTTAATTTTAAATAATGCTGTCGTGAATACTTTTTCTGTTGTCTGCCTGAATCACAAGCATGTTATTCAGGGGTCAAATTACTTTCTCTCAGTATATGGACCTGCACAGTTTTAGATTCTGGAAGGATTTCTCTTATTGTTTTAATTGTTTCACTACAAGTTTAACAGGTTTTTTTTATTGATGAAGACTTCTATAGCTTGGAGACAGTGTTTGTTTTTCATAGAATCATAGAATCACTAAGTTGGAAGGAACCCACTGGGTCATCGAGTCCAACCATGCCTAACACTCCCTAAACGATGCCATTAGCACCTCGTGCACTTGTCCCTTAAACCCCCTCCCTGGGCAGCCTGTTCCAGTGCCCAGTGACCCTTTCCATGAAAAATTTTTTCCGGATGTCCAGCCTGAACCTCCCCTGGCGGAGCTTGAGGTCATTCCCCCTTGTCCTGTCCCCTGTCACTTGGGAGAAGAGGCCAGCTCCCTCCTCTCCACAACCTCCTTTCAGGTAGTTGTAGAGGGCAATAAGGCCTCCCCTCAGCCTCCTCTTCTCCAGGCTAAAGAACCCCAGCTCTCTCAGCCGCTCCTCATAAGACTTGTTCTCCAGCCCCCTCACCAGCTTTGTTGCTCTTCTCTGGACACTCTCCAGAGCCTCAACATCCTTCTTGTGGTGAGGGGCCCAGAACTGAACACAGTACTCAAGGTGTGGTTTCACTAGTGCCGAGTACAGAGGGAGAATAAGCTCCTTCGACCTGCTGGTCACACCATTTCTGATCCAAGCCAAGATGCCATAGGCCTTCTTGGCCACCTGGGCACACTGCTGGCTCATGTTCAGTCGGCTGTCAACCAACACCCCCAGGTCCTTCTCCTCTAGGCAGCTTTCCTTTTGTCCTCCTTTTCCCCTCCCAGCCCTCCTCAAGTTAGCTTTCTAGTAACTTTCAAAGAAAGTGATGTTTGTTTGGGTAATCCGTGTACACCAACATAAAATGAAGATCAAATGTTAACGTACATCTTGTCTGTCTCTCGTACATCATGTCTGTCTCTCGTTTCAAGCCGTAGGCATCTGCCTCCACCGTGTGGCGGTTTTGCAGAGCTTTGGTGAGAGGCTCAGCTGACACCAAAAGGAGTGTGGTATCTTTTATACCTCATTTAGGCGATGCATGAACAGTACTGGGAGGAAATACCACCGCTGAGATGGCTTTGAGTTGAAGTGCTTTTGTAAGAAAAGAAGAAAGGACAAAACCAAATTTACTAAATACCTTTGGATGTTTATAATTCGGGAGTAATTCAGACTTCTCGGTGTTGCTTCAATGAAATAGTTCTTAAACTTTATTTAAAGTGATGTCAGTAACCGCTCTTCTCCATTTTGAGAAGGATAAATGAACCAAATGATATTTTAGCAGAATATGCCTTTTTTTCTGATCATCTGAGAATGTGTCAAAATACAAGACTTGCATCAATTTTCTTGGATTACAACAGCTGACTAGACTGCAGATTAGTCTGCGAGAATGTACTGCTGGCTGTGGCAATCAGGTATTTGATTTTGAGGATGAACGTTGCTGCTTTCTCGTAAATACAGTAAGTTATTAAGTAGTTAAGTGGATGAAACTGGCTTGCAAACAACTTGGAGTTGTGTTGGTTTACTGGATGTCAGGCTGCAGGGAAGAAGGCTCTGGAAGAAACATTATAGTGAAAACATACCAAGTGAAAACAAGTCCTATGCTCTAGAATTACTGTATTGACTTGAAGATTTAGGTCCTATTAATAGCAGTGATATTGGATTGGTTTTAGACTGTGGGTCCTGTATCATTTGGAAGAGAAAGAACTGAATCAATGCTAATATTGTGTTTGAAAAAAGAATTGGGAATGGCTTATATTCTTTCGTCAGATGATGGCAGTGTAAGCTCATTTTGCTTCTGCATCACCATGAGCACGTGTGAAACCTTGTTCTTCAGTGGACGGAGTGCTTTCCCAGCATCCCTCCTTGGGTGAGGGTGTTAGAGCAAACCAAAACAAATACAAACTCCTAAAGCAGAGCAACAGAGATGTTGTCTGCTGTCAGCTTGCAAATTCTGTCCAGCTGGCAAAAGAAAGGAATAGTTGGTTTGTTTTGTTGTCGTTTTGGTGGTTTTATGGTGATAATCTGGTCTTATGATTATGATCTTCCTCTACGGGAAGGTATCCCTGCCCATGGCAGGGCGATTGGAACTGGATGAGCTTTACGGTCCCTTGTAGTCGAAACCATTCTATGACTCTGTGATAATCTGTTTTTATACCAGGAAAACTGATGAAACATGCACAGTATCGTTATTGTTTGAAATATAAAATTTACTGTGTTATTTTGAAATGGTTAATCTGATTTTAGCCCAAATCAGAAGTCAAATATTTGATTAATTCATCATTGATTGCAGTTTCCACTTGTAAATCCTTCCCTACCGGACACGCTTTTACTGGAGAAAAATGCTAACTGGTCTGTTGGGTTGTCCTGTGTCACGTAGTGCAGTTGAACACCTCATTCTTTAATTGTCTGACCTTCTTTTAGAGATGGAAGAAGAAGCCTTCTGTTCATGGAAATACAAGGTAAGCTTCTAAAACTGAAGTCTTGTCGGGGTAGTGGAGTATCTAGATGTGATTTATCCCAGTTGCCTACCCCGCTATGCAATGGAAAATTGTGTAAGTAAGGTAAGTAATCTTTTGTTTTTTAAATATTTGTATTCTATCTACAATACAAAATTGTCCTTCATCCTCACATCGGTGTTAGTGCCCTGCTTTATGTCTTAAGAAAGCTTGGAACAAAAGAACCAAAGCAAACAGGAGAGAAAAAAGTTAGAAAAAAAGAGGAGTGAGGTGGTTCTGGGGCTATTTGGGTTCGGGAGGAATGCTGTCACGGGGGGGGCAGCAGGCTGCCCACCCAGCCCTGCTTCTGTTAGTGTGGTTTTGGTTATTAAACTGAAGTGTTCTTGTGTCTTGTGGTGTAAATTCACTGAGGGTTTTCTTCTAATACGTTCTTGTATTAATAAAACCTTTGGGGTATTTTATACCTTTATGCTATTGCACTGAGCTCTTGAGTACTGCTTGTCTGTGTCCCTAGTTCTTGTTTAAACTGATACTGTAGAACAGCCTGACCACAGTCCTGCACGGTACAGTTCTTGGGGATGATCAGTTTGGGTTTGTGTTCTGGGGTGAGGGTCCCAGTTCATGGAAGGAATATGGAAGTTCTTGTGATATCCCTGAGCACATTGTCCAGGAGCATGTTCCATCTAGACGATGTGTTTAAATGGAGTAGACTTAAATACAGGCTTCACAGGAAGCCTGGAGTGTACCTTATGTGCAAATGCCTCACTGAATAGAAAACAATAATGAGCGTTAGAAATGCGTTAAAATAAGCTTAAGCTGAAAAAAGGGAGATGGAGATGAGATCTTAGGAGGAAATGTTTTGCTGTGACGGTAGGGAGGCCCTGGCCCAGGCTGCCCAGAGTAGTGGTGGCTGCCCCATCCCTGGAGGGGTTCCAGGCCAGGTTGGATGGGGCTTGGAGCCCCTGATCCAGTGGAGGTGTCCCTGCCCATGGCAGGGGGTGGGACTGGATGGGCTTTGAGGTCCCTTCCAACCCAAACCATCCCATGATTGTATGAAATATCATTTTTTGATAACAAGAAATATATTATAATATTTTTTATTAGCTAACTTGTATTTACGGTGCCAATTGTACTGGTAACATGATGCCAAACTTGCATATGCTTATATGCATTCATGTGCAAAATTTACCTGTTTCTAGTAGTTTTCAGCTGTTTGCAAAATAGTGCACACAAAGCAGAGATTCAATTGCAGTCTTCAGTGAGAATGAGCAAAAAGACTGGTATATGTTGAAATTCAAGTGTTTTTATTTTTGCTGTCTGAATGTAGGGTGACAAAAGTGACTTCAGTGTCCTAATACGGACAACACTTAATACAGACAACACCTAATCTGTATGGAACAGGATAGGTTCTCAAGGCGATAAGCTTTAAAATACATCCAGCAACAGTTTTACAAGCAAGCTTAGGCTGGGGAAGCAAACTCTATTCTATCGTAAGCTCTTTCTGGTTCATTGGTTTTACTGTTTGGAGTTGGGATGGCACCTGGGTAGGAACACACTGGATTATTTTCTGCAGTGCTGTCTATCTTGATAAAGTGCTGACTCTGTTATTCCTGCATCTGATGTATTCCAGCTGGCACCTACAGGAAAGACATAATTCTCATTCCGTGTGCTAAGCCAGGCAGTGAGGGAAACGAGCTTGACTAAATGCTTGGATTTCAACCAATGGTGCAGCAAACTAGTGTTGCTTCTGAAAATGCAAATTTACTGTATATTCATCAGCGGCAAATGCTGTGAGAGTCAGGATGTAGGAAGGGGAATGGAGGACACTGTTTGACAAGTTAACTCTGCAGTTTAAAAGCATCAGAATGAAAACTCCTGTGAGTAATCAAAGTACTTGTTACTAATCGCACTTGCTGGTGTCCTGCCGAAGGACGCGTTGTGCGGCACTGTTGTTTGGAGTTGATGCACTCCTTGGCAGCAGCAGGCAGCGCAAATGGATGAAATCTTGAGTACCAGGAGTTGCCTCAAGAACTCCTGGAGGTCAGCCTCTCAGCATATGCTTTAGAGCTAAGAAAGTTGCATCAGCAGAGTTCTGGTTGTCCTTGTGAGCCGATACCAGCTCTTCGCTTTCACCGCAGTGTATAATTGTCCCGCTGTGTTTGTGGGCTGGCAGAACTCCGTCTTAGAGCACTGCCTTGCTCTTGGAAACAAGCTGTTCCCACTGACACAGCTCGGCTTCTTCCATAGCTTAAAAGCATTTTTATCTGTGTTTTTCCTCTCCAAATGCCTCCAGTGCTCATGGCTATTTATTAGTGTATGTGACGGCTTAAATGGCTCTTGTCAGCAATTACCCATTAGAAAGGGGTTGGTCTTCAAGAATGGAAAACATTTCAGAGCTATGATATAGCTAATATTATATCATAGTTAGCTCTGAAATGTTTTCCATGAGGCTGGAAACAACGTGAAGGAAAACTTGTGCTCTGTATCAGATGAATATGGAATATGATGGTAACATGTCAGCTTATCTTTGGAAGGCCAAGTTTTTCTCGGGCTTACCTGCACAGTTACGGCCCCCATAACGCCTAGTGGTTCCAACAACACCGTGTGACAAAAGCAGTTGTGAGGAAGGTTAAAGGCGATAGTGTTAGAAAAGGTGGAATGTGTCAGATGTAAAATGAAGAGAGAAAAAAGGGGTTTCATTTCTTGCCGTTCCAGTGACATTTATTTCCAGGGATGCTGGCTTTTCTTAAACTCTTGCAGTGTTTTTTCAAATAGAGCAAGAAAATCCGCCACCGCTGGAACGTTGTTGGTAAAACGCTGCCTCCTGTGTGGCTGGGGTCGACCCTCAGAGTCGTTGGCTGTGCTCTGGGGGAAAATTGGATCTGAAAACTCTGAATGTCAAGATTGAAATCATAGAATCATGGAATGGTTTGGGTTGGAAGGGACCTCAAAGCCCATCCCGTCCCACCCCTGCCATGGGCAGGGACACCTCCCACTGGATCAGGGGCTCCAAGCCCCATCCAACCTGGCCTGAAACCCCTCCAGGGATGGGGCAGCCACCACTGCTCTGGGCAATCTGTTCCAGGGCCTCCCCACCCTCACAGCAAAACTGGGAGGCCCTTAGGCCTCATCTCCATCTCTCCTCTTAAGCTCCAAACTGTTCCCCCTCACCCTGTCCCTGCCCTCCCGGATCCAGAGCCCCTCCCCAGATTTCCTGCAGCCCCTCTCAGTGCTGGAAGCTGCTCTAAGGTCTCCCTGCAGCCTTCTATTTGCTATTATTCTTACTATATAGTTTTGTGAGTAACTTGCTGAAGCCAGAATGGATTCAAGAACATAAAGTTTTCAATAAAACGGGATGGAGGGAAGGGAATGGATCCATTTCCAGAATATTAGCTATGAAGCTTTTGTTGGAAAACATAAACTCATGCTGTGTGACAATCATCCTCCATAGTCTGCAGGCGTATGAAATAAGTAGCTGTGACCCAGGTTAAGAGGCAGCCTTCTTCTGGAGAACACAGGCAGCAAGCGTGCCTCCCTCTCTGTATCAGCAGCCATCTCGCAGCTGTGTCTGACTGTGAGGAGCTCAGCAGTGTTTCCCAGGCATAAGCTATTGTTTTGGTAACAGTTGAAGGGTTGCTTGAACAAACTTTTATCCATCTGCTTTAATGTAAACCTGTTCACTCTGTGCAGGTGAAATCAGCTTCGACCTTATTCAATTTGTCTCAGCCTCTACCCATCGTCTCAACCAAGAGCACAAAGCCAAGCTGATTATAGCTAATTCCAGAGCAGGAAAATACTGTGCTTACATGGAGGAATGGCATGCATACTTAATTAAGTAGCTGTCTTTTTGAGGCAGATAGAGCAATTAAAGTTATTTAATCATTATAATTTATGTGCATAATTGCGTACATAATATGTGTATAATGTTATGTGCAGACAGAGTGGGGAAAATCCCTTTACTGGGGAAGCAGGACTTAGAAAATCGAGAGTTGAGCTTATCAAGATGTGCGAGGTGACTGCAAACTTCAATTTCATGCTTTGCCTTTTCATATTAATTGTTGCTATTTAATGCGTCTGGTTCTTGTAGGGAAGGGTTAGTCCTGACCCAAAACTCTGTTTTGGGAAGAAACCTGAAAGCTGGAGTGGAAGACTGATGGGGAAAGACTGTGAAATGCTCTGTGTCTAGCACATCTTCCTGTGTCCTCTGTCTTCCTAGAACAGGGGGGTTTACTTGGTTTTCTTTCCTCTGGTTTATTTATTATTTATTTATTTATTTATTTATTTATTTTATTTATTTATTTATTATTCTCACAGCATTCTGCTTCAGAAACTGTCAGCCTCTGGCCTGGACAGGCGCACACTCTCCTGGGTTGAAAACTGGTTGGATGGCCGGGCCCAGAGAGTGGTGGTCAATGGAGTTAACTCCAGCTGGAGGCCAGTCACAAGTGGAGTTCCTCAGGGCTCAGTACTGGGTCCAGCTCTGTTCAATGTCTTTATCAATGACCTGGATGAAGGCATTGAGTGCACCCTCAGCAAGTTTGCAGATGACACTAAGCTGGGAGGAAGCGTCGACCTGCTGGAGGGTAGGGAGGCTCTGCAAAGGGATCTGAACAGGCTGGACTGCTGGGCCGAGACCAATGGGATGAGGTTTAACAAGGCCAAATGCCGGGTCCTGCACTTGGGGCACAACAACCCTATGCAGCGCTACAGACTGGGGGAAGAATGGCTGGAGAGCTGCACAGAAGAGAAGGACCTGGGGGTGCTGGTTGACAGCCGACTGAACATGAGCCAGCAGTGTGCCCAGGTGGCCAAGAAGGCCAATGGCATCTTGGCTTGTATCAGAAATGGGGTCACCAGCAGGTCCAGGGAGGTTATTCTCCCTCTGTACTCGGCACTGGTGAGACCGCACCTCGAATACTGTGTTCAGTTCTGGGCCCCTCACCACAAGAAGGATGTTGAGGCTCTGGAGCGTGTCCAGAGAAGAGCAACAAAGCTGGTGAGGGGGCTGGAGAACAAGTCTTATGAGGAGCGGCTGAGAGAGCTGGGGTTGTTTAGCCTTGAGAAGAGGAGGCTGAGGGGAGACCTTATTACTCTCTACAACTACCTGAAAGGAGGTTGTGGAGAGGAGGGAGCTGGCCTCTTCTCCCAAGTGACAGGGGACAGGACTAGAGGGAATGGCCTGAAGCTCCGTCAGGGGAGGTTCAGGTTGGATATCAGAAAAAAATTCTTCACAGTAAGAGTCATTGGGTACTGGAACAGGCTGCCCAGGGAGGTGGTCGAGTCGCCTTCCCTGGAGGTGTTTAAGGAACGGGTGGATGAAGTACTTAGGGACATGGTTTAGGGAGTGTTAGGAACGGTTGGACTCGATGATCCAATGGGTCCTTTCCAACCTTGTGTGATTCTGTGATTTTTCAGAGCCTGATAATGACATTCCTGATTGCTCTAAGAGTAATTCAGTGTTAACAGTTTACCAACCAGATATATAAATCCTTGAGATCAAGCAGTCTTATTGTGACTCGGGAAGGGTTTTCCTGTCCTGGGAGTTTCTAGACACAACTAGAAACACTACTGATATAGCTTTCATGGAAGTCCATAAATTGTCCTGTAAGCCTTTATTAAACCGGAGGGGAAGGTGACCTACTTCATGAATAAAGAATGGGCTGCCCTGAGCAGCCTGGAAACAGGTCAAAGCTGTAGCTGTTGGCTTTAACCACATGAAAATATTGCCCTTCAGCACTTCTTCGTGGCAGCCCGTAGCCCAGAATTAGAGCAGTGTCACATAATCTTTTACCCTGCCCCCGTCTTTGTTTGTTCCTTAGTTTCAGTTTATCTTTCTGAAACAACTATTGCTTTTTCCAGGGTCTTTCAAACAAAGCAAAAATACATCATAGGTATCCTGAGTATCTGTTCTTTGTGAACAAAGTCTCTGCTTCAGGAAAATATGCGAGAGGTAAATGTCTTTAATGTCCAAAAGAACTTGGTTTTAGGTCAAGATTATGGGCTATGAGAAATATTATTTATTGCGCTGCTTGGTTTTCGAGTAACTTTGTTTTAGAAAAGGGTAATAGGTTTTGTTGTAGCTAGTTTCTAAAGGACACTGACATCCCAGAGCCGCTGCTGTTGGTTTAATAAATCCATACCCAGACACGCAGACTGGGGACATGTTTTATTCTTTGTCTTTGGCAACAGTAAACAGCGAATATGTGTGTGCTAACACTTAAATTAGTCTTTTGTGCCACTGGAATTTTTTGCTTTAATGGAACATCAATTCACTTGGCATTTTTATTAACAGCCACTAATCTCGATCTCCCCTCCTTCAGCTTCAAACCCTTCTCCTCATTCTGTCCCTGCCCTCCCTGATCTAGAGCCCCTCCCCAGCTTTCCTGGAGCCCCTTTCAGCACTGGAAGCCACTCTAAGGTCTCTCCGCAGCCTTCTCCTCTCCAGGCTGAACAACCCTAATTCTCTCAGCCTGCAGAGAGTTGTATTAGGTGATGTATTTTATTGATATGCACATCTCCCTGGAATATTTTTGTGTGGAGAGTTTTGCCACCAGGATTTTGTCATTTCAGCCTTTCTGAGGTAGAGCCTTCAGCTCCAGGAGGACCTCAGGAGCTTCCTCTTGCCTTTTTTGCTCTTTATCAGAGGTTTTAGGTCCCTCACCCTGAAACTGAGGAGCTCCTGCTTCACTCCTTCCAAAGAGGTTGCAGTCAGTAGTAGCCCATTGCTCCAATTGTTTGTTCGTGTTTCAAAATCACGAAATGGAGAGAGAAATGGAAAGAGCCTGGCTGCCTTCTTAACCAAATCCCAGAAGCAACTGAGTCATTTTCTGTGTTGAAAAAGCCGGCAGCCTGAGTCTCTTTTGTCTGAAAGTGAAATATTAGACTCCAAGTTCCTTAGGAAAGAAGAAAATTACTGGCCAGTGGGGCCATTTATTTTTGTTTCTATGTGTTTAAGGGAGAAGAAACACAGTAGCTGTTTCCTGGTTCCAAATGAGCCCTTCACTGTAGATTATTTTTCCCTCCTGCTCCCGATTCTGAGAACAAATACCCATGGTGATATTTTAAGGATGTTGTTCTGAATTTTGTTGCCCTTCCAGTTAAAATAAAATATTAACTTTTATAACTGCTAAGGAACTAGGTGTATGTAACTCCGTGTAAGAACAGATTCATGGTTGAATTTCTCTCTCAGCTATTTCCTTGCAGTGCTTCAGGGACTCAGCTGCATACAGAAGAGCAGAAATTCATAGGCAGGTTGTTTTTTGACCAGATTTCCTCCTTCCTCCAAAGGAAAAGAACAATAAAGCTGTCTGAGAAGGAAACTTGCAGGAAGCTTCTGGTGGTGCAAATCCCCTGATGCCAGGTAGAGAATTTGGTTATAAAGTGAAGACTGGGAAAAAGAGGGGGTGGGCAGAAGGGAGTTTAAGGTTTTATTTATTTCCCATTGCCCAACTCCAATTGGCTTGGCAGTGTACATATTACACTAATTTCCCCAGCTGAATCTGTTTTGCTTCAGATCGTATTTGGTGAGTGATCTTTCCCTGTCCTTATCTCGACCCAGAAGCTGTTTATTTTATTTGTTATATTTTCTCTCCCCTGCCCAGCTGTTGAAGCTCACTATCGGTTCATTTTTGAATACCCAGTGCAGTTTGCACGCAGCATGTTTTAAATATACGGTGGGCAGGAGGGGAGATGTTTCCATGTATTTTATGCCATCTTACAAAAGCCATAGAAGCAATCGCTTGCTCAAAGTCTCTTACCTACCAGAACCACAGAGGGAGGGGATTCTCCCCTTCTACTCAGCTCCCCAGCTGGAGTCCTATGTCCAGTTCTGGAATCCCCAACATAAGAAGGAGATGGAACTACTGGATAAGGTTCAGAGGAGGCCACGGAGATGATGCGAGGGCTGGAGAACCTCTGCTGTGAGGACAGGCTGAGAGTTGGGGTTGTTCAGCCTGGAGAAGAGAAGGCTGTGGGGAGACCTTAGAGCAGCTTAGAGTGCTGAAAGGGGCTCCAGGAAAGCTGGGGAGGGACTTTTTACAAGGGCCTGAAGTGATAGGACAAGGGGGAATGGGTTTAAGTGGGAAGTGGGAAGATATAGATTAGGCATTTGGATGAAATTCTTCATGCTGAGGGTGGTGAGGTTGCTGGGGGAGAGATTACTTTGGGGCATTTATAGTGTGGTTGTTCCTAATCTCAACGTGAAGAATTCCGACCATGCTAATAATTTTCTGAAACTATTCCTAGTTCTTCTGTGTTTTAGCAAAACCCTCGAAGATGGCCCTTTCTTATGTCTGTAGGTTGATTTTAAATTCTGCTGGGCTTTCTGTTAAAGCAAAGCCTATGTCTTTGTGAGAGACCTGGCTTTTGAGAGGGTGGAAGATTATGCTTTGGAGAGTGTGGGGGCTTGGATTCTGCTCCTCTTTTCCTATTTTTATCTTCCTTTTTTGTCTTGTTTTGCTTGAACCAACAGCAAGATCCTGTCCTTGTCCTTTGTGTTCCCGAGTCTCAGGAGAATGGCACATACCATGGCTGGGCTATTTTTATTCCTTCCTCCTGATAAGCTCTTGGTACTTTCAGCCTAAATCGGGTCACCTTGAGGATTAAGTGGTGGAGGTGTGGGAAGGCATTTCGGGAAGAAAGTCACTTGGTTTAGTTAATTTTTTTTGTTCTGCTGGATGAGAAAAGGGAAGGTTTTATCCTCTGGAGAGGATTCTTGAGTAGTTTTTCATCTTTGGTGTTCTTAAACTACAATACAGAGGTCTGGGACACTGGTTTTCACACTAACTGAATAATCGCTCTTAATTGCGTTGCTTGTTTTACCGTAACTTATTGGGGAAGTGATTAGCAATGGCTTATATATTGCACGATAGAATAAGGCGTCTTACCCAAATGTCTGTGAGTTGGCAAGGAAGTGTTAATAGCTGCCGTTTGGTGGGTGGGAGATGGCACCACATCAGCTACATGGCTCTAGTGATATGACCATCCATCTGCATCGTTCTCCAGCCTCTCTGTGTGTGGAGATTCCCTCCTGAAACAGCAAGTGATTTATTGTAGTGGTGTGTTCGTGGCTTTGCTTTCCCGAGGTCAGGGGCAACCAACACCTGATCGAAAGGGTTCAAATGGTGCCTCTGGTTGTTGGCCATCTGGCGAGATGGTAAAAGAGGATCCAAACCTGCCATTCCCTTACAGGGACCGAGCACTTGGTACACCTCCTCTGGAACCACTTTGAGATGTTACATTATTTCAGTGGTCTTTGAATGCCCTTAGGTGTGATTTGGTTTTGGGAGAATTCAGCTGATGAGCAGTTTCTCTTCTTCCGCTGAGATTGCCAGTTCTGTGTTTAAAAACATTTATTTTATGTATGTATCATACGTATTTGTGTGTATATTATGTGTATATTGAAGTCCAACAGAGAATTACAGCTAAATGCAGCCCTGTCTTAAGTAGATGAACTTCAGCTTTTGTCTTTAAACACCTTGGGTCTCCTTTGCCTGTGCTGTGACTCTGGGAGCTGGCTATCCTCCAGGACTGTGCTGAGCACCGTCCGAACTCCTCACTGAACACGCTGAGATGAGATGCAGAGAGATGTATAAATATAAACAGAGAAAAACTGAAAAGTCTAGAAATCCACCTGGAAATGGCATGCCAACTCGTGGCAAGCAGCCAGAGCAAATGTGAGAGAAAATGTGTGTCTCTTTTTCCAGTTAGCTGGGCAGTGGTTGGTACTCGAGCCTCTCCGGGGCAGTTAGGGACTCGCTTATGTGCCGTGCAGCTGTAATTCTGTGTATTTCCCCATTAGCCTGAGCTCAAAATCTGTCTTCCAGCAACAGCGCTGCTTGCTGAGAGCCAAGTGGGGCTTTTTACGCCCGTCTCCACAATGATGTCTAGCCTAATGAAATACATTGTGTATTTAATACTTTTGTTTTAGGGCATGAAGTCGTTAGCGGGAACGAGGAGCCCAGTTCTCAAGCTTCCCAGCTGAGTACTTAGTGAATAAGCCCAAATCGATGCTTTGTCAGCTCAGAACAGCCAAAACTCTTTTGTACTTTATTCTGTCTGGCTAGGATTTCTACCTGGATCATATTGGTGTCTGAGCCGTACCTATGTTTTCTGATACACATGTAAAGGATGTTGGGATAAAAGATGTTTGAAATGATAATGACTCTTATTTCTATCCAGTTTATTTCCTGGAGGTCCTGCACTTGCTGCCTGCTGAGTCACTGCTGTACAATTTTAGTTGCATGTCTAAATCCTTTCTGAATGCCCTCAGTCCTGTCCCCCTTGGGGGCTGTGTGGCGCTCGCGAGAGCAGTGGAGTCTCTCAGTCCCTGGAGACTTCTCCAAGCACGCAGCCGGTGTCAGGACGAAGTTATGGAGTAGCCAGTTAGGACCCGTACCAAACAAATTCTCCACTGAGAGAAAACCACTTGGCAGAGAGCCCTTGTTGTTTCTGCTTAGGGATGTGTTTCTTAATCTTAATCTCCAGTGGATCTAGGAACAATCTGATTGCTCAGGACTTTCTCAAGGAGGCTCTTGAAAAATTATGAAAACCTGCTTTTTCAGGATGATTTTCCTGCCTGCCTTATCTGCACAAGGGAAAGCGAAGCAGGATTTCAGTTTTTCTTGGATGTTTCTTGCTTTAACTTCTCTTTCTCTGCCTGTGAACTTGCTGCAGCTGAAGGAGGGATTGGGGGAGAGGGCAAAGACACCCAGCAGAAATCAGTCAGTGACATTAAAAATGGAGTAATGTTTTAAAGCTGGTTTTACTGCTGAGACTAGAGGTAGAGAAGGATATTTAAGTGTCAGTAGGGCATAAGAGCTATTGCTGAGTCCAATTGTCCCTGGGTTTTGAATTCCCAAACAGATTTTGAAGTAGGGTAGCGTTTCATGTATGGCTTCAGCCATTTTAATCTCTAACGAGGAGAAATCCAGGGCAAGGGTGTCAGCCGAGTTGTAGGTGAACAGAATTACTGGCTGAGGCTGGAAGTGATTATTTGCAATGACATCTTCTAGAATAGCTTGGGATTACCAGGCAGGATGTTCTTTCGCTCGTTAAAGAGCGAAGGAGATGTAGCTTTCGGTACTACCTTTGCTGCACACTGGTGTGAGGCATCACTCAGCACTGCTCTGTTCAGTTGTTTGGCTGGTACCATACCCAGCTATGGAGTTTTGTACCTGTGGTTTTGATGAAAGCAGGACCTCTTCATAGACTACAAGGAGAATGGCAGGATGCCCAAGCACTAACTGGCTTTTTTTCATTCCCTGATGTCTGGGTTAGGGACAAGAAAGACAAGTACAAGGAAGAAGTGAAATTCCAGACATGCCAGCCATCACTGCTTTATCTGTAGCGTCAATTGCTGTTATGCCTTTCCTGTTCTGCAGAGAAATTCAGTCTTTGTGCTGCGGTCTTTGGGACATGTTAAGCAGATTTTCCGTTCCTCAGCCTCATTAATTGCGTTGACTTTTGATACCTGCTTCTCAAAGGCCTAAATTTAAATGTAAAACCTGTAAATATAGTCATTATACTTGATTCCTCTTTTCTCAGACTTGCTGAGAAAGCATTCAGGGACAGAAGAGGCATAAAATGAACACGCAGGTGATGGGCACATTTTTATAGAATTCAGAGTGCCTTCGTTGCTTCTTTGAGCTGAAAAGTTGTCTGAAGTGGACTGCCAACCGAAGCGTAACAGCCAAGTCGATTTACGCGTACAAGTATAATACTGCTCTTTCTCCCCTTATTCCCTTCTCTCCTTTTTAAAATAAGACGTTTGGGGCATGCTGGATGGATTGTTAGAGTGAAATGCTGTGTCAGGGCTGGGAGCCTCGAACCATAAAAGGTTTTTCTGGTTAAAACCAACATAAAAATATAGACTAGAAAACAGCTGAATTTTTATCGGGCAAAATGAGAATCTCCATGACAGTAGTGCTTTTCCTCCTGGAGTCAGACTGTGGAACTGTGTTTACTGCTTCTGGTTCACATCTGGGATCCTAGCTGGATTCAAGTTATCTACAGGGCTTAAGGATCATGGTATTTAAGAACCGGAGATTTTTTGTGACTCAGTTGTACTAGAAGTTTATATCATTCTTCTAGACCTGCCAGAGAACTTGTGATCTGATTTTCTAAACCCCTGGATTTGAACGGTTTCAGATTTAAAAGCCTATGTGAAAATTGTTGGCGTGAATTGCCTGCACAAACCTCTCCGGGCTGGGGAAGTGTTTGCAGCAGTGGGAGCCGGGGCAACCCATAATTTCCACTGCAGATGCAGGGCTGACTGTGCTTTGGAGAGCTCGCCCATCCTTCTTTTGAGCAGGCTGTTATATCAAACCAGAATGCGCTCGGAAACGTTACTGGTGCTGGTAAACTCTAGTGTCACTGTTACCCTTAGCAGCAATCCTGACTCTCGGGATGACTTGAAATGCTTGCAGTTACTGCTTTCTGACCCAGCGCTCCTGCCAGGAGGCGAGAGCGGGAGCCTGGATCTGTGGGCAGTGTTACTGTTTTCAGAACTCCGTTTAAGAAGTGCCCAGTAGATGGTGTGATGGGCTTTTTTATTAGCAGCTGCAGAGATGCTTAGAGGTTGAGGTTTCCTTTGGGTTGAGATTAAATGAAGTAATTTTATATTCATATCTGAAGGTGACACTTTAAAAAAAATTGAGTTTTAGAAATAAAACCATGCAGGTTCTGTATCTTTTTTTTTGCTGAAGAGATCATTTGAATATGCTATCCGTTTTGTAACACCTCCCCTGTCTTTATAAACACTTCCGAAAACAGAACCAGTGTTGAGGGAAGCCTTAGCTGCATCTCTGCCAATAGAGAACAGTGGTCCTTGTCACGCAGGGTTCTGCAGCCTCTGTCAAAGTGGAGTTTGGCACCTCTGCCTCCTGTAAGGAACAAGAGTTGCTTAAAGCTATGTCTGTAGGGGGTCAGTCAGTTTAAAACCACTTGGTGGTTTGTGTTTATAAGAAGTTGATGTGAATAATCAGTGTCAGACAAGACATCGTGGTACTTCTTCTTAAAAATAATTAATTACAGTTAATTAGAAGACTGCTTTTTGCACAGATAGATAAACGATCTCCCTAGTCTTGGTTATGCCCTTCTTATACAAACCCAAAGGGTCGATTTGATGCTGGAAATTGCAAGCTAAAATGCTGCTGACCAGCTTTCTCCAGACCAGCCCGAGATATTGCTTATGGTTATGAGCAGAGCTAACTACATCCCCTCTACAGCTCTTACTCAAAAGCCCCTAAACAAGCAAAAAATCCCTCTGAATAGATATATGTGTATGTGTGTGTGTATGGTGGGGTCACAGTGAGCAGAAATCTCGGTAAGAGAAGATCTCAGTTACAGAAATTCCCAGCAGCAGAGCAGTACTATGGTGACGTGAATTAGTTTTCCTTCTCCAATTCACTTAAAATGCACCCACCAGCTTGTCAAAACTGCGAGGCTGCCATGCTGAAAAATGCATGGTGAGGAACTGAGAAAAGTTGTCAGGCTCTGCAGAGGCTTGAATCCCTTTTGGCAGGTGCTGCTTCCGTGTTCTTTGCTTCATCTCTGAGTAAGCAACACTAATTTAGCTTTAGAGCCAGAAGTGATGGGTAAAGAGAAAACAGAATCACGGAATCATTAAGGGTTGAAAAGACCTGTAAGCTCATCCAGTCCAACCATCAGCCCAGCGCCACGGTGCCTGTTAAACTATGTTCTCTTTGGAGCTAAGAGTAGAGCTCTACCTAGAGGAGCATGCACAAATTCCTCCCAGAATTACATGGCTTGCTTCAACAGCTTGCTCACAATGTTTAAAAGAACCATTAAATTACTTGCCAATCTCCTGTTCCTAATGGAAAACTCCTCACAGAGCTGAAGACCTGAACAATGCAAATGCCCCAAAAGTGCAATAGGTTTTATTATAATTGTGAACCTGCAGTCTATAAGCATTTTAAATCTCTTGAACACTGTGCGTCTAACTCTCCATTTTGTGGCAATGCAGCACTAATGGGAGTGAAATTCTTCTGGGAAACCAGAGAAACCAATTGGATTCCATTCAATACCCAGCTGCCTGCTTTCTTGTGCCTGATGGAGTTTGGTGATAAAGTAGCTGTGGGTCATTTAGTGTTTATTTTCACAAATGTGAGTGCTGGGATCCGATTTGACATTCAGAGTTCAAGTACTTTTTAGGCTGCTGTACTGTGGAGGCAGAGAAGGAGCAGTGAGCTGGGCTCTTGTATGAGAAAATCTTAGAATCGTGGGATGGTTTGGGTTGGAAGGGACTTTAAAGCCTATCCAGTCTCACCCCTTGCCATGGACAGGGACACTTCCCACTGGATCAGGGGCTCCAAGCCCCATCCAACCTGGCCTTGAACACCTCCAGGGCAGCCACCACTGCTCTGGGCAACCTGTTCCAGGGCCTCTCCACCCTCACAGGAAATTATTTCTTCCCAAGATCTCATCTCAATCTCCCCACTTTCAACTTCAAACTGTACCCCCCTCATCCTGTCCCTGCCCTCCCTGATCCAGAGCCTCTCACCAGCTTTCCTGGATCCCCTTTCGTCACTGGAAGCTGCTCTGAGGTCTCCTGGGAGCTTTCTCTTCCCCAGGCTGAACAACCCCAACTCTCTGAGCCTGTCCTCGTATGGAGGTGCTTCAGCCCTCGGATCATCTCCCGTCTCCCCAGAGCAGAGGGGCAGAATACCCTCCCTCGCCCTGCTGGTCTCAGTGCTTCGGCTGCATCCCACACGCAGTTGGCCTTTGGTCTGTGAGTGCACGTTGCCAGCTCATGTGGAGCTTCTCCTCCACCAGCAGAAACAAAGCAGAAGAGATTTATTGAAGAGGCTTACAGTTAGGGCTTTGCAGACTATAGCAATCATCGTAATGAATTTGCTACAATATGGAATTCAGAGAAAAGGGCAAGTATCTAATCAAAACAGTATTGAGTCCCAAAGGAAAGATAAAATCAGCGAGTTGAGAGGTCCAGCTTGATTTTTTTAAGGATTTATCACCCAATTTATTCACTTTAATACAGACAGATTAAAGCATAAAACCCAGTTATCACCACACAAATATCAACAGAATTAAATAACATAATCTTTGGAGACAAGTATTTAAGTCAAGTAATTTAGCCAATCAGTTAAACTTTTCCTCCCTGAATGGTGTCTCTGCTTCCTCATCTGCAATGCAGATCGCTTGCTTTCAGGCCAGGGCTTGGGGTGGCAAATTAATTGCCAGTAGGAGTTCAGGATGTGGCAGAAAGTGGGATTACTTGTAGAACTCTGCAGCGGGCTGGGGAAACAGGACATCTGTGGGTTGAAAAAGGGCAGTTGTGTACCACAGCCGCCCCATATGTCTGTCTGTGTGTAAAAATTAAACCCCTTTACATCTTTTGCTCCACTGGGGAGGTGATCTCCCCTGTTGCTGGTGCTTGTGGGGCTGGTGGATGGTCAGGCACTTCTTCCCCAGCTCAGGCCTCAGGCTGTTCCAGTCTGCAGAGAAAACTACCAGAAATAATCAGTGTATTAAAACCTTTCACAAATTCAGAAAGAAAAACGTTGATGTGATTGCAGGAGAAACCAGGGGAGAAGTGAGGCTTTTGTGACCAACTGTGTCACACTCAGTCCCTTCCTGATGGTGATTTTTGCGTGAGGGTCAACTGATCCCACCCAGTGAGCCCACCAGCCAAGCTCTTTTACTCCCACACTACCAACAAGGCTTTTTGGCACCCTCGCTGCTGGCGAGGCCACTGCAGGGGTTGGGTGAGGGTGGTGGCACCTTTACGGCTGGGTGATGTGGTGTGTACGGGGAGTTATAGGATCAGTAGGTGTACCTGGTTCTGCCTTGAATGCAAATGTGTTTGGTCTCAAAGAAGTCAAACCGCTTGTGTCTTCTCAGCCCAGAATGGATGTGAGGAGGCACATTCTGGCCTAGTCTTTGACTTCCTTCTCCCTGTTTTCATCCTATTTCAGTGACAGGACAAGGGAAATGGTTTGAAGCTGAAAAGGGGAGATTGAGATGAGATCTTAGGGAGAAATGTTTTGCTGTGAGGGTGGGGAGGCCCTGGCCCAGGTTGCCCAGGGCAGTGGTGGCTGCCCCATCCCTGGAGGGGTTCAAGGCCAGGTTGGATGGGGCTTGGAGCCCCTGATCCAGTGGGAGGTGTCCCTGCCCTTGGCCAGGGGTGGAACTGGATGGGCTTTAAGGTCTCTTCCAACACAAACCATTCCATCATTCAGTGATCCCTGAATAACCAAGTTCTGCTTTTTCTGAAGAAACCATTTCCTTTTAGTTGTGTTCTGAGTGCGGCAGGTTTTGGTTTTGCCTCTGTTGTTATTTGTGTTGCTGTGGCTCGGGTTAGCTTTGTTATTACAGCTGTTAATATTGTATGATAAAATGAATTCTTAATTGCCCAACCTCTGCAGAGCAGACAACAGGCTGTTTACCACCGACGGGAGATGTGGGAGGCTGTCAAGGGCTGTTGAGATCTGGTATCAGATCCAGCACGCACTGGAGGTCTGCATCAGAAGGTGGGTTGGAAAGGGTGGAAACGGCTCCAGTGTTCCGAATGTTCCTCAGACTGAGCAGTTCCTCCCAGCTGCTGGAAGGTGCTCCTTGAAGTGTCAGTCCAGCTTAGCTATTAATTATAATCCTTGCTGGATATCACTGGGACCAGCTTGTGTCAGTGCTGCCAGGAGCTGCTGCAAATCATCTTTTCTCTTGACGTAGGAAAAGTTGGAAATCGGTTTGTGTAAAACTGTCCCTCAAGTTGTAGGAGCTGGTTGGAGAGATTTACAGTTCACAAAACAAGCCTTATCAGGACTCAAGGATGCTGATTTCTGTTTTCTCCTCTCTCCCTTCCTTACTCCAAGGCCCAGCTGTCTGCCATTGTGGAATTGCTGTTATTTAAGGAAAGTTGATGCAGATTTGTTATTTTCACATCTTCTTACAAACACGTGAGGCTATTTTGCCTCCTAGGCAATGCGCTTCCCCACCCCCAGCTCATTTTTAGCTCTCCTTAATAGCACTAGGGAATACTGTTGAGAAGCACAGAAGGAAAAAACAGAGAGCAGCTTGCTGAGTGGGTCCTTCAGTTCAAGACTAGACAAATCATTCCGTATGAATTTATGATGTGCTATGACAGCATAAAGAGCAAATGTAATTTCATGTTGCATTATTATTTATTGGATTTATAACAAAACTGCAATTACAGGGGAGCTGTGCTCATTCTAATGCGCTGAGACATGATCTGCATGCACTGGTACAGGTTTATACTGTGGCAGTGGAGTTGCTGCTAGCACGAAAATGAGTTCTTTAGAGACAGCAGTGAGGTTTTATTTAGAAATATTGAACCTGTGGCTTAAAAATGCATGCATTTAAGTTTCAAAAACCTCTTGTCACGGCAGTGGCCCCAGAACAGCAGAGGTGGCAACTGCCTTTCAGCACAGTGACGTTCCTCTAAAGCTCCTCAAGTTACTGTGATGAATCAAGGGAACTTCGGTTATACAGATGGATGTCTCGTCTATTCTTTCAGCTTCTGCTTGGAAACAGAACCGGTGATGTTTCACATCGCTGCCAAAAAAAATCCAGGCTCTACAGTAAGTTTGGGCTGGGGCCATAGTTAGCAGGAAGGTAAGATATTAGTAAGACCAGTGCAAAGGTGACATTATTTAGTTTTTCTTTGTGGATTCTCTTAAAATACATCAATTTTTTTCAAGAATTGAGAGTGCACAATGTTAGAAATTGTGCAGGCAAGCAAAATACCAAATTGTTCTGAATACAGATCTCCACTGCCTTCCATTTTCCCCTTCAACCTTATGTCTTAGTTGATAGGTAACAATAAAGAGAACTATGGAGAAGGATCCTGGAGACGGTCAGTCCAGAAACCTGCTTGCCTTTTAATCTGCATTGATTCTACTTCAATTACAATTATTTCATCTACAGAAATTAAAATTGCACTAACCAAACACAGCAGTGTGATGTGACAACTGGCATTTGGGAAGATAGTCATTCACATGCACAATAGTGGCAAGGCTATAAAGATGGAGAGATCCTTGCTAATCATTCCACTTATTTTACTTCAAAAAGGCTGTAAGTGAAAGTGATGGTCCTTGAGGTCAGACACAAAAAAACTGAGACCAGTCCTATAGCTCAGGAGCCAAGAATAGGAGGGGAGAATCACAGAATCACAAGGTTGGAAAGGACCCATTGGATCATCGAGTCCAACCGTTCCTAACACTCCCTAAACCATGTCCCTAAGCACTTCATCCACCCATTCCTTAAACACCTCCAGGGAAGGCGACTCGACCCCCTCCCTGGGCAGCTGTTCCAGTACCCAATGACTCTTACCGTGAAGAATTTTTTTCTGATATCCAACCTGAACCTCCCCTGACGGAGCTTCAGGCCATTCCCTCTTGTCCTGTCCCCTGTCACTTGGGAGAAGAGGCCAGCTCCCTCCTCTCCACAACCTCCTTTCAGGTGGTTGTAGAGAGTAGTAAGGTCTCCCCTCAGCCTCCTCTTCTCCAGACTAAACAACCTCAGCTCTCTCAGCCGCTCCTCATAAGACTTGTTCTCCAGCCCCCTCACCAGCTTTGTTGCTCTTCTCTGGACACGCTCCAGAGCCTCAACATCCTTCTTGTGGTGAGGGGTCCAGAACTGAACACAGTATTCGAGGTGTGGTCTCACCAAGTGATGGTGATAGAACATGTTCTAAGCTGGCACTGTGGGAAGGCTCAACTTGATCGCTTCACTTAGCACAAGCGGACACATCTTCAAGCAGAGATGTTTTCTTACCCTCCGTTGGAAATTGTTGATGTGCAAGAGTGAACAGCAAGGTAACATCAAGTTTCTTGTGAAACTGAAGAAATCCACCATGGAAACTTCTCAGTTATTGGCAGGCTGATGGTGAGGAGATCCCAGAGATCAAGTTGGTGCTCAAAGGAACCATTTTTTGTTGGTAGAAGATGTGAAAGCAATTCTAATGAAGAGCCCCAACAGCCTTTCAGAAAATGATCTGTGGAATTGTTTGAGTGTTTTCAGCATCACATGCAGCTGTGTGTCAGCTCAGAAGGGAGCTGTTGAGGTGATCATAGCTGATTCTCGTAATTTGTTAAACAAAAAGAGTTTACAGGCACAGCCTTATTTTTTGTGTTGGACCTTATGCTCTGTAGGGTTTCTTTTGGTTTGTTTTAGTGTTATTTTTTGAGAAATAGCACTTGAAGAATATTTTTACTTAGAAATAAAGATAGTAAGAAATTAAAAGGAGCTAACAGAAGAGTAACACAAGATTTTCAGTCCCTGGGTTATCCGGTCCCCTCTTTCTCACACAATACAGTGCTGCTGGAGAGCCAGGATGTGGACCAATGCAGCAGACAGCAGATGTGTAGGATCATTCCCATGTTCAGGTGGCCAGAAATGCTGTGCTCCTGGAACTCCTGACCACCACAGACCCTGGTGACTGTGATGAAGGTGGGGCCATTGGCATGTGGTTATGGATTCGTGCTTCTAGACTGGAGCAGATTCATGTACAGACAGCCCGGAACATGGCTTGCATCCAAAACCAGGCCACGTAATTCTCTCTGGGCTTGCTTTCTCTGTGGTTTTGTTCTTGCTGAAACATCAGCTCAATCATAAAATGGTTTGGGGAAGGGACCTGGAAGGTCATCCAGTCACCCCCTGCCATGGGCAGGGACACCTCCCACTGGATCAGGGGCTCCAATCCCCATCCAACTTGGCCTTGAACCCCTCCAGGGATGGGGCAGCCACCACTGCTCTGGGCAACCTGGGTCAGGGCCTCCCCACCCGCACAGGAAAACATTTCTTCCTAAGATCCCATCTCTATCTCCCCTCACTGTATGTGTTGGAAGAGAAGAACATCAGTGTGATGGAAGAGTGAGTAGGCTCTGCTGGAACCAGTCTGCATTTTGTAATTATAAGTTAATGATCAAACGTGCTTGTAGGGAAACTCATTTTCTTGAGAGAACACATTTCTGAAGAGCTACTCCCACTGTTGTGGTCATCAGGCAGTGCACTACCCATGGTAAAATGCCAGCGTTCCAGAGATCTGACAAATCCAGCATTTCTTAGTTACGTACCCCAAACATTTGGGTTTGGAAAAGCAGTGCTGAGTGCCAGGAGGAGGGTGTTCATCACAAACTCTGCACAACGCACAGGCAGCTTTGTCACGGAGCTAACGGCAGGGGGTCTCTTTGGCTCTGCTTACACGGTAGCAAGCGTATTAATTGGCCTATAATTCACGCTGAAATAAGGAAAGGAGAAAGATGAGCTGAGCTGTCAAGGGAAGCAGCCAGATTCTCTGGTGATTTTTGGATATTGAGTTGAGGGAAAGGAGCACTTATGCTTGAGAACAGCACAAAATCATTTGTAAAGTCATTAGTCTTATGAATTATTTTGACTGTTATTGTTATTAATTATTTGCACTGAAGGAGCACTTGGAGAAAAGAGTTATGCTGAAATTCCTGTTCTACTGTCTTCTGCAAAAGCACACAATGAATAGGCAATCTCTCCCCCAAAGAACTTTTTATCGTAATGTCACTCTTTATTCACACTGGGTTTTTTCCTTCCCGTTTCCATAATTTCTTTTGGTAATTCTATCCTTTCTTATTTTTCCTGGCATATGGCAGGAAACTTCTGGCCTGAACTTCTTCCTCAGAGCTGTGTTGGTGTTTGGCAAAGAGGGACTTCATGCAAATGCACTCTTTTATGTCTCTGACTGTCCTCTGGTTTTCCTCTTCTTGGCACGTGGCTCCTTTTCTCACAGTTAATTTGTCTCTCTTTCTGCTATTCCTTCTTTTGCCTCCATCTCCATTTATTAACCTTTCTTGCGCTTCTCTCATCTTTTCTGTGTACTCTTTTTGTCTGGCATTTCCCCCCGTGGTTCTCTTTTCCATTTTGGGGGAGGTCTGGGTAGAAGTAACTCTTGTCTTCATTTGCCCTAGCTGCACTCTTCCTGGTGATTTGTTCTAGACGCCCTCACTTCTCATATCCAGCAAGAAAGGTGATTTGGGGAAAGCATAAACTTTTAATAGAGGAGATGGTGCTGCACCATGACGAAGGACTCTGCTGGGGTCACCCATTGCTAGGAGGTTCTGGAGGGCCTTCAGTAAGGGATAAAGAAGGACATGGAGTTACTGGAGTGCGTCCAGAGGACGGCAGCAAAGCTGGTGAAGGGAGAGTAAATGTTATGAGGAGCATCTGAAGGAGCTGGGGCTGTTTAGCCTGGAGAAGAGGAGGCTGAGGGGAGACCTCATCACTCTCTATAACCACCTGAACGGAGGTTGTAGCGAGATGGGTGCTGATCCCAGGTAACAAGTGGTAGGACCGAGAAGAAATGGCCTCAAGTTGTGCCAGGGGAGGGTTAGAGTTGATGTTAGGAAACATTTCTTCGCTGACAGAGCGGTGAAGCCCTGGCAGAGGCTGCCCAGAGAGGTGGTGTAGTCTCCAGCCCTGGAGGGGTTCAAAAAGCCGGTAGATGTTGCTCTTGGGGACATGGTTTAGCAGGCGCAGTGGTGTTGGGCTGCTGGTTGGACTGGATGAGCTTAGAGCTTAGAGGTCTTTTCCACCCTTAATGATTCTGTGATTCTAACTACGCTGAATTTACTTGGGATACAGCCTGGCTGTTACCGGGTTTCATAAATAATAAGCGTACTTTGTGAGCTTCCTGGCCAAGTTTCAACATTGTCTATTGGATGATGGTGAGGAAACAGAAACGCTGCGAAAAGAACAAACTTCACTGTCGGCAGCTTGTCTTTCTGTGCTGCTTTTGCCGTAGTTTTTGGTTGCAATAATTACAGCCCAAGAAGCCTTTAAACAGGGTTGTTGTTGTTGTCATAACTGCTATTGTTCTGCCCTGCATTTTTCAGTTAGGGGAAATACATCAGATATGTTATCTATAACAGTCTCCTTTAATGATAACAACAGCAGAGTAGAAAATTAAAGATATTTGAATAATTATAGTGTAATCAAGTCAAAATTACCGATGCCTTTATTTGAGGCTAGATGATGTGGAAAAGAGCAGAAGAAAATACGTGCTTTGTAATCTGAGAGGCACCAGTGTTTGACAGTCCATTTGCGTACATGTTGCACCAAGTAAGCTTGAGTTGTGTCTATTAAAGTTTTAAAATATAGTGTCCAGAGGAAGCCGTGTGGGGAGCGGCTGCAGTCACTTGGGCTGCTCAGCCTGGAGGAGACCGAGGGGAGACCTCATCACGCTCTGCAGCTTCCTCACACGGGGAGGAGGAGGAGCAGGCGCTGAGCTCTTCTCTCTGGTGACCAATGGCAGGACGTGAGGGAATGGCAGGGATATGCCAGGGGAGGGTTAGGTTGGACATCAGAAGAAGGTTCTTCCCCCAGAGGGTGGTGGAGCCCTGGAACAGCTCCCAGGGAAGCAGGCACAGCCTGACAATATTCCGGCAGAGTTTGGCCAACGCCCTCAGCCCCACAGTGTGAATGTTGGGATTGTCCTGGGCAGGGACAGGAGCTGGACTCGATGGTCCTTGTGGGTCCCTTCCAACTCAGGACATTCCAGGATTCAACGATTCACTTTGCAGGCGTGCCTGTTTTGAGACAGTGGATTTGCAGCATAAAGATGAGTTTAGTGATACTCGACAAGGTGGCTCGGGAATGTTTGCATTATAAATGCCTGTTTATTGGATTTTCATGGAAAAGATTCCGTTTTTGTGAGTTCTCTCCTTATCTGATGCTGCACACACTCTTATTTAAAGATATATAAAGAAAGAGGCCAACGAGCTCAAAGGAGGTCTGAGATCCAGTGGGAGGTGTCCCTGCCCATGGCAGAGGGTTGGGATTGGATGATCTTTGAGGCCCCTTCAACAGAAACCATTCTATGATTTTCTTGTTGTGTTTTAAAAAAAACCCAGACCCAACAACAAAAGCAAACCAAACCAAACCTCCCCAAAAATCCAAACAAATCAAACCCCCACAACTCCCCTCCTTTTCAGGCTTTGAAGAAACCAACCCCTTCCGTATTTCTTTGTCTTTACCAGCCAGTGCTGGCTCCTCAAGGCACTGAAGGAGAAGAAGGAGAAGGCAGAGTCCAATGCTCTGGCAAAATTCCAGCTGGAACATCTCAGGCACTGCCAGTGTCAAAGGGCAACTGGAACCAGAGCTGTGAACTCCAGTCTATTTATGTACTTGTGCAAAAAAAGATGGCAAGAAAAGCAGTTGCATCATTTGACTTCGTTGCTGAAGGTGATAAAGGCTATATTTATATTTTATTTTCTTGAGGGATTTAGCTCCCAAACGTAATGTGAAAAGTTGACAGCAAAGCCTTTATAAGAATTTTAAATCCTTAAGCCAACAGGCAGATAATTGTGGGTTTTATCTGAGTGGAGAGAAAGGCATTAGAGTTCAGCTTCTTGTTAAGATTTAAAATAACAGCAGCAATAAGAAATCTTTGGGGAAGTTGCTGCTGAAGTCAAAGTCAGCCCTGAGATTTTTTATGCAAGGGGCCAAATTGTCTCAGCAGTGGGAAGGCAAATAAATTAAATCGTAGACTCATAGAATGGTTTGGGTCAGAAGGGACCTCAAAGCCCATCCAGTCCCAGGGCCTCCCCACTCTCACAGTGAAGAAATTCCTCCTTAGGAGATGCTAGAGCAAGAAATAAAGCAAGAGAAGACATAAGGTGAAATGGAATATAAAGGAAGAGATGATTACTGAAAATCAGAAGATCTGGGGCTTCAGCTCCTGATGTGTGGCTCTGGTCCAGAAAGAATGAGAATAATTTCTTCAGGGATGGCCAAGCAGAAATTCTTGGCAGTCTTGGCCAGTAATGGGAAAAGATTTTGACTGGCAGATAAAATTACTCAGAACTACATCTGGGCTTCCTGTAGGGTTCCTGTCTAATGAAATTTTCATGAGCCCTGTGCAAAGATCTCCGTGCGTAGCCTCATACTGCACCTTAGTGCCCTCTATAACTACCTGAAAGGAGGTTGTAACGAGGTGGGTGCTTGTCTCTTCTCCCAAGTAACGAGGGATAGGACGAGTGGAAATGGCCTCAAGTTGTTCCAGGGGAGGGTTAGAGTGGATATTAGGAAACATTTATTCACTGACAGAGTGGTGAAGCCCTGGCAGAGGCTGCCCAGGGCAGGGATGGAGTCTCTGTCCCTGGAGGGATTCAGAGAGTGTGTGGATGTGGCACTTGGGGATATGGTTTATTTGGCGCGGTGAGGCTGAGCTGAGGGTTGGACTGGATCAGCTTAGAGGGCTTTTCCAGCCTTAGTGATTCTATGATTCTATTCTAAGCTAAGGAGCTAAGTGTTACACACAAAATACATTCATTGAAGTCAGTAGCAAAAATTAACATGAATTCATGCGAGGAAATGCAAGCAGACTCCTACGCCTTGACTATAAAATAAGAGAAGACAAGCAGACCTGTTTGTGTTTGTGGTGAGATTCAGGCAAAGCTCTGCAGGGCTTCCAGTGTCGACTCCACCACCTTTGCAGTGCCGTGGGAGACTTGAAATGGCCAGGAGAAAGGGTTTGTTCCCTGTTCTACTTGAAGGAGTTCAAGCCCATTCTAGGGGCAGTGGGTATAAACTGGAGAGGGGCAGATTTAGACTAGACAGAAGGAGGAATTTCTTCATGATGAGAGTGGGGAGGCCCTGGCCCAGGTTGCCCAGAGGAGTAGTGGTTGCCCCATCCCTAGAGGGGTTCAAGGCCAGGTTGGATGGGGCTTGGAGCCCCTGATCTAGTGGGAAGTGTCCTTGCCCATGGCAGGGTGTGGAACTGATTGGACTTTGAGGTCCCTTCCAACCGAAACTATTCTATGATTATACTTCTGTATTCTCTGCACTCAGCCTCTTGACAAGAAATCCTTGACAGGTTGGGCTTTTGCTGCTTCAAAAGCTATTTAATTCTCATAGAGAAGGAAAGTGTTTGTAGCATGAAAAGTTGAGGAAGAAAGGAGACTCCATTGCTCTTGTCAATTTTCCTTAACTGCTGCTAATCCAAGGCACTTGCATCATCACCAAAATCTTGTTTTTCTTCTAAAAGAAAGTAATTATTATCTATTTTGATTTGTCTCCTAGTATCTGCATGTAGTTGGAGAGAGCTGAGAAACATTTCAGAGTTGTTCCTGTTTTGCAGAGTTCAAATTGATTAAATCTGAATTATTTTTTTTTTAGTGATAACAAGCCAGCTTCTCTTGGAAAAGAGAGATGTTGGGAGGGAAGATATTGTATTTCAAAGAGAATCTGCTGTTGCTGTACTTGAACCTAACTGTCAGTAAAGGGAACCACTACTTAAGATAATACTTCAATGCACAATACATAGTCTATTTTTAATTTGTTTTTAGAGCTTTGTTCATCCTTTAATCATTTTTATGTTAGAATGAAGTGTCAGGTTACCCTGAGCGCATTCTGTCAGTGCTATGGATTCAGGGTTCTATGGAGAATAACGCGTAACCAACTCATCAGCAGTGCTGTGCCAATTGATTCTCACCATCTCCTCCTTCTTCTCCCTGTAGCAACTATTGGCAAGTGTTTATGAAGACAGCTAAGGCAGAATTTACCCTTTCCTATTAAAACTGTGTTTTTCTTCCTTATACTGAATTATGGAAATGAGACATCATTATTCCTTCCCAGAAAGAAAACAAAACAGAAAAATAATGAAAGGGACTGAAGAACTTGCTGCTCACAATGAGCGTGTGATTGCCAGAGTCAGAGATATAATTGACAGAGCAATTATACTTTTCATTTTCTTAGACCATTCTTCCATGCCGTTTCCAATCAAGCTTTGGCAGGTCAGGGAAAATCCCTGTGTGAGCCACTGTGCTGCACTCAGAGCCTGGCACAGCGCTCTACCAAGAAGACACATTGGGGGAAAGGTTCTTTCATGCCGTGTTTGACAAGGATACGAACAAGAGCGTTGACTCCCTGTTGGGTTACGAAGCTGAGCCACTTGTTTTTTCAGGCGGTCTCCTGCCAACTAAAGATTTAAAAGACCCCCCCTACAAATAACATATAATAATATTTATATAGCAGAACTTGGTCCTTCCAGCTTTTAAACATGTATCAGATATGGGACATTTTTTTAAGCAGTGCCTAAATAATAAATTAATCTTTTTAAGCTTAAAGCCAGGTTGGTTTTATTCATTTCTAGGTCTAGTTCTACTACTATGAAGTGCCTACTTTGTATTGACGGCTGTGAAACAGTCAAGTGTCAGGTTTGAGATTTGCAAACTTGTTTTATATACTTTTTCCTGCACCCACATGTGGTGGGTTGTGCAAACCCCAATGAGTCTGGGCCAGGCTGAACTTACCAAAGTCCAAAATCCACCCTCTGCTAGAGCTGAGCGTGTCTCTGCAGGACACACAATCCAGTCTGGAGAGGTGAGTAGTGCTGCATATTCCCGTCTAAAATGGCAGCTGTGGAGTTCCTCCCTCCTGGGGAATTCTTCTTTCTCCCTTAGGTAAAGGGAGCGTCCATCCCTCCTCTCCAAGCCCAGCAGATCAGGGTACAGCTGATTTCTCTGCAAGGAGATGGGCTTCTTGCAGAAGGTACTGAGATGCACAGGTACCCTGAGAAATAAATCACAGGCTCATGTTATGCTGAAATGACTTGGAGTCATAGAACAAGATTTCTCTTATCATAATTTGGATGACTGCAGCAATGCTACAATTACAACTGAAAGATACTGGCATGCAGTAAACGCTGTTGCTGCCGAGACTGAATCTGGTCTTGCTGTTACACACAACATTAGGGAAATGCAGATGTTTCTTTTGCTCATCAGAAATGTTTGTCTCCCAGGTTTCTGAACTTTTTGTCCCCATGACAGAGGCTGCTTGTAGAAAGTCTGTGCTTATGTAAAATTAAATGCAGCGGCAGCTACAAATGGCCTTATTGTCTTTCATTTGCTCATGTATTATCTTTATACATGTGGGTTTGGTATACCTCTAAAATTTCTTTCTGGGTTTATTTAAAATAGGACTATCTATGCGTACTTCTGTTGCAGTTATGCTGTCGTTTAAAAAGTAATGCAATATCATATTGTTCCTTCCTAAAATTGTCTAAATAATAGATAAAGTGCTGTAGTCATATCCTGAAGCCATGAAAGTTTTAGAGCTGATTAACCAATTATAGTGGCTGCACAGACACAGACAGATCCAAAAATCCCTTCCTGTCAATAGGTTTTGATTTACAGCCTACATAAAAACAGATGTCCTTCACTAACATTTGTGGTGCTTCTTGTCCTGGGGTACTGATGCTGTTTACAATAGATACCAAGATTTGAAGGTATGTTCTTCAAATTCCCATCTGTTATAACAAATAATGTAAGACCTCATCTGGAGTATTGGGTGCAGTTCTGGAATCCTCAACATAAGAAGGAGATGGAGCTGTTGGAATGGGTCCAGAGGAGGCTGCAAGGTTGATCCGAGGGCTAAAGCACCTTCCTTACGAGGACAGGCTGAGAGAGTTGGGGTTGTTCAGCCTGGAGAAGAGAAGGTTCTGAGGATACCTCATAGTGACCTTCCAGTATCTGAAGGGGCTACAAGAAAGCTGGGGAGGGGCTGTTCACAAAGGCTTGTGGTGACGCGATGAGGGGCGATGGGTATAAACTGGAGAGGGGCAGAGTTAGACTGGACATAAGGAGGAATTTCTTCACGGTGAGAGTGGGGAGGCCCTGGCCCAGGTTGCCCAGGGAAGCTGTGGCTGCCCCATCCCTGGAGGTGTTCAAGGCCAGGTTGGATGGGGCTTGGAGCCCCTGATCCAGTGGGAGGTGTCCCTGCCCATGGCAGGGGTGGGACTGGATGGGCTTTGAGGTCCCTTCCAACCCAAACCATTCTATAATTCTATAAATCCCTTACAATTTGCAGCTGCTTCTGCTGAACACAGGGAAACAAATGCAGTGGTGGAACAAATCATCTACGTTCAGATTTAGCAGGAAGTGTTTTAAATTGGTGGAATTTCTATTGTCTGAGGAAGGAACAAGTCAGCTACTTCTTCCTTCTGCATCTTGCTCTGGCTCATAAAGACAAATGAACATATTGTCATCAGGAGGAGGAGTGTGTGTTTGTGTTTTGGAGTGGGAAGACTTGAGGGGAGTTGTAGAGAGAGCCATCAGTCGTCACAGGCAAGGCCATTCTTCTAGACAGAGTTTGGTGGGCTGGGCAACTGCCAGTCCAGAAGAAAAGTATCCTTAATCTCTGGTCTTTATGTTATTGTCTAATTCATAGAATCATAGAACCATTAAGGTTGGAAAAGACCTCTAAGATCAAGTCCAGCCACCAGCCCAACATCCCCATGGCCGCTAAAACATGTGCGATGTCTGCACGCTTTTTGAACCCCTCCAGGGATTGAGACTCCACCACTGCTCTGGGCAGCCTCTGCCAGTGCTTCACCACTCTTGGTAAGGAAATATTTCCTGATATCCAGTCTAATGCTCCCCTTGAGACATTTCCTCCTGTCCTTTCACTTCTTAGGGTTGTTTTTTCCCTCAGTTGTGGTGTGGCTATGCGTAGAGTTATCTTGTAGCCACAAAGCACACTGTTCAGAGCAGGGTGGCAGCTCCACCTACTCAGGATAAACACTCAAACTCTCTCTAAACTCAAGATAGGTTTCTGTAAGGGTGCAATGGGTGATAGTGGCAGCTTGGGACTGTCTCACTGCTAGAAATGGGGTGTGAAGGACCAACCTGCCTGCAGCTCCCTCTTCCCAATTCACAGACAAGATTTTTCTGGTAAAACTGAAATTAGACCTTTCTAACAGATCACAAAACAAATAAGAAAATGTGCCATTTGGTTACAATTCACTTGGAAATACTGCCATCCCATATGGTCACAAAAGCCTTCGGGGATGATGGAAAGATATTCCATTGCAAAGAGACTGTAAAAAAGGCAAAAGACACAACGATACTGTTTGAACGTTTGCTGTATCATGGTACAGCCTTGTGACTTAGAAAAAGAGATTAAAAATGTGACTCTTATTGTGTATTTGGAATTAGGACAGCACAATTATTTGTGATTTAAGATAAAAGAATGATGGTGTGTGAGTCACAGCAAAAAGAGCAGCGGTAGGAGACCGGGGAGTCGGGTGAGTCAGAGGAGACACTTGGGTCAGGAGGCTGGAGAAATTAAAGAAACACTGAAGATAAAGTCTCTCAGATGTTAGTTTAAATCACACAGTAGGAGTTTTTACAACATGCTATCAAGTTCATGAGGTTTTTTTATGTTACTTGTGGTCCTCAAGCTGCACCAGGGCAGGAAAAACTTCTTCACCACAGGGTTCTCAGGCCCTGTCAGAGGCTGCCCAAGGAGGTGGTGGAGTTCCCATCCCTGGAGGGGTTTAAAAGACAGGTAGATGAGCTGCTCAGGGATCTGGTTCAGTAGTGGACAAGCATGGCTGGACTCTATGATCTCAAAGATCTTTTTCAACCCAGGGCTTCTGCGATTCCTTCTAATAATTGTATAGGCATAAGGATTTTTTAGAAAAACTGTTTTCATCACTGCAAAAGAAACTGCTGAAATGGCAGCTCTGGGAACACTGGAAGCAAAAACTTATTAAAGTCAGAGTAGGCTATGGGAGCTCAAAGCCATCAGTTAACTTGTTCGTGCTCTGTAATTACCTTAGTGAAAGATAGTCGTTCCCACTTTTTTGAACCAAAAAAGTTTTCATAAATTAGGGGATAGAATGATTATTTTTTTAATGTGAGCTTCTAGTAATTGTTATAGTTTTTCTTATGTTTTCTAATCTCAATGTTATATTGCTTTAAAGCATCATCTGGTTAAGGCAGAACAGAGCAATAACTACACAGCAAATGAACGATTTCCCCCTCCTCCAAAGCTGTGACACAGACCACATCTCTGCTGCCAACCTTAAAACTAACAGTTGTAGTCTAGCATAGAAAAAAATCCAACGGTTGTGACTCTCAGCTAAATTACTGCCTGCCCTCTGAACAGAGTTCTCAGCTTGACTCGAGGTTGAAAAGCCTGCTGGCTTTGAGAGCAGAGACTTCACTGTATCTCAGTGTTTTCCCTTCCACAGCCTGCAGGAAGGAGAGGTAAAAGGGAAGGGAAAGGAGCAGCTTATAACGCCGGGAGGGAGCGGTGCAGAGCCTGTGTTCCAGCCAAGGTTAGCACACGTCAGTAGCAAAACACACTCTGTGGGAGCCTGTATAGGAAAGATCCAGGCACGAGGTGTGACCTGGTGAAAAAAACTGGATAAGCACTGAGTTAGGAAGGAAAAAGGAGGGTAGGAGTTCTGTGAGTACAGAATTGATGCAGTTAGAGATCATAGCATCGTAGAATAGTTTGGGTTGGAAGAGACCTTAAAGATCATCCAGTTCCACCCCCTGCCATGGGCAGGGACACCTCCCACTGGATCAGGGGCTCCAAGCCCCATCCAACCTGGCCTGGAACCCCTCCAGGGATGGAGCAGCCACCACTGCTCTGGGCAACCTGGGCCAGGGCCTCCCCATCCTCGCCATGAAGAAATTCCTCCTTAGGAGATGCTGGAGTAAGAAATAAAGCAAGAGAAGATGGAAGGTTAAATGAAATGTAAGGGAAGGAGAGGCTACAAGGATGATCTGAGGGCTGGAGCTCCTCCCATACGAGGACAGGCTGAGAGAGTTGGGGTTGTTCAGCCTGGAGAAGAGAGGGCTGTGGGGAGACCTTAGAGCAGCTTCTGGGACTGAAAGGGGCTCCAGGAAAGCTGGGGAAGGGCTGTTCACAAAGGCTTGTGGTGATAGGATGAGGGGTAATGGGTATAAACTGGAGAGGGGCAGAGTTAGACGGGACATAGGGAGGAATTTCTTCACGATATGGGTGGTGAGTGGGGAGGCACTGGTCCAAGTTGCCCAGAGCAGTGGTGGCTGCCCCATCCCTGGAGGAGTTCAAGGCCAGGTTGGATGGGGCTCCTGATCCCGTGGGAGGTGTCCGTGCCCATGTCAGGGGGTGGGACTGGATGGGCTTTGAGGTCCCTTCTAACCCAAACTATTCTATGATTCTATGATCCACTGGTTCTGGTGTCACACAGAATGGCACACGACCCGGCCTTTTAATGGCTTTTAGCAGTTCAGTTGAATAATTTCTACTCAGGGTTTCTTTCCTTCTGTTCTGTCTTGCTTAATTTGTCTTGGGAATCTTCCTATTATTTTTTTTTGTTTGTTTTAAAGTCACGGATTTTAGTTCAATTTTTCAAATGCCTCAGCAGTAACTTCTGTTTTCCTTGACATTTCTGCGTCACCGTAATGGGAACTGCTGCGGTGGGGAGCATAATCCTCTAATCCGGCTGGCTCAGAGCATTGTTCATATAGAGACATTTTCGAATTCATTGTTTATTAACAGCTCTGAGCACTCTGCTCACGCTGGCATCTGCACTGGGAACAGTTTTATTAATGGAAACTGTAGGCAAACAGTGGGTTGATGCCTGTGACTTATTCCACTAAGAGGAATAACAGTGTGATTGCAGAATTCAACGTCCTGCCCTTTGGTTCCAGAACCTACGCATGCACTTGCAGATCTGTGTGTGTGTGTGTGTGTGTGTGTGTGTGTATTCAGATTGCAAATGATCATGTCTTTTATTGAGAGGGCAGATCTCAATATTAATCCAAACTTTCCCAAGTGTTTTTTGGGAACTCTAAAAATCAAGCATGATATCAAGAAAGCAAAAGGTTTGGGCATTTTCAGATGAGTGTTTAGTTTTCTGTAGAAACAGATTTTTTCCATTATGTTCTTTCAGAACCTCAGTTTTAGGAAATAGAACGTTCCTGGCCAGTCTTAGTGTTTGGTTACTTTATTTTTCAACTCTTATCTCAAAGCACACTGTGAGTTGCTGTCCCTGGGTGACCGAAGTGTGAGCCTAACGTGACAATTGTGTCCAGGTCTAGCACACGCTGACATTTGGACTGAGAGATTTGTTGCCTTTTTGGTGGATTATGCGTTTCAATAGCATCTTTAGATGAGATCTTGGGGAGAAATGTTTTGCTGTGAGGGTGGGGAGGCCCTGGCCCAGGTTGCCCAGAGCAGTGGTGGCTGCCCCATCCCTGGAGGGGTTCCAGGCCAGGTTGGATGGGGCTTGGAGCCCCTGATCCAGTGGGAGGTGTCCCTGCCCATGGCAGGGGTGGGACTGGATGGGGTCTGAGGTCCCTTTCAACCCAAACCATTCTGTGATTTTTTTCAAAAGCTGAATAATTTTATGCTTTCAGTCACTTCAGTGATGTTCCACAAAGCTGCCTGCAGGAGGTGCTTTGAGGAATGGTGCCTCAGCCATTGGTCCATTAATGAATAGTTTGCTCATGGCCACTTTTGAAGTCGGAAAACTGATCTGTGTGAGTTTCAGGATAACTAATCTGCCCCTGAGGCTTTCATTTGATTGCTAAAGAGGGCACATAGCAAAAAGTGAGTAACATATAGAAATACTCTTATAAAGTTTAGTAATATCTGGATGTGCAGATTGCTTCTGCATGATGCATAGAATCCCAGGATGGGGTGGAAGATCGTTAGTGATATGATTTAAGTTAGACAGTCATACAGTCCAGCTAGAGGTTAATGGCAAATGCCATCGTGATTTCTAGATAGGAGACTGAATTTTCAATATAGGAATTATAACACTGCATCTGCATGAAACTGGGATTTATCTTACTATGACTGTTCTCTGCTGGAAGCATGATAGAAAAGTGCCTTTATTCCTGTAGGAGCAACATTTTTCCACTCTCTCCTTCTCCATTAAAAAGCCAGAGGAAAAAAGATTTTATGCAGTTTCCCAGAACAAAACAGAGGAGGAAAACATCCCTCAAGCTGTAAAACAAGAGGAAAGATCATCAGCACTAATTATGTTTTCTATTACCAAATGCTCTGAATTCTAAAAATTAAAACAAAGAGCAAATATTATTTGTATTTATTTATCTCTGTGTGCTAAACTGTAAACACACGCTCAAAGATTTAATTGTTTTTTGAGAAATACACATTATTGGCTATGATTCCTTGTAAAAATAATAGAAGCTGATTGATAAAAAGATGTTTATAACATGAAATTGTTTTGAAGAATGGAAAATTATCTTTCTCAGAAATGGGTATATTTGTTAAACAACCCTTTGATGTTGTCACACCAAGCTCTTGAAGAAAAAAGCAGGGCTGGTTGGTTTTATCCTTTTTGACAATGATGTTTTGGATTTGGCCACACATGGAGAACTTGGTTTGGCTGAAGCTGGTGGCGCAGCCACTGAATGATGTGGCTCTTGTGAAGAGAAACAATTTCACTGGAAGGCTACTGAGGGTTGCGCTGAAATCACAGGAGAAATATCTGCTCGTGTTGCAAAAGAACATGCTAAAAATCCTCCAAGGAAGTGAATGCAAAAAGGTATATTTTGGCAATAAAGAATCACAGAATGGTTTGGGTTGGAAGGGACCTTAAAGATTATCCAGTTCCAACCCCCCTGCCATGGGCAGGGACACCTCCCACTGGGTCAGGCTGCCCAGTCGTTCATTTTCTCACTCCCACTTTCCAGGGAGACATTGAGCCCAACACAATAATTTGCTGCAAACAGCCCTTATTCCAAGGAGGAGTTGGTCATGAGAATTATGAATTCATGTGGTGATAGCTCTTACAGGATCAGATCTGGTACAATTTCATACATAAATGGGTTCTCCAGACCATTTCTATCTATATAGTTGCACTGTTACTTATGCTGTGACTGTACTCCAAAGAAATTCTTGATTCTTCCATTTCTTTACTTCAAACAAAATGTTTTCTGAACCTAATCAATACGGTGATGTCTCTTTTCGCAGGGCAAATGGAATTGTGCAAGAGAAATTCAGCCTATGGAGTTATTCGCAGCCATTGTGTTTGTGCCCTGTTGACATTACTTTTTTTTTTTTCTCTGCAAAATATTGGAAATCATTTTCCCTGATGGAACTGATGGGAAACAACGAGTGAATCCCAGGAGAGACAGGGGATTTGGTAAGCTCAGTGCAGGTTATGGTAGAAGGTTTTAAAAGTGTCCATAAAATGTCAGGGCTTGTTTTTTGCCTCTTCAAGGTTGTTTTGAAAGCAATAATTGGGAGGCTGCAATACGCTCCTAATGATACTAAGAGCCAGAGGGGAAAGAAGATGAAAATACTGACAGTAAGAGACAAGCGAGCAATGAAAATGACTGGAAAAGGTGATGAGAGCTGCAGTCAGTGTGGAGGATTTTAAGGAAACTAGTACAGAGTTTCTAAGCCTGATTCTGCAAAACAGGAGCTTTGAGTCTTGAAGACCCTGGTGGTTTCTTTATTTAGATAAAAGGGGGGGGAAAAAAGTGTTGCCATTTTCTTGCTCTTTCACCCTAGCAATCCACAGCAGCCAATGTTTCACACCAGTCAGCAACAATTCCTGTAATGCAATTTAATTAATTAATTAATTAATTCGTTTCCTGTTCTGGACAGGCTGGATTGATGGGCTGAGGGCCCAGCAGGATGAGGTTCAACGAGGCCAAGTGTCAGGTCCTGCACTTGGGACACAACAACCCTTCTCCTGTGCTCTGGGCTTGGAGAAGAGCGGCTGGGAAGCTGCCTGGCAGAGAAGAACCTGGAGGTGCTGGTTGGCAGCAGCTGAACATGAACCAGCAGTGGCCAAGACAGCCACCAGCATCCTGGCTTGGATCAGAAACAGTGTGGCCAGCAGGAGCAGGGAAGGGCCCCTGTACTCAGCGCTGGTGAAGCCACACCTCAAATCCTGGTTCAGTTTTGGGCCCCTCAGTACAACAAGGACATGGAGGGGGGGCTGGAGCACGTCTAGAGAAGGGAACGGAGCTGGGGAAGGGGCTGGAGAACAAGGGTTATGAGGAGCAGCTGAGGAGCCTGGGGTTGTTCAGCCTGGAGAAGAGGAGAATGAGGGGAGACCTCATTGTTCTCTGCAGCTCCCTGAAAGGAGCTTGTGCTGTGGTGGGTGCTGGGCTCTTCTTCCAGGTGATAGGACAGGTGATAGGACAAGAGGAAATGGCCTCAAGTTGCATCAGGGGAGGGTTAGATTGGATACTAGGAAAAATTTCCATACTGAAAGGGTTGTCAAGTGTTGGAACAGGGGCTGCCCAGGGAAGTGGTGGAGTCCTCATCCTTTCAAAGATGTTTAGATGTGATGCTTAGGGACATGGTCTAGTGGTGGGTGTGGCAGTATGAGGTTAAGAATTGGGCTTCATGATCTTAAAGGTCTTTTCCAACCTAAATGATTCTGTGATTTTATGATTTTAAAAGGCAAATGCATAAATAAGCCCACTGGACGCTTTGAGACTGGCTAATGCCCATGTGTGCCCTGATAGAATTTGGTACCATTGGTGTCACATTGAGCTCTGCTTGCTACTGCCCATGTCCTGTACGTGCACGCCCGTCTTGCTGTCTCAAATCCCTCTTCTGTGTGAACAAATGCCTCCCGCTTATTCTTGCTAAAGTTTGCCTGTGTGGTCTCAGTCGATGAGCAACTCACCTTCCTATGCTCTTCAACAGTTTGGTTCATTTGGGGCATAAAATCTGAATAGATTTCAGTTATCTCTTCTTGGATTAGTATAGCATAAATTGCTTAAAAATAAACTAGCTATTAATTTTGAATGTTAGTTAATTATACCTTGATCTTTATTTTACTACTGATTCATAAAGTTAATGGACTGCGTTCCTATCTTGGCCTGACAGCATTTAAAGACTGAGCATTAAATGTAAACTACGGGTTTCGAATGAGAGTCCTTGGTAACAGAATGGTTTTTAGCTTGGTGAAGAGACTGTCCCTATGGCAGCCAATTAGGGAGAGAATGGTTAGTCATGAGAAATATTGTTGTTCATTTTCCCTCACTGACTGCCAGAGTGATCGTAGTGGTCGTGACCACTGTGATTCAAGGTATTTGGTCAAGCCCTGGCAGAGGCTGCCCAGGGCAGTGGAGGAGTCTCCATCCCTGGAGGGGTTCGAAGAGCGTGTGGAGGCGGCACTTGGTTTAGCAGGCACGATGGGGTTGGGTTGATGTTTGGATTGGATGAGCTTAGAGATTTTTCCAACCTTTATGATTCTGTGTATCTCATAGTGTGAAATCTTTATTTCCTTCTGATTACCATTTGTCTTCTCTTCGTAGCCTTGAAAAAAACAAATCAAACCCAATGAGAATTGAAGTACAGAATGTGGGAAAAGCTGAGCGTGCACTGCCTATCTACCAATTTCCTGACAAACGAGAGACTGTGCTCTGGAGTCATTATTTATCAGACAAAGGCTGTGAAAACAGCAAGTGGCACAATGTGAGTCTATTCTTGTGTCAATTACTTTGGTGAAAATGGAAAATAGTGGTGCTGCAGCTTGTGAGTACCCTTCAAATGGTCAAGAGCTGCCAGCATACGGGATGCTCTGCTCAGCACAGCTGGCTTGAGTGCGCACACCATCTCCTGAAAACTGCTCTGCCGAGCTCAGTAATTTTCTTCTCGCTGTGAGGGGATGTTGTAGAGGGTTGTTTATTATCAACTTTAATAGAATTGAAAGCCTAAGTATATAGATTGCTTGTAGCGGAGATGACCTGATGATGAAAGGGGACAGGACGCCTTGTTGTTGGGATATAGACTGGAGAAGGACAGAGTTAGACTGGACATAAGGAAGAATTTCTTCACCATGAGATGGGGAGGCCCTGAACAGGTTGCCCAGGGAAGCTGTGGCTGCCCTATGCCTGGAAGTGTTCAAGGCCAGGCTGGATGGACTTTGGGCAGCCTGATCCAGTGGGAGGTGTCTCTGCTCATGGCAGAGGGTTGGACCCTGATGATCTTCAAGGTCCCTTCCAACCCTAACTATTCTGTGATGCCAAAATCGAGTTGCATAGTGAGCCACAGTCAGCTGAATTAACCCTTGGGCTACTGTTGCCCAGAACATAGCATTTTATTGAAGGAATCATTTCCTAAGGATCAATAAAAAGTCGTTCTCACAATGTTTCTGGCTTAATAGGAGTGCAGGTAGATTCTGTTCTCAAAAAAATTTCCAGCACAGACCCCGCACTGAAGTTCAAATGAAGTCCATGGGTGTTCCCAGTGTTTTAGGTAATTGAATTCTGAAGTTGTAGATCCATTAAAGTCAATTTTTGAATTAATCTCACTGGAATAAAAATCTTCTCATCTTTCAAAGCTCAACCATCTTTGGCCTCAGCTTGTTGCTTTCCTTCAAAGCTTTTTCTGTCTGCTGCACAAGATAAAAAGCTCTAAAAAGAAAATGCATGAGGAGAGTGTACAATAGATAAAGCGTAGTCACACAGCAGTTGAGTTTGAAAGATAGGCTCGGTCTTTTAATCTGTCTGCTTTCGGCATTGTGAAAGATCATCCTCCACAGTAATCTCCTCTTAAGTGCTTTATCTGATGGTGACATTCTTGGTACAAACAGCGCTGGTAGTTTGGCTGAGCTGATAGTTGGCAAGTTCTGTTACGCGAGTTCTGTGGTAGACAGAGCAGCGTGGGGAGCGTACCTGCCGCAGAAATGCTTATTCACACAAATATTGAACTAGTTAAAGTTCCTAGTCACAAACGGAAAAGAAAAGGCTTTGAACTGAAGCCAAGTGGCACGTGGGAATATAGATTAGATTGAATATTAGGAAAAATGTCTTTCCTGACAGAGTGATGAAACCCTGGCAGAGGCTGCCCAGGGCAGGGGTGGAGTCCCCATCTCTGGAGGGGTTCAAAAAGCATGTGAATGTGGTGCTTTGGGACACGGTTTATTCGGCATGGTGAGGCTGGGGTGATGGTTGGACTGGATGAGCTGAGAGGGCTTTTCCAGCCTTAATGATGCTGTGATTCTATGAGTTTTGCTGAATATAGCAGATGCATCTGCCTGTCAGGTGCTGGAGCAGTGCGGAAATACAGTTAGGGAATTGTACGCAGCCTTCTGGCTAGGAACAACTGATTTTAACCATGTGATTTCTAAGCAGAAATTCTTATGGGCACTTAACTTATGGCAAAGAGAAATTTTTATAAAGGAGTACTTTTTTCCTTCTCTAATAGGGCAGATTTGGTTGTGCTGTTTTAAATAAACGTCATTGTGAAAAGAATACAGTCGGTTGGAGTGGTTATAAGAAGTCAGACTCTTTCTCAAAACAAAACATCCCTGGAATTATGAGATGTGGTTATAAACCACCAGCAACTTTTAAAATACTCAATAGTTAGTGGTACATTCTTCTTTATGATAACATTAGGCCAAATTCCCTGCTTGTATCAAGGAATGAAGGTTTCTTGAGAGCTTTGGTCCATTGTGGACTGTAAGAAAGCTTACTGAAGTGTCTACTTGTATATATGTATTAGATATTATTATTAGACTTTATTAGACTAACAATTGTTTTGAAAACAGTAAAAATAAATAATGTTCCTGAGGGTCAAGCGCATTCCTCCTTCTTGAGGAAATAATCTCACTTACTGCTCTTGGAATAATGGTATAAATAATAAATAAATAAATAAATAAAATACAGTTTTCTTAAGTCATCAGAAATTGCGTGAAAGTGGAAGGAAACGGAGGTGAATTAGACTTTCAGAAATTAGGTCCAGATCCAGACATTCTGCTGCCTAGCTGGGCTCTGATTAGGGGTTTGTATGATCCATTGTGACTTGTGCTTTGGCCAAGACCTCCACCGGATCTATTTGGAGCACTGGGATCTTTGTTCCATCTTTACTTGATTGTAGCTTACCGCTGTGTATTTTGGGGGTAACTGGATGGCTTTAACATTGCCCTAACTCAATTAGTGGTTAAAATGGTGAAATGGAACTACAGGAAACAGAAGAAGGAGATCAGAGCTCGGTTACACAGCGTTATATTTTTGGAGCACTTCATCCTTTTTATAACACTGCACGCTTTCCTTTCTTTCCTTTAGAGCTGACACGGAGGTGTCTGTTCTGCTTTAGTCTGTAATGCATCTTTCGAGGCACAGGGCTCCAAAGAACTCCTCCTGCTGTAGGTATTTGAGAGATCAAAGCCAGCACCTATCAAACGTGCTAATGGAAACACCTCAAAGCCAGTTTAGTGCGTAAGTACCCTTCAGCTAACAATAGTTTCCATGTAGAATGCCACACAAGACAGTTGATATATACAGCACAAATTAATTTGCTTTATGAAGTGGACCCAGTTAAGGGACATAAAAAGAATTGCATTATACTGTAGCGGTGAGTATCAAACAGCCCTTACAGGTAGTTTGTGTTTTTAATTCTCCGTAGAATATTAGATGTGGGGAATATTGCTGTTGCTTAATTACATCTAATGTGGCTAATTAGTTCAGGCAAAATATTATGCCCTGTTCAGTTCTGAAGTTCACTGTCCACAGAACAGTGAGGTGCTCATAAATCCAGACAACTCAATCTAATGCGTAATTAAGAGATGTAATGTTATGAATAAATACATGGCTCAAGTATATAACCTAACAAAGGTAGAGCTTATTAGTGTTTGCCTAACTTAGTTTATATTGTTAAGATTAAGAGCAATCTAAGCAACATTGCCAGCACTGCAAAATCCTAAATATTCCTGAATGAGGATTGAGAAAATACTACATGTAAAGTACTTCTTGGATAAACCCCGTGGATAAAACCTCGTGTGGAGGTGGAAAATGTAGCTTCTTCCCATTCTTTAATTCCCTCCCTAGCGTCTCCGTTCCCAGTTCTCTGCGGTGCGGTGCTGAGCTGGGCTGCATGGGGCAGAGCAGAAGGAAAAGGAAGGACAGTTTAGGAGACAAGAAAGCAGCATGCGCTCTCCCTATCATGTTGTGGTATACTTACCGTGTACCTAGCAAAGCCAGAGAAATAAAAGAACTAAAAATAACTAAATAAAACTAAAATAGAACTAAATTAAAACATCTAATGGGCAGCCTGATCCAGAGGGAGGTGTCCCTGCCCATGGCAGGGTTTGGAGCTGGGTGATCTTTAAGGTTGCTTCCAACCCAAACCATTCTATGGTTCTAACCTAACAGCTGCTCCTGGGTGATCATTCAGTGCTGCTTGGAATTCAGTCTAGAGAAAGCGCTTCTCCTGACACATAAAGAAGTGTGATCTTCCCATCGAAACAGGAGAGAACGTTATTAATCTGAATTAAAAAGCATGATGAAATGGAGTACGACATCCTGCCAGCTGCGGTTTAGAGTTCTCGTTTCTTTCATTTGAATTATGAAGTAGGAAAACTCATCATCAGTGCAGGGCATGAAAGTGAGGGAGAAGGAAGTAATTTAGAAGTGGGTGAGTTTTTCTTTCATTTCTCAGGTCTGAAGGACCAGAGGGACTAATTCAGTTCTTGGTTTAAACAAGAGCAGCCATCTGAAATGCTGTAGCTCTCCAGAATATACAAGTCAAAAATGTCTGCGCTGTGGGAATAGAAAGCACACGAGTTTTTTTCATTCTGATCTTTAACGTGGAGGAATTTGCTAATGCTGGGAGATTACTCTGCCTTGTAGCAGACAAGTTACATGGCACATCAGAGGTCTGAGCCTACAGCTGTGAGTCTGTATGTTCAGAAGCAACAGTTCATGTGTGTTTTGGTCACGGCACTTGTTGTTTGTTACCATCTTCCATGGCATTCAAACAGCAGAGAGATTGAAGTGATTTGGGTCCTTAACTGTGAGCTTTGCAAGCAAATAGAAGTAGCGTTTGGGAATGGCAGCCAGTATGAAATGTTGATATGGAAGCGGATAAAAAACCATCCATGTCCTACTGTCCTTTTACAGGTCCTCACAGCAGCTGTGTCTGTATGAGGATGTGAGATTGTCAGGCTTGACTGGAAATACCCTCCTGCACAGATTGCTGAGTGGCTGTTGGTAAGGGAAACAAGTATCTCTGTCTCATTAAAAAGTAAATAAATCACAGACGAGTGTTCCCCTTTCCTAATAAATAGAGCATCACGTTAATGCTCAGAACTATCGAAATCTATTTGACTTGATTATTGTGAAAGAACACCGAATTAAGCTTTTGGAAAAATTCTTTTTTTCCTGTGTAATCCATAACATTTATTAAATTTCACATGACTAATGTGTATGGGAGAAGACATTCCTTTATGAGCACTTAAAAACAGAGCGTGTTTCACTGAAATGCTGAAACTGAACATAGGAGATGATTAGCAACATTCCAGTACCTGAAGGGGCTACAAGAAAGCTGGGGAGGGACTGTTCACAAAGGCTTGGAGTGACAGGACGAGGGGCAATGAGGGTAAACTTGAGAGGGGCAGAGTTAGACTGGACAGAAGGAGGAATTTCTTCACAATGAGGGTGGGGAGGCCCTGCAACAGGCTGCCCAGAGCAGTGGTGGCTGCCCCATCCCTGGAGGTGTTCAAGGCCAGGTTGGATGGGGCTCAGAGCCCCTGATCCAGTGGGAGGTGTCCCTGCCCATGGCAGGGGTTGGAACTGGATGATCATTAAGGTTCTTTCCAACCCAAACCATTCTATAATGCTGTGATTAGACATAACTGCTGTATCACCTAAGCATGAACATGAAGAACTCGAGGAATGTGAGGAGATGCAGTGCTGCTGACGTATGTATGACAATGTCGTAACTCAAGAGATGAAAACTCTACATACCACTTGTTTTCAAGTCATCACACCTTTATCCAGAGTATAACTAGGAAACCCAACAAGATCAACCCCTCCAAGAAACCCCACTCCAAACCCACCCAACCACCCCCACATCTAAATAAACGTCAAGATGTTTATCTTGAGCCCCATGTTTTTTCCTGGTGAAGAACCAGTGCAATCAGTTGTCTTTCAATTTAATATTTTCTTAATTCCACTCCGAGCAGAGCTACTGCTATGAATTTACTTTGATCAAGGAGAGCACTTTTGTTTCAAATGGATTACTTTGGGGAGCAGAGCATGCAGTGAAATGAATAACGAAGGGGAATTTTTAAAAATTGCAAACTGACCTTTGAAATGTCAGAATTTGGATGTTTCCGTAATCAACATTCTGTGATAAATGAGAGCAGGAAATGTAAAGATCTCTGGTTCAAAAGTGTGTGTAATCGAGATCCAATGAGAGATCGATGGCCTTTCGGTGACCTTTTCTGAAAAGGTTAAATGACAACATTTATGGGAAACTTTTCTTGCGCTTGGTGGATGATTATAAATGGATTTATTGCATTTTGCTGTTGTAGCTGTGGAGAAAAACTGCCTATGTGTACGAGTTCTATATATGTATGTAAGTCATTCAACCTTATAGGTGTGTAAATTTTACACATAAATTATGTATGGATGTATATTTATGAATGCAGATGATTTGAAAATTTTAGTTTCAATTGGTACTAATGTTCATAAATCAGTGACACATTACTTCAAACCTATGAAATGTTATCTATTTTTAAGTTCTTAAGAAGACAATAGGAGGAACAAATATGAGCTCAATGGGAAATTGCTTTCATTCTGCTGACAGTTACAGTTTCCTGGAAATAAAATCATCAACAGAAGCTCATATCACATCGCCCGCATCCACTTTGAGGGAAGCAACAGTCTCACTTGAAAAAGGTATGTTTAGGAATAAGTCCACCAAAGCATTTTGGTTGAGGAACTGTTGGAGAATGGGGTTTTGCTGATCTTATGCAAAGTAGCACCAAAAAGTCAGAAATGATTCAAAGTTGTAAATTAGACACAGTCATCACCAGGTCATCAGCTTTTTGATGTCTGCCCTCTAGTCTTGTAGTTGAATTTATGAAAATATGCTATTCATTTTTCTGAATAATTGATATGATCGCGGTTTGTTTGTGGTGAAACTTTATACATGTGTTCAGCTTTCAGTGAGGACTTCCACAATTGGATTTTTTTTCATCTCCTTGAAAATTCATTCTTAAAGAAGAGCTACTTTCCATATTTTTGTCCAAAATACTAGATTATGAGCTGTCTTATATTTAATTACAAAATCTTCATATCATAGAATCACAGAATGTATTTTGGTTGGAAGGGACCTCAAAGCCCATCCAGTTCCACCCCTGCCATGGGCAGGGACACCTCCAATGGGATCAGGGGCTCCTTCAAGGCCCCATCCAACCTGGCCTTGAACCCCTCCGGGGATGGGGCAGCCACCACTGCTCTGGGCAACCTGGGCCAGGGCCTCACCACCCTCATCGTGAAGAATTTCCTCTTACCGTCTAATCTAAATCATCCCCCTTCCTATTTAAAGCTGTTCCTCCTCGTCCTATCAAACCAGGCCCTTGTAAAAAGCCCCTCTCCAGCTTTCCTGGAGCCCCTTTCAGCACTGGAAGCTGCTCTAAAGTTTCCCTTCAGCCTTCTCTTCTCCAGGTTGAACAACCTCAACTGTCTCAGCCTGGAGGGAGTTGTATTAGGTGATGTATTTTATTGATACGCACATCCGTAATGCCCAATCACAGTGATACGAAGACCGAGTGCTTTGAGCTTTTAGTGCCCTGATCTATGAACATTTCGTTAAAGGAGCAGCATTAACTCTTTTGGGAGCTCTTCTAAACAGAAATGTTGTTATGTAAAGTTATTATCAGAGATCATTATTCAGCAATTCAAAACTTATCTACAAGTTGGGCTATGTTTTGGGTTGATTTGTGCTGACAGATGATTTGACACTGCAGACAAACGGGACCCGGAGGCTGATTTTCCCGATGTGGCTGATTGATGCATTTTATATTCAATCCAGTCAGCAGATATTCAATCCAGACCAGCAATCTCCTATCGCATGATTACTGTAACTTGTGATTAAAAGATGGGTTATGTTGAGACAGCTTTGTCACAGTCTCCCCTTGAAAGACAAACCGAATGTCTCTCAGTTCAGGCAGTGCACACAGCACATCGAATTGCTGTCTTCCAAAGGAGTGGAAGGAATCGCTTCCCTTCTTAATAGTTTTGTTCTTCGCTCAGAAAGGAGCTTTCAATAAATGACTCCCATAGCAATAGCGTGGATGAGAAAAATAAATGAGAAAATTCAGTGAATAGGTTAAGAATGCAACTGTTTCTGCACTTATTTTTGTGCTCTGGGTAGGTTTTCAGCACTGTGTACAATATGTACTTATTATACTGAGGAGATTTGCATTTTAATTGACTGCAAATAATAAACCTTTAAAACCTTTGTGGTTGGCCAAAAATAATAAATGTGAGAACTTGGCACGTTCTGGTCTGTTGTTTAACCAAAAAGGGATGAATATATTAAGACCTCAAATCTATCACAAGGTTACGTACTCTGCTATTAATACAGGAGTTCATGTTAGCGATTATAGAATACATGCGATGGGGTGTTGTTTGCACATTAAATCCCTGGCTGGACTTGTCAGGTGAGGAGTAAATACTCAGAAGAATAGAGACTTTCTTCATGTGAGCTCGGGTTTCTCTCACAGGTTTGCACTTCCCATTACAAATCTTAGCTTCTTTCTAAATATCAAAGAGTGAATCGAGCGCTTTGCGGAGGCAGTTACTGAACTTTGACTTCAGAATTTAGTTTGCAAATGTATATTATATTTGCAGATGCTGAGGTCAGGCCTTGACTTAGCTTTAAAGGTACCTGTCACGGTGAAATGTCCTTCCAAGGTGAAGCCAATTGTTCAGCTGTCAATGGAAAAGAATAGTTCAAAGACTTTTTTTCGCTGGTATGTTTTACTGATAAATTCGGGGTGATGGTTACCGAGGAGATGCTCCATCAGGGATATATTTTGAAGTGAAGTGGAAACAAGGAATTCTAAGACTATTTATGAAGTGCTAGTGCTGTGAAACAGATTTGCAAGTCATGGAATGGTTTGGGCTGGAAGGGGGCTCAAAGCCCATCCAGTCCCACCCCCTGCCATGGGCAGGGACACCTCCCACTGGATCAGGGGCTCCAAGCCCCATCCAGCCTGGCCTTGAACCCCTCCAGGGATGGGGCAGCCAATGCAGGCTCGGCTGCTGAGGGGCTGCCAGCAGAAATTGCAAGGATTAAGATTGAAGGAGTGTGAACTGCTGTGGTGTGATCAGTGACGGGTGGATAGTGCTCAAATGCTGCAGATTCCTGGCTGTCACATTGATAACATTGTGCTGGTCTGGGCTGGGACGGAGTGAATGTTCGTCATCAGACCTGCTATGGGGCTGTGCTTGGGATTGGTGCTGGAAACGGTGTCGCTATAACTGGGATAGTTCGATCACTGCTGAGCAGGGCTTACATGACACCAAGGCCTTTTTCTACTTCTCCCAGTGGCTCACCAGTGTGTGCTGGGGGTGCAGAAGGGGCTGGGAGGGGGCACGTCTGGAACAGCCGACCCCAATAACAAAGAGGACATTCCACACCACATGGTGTCACGCTCTGCATATAAAGCTGCAGGGAGAACGAAGGTGGGGATGTTCGGAGTGATGGCAGTTGTCTTCCCAGTTAACTGATATGCGTGATGGAGCTCTGCTTTCCTGGAGATGACTGAACACCTGCCTGTTGGTGGGAAGTGATGAATGAATTCCTTGTTTTGCTTTGCTTGAGCTTTACCTATTAAATTGTCATTATCTCAACCCATGAGTGTTCTCCCTTTTACCCTTCCGATTCTCTTCCCCGTTCCGCTGTGGGGAGCGAGCGAGCGGCTGCGAGGTGCTGGGTGGGGTTTAATCATGACAAACGGTTTTCTTCAAGTACTCAGAGTTCAGAGCTGGCAGTTGAGCATATGAAGCAGATGTTTGCCCACTCCTGTGATTTGAGACCAGTGTGGTGATAAACACTCTGACATAAATGGAGCAGCAGTGGATTCCAGCAGGGCTCATGGCAGATATATCTCCAGTAACACATCAGGTGGGGGATGAGCAATCTACTGAAGAGTCAGAGCTTGGGCTCTGACACTGAGATATCAATCATGTGCCATTTCTATTGAGAGGTGTTTGCTTTCTGCCTGCAGATAAAATATCTCCTGTGAGTGACCTGAGAGATTTGCATGTAAACCTGCTCTGCAGCCTAAACGGGGTCACAGGCTTTTATTTTCTGCTTTGTCATGAAAAGTATATTTAAAATATATTTGCGTATACATTACAAGAAGTATAGTTCTATGTACTTTCTATATGCTTATGTACATAAAAATATATTTAAATCTCAAGGTGGGTACATTGTGGCCATTCTTGTATAAAACACAATGAGAAATGCTTGTTAAATCTGCTGGTTCTCTAACCATCCCATCTTCAAGATGTTCTGTTTCAAACCTCAGTTATTCTTCCAAGACTGGAAACTGGATCTGAATGTAAAGGGCTGCTCAGATGTTTCGTCTCTCTATATGCACGTGAAGCTGTCGTATTGTTATGCTGAAAATTTAGTGGGATTAAATTGACTTTTTCCAGGGCTATTTCTGCTTTGAGATGAAGATCTCTGTCCCTCTCGACCTTTAGGATGTGTTTTCCTCACGGTCCCCGTTCTCACACATACCAATAATGCATACGGAGCTTTGAACTCTCCAACATTTCCGCCACTTTCAGAGATCTCTGAACTGAACCCTTCAAGGCATTCCCAAAGGACTTGGGGCGCTCTGAAACACTCTTCATATCTTTATGGGAAGACATTTTATCTCTCTTTGTTGTTGTTCTAATCTGGTCTATTCCATTGTTCACACAAGACCTTTATCTGCTCTTGTGCCCAAGAGATGGTGCGTGAAGGCAGTCTTCTGCAGCCCCCACTTCCACCCACTCCTTTTATCTCTTTAAGACCTTGAGGACTTCTACTTATTCTCTTTTCATGTATCATGCTCATTATCTTGACTTCATCCCATTAATTACTACCACACATCTTTATTTGAATGTTGTAGTCTGAAAATGGAAGGTAGAAAGATGATGTGGGCCTGATCACAAACCTGCTTGGTTAAATGTAATCATTCCGTCTGATTTTCAGTGGATTTAGAAGTATAGAGATGCAGATTTAGAATTATATATAATATGCAATTATATACATAGGTGCTCACTGATCTGGTTTAGTAGTGGACAGGTACAGTTGGACTTCATGATCTCAAAGGTCTTTTCCAACCTGATGATTCCTTGTTTCTGTAGGTGATTGTTTGCCTTTGAAATAACTTTTCAACTAAAAAAAAAGTAGTGAAAAAGCTTCCTGAAAAAGTTATAATGTTATTTTCTGAACCAGTCCTGAAGTTTTGTTCCAGTATATCCCTGGAGGCTGCATAGCTAAAGGAGCTTTGGATTAGCAGACTGAAACTAATGGCATTAAATCAATTGCTACAGGAATATATTTCGGCTCAGCATTAGCAACACGGGAGGCTGGGTGGCAGAATGATGGAGCACCGGCCTGGGATGCCAGAGGTCTGGACTGTGTCTTGGCTCAGCCAAGAACGTGTTGGGCGACCTCAGGAAAGTCACTTTACTTACTTTTGCCTTATTAAGAAGTTCCACATTGAAAGTGCTTTGAAGCCTTGTGCTGTCGTGTCGCCTCACTTTCCTGTGTCTTGCGGCCGCAGGGGTGAAGCAAGATAAACATCAAGCAGAGGAAAGTGGTGACTGCCTGCGCTTGGAGAACCTTCCATGGAAACTGCTCCAGACTCCTGACAAATCTCTATTGCTGTAACGGTCTCGTACAAGGACTGGAAGGAATATCAAGGTGTCCAAAGGTTTTTGGAGTCTTACGAATAGCCCTTTATGGTGAGAAGAGTGGTTTAATAATGATATATTGTATAATGTAAGGTAAAACCAAAAGGACGTATCAAGTGGGATTCTGCAGTGGGATTCTACATCCTGCTTAGTGTATTAATTAGCCTCTTCCTTAGGACACAAAATAAGATGCACCAAGAGGGAATATGGAGAGCACCAGTGATGATGGAGAGTGCTGGTCTACTCTTTTAGAGAGCGATTTTATCGATAGGTGCTGCTGAGAAAGCTAATGTACTTCATCCCTTATTTTCTTATAGATCAGAGTTCAGCCATCGTAGGAAGATCAGCTGCACGTTATCAGGTGGCAAAAGGCAGGATTTGGGGCTACAGTGGAAGAAATCATCAGGGAGAACTAAGTAAGGTTCAGGTTTTGAGATCGGCTGGATGTGGTCTCTTTTCACTGGAAAGGTAAGAGTGAGGTGAATGAGTGATTCTGTGATTCTGTGAACATTTTCATCAGTTTCTTGGATGATGAAGCAAAGGCCGTGCTTATTAAATTTGCAGATAGCGCCACTCCAGGCAGCTTCAAGCTTGTTGCAAATAAAAAAAAAAGGAAAAAAAAATCAAAGAACTTGTTAATTTAGATAAATGAAAATGGAATGGAGTCGAGGTGTAGAACTTGTGCAATGGTAACCAGCTGTGCCAGTTCAGAATAAGCTGGGTGGCAAGTCTGCAAGGGAAGACCTGGCATCCTCCTGAGCATCACTAGTGAAAACACTTCAGCACTGTTGAGCTTTTGTGCAAAATACAAGCACTCACTGGATGCAAAAGAAGAAACTGCAGGATAAGTGAGGGCATTGTGGTGAACTCTCGTGTCTGTTCTCAACACTACACTTCATGGAGGATGAGACCTGAGAACAAATGTAAAACAATGAGAACGACTGCACTAGTGAAGATTTAATGACCTGGTGTTATTTCATTTTGAGAGAAAGGAGGCAAAGGTGCTATATGATAATTGCCTTCAAATTCAGAAGAGGGTTCTGCAAAGATAGGGAATAATTTTTCTCTATATCCAAGTGGATGAGACACAAAGTAACGAGCTAAACCCAAAGAAACCAATTTAGATCAAACATTAAGTTTCTGACTGTGTGGGTAGTTCAGTGCGAGAACAGATTTTGTGCTCTCCCCAGACCATCTCTGTAACTGGAAATGTTAAGGAACAGGTTAGATTGGTGTCTGTATAGTTGCTGTAGCGCAAAATAGCCATTCTGTCCCCAATCCTGCTTTTCTTTGGGGAAAGCACACCAGAAGGTGGAACAGCTACTTGGCTTGTAGGATCTGGGGCTTCCATTCACTCCAGTTGATTTATGTTCAGGTCGTCTTCTACTTCTGTTGCTACCTCCATGTGATTTATGTACAGCCAGTCTGCGATAGTTTCATTAGGAGGGCAATGTAAATAAAGGTGGTGAGAAAAATATATTAATGTTTGTAAAGTACTTTATGAGCCTCAGCTGAAAGGCAGTATATAAAAACCAACATTATTATAGGAAATCGATGAATAAAATAATAAACCAAATTGAATAAAAAATGAAACACCCCCCAAAAAAGTGCTATACTTTGTGCATAAATCCCATAAAATACATATTAACCATAAATAATAACAGCCCACTTTCAGGACTTGGGTTTTTTTAAAAACTAATTAAGTCGTCTTCGTTTACCAAAGTTCAAACAATTAATCACAGACCTATGTAATCAAAAGTAAAGTTTATTTCTTATTACCTATTCATATCGCAATCCTAGCATTTGAGATGATTACATGCTATATATAAACACATACCTCCTAGGTAATCATTGAAAGTGCTGCAAACGGCACAATAGGCAGCTCCGAATGAACTCCGTATGCACGGCACAGCACAATAACGGCGTTCCAGAGCACGGCACATCCTAGGAAAGTCTAATCTGGTCCTGAAATGACTTTGACTTCTTCATTAGTGATCTTTAAAGTCTCCATTAGATGATCTTTAAGGTCCCTTCCAACCCAAACTAATCTATGATTCTATGATTAGTGACGATGGAGGCGACTAAATACAGTGAACTCTTTTCCCTTACATCAAATAAGGGTTAATCTTATCCTCAAGATTTGGGGTTATTTTCCTTGAAGGAAAAAACATGTTTTGAAGAAGATCGTGTTCTTATAAGCAGCTGCAACCGATCGATCACCCCTTAATCCTATGGCGTTATTTCTGTTGGTGTTGCTTCATCGTTTTGTTTTTAAGATGACCTATTCCACTTTATAGTAAGTAAATCTGAATTTCCCATTTCTGGAATGGAAGTTCTTTCTCTGATACTTGTCCTGCACTGCTTGGACAGTTAAAGAAGCAATGAAGATGCAGAAGAGTTAACAGACGAACTTTTTTACCTGGAAAATTAATAAATAGTTCAGGCAACAGGGTCTGAAGAAAAAGTTAAGTGCATAGCTTAAAATTTAGTCAAGAGCCAACCTTTGTTTGTTCATGACTGTGTAAAGGATCTATAAAGATACCTAATAATGGAAAGAGAAACCCTGTGCCCAGCCTGGTTGTTTCCTTTCAGACGTGCACTCTGTCTGACACTAATCCCCGCCGTTCCTGGAGACGGCTCCAGACGCAGCGGCAACTTGAGGAGGACGTCGGGAGGGGGTCACAGAGGTAGCTTATGAAAGGAATTAATGAGAGTTAATAATGCATTCTACATTTTCAAGTCCTTTCATCTAAGGCTCTGGGAGCAATTTATAAACAGTGCTGCGCTGCTGCAACAGAAGGAACGGTGATTGCATGGGATTCTCAGGGGTGCCCAAGTCCTACTGATGTCTGGAGGAGCGAGGCACCTAATGACCGAGCCACGTGAGAAAGGAAGACTTCAACACCTGAATTTCGATGAATTTATAAGCATCTTGATGCTTTCAGTGCCTCACAATTGACTTTGTTAAAGGAGAGACAAGCAGAGCGAGCATGGTTCTTTTCTCTGTCTGGGAGCTGTTGGCACCGACAGAGCTTAAACCCGTGATGTGCTGAATATCTTCATAAAATAATTGGTCGGAAATGGAGATATCTGGCACCTGCAGCATCTTAGGGCATTTATCGAGTCAGAATCAGGCCCGGGAATAGAACATACGGGAAGCCCACTTAGTTGTGACAGAGAATCAAGACTAGAAGCATGCCTGTAGTTTTGCCACAAGACTGTGTCCTGCAGGTACAGGTTAATAACATCCAGGAAGGGCTTAGAGACAAACACAAACCAATGAGCTTTTAGAGATAAGTAAAGAAACCAAATGCAAAGAATGGGCTGCCCGGAATTTTTCATGTCGAGAAACAACATCGCTCAGAGCACCTGGCTGTGTAAAAAGCCAAAAAGTATTGAAGCTAAAGTACCAGGTACTGTCAAGAAATAATGCTGTTTGCAATAGTATTGTAAAAGGAAGTGAAAAAGGAGAAAAGCCAGAATTGTAGACTTTGGCTTCTAACCTTAATTAGAATATAAATAAATAACAATTATAAGAGAAAATTTATTATGTTGGTGGATACAGGATCAGATAAACAATTTTACTTATGTTTCCTTATTCCTTAGACACTTCCTGAAGGACCTGGAGATCCGTCAGCATTGTCATGCGATGGTCTTTTGCGCTCTCGCCTGGGAAGGAGCAGGTCAGTTCTATGTCCTTATCAAAGAAAGTTGAAAGATTTCATTGTAAATGAAAATTCATCTGTAATGTTGGTGGCTGCAGCCACCAGCAGTGGTGGCCCCAGCAAATGGCAGAGGACAGCAGCCCAGGAGAGAAGAAAGCTCTGTTGGTTTTTGGTGAAGGGAAAAGAGAATAAGTGAAAGGATCTGTAGACAGACCTGGAGTGAGGTTGTCTTAAATGTGTAAATATGTACATTGAATTCTGGGTTCAGTTTTGGGCCCCTCAGTACAGGAAAGACATTGAGTGGCTGGAGCACGTCCAGGGAAGGGAACGGAGCTGGGGAAGGCGCTGGAGAACAAGTTTTACAAGGAGTGGATGAGGGATTGTTCAACCCTGGAGAAGAGGAGGCTGAGTGGAGACCTCATCAGTCTCTGCAGCTCCTGAAAGGAGGTTGTGGTGAGGTGGGTGCTGGGCTCTTCTCCCAAGTGACAAGTGATAGGACAACAGGAAATGACCTCAAATTGCACCGGGGAGGGTTAGAATGGATATTATGAAAAATATCTTCATGGAGAGGATTATCAGACTGGAATGGGCTGCCCAGGGAACTGGTGGAGTCAGCGGTCCTGGAAAGGTTCAAAATGCGTGTAGACGTGGCAATTTGTGGCATGGTTTGGTAGGCACTGTGGGCTTCGGTTGATGGTTGGACTGGATGAACTTTTCCAAACTTGATGATTCTATGTGTTCAAACACGTATGTGAAACATAAATTGTTTGCAAAGCTGTTGGGACTAGGTTCAAGAGCCAGTGGCAGGCCAAGGGGGGCTGCTGGAGCAAAGGAGACTGAGGCAGTTCACACCACCAGCTCTGCAAGAGTTTGAATTGTTTTGCTGGTGAACAATTTAAGCCCAGATCTTGTTGGTGTTTGGATCTAAGCAGCTGGGGCTCTGTATATGTTTCAGGACAATGGCACAGATGCATACTTTGCACAAAAAATGAGAGATTTTATGGTCTTACATCTAAGTGGTCATTTCGTCATGAGTCCTAAAGCAAGAGCTGTTACAATGCTCATCCGTAAGGTGGGTTTCTTCAACCTATCCTATCACTACAGGGAAAAGGGGAATTGTCTCATGAATGAAAGAGCAACAATTCAAGGGGCTCCTTCTTGAGGCTGTGCAGAACCATGACTGGATCACCAGTTTTTGGTTAAAATTTCATTTCATATAGTTAAAATCATAATCTCTCTGGGAATTGTGGGAGCACAGCTAATGGAAACAGGCAGAGGAGGTCCATGCTGTCTGGGGAGGCTTCCCAAATGTCTGCGTTACTTAAAGTGAACTACAGTAAGACTTCTTGGCAATGTTTGGTGTTGGGCACTTATATAGAGTACAGCTGATGGCTTTATGGTTTCAAATAGTTCACTGGGATGCAATTTGGCTGGTTCAACAGATCTTGGCTCAGGGCTTTACTGTGTTACATCATGTTTGTACCAGTTCTTGCTTTTTGGCATTTAGCTGTAGTTTTTGTCCTCTATCCAGTAAAGAATAGCAGAAAATTGTGAAGTTTTAAGTGGTAATGAATCAGCATCATTGTCTGGGAACTTGAAAGTTGTTGACCACTGCTTCAAACATGACAGCCTCTTCAAGACAGTGACTGCTTCTCAGGCATCTTCACATTCAGGCAGAGACCAGATCTTGCCTCTGATTTGCCCTGAAGGCTAGAGATGAGCTGTGTGCTGGTCAGGAGGAAACGTGGGGCAAAGGCTTTGGGACTTCAGCATTTCCCGATTTGTCTGGTTCTGAATCTGAATAATCATTGTGATTCTGACATGGATGGTGGTGAATTTTCTTCATGATTTTCAGTGATGAATTATAAGCATAACATCACCTCAATTTGCCTCTGTTTTTACTGTCAGGTGAAAGGATTTGAATTAGCTAAGACCTCTTCAGGACTTGATTTATGCACAGAACACAACCAAAATTGCTTGAATATGGCAGTGTTAATCTATTATTCTGGTGTTAGGACCTAATACAAGCCACACTATTACCTTTCAATCAAAACAGGGGAATGCACTGTGATTTCTTAAACTAAGATGCTATTTATCTGCATGTTCCTTTTGACTCAAATATTGTCCAAGCTCAAAAAAAAACAGGAGGCTTTTTTTAGAATCATAGAATGGTTTGGGTTGGAAGGGACCTCAAAGCCCATCCAGTTCCACCCCTGCCATGGGCAGAGACACCTCCCACTGGATCAGGGGCTCCAAGCCCCATCCAACCTGGCCTTGAACCCCTCCAGGGATGGGGCAGCCACCACTGCTCTGGGCAACCTGGGCCAGGGCCTCCCCACCCTCACAGCAAAACATTATTTTTCCCCTTGGATCTCATTTCAATCTCTCCTCTTTCAGGTTTAAACCATTCCCCTCGTCCTGTCTCTGCCCTCCCTGATCCAGAGCCCCTCCCCAGCTTTCCTGGAACCCCTTTCAGCACTGGAAGCTGCTCTAAGGTCTCCCTGAACACATCTGAAAGCGGATCATAGACTCTTCTCTTTTGAGATCCACTCTAAGGAACTAAACCCCTCTGTTTATTCACTTCGACATCTTTACCAGCAGATGGTGCTGGCGGTTTCTCCAGTCACAGTGGTGCCATATGGTACCAACATCTGAAAAAAGCAATGTTTTATGACAGCAGCAAGAATTACTTCTTTTTGTGAATCTATATTCTGTCAAAGGACTTACGTTAGGCCTTGCTGAAGTGCTGTCATTTCCATTTAAGCTAAAGGTGCTCTGTGGCAGTCAGCTCCACAAAGGGTCTCACCTCGTCAACAAGAATTCCACACGTGTGTGAGATGAGCACAGAAGCTGCTGAAACAAAAGATGCTTGTTAAACATAGCAAGGGCCAGCTGCAGAAGGTTGATGCTACATGCTTCAAAAACAAGACTTCAAGGTGCACGGATGAAGTGCAAACTCTTATCAGGGCTGACTGCTGCCCGTGCTAACTCGTGTGTTTTCATAGAATCATGGCATTGTTGTACCGCGGTGGGCGTTGGTCTCCACTCCCAAATGATAGGTGATAGGATGAGAGGAAATGGCCTCAAGTTGTGCCAGGGAAGGTCCAGATTAGACATCAGGAAAAATCTTTTCACCAAAAGGGTTCTCAGGCCTTGGTAGAGACTGCCCAGGGAGGTGGAGGAATCTCCATCCCTGGAGGGGTTCAAAGACCTTGTGGATGTGGCACTTCTGGACATGGCTTATTCGGCACAGTGATGTTGGGCTGATGGTTGGACTGGATGAGCTTAGAGGTCTTTTCCACCCTTACTGATTTTGTGATTCTAACTACGCTGAATTTACTTGGAATATGTTGAAAAGACAGGTAGATGAGGAGCTCAGGGATCTGCTTTAGTATTGGACTGGTACGGTTGGTCTCAATGGTCTCAAAGGTCTTTTCCAACCAAGTGATTCTATGATTACACAATGGTTACACGATGGCGAAACTTTTTGAACAGAGTATCAATCATGTACCAAGGAAATGCTCACTTTTTCCTGCTGTGGGAGCTGCCGGAAAAGTCAAGTGAGTAGTGTGCAAGGGCAAGGCCTGAGCATAACTCTCTGGCACGGTAAAACAGCCGAGCCTTTGGGTGTTCAGGCTCTGTTTGAAATTCCTTTTACAACTTGTCAGATGGCAATTGTTTAGAGGAATTGACTAAAGAAATCACAATAATGCTCTTGATGTTCCTTCAAGCAACGCAACATTTTGGCGTGCAGCTCTGAGGAAAATTGGAACGTTTAAGAACTTAATTTTCAAATGAATAGTTTGAATTTCTCTTTTGGCGTAGGTACTAATATATGCACTTGGTGTATGCCAAGTTGAAGCAGTCTGCTTGTCAGAGCATTATCACTAACCTTGGGAAAGGGGACCCCTTTTCAGACAAGGGCTCTGGCAAGGTAATTGTCATTGAAGTATTCTCTGTATTTCAGCAGTGTTGGGTAGGGTGTGGAAGGCCAGCAATGACAGAACAATGCTACAGGAAGAGATTAATCATCTGGCTGGGTAATGGGACTCAAATTCTTGAAGGAGCAATACTGCCCACTCTGGGAAGTATGAATGATGAAAATACTTGACCTTAGGGAAGATCTGAAGTGATGTCATCAAGGAGATGCTGTTGACATTCCTTCCTTTCTTACATGACCTCATTGCATGGAAGGGGCTGACCCACGGTTAGGCAAAACCGGAAAACTGTGGTTGAAAGTTGTTTAGTGGTGTTTAGTATTTGATGAATCTGTTGTTTAGTGTTTCTGCTGGACAGTGGGTGTACGCTGCCTGGTGCTTGATGCAGGGACAATATGGAAGTCAGAAAAAGTCCAGCCTGCTCTTAAAAATCTCAGTTCTTGCACCGTTCTTTTGAAATCCAAGCAAGTTTCACTACCCTGCTGCATTTCATCTCAATATCTACTCTGTCATTAAAGCACTGATTTCTTCTTTCTTCTGTACTGAAAATTACACTGTTCTCATGGAAACTGCCATGGCTTCTGGAGAAGATGACGTCTCATCTTCTAAACCTTTGTAAGTGGATATTAGTGGCACTATATGACTTTAATGTGAAATGAACAGGAGTATTTGGGAAAAAAGTCTGCTTTCACAGACTTTTATTAACACAGATATAGCATGAACCTGGATTTGAGTGTCTGAGAGACATAGTTTAGCTATGTTTCCTAGAGGCAAGTATGCAATACAGTTTTGTTTCTGCCAGAATGTGTTATTAGTTTACAAAAACTAAAGGCAGAGCAGGATGTGGAAAAGCATTTCTTCACTGTCTGTAATTCGGGCATCTAAAAATTATCATGGAATCACTGAATGGTTTGGGCTGGAAATGACATCAAAGCCCATCCAGTTCCACCCCTGCCATGGGCAGGGACACCTCCCACTGGATCAGGGGCTCCAAGCCCCATCCAACCTGGCCTTGAACCCCTCCAGGGATGGGGCAGCCACCACTGCTCTGGGCACCCTGGGCCAGGGCCTCACCACCCTCACAGCAAAATATTTCTCCCCAAGATCTCATCTCAATCTCCTCTCTTTCAGCTCAAAACCATTCCCTCATCCCGTCCCTGCCCTCCCTGATCAAGAGCCCCTCCCTGACAGGTTTCTTCTGTAGCCTAATGATTGTGTGTTTTCTTTTGAGTTCTTTCTTGAATAAGCTGGTATTTTTTTTCTATGTTTGGTGAGGTTACTGTTTCACTGTAACTCTGTACATGAAAAAGTGCTTAGAAGCATCTGCTCTGAATTTGTTTTTTATTTAATTTATGATTAAATGCTTTTCTTTTTGTGGTGAACATAGCAACTTGCGTTGACCTCATTTATTCTACTGGAAAATGTAAGTACTTTAATTACAGCACTGCCTTCCTCCTCAGATCATTTTAAGATGATGTGGTTTCAATTTGTGTAGTCTCTCATACTGTACGTGTTGTTATATTCAGCTTATTAACATCTGCGCCACTTCACAGTGCTATGCGATGCTATGAGACAACCATGTTACAAGAGCAGAATTCAGCAGAACAGGATTCATCTCTTTATCCTTAGAAACAGGGCTCCAGGTACCAGGAAGACACATTCCTCCTTGTTCTTCCAGACTCTTCATCTTTAATACTTGCACTTCATCTTTATTGCAGACCCCAGCAGAGCAGACTAGCAAAGTAATTGTAAACGGGACGTATCTTTCCTCCTTATATCATACATCCGTTTTGCAAAACAAGAGGTTTCCACTGCAAGAAAATAAGATTTTTGGTGTGGTTCAGAGCAGCGCTTGGTCTCACCTGGTAGAGCCGTAGTCACCAGGCACCTCTGCCCAACGGGACATTGTTGTGCCATTTCTGCGCTTTGGGAGGTGTCATGCACCAAGGAGGGCTCAGGACCAGATGTTGGCGTGCTCTGTAGCACAGGCAGAGCGCGGGGCTTTGCAGCTACCGAGCATGGTTACTGTCCCCTGAGCAAAGGCAGCATCTCCTCCGCTTCTCCTGGTGAAGGCAGTGACCTGGTCACAGCCAGTTCATCAATTACTCCAGAGGAGCTGAAGAGCCCCCTCCTTCGCACAGTTCCTTCATCCTCCTCATCCCAGAGCGCCTTTTAGCTACAATGCCTGGCAGTTTACACAAGAAGTTGCACATCTTGGAGGAGATGAGACAGAAGATTTATAGTGTGAGCTATCAAATGATGAAAGGGGTGGCAGTGGTTCCTCCTCCTCGCTGTTTTGTGAAATCTAATCTTGCACTTCAGCCTTTGAGAGCAATCTGCTTTGTTCCACATCAACCACCGTATTTTGTGTGCAAATCAACTTGTTGCTAAAGCAAGGAAAATGGATCAAATATGTTTGTTTCAGACAGAACTGATTTAATTTTTGGTTCGGTTTTTGAACCAACCTTGTGCAATTGAGGACAAAAATATGAAGCAGAGCAGCAAAGAAGGTGATACTGGAGTTAAAATTCATGCCTGCTACACATGAATTGGTATCAAATACTTGTATGACAAATGACATGTTAGTAACTGGGCACCTCTCATGGCTTTCAGAGGCGTTAATTCCCATTAACGGCCCACACGCTATGGCCATGTATGCATTTCCTCATCTGTGAGGAGCTGCCTTACTTCCTTGTCCCGTATTTTTTAGGTGCATAGTGAAATTAGAGGCTTAACAAAAATATGAGAATATATTTATGAATACCAGAAAATACAGCCCCAGTAGCAAACCCTCCTGGGGCTGTTTATTTCCGTATAGCTGAGGTCTGCACCCTGGGTGTGTTTCGCAGGGGCTGCTTGTAGGGAAAGAAAAATAAATATATAGATAATACAGAAAATGCAGAGTTTGTAGGAGCAGATACGCTGGAAATTAAAACAAGGAAGAAAGACTTTCTTTATACTATTTTCAGTACTGTGCTGGGCCAACCGTGTCCTGGGCTGCATCCAAAGCAGCGTGGCCAGCAGGGAGGGAGGCGATTCTGCCCCTCTGTTCCTCTCTTGGGAGACCTCATCTGGAGGATTGTGTCCAGTTCTGGAATCCTCAACAGAAGAAGGAGATGGAGTTGTTGGAACGGGTTCAGAGGAGGCTACAAGGATGATCAGAGGGCTGGAGTACCTTCCCCATGAGGACAGGTTGAGAGAGTTGGGGTTGTTCAGCCTGGAGAAGAGAAGGCTCCGAGGAGACCTTACAGTGACCTTCCGGTACCTGAAGGGGCTACGAGAAAGCTGGAGAGGGACTGTTCACAAAGGCGTATGGTGATAGGATGAGGGGCAATGGGTGTAAACTGGAGAGAGGCAGAGTTAGACTGGACATAAGGAGAAATTTCTTCATGGTGAGAGTGGGGAGTCCCTGGCCCAGGTTGCCCAGAGCAGTGGTGGCTGCTCCATCCCTGGAGGAGTTCAAGTCCAGGTTGGATGGGGCTTGGAGCCCCTGATCCAGTGGGAGGTGTCCCTGCCCGTGGCAGGGGTGGGACTGGATGGGCTTTGAGGTCCTTTCCAATCCAAACTGTTCTATGACTCTATAGTTCTAGGTATGGTTTCCTAATCTATAGCTGGGCTTCTGCAATACTCATGTTATTAGACGTTTCACATAGTACCTCATTGGCGGTGCAGAAACCCGGGACATGCCGTTATAAATGTTTTACATTTCATTATTTTCAATTTTTCAGTTTTTAGGGTCAATTATAATAAAGAGAATATAGTTTTCTTTAATATCCCTTTTGTTTCATTACCTTCCTCTTTCAGAGAACCAACTGAGCCAGCATCATGGAAGCAAGACTAAACGAAGAGGTAAGCCTGCTGTGTACAATACCTTCAGCAGGTTCTGGCAGAAGAAAAGGAGATGATATATTTGCCTGTAATTTTTTTTTTTTCTCAGATTGAACATTTTACTTCATTTAAGACAAGTGAGCTTCAAAGAACTGTTTTATTCCTCTTCTTTTTTCCCACTAATGGTTTAAGAAAACCTTGCTACAAAATAAATGCAAATGGCCAAAAAATAAAAGTGTCCCAATATGCTGGCAAAGAACTCAAATGGATTACTGAGTGATAAATGCAGATTGATTTATCTCTACCTCTCTCCCTCCTCACAATTCCCTGCTTAGGAAGCCTGCCAGCCCTGGAGACCAAGCGCAGCACTGCATGTGCCAAAGCAATAGTAGATAGTTGCCTGCTAAGATGCCTCAACACGGAACAGAAGTGATCGCTTTGGAAATACATCACCCCAAACCATCATTCAGACCCACTCAGCCCATGACTTCCCATCCGAGTTGTCCAGTGAAGATACCTTTCTATCATTACTGCATCTGCTGCCATCAGGGAACGTATGGTGAGGTGGATCTATTTTTACTTATGACTGAATGGAGGTAAATTCTTTTTTTCTTCCCCGTAAATTTAATTCCTGCTCCTGCTTTTATTTTTCCATTTTAACATAGAATTAGAACATTAATAATTAGTAATCCAAATTATCCATGTCTGTCTAAGTGCCAGCGTCGTCTCAGAGCACCACCACAGGGCATCAGAAGGATAAAATGAACTATTTTTAGATGTGGAATTTCTGAATCCTAACAGGATACAATGAAAAGATTATTTCTGATGAAGATTACTGAATCCTACTTCATATTTGAGTGTGCCCACATGCCTACTATCTCTTTTTTCCCCAATATGGATGGAAACAGGACCATTAATTTAGTTAGTCTTTTTTTCATTACATGACAAACCTGCAGGTAGGAGAATCCAGGTTTAGTTCATATTCTGTAGAACTGATAACAGCATGAATTCCATTCTTTCCTCGGAGTGAATGGTTGCGCTCGTAGTTATTACTCATCAAGTGGTTTGTTAGCTTACAGAAATCTTTACAAATATCTTCTCCCTCTCTGCAGAGCCAGGTCGAGTGGGTACAACTGGGGCACACAGGAGCCTTTCCCACCCACCAGTGCGTGTCCAGCCCTGCCCTGCAATCAAGAGTGTCCCTCTCCTGAGGAAATGATTCTCCCTGCAAGCACTGACGGCTCTGCCAGAGGTTGTCAGGGTGCCACATTCACAGGCCACCAAGCTAGCAGTACCTGCAACGCGCTGCGAGTTTGCCAATCTCTTCTCTTTGTTTTTCTTCCACTGACAGTCTTCCTCCTACCAGATACTAGGCAAGGAAAGGATGCTGCATCAATGGCTCCGGCATGAGAGTTACAGCATGCGCTCCGGATCTTTAGAAACCACAGCCATCTTTAGTTCCAGCCGAGGCCTGTGGGTGCTACAGAAAACCAGAGCCTACGTACGCTCAGAAAAGACAGCAAAGTCCTCGTAGAATCATAGAATGCCAGGCTGGAAGGGACGTCGGGGATCATCTGGTCCAACCTTTTAGGTGACCTGTAGTTCAAATGAGATGGCCCAGCCCCCTGTCAAGCTGAGCTCTTAAAGTATCCAGCGCAGAGGACTCCACCACTTCCCTGGGGAGATTATTCGTGTCTCACTGTTCTCATGGGGAAAAATTTTCTTCTGGAATCTAACTGGAATCTTCCCCAGGAGGAACTTGTACCCATTACCCCTTGTCTTTTCCAAGTGACTCCTCAGTAACAAGGGAGTCTCCATCCTCTTGGCAGACACCATTTATGTGCTGGCACATGGTAATAACGTCTCCCCTAAGCCTTCTCCTCTCAAGGCTGAATAAACTCGGCTCTCTCAGTCTCACTCCATAGGGTACGGTGTTGTCTATTTGAACCTCCCACCACTTCTTGAGTAGGAGAATGGATTCTATGGCTCAGGTCAATGCAACCTTTGCTACCACCTTTTTCTTTCTCTACTTAAAAACAGCCTTTTTAGAACATTGGGGTTTTCCCCTAGAAAATAACTTGTTCCACACCCGTGTTTGCACAGTGACCACCGCTGCCCTGGAGTAGATGGGGAACTGTTTGTAGCTCAGTGAAAAGCTATTTTAAAGTCATTCCTGGTTCCAGAGGTGCTTTAAAACATCCATTTTGATCAGTTAAAAAACTTGGCTGCTTTTACTAAAACCAGCGCCTGCGATGGTTATATTTTATTTTGTTTAGGTTTGGTTTGTTTGTTCAGTTGAAAATAGGTACGTCAGCATTCGGAAGAGGGTCTGAAGGCACTCAGAGTTTTTTAATAGCAAGCAAAATTCTCATTAACAGGCAATTTTAAAAAGCAATAACATTAATTTTTTTGGACTATTAAGCATATAGAGTGTTTATATTTCCAGCAAAGAATGAACTAATGGAAAATAAAATCCTGTCATGCACTAGTGCCACAGCATCACAACATAACGTGTGCGCGGCTGATTGCAATTCAGCCTTTCGACAGGATTATACACGATCAAAGCTTCTGGAGTGAGAACTATGTAACAAATGTTTGAAACCAATTTTAATGTTTGTTTGTCTTGCCTCTTTTTCTTTCAAACCAAAGCTTGTTTCTTGTTAATGATGTGTTAAACTAAAAAAAACCCAACTGTCGGTCTCTGTACACGTTCCGAACTACAGGCTGACGTGTTGGGTGTCACATCTGTTCAGTACACAGCCAGCTCAGTTTTTTTGCCTTAGGTGAGTGCTCTTGGTAGGATTAACCACATCAGCCTGAAAATATCTGCCTTTTTGGATGTCTAGGTAATGGATCAGCGCAGGGTCACAGACAGGCAAAGCGCCATTCTTTAAAGGGAAGTTCCAGATGGTGGAGACAGAACTTCTCACTCCCTGACAGATGGCCACGCCACCACTGGGAAGGAGAGCTGTGCTCGTCTATGAGGACTTGACTTTGCACACTTACCTTCCGCTACCTGTGAGTTCTCTGAGTGCTAATTCACTCTAGGAGGCCTGTTACTTGGTTATCCGTAACTATCAGGACATCCCAAGCTGTCCAACAGCTCCTGTAGGACTCTTGTAGGTGTTAGTTTAATGATTTAAAGTCACTAAAATCCTTCTGAATGTTTATGTCCACAGGCACAATTGTGATGTCAAGCGGAATTCCCTACTTTTGAAACAAACTATCAATGAGATAATACTGACCCCCTTAATCAATTGTTAATCAGTATCCAAAAAAGACCCAGGAAATCAAGAGCAGGCTTTTGGTTTTGGTGTGGAATTTGTAAGAACAATCTCACTTTCTTGCTTTTCCTAGGACTTGGTATGAACTTGATTTCACTGCAGTAATGTTCAATGTCAAGTAACATTCTGGAAAGGCTGATATACGATGTTGATTAAAGCTCAGCAGATGAGCAAGGGGCTTCACAAGGGTCAGAATACGTTCCTTTCTGTGAATGCTTTCCCAATCACATTGACTTTTTCGACAAACAAAGTAAACTTGCATTCTGCTTCCTGCTGCTTTATCTCATACCAAAACCCACAAAGCAGAAATTTCAACTCATCTGTGCAATTCCTGTCTCTTATTATCATAGCATCACAGAATGGTTTGGGCTGGAAGGGACCTCAAAGCCCATCCAGTTCCACCCCCTGACATGGGCAGGGACACCTCCCACTGGATCAGGGGCTCCAAGCCCCATCCAACCTGGCCTTGAACCCCTCCAGGGATGGGGCAGCCACCGCTGCTCTGGGCAACCTGGGCCAGGGCCTCCTCACCCTCACAGGGAAACATTTCTTCCTAAAATCTCATGTCAATCTCCTCTCTTCCACCTTAAAAACTCCTTTACAGACGTCGCTGTGCAGAGGTTCTTTCAGACTTTGCAGGTGCAGTGCTGGGTTGTCTCTCCTCAGCAGCCGGCCCTTCAAAGAGACCACAGGCAGGAGAAGGTTTGCTGCCCCACCATGCACCTCGCTTACAGCTGGGCTGTGGAGAATTAATGTGGGACCAGCTCGCTGCCTTTCCTCCATGTCACTCATCTGGCACAGATGCTTTTGCACAATTGGCAGATGTGGCCAAGGAAAGACTCAGAATCAAACTCAGTAGGAAATCTGCTTGGAAGTGATACTAATAGAAAAAAAAAACAGAGAAGAACAATTTCAGTAACTTTACTTCCTTGAAGAGACAACACTTGCTGATGCGAAAAATTTCTGAAGCAAAATAAATGTTATTGTTAGAGACATGAAAAAACCAAACCAGTGTTCCCCCTTCTCTCTCTTCTTCCCCATTGTGTTCAAGGCCAGGTTGAAAAAACCAAACCAGTGTTCCCCCTTCTCTCTCTTCTTCCCCGTTGTGTTCAAGGCCAGGTTGGATGGGCCTTGGGCAGCATTGACCCAGTGGGACGTGTCCCTGCCCATGGCAGGGGATTGGAACAGGGTGATTATTGAGGTCCCTTCAACCCAAACTATTCTATGATTCTATGAAATGCTCATGAGTCGAATAGGTACACTGAGGCACATTTATTGGGAAGCAGTATTATTTATTTATTTATTCGTGACTGCAATTACAGGAGCAACTCCTTCTGACAAGAAGAAAACTGCTCAGCCTTTGTCAAAAACCAAAGAAGTTTATCTACTGTTTTTTTTTTTTTTAGGGCAAGGCCACCCTCTCCCCAAACTTACAACCTATCACAAAGCTGTTACTAGGCTGCTTTTTACATACTAGATTTCTTTACCCAATCTGTTGTTTCTAAGTTTTTACATTCCTAAGTGTATCCTATACTGGACCAGAAAGGTACCAAAAGATAACAGTTCTCTTCTCTAAACTACTTGTTCAGCCATTTCTTAGTGAAAAACAGCTTATGGAATCGTATTTTGCAAGGCTTTTACAAGTTCAGTTAAGCAAGGCCCTCCATCTCAATGCTAACATTTCCATCTTATGAATACACAAGTAGCCAAACTCTCCCACCCTTCTTTTTCCCTCCCCCCCATTTCTTCCACCTTTTGGAGTGAGGCAAATACAAGTTATTTTGGCCCTAGTACCCCAAAATTGAGTTGGCTGCCTTTTTTGTTATTTTCTTAGTAAGAAAAATCACTTTTTTTTGTGCCCCTCCCCCCCAAAAAAAAGAAATTGATGCTACATGTAGTTACCCAAAATTAAAGAAGGAAAGGTCTGTTCTGGTTTAGAGCTGGGATCAAGTGTCTTATCTCAAAAATCTGTCCCCATCAGAGCACTTTAGCTGCCTATTAACAAGAAATTGTGCTTAAACTTGTGGAGTCAAGTTCTCTAAATTAACATTTCAAAGCAGTTGGCTGATGTCAAAAGACAAACGATTTGCATGGCACTTAACCCGTGGGTTTTCCTGGCTTCTAGATCTCTTTCTTTGGAAATCGTTGTGGAAAGGGTTGAGCTTGCAACTTTTGGCAGGGACAGTTGCAAAATACCCCCAATTCTGATAAGCTTTCAGCCCATTGATATGAGAATGAGATACTGAGTTCCAAACAATAGACTTTGTGGTGTTCTGGTAGGCTTTTAGCGGGGCTGCCCTCGAGGCAGCTTCCAACATCTGCGGGGAGCCATGGGCTCCTCTCACTGCAAAGTCAGCTTGGTGTAAAGGAGCCAAGACAGAATCATAGAATCACAGAATATTTGGGTTGGAAGGGACCACAAAGAGCATCTAGCACCAAAAGATCAAAGAACAATGGTGCTCTAGATAAGAGAGCTGATGACACTTATTTTCCTTTCTTTTTACTTTCCTTAAAAAAAATTATATTACTCATAAAACTCTTGTTTGGTTCATTCAGTAACAATTGTAGATTATTGTTGTTTGCTACTTCAGAAACTCTAATGTTGAAGAACAACCTAATTCTCTCCATGCTTTTCTCTTCTTTTTTGTGCTCCGGCTCCACAGCTTGCAGTGCTGCCTGAGAAGTCCAGGAAGACCACGTTGTCCTGACCTTCCTCTGAAGCACCCAACAGGAAAAGGTGGTTTAGGACAAGCTTACGATTGAACCATTGTGGGAATTTGGTCCTGCTTCTGCTGACAGTAAACCACACTCTGGAACTGGCCAGTGACCATAATTTCACTAGAAGCTGCTTCTTGTTTTAGGCAAATGAGAAGAAAACCAACCCGTCAGGATCCATATACTGTTCATCTATTTACTAATTTTCTAAACAGCTAATTGCTATTAGTTGCCTTACAAACAGGATGGAAAGAAGCTGAGCTTAGGAGGGAAAGGATTTTTGAAAGGAAAAGCAGCTCTGTCATGAATGCAAGGATGTCTGTGGACTCGAGAAACATCTCTATTTTAATTAAGTTCATCTTTTGTTCTCTGAACAGAACATTGTCTCTCCTTCACTGACTACTGCCAGTCTGTATTCCAGTCTCTTTTTGATTACTTGTTTGTGCGCCCTTGTGCTACAGCACCTTTCACTTTTCCTCTGGCTGTATTGGTCAACAGAGTGGGAACATCCAGGAAGGACCGATAACCATTCCATCTGCTGATGGAATTCCAGCGGATGGAATGGTCATCGGTCCTTCCTGCAAGAGAGGAGGTTACAAAAATTACACTGCAAACACTTTACCGTGGTGGGGAAAAAAAGCAGCACTGGAAACCTGTTCCCTTCTGGATGTTCCAGCTGAGATGCAGTCACAATTATTTTAGGAGAGCAAACATCACACGCTCGAGGTGACTAATGGCGCGTTTTCTTCTTTGGACAGATTGTGACCATCTTATATAAACACTGGCACCAAGTGGTAGGGCAGTCTGATTTTTGACCCAGCTCTGATTATTTTGCAGCACACACAACTGCGCCTCCAGGGGCAGATCCCCCAATCAGGTTGTGGAAATAAAGCTGTCTGCTGTGGAAGAGCAGTTTTTGCATTACACGCCCTGTTAATGACTTTTACACATGGAGCTCTTCGTGGCTAAAGGTACAACCGTACGCCTTTCTAAGGAGTTCTGATTTTACACATTTCTGGGGCAGTGAGCAGATGTCAAAAATAAACTTTATTCTTTTTAGATTTACTTGTATCAGACCAATTTCAATCTTTTCCCTTTCTGTTGACCTCTCTTATTTCTTTCACTTCCCAATTTCTCTTGATCTCTACTATAAATACAAATGCAATAAATGAAAAGTTTAGTTAATGAAACTGCCTAATATTAGAAAATACAGATATGTTATACATGATATATATAGTAAAGTAATCAAAATATCTCTCATGAAAGGGATGTTATCACATTCTAGTAATAGAATCATAGAATCATGGGATGGTTTGGGTTGGAAGGGACCTCAAAGCCCACCCAGTCCCACCCCCTGCCATGGGCAGGGACACCTCCCACTGGACCAGGGGCTCCAAGCCCCATGCAGCCTAACTTTGAACCCCTCCAGGGATGGGGCAGACACTTCTCTGGGCAACTTGTGCCAGTGCTTCCCATTCTTTGAAGACAAAACAAGGAATACTCAGTGGGGGCTTGTCTGAACAGCCAATTAACCGTGTGGTTAAAATTTGCACTTGCTGCCTACACTTCAACTCTCACTTGATATCATAGCTATTAATGAAAATACAATTATATGTAGAAAACTAGAAATTGGAGAAGCTGCAAGGAATAATGAAGAAATGGACTGGAAGAGACCTCAGGCGAGGCTTGGATGTTTCTGAATCACAGGAATGGCAAGAACCAAACCAGCACTTTTCATTCGAACCAAGTAAGTTCTGATAATCTAAATTTTTCGACCCGGTGATTTAAAAAGGCACAAACTGGTGTCTTTAAAGCGGATTGTTTTATCCTATAGGTACCCTCACTGACTCTTGTTTTATGTGTAACATTATTTCAGGACAAAATGCATGTTTTTTTTGTTATAGTATAAAAAAAATTGCTTCTAATTGATCATTTCAGAGAAGGCAGATACAAAAATTCAGTCTTGGTAGAAAATACAACTAAATGTCCTGATTTAGTCAGATATGAAGAAATAGTCGAAATGCAAACATAGGAAAATGGCTGAATGTTTTGCTAGCGTCCTTTTTTTATTCCTGCTCATATTCTTTTTCTCTAGTTTGGCTTTTTCTTGCTAAAGGCTTAATCCTGCTCCTTTTAAACTGGTCCATTACTCCCAAGATCTAATGAGATCCTGAGGGAAGTGTTTAAAAAGAAGGAAAATGGGGATATTTATACTTCTTGCCATTTGGCAACTAACTCAAATGTCTAAATTAGAAGAGTGTCTTCTCTCCATTTACCAGATGACTAATAGAGAACATTCCAGCAGGCAGCCCAAACCGCTTTGCTAGGAACAGGCTTTTGGAGGTCCTACATTCCTTTCCCCTAGACTGCATAAAGACTTTAGGGAGATTAAGATAATTATTTAAATTTAGGTGGTATGAACAGCCCTGCAAAGTACTGGTAGGCTCCTGAAACAAGAAATGTGAGCTCATAGTAAACAGTACATCATTACACCGTTTGTCGGCAGTCGATCTAGAGCTACTAAGAATTTATTATGCTGGGTCTTGAGTAAATTGATATAATTCAACCCAGACATTTCTAAGAGTTTAGTGTAAAAAAAAGTGCAACCATGGTCTTTATTCTTTTTTTTTTTTTTTTTTTGCACATAATTTTTGTACCATTTTGTTAATAAATAATTTATGCTATGCATGAGAGTCTGGAGGCATCTCAACAATGTCTCATCTCCTTGCAGCTGAGATGGTCTAGATTGAGTTAGATTTTTCTGAAAGGTTTTCCTTTTTCCCTTCCTCTCTGTTTCAAAGCCATCGCTGAGTTTAGACTATTATGGAGCTTTTCGATGGGACATGAAATCTCATCCTCTGGGTGGTTTTCAGCCGTCTTTGGCTCACTGTGGGCCATGGTTTGCTCCAGCCCTGGAAGCCACCAGCGACCATCTGGAGGGCAGATTTACTTTCTTCTTTTAACGTGCAGCTAAAGGGCTAACATTTCAGCAGTGAGGACACACTTGCACCAGGAACCCAGTTATGCCCTTCAATTTTGTATATATTTAAAGAATTTACTTTCTTTTCCTTTCCCAGCCTTTTCATTTTTCGTTGTGACGGGTTGTAGCACCTTGTTGAACTTCTGCTTCATGGTAGATATGCTGCAAAGCAGCAGAATAACTCAGAAAATACAATTAATACATCCTTTATTAAGCTGCGTGGGCATGGGCTTACAGAAAAGCAGATTTACTCCCTGTTGAATCAGTTTTCTAAATACTAGGAATATAGTTTTATGAATATAGTTATACAGCTATATATATTGTGCAAAATAAAATTAACATTAACTGTTTAGTTTTCCCTAACTGGTGAGTAATGAACTTTTTGCTGTTATAGATGCACAGCAATCAAAGAGCTAAAACTCCCGGGTGAAACCTCGTGCAAATGGTTTTCAGGTGAAGGTTAAACAGTTTGCAGTGTGAAAATTAATTGGTAAGTTTTGCTGCAGCTGGTTTGTATGTTTAATTATCTTGTCATATAAATCTGTCTTGTATGAAGTGAGAATATGCAGACAATCTCCAGATGTGGATGAATAACCTGAAAGGGTTGAGTTGCAGGAATTTATTGATATGGTTAATTGTCACCTAAGATGTCTTAGGTCAAGGGAGAACCTGAAGGGAGTCTCCAGACATAGTTGGATAAGCTAAAAAAAATAGACAGTCTTTGAGGACTTACAGTTCTTGGTCTAAAACTAGTTTATATACCCACTGCTTTTGTGAGATGGCATGCCTTTTTAGAAGGGCATCCGATTCAGTGCTGAATTGTAAAATAAAAGTATTATTGCCTTTGCTTTGAAGACTTTGTACTGTTCAGTATTTTGCCAGTGACTAAGTGCCTCTCCCAGTACCATTGATTACTGCTGCCTATGCTCCAGTGCTTGGAAATCATGTCAAAAAGCATTTAGGGACTTGTAGAGAGAGGATGGCTGGCACAGGGTCTTAACCTCTCCCTTCAATTCCTGTTCTCTCATCACAGTGCTGGCAACTGCCCCGATCTTTTAAGAGCTCTATCACCTCTCTCTTACTTCCACCCACAGGAATAAACCCGGTGATGGACACCTGTGTCTCCCTGTTAGAATCTCCTTCCATCATCCAGAGTGGGTAAGATTCGCATCATCCGGTATCCTATAGCATCTCTGTCCTTTCCCTGCAAGGCTGTACTCCTTCTGGAGGAATAATCTGATCTAACACGTTTTTCATCATTAAAAGTGCTTTTCCATGGCTGCAGCAAATCCATTTTGAGAACAACTTTTGCAATGGAATAGAACAGAGAGAAAAACCATGTCGGCAGCTGAATGGCTATTTCTGCTTTGGATAAATATGTGAAAATCTTAGAAAAACTTGGTTAGAACATTCATGTAATCCACGTCACATGAAACGCTCAGGCAGACCTGGCTGACTCTCATTTGTGGAGCTGCTGGACATTGACACCAGCGAGCCAGTCACCTCGGTCAGTGTTTACTTCAGATTGGTGGAGCTGGGTTATTTCCCATGGAACTAGGCTTTTCTCTTTATCGGATTCCTTAACAGGTTAAACGCTGCACAAGAACGAGGCCTGTTTCTCACTTCACAAACTGTGTCAACTTACTTGAAGGCGTTTTGTCTCTCACCCTTGCGGCAAGACCTAGTTTTGCATAATTTACCTGTCTGTACAATTCAGAAACTTTCTGGATGAAATTCCATCATGATGTTCAGCTCTTTTGTTCTAAGGATAGCTTATTTGATGCAAACATCAACAACATCCCATCTGTGTGCTGTAAAAACAGCCACCACTGCGAAAAGAAAAATTCTGTGGGCACTAAGACAAGGCAAGGATGAGGGATTGGAGAAATAAAACGTCCTCCTGTGCCCTGTTACTTATTAGAAATATTTCCGTTCATCTTCGGGAGGGGCTCTTGGTCAGGGAGGGCAGGGATAGGGTGACAGGAATGATGCTCTCTGAAAGAGAGGAGATTGAGATGAGATTTTAGGGAGAAATGTTTTGCTGTGAGGGTGGGGAGGCCCTGGCCCAGGTTGCCCAGAGCAGTGGTGGCTGCCCCATCCCTGGAGGGGTTCAAGGCCAGGTTGGATGGGGCTTGGAGCAACCTGAGCCAGTGGGAGGTATCCCTGCCTATGGCAGGGGGTGGGACTGGATGGGCTTTGAGGTCCCTTCCAGCCTAAACAATTCTGTGATTCTATCATTCTCTTAACAGTCGCACTTAAAGGACTCCAAGCTCAAATACAGAAAAATACTAAAGCTCACTTTAGCTGCAAAGCTAATGAGCAGAATGTGTTGATTTAAATAGCCGACAATATAACTTCTGACCGTCCTTTATCATACCTTTACAACATATTCCTTTACCCAATTTTAAATGTAATGCTTATTAAAAATACAAGGTATGTCATGCATGAACCATATACCCAGTCCATGTTCTGTGTGAAAATCATAACTGCTGTGTGGTCACACATAATGCCACAATGTGTGTATTGCTCCTGTCCTCCCACCGGCTGGGACTGTTCTGTTCTCTCGCCCATATGTACTCACATCTGCCATAGTGGGGGAGAACTGGTTTAGAAATGGAGAACAGATCTTTGGGCTAAATTCTGATCTCATTTACATCACTCAGCAATGGAGTTAGCAGCCCTCCACGCTGAAAATCCGTTATTGCTATTTCTACCCTCTCTCGTAAGGATTTATTTTAGTTGGATAATGCAGATCGTAATATAGTTCCTGCATAAATGCACAGAGGCGGCGGCAAATCTCCTGTAGCATTGAGATGCATGGAGATATTTGAAATATTTATATTTTTAACCTTCTGTGTCTCCTGTTGAAGGTAAACAACGCCATCTTTTAAATTTCTTTTCAAATTATAGCCTTTCTTGCCTTAATCACTTTTTGTGGCATAACTTTTCTGGTACTGATCAATACTTAGAACGGTATTGCCTCTGCACCGAAGTGCGTTATAAACACTAATAATGTTAGTCTCCTTCCTTCTACATCTTAGTATCTTGTTCTCCTTTTTTGCTTGCTTTGAGCAAGCACCTTCACTGAACTCTCCGTGATAATTTTGTCCAATTTCAGAGCTGCTACAGTTAGCTGTGAATCCTTTTGAATCCTAAGAAGCCTGAAAATTATAGGAGATGGTCTGCATGGACTGAACAGGTTGGTCATAAAAGGAGGCTGTAGTGAGGTGGGTGCTGGTCTCTGCTCCCCAGTGACAAGTGATAGGATGAGAGGAAATAGCCTCAGGTTGTGCCAGAGGAGGGTTAGACTGGATATTAGGAATAATTTCTTTTCTGTAAGAGAGGTGAAACATTGGCAAAGGCTGCCAAGGGCAGCGGTGAAGTCCCCATCCCTGGAGGGGTTCAAAAAACATGTCAATGTGGCTCTTCAGGACGTGGTTCAGTTGTTGATATTGTGTTGATGGTTGAACTTAATGACCTCAGAGGTCTTTTCCAATCTTAGCGATTCTACATTTCTATAACTATTGGGTTTTTTTTTGATAGTTCTAACAGCATTGCTCTTTATTCATTCAGGCTTAATTGTAACTGCAATATTCGCAAAAAAATTAGTAAAATTGGAGAAGAGTAGTCATGTGAAAGGAAAAGTTACCTCACCAGAAAATGCACAAAAGCGTGAGCCAATCGTTACGTCTGCAGATCCTTCATCATTAAAAATGAGAGGAAGGGGCACTCAGTGTCTAAGTCACCTTGCATAGAACTTGGATATTGACAGCTGCAGAGCAGCGGAAGCCAGAAATAGGGAGTGTACCGAAAATGATTGATTCTCAATGGAAAGGTGATTTTCTCCTAAGTACAACCTTTATACTTGCTGTGAAGTTAAAGAAGAGCGCACAGCAGAAAATGATACCTGATAGCAGCCCCAACTTGCCTGCTCATGAAACTGTTAACTAAGCACGCATGGCATTTGCAGCTCAGAAATGTGCAACTTTCCATAAAAATTTCAATCTCTGGGAAGCTATGTAGATTGAAATTCATAGAAATACTTATTGGCTGCAAAAATGATCCCTGGCCAAATTAGATGCCTTTCACGAGGCAGTAAAATATTACAAATTCAGTATTTTTACATGCTCACTTTCCAGTTGATTTACTCTCACTTGCAATTATACCAACATTGGCAGATTTCTACGATTAAAACAAATTAGCATGTGAATGCTGAAGTTCATTTTTAAGTTCATGAGGTCAAGTCGCCACCGAGTGCTGAAGGACATTCTTTTTCTTGATCGTTTTTCTTTGCAGAGGCTGAATCTTTAGGTGTCACACACGACAGAGGAGTGGAGTATTTTCAACATCTCATATACAAAGCTGGTGAAGATCCGTGTCTTTGGAGAGTCGCAGAGGCTTTGTAAGATTCCTGGCACTGCAGAAGAGGACAGGAGAGGAAGAAGAGTGACTTTCTTCCATCACACCCTGATCCAGAACAGCATTTGAAGCCCTTACACCTGCTGTGCTTTGCAAGGCTGCTGGGCTGCTAGGTGAGTCCCAATTGCACCCCCAGTGCCCTGGGAACACCCCCACTTGACCCTGACATCCCCCAAGCCCTTCTAACCCCTTCAGCAAGCTTCTCTCACCACATCCCCTGTATCACTCGCACCTGGGGCTGGCTGCGTTCCCACAGCCTCTTTGGAGGGCTTGCAGCACGCATCAGCTGGTTCTAGTTGACTTGTAGCACCCATCAGCTGGTCCCAGTTGGCTTGTAGCACACACCAGCTGGTCCCAGTTGACAATGCTAATGACAGGGGGATGTGGGGTGTGGGGGGTGTGTGTGTGTGCTTCAGCAGATCAGAGCGAGGCTCCCAGCCTACAAAACCTGAGGGGTGGCAACATCCCTCTTCTTAGTCAGGGTGGACTCCTGTTTAGGCAGCTTTGCTTGAGCAGGGTTGGAGTGTTTGTTACCTTGCCTGGAGGGGCACCTGCTGCCCCTCATGCTGTGTGAGGACTGTGGTGTTTGTTTGGGTGTTATTAGCTGTTGGCTCAGGCCCGAGCATGGGGTGGGCATGGGAGTGATGTGTGAACATGCAAGTTTACACTTGTTAGCAGATAGTTGGACACGACCCCGTGAGGCTAGTGTCCACTGAGGGTTGTGAAGAACACCACAGATGCCGTGTCCTGGCTTTTCACTGGTGCATGGTGGTCCGAGGGCTTGCTGTGCTCTTGGTGGTCCACACACTGACTCCTGTTACAATCCCTGCCTGCGAAGGACCCTCTCATCTGCTTTAGCAAAGCTGTGCTGTAGGCTGTCTCCAGCCTGTGTTGTTCCATGCACTCTGCCGTTGTCTGCTTCTTTGATCAAGTTCTACCCTTCTCCTTTTACACAATAAAGCAGAGCAGCAGTGTGGAATGAGAGCTTCCCATCTTGATAGTATTATAACTTCCCTCCTCTCATCTAGCAGATGTATCCAGAATATCCGACTTAGTTGTGAAGTTTGGTGCCTCTGAAAAATGAGGGACAGATGTCCTTTCCTCAAGTGTCTTCCAGATTGCTTTGCAAACTGCGATAAGCCACAATGCAGCATCAGAACTATCTGGGGGACTGAGTTTGGGGTGACGTGTGAGTCGCTGTTATCCGTGGTGGGGGTGGAAGGGCAGGCACATCAGCCTGGCACAGATAATGATTCCCTCATATCGGTTTTGCTGAGGTACTTGGAATATCCGCCCTGCCTTCAAAAGCCTGTAAAACCTTATAATTTGCAGGTTTACATTTTGAATGTTTATCTATTCCCAGGGTCTGCCAGCTATATTGAAGTGATACTCTATTATGTATGGGGAAATAGAAAGCTATCATCTCAAAATAGACCATAATATTGCACCTTATTAAAAATTACAAGTGGATTTTCTGCCAGCAACCATGACTTACGATAATGACTGTTATCAATATGCAATTACTTTTGTTGCCCTCGAACATACTGGTGTTCATTTATTTAAAGATAATGCAACACATTTGTATTCATTGAGGAAATCTATGGGTATGATTAAATGTGAATGGCCATCTTATACCTAATAGTAAAATGAAAAAAAAATTGCTGTCAGACCTTCTGCACCACCGAAAACAGGCAGTATTAAATAATAAATATTGCATTGGAGCTTATGTTGAAACATAGGGGCAAACAGCCATGAAGAAGCAAAATATAACTTGACTGATTACTAATTCAAATGTTTGTTCTTTCTAATGATTTTGGGGAAACTTGGCAATAAGAGTAAGAACTTGGTATAAAACTCCTCACGAACTCTGTAGTCCACTCCCCGGGCGTAAAATCATGATGTCGAACAGAAGACCCTTTAAAATAGTGACTCTTGGTGGAGGGAGAAGCCTGCTGGAGTAGACTGTTGGTCTCTTCTAAAGCCACAGGGGTTGGATGTAGCAGCAGACAGGCATTTAAACGTGCTCTTTAGGCTTTGAGTCTTCATTTTATCCCCCAAATGCCTCTTTTTTGCAGAGCACCCAACGTTTTTGGGCTTCTAACCAATATGTATCTATTTTTATATCGCACGCGTGCTGCGTACGAGTGGTTCTGCAGTGACGGGTTGTTACCACACTGAGCACTTGGGTGTCTTTCAGTTGAACCTCGAGCATAGCAGTCTCACTGTTCTGAGTTTGCAAGTAGTTATTTCTGTTGGTAGCGTTTGAGTGAAGCTCAGCGTGTTTGGTTGGGGGGGCAATTATATTCAACTTTTCCCCCTATTGCAGAAATGGAGGGTTTTCATATTAAAAAGACAGTGCCAAGGTCTCAGGCCAGAAGCTCTTGAGAGGCTCCAGTGCTGTAATTGCTTTTAAAGTGGGCGGATCCCTACATATAATTTTTTATCAATTTATTGCGGGTTTGGAAAAATTGTAGTAGGTTTGACAAGCGCTTGACAGCTGTGGTGTTGGTTAAACATCATTTCCTTTGCCAACCCCAGTGAGACCTCCTACTCCTGGTAGATGCAGGAGCTAATTGAATCCTCCTTAAACTGCTTTTGCCTTTTAAGCTGTAGAAGTGACACCAAACCTCCTTTTCTCTCACCGCTCAAATGCGTGCCCCTCTGATTGGGAATTTTCAGTTGACTCCAAAGAAAGATTTCAGCTCAGTGTGCTGAAGCACATCGATTTCTGGGATTTGAAATGGTTTCTTTTAGAGGTATTTTGACATTTTCAGATTGACATTTCTAACTGTACTGTGCGAGAGCTAAGTTTCGGGATATTTTTAGAGGAGAAAATTGTCAGAAAGTCCTAGGAAGCATGGAACATGGCTTGAAAATAAGGAACACATGTAGTTTTAAATAAGAAATCGAGTTGTCTCAGTTTTCAGAAGCTCTGTGTCTCATTTTTATTGAACTGTTATTTTGAATGCAATCATAACTGTTATCTATGGTCCAAGTCTGTTCCATCATACTGAGGTTTGGGCTTGTCTTTAAACTTCAGATTGATTTAAAATTTTCATTTGGTAGCTATGGGGGTGTTGTCCTTTCATACTTTGTGCTAAGGAGAGATTTTTTTGAGTAAATTAGTTTTAATTAAGCCAATAATTGCGAGTGTAATTACTGTGTATTTCCACTGTGTTTATATTGATGGAAAACTACAATAGAAATATTAATTGCAGAAGGCATAAACTATGTAGAAGTTCATAGTAATAAGAATAGATAAAACCATGTTCCAGTCTGTTCCAGCTTCCTTCAGGATGAGTCCTCCTTTCCCATTCCTTTTCACCTTTAGATGTATTATTTCTCCCTCTCTGACCTTTCTTCCAACCCCAAACCTGATTAATTGCCTTAAAATGATTGAAAGGATTCCTGTTGATTTTGAACAGATCAGAGGTATCGTTGTGTCTTTCTGTCCAGGTTATCTCAGATCTCAACATCCTTACGCTTTGCTGACCCCTTCAGTTTCAAATAATTTCATTATTCCATTTCTTTGCATTTTCTATTCTTTTTGGCTCCCATCACTGTTTGGCGAGGGTGTGGCTTATCAGTTGCTTGCCTGTGAAGATTCCGTGAAAGAGGAGATTTGGGTTTTATTTCTCATCATCCTACTCTGGCAATAGATCAGATTAATTTTCCTCAAGTCAAGTGTGTTTTGCCTGTGATGGTAATTGGTGAGTTGATCTCCGTCTGTCCTTATCCCAACACACGAGCATTTTCGTTATGTTTTCTTTCTCCTGCCCAGCTGAAAAGGGCACCTGGTGGGCTTTGGTGGACACCTGGCATCCAAAAAGCATCAATCCACTACAGCACAGCGTTGCCCAAGTCTGAGTCCTAGTTCCTCCACTAGCCTCGGTGTCTGTCGTTTTCTCTGTGGGACGAGGTGGCTCACTCAGCATCTCCTTCCACCTGCAGTTGAGCGCTGTGTGAAGACAGTGTTTGTCTGGTCTTGCCTGTGGAGATCTAGTAATCGTGCTAGATTTTGATTCCTATTAAAGTGAGATTAAGTTCACGGGATTAAGCATTTACTTGATCAGTCCTGAGTAAAACTCAACGTTTGTGTTTATCCTGGTTTCAAGGAGCACAATGATGCTCTGAGTTTTGAGCAGGCTAACTGCCTACAACATTTAAAACAACATTGGTTGTAATAAATTTGTGCTTTTGACACGCTTGTGAAACTACTGCCAAGTGCCTTCCCAGGCAGTGGTTGCTGTAAGCACCTTCAGCTCCGAAGAGCGGAAGCCTCCGGTTAGGGAAAGGGACACTAAGTTTTTATTAACCGTGTCTGTCTCTTAGTCTCTTTAGTCCAGATCTGTTCATCAGCAGCCTCTTTAATGTATACAATATTTATGTGTTGCAGAGAACTCGAGTCAAGCTTGTGTGCTTTCCCCAGGGAAACAGTCTTAAAACATTCTGTTATGCGGTAAAAGCCTTTTCAGGGTCTGTAAGAGCTCAACTGAGGACTTGTTGCCATTAGGCAAGATGTCAAAATGTTAGCTCAAAACTCTTTTGCTAATAGCTACCCTAGAAAGTGATTATTTTTGCTGTGGAATGGATAGATGAATGCAAAAAGAAATAAACTGCACTTTGCCGTATTGGGAAAATACATATACACCTCTGCCTTTGAACTTCTAGAACTGTAAACTAATTAAGAAGCAACAAGTCTGTACAGCAGGACAGCAGCCACAAACACCTTGTTACTCTTTAGAAGTAAATGGGATGATTACTAATTGAAAAATGAAAATAAATAGTTGAGCAATTTGTGTTCAGTAGCTAATGGAAGTTGGGATGCTACTGCTGACTTGGTTTTAATGAATCATGGGAGGAATTGTAAATGAAAGCAAAAAACCAAACCCTTATTTCATAGAATCATGGAATGGTTTGGGTTGGAAGGGCCCTCAAAGCCTATCCAGTTCCACCCCTGCCATGGGCAGGGACACCTCCCACTGGGTCACCTTCCTAAAGAAGGAAACACCAGTTTAACCACAGCAGCTTGACAGCTGGGATGCAATGCAAACCTGGATCTGCAGCTCTGCCTGATGGCACCATGGGCATCAGTGCTCTGATGGTGCAGAAGGGAGCAGCGCTCTGGGTCTCATTTAGACAAATGACTCTCACTGCAATGTGAGCAAATGGGGCATAACACTGTTGTCATTGGTTTATAATGGGAGAAAAGTCGTTTTCCACAGTGTATTATTTAATTATTCCAAAGCTTTGCTGTTGTGTTGTGCCCTGTGTCAGAGAAATCTCCAAACCTGGTTTGCTGATGTGTGCTTTCCACATTCCAGGAATATTTAGGAGCGCAGCATATGCCGTTCCCATTAATACAGTTGTTAGGGATATAAAATGTTTTTATTTTCCTTGTGTATTTGTTGAACCACCTTGCTCTGTCACACTGTGCGAGGGTCTCCTATCAAGGCTGGCTAATGCTTTGTTTGCATTTACAACTTTGACTTCCAGACAGGTAACTGGAAAATAAACCCAGAAATAGTACTTGTGAAGCCAGACAGTTGAAGACTAACAAAGAATAGCTGGCATACACTTACTCGTTAAAGCTTTCTGTTCTCACTTAATGAGGAAGAGATAAGGCTATGAATAATTAAAACAAGGCTCCATAGAATAGCTGCAGAAACAGGTATTTATATTACAAATATATACCGAAGAGCAATTAACAGGCAAGATACGTTGATGTCTTTTTGGAAGTTTCAAAAGTGAAATATGTTTTATTCATTGCATTTATTCACGTCCTTCCAGTCTATATTCAGGTATTAGTAATAGAATTTACTAACAAGAATCTCCACTGAAGAGTTACAAATGTTATCCTCTCGTCTTCAGCTCAGCTCAGTTAAATCTTGGAAACTGTAACTGAACCTTAATTCAGTTGCACAACTAGATTCATGTGTTAACTGGAGCGATAAAAAAAAACAGAGCAAACCCCTTTCTGAGCTCCAGGGGCTGGATTTGGGTGAAGCTGAAGGCATTTAGTGCAGAAGACATTATAAATGGCAGGGTCCTGCTGACAAATGTGCATCCAGAGTGAAGCTCTTTGTGAATGGTCTGTAGGGCTCAAGGTAGAGGGATGTATTGAGGTGTTAGGCCAGTGCTGATCAGTAAAGATGTTTCTACAGCGGGGTGTCGTGATGGGCTGCTTTTATGTCTAGCATGTGTGGTCACAGCAGAGATTAGTCTCCTACATACCTTTGAGGGTAACTCTTCCTTTGTCAGATGACTGAGTAAAATAACTGCTTTGAATGTTCACCTAGCTGTCAGTTCTGGGGGAAATAAATTCCCGTTCTATAGAAACTGTACAATGGATCACTCTGTCCTTTCCTCTTCCCCTTCACGCCTTTGTAATAACGTGAAGATTACATGATCAGGACTTTCTGGTATTGACCCAGTTCCTCCTTTTGGGTCTCTCTGGTGTAACTTCTGCACCTCGGTTTTGCTTCCAATATTGGAGAAGTGAGACTGGTGTAAAGCATAGAGCTTTGGAGGTATTCAGTGTTGTACGTTGAATTAAGTGCATTGAAATGGAAGAGGTTTGGGTGCTGTGCTGTTGTTGGTAGGAATGTGGTTGTGCTTGAGGAGGGGCTGAAGATTTGAGTGTTAGATGGGTTATGAAATCCAGGTATGAAAATGGCTTGTCCTCCATCATTCTGCATTCAGCATGGCGTGTGATTGGATGGTAGAAAATCTCAATATTGTTAATAATCTGTGTTTACAAAGAGTTTCTGTTTCTAGAGAAGATCCCAGGGCCACAGAGCTTGTCTTTATTTCATTATTTCTTAATTTATGTATAATTTTTGGATAAGAACTCTGATATTGCTCCTGAAGCCTGTTTTACGGTGCAGCCTGACAGGGTGACACAGCGTGGTCTTGATGGGTTTTTTTTCTGAGCATCTTCTGCGCACAAGGTGATATGCAAAGCTTTAAAGAAAGTGATGGATGACTTTACCGAGCCTTGCAAAGTCAAATGACATATCGTCACAGTTGATCTAAGTCTCAAAGAAACTGAGTGCTGTAGTCAGGTTTTACGTGATAGATGAGATGTTTGGGTGATTACCTCTTCTCTAAAAGGCAAAAAAAGAAGTGATGGATGTGAAACTTGCATTCCCTTAATATATTTCAATCAGAGCCTTGCCTCACACTCGGTACAAACTTCCAGCTTCCCTATCCAAAGAGCCTTTCCTATCAAGGAATGTTTTTGTTCTGAAATAGATCAGCGGTTACCCCTATTTCCAGTGCTATATCGTCAAGTCCATTTACGATAGGGAGAAATAGGGTAAAACTGTCTTTGTGTAAATTTCCACTGCAAATGGTGCTAGAAAATGGAGAAAATTGTTTGTAAGCACTTTTTGGTTATTTTCCTCAAAATTGTGCAATCCGATATGCTTTTGCCGAAGTTGTGTTTAAACCAAAACAGTTTTTTGATGCAAAATAAGTGTCCCTGTCTTCCTTTAGTGCTCCAGCAGGCAAGGAAGGCAAATTTATGATAACCTTCCTGTATCAGTATAGTCTGCCCTAAGGAAAATATTAATGCAGATTTTTAAGAGCCTTGATCTAATCTATTGGCTAAATTCTGCTTGATAAACACTTACTTGTGTGCGACCTAACATAATATTCACATTTGCACATTCACCTAATAGATATATTCCTGGAACAAAGGACCAAATAAAGGGGAAAAAGTCAAGCTGAGAACCAGCAGTTCTGGTGCTTCTGCTCTTTGTATGAAAACAATGTGGCAAATAGGGGTCAATTCATTAGGGCTTTTTATTGGGTGATGAAATAGTAGCTAAAACATAATGACCACTTCCGTATTTTGTCTTGTATTCTTATTTTCTTTGAAAATGCTTTTTCTAGTCCTTCTTGGGGAAGAAAAAGGAATGTTCCTCCATCCATACACATTTTATTTTTGCAGTAATGGTAGAGCAACAATTTGGTATTAAAGTACTGAAAATCAGGTTGATTGTATTAAATTAGCAGCGAGTGCCAAACTAACACTTGTGTCAGTATTTCCAGTCTGTGAGACTTTAAGCGTAAAGACGCCGCTTTGGTGACTCTGAGTAGACTTGTGTAGATGAAACAGATCCTTCTGTCCACTTGTTTAAATAAAATATGGATTGAAAATGAATTACCATAGTCTTTGAATTTATGGATATCAAGACATGAATTGCACAGCTTGTTTATCATATAAGAGGTTTTTTGAGGATCTGTAGTTGCTGTTGAAACCAGTGCAACATCTTGTCTCCGTTGGAAGGCATTACTGAAGGGCCGTGTCTTTGCTCACTTACTACTGGTTTAATAAAGAAAGACATAGATGAAGAGTGAGGTAGCATGGGAAATGGGCTGTTAACTGCAGTAAAGTGCCTGTAATGTAAGGAGACATATTAATAATGACAATGGCAATGTCATTGATGATGAAAAATGCATCTTCTACACTTCTATCAGGTTATCTTAATTTTTTTTTCCCAGGAATTGCTGTTAATTGTCCTTTATTTGGTCTCTGTTTGCGGCTTTCTTTCTCACTACTTTGACCACGTTATCTTATTAACCCACAGTAGCTAAACTGAAAAGAGAATAAAAGTATCGTCAACTGTGATGAATCATCTGGTGTGTGCAGCAAGCTTATAGTCTGCAAACAATATTAAATCTGTTAATAGAAAGCTTTCCTGACGTATGAAAACATGAATGGCTTATAGACAAGCCTCAAGAATTCTGTGCGTAGTTAATGTTTATATGGGATCTCCGGATTAGGTGGAACTTGCCTGGAGCCCTGTGTCCAGTTCTGGAGTCCTCAGCGCAGGAAGGACATGGAACTGTTGGAGCAGGTCTAGAGGAGGCCACGGAGATGATCCGAAGGCTGGAACACCTGCCGTGCGAGGACAGGCTGATAGAGTTGGGTTTGTTCAGGCTGGAGAAGAGAAGGCTGCGAGGACACTTCCAGTACTGAAAGCTTCCAGTGCTGAAAGGGGCTCCAGGAAAGCTGGGGAGGGGCTCTGGATCAGGGAGTGCAGGGATAGGATGAGGGAGAACTGTTTTGAGCTGACAGAGGGGAGATTGAGATGAGATCTTAGGAAGGAATGTTTTGCTGTGAGAGTGGAAAGGCCCTGGCCCAGGTTGCCCAGAGCAGTGGTGGCTGCCCCATCCCTGGAGGTGTTCAAGGCCAGGTTGGATGGGGCTTGGAGCCCCTGATCCAGTGGGAGGTGTCCCTGCCCATGGCAAGGGAATTGGAACTGGACGATCTTTCAACCCCAGCCATTGTATGAGTCTATGAATATAAATCCCTGCACATGTTGGAACTCCCCAGCAGTCTGTTTTGTAGATGAATACTTGGAAATCTATGGCTTTACTGATAAAAGAGGGATTGCTCAAGGTCTGTGCAGTGGATAAATCCACAGTTAAAGGTGACTTCTGCCCACAGAAAAGTCTTCTCTAAATTCATAGCTTGAACCCTTGCTCTTTGTGGAGAAAAGTGCTCTTTTTTGGAGAAAATGTCCACATATCAGCTGTTTATAGCCTATAACACAATATTTAGCTAAAATGTTGTTCTATGAAGGGAAATCCAGTGGCAAAATACAAATTAATGAAAAACACAAAAGCAAAGAATTATGTAGTAAATGGCTGTTTGTGCTATTTATTGCCGTGTCTATTGTTAATGTTCAACTTCAGTAAATATTCCAGTATTTATATATTAGCATTTCATTAGTGCAAAATTAATCTCTAGGAAACTGTTGCTAAGAATATTATGGTTATGCTTTTTGAAATGCTTCCAAAACTGACTCTGAAGTTTTTCTCGCTGAGATCCAAGTGAAGAAGGCTGAGCTGTAGGGCTGAGCGCTGCCAGAATGCTGCGGAGCAGTGTTTGGGGAGGAGCAATGCCAGGAATGGGCTGACTATTGTAAACTGAAACTTGGTTTGGTTACTGTAGTAAACCGTAAGCTCGATCCCCATTTGGAAGATGCCAGGGTTCCCCATGACCTGTTATTTCATCATTTCTCACAACTTTCAAGCAAACCTTATTATGTAACGACCATTAATGCAGCTTGAGGTAATCTTGCTGTATGAGAAAGGAAAATGCAGCTTTCCTCCAGGTGGATTATCTTCCAGAGTACTTGAAGGCAACACAGAAGTCTTCCTTTCAGCCCCAGTCCAGGAATTGGTTGCATCCCTACCAGACTTTCGGGAAGATGGCAAGGCAGAGAATTCGAAGGTAGTAACTCCTCATCTGTTCTTGACAATACGTGGTTGAATATTTCTTCATTCATGTTCCTGTAGAGCTTTTCCTTCCCTTGTTTATCCATGCGGCAGGTGTTCAAGGTGAATAATGCTTTCTCTGCCTGTCATTGCTCTCTGTCTAGAGGAGTAGCTAACCCATTAACCACTGCCCTCTGAGCCTGGTCATCCAACCATTTAACCTATCTATACTATCTAGACTGTAATGTCAAAACTTGGATACAAGGATATTGGTGAAAGTCTTGCTGAAGACAAAGTAGATGCTGTTTGCTGTGCTCCCCTTGTTCACAAACCTGGTCGTTTCCTTCTAGAAGGTGGTCGAGTTGGTCAGGCATGGTTCCCTTGTGGTAAATCCTTGCTGACTGTTTTAAATTGCGTTTTATACCTTCATGTGTTCAGAAATGTGTTCCAAGAGGACCCGCTGACTGACTTGTTTTAGTCAAGCTGAGCGCGTAACCTAAAAGCACGAGACTCCGTGTAACAATGACAACACGGTAAATTGTCTGCCTGGTGTTGTATTTAATGAATAGACCTGTAAAAATGATAAACGGTGCAAGCCATCCTCTTTGGAATGGATTTTAATTAGGTAATTAGCAGCATTAGAACAAGGAAAAATGTATGACTTACAGCGTGGTGTGTATCAGTGAGCTTGCAGGAGGAGTTTGTCATGCACTGGAAGCTGAACAGAAATTTGCTTCACAAGTTGATGTATATTTTCTCCTTTTTGAGGACTAGTTTCCCATTTTCACTCTTGGTGAAATCAGTGTCTGTTAATGTGGGACAGAGCTGAGAGGATGAGGGTAGGAGAACATCTTAATTCTTGCAAGGTTCCTGATGGAGCCTTGCTTTCAGTCCCTGTAAGAGTAATGATTTCCGTGGTTGTGTCCATGGGATAATAGGACTGTGCTAGCTTCTTAAAGAAGAAAAAACTTGATATTATAGAATTACTTACAAACCCAACTTATTTAATGACATTGGCTTTATATCTTAGCTGAGTTCTTTGGCCTTTCTGTAACTGGACTTAAGTTAAAACCCGATGCGTTTAGATTGCACGTCTGGGGAACTGGAGGTGCCAGAATAGGTTTTCTTAACCTGACATATAATCAGGGTTGCATTTTTGACTTGCTAAATGCTTGGAAGGCACAATGAACCCTACACTAGTTAAACATGACAGATCCAAGGTCCTCACCTTGCAGCTGTCTGAACAGGGTGGAAAAGAGCCTGTAGGAGACCTCACCTTTTTGTACTAAATGAGACTGTAAGCGATGGAACAGCCTTACACATTCAGCGCTTGATTGTGCATTGAGATGGTGTCTGAAACTCCAGCGCTCCCAGTGGGCGAGAAGCCAAGGGCAGCCTTCAGCTGGGTTCAGCAGCAGCGTCCGTAGACGCTGAGAAATGCTTGGGGTCTGTAGAAAAGGCTGGTGATGCTGCTGTCGAGGTGTTGCTTCAGAGCTTTGTGTCCTAGGTAACCAGAGGCGACGATGGGAAAAGGGAATCTTAAGCCTAAAGATGTGGAAGCGGTCAAACTTATTAGGCAATGACTTGTGATTGCATTTACGTCGATTTGAAGTAGTGGTTGTAAGCCAAAAAGTAGGTATGGAGACAGCTGTATGCATCCAGCGTGGTGAGGGAGATTCTTCTGGTGATGATAACGCAACCACCCCATCCCTCATGGGTGCAAATTTCTACAGAGTTGTCAGTAAGGACAAAATTCAAGCTTATCACAAAGGTCTGTCATTTTGTACAGGGTAAGCCCTGAAATTGTTTTGCTATTGCATCCGGTGTCTGTAATCTCAGACTAATTATTTTTTATTGGAAAAGGATCCTTTAAGTTAACACCAATAGATTTTCGCTGAAACAAATATTTATTTGGCAAAAAACAATGCATTTTAATTTATGTTGCTGCACCGTGCTCTCATGCCATGCGTTCAGACGTGTGCTTTGGGCTGGTGTGGAGGAATATGAAACAAGAAAACGCACTTTCCATTGGAGCATCCTTTCTGCTTCATCACTTTTTAATGCCCCCACCTCAGTTGTTCCTTCTTTTCAGGCCAATTGCTTTTCTCTTCCAATAGGATTTTACAACTCCTTTTTCCCAAGTTATTTGTTCTCTGACTTCATTTCCCATCTGAAACATCTTTGAAGTATAATTGCAATGTTTCTCATACTTATGTTTAGTGTGCAAGTTCAGCGCACTTCTCAGTGCAGTCCTACTCCATGCAGTGTTTAGACTGAATCGTTTGCTCGAGACCAGTCCTGGCATCGCTACAGCGTTGGGTGCTTGTGCACAACAGGTCAGTCCTGACAGCATTATCTATTTATGCCGTTTTAGTCTGAATATCTGCCTGGCCTCAAGCGCCAAAGCTTGGTCAGCTGTCAAACTGCTGGCCGGTTAGGATTACTTGACTTAACAGCTGAGTGAAAATAGAGATTTATTTCCTTCGGGGTCTGCACAAAACCAGTTACAGCGATGGCCCAAGTGCACTGCTGGGAAATAGGATTTTTACTGTCCTCTGACCACTGAGGTGTTCAGCGCTGGGTAGTTCTCTGATGCCCAACTGCCCAGGAGCTCCAGAACAGTGTGCACGACAAGCTGTGTCTCCTAGAACAGCAAAATGTGATGCTAATGCTGTATCATCGTTATTCTGATGTATAAACAACAAACTTTGAAAGAAGGGACTTCTTGTGATGGCAGGGAGTCATAGGATGAGGGGGGATGGCTGTAAATTGGGAGGGGGAAGATTTAGATGAGACATTAGGAGGAAATTCTTCCCACTGAGAGTGGGGAGACCCTGGAAGAGGTTGCCCAGAGCAGTGGTGTCTGCCCCATCCCTGGAGATGTTCCAGGCCAGGTGGATGGGGCTTGGAGCTCCTGATACAGTGGGAGGTGTCTGTGCCCAGGTGGGGGGGTTGGAATTAGATCATCTTTAAGGTCCCTTAACTCAACTCAAAGCATTCTATGATATTATGGCCCTTCACTTTCATGATCAGTAGGTGGGTATTACTACATGGTGGTATTACAGTAATGCATAGTGGTAACTGGAGCGATGGTGTTGATGTACAACGAGGATGCTCCTTGGGTTTTAAGCAAACTAAGCTGCAGAAACCTGAAACAACTTATTACAGATGAATTAAAGCATCACTTAGTAATAATGTGTTTCGTCAGTATACATTTCATTTGGTGACCATTCACCTTATCCATCTTTTCTGCTTGGAGTTGATTTAATAATATTGCTGGGGAGGTTAAGATTGGATATCAAGAAAAATGTCACAGAGTGGTGAAGCCCTGGCAGAGGCTGCCCAGGGCAGGGGTGGAGTCTCCAGCCCTGGAGGGGGTCAAAAACTGTGGATGTGGCAATTTGTGACAGGGTTTAGCAGACATGGTAGGGTTGGGCTGATAGTTGGACTGGTTGAGTTTAGAAGTCTTTTCCAACTTAAATGATTCTATGATTCTAAGATAGGAAAATGAAATTATTTTGGCTGTCACTCTTTCCCTCTGTTCGTTTGCATGTTTGTTCTTTTGTCTAATTTTCCAGTGAAAAAGTAACTGTCAACCATGTTTAGCTAAAAGCCTGCTTCCAATTCACTTATGTTCCTTGCAGCTCATTATTTGGAAAATAAGGAGTCCAAAGGATAAATGAAAAGTTAAGTGCTGTGCTGAAGTCTGGGTGAAGGTGACCAGGTTCTGCTTTTGGCAGGAAATAGGTGCTTTTCAAAGCAACTTCCAGTTACCCAAGTAGTCCGCTAAGGTGCTCAAGTCATCTTGTCTTAAGATATACAGTCTTCAAAATGAAGTAAGTTACTTTAATTTCACTGTCATTGAGGTTATTAGATTATAATGCTTGAAGGTGTTTGATTTCAATGCGGGCGTGACTGCCTTCAGTTATTCCGCCTCTGAACTTTCTTACTGCTCACTACTCCCAGTTCAGATTATTTGAATGTGTGTTCATCGAATTGTAGAATAGTTTGGGTTGGACGGGACCCTAAAGATCATCCCATTCCACCTCATGCCATGGGCAGGGACACCTCCTAATGGATCAGGAGCTCCAAGCTCCATTCAGCCTGGACTTGAACCCCTCCAGGGATGGGGCAGCCACCACTGCTCTGAGCAACCTGTTCCAGGGCCACACCACCCTCATAGTGAAGAAATTCCTACTTATGTCCAGTCTAAATCTGCTCCTCTCCAGTTTATACCTGTTGCCCCTTGTCCTATCACTACATGCCTTTCATTGGTATTTGTTTAAATGCTGCTTTATTGTTCAGCTCTGAACCGATTTTCTAGTAGTCAGTGTCTAGAAACAATCCTAAATATTTAATTATTTTTGGTTTAATATTGAAGAAAACCAGAGAAGGGCATGAACATCAGTTTTTGGTGGGTTGGTTCTAATTTTGCTCCACAGAAATAAACAGCCCATTCTGAAATCAGTGACTTTGCTGTGGAGTTGCAGGCATGAAGGTATCTTTTGGTTTAACCTAATCCCCCTTGGAAAATACAGAGACACAGCTGGGGATGAGGATTGGACGTGACAACAGATGCTGTTGCTGTCCCCAACCATTTGCTCCATCGTGTTGATGGATGATTTTGTCCCTGAGGCAGGGATGTCTGCTCAGCTCAGGAATCAGGTCCTGAAGAGCAGCAGTTTTCAGTCTGGCATAGTATCGTAACTAACTTAGACTTCAGTTTGCCTTCTACAAAGGGCTAAATGCGTAATATGAAGTGATGCGAGAACGGATTTGCAAGCAGCTCAGATGTGGTATCTCCAGGACACAACATCTGGCACAGAGAGGGGCCGTGTGGGGAGACAGCTGCGGCCTTAGTGTTCCAGTTCTAGACTGTTCCTGCAAATCCCTTCATAGATAAATGATTTCAGAGCAACTGATGAGATTACAACTCATTACATCAGAGGGAAAAAACACAGCTATAACGATTTCCGTGTGGTTTATGGAGCAATGAAAACCAGGACAGACTTTGCAAGACTAACACATTTTTCATTGGAAAGGCAGACCAGCAGCAGGAACTTGCGCAGCCCACAAGGTGTTCCTAAAAATACAGCTCTCTTAAAGCTGTGACTGACACCTGCCAGTTCCTAGTGTAATTAAATATCTCTTAGTGATCCTACAAATTACTGTGGTTAATGACTTGGAAGTTTAAAAACCATAGAATCATGGAATGGTTTGGGTTGGAAGGGACCTCAAAGCCCACCCAGTCCCACCCCCTACCATGGGCAGGGACACCTCCCACTGGGTCAGGGGCTCCAAGCCCCATCCCTTGAAAAAATTGTGTTGAAGTTGAAGAAACACTTTGAAGCCCTTATTTTATTGCCATATTAAAAAAATGTAAATATCTAATTATGAGTAAGGGAAAATTGCCTTGATGCACCTCAACTGGGACAGCATCTTCCAAAACATATTGGAAAGACCCTGAACGTACCCAGAACCTCTTTGAATGTTCTACTTGGTGTCGGGGGGTGGAATTGCAAGGGAGGAGAAAAGGAACCTGGCAGGCACTGATGGTAGTTCCGCACCTATGCTTTCTCAAGAGTCAGAAGGTGTCCCACTAGAAAAAGCACAAAATCCTCTTGGTGGTCTGATGTGCCACATCATGGGATGGGGCTGGGTGAGGAAAGCAGTGAGTGTGTGCTGAACTTCCACGCTTTCGTATCCGTTACTTCTTCAAGTAAAGTTTAGCCTTTCCTTTCTTATTTGCATGCTCTTTTTTAACTAGATAGCATTCACATTACCTTAGACGCTTATAATGGTTTTCTTGGGTCCTAAGGAAATAATAGTTCAAGTAAAAGCAGAGTATGAATTTATTTAGGTGTTTTTCTCATCTGGGAATGCCTGATTAATTAGTTGGAGATAATTTCATTCACATTTGCTGCTTTTTCTTTGTAATTTTTCTCATTAGCTTTTCTCAAAAACATGAGCAATTGTGCAAACATGTTCAGAATACAAATCAGATTTAATCTTATTCCTAAATTGGTGGAGATGATTTAATGAATACTTATGTTCTTGCTTTTACACAACCGAACCTGTTACACTTCTGGCGTGCTATGAAGTTTGAAAATTGCAAAGGTTTTTATTTCACTTGACATTCACAAATAACCCTAACTTAGCATTGTTTTTACATGGAAAAGAAACCTATAATTTATTCTGAAATACTTAATTGCAACTCACTGGAGTGGTTTTCGGTGAATCGATGACTCTGGAGGCTGCAGCGGAGACTCCAGACGTCATCCGGTGAATTCTATGCAGTTCATTTTAGCCCGAGCTGCTCTTAATAACCTTTCTCTACACCATTAAACATAATTGGTCTATAGGTTTAGCACAAACCCAGTGGGCTCTTCTGCCGGTGTAGCAAAGCCCCTCCTGTCTTCAGCCAGCCCCTGTTTAGGAAGAACATTCTTTTTCACGCTCCAGCAGTCCTCTGCTCTGGACGGCTCGCGGGTCCATTAGCCTGGGACTGATGGAACGCTGCTGTTGCCGCATCGTAGCGTGTGAGGCTCCTTTAGGGCTGTCCCTCCTGGGTATCTCCGCTAATGAGTTCCATGGGCTCATGAGAGATCGCGGCGGCATGGAAGGAGGGGTGTCTTCCCGTGAAGGCCTGGAGCGGCTGTAACTGGAGCAGCGCAGGGTTTAATTCTTTCAGCAGGCGAATCTTAAATGATGAGATTTATGTGTAGTGTAGATGTCACTAGGGCTTTGTGGCCCTTGGAGCTGGGGGGGGATGGAAAGCATTACAACATTGCTTTTTTGCTAAGGCATCCGAGAGCTCCTCATTTCTTCTGAACCTTTAAATTCTGTGGCCTCTGTGTTTTTAAGGTGCACAAAAATTGGGTTGAAGTTGTTTGTCTGGTTTTGTATGAGTTTGATTTTCTTCATTAGGTTAAATTTTGAGGGCCACTTGCTCAGAGTTCAGTTTCCCAGGCTGACCTGGAAGGGCCACATCTCCTCATAGAATCATAGAACAGTTTGGGTTGGAAGGGACCTTAAGGATCATCTAGTTCCAACTCCCCCTGTGATGGGCAGGACATGTCCCGGTAGCTCAGGTGGATGTTCCCAATAAACAAAGGACACCTAGTGTGGAGGTCCAGGTGGCTGCTGTTCTGCAGAACCCCAGGTTCAGGGGTTCAGCACAGCCCCGTGCTCTGTAGCAAAGCAAAGTAAGGGGTGAAGAAGACTTAAGTAAACATTGCTACCTTTTTCAGCTGGTGCAATATAGCACATCTGGAGATTAAACAAACTTATCTTACTTTTTATGTCCTCTCACTGAAAAGATTCTGTATCACAGGCCAAAAAGTATGCGCTGTGGCTTGGGGTGTGCTACAGAGAAGCGTGATGGACTAGAATATAAGGTTGTCTATAAAACTTAATATTGGGCTAAAAATGGGAATGTGAGTAGTACCTGGAGCATGTAACTTCCAGGTTGATGTGTGGGTGTGAATTAAACGTCTAATTAACCTCTTTGATTTTCCAACTGTGCTGCATTATAAACTGCACTTTTTAGAGGATTTGGTTGTGAAACTAAATTATGTCAATTTAGGCTTTTTCTTGGTTCTCACAGAGGCTGCAGTTCAACAGAGCTCTGTGGTTTTGAGGCAAATAGACTTTTACTGACCACTAAAACGATTTCTGGAACCAAAGGCAGGAGGAAGATGGAAAAAGATAGGAAAGCCTGAAGAGAAAATAAAAATACTGTCAGAAAGAAGCCCTCATGAAAAGATGAGCTGTGCCCAAGTCTGCTCGTGCCTCTGGATTATATTTAGCATGTGGGAAAGAAGGGTGTAGCATTTCATCAGCTGAAGATTGGGCAGATCTGTTACTACTGTCTTTTTCTGTTGAAAGGAACTTCCCTTTTCTTAACTACCCCACTAGTCTTTAGCAACTCCATTTCATTTCTCTTATATTTACTCCTCTGTCACACTGGGTCTTGTTTCAGGCAGAAGCTATGGATTGTGCTTTTTTTACAAGCTCTTGTGAAGGTGCAGAAGGTCCCTGTTTATACAGCTCCGCCTTTGGGTCTCATTTATCTTTAGTTATCCACAGGAAAGGTGTCTCACTGGGTTGTGGACTTGAACTGTGCTCAGTCCATTAGGATACAGACATGATACATGAGGAGTGAAACTCTGTGTCACAGCGCTGGAAATCAGCTAAGCATCACCAATAAATGAGACCCCGAGCAGCCGTGGGGCTTGTGTGCAGTGGAGTGTGCTGCTGTTCACTCTTCTTCTAGTTCAAATATTAAAAACTACTATTAAAATGTACTGTACTCATCTCCACTGAATGCATAACAAAGTTTCTTTGCAAAGAGCTTTTCACACAATGTATAAATTTTGACTTTAAATGCTGGTTAAGGGGAGCTCTCTGGGCAAAATGAGGCTGAAGCATGGAGCTCATTGTTTTGATTCATTTTGAAGTGATAGATTGGGTTTTTTTTTGTAAGTGATCGTCCTGCTGTACTGGGCACCAGTGAGGCCAAACCTCAAATCCCTGGGTTCAGCTTGGGCCCCTCAAAGGGGGGCTGTCCTACAAAAAGGACATCAAGGGGCTGGAGTGTGTCCACAGAGGAGGGAACAGAGCTGGGGAAGGGGCTGGAGAACAAGGGTTGTGAGAAGCAGACCTGGGCTGTCTGGTCTGGAGAAGAGGAGCCTGAGAGGAGACTGCAGCTCCCAGAAGGGAAATTGTGGTGAAGTGGGTGCTGGTCTCTTCTCCCAAGCCATGGTATGGGAGAAAGCGGCCTTAAGTTATGTCATGAGAGGGTTAGATTAGTTAGTAGGAAAAATTTATTTACCAAAAGAGTGATGAAGCACTGGCAGAGGCTGCCCAGGGCAGCAGGTGAGTATCCATCCCTGAAAGGGTTTGAAAAACATGTAGACATGGCAGATGGGGGACATGGTTTGGTAGGCTCGGTGAGGCTGGGCTGGTGGTTGGACTGGATGATAAGTGGGTTTCAACTAATAATAATGAGACTGTTAATGTATCAGATGAAGAGTAAATTCTTCATGCACGTATATTTTAAATATGTAACTCATAGAATCACTAGGTTGGAAAGGACCCACTGGATCATCTAGTCCAACCATTCCTAACAGTCTCTAAACCAGGCCCCTCAGCACCTCATCCACCTGTTCCTTAAACCTCCGTGGAAGGTGACCCAACCACCTCCCTGGGCAGCCTATTCCTGTGCCCAATGACCCTTTCCAGTGTAAGACGTGCTTCCTGTTTGCTCAGAAACCAACGTTTGACGATAAGGGTGTAAGGCTTTCTTTCTCAGGGCAGAAGTTTCTCTGGATTTGAAAGCCTTCCGAGATCTCTCTGCTTTCATGCTTAGAAGGAATGCCACGATGCAATCCTTTTATTCCATCTTAAAAAAATCAGTTGAATAAGCAATCAGCCATCACGAATATTGTGCCAGAACTGCAGATCAAGTACAAGAGTAGAGATTGATTACTCAGTGCTTCTGCACAGAGGTATTTTGCAGGAAATCTGCATCACAATACGTTGCTTCCTGTTGGACTGGGTTTAATAAAACAAACCAGAGGTTCAGCATTTTTTATAGATTCTACTTTCAGTGATGGCTAGATATCTTTCACTCTAAAAATAATGTTATTCTGCAGCTGAGGAATAGAGAGCATTCTTCCAGATACTGCAGCATCAGCAGTGCTTTGCCATCTATTTTTCTAGCATGTGCGTTAAAATCATCCCTTTTATGAATCTGGCAACGTGTCAGCAGCACGGCTGAGAATAGCAGGGATGGATGTGAGCCATACACCAAAGCTAAGCCCTCCTTGATTAAGAACGCTGCTTTGTACTTGGCCAGGTCAAGATCCTGACATCAAATTGAGATGAGCTCTTAGAAATGTTTTGCTGTGAGGGTGGGGAGGCCCCGGCCCAGGTTGCCCAGAGCAGTGGTGGCTGCCCCATCCCTGGAGGGGTTCAAGGCCAGGTTGGATGGGGCTTGGAGCCCCTGATCCAGTGGGAGGTGTCCCTGCCCTTGGCAGGGGTGGGACTGCATGGGCTTTGAGGTAGGTCCCTTCCAATCCAAACCATTCTGTGATTCTATGTTTTTAAGACTTAGGGTGACTAATTTACTTATGGTGAGTGAAGAAAAGCCAAAACATAAGTGTTGTCCCTTATCCTTATGGCCTGAACAGAATCTGAAGAAAGGTTGCATTTGAAGTTGTGGTTGTCAGCCTGGTTTTGTTCTATACTAGGGATGTGGGTTTAACAGCTGTAGATCTGGATCGTTTAATGACTGATGGCTGGGGATTAAAACCAGTCATGCACAGAACTGTACCTGGGGTTGGGGATGTGTTGGGGTGATTGCTTTGTAACTGAGTACCCGAAGTATTAAGTCTATTTTGAATTCTGAAGCTGTGACCCAGTTCTATGAAAATGCGATGACTGGTAATAAGAATTATTTAGACGTTCGTTAGCTCACGGCTCTGATGTTACACGTAGAGTGAAAAATTAAAAGCGCTATCACTGTCCTCTGGTTAAAATCTTGGGGTTTGCCTCATCCTAGAGAGGGCAATCAAATCCGATCGTGAATCGGTTGCTGAATGGCTGCGTTCTTTTTAGCCAGTTCACCTAAATATGCTTGTCTGCAAGGATTGTGGTCCTAGAGCTGATTTAAGAGTGAGTTGAGTACCCCTGTCTCTGGGATGGAGTGAGGTGAGCACAGGGTGAGAGGTGACACTCTCTTGTCATGTGTCTGCCAAAGCACTGAGTCCACTGGAGGAACTGGAAAACGAGTTTTATTACTCTCATACTGTAGTGAAAGTACTGATTTGATCAAAGTTCCTACTGATATATTCTGGTTGCGCCAAACCAGAATCCAACCCAGTCTTTAATTTTTCCGCATAGGTTTATGCTTATATCCTTCAATACAATTTTAATAACGTGTCAAAAATGAACTGTCACTTTGTAAATGGGTTTCAAGGCCCAACTATAATTGGTAGGTAAGTTTAAGCCTCTTTCCTACTTTGCTGCAGTTTTATGAAGCCTGAAATGCCAATGAGCTTTAAATTAAAAATTCTAACTGAGCTTGGCAAAGGAAAACCTGAAAAGGTGTTGGGAAGACCATCTGATTTTTGACAAGTTGAGAGTTTCTTAGAGTGGGAGCTCAGGAAAAAAAACCCACAGTGCCTCTATATTGTATTTCCTAACAGTTCTTTATCCTGAGAATACAGTAGCATTTTTTTTTGTCGGGGAATATTTTCACTATGTATAGCAGTGTATCTCACCTACAGTTTATTGGGTTGATGTGTGTGACGAGCTGAAGCAAAATACACCCCAGGAAGTGCATAGAAAACAACTTATAATCTGTTAGATTGAAATCTGCTAATATTTGATCCACATATCACCTGACAGGTTGAAGAAAAAGTGCTGGTGATATTGAATTGTAAGAAATGAATGAGTATTCTGGCATGTGTATTCACATTGTTTCTAATCAGGGAAACAATAACCTGGTCTACGGCTTTGCCTGTCATCAGACTGTATAAAATATTTGTGACTGCCACTTTTATCATCTTAAATGTTAATAAATCTATAAGGAATTATATCCGTTAGCATAAAGGAAAAGGGTTACAGAATAGGAGACAGTGTAGATTTCTAACAAAAATAGCATCCTTGATGACCTGTTAAACGTAGACTGTTATATGCATGCGCCACACATATACCTGTGCGTGAAAAATCTGGTGAGTTCTTGGCAGGTGAAACTCATGGCTTTGGATCCACAGCAAACCTCAACAAGAAAAACAGGTCTTCATCACTCCAGAAGAGTACGTGTGTGTTAGCTTTATAACAAAGCGGTTTGGATGGCATCATTCGAGTGATGTACAGCCATCGTCTCTGCTCTGCTGTCACAGCTGCTGTATTGCAGGGTGAAACATGGAGAGCTTCGTCGTGTCCTCTGTTTCTGAGGACTCCCCTGAGGCTGCTGTGCTTGTATGCCAGTGGCCTCCGTTGCTTGTGGAATCCAGATCAGGAGGAGAGAACTTCCCACGATAGAGCGTTTTTACTCAAAAAGGCATGGTTTGATGGGAGGAGTGTGACTGTTAACAGTACTTTGAGCAGAAATGATGTCAAGGTCACACCAATGGTTTTTCTGATCTTGCAGCTCCAGGCCAATGGCCACACTCCACTCTGGATGAATTGTTCTGTAAGGTGCCAGAACTGACCTTTACAGAAATACAGCTTACTTATTGGTCCAGTTAAGGGAAAAATAAAAAGCAAGCGTACACATTGGGTCCTGAGATTTTTCTCATGCCTCGTATGATGATCTTTTATCTGCCTGCCTGCCCAGTGGCCTCTGGAGCTCAAGAAAGAGCAGTTGGACATCTCGGGAACTTGCGCTTTAGTCATTTTGTTCCTAATAGAGGCAAGAGGAGTGAGCTGCAAAAAAGGTACTTGAAATTGTCTTTAAGTTTTCATAATATTTTGGTTTTTTTTTTTTCAAAATGAGCCATCTACGTTATGCCACAACAGATTGTTAGGAGCAGAGTACGTTGTATTATTAGCTTTGCTAGCTTTCTCCTCCTGAAGGCAAGTGTTCAACTTGGTTTTGTCAGATCAGACCATTTGCTAATTTTGTCTTGCGTTGGTTTGTTAGAAACTGCACTGCTCCTTTGCCCACAGCAATATGAACAAATACATCTGCACAAAGTTCCTGGGGAGGGTTTTCAGGTGTCCTTTAAGACTGTGACCTCAAGGTTACATAGAACATTTCGGGGTGTCTACTTGCCAGGGGCATTAAAATAATGTAAGACAACTATCTTTGAAGATCAATGGGAAAATTATGAACGCGGCATTTCTATCGATAGAATTTTGAGACTGAAGTATCCAAACATTTACGTTGCAAACTTAAGGAATATCTAATCAGATCTTATTCTGTTCTTATAATTATTTACTATTGAGCAACTTGGTTGTAATATAATTTTGAGACCAAGAAAATGTGGAAAATGTATGATTCTTTGAAGAAAGATGCATTAAAACCTATTCTGTAGACCCAGCTTGAATCTCAGCGTAGAATAACTGTCACGCTGGAGCGATGTGGTGTTCATGCCGATGGCAGGTTGAAAGGCACAGAGCTAGGGGTGTATTTTAGTATTTAATGCTGCTTAAAATCTACTTCATCTGATCGTGGAGTTGTTGAATTGACTTAAATGATTCACCTGCAAAAGCAACTAACAAAGCAGCTTGATGAAAGAGCAAAAGTCATTAACAATCAGTTAATTCTCCAGACATGAAAAATCCTTCTAATACATAGCATGCCATAATATACTCAAAATATCATGACGAATGAAGGTATGAATTGGGTGAGTACAAGTCCTATTCAAAGTGAATCACACTTCTTTTAGGGGTAAATATAACTCAGCTCTAGAAATAGCTCCCCGCCAGGCTGTCAGTTACTTTCAAAGAGCAGAGGCACCAACATTCAGATAAGAATGTGCTTTATACAGAAAGCTGTGCTAACAAAGCAGATGCCCGGGTGTAAATCCTGTCTTGGGGGAACTCTGTAGATGAGGTGTGTCATCGCTGGGGCTGTGGAGTAAGATCCCAGAGCTGCTGTCAAGCTAAAGGCTGGTTTACTGTAGTGGCTGCATCTAGTGGGTGATTTAAAGTTTGAATATGTAGATGCCAAATACGGTATTAGCTTACAGTATTGTTTTGGAAAGCTTGTCTAAAAACATGGGTTAACATCTGGAGGGGCATTGGGGAAAAGGAGGTTATGTGCACACATATATCTCTAAAAGGTCATTCTTAAACTAAATGTTTAGCACTTGGCACTCTGGTAGAGCTTCTTGGAAGAGGTGCGTAGGAGGATAAGCTTCATGAATAGGACACTGAGTGATATTTTGAGCTGAACCCATTTTGGAAGTTTCTTAGAAGATTCCTATTGGTTTAACACTTCTGCTAATGTACGTGAGGCCACGTTACTGTGTCTCTTACAGATGTGATTCATAGGCTCATGCCAGCCTGAAGGAATAAAGCCTTGAGAGGAAGCTGTATATTTGAGTATCTCCAGCCTGCTTTCAGATGCAAAAAGATCTGGTGTTAAAACAGATCATGTGTTCCTGTCCATGGCAGGGGTTTGGAACTGGATGGGCTTTAAGATTCCTTCCAACCCAAAGCATTCCATGATTCTGTGTTTCTCTGGTGCCTGTTCTCAATAGTTAGCGTCTCTCGGGGATAGCTGTTGTGCTGTAGATGGCAGATCATCCAGGTTAACTGGAACATTGTTGTAAGGGGGCAGTACCCACACTGTACTTAAAGGATAAATCTCTCTGGAATAAAGCATTTGGAATATACAGGGGCTTACAGCACCCTGATTCAAGCCTAAAGATTGCCCTCCAGTGCCAAGTTAAAGTTGTCGAGCCTCAATAGTGTGGCACCACATGTCATCACCGCGACTGTCACCTGCCTGAGGCAAGGAGGAATACTGGTCAGGTTTCCAAGATGATTATCGTCATGGGAGGGCGAACCTTAGCGTCTCTCAGTTCACATTCATCACCAAAAGGTCAAAAAAAGTCTCAGTTTGAAACAATTTTTAAAGCATTTTAATAGCTCCACTCCCCTCTGTTATATAAATCCTGAGTAAAGAGACTCGGCAGAGAGGACGTCTCTGGTGGGAGAAGGGCGGTAGAGCAGCTCCTACAGCTCCTGGGTTCTGGTGTCATCCCTGTAGCCTCTCTGCTGCAGTGGAGAGGTGATTTACGTTAAATTGAAACACTAGGGGTGAAGTAATACTTACTGGGCTCTGTATCTAATCCCTGTGCTTCCAATTATTCTCTTTGTGCCTTTTATATGTTGGGCTTTTACGAGCTCGTTCGGCAGTCCTCGGGAGCTCCTGTCCCACGTGAACCTGTCGCATCTCTCCCTTCCCTTTGAAGTGACACTTGTTGGGCTATAAATATTCATGGGGAGAAGATTAGAGCACAGTTGAATGTTCTGTTTGTATTATAATTAAAGAGCAAATTCTTCTTCCCCATATGCTTATTGTAAGGAGTTTCAGGATTGGGAGAGGCGATATCCCAAACACGCCAAGGGGCTGATGTCCTGGAAGCAGCTGAGAACCTGGCTGTGAGAACTTGTGCCTTCTTACTTTTATGACTTCTATGCTTGCCTGTAATTGGGTCGTTTAATGAAAACCTTATTGAAAATCAATGCTTTTCCCAAGACTATTTTCAGCGGTTGAAGGGTTTAGAGGGGAAGCTGTGTGAGGAGTGGCTGCAGTCACTGAGTCCGTTCGACCCAGACAAGAAGAGACTGAGGGGAGATCTCATTGCGTTCTTCATCTTCCTCACACGGGGAGGAGGAGGAGCAGGCACTGAGCTCTTCTCTCTGGACCTGAGGGAATGACAGGAAGATGCCAGGGGAGGGTTAGGTTGGATGTTAGGAGAAGGTTCTTGCCCCAGAGGGTGATGGAGCCCGGGAACAGCTCCCAGGGAAGCAGGCATAGCCTGACGGTGCTCCAGAAAGGTCTGGCCAATGCCCTCAGCCCCACGGGGTGAACATTTGGGTTCTCTTGGGCAGGGACAGGGGCTGGACTTATGTTGTTGTGGTTCCTTTCCAGCTCAGGACGTCCTATGATCCTGTCAAATCCTTAATGAGAAGGAAAAAAAAAAACCCATAAGAAATCTTTGTTTTAAATATATAACCAGGGAGGAGAAAGAGGTGAGAGTGAGAGGCAGAATATGAGCAACGTATCCAATAACCTTTTGATCCTTTTGCAAAGTGAAGAAGTAGGTAGCAATAAAGATTCGTAAGTCTGATAAGACACCTCCAGAGCACCTAATTTCTTTGCAATACTGTGGTTTTACTAAATCAAGGTCAGATGAGAACTAGATTAGCTACATGATTAATGTGTATATGGGGCCGAACACAGCAAAGTCAGCCAGCGTACTGAGGACGCTTGCTTGATAGACTGAGCAAATAATCAGTTTAACCACCCAGTAGAGTTGACTGAAACAACAAAGGTGAGTCTGAAAAAAACCTGCTGTTCAGTCACTTCAACAGAACTTGCATCCCAAAAACCCAGAAGAAAACAGCTATTAATGGTGCAATTAATGGACTAAAAACCCTTCAAAAAGTGTGTGTTAGTGAATTAATATTTAATGAAACAAATGCTCTGTTTCCAAATGTTTTCTGCTGTGACACATTTAGGAAGGAAGTGTTGCAGGCATGGAAAGCCTCTCACCGTGTGTGGTGGGTACTGCTGCGCTGTGGGTTACCTGTTAGGTTTGGCATGGCCACCGGTCTTCAACATCCGTAACAGTCATATTCTTGCTCTTCAAGCTGCAAAGCCTTGTAGATAAAGTAGGATGAATCTTATTTATAAAATGCAGTGTAAGAAAAAAAAGCAAGCTGCTCCGAGTTCGTTAAACTTCAATGTGAGTTTATTTTTCCTTTTAGATTAAAAACAAACTCAAAACACCAAGTCAAAATGCAAGCAGCTGAGAGAATGTTTAAAATGAGGCTTGCATTTCTAGGTGTCAATAACTGGGTGAAAGGGTGTATTTCTGTGAAAGCAAGGCATAGAATGAAGCTTAAGGGGTGTTGTAGTCTTGCTGCCTCAGCCAGACTGGGACATAGAGTCATGGAGTGGTTTGGGTTAGAAGCCCATCCAATTCCCATGGGCAGGGACACCTCCCACTGGATCAGGGGCTCCAAGCCCCATTCAACCTGGCCTTGAACCCCTCCAGGGATGGGGCAGCCACCACTGCTCTGGGCAACCTGGGACAGAGCCTCCCCACCATAGGTGGAAGAGCTACTGATGTAGATCACAGTTCATAACAGGGCGCTGAGTAGTGGGGGTATCTTGAATACATAGTTTGTATTTTATAGGAAAAACCGAAGGAATCATTTAGTCACCTAGGTACACCACACTGGATTCCCTGATCTTGCCAGCTAAGGCCATCAACATTGTTTTCTTTTTAACTAGTTTCTAAGAGGAAATCACGGAGGTTGTTGGGTCTATTATTATTGATTAGCGCTTGGAACACAACCTGCATTTGTAATGAGCTTTGCGGTTGGTCACCCTGTGCCCAGCACCATGTGGCGTGTGATTGTTTAAAATATGAGGACTTAACTGGTTAGAAATTCAAGTTACATCTTGCTGCCATGTACTCTGAAGTCAATCGTCTCGTGCCAACTTCATTGGCAATGTTTACATTTGGAATAATTTGCACTTCTTCAAATAAGTTTAAAAGTGAATGTATTCACATTTGTAACCACCCTCCCTTGTCATTGTGCTTTTTCAAACAATGCTAATTGAGAACAGAGAAACGGAGAGAGAACGGGCAATTTTTCTTCCAATGAGGCTATGAAATGAACAGTGGAGCCGGGTAGGGGGGAAGCACGTTGAGATAGAAGGCTGGCAAGTTGATCTCTGGTTAGGAGAGGGATCTAGATGTTTAGGAAACTGTGGATGTGCTTTTATTTCTTCATTGTGCAATGTCACTGGTTTTTAAAGGAACAGTGTCTGTGGTACTCGTTGTTAGGATGCCCTCTATTCTTTTTCTGTTGTTGTTAAAAAAAAAATAAAAAGCCCTTGGAGAATACTTCTTTCCTTTTTTCCACTAGAATAAATGAGCAGCTTGACCAGATGAGATCTTTGTCTGCCCAACCTTGTATTTTAAATGGCTGCTAGATGGTGCCTGGGAAAACTAGATTAACTAGGGAAGCTTTTAGTGTGATTTCCTCCAAGGGAGCTGCCAGCCATCAACAGTTTGTAGTTCCTCAACTCTTTGACCTAAATATATTTGGGATTTGTGTTTAATAGGCTGTTATTTCTTTTATAAAATTTTCTGCTTGCTTTCAAACCATATGAACTCGCAGGTTGTAGAATATCATGTGCAGAGAGGGAATATCATGTGCAGAGAGGCCTGTGGTTTGCTTGGTCTGAAGGCTGCTGCAAACTGAGCAGAAATGGGCTGTCTACACACAGTGTATTTCGGCTGCTTTGAGTAAAAGTGAACGAGCATATAGAGTCCATCGTCCCAAGGGGATGTTCTCCTTCACTTCCTCACAGACTCCCATATTTGACAAGACCCCACTTGTTTCAGAACGGAGCTGTTCCTGTTGAACGTAATTCAAGTACCATGCTTAAAGTGTGACTTGGAAAGAGCTTTAAGGAGCATTTGGAAATGATATTACTATAACAAAGCAGATCCTGTTATTGGGTAAGCTTAAAGAGGGAAAAATTTGCCATTGTTCTTATGAGAAAAGGTGTTTAGGGATTGAAGTATTGCTATAACTTGTTTCATTAGTCCGTTAAACAGCTTCCTAGAAGTCAACGTATTTCTGAAAGATGCTATGACCTTAATGACAGAGCCACGTAGACGAGAAGAAACAGATGGCAACAACATCTGCATTGAGAAAGATCAAGGCAAGCACCTGGAAAAACGAATTTGTGATTCAGTTGTTCACTTTTCTTCTCTTTCAATCATTGCTGAGAAACTTTCACCATCAAAAAGGTGGAAATGAACAGCTAAACAGCACAGGAGTGGCCGATGAGGACATCTCTGTTCTCTCTCTGCTTCTTCAGAAGTGGTGTTTGGTGTTGCGCTGGTTAGGAGAACAGGATTACATTTTTCACTGTAGCAGCAACAGAACCAAAGAGTTTGCCCTATGTATTTTCTTCTTTGGCAAAGCAGTGGTTAATACCATCTTTAATATCTAGAAGCTTCTCAAGGAAAAGATTTTTATTATCAATTTTGTGGTGAAAGGGAAGGAGAAAAAGGAATTTTATTCAAATACAGCTTCTGGTTTATATTTTAGCTTTTCATCTGTTTCTACCTCTTCTATATATCACTAGGAAATTTTTATGTATCTGTTTTGAGCAAGTGTTTGCCACAGCGTTAAGCAGGCTTTGCATTTCAAATGCTGGGCCATTTTTAATTGCTTTAGAATATGTGGGGTCTGTGTAAGCACCATTGACTTATGGATTAGGTGTATAAAAATCAGATTGCTCTGCAGGCAGGCGCTGGGTGTTCACTTCTGGAGATGTCTGCACGAAAGAATTAACCTCAGCACCCCTCCCTCCTTCCTTAAAATATGAGGAAAAAGTTAAAATCAAAGAGGAACAATCAGTGTCAGACATAGAAGCTGCTGCACAGCAAATGTACAGAGGTGGGGTATTTATTACTGATTTTAAATAGAAGTCATAGTTGCTTTAGGTACAGTTGGATCAGTCTGCACTTGGGGTGTGTGACACGTGTTACTTAACCATTTGGATCTCAGGCAAGCACGTCTCAAATGACAGCATATATTGTTCTACTGATTTCCCTCAGACCTTCTGAAATCATGATGCGAGTCACTAATCAAAATGTGTTACTGATCCTGAATTGTATTTGGGTTCTAGCTTGTTGTCTTTGTGCTGTGTTGCCCATTGGTCAAGCCTTGGTCGTAGGAGAAGCTGTCTTTTTCCTATGATTTTTGAGCTGTGCCAGTAGCTCCAGCTGGTGACGCTGGTGGTGTTGACCACGCTAGGGAAGCTCCCAGAGGAACATGGATTGAAATGAGGATCTTAGGTGATATCAGGTGAGGTCTAGAATAGCGAATAAATCCATTACTCACTGCATGAGAAGATTGCAGGCTACCTTTGTCTTCAGAACTGAATATTCTAAATATATTCTATGAGCAACATATCCGCTCACACAGGTGTTCAGTCTAAGTGAGCAAGGAAGCTAGCAAATCTGTAAATGATAAAGGGATTTCTGATGCTTTTTGAATAAGATGAAGGTTTACATATTTCAAAATTTATTAGAAATACAATATTTAAGATCTGTTTGGAAGGCGAGAGAATTTGTTTCAAAGACTGACCATGAGCAGGAGGAATTTCTTTGCGTTTTTAAATTCTGAGTATGTGAGGATTGCATTTTTGTTGGTGTTTGGGCTGTCGATACCAACTCAATACCCGTGATAACAAGCTGTACAGAAAGTTGTACTGCTGTTGTGAGATAAGCTGCCACAATAATTAAGTCCATCAATCAAACTCGGAGCAGGATACTCCAGAAGTAGGGAGGTGAGTCTGCAAAACCTGATAAACGTTACTCAACAGAAATTCTCAAACAACCTGCTGGAAGGGATTTCTGAGAAAGCAGTCTTGTTAAAACCTATCTGTCTGCAGACACTTTTCCCCTGAAGCAGGTGCAGAGCACCTCTGCTGCAGTAGGGTGGACGCGCCAGTTAACTTCTTTAGTAGACTGGCAATAATATTTGAGTACATAAGTTCTGATAAATATCGTACATATTAGTCATAGAATGGTTTGGGTTGGAAGGGACCTCAAAGCCCATCCAGTTCCACCTCCTGCCATGGGCAGAGACACCTCCCACTGGATCAGGGGCTCCAAGCCCCATCCAACCTGGCCTTGAACCCCTCCAGGGATGGGGCAGCCACCACTGCTCTGGGCAACCTGGGCCAGGGCCTCCCCACCCTCACATTTCTTCCCAAGATCTCATTACAACCTCCCTTTTCAGCTTCAAACCCTTCCCCTCACCCTGTCGCTGCTCTCCCTGATCCAGAATCCCTCCCCAGCTTTCCCGGAGCCTCTTTCAGCACTGGAAGCTGCTCTAAGATCTCCCCACAGCCTCTTTTCTCCAGGCTGAACAGACAACCCCAACTCTCTCAGCCTGTCCTCCTATGGGAGCTGCTCCAGCCCTCGGATCATCTCCGTGGCCTCCTCTGGCCTCGCTCCAATAACTCCATGTCCTTCCTGCGCTGAGGACTCCAGAACTGGTCCAGGGTTCCAGGTGGAGTCTCACTGGAGCAGAGGGACGGAATCGCCTCACAGTAACAGAGTCTATTGTATGTATAAATATCAATACATAACTATCTGTGATTATAGGCATATGTTTGTGTATCCAGCATATACCGGTGCTCTTTGAAACGTTCATTCCTGCGTCAGCAGTAACGGAAGGCAAGTTTTGCTTTACAAGTTTACTTGCCTGCCAGCTTCTTTCTGTTTTCCCTGAAGGGTTTATGTATAAGTTTTCAATGAAGAACAAAACTATATTGTCATTAAGGCTTTCTTTTCTTATCTGCCCGTTAAAAGTCAATGCGTTTCTGAGCAGCGCTGTAGGCATTTGTTTAAATTTATGCCTGAGAGAGACTGCACTCAAGCAGTCTCCTAATTGGTGCTTTGAAATAGAGTTTGTGCCCAGTGTTAAAGGGATCTGAACAAGGGCTCAGTCTACAGTGGTGGAAAACATTTGGCAGTCGGAGCCTTTCTGTGCCTCTGGAAGCTGGCCCCTAAGTTTGGCATCCAAAAGTAGTTTCGGTGAGGCAAAGCTATCAGCTTTGAAAGGGTGGAGGAGCTTTCCTGTTGTGTCTTTTCAGTACTGTGGTGTCCTGCCTGCGCATCTGCAGCTCTTACAGGCTTTCTTTTGATGTGCTTAATGCTTTTTATGCACATAACAATGTACATGCATGGAAATTTATGGCTTCAGGGATCGCTGTTGTGGGCTGAACACCTAGAACGTGGTGTGATAGCCCATAAATACTGGTCTGGAGAAAGCCCAGAGCAACCTTACCCAAGACCCTTTGAGCAGCGGGTTGTGCGGTCCCCTAAGGTCCCTTCTAACCCGAACAAATTTATGACATCAGAAAAAATTCACGCACTTAATCTTGGATAGAGACAGGATTGTGATTTAGTGCCTGCCTGTCTGCTACCTCTGCGTGTGGATTAGATCACCTTGGCAGCGTCTGGGGTCGGCGGTGGCTAACGGCCCTGGTCAGGGCTGGAAAACCCTTTCTCCTATGGGTACTTTCTGCCCTTCAGGGCTGAGGTGAGAGCATACAGAGTTGTGATTATCCAGAGGTTGAGCTGCTCAGGTAAGTAGCTAAAAAGGGCTTTATCTGGTATGAGAGACTGCCTGTGTTAGCCGTGCTGCACCAAATACCCCAAGAATCGCCCAGGACCAATGGGGTCTGTCTGCCCCAGGGACCCCTGGGCTTCCCACCCTTGTCATCTCCCTCTCCTGCAAGTCCTTATTACTTACAGGAATTTAAAACTAGCTTTGGGCATCTTTAAACGGTGGTTTAGATGCATCCTGAGCTAAAACTTCTTCTTCACATGGTATGAAAACAGATGAAGAAGAACCTCTGAAGACGTTTTATCCATGAATTTTCAGCAGCGTTTCCCCCTCCCCTGGGTTTCCATTAGAAGTGGATTACATTGTGCCCCTGGTAATCATTGAATAAATATGTTAAAAAGCGCTCGATCATTTTAGCAAGTACCCTCTTGTGGCTCCCACAGCGCCTTGTGTGAGTTTTACAAGATGTTCAACATTTTCTATGCCTTATTGGTTTGACCTTTAAATATTATTTAAGAAGTGAATGTGATATCATCTGCAACCAGAAGATAAGGGCCTGCGAGTGAAAGGACAGTGTTTTGTTGGAGGATTGCTGTATTTAAGAACAGCATGGCCTTTGACGGCCTTGGGAAATGGCAATAAAATTTGTGTATTTTCTAATAGAAAAAAGTAAAAGTCTGTATAGGTTATAACCTGAACTTTGAAGCCTTTCCGCTTGATCTGATTTTTTTGTTGTTTTCTATGTCATTAGTTGCATGCTGAGTGGGCTAAAGGTATGGTTAGAGCAAGACAGCTTATGTGAAGGAATATAAACACCAGTGTCTTGTTTCCCCTCTAGTGAAAACTCGAACAGTCTGTAACTCTACGTGCAAAGGATTTGTGTTTTCTTAGAGGGGTCTGGAGAAGGAAGACCATGAAGTCAAAATTAAAGATTTTATGAATTAAAAGAAAAATATCATCTGAATAACCTAATTATATATGAATATAATTTTTGCTACCCCAAGACTTGCAAGAAGTGGTCGAAGCAGGTTTATTCCGTTACTCGCAAAGCCCTTCCACCTCTAAAGGGAAGTTATCATCGTTGTTGTCATCCTTGGCCTTGTATGAATTGCTTGGGGGGTACTTGGTGAGTCTTGTAGGCGTTAAGGCTACCTATGGATGAGAGGTTACCGCTGCTCTGATTAAAGCTGAGGTGACCAGGAGATGGTTTCAGCGTTGTGATTGCTGGAGGGGCTGGAGGCTCAGTTGAACTGTGCCTGCGCAGCCTGCTGGTTTGAGTTCATTGTGACGCTAGTTATTATTTAATTATGTTTTTATTTATGGGTGACACTGGGGATTTCAGTGGGCTTGAGATTACTCAGAGTGTAAATGAGGACGAATTCCTCTCCTGCTTCATTGCATACAGCACATTTGTGTGTAATTTATGGGTGTCTAATGGAGCATTTTGTTGGCATGCAGGGTGTTTCCTATTGGGTCTGTCCCTGGAGTGCATTATCTCCAGATAAAGACAGGACAGCTACCAGCGAGCTCAGATCGGTCTGTGAAGGGTTTTAAAAAATGGGAATTGGAATCATGATTATTAATTTATGATTTAATTCCCTGTTTACCTAATTCATTTCACAATATTCAAAGGAGATTCGAGGAACACTGATCAACTTTAAGCGTAAGCAAATACCCCAAAGCTGTCTTCTGCACACCCACAATGGGTTTGATTATAAACAGTTCAGTTGAGGTAAGCGTCTGACACAGTTTCGGGCAGAATAATGCATTTAGAACTTTGCCATCACCTCATACCAACATCTCAGCATCTGAGCTGTACGTGACGCTCGAGGGAGTGGAGCCTCAGTTGGCACCCTGCGCAGGCTGCCGTGGAGGCTTTGGACAAATCTTGTATCCTCGAGCTGCTCGGAGCACCTTTAATTTAAAATGTGCTTCCCTGCTTGGGCGTTCGGTAATGGCTCAGGAGAGATTGTCATCTTTCATTACTGCATTAACCTTAAGAACTGACAACAGTGTGCCAGCTCGCAATAATTGAGCAGAGGTCCACGAAAATGAGTTTCTTACCTTGTGACTGTACGTACGGTCAGGTCATTCACTCACTGGAGTTATTTTGCCAATGATGTTCCCCCCACTAAATTTAGCTTCACTTTTTAATTTCTGGTTTAGATTGTTATCTTTATTAGAAGCCTATCCTAGAGCTGGAGGGGGAAGAATGGGATGAACACCTCTGCATCCTTTGGAACTTATAGCTCCCAGCTTTTCCAGCACTGCTTTAATGGAATTTATTAAAGCGTGGGTCTGAGGCAATTCCCATTACCGTGTTTTGAGGGACGAACAAATGTTTGGGACATCAGGCGGTCTGAAATAGCAAATACAATCTTGTTTCACACATTCAGTTCTGGAGACTTCAGCACAGGAAGGACACGGAGCTATCGGAGTGAGTCTGGGGGAGGTGCCGTTGTCTAAGGGGTGCAAATAACGACCTGTGACACAGTTGTCTGCAGAGTCAGTCAATAAGATGCAACCTTAACCAGTTAAAACTTAGATGGTTACTTTACAAAGTCTTACCTGGATGCTCTCTGGAAAAAGAGCCTTGTGGAGAAATCTTGATGCATATATGGCAACAGATTGTAGTCTCGATGTGTTGCTAACTCGTCTGCCTTCAGCGTACCCATGGATTCCTCTTTCCTAATTCTGTATGCTTAGCTCTTACAAGCCCTCAAACTCTTAAGGCATGTTTCCACAATATATTTTTAACAGTTGAAAACAGTTTGAGGACCAAATGCAGTTTTCTCAAGCTTGTAAATGTGTTTTTCTATTTTCAGCCAGTGCTTTGGGTCTGTCAGTATATATTGTAGTACCGATAAATGCAAATATTGTTAATGGAAGTTCAACATCTCCCAGATGCTTATGTTAAACTAGTCATACTGCTTCTGATTAATCATTTAATTAGAAAGCTGATGCTTCTTATACTTTTGCTGAGGGTTTTAGATCAATATTGCATTTTCCGGTTCCTCCTGGGAGCTGGATCGCTCCGTGTGACAGAGCATGCTGGAGAGTGCTGAGGATGTTACTAAACCTTCCCTACAAATGAGCTTGTTCATTTTCTTTTAGTTATGTTCAGATGTGGAAGGGATCAATGAGTATTTGGGGTTGTATTGCTGGAAATCCACAGTTTTCTTGTGCCGTAGGTTGCAAAACCAACTCAAACTCCTGAGTTCTTACTGAACTTGTCTCCTGTCTCTTGCTTCTGGCTGGGTTGAACTAAGAAATGATTTGGAGAATAGCCGCCTTGCCAACAAACTCTCTATATAGAGTGTAGATAGTAGTTCAAAGCCCTAGAAAGCCAAGGGGAGCCAGGGCTTGCACATCAATGTCATCTAAGCCCTAATGCTGAGCTTTGTGGCATTCACGTACCTCGGTGGATGTTACTGCTCTGTGCTCAGAGCAGGTTTTTGACATGTAGTGTGCATATCATGCTTAATAAATGTTTGCTGGTGGGCTGGCTATGTGGAAGATGAATTATGTGATCAAATAAAATTGATTATAAAGAGTTCAGAAGTGCTCGGTGTAAGGATTTCACTGTGCGTTATTGCTGCGTGATAACAGGCTGAATGGATGAAGCCTTTTCTGATAGCACTTGCGGAAACGTAGCCGAGTGATGCCAAAAAATCAAGGGTCTAATGGAAAACTCGTGAAAGGTTTTGGAAACTTTGTAGTGTTCACTGGTGGTTTAAAGTTTTGGTATGATTTATACTTAAGGGGGAGAATTGGAAGTATTACATTCTAATTCAAAATAAATCTTAAAATAGAAGCCCTTATTTTAGTCTGGGATAGTAAGGAGTTCAACTATATTTTCTGTGTATTTATACGTGAATTTAACTTTAGAATCCTGATGCTGTAGTGAAAGACGCCCCTGTCCTGGCAGTGTCCTGGCACGAGTATAGGGAACTTTTTCAAACAAAACATAAAGCAGGCTCCCCGAGGTCTCTGTTACCGTATCTGGCATGGGCATATAGAGCTCCTCGAATGACTTCAACTGTGCTGAGTAGAAATCTGGGCTCTTTGTGAAAAGCTGTAATACACGTGGTGATGCCAGGTGTTGTCAGCTGCTTCGAATTTCCTTTGCCTAACCTTCTTGGTGCAACAGGGTACGCACGTAAATCTATGTATATTTGTTGAAGTGGTTTTGTTTTGGAGCCTTCTGATCTGATGTGAGAAGTATAGTGTGATTCTAATCCCTTTCTAGTAGGGCCTTTCATTTAGGACACATCTGTCATTTATGTTCCCTTTTTAGAAAAGGAACTTACCTGGAAAAGTTGCAAATGGGATTATATGCATTCACTTACAAAGAAACTTAATAATTTGACAGATCTATAGTCGGAATTGGTTGCTATTTGCACCCCAGTTTAGTGACTCTTAATGAGAATCAGTTAAAATATCAGTACCTATAATTAGTGGGACTTATGTGTCTGGGCACAAGGTGCCAGATGTAGGCAATACAACCTCTTATGTTTTACTCTAATTAGATCTGTCTAAATAGAAGAATGACATTTTGGTGTGGAGAGCAGCTACTGAGTTTCCACCTTGAATAACCATTGACTAATTGGCAAAGTGGGAATATTTTGAAAGCAGCAATTTTTGCTGTGTTGTGATGGGGTGATGGCACGAGGTTTTCTGTAATTATCCTCCTCCACATACTACTCACAAGTTTTCGTCTGGAAATGCTTTTGTTGAACTCAATAACTATCCCAGTTTAACTCTTGGCAGGCACTGGTGCAGTTAATGCTTTCTGTGGTTCATGAATACAACAAATGGGTAGGATTTGTTGTGGGCAAATTCAGCTTTATTTAGCAGTAAGCAAAATATGTCTTGTCTTTAAAAAAAGATGAATTTAAATTAATTACTAATGACCAAATCATGCAACTATTCTATATGGCATTAGTTATCCAGAAACAGTCCAAGGTCTGGAGGCCGTGGAAGCTGTTTTGAATAGTGATAGTGTACACAAAAACACTTACTTGTCATGGATTTCAGCACAAAAAGGCTCTCGGTCATCATTATGAAAATCCATCTATGTTATTAATTATCATAATCATATCACAATATTCATGACTTGTGAGTTGTAGGAAGACTGGGTTACTTATAAAGTCACACTGGTAGGATGGCATTTGTCTCAGTTACTTTCAGCTGTCTGAAAGTTCTATCATTAGTTTGTCTGGGCTCCCTCTGTGTTTCAGGGAGAAAAATCAAGGCATTTTAAGAGGCAGATTCTGTCTACTTAATTAATGGCTCTGCTGAACAAAATGTCACCTGGCGTCCATCAGCCCCTGCTGATCTGGCGAGTGCCTTGGTAATTACCTTCATCTGGATGCCAACCTGATGTGACCAGTGTTGCTAAAGGTATCCTGCCTCTTAAAGCCCAAAATCTTCAAGTTAATTCATTTTATACTTGTCTACCTATATACAGGGGATTATCGTTCTAGATTAACTGAAATGATGAAAATAAAATACCATCTTCTGATTTCAAACCGGAATGCCACTTTGCTGATCCACTTCGCAGAAAGTCCAAGTCACCGTGTATCATATTGGGGGGAAAAAAAAGTTCCTCAGATGAAAGTAGAAATTTCTGTAAATTTTTTCTGCTCAAGAAATTGTTTTCAAGTGTTCGCTAAAATTCACAACTTCTGAGCCAATGTTCAGCTTATTGAATTTGTGTGCATTTAGTCTTCTTAATATGATTTATGTTTTTTATTCAGTATGGGGTTACAGGCATGTGCATACCTTATTTGTGATAGAAAAGTATCTTGGGAATAGGTAACAGGATTGAAAGGTAAAGAAACGCTGAGAAAAAGATTTGAGTAGAAAGCAGGAGGAGTGAAATGAGGCTTTAGAAGTAGATTGTTTGTTGATTTATTTAAATATCTGTGTAAGAAAGGGTTTTAGCCATGATTTAGATAAAGAAACAAGACTGGTTAAGGCATGCTGCAAGTTGGGTCGAGGAAGAAACTGATTGCGTAGTTTGACCAAACAAGGAACACTTGGTAAAAACAAGTTATAATGTGGAAAGACTGGGGTGGAGAGGTGTTTCAGTGGGGTGTTGAAGTGCCTGTGCTGAATCAGGATATCAGAAAAAGCTGGATTTCATTGACGTGTGTGTAAGGATGATATGATGTATAAGTTCGCAAATGTGTGTGTAAGGATGTACAGTGTATAAGTTCGTGAATGTTCTTAATTCAATTGGTAACTGAAAGCAGAGGAGAAGAATTTTGGGCATGATAGTGTACTTTTTGAACTACGTTGTTCAGGGAGTGTTATTTAAAACAGTCTTGAGCATCGTATTCCAGGAGCAGCTATGCCGCTGCAAGTTTGTATTTGTGGGACATTTTGATCTAGTGCAGATCCATCATGGTATTTCTCGATCTTGCACCCTCTCTCTCTCTCTAATGACAAGTACATGAGTGATCCTGGAGTCCAGAGGCTGCTCATCTGCAGGTGTTATGCCTGTCGTAGAATACTGGTTGGATTAGGCACTAACCATTGATAACACCTTTGTTTCTACCATGTTTATTTTCCTGGCACGTTGTGCCAGCTGGTGGACAGATACACAGCACCAGAACAGGTTGAAGTCAGTGACTGGACTTGCAGATTGTCCTGAGCGGTGGGTGTGGAGGACAAGAAGCTGGTTAGGTACTAATACTTCGACTTTTCTAAGGCGCATTACAGGTTGTGGATAACCAGGTGTAATGACTCTATAACAAACAGTAAAATTTAATGCTACGCATTAGTCAGACTTTACCTAGATCAAAATGCTATTGAATAGTTGAACTTTACTAGTTGAACCCACCCAGTCAGATTTTATAGAGAATCCAGAACCCAATTACCTTGTTCCCTCTGCCACTAAAAGAAACTGGCTTTTTACTCCCTCTCGCTTCGTGTTTAGCATTCTTCATGTGCACTCAATTCTGCACCTTCAAAACTGTTTGAACAAATACGCTGCTTTATTTCGCTCATAGTGAATTTACATATGCAGCGTACTCAGTTATGCATATCTTTATGCGTTCATCTTTAAAGATGTTCACAATTGGCAGCGTCATGCAAGCATGTTTTTCCATCCTGATTGTATTTTGACCGAAGCTGAGGCCAAGGTGAATATCTTTGCTGGGTACCCTGTTTTGGATGTTTTGATTATCAATGTAAATAAAATTTTGCTTGTACAGTATCCTTGTAGAGCATCTTTGAGACCCAGCTGAGCATTATTGTTTGTTCTAAGAAGGAGCAAAGTATACGAAGAAAGATATTACGAAGGAAGAGAAATGGTTTCTTAATTTGAGATATTGAGTATTAATCTACTATCATTTTTGCATTATATTTACTAAAAATCTACCGTAGTGATGCTTGCGTATCTGTATTTAATTATGGGTGAGGCTAAGTTTTGATGGAAGTATGATCTTCTAGTGGATGTGCAGGACTTCAAGTGCTTTTTAAATAAAAAATGAATGTATAACTGGACCGAAGACCAGGAATCAGAATGTTGGAAATTCACCTTCAGATCTGACTTAATTTTCTGATTGACTTGATAAATTCAGTTAGTTTCTGTGCACCTTATTTGAAAATGAAAATGCATGCTTGAACTTTCTAATTTTTCTGTCTGGTAATAATGATTTTCATTGCTGTTGAATATATTCACGAGGAAGAGAAAGAAAGCCTCAGCCACAAGAGACATACCCCAAAATAAAACAAACGTGGAAAATATAATTTCATCAGGAAGTGTACAGCTTCTATGTTTAGATTAACTAGAAGGATCAATCCCTCTCAAGACACAGCTTTTTGGTCACTGTTTGGATATAAGCAAGACTTGCTGAGGGGAGTGCTGGAACCTTAAGGAAGGCTTCTTAATCATAGAATTATAGAATAGTTTGGATCGAAAGGGACCTCAAAGCCCATCCAGTTCCACCCCTGCCATGATCAGGGACACTTCCCACTGGATCAGAGGCTCCAAGCCCCATCCAACCTGGCCTTGAACCCCTCCAGGGATGGGGCAGCCACCACTGCTCTGGGCAACCTGGGCCAGGGCCTCCCCGTCCTTATCATGAAGAAATTCTTCCTTATGTCCACTCTAATCTGCCCCTCTCCAGTTTATACCCATTGCCTCTTGTCCTATCCCCACATGCCTTTGTGAACAGCCCCTCCCCAGCTTTCTTGTAGCTCCTTCAGATACTGGAGGCTGCTGGAAGGTCTTCTCAGAGCCTTCTCTTCTCCAGGCTGAACAGCCTGTAAACCTGTTAAGTTGGGATATACTGATTTTCATAATGACGTTAATTATGAAGAGAAGTGGTCCTAATTTTTTGTGCAGTAGCTAAATATCAAACAATACATTTTGGGGCCAGACAAACCTTTTCTCTTTATTTAGTTATTTAGAGCAAAGTCATTACTGATGTATTGAGTGTTTCTAAAAATAATAATAATGGCTTTCACTATGTGAGAAAAATGTCACAGAGTGTAAATATACCTTGCTCTTTGTGATCTGGGCTGTCGTAGGTTACCGTCTCAGATGTCCATACTTGAGAGGTCTATCACTTGGTTTTTTTTGTTTTATTTCTGGCTATTTTGTTTGTTTTTAATATAAAACAGTATGGTGCAGGTCAGAAGACTGCAGTTAACATCTAAAGCTGTTGCAGGCTGTAGTTCTGCTGTGCAATCATACAGAAACCTTGGGCAGAAAATTTTTATTGGAGTCAATGTCTCTTCCGATCTCTCTCCTAACAGTCTTTCCCTCTACCAGTGTGATTCGGTAACAAAGGCTTTGCCCGCTGTGCTAAACTGGGTGAGTAATCTCTGTAAAGACGAGCATCTCAATCAGGAGGAGATGTTGTCCTTTAGTAATTTATACAAATGATACACTTTATCATTTGATCATGCATTTATTTAATAGGCTTTTTTGATCTGCCAAAGCTCATCAGATATTCACTCGGTGGCAGCGGTCTCTTAGTAATGACTTCATTTTCATGTCTGTGAAGCAGTAATCACGGGGACCTGTCTTTTAATAATTGCTAATTAATGTAAGTACATATTCAGCCTTTGCTTTCATTATAATCATTGTGTGACACTTGGCATAGAAGGAAATATCGTGTGGAATAGATTGTATTCCATCAACTTGAAGTGACTCAGGACTAGGTGTCCAAGGAAACGTTGAGACAAATGTGAAACAAAAGGTCACCAGTAAGTTCTTTATTTAATATCTAGATAGTTGTCTTCATCATGTGTAGTGGATCCCTTGTCCCGAGAGGTGTTCAAGGCCAGGTTGGATGAAGCTTTGAGCAACCTGGTCCAGTAGAAGGTGTCCCTGCCCTTGGCAGAGGGCGTTTGAACTGGATGATCTCTAAGGTCCCTTCTGACCCAAACCATTCCATGATTCTGTGGTTTTCTGACTTGTCTACAATTTTATACTCGGGATACATTTTATTTTTGAAACCTTAACCATCCAAGCGAAACAGTTGAAGAGAAGAAGGAGAAAGAAAATGAAAGGAGGAAGTGTTTGCTCCTTTCTTTGAAAATCATCGTTTTTCTAGGGATCGCGAGACCTAAGAAGCACATGTGTGAAAGAGTACAATGAATGGAGATACCCTAGCCTTCAATTATGATGTAAACACCAACGCATTTGTTTCCAGGGATGCCTGTAACTTAAAGGACATTTTAGAAACGTGTAGAAGTCTACTCAATTTGTGATGCATTTTCGCAAAAGTGAAGAATTTGTGAAGGTTTTCAGCCATGTGTTATTCTCTGGGATTTTTCCTAATGCGTATCATAGACACTGTGGTAAAAACATCACTACCACAAAGTGTGGTTGAGATGGCAAACTGCTGTAGAGGTCCAAAGATGAGTAGAAAGAAAGACTCAAGACCATAATTTAGTATACATCACACTATATGAGATTCTCTTGCTGTCTTTAATCTTCAACTGCAAATGACAGTTGACTCTTCTCTCAGATGGCTATCATAGATGGTTCCAGTGGCCACAGTTGATACAATGATGTCTTTCTACTTTAGTTTGTGAAAAAAAAAAAAAAAAAGCTATGACTCCTACAAAACAGCTTCTCACCATCTCACCTCTGTACTGCCTCTTGGCAGAAAACCTTCTGGAGACTCCTTCAGCTCAGTAGTGTGGCAGTGTGACTGTAGGTATTTCGTCTTTTAATTAATCCCCTCTGATGCCAAGTTATCTAGGCTGATAGATGACTCACTAGGTGATTGCAGTCATTTGCAGGGCTACTAATTCTAAAGAAGACATGGTTTAATTAGTAAATCAACTGTTCTGAGTTGTCACCTCCATTAAGTATTAGCTCTAACTAATGCACGTCGTGTCCTAGTGAATTTCTTGGAGCTGAGTGGGCCGTGGTGCTCAGCTGTTGTACTGGTACACAGAACCTTCAGGAGAGGAGCTGCTTCTGGTTTCTTCCCTTCTTCCTTTCATAGAATTGCAGAATTCATAGCATAGTCTAACTTCTGGGTTTTCTTCATGAGACACATCATCATCGTTGTATAAAGCATCAGGAATATTTACTATAGATAGATCCCAAAGGAAAACATTCCATATCTCCAGCACCAATGATGTGCTGTTTAAAAAAAGAATTTGTAGTATTTTACAATAATTCATCCTTCTGTGGCTTGATTCCCTTATTTTACACTGAGCAAATTACAGTGTTTTTATAAGTCCCCTTGGTATCTTGTCGTTAAATTCTTACGGTTTTTGTAGTATGCATTCTCAGGCATAAACAAACATCACAATGATTTGCCAGACAATCATAAAATGATTTTACACTCTGCAATGTTTTAAACTTTGAGAAGCAAATTAATTTGCATAGATCCCTGGTGCATTATAAAGGATTAGCTGAAGCTGTTTCTATGTAATGTAATTCTTTTAGCTCATTTTCATTTAGGGGCAAATCCAGGCTAAATTTGATGAATAAATTGTTCCCTGCAAATCACTTGCTCAAGACTAGTTTTGGAGCCTGTTCTTTAACAGTTTTTAACAGAAAACTCATTTTCTTAAAGCACCAAACATAACATGTAGGCATTTCCTGTACTTATTCTGCTCTGCATATCTTTAATCTATCATAAAGTTTGTGTTTAAACTAGGTTTTTGTACTTTGGCTTCTCACAAATAAACTACAAGAGAGAGACCGAACCAGATGCTTGGGGCTGTTTATCCTTTTGTTTGGAGTTGGTTGTGAACATTTGAAGCTTGTGACCGTTTTGGTGATTGCTAGTCTTAAAAACGCTTTTGATAGGTGTAAGGTTACCGCGTTGGACAATGGTTTTTAAAACTGGTCTCCAATTCAGAAGAATTATCTATTAAAAGCAGTGTGTCTTTTGGGAGCGAAGTATTCTTCTGCTCCCTTCTTCAGCTTTTCCACTTTCTCTGCCATAATCCAAGCTTTGCCTGCCGTCCTGCAGCGTGTAACTTGGTTAACCTTCAGCAGACACCTCAACATCTTGCCTTGGGGGAGCTCGGGTCTCCCTGCAGACCAGGACCATGCCAGCTCATAACTAGTGTAGGTCAAGGCTCTGCTTCAGAGCTTCAATAATTTGGTTTCATGATACTCTTAGTCCCCTGATTCTTAACATAAGGAATAAAACCAAAATTGATTTCTTACCGCATTCATGTATTAAAGTTTGCTTTTAATAAAAATCAGATGCTCATTATGGCAGATAAACATTATGACGGGGATGATATATGTTAATGGTGGTTGTTTTATTTCATTTTACAATAATAAATGGCCTTTTATTTTGCATTTTAGCATGCCAGTGGTTTAAAATATTTTAATTTATTTAACAAAGAAATAAAAAATGCCATTTTAGAGCTAGTGGAATTCCCTTTTTTACTTCATGTTTTCTGACTGGAAACTGAAGTTTATCAAACTTTTCCAAGAAAGAGGATGGATTTAACTATAAAAGTATCTTTTTTTAATAACTGCAGTGGGATGGGTTTGGATGCAAAACTCTTGAGCTGAGATCGGTTCCATTGTTCCCATCTTTAGACGGTGTTGCACTGATGAAGCCCCATTGCAGAGCACTGTCGGTGTTGCCCAGCGATGCCACCTGCTCAGCACTTTGGTCTGTATCTCCTGTAAGGCATCGTATCCACAGCAGAACGCCCTGAGGTTCCCGGCGACATCCGTGCTGGGTTTTCTGGTTCCAGCTTTGTTGCGTGACTGTCGCTATTAGAGATGTCTGAGTGACAGTAGTCAGCAGAGGCCGAGCCGAGCTTTCGAGGAGATTGTAGCCTTGGAGCAATGGTTTCGTCTGGCTGGCGGATCTGAAACTGAGCCATCCCTAAAGTGTGTCGCCTTGGGAGAAAGGCAAAGGACAGACTGAGAATATGGATCATTGACAGGATTGGAGGCAAGCATTTTATTCAGATGAATTCTCCTTTCCCGGGGCAGCTCTGCTGCTTTCCACAGAGAATGTTTTTATTGCTGGCTGACATTTTGCTTGACCCGAGAGCCAGACTCTCCGAGCTCGTACTCACTGCAGTTTAGGAGGCTGCGAGCAAACTGTGACAGACTGTGGCCCTTAAGGACAAATCCTAGGGAAAACCACTAAGTTTTAGGATCTGTTTGTTAACAATCAGTCAAGTGTAGCTTAGACTGGACTGAGTCTCCTCTGCTCTTGATTTTCTGCAGCCCCTTAGGTATCTGATTCCCGTGTCTTTCAAATCACCATTATAATCACTCGCTGCTTTCCTGGGAAACTGACCATGATAAATGTCATTTCTTCCAGTCTGCATCTCTACAGTGTCTCAAATGTAACGCTTTGTTTCTTCACCAAATACTTCTTCCTTTATCGTTCTTTGGCAGTGATTGATAGTGTATGTTCCTTCTAATTTGCCTTTTTAATTTTTTGTCTTTTATCTTTACCAAAAATATTTTAGCACTTGACTTTCATGAGGTGCCTTTAATTCAGTTTTTGATGTTATTCTCCACGTTCTGCTGTCACTCTCCCTGCTTCCTCTGACAGATGTGGAGCATCATCTCTGAGCCAGGCAAGAGTGAAGAACTCTGTGGTGATCACTAATATTTTGAAGTGTACATTGAACTGCTAGGAATCACAGAATCACAGAATCACAAGGTTGGAAAGGACCCATTGGATCATCGAGTCCAACCATTCCTAGCACTCCCTAAACCATGTCCCTCAGCACTTCATCCACCCGTTCCTTAAACACCTCCAGGGAAGGCGACTCTACTACCTCCCTGGGCAGCTGTTCCAGTACCCAATGACTCTTACTGTGAAGAATTTTTTTCTGATATCCAACCTGAACCTCCCCTGGTGGAGCTTCAGGCCATTCCCTCTTGTCCTGTCCCCTGTCACTTGGGAGCGGAGCCCAGCTCCCTCCTCTCCACAACCTCCTTTCAGGTAGTTGTAGAGAGTAATAAGGTCTCCCCTCAGCCTCCTCTTCTCCAGGCTAAACAACCCCAGCTCTCTCAGCCGCTCCTCGTAAGACTTGTTCTCCAGCCCCTTCACCAGCTTCGTTGCTCTTCTCTGGACACGTTCCAGAGCCTCAACATCCTTCTTGTGGTGAAGGGTCCAGAACTGAACACAGGATTCAAGGTGTGGTCTCACCAGTGCTGAGTACAGAGGGAGAATCACCTCCCTGGACCTGCTGGTGACCCCATTTCTGATACAAGCCAAGATGCCGTTGGCCTTCTTGGCCACCTGGGCACACTGCTGGCTCATGTTCAGTCGGCTGTCAACCAGCACCCCCAGGTCCTTCTCTTCCGTGCAGCTCTCCAGCCACTCCTCCCCCAGTCTGTAGCGCTGCATAGGGTTGTTGTGCCCCAAGTGCAGGACCCGGCATTTGGCCTTGTTAAACCTCATCCCATTGGTCTCGGCCCAGCAGTCCAGCCTGTTCAGATCCCTTTGCAGAGCCTCCCTACCCTCCAGCAGATCGACACTTCCTCCCAGCTTGGTGTCATCTGCAAACTTGCTGAGGGTGCACTCAATGCCTTCATCCAGGTCATTGATAAAGACATTGAACAGAGCTGGACCCAGTACTGAGCCCTGAGGAACTCCACTTGTGACTGGCCTCCAGCTGGAGTTAAGATGGAATGATGCTTTCCATCTCGCTACACAAGTTACCACCCATGCTTTTGTGCTTCTCTTGACTCAGCCTTTAAAAGGTAAGAAGCTGTGTAAAATATGTGAATCACAGAACGATTTGGGTCAGGAGAGACCTCAAAGCCCATCCATTCCCCCCCGCCATGGGCAGGGACACCTCCCACTGGATCAGGGGCTCCAAGCCCCATCCAACCTGGCCTTGAACACCTCCAGGGGTGTTTTCAGTAAGATGTCTAGTTCCTTCTTTCACCCTGCTCTTAGACAGAAAGCATCTTTTTATACAATTTTTTAAATTCATATTAAATGCAACACACATTTTTTTTACTTGATGTTAAATCATACGATGCCTTTTCAGGAACCAGCACAAAACACAGCCTGTTGGACTTCCATCTGACTAAGCCTGATATAATGAGCCAGGGGCTGTTGAAAGGAGATGGATTTAAGGAGTAGTAGTCTACGAGCCAGGGAAGGAAACCTCTGGTCTGTAGGCTAAATATTAATCCTTTCTCCTTAAAACCAAACTGAGGGCAATCGTTGAGGAAAGCTAGGTATGAGTTTCAGTTTTTTTGTATGTGTTCAAGGATATTTGGTGCAAAAAGAACTGATCTAAATGTTGATACGGCTAAAAGTGAGGTATCTAAAGTAGAATAACTTTTGATTCCACTTGCTGTGTAAAGACTTTAGTGCAGCAATTTTTCAGTGGTATTTTGAAATCCATTACAGTTGCTTTGAAGGGGCATAAGGTGGTTTCTTTTTCTGTTTCTAATAAAATATTCATCCCTTTGTCACGTGTCCTTCAGAATGAGGAAGCAGAACCTAAACTATAGCTTGGCTGATGAACTTGAGATTTATTTCTGCGCGTTATTTGCAAAGAGGAATCAGGTGCCTTGATGTTTATATGTCCAGACTTGAAGTCACTTGAAATTACGGCTGAAATAAGCAAACAGAAATGGACTGTTGGTCTCTGATTTATGGAGTTGATGTAGAGCGTCTCTGAAAAGCAGCCATAAAACCGATAGCTTGCTTTTACTCCCACTTTATTGATATTTTTAGTACTAACTTTGAATTCTTTATTCTTTTCAATATGACACCATTTTAGAATCACTTAAATATTTTTTGCTTTAACTACGAAACTCATTATTTTTAGCTGCGCATTGACATTCTTCCTGTTTGGAGAAACATGTTCTTGAATGGCTGCCAATAAGAATTTTCTCCTAGGTGCCATTCTTGTCATCAGTTATTGTTCCCTTGTCACCCCAGACAGAAGAATAACTATAGTTATCCCATCACCATTTGTGCTGGGGTTTTGACCTACGAATAGAATGCATTTCCTTCAAAAAGCGTTACTGTCTGGAATTTTACAGGGTGTTTGCTCTTCCAGCTATTTGTTTTTTCCGCAGATGGTGCGTATAGCCAGGGAATATGTAACCTATCTTACTCAAGTGGAACCTCATTATTTTTTTTTCCTTCTATTCTATTAAATTTATTAATTTCAACGCTTTCATTACTATCTGCTTTTTTTTTTTGAGGATTGGGGGAAGAACACACTCACTTCACTTGGTGTTTTGACAGTCTGTTCTTCAGCAATACAGATGTTTCTAATACTCTCCCCTATGACTGCTTGCTTATGCTCAAAAGTCTTCAGACAATGTCTGTTCTGCTTCTCTGTGATTGCTTTTTTTCTTTCCATTTTTAGCGTATCGTTGAGTATTATCAACCGGATTGGTTGACACATATGTGATGTGTCAGGAAAATGCTGTCAATCACTGTCTTTCTCATATTATTTGCTTTTTACCAATTGCACGAATTACCCAGGACATCCATTACATTCTTTTCCGTGGAACTTATATAGGTTAATTTAAAGCTATTGAGTTTTCTTATTCCTGACTGCTGTGATTCACAGCCTGCCTGTCTCTTGCTATGTGGTTATGGTAACATGAAAGGCCGTTGGCAGCAGGGCATGTAGAAACTTCGGTTCATTTTGCACAAGGCTCTTCCTGTCCTGATAATCTTGCCTCTTTTTTGCTTTAAGAGACTCTATTGGTAGGTCTGTAGTGTTCAATCATTATTGATGGAAGCAAAAAGAATAAGCGAAATGGGTGGGGAGAGTTCAGACCAGCTCTGGTGACTGATTAAGGGAAGAAAGCTTTTTACATCAGAAGCTGTATCTGCATGTGCAAGTAATAAAGGTCTTGACAGCAGCGGTTGCAAAAGCAATTGAGTAGGAGTGGCATTACAGAAACATACAATCGGTAGTATCAGAGCAAGTGGAAATGTGAAACTTTCTAGAGAACACTGTGTTTTAAAACACCCTGTCAACATAAAATGCTCCTCTCTTTGTGCCTGACACAGCTTCCTTCTTCATCCAGGGTCCTAAACATCACAAGGCCAAACGAAGACTGTATTTGATACCAACCTTACTCTTCAGCTTTGGGCAGGAACTCTTTGCTTTAAACACAATTCAGTGTTGAAGCTCACAAATAGTAATTTACTGGTAAGATCTTCATTTTTATAGGCTAAAATATTCCTCGTATGTGACTGATACCTGAAATGATTCTAATAATGCACAATCTCTCCAGTTATTTGCTAACCATGCAGTAACACGGGCAGCCAAAGACTAACAGACCGACTTGGTCAGTGCTCTACTTGATGGAGGCCACTGTGGCATAGCTGATCCAACTCCGTACTCCCTCAATTTACAGTCTTTATCCTTAGCATGGCTCCACACCATAGATGTGGTACCCTGAGTGGTGTGACTGTCAGGTTATTGCTGCTTTGTTTGCCTGATGAGGAGAGGAAATTACCTTAATTCACTCAACTTGGCGTAATGTTTGGTCCTGGAAGTGTAGACGCAAAGAAATACCAGCACATGCGGCAAAGGAAGCGAATCTAAGTTGCCTGGAGGGTAGATTCTAAATGAAAGGGGTTTTCTGTTGCCAGCATGTTGTTTAGATACCGGCGTGAGCAGAGCTCAAGGCCAAGAAGGGTGCCAGTCCTATGCCACGCTATTTCATGCCAGCTCTTTGGTGTTAGCTGTGTATCCTTGAAGCTTGGATGTCACACCTAATTGTGTTTTTCTGGGTTAGGACTTTTCTCCTTTGCTTTGCTTTCTCCTTTGATTGGATGTATGACTGCTTTACATCCTGAAAGCAGCTGAAGTAGAGCCTTGTATTTGGCTCAGTATATTAGCGGCACACAGCACTTCTTGTTTGGGAAGGTTCTGTTGTACGTGAATACAAGCTGTGCGAGGTACGGCTTTTGTCAGTACAAATGGAATAGCCGGTAGATGACCTTGCCTACCAACAGACACGTTCAACTTCGGTTAAGAAAGGCAGCCTATTGATTAGTACTACTAAATTAATTACAAGAACTAGAGAGTCCCTCTTGTCCTCTTCCCCTCCCAAGGCTATTGAGCAGTGTTAGTGTTCTGAGGATCCCTGCCTGTCTACAGAAATGCATTTTTCAGTGATGCAATGTGTTCTTGAACTGTTTTAGTGAGGGAAAACGTACTTTGCTGGGCCACGTTCAATTCCTATTCCTGTGCGCATAAGGGCATTTACTTAGCCTTGTGAGTTTGTGGGAGAATGGGGAGGTAGAAGGGATGACAGGTCATCTCAGACACCACAACAGCCAAGCATATTTAGCACCCTCTCATACTGGTACTTGTCATCTCTTTTTAGAGTGGAAACTCTGAATTAAAGATGTTTTTTTGCCTTTGCTAGAGTTTTTTGAATCTTCTAGGTGTGACCCCGAATAATGATACACTGCATTTAGGTGTATTTCAAGCTATGCTTTTCCCCCCAAGACACTAGAAGAGTCAAATCTTAAATTGTCACCTGAATCTCTGGTGTTAAGGAGTTATATTCTCTCTAGTGTCTCCCAATGAAGTATTCTCTAAAGCATCATATATTTGGGTCAGAAGAAGCCAAAGTCCAAAGCCTTTAAGCTTCTTATATGAAAAGATTCAAAGAAGCAAAAAATTATGGAAATTAAGTAAAAGTAATACTGTTGCACATGTGAAAGTGCTGAATTGCCTGGCTCAGCTCTTATGACAGAGCCCAACACGGGAACACCCTCTCTTCTCATCTGCTCTGCTGATAATATTAATTTTTTTCTTAATATGGATTTTGTGAACATTTTTGTTATCCTTTTTTTTAAAAAATGCTGTTTATGTAGAAATTTTGGCTTTGTCACTGTCAACCCTGTCAGCATGTTAGGAAGAGCACAGAAAGGATCCTGCTGGTTCTTGGCATGGCTCGTGTCCTGTGGTACTTCAAGGGGCAAAGCTCTGATTTCTTACAGTGGGGCTGACTATTTTGGGGTTGAACAGAAGATTTTGCTATTCAGGTTGCATAGAGCGAGGAAAGGTCTAACTTGGAACCCTGCACCCTTGCTGGATTTACGGTTAAATTCTTAGAATAGAAGCAATGGGTACCTTCCACTTGAGTCGTCCTCATTGATTTTAATGATTTCCTGTGGTCTTCACACAACCCGAATAACAAAATGAGTTTGCTTTTTATTTTTACAAGGAAAAAAGTTTTTCTGTCTCGATATCAAGAATCAAAACAAATTGAGTGCAAGTTCAGAGCACGGCAAAGGTCCGTGGTGAAAGGCTCTGGGTTCCTGAGACTTTCCTTTCAAATGCTGAAAATCCAGGCTTAAACCAGCGGAGATCAGTTACAGAAATTTCTGATTGAAGTATTCCTGAAAGTGTAAGAACTTAATTATTCTGGAAAAATTAGTCCTTTCAGTCTTTGCAGTTATTTGTCTCATCTCTTTTCTAGATTTCTGGTACCTTAAATATTTTTTTTAACAAACCTCTAATCTCTGCTGGGCAGCTGATTCCACTCCTTTGTGTGTTTTAAAGAGTAGGTTTATTTTCAGCCCGAGAGGTCTACGTAGCCTGGTAAACCCCTGCCCACCCCTCACCTCATTCTAGAAGCAGATTTTTTTTTTCTTTGAAAATCTGAAGTCTTTTTAAAAAGAAAAAAAAATCAGAACTGAAACTAATTAAAAAAACCTGAAGACCTAAAGGTTCTAAATCCAATGTTATTTCCTCATGAGAGGTTTGTAGGGTTGCTGGAGGGCTCTCAATCACATAGCACCATGTACTTATGTATTTTATCTAATTCTTGAAAAGTTATAAACAATGCGTAAATAACTTAGTTATCATTAGTTTTGTCGAGCCACAAACACAAGAAATCCTTCAGGATTCTTAAGCGTCTGGGAAATAAAATCTCCTTTGTCAGCTGCTCTCGTCTTTTCAGGTCGAAGAGGTAGCAATGTAAGAGTGCTTGTACATTTTTGTTTTTATTCTGGATTCAGGGGCTGATGGATGCCTGTTGTCTTGCTAATGTCCAGTGGAAGAAGCTTGACAGAAGAATACATGATGTTTCTACTGAGCTTAACAGCAGACATAAGAAAACCTGGTCAGAACTGGAATACAGCTGTATCTTCTTTCAAGGTCATGAGAGATGGAGTCAGTTACAAATTATTTCAATTTAAAGAGGCAAAAGTAATCCAGGAACTGACCAAAGAACCTGGCTTTGATTAAAGAGCCTCTGAGAAGTGTTCTGGCAGTAATTTCCTGTAACTTCGGGTGCTGAAAGAACTGTCCTACTTTTATTCACTGTCTTCTTCAAATGGAAACCCTTCATAAATGTCATCGGTATCTTTCTCTGTCTTCAATCACTTGTTTTTGACACAAGTGTCTTATAATTGCTGGCTATACTGTGATATACTTAGTACTTTCTGTACACTTCTTGCGTCGCCCTGTTTTCATTCACACCGTGCCGAGTTGTCACCCACCTGAGGATGGTGCTCAGGACTGTGCTCTGCTCAAGTTGTGACTTTGTTTCTTTTCTTCCAATCATTAAGTTATTTTTAGTCATTTGCTTACTTTATTAAATTTCAGGCTGCTGTGTTATAGGCTACACCATGCGGTTTCAGCTCAGGAGTTTTAATCTATGCCTGTCTGGGATATTTTAATTGACCTGACATTTCAAATGTAGGAAAACATTATTTTCTCTGTATAAATTACTTCGAAATCAGATGTGGCTAATACTGGGGGGGGTTCCCTTCTGCTGCTGGAATACTTCAAGAAATAACACTAAATCCAAGCAGTAGCTCACCTCTCTCCAGCAACCCTTGGTGTGCCTTAGTTTCTGAGCAGCAGTTTGGGATTGTGTTGTACGGGTTGCTTATCCAAATAGGGTTTCTCGATAGCTGCTGTGTCAACAAATAACACCTCTAGACACTGTTGTAACAGACCTTATAAGTAATTACTCTAACACTTCCTGCTGTATTTCTTCTCACTCTTACTTGGCTGCTCCTTGCTTGCAAATAAATGTGCGCTAGGAGTGAGTGTAACAGGGTTTGCATACTGAGCACGGGTTTGAATTGTTTGTTGAGTAACAGGCTCCTCTCTAAGTTCAGATAAGCAAAAATAGCAAAATTATTTGTATTAAAATACCCATTTCTGGGCTTGCCCAATCTTTCGACGTGGCTCTGTGAGGGCTGGAGGCGATCACAGACTCTTGCGCAGCTCTGAGCCAGAACAGCGGTACCGAGGTGAAGGACCCCAGCCTGCATCACAAGTAAAGCTTTTTGTAACTGGTGGGCATCACTGCTAAAGAACCAATGGATGTTTACAGATCTGAGAAATTAAGAGACCTGCCAGCCTGTTCTTTGAGTACTCTGCTTGGATAGAAGCCCGAGAGGGAGCACAGGCAGAGAAGGAGCCTCTTGACAAAGAGAAAACGTTAATTTGAGTTTGTTTCTGCGTTGTGTCAGCTTTAATTTCTTCTTCATCTTTGTCTACGTACCTGAATTACCTACCATAATTGTGCAAGTGGCTTGACTGAATGAAGGCTTTGCCTAATTAAATTGTGAATCACTGAAATGCAGGTATAATCTGATTATCCGAGCAAAATGGCAGAACAAAAATGATGTGCAAATGATTTGCGTGACCTATTGAACTTAAGTGTGGCTTTTTGGTTGTCTTACTGGTACTGCTTTGACTAAAACTGATATTGCCTTGCATGTCTGTAAAGCAGCACATGTAATTTTATTTTATATATGGGCAATGAATATTTGTAACACGCATCCTAATTTTAATGTCTGATGTTTCAAGGGGAGGGCATTTTGAGAGAATTGATACAAGTGTTGCTTCCTAATTCTTGGTGAGTCCTTTACACTTAAATGTGCGATCAAAAGTAGCCTTAGGCTGGTCTTATCACCGTAGGTAACTGTACAGAATCAATATACAAGTCATTGATTTTTCTTTCTTTAGTCTTTGAGCTGAATTTCAAGCTGTTAAATTAGCTATGAGCACAATTGTTTGTATTAAGCTCTGGAAAACTGCAGATGTGATAGAGGCAGATGTTGAGCTTGTCCCTGTCCTCCTTCATGGTACAATCTTGTGTGCCCCTGGTGTGGCTGCAGGCTCTGTACAAAACGCACATGCAAGCATTGCTTTGTCATCTAAGTCTCGCTGGTTAATAGTTGCAAAGTATTTATGTTTATTTTAAGGCTGTTCATGGAGTAAAACTGCTTTTGTCGTGGTCTGCTGCTTTTTCTTGTACAGGATACCTACCTGGGAGGGGAACCAAACAAGTCTGTTTTCTGGGTGAAGGTTTTCAATGCCATTTTCTCAAAGTGATCCGGGTTAACTGAGGAGCCTCTCCCTAAAATCTCTGGTCGGGTTTTTTGTCTCTTAGCACTCGCCACCTTGTTTCCTTAACCTGCCAGTGTGTCCCTTTTCCTGTAAATCGTTTCGCATTCCACCCACCATCCGACTGGATCCGACTTGGATCATGCGAACTGCTCGTTTGGGTGCTCCTACCTGCGCCCCAGGCGCTGGCATCCTCCGCTGCCGTTATCCTGATGAATGATGTGTAATGGGCTTGCTCAGTGATGTCTAAGTGTTTCTAATTTAGGAATGTGCTTAAAAAGGGGCTCCCTTTTGCCAAGGAAACATAAATTCAAACAAAAAGGTGCTGCTGCTTTCCCGAGCCAATTCCACCCTCCCAAAGCATTGAGCTACCCCTGTTTAAAGTCTCTTGGCAAGATGGGACCGTGAGTGTGTTAAGGCGCTGAGACAGCAAGATTCAAGAGCTGGCATCTCACCGCTGCAGACGGGAAACTGCAGTGTGGAAGTCGAACCTCAGCCTCTTTGATGGGTTATTGGCTGGCTCTGTGTTTTGCAGGAGGATTTAATTATTCTGATCAGAGATGAACCACGGGGAGACAAGTTTGTTTGATTTAAAGGATTATATACTGCTGTCGGAAGAGGTTATTTACATTTTATTCACAGTTAACTAAGTTTACTTCTGATGACAGCAGTGTGTCTAAAACATATGTAATTGAATATACTTAAATTCAGGAGTAACTACAATTAGATTGAAGTCTTTTCAGAAGGCCCATGAAGAGTCCTAAGTGCATAAACTCTAGATTTAGATACCCGACTTTGTCGGCAGCACAGAAATGAAGAACCTTTTGATGTTAAAAAAAAGAAATTTAAAAAAAGTAAGGCGAAAAGCCCTGATAACACAGTCTGGAGAGGCTTTGCATTTCCTGATCTGAGGAGAGCAAATGGAAGCTTTTCTATCCAACTTCAGTAGCACGAACAACTTCTGTTGCTTTGCATCTGCACCAAATTGGGTCCAGTTTGGAGTACCAGTCAGAATATTCCAGCCTGCTATAACTTCCAAGGGGTTATAATATTCTACCCCTAGGCCAGTTTCCTTTGACTTACTTTGCAATTGTCACTTAAAAATTTAGCTGAAGCAAGCGGATTGACGGCGTATGTCCAGGCGCAGGCTTTGTGTTTGAGCCAAATACCATCCTTGTCTTTGCCAATGCAATTAGAGTAAATGAAGTTGAGTGATGCTGTGGAGACCAGATCATCAAGAGTAAATCATTGCAGGTCTCTGAAAGTGAGAACGCCTGCAGGTCTGAACGAAGACAAGTGCAACTTTTGGACACTGATCGTTCATTAGTATTTCCATTTAATACTGTTTTCTTCTTTCAGTAATCAATAGCCGATGGCATGTTGACATCAACCATCTCATCCTGTTCCTAATAGGTTTTTTAAAAATTCAAATAAGATCTCGGATCCGAACAAGATCTTTTCGACGTTATTGCATTGTAAGTTGTGGTGCGTATTTACTCTACGCAGTATTGATTGAATATGTATTTGTAGCGCTAACAAAAGCAAAGCATTGATTGTGTTTTTTTGAAAGAAAAGTATTGATTGTGTTCTTTGCCTCTTGCCACTTTTTTTTTTTTTTTGTTTTCTGTAACCTGCTCCGTTTCAAAGCTTTTGCCGCAAATGTGTGGGATAGGCAGAGGTGTTTATCTCACTGTTTCTTGTGTTGACTCCTATGGAGCACTGAGAGGTTCATTAAGCCTATAAAAGTATGAAAATCTTTATTTATATTTTTTTCCTGAATAGACTATGTTGTATAGAAATAAAGCCTTTTAACTAAAAATGAAAGAAAATGTAGAGCAGATTTTTGTGTTCCTGTGCTTCTTGTCAAAGCAGGGGTCAGCATCCAAATGTTGTACCTGTGCGGTAGCTGTAAAACCTGCAGCTTCTTGATGCAATTCAAAGCTACTGAATCTACACGAGGTTCAGTTCAAATGCCTGTGTATGTAGCCTTTGGGAATATATTGTCCATCATTGTTTTTATTTTAAAAAAATTAATTAATCATTTCAAATGCAATTAATCTTCTCAGCCTTTATTTGCTGAAGCACAGAAAAAAAACCCAAGTAATCCCCATCCTGTTGATTTTGTTCAGAGCAGAGAGAAAAATTGCTCGATGGAAAAAGAACAGTTTAAAAAAATGGATTTTTTTTCAGTTTACCTATTGAATGAAAAAAATAAGTCGAACTGGAAAATTAACTATTTTGTCATTCTGTCTTGAAGTGTAACAGACAACTAACAAGAATTTCTTGTTTTCTTTCCACGTCATATGTAGCAAAATTTAATCTCGGTGACCCATTTCAAGATAGCCGGACTTTGAGCTTTTCCAGCTTGGAGTTTCCTTTTCTGTGATGCTCAGACTTCAGCTTTCAGGGAACAAACTGCCAGCAAGTGGCAGTGGAACCAAGAGCAGTGCTCATCTAAGTGCTTATATGGAGAAACCACGTATCTGCTGCTCCACGCAGAGCGTAAAGTCTTTTCCAAGCTGTGTTTGCCTCGGCTGGTGATAAGGGAACACTTGGGAGCTGCTCTTTAGCCAGAAATAAGACTGAATATTACTGATGGTTGAAGCATCAGCTGCAGCCAAGCTCTTTCCTCGTGGTTCTGCTCCTCAGGAGCAAAGGTTGCTGATTAGCAAATGGCAATATTAATCTAAAAAAAAAAAAAAATCAATATTTAATTTCAGGTTTGGCAGTATTTATCTATTAGATGTGTTTGCAATAGCAGTGCCAAGCATGTGGTTAGATGGCATTCGTATTCCGTGTAATATATGACATAAAATAACATACAGATACGAAAAGATTATTTTAAAGGAATTCTAGAAGAGTGTTTTTCTGGTCTCTTTTAGCAGAACAATTGAGGTCTGCACCATAGCCCAAGTTTAGGTTCATGCTCTGCAAAATTAACTTAATACAAAGAGGTTTGGGGTTTTTGTCTATTTTCTTTCAGATTCTCTTACTTTCCCCAGTTCCTGTGCAACAGGCAAGAATTCAGTGCTGCACATAGGGCACAGGACTCTAAATCGCTGTCTATTGAAATGGTTAGGGAATCGGTGGTTCCAGCGTTCCCATTTTCACCATCCTCTGCAATCCCATTGAGGAGTCTTCTGTCAGGACGTTAAACTTGAGTCCTCAATGTATCTGAAAGTCTGTATTTGTGTAAACATCCTGTCATAAATCCACTTGCTGGAATATTTGCATAAAACTGAACTGAACAATTAATGTAAATACATTTAAGGATGCAGAAACAAATTCGTAGACATTTATTTCCATATTTATCTAGATTTAATTGTAAAACCAAGTTTTGGATCCTTCCTGTATGAAAGTATAGCTTCTTTATTTTACCCCTGTCCTTTTTAATGAAATAAAAAGTGCTGATTTATTAACCTCACTGGAAGCTTTATCACAAACAGTTGGGGGTTACTTTAGCTAATATGACATCTGGGCGTGATTATGCATCCCATCGCTCTTCCTTGTGCCACTCTTTTCTCCCTGTATTATAATTGTCAGGACAATACTGCAAAGCGTAACGGTGCTGGTTTTTAATCAGCGTAGACCTGGTAAACAACTGCTCATCAGCAAAATTAGAACAAAGAGTGGCCTATAATTGTAATTTCTAAATAAAAAGCTGATTTTGTCAGCTCAATGAAATCTTCTCTATATATTTCTAATTGTGGTTGCATTTTTCATCTGTCTCAGTTATGATAAGGATTTTTTGGCATTCTTCGTCACTTCTCCTTTAACTTTTAGACCTACATTTTACCTATTTCAAATATGTTCATACACATCTGTAAGAGTTTCTTTTTACAGAGCAAGGTCTTGGTTATGTTTCAGAATTGGATCAAGTCAGAAAAATGTCATATTTGTTCTCAAAGGGAAAAGAACCATTGAATTGAAAATGTTACTATTGTATTTATATACATGCATTGATCATGGTAATTTTGTTTTTTGTTTTAAATTCTGGAAGCTCATATAAAATTTTGCATTCCTTTTTTTCTTGTATTGTGAAGTAGTAAAGAGAGGAATGTAGTAGGGAATCCAGTAAGGGTGATGATGGCCCACTTTGTTGTGGGCTCTTCCAGCAGTGCTTCTTGGTGAAAATTTATAGAATTAATACAAAAGAATGCAATATTTGTATAACTAGAGTGATAATCAAATTTGTAAAGTGCAGCCATCAAAGCTGGCAGATGAGATTTAATTTCTAGCATTATTTACAGCACTTAATGAGATGGTGTTTTCTTAGGTACCCATCTTCATGACAATTTATCATCTGCTCCTTCACTCCTACTGAAGTGAGCAAAGCTTGGCAGCTTTGTGGTGGTCCATCCTTGTTCTTCTGAGCTTTGAACACTGCGATCAATGCGTGGTCATTTTCTGGTTGGCATCAAAACAAGCTCCGTATGCAAGCTCAGGAGGGGATCCTTAGTATGGACCGCATTAGTTCAACAACTAAGTAAACCGAGGTGGATGTCGTGTAGTATTTCTTATTACGTATACCATATATTTCTGAGGCAATGATGTTCTTATGTTTCTTGGTAGGGTGTGTATTGAGTTCCTGAAAGCATCGTTTCCAGCATGCTATAGAAACTTGTTTGTTTTTAGGAGGTTGTTTTTGCTTCCACTCAGCAATTACGGCACTCACCCGGGTGACTTCTGGCACCTTTCTGTGGAGTTTACAGCTCTAATCCGTTCAGAGCACCTGTGCTTGATGGTCTCGGGTTGAATCTCCTTTCTGTGTCGTGACTTCTGTAAAATATCTAAGTATTTATGAACACAGTATAGGACGGTGCTCTGGAGCTGTGGGCAATGGGTCACTCTCTGTCTCCATCTTTCTTTGTACGTGGAGAGTGTGGTGTGAGAAGGGTGCTCCATTTTCCCCCAAATTCCTAATCTCTTGGTCTCCGATTTGCAGTTCTGTATGAGGTTTCTGCAGGTTGCAGTGTTTCTGGTATTTGTTTTCAAAATCTTTGTACTATTAGCTTGTCTTTTATACCTTCCCTGACCTACTCTGACCTTCCTTGACCTTCCTGGATCAGGGCCTCAAACCTCATCCAACCTGGCCTTGAACACGTCCAGGAATGGGGCATCTACTATCTCTGGGCAACCTGGGCCAGGGCTTCCCCACCCTCTGAGGAGAACGTTTCTCCCTAAGATCTCATGTCAATCTCCCCTCTTTCAGCTCAAAACCGTTCCCCTCGTCCTATCCCTGCCCTCCCTGACCAAGAGCCCCTCCCCGGCTTTCCTGGAGCCCCTTTAAGTTGTGATATTAGTGAGCTTTTTTTTTTGAAATTAGTGGAAAATTTGGAGAAGAGATATTTTAAAATAGACATTTCATCTCATGTATGTCCTTAAACGTAGCACTAAATTCAACATAGTGGCTTGAGTTTGTTTTGCTTCAGCTCAACACGAAAGATTGCGCTAAGTACCTAAGGGCAAGTGGCAGAGTAATAATTGAAGAGAATTTTATCCATTTCCGTGGGACACTGTTTATGATCAGATCAAATGATAAAGCTCCAGGCAGGATTTTCATCTTTTTCCCACTCTCAACTGCTTGTGCTCAGCAAACACATTCTTTTTAAACACGGAATATGACACGTTCCATTGTTTGTCCAGTTTACTTCAGTGAAACTTTGATTTCCAAGCAAAAATTACTATTGACATCAGAAGTTAATTGCTGAAGTTTTGCCGTCTAAAAAGATTTATGCAGTGTGTCAGCCTGCCTTTCTGCCTGGCCACCCCACGGATTCCGTGGTTAGCATCGCTGCTGTGCACAGCAGATCCCTGCCCAGCGCAGATTGGCTTATTAATTCTGCCCAGACCTCGCCTTCCAGAAATGAGTGCAGTATTGTTTTCTCATCTCTAACCAAATATTCATCATTAATCTGCTTTGGAGTACAGCATGGTTTGTGACATGACAGTAATGTATCTGACATAAGCAATCGGGTGAAACATTATCGTGAGGCGAGCAGGCCAGAGAAACAATTTGAAAAATTAATAAGGGAATAAAATATGTGCATTTTATATATTTGTTTTTCTTTAACCAGTTCAGAAATAAATTGTTTTCTGTTTTGAGAAATCTGCATACTGTTTATAATAGAACTGCAGCAGTGGGAGCTGCCATTGTCCCAACAACGGAGAAATGATGAAGCTGGGGTTTAGCTTCATGGAGTGTTTTTATCTCTACACGGAGAACTAATTGAGAATAGCAGATTATTTGATGAAGAAATATGTGTGTTCAACCATATTCAGTGTAATGGTGAATTTGGACTCCCAATTTCACGCTGAGGGTGGTGAAACACTGGCCCAGGTTGCCCAGAGAGATGGTGGATGCCCCATCCTTGGAGGTGTTCAAGGCTAAGTTGGATGGTGCTCTCAGCAGTCTGATCAACTTGAAGATGTCCCTGCTCTCTGCAGGAGGGTCAGACTAGATGTCCTGTAAAGGTCCCTTCCAACCCCAAACCATCCTGTGATTGTATAAGTTTAGCCTTTTTAATAATCAGGGATAAACTGATAAATTAGTAATTAATCTTTTTGTCATTTTGAGCAAGTATTTTTTGATTCGTGTTTCCCTTTCTTGGTATTCATCAACTTCAAGTTGATTCTCTTGAAGTTGGAAGGAATACTTTTAGTGATGCTTTGGACTTTTCTCCTGAGGCACAGCTGTAGTTGTCCAGAATAAGAAAGGATAGGTATCACATTTGGCTGTGTCTGCAAATTGTCATTTTGGAGTTAGTTTATAACTGAGGTATCCACATTGGCAAAAATAATCATAGAATAATAGACTGGTTTGGGTCGAAAGGGACCTCAAAGCCCATCCAGTCCCACCCCTGCCATGGGCAGAGACACCTCCTACTGGATCAGGGGCTCCAAGCCCCATCCAACCTGGCCTTGAACCCTCCAGGGATGGGGCAGCCACCACTGCTCTGGGCAACCTGGGCCACGGCCTCCCAACCCTCACAGCAAAACGTTTCTTCAAAGATCTCATGTCAATCTCCCCTCTTGCAGCTTCAAACCTTTCCCCCTCGTCTGCCCTCCCTGATCGAGAGCCCCTCCCCAGCTTTCCTGGAGCCCCTCTCCGCACTGGAAGCTGCTCTGAAGATGTGAGGTAAACAAGAAGTTTGTTTGCTGCATCCGCAACAAGGACAATTCATGGAATAAGTACCAAATGCTGATGATAGTGGTGTTACTCTGGTTTAGTTTGGCTGAGAATCAGGTGGTGTGTGGTGTTATAGCAAAAAGGCAAAGGAAATCTATTACACATCCTTCAAGTAGTCTTTTCTGGCTCTATTTGTTGTGTTTTGTTTCCCTTTGCTTCTACATATGACACACAGCACGTTTTCATTTCATGAGGGAGAAATCATCAAAGCCGTGGCTGGTGAGAGGAGATGACAAAGAACAAGAGATACTATTTTTTCTTGTGTGTTTAAAATGTCACTTGTCATCCAGGTATCATTTGAAAACTACTCTTTTTCCCATGGGTATCCGAAGGAAACCAACATGGTTAGGAAGTGCCTCTAATCAGGGCAGTGTGAACCCCGGTCTGGTGAGGTTCAGTTAAATTTTGGGGTTTGTTTAAATGGGGTTCATTTAACGTTTAAATTTCGCAGCAGAGATTACTTGGCAATGTTTACTTGCCATAATCAATGACTAGCCAGTCGCATAGGAATGAATACCTCAAAATTGGAGGTCATTCAGAACAGAAATTAAGTGCAGACCAAATTAATAATAAAATACCCAGAAATGAACACTGGAAAAAATGATCGAGGAAGGCTTGTCAGGTTTTACGTGCAGCTACTTTTTATATCAACTCTTCTCATTTTTATATTAAATCTTCTCCTTTTATATCTGAAGAAACAGCTGTATTTTATCTGCCTATAGCCATAAATGAATTCAAAGGGAAAAATAATATTAGGACAAACCCATGTTATTCCTATTCACTCATTCTTCCAGTCTTATTTTCAGATGGAAGACTTGCTCAGCATTATATAGTTTTTGTAGGGTTGATATGTATTCTTGTATCAGTCATTTATTGCTTGCCATGTACTTCTAGAGGGGGAAAAACCAACAACAAAAAATGCCACAACCGAAAAAACCCACGCATGGGAAAAACAAGCAAGAGGTGAGTATCTGGTTCTGTAAGCCAGGGTGATTTGTTCTTGAAGAGATCCTTCCTGCTGCAGTGGGTGTGAATCACAGTCATGGGATCCTGTCGGTGTAATATATTGCCATTCACACTCCTCCCCCTAGTAAAGCCAGACAAATCTTCATCACCCTGGTTCCAGACCTATTCGCTCACCCACAACTGATAGAAACTGAGTTAAACACCGAGAACGATAAACCAGCAGAATTTATAAAGGCTTGTTTGTGCCTGAAGTTCTTGAAGGACTCGTGTGATTTCTGCAGAGCTGTTTATCTCTGCCTCAGCAGAATGGGAAACGTGCCCTGGACGTGGCGATGTATCTGGCAGTGCTTCTCCAGCCAGCGCATCTCCTGAAAGATGTCTCCTTTCTCTTCCCTCAGTGGAAAGCGTGATTCAGTTTGCAGAGCAGCTGTGGCTGCAATCTTCTTTCACAAATCAGCAAAGCAACACTAAACTACTGTCATTTCCTTTGAGGCGTTGGTGCTGTGCCAGCGCTGCTATTTCATGTCCTGGTGTTTGGTCAGTAGATAATATCTACTGCTTTGAAGAGTTGGAAGTCATCTCGCCATTTGGGGATCTTGGTAAGTGGAGATGGATGGAGTCTGACCAAAGTGAAATGTTTTACTCCAAATGTCAGTCGTGCCATAGATTCCTAAAGGAAAACACGATGCTTAAACTGGCTGCCCACGGAGATTTAGGCGAGCTCTTGGAAGAGAACTTCTTTGGCATTGAATTAAACGTCAAGTGGGATGTGAGTTGGGGAGAGAGGGGCGTGTAAGCTTGGCTTCTTGCCTGATGCTTAGATTTCTGTGACAAATAGAATTCTTCTGGAAAGGGTGCGATTGCTGAAGGAAGCCAGTCTAGATAGATTCCAGCCGCTGGTCTCTGAACTAGCCAGCTGAGTTTGGCAGCAAGAGCGTCCTCTGAGCTTTATCTTACTTAACGGGCAGAACATGGATTTATGAAGTCAGCTTTGATTTAAAATAGAAAGAAGTTTTGCTTTGTTTTAATGGTGCTTTGAAGATGAATTACATGCGATTTCTCAGATCTGTTTGTTCCTCCCTTATCCGCACCACTTCAGTTGCTGTTCTCTAGTGTCTCCTATCTTGTAATACACGCTCGTTCCAAAGATGAAGGTTTTTGCACCTTAGTGTTTTGCCTTTTCATGTGTAAGAGCAGACCTTATACACCCCCAGAAGCATGTTGAAGGAATTCTGTGTTTATATCTGCTTGAAACGATAAAGCTTTGCAAGAGGTTATTTTTTTCAGTTCTGTTTTCACATACCAGTAACCACATTTGAATTCCATTTAGTCACTGTCGAGCTAGGGGAACGGGGGAAAGTGAACACCCGAACTGCTTTGTGGAAGTGATGATAGAGAAGTGCTGTATGTGGCGTTTGCCGTGGCAGCAGGATGGACTCCTTGTGTAAACGGGTCAGCCGGCCCGGCTCCAGGTCCCTTTTTTCCTGTGCGGGAAGAATGACCACTTTAACTGTTTAAAGTAGGGTTTAATACCGGAGGTCTCTGTATGCATAAATGGATAAGAAAGGGAGCACATCTTCCTGGGTGTTGTTCAACCATTTGCAGTTGCGTTAGAATACAATTTTCATCAAAGACATCAAATAACAGGTGTCCTGGAGTAAGGCACCCCCTTGCTACTTGGAATAGAAGTTTGCTTCATGGGTAGGTTGTATCTTACTTGTTTGTGGTGACACTTCTTGTACTTCCCTTCTGAATGTGAGCTTTCGCAGCAGTTTGTAGTGAAAAAAAGACATCGTTGTCCCTGGCAGGGAGGCATTTGGTAGTTTCTGGGGTTCTAATCAAAATAGGAGAAGTGAAAAAATGGATTTGTCAGAGTTGGTGTGTGTGTGGTTAAGGGTATCCAACAATGCTCACTTATTTTCTGTCTGGAGAGGTTATTCGATGCTTTCTACTGCTCTTTTGCCCATAGTACAACACGGAGTGAGGATAAGGCATTTCTTTGTGATTTTTTGATGGCTGTCTCTGCAACTGTTCTTCTGGAATCATTTTATTTTGAGAAGGCAAGAATTGCCACTGCATTTCTCTGTGGGAAGTTGTATTTACCAGTTATTTCTTGCCCTTTTAATGTACTTGTACATGAATAAGGGTTATTATGTCACCGATTGTTTCCTTTGCCTTTTTCTGTGTTTTCGTTATAATATTTAGCTGGAGTAATAAGATCGTTTTAGTGAATAGCAATGAAAGCAAGTACTGCTTCAAATGGGAAGCTGGCAAAGCGTGGAAAGGTGTTTTGGTATACGCACCGGTATATTTTACTAGGATGTGTGAATCTTCTATCTTTACCAAACTTGTGGGATGCTTTTTTATGGTAACCACTGCTGAATGCAAAACCAACCGAGAAGGATATCTTTTGTGATGGATTTCCGCTTCCCCAATGAAGAGGTACATCTCAGGCATTTGGTAACAGTCCAAGTGCCTGTAATTTTGATAAAATGGGTATTTTTCTCTATAAAAGAGGATGATAAATTGTGATATCACTCCTAATTTCCCACAGTTCTCTACAAAGAAATTTTATCTTTTTCCCTTTAGTAATTGTTATACTCCTGTAAGATGTTCTTTGTCTCATTTCTGTATCAGCAGGTTGGTGTTTGTCCCTCAGTGAGGTGAACTGCTGTTTTCATTGCAGCTTGTTTTGCTGCTCTGTCAGATGAGAGGAAACTTGGTATGTATTACTGTATTGTTCTTTTTTTCATTAGCACAAATAAACTGACAAACAATACCTAGACTTGAGGGAAAAACAAATGGAAAATGCTTGTCTTCTATGAAATTACCCGATCAGAAAAAAGGTACTTTAAAAATGGCTGTATGTTTGGTTTTTTTTGTTCATGTCTCTCTGATTTGAGATAAAATACGTTTTAAATTTATGTGAACTACAGCTCACCACTCTTTTCTACTCTCTAGTATTATTATGGGTGCAGTTCCCCCGTAATTCTTTTGAATTGAGTGTTGTGCTTTTACGTATAAGCGTATGTTTATTTGATAAAATAGAGACACTGATAAACTCTAATTGTGGAGTAGTATTAATACCGAATCATCCCTTTTTATAGAACGAAGCGGGGCATTCACATTCTGTATCTCTGTAAAGAAACATTAGATGTGAGATTATGCCTATAGGATGTTTGCTTTATTTAATTGTCTAATTTGCATTTTACACCAATTCCCTTTGAGCTGTCCAGTATTTCAAGGATATCTTTGGTTGGTTCACTTTTCTTTTCGGTTAGAGCTTTTAAATTAATTATAGTTCAGGCTTTGCTATTGTAGAATTTAATGTTAGGAGATAAAAAAATCAAGCATTTGGCTAAAATACCTAGAGTTTTTGGGCGTGCTTAAAGGAGAGAAAATGCGTGTTGCAGCAGTGGATTGGATATAGCTGGTATTGTCCTTGAACTCCAGTGGATGAGGTGACTTCTTGACCTCTTCCAGGCATTTTGCTTTGAACTAATCTGAAGAATTATTGAAATCGCGCTCACATCTAGGTATTTTGTTAAAGGGCATCTGAGTCGTAGAATCACTAGGTTGGAAAGGACCCACTGGATCATCAAGTCCAACCATAGTAACATTTTCACATGAATTATTATCTTCCATTTTTTCAAATTCAGAAATGCCGTTTCATTTCAGCACGACGAGTAATCTTAATGGAAGGAGAATGGCATCCATGCTTTGGTGATCAGGATCAGGCTGTATGTTGGGTTCTCTTCACCATGTTCATGGGTCCTTTCAACGTATTAAAGTTTCTGCCAAACTTAGTCCCTCTAGAGTTATCACAGACTTCCATAGAAATATTAATTAATTATCACTGACTCATTCATAATAAAATCAGATACCCATGGGTAGTCTCCAATCACAAAAAAATAATCACCAGTATCTAATGATATTAAAGTAATTGTATAAAAGCACAGTGTGTCTCTGCTCACCAAATGTAGTATAGCAATCTAAACTGAATAACAGTCAATTTGCGAAGTACCTCTTATACCTTAATCTGTTGATTTCAATTCTACATATATTTTTGATGATGAAATAGCATGTAAATACTATGTGTTCTTTCATCAAAAATAGTAACATAGTTTTCAAACTGTGGTTAAAATTGAATACTCAAAGTTATCCTATATCGTATATGAGAAAAGTTCAGTGCTTCTCTGAGGAATTCTGTGTGGTAGAAATGGCATAGACCAAAGACCTAGTCTTGATCTTAAAAAGGCAAAACGTAATTGGAATTTACCTGCGAAATGTGTAGAAATACAGAACAAATACCACTCTGGTTTGTTCTGTGCGTGTGCTGCATCAGCCCTATTCGGTCACCTGGTGTATATCTTTATAGAAACAACTTGGTTTGATATAAAGTAACTTCATGTACCCAGCATGGAAATTTCATCCCCTATGTGTAGGACAGGACCAGCAGCCCTGTGATGAATGGTCTCATTCTGCCTATCCTAATTCTATTTCTAGAGCTTCTTGTCATTCTGCTGCAAACTGAAATTCTCCCTCTGCAAGCATTTAAACACTGGAAATAATGGAACGGTTTGGACCTCAAAGCCCATCCAGTTCCACCCCTGCCATGGGCAGGGACACCTCCCACTGGATCAGGGGCTCCAAGCCCCATCCAACCTGGCCTTGAATCCCTCGAGGGATGGGGCAGCCACCACTGCTCTGGGCAACCTGAGAATGCTGAAGCATAGCAGGATTCTGTTTCATTTTCTCTTTGACAGATGAAGGCAGTTAGTTTCTTTTATGTAGAGTAGCTTTTTTTAGGATCGTAGTTGTATGGAACCACAATTCCTGAGTAACATGAGCAATGTACCAAGAAGGTGGTGTGGAGGTGGACATAGTATGGAAGTGGTACAGAGACATCTTTAAACAAGCAGCTGATCCATATCGGTGTTGATTCTTTTAGCTGGTACTTCCACTGTTTTTTGCTCTCCTTCTCAAGCAAGTATAGAGCAGTAGACCTGTAAGCATAAATCCATATGGAGGGATCTATCAAGGTCAAAACGCTTCAATCACTTCTCGGAAATGCTCATTTTGTGTTAACAGCCGTGCTGCTTGAACAATTTGCAAGTTCAGGTTGAGGCAAAAGTGTGCCATTTATTTTGTCAAAGGTGAGCTAATGTGGTGCTCTGCAAAGGCCGAGTAACCTGGAGAAGGGATCTAATAATAACTGCAGCTTATTTCAGTAACAGCCATCATTTTTTTTCTGAATGATGGGTTATATTTTTGTTTCTTGCCCACATTATCTAGGAATGCATTTGCTTACTGTAGCAAATAAACTCATGTCCTTTTTGTAATATAGGACCACCAAGGAGAGTGCTCCTGGCCTCTGTGTCCCATCCAGGCATCTATTCCTTTTTCCTGCAAGTCCCTTCCCTCTCCTTTTGTAGGCGTGACAAAGTCTTAGGTGATTACTTCAACATTTCAGACAGTTGCAATTAAATCTCCTACCTTTTGTTGGGGTAAAATACATCTTTTTGTTGATTTCAATGCACTGTATGACAAGGTGAAAACCAATATCGCGTTGCTTAAAACGAAATAAATTATAAAATGGGTGGTAAAAAAAAGTAAATAAATTCTAGTGTAAATATTCCTGTTAAGTCCAGGGAGACTCTTTTATTTCCCTTGCTGTCTCCATTAACAAAATGCTGTTTCCTACTCCAGAAACCTTTTCATAACGATAAATGCTGTTTTGATATAAAGGCTGAGAACAAGTCAGGAGGGAGGAGTTTAGGTAGTAAATATTTTTAAGGTGTAAGGGGTTGTTCATGCCTTGCTGGTTGAAATGTGTGCTGTTTCAGATTTAAACAAAATGCAGGCTCTGCGGTGGCAAAATCTATTTAAAGAAAGCTCATTTTTTTTCTCCAATATTGAGGGTGTAAAAGTAGGTGAAGACTGATCAAGAGTAATTGGTTATGAATATTTGATCCATGAAGGAATTTTCAGTGTAAAAATAAGACGGAGGCAGAAATGGATGAAAATAACATCAGGGCATTAGGAATGGGGGAGAAATGCCTTGCAATTTTTATTGTGGCAAGAGCAAGTGGAGATGATGCTATAGGATAGGAAAATATGCCCTGTAACACCTGTGCAGTCTGCACATATGTCAGGCTCTGCGTTTTGCCGTTCTCTAAGTAACAATTGTTTTATCTGTTGATCTCTGCCCATGATAAAGATAAATTTAGAAAAATATCCAGCAGAGGGGAATGATATTTAATTCTCCAGATATAACTTCATCTTCCTTTCTGAGCTGCCTTTTTCTTCCTTTTCCTTGTGGTCCACTGGATGGCTCTCCGATCACTTGCATGTTGTACCCAGGCGTTGCTCGGTAGTGGGACCAGGTTTTTAATAGCTTACCAATCCCTTTCCTTCTCAGCGTTGAAGGCCAATCCTGCTAATTCCAGCACCAGAAACAATTAATCAGACAGCATTTCTATACCGAGAAATACCTATACCAAGAAATTTCTATACCGTGGTGTAGAGAAGGGCAGGGCTGGGGTGGCTTTGCCAGGGCCAGGCTCTCCTGCAGCTATTGTTTTTATGCCATCTTGTTGTTTCTTTGAGGAGCAGCACAAGCAGGTGAAGAGGGGGTTTAGCAGGTTTATAGGGTTCAGGGTCATTAAGAGTGAGTCTAGTTTAGGTGTACACCTTGGCTAATGGACGAGAATAATCCTGCTTGTCTTTTCAAATGGGAGGTGTCCCTGCCCATCACAGGGGTTGGAACCGGATGATCTTTAAGGTCCCTTCCAACCCAAACTATTCTATTATTCAAGTAGAGATTTCTACTAGGATCTGAGCATTCCGTGTCTCAGGAAAACCACAACAGCATGTAGTTTTGCTGTTCAAGATAAGTGTCCTAGAAGGTCTCCTACACTGTTTGGGAGGCCGTTTCACTGGTGTGGTGTGAGTGTCAGTGCTAAACAGTTTGCTCAGTAAGAGGTGCTTGCAAGCTTGGCCTCCTGCCTGGCATGTATATAGACCCGTCTATACACAATAGATGGGAAATGTTAGTGCCGGAGGAACAAGTTCCCAGGCAGGGTCAGGCCTGTCTCGCACAGGCATGACTCTGGTTTCCACATTCTCCTGATCTGTGTTCTTAAGGTTTTCTTTTAGAGGGGAAATGGCAAAACAAACAGATGGAGTCTAACCTGCACTCTGCAAACGTATCTTAAAAAGATATCTAGAGGGGAAGCAAATTGAAAAGGGCAATGATGCTGTAGCCGATTAAAACTGATGAAAGCGAGGGCTTTTTATAGCTGTCTTTTCCTATAAATCACCAAATTTCTCTCCTTGGGAGTCTGCCAGGGTAAAACCCTAGGATCTTTTAGTGTTCCTCAAATCTGAGAAGACCTCGTTTATGTTCCCAGAACTCTGCGGAGCGGAGAAGCGTTTGAGTTCTGCACCAAAGCAGAATAAGCTGCTTTAAAAAGTGAGAGTATATAGATTCACAGATTAGTGTGGCTCTATCTAGTGGCACTGCTGTAACTGTGTCACGGGGAGCTACAGCCTTAGTGCCATCTTTTTAGCAGAAGAGTTGGTGCACAACAAATCCTTCATTTCTCTTTACGTTTGCTCCTCTGAGAACCCTGAGCTGTGTTACCAGGGTCAGAGAGCACAGACTGTACCCTGAGCATCTGCAGCGCTTTACGAAGATCAGGGGATTGGCTTTTTTTGGATTGTTCCCTCTAGTCCTTGCTAGAGCAAAGACTGGGAAGGGTCTAGGGAATAACAGGGTGCTCCAGGGACCGCTTCCTAAAAGCCGTGTGGCTTGGATGCTGTCAGGTTTGCTCTCTTCCAGCACTGACTCCAGCAAGCTTTGTGCCTCGAGCACTACCACTTCCGTGGGCTGATGTGAGGGGGTTTTGTTAACTTCACCTTCCTCTGGTTTTATTTCTCCTTGGAATATTTTTTCCTTTATAAAACCTTTTGTCTTGGAGAGTCAGGAGAAGCGAATATGTGGAGTTAATCTGTTGTAAAAGTGGAGGATGGACTAGTGGAGCCATGCAGCTGCTGTGCAGTAGATGGATTATTTAATAATGGAATGCAGTCGTAGTCTATTTATAACTTTTGGAGATGTGTTCAGTAGTTTTCCCTAATTGCTAAACAGCCTGAAAATAGCTCCAAGGTCTTCAATGATAGAACCTCTTCTAATTAGCGAGATGACATTCTCTCCTTGTCTCAGCAAAATTCACTTCAGGATTCCTTTTGGTTCTTAGCACCATAATGGGTTGCAAAAACAGATTTGCTAGAAATCACCAACGTTTCGGAAGCTATTTGTAAAAACAACAAAAAAGCAAGCCTTGGGGCCTTGAGCACCGGCATCCAGTGGGAGGTGTCCCTGCCCATGGCAGAGGGTTGGAGCTGGATGGGCTTTAATATGTCCCTTCCAACCCAAACCGTTCTATGAAGATTTCTTTGTCTCTCAAGAGACTGTCTGCACAACTGTGCTGTTTGTCCAGCGCGGCTCAGGTGACTGCTGGGGTATAATATATAACAGAAAAATTCAGCCAGAAATGCAGTTGAGGATCTGGGAGAGCTCTAAAAGAGCCTTCAAAAGTAAAGTCAAAAGTACATGGGGAAAAGCACGATGGTTTTTGCAGGGCAAGGAAATAGCGATTCTTTGTCTGTGCTGTGAAAATAACATCTCTGCATTGCAGCCTTTGCCCACGGCGTTACCAGAGTAGCTCCGTGCAGGTGGTGAAGTAAAGACAAGCTGGTAAAATGAAGAGTTTAATTCAGAACCAGCGTGAACTGTCAGCACAACCAAATCCCTGGAATTCACAGGGTTACGCGTGGAAGCTGGAGCAACAGCAAGTGAAAAGGTGGTCCATGGCCAAGAGGACAGCAACTGTTAATTAATTTGGGAGACAAAAGAGAAAAAACCCAAAACTTTTAGGCAGCTTGGACTTGAGCTAAAATAGTACAGCGAGATTAAAATCAGTAATTGCCAGCGGTGATAATTAGAACTGGGACCACACGTACAAAGTGTCTCTCGCCAAATAGACTAAAGAAGTCCTGTCTGAGTCAGGTTACAGAGAGTAATGATTTTGCTTTAGCCTATTGTCTTGTATTAAATATTTTTTTCCTTTAAACAGTGTATGTAGTCCTCAGGGAACAGAGCTTATTAGAACTTCAATGATAGCCAATACATCTGTCGGCATCCTCTCAAATTTCGAGTTCCTGGACATCAGCCCCAAAGCTACATACTTAGCGCGAGTACCAAGGATCTTGGAGCCCTAAGGCAGGATCCAGCTTTAATGGGAATTCCTATGTTTTCTTCAGGCTATTTCAAAATTTCTGACAAATCAAATGGCATTATAGAGACGCTTCGCAGGTTTAGCTCAGTTGCATTAATCCTTTGGTGGATCATAAATATTTAAAGTTGATTATTTAAAAAGGGAAGGGAGATAAAAGAAGATATTTACCTGTGAGCTGATTTAAGTAAAAATATTAATGTATCTGTATAGAATTTTCTTTTCTTTAAAATTTCAGCTGTCAGCTGAGGACTTCCAAAAATAATTTTATTCTCCTGAAAACTTGGAGTAAGACACAGATAAAAACCTGAAATTTGTAATGTATTGCCCGATCTGCATAGAAGTTTTCATGTTCTCCAGTCTCATGGGTTTCACTGCTATGAAATGTGTGCACAGAAAGTTCATTTATGGTGATCTTCCTTCTTTGAGCCAACAAGGGAGGGTGCCGTCCTGGACCTGCTGTTTGTGAACAGAGAAGGTCTTGTGGGGGATGTGATGGTTGGAGGACGCCTGGGACAAAGCGATCACGAGATGACAGGGTTTTCTGTTCTAGGTGAAGTGAAGAGGGGGATTAGCAGAACAGTCACATTAAACTTCCAGAGGGCAGACTTTGGACTGTTCAGAAGGTTGGTTGGCAAAGTCCCATGGGAGACAGTCCTTAAGGGCAAGAGAGCCCATGAGGGCTGGGCGCTCTTGAAAAATGAAATCCTATCAGCTCAAGAGCAGGCCATCCCTGTGTTCCGGAAAAGGAGCCAGTGGGGGAAGAAGCCAGCTTGGTTGAGTAGGGAGATCTTGAGAGGCATCAAAAAGAAGAGGAATGTCTATGAGCTTTGGAGGAAGGGGCAGGTGTCTTGCGTGGACTACAGAGAGGAAGTGAGATCGTACAGGGAAAAAACCAAGAAGGATAAGGCCCAACTAGAAATCAAACTCGCTACGTCTGTGAAAGATAATAAAAAATCTTTCTACAAATACATTAACAAGAAAAGGAGGACTAGGGAGAATATTCAGAAGGAACAACAGTGACAAGGGATGAAGACAACGTTGAGGTACTTAATGCCTTCTTTGCCTCAGTCTTTAATAGTAAGGGAAGTTGTTCCCTCTGTGTGCAAACCCAGGAGTTAGAGGAGCAGAATGAGGGTCCTGTGGTCCAAGAGGAGGCGGTTAGAGACTTGCTTGCCCACCTAGACACCCACAAGTCTATGGGGCCAGATGGGATCCATCCAAGAGTATTGAAGGAGCTGGCAGATGTCCTTTCCAAACCCCTTTCCATCATCTTCCAATGGTCCTGGCTCCCCAGGGGTGGTTCCACTGGACTGGAGGCTGGCTGATGTTTTGCCCATCTACAAGAAAGGGTTGCAGGGAGGATCCAGGGAATTACAGGCCTGTCAGTCTGACCTCAGTGTCGGGGGAAGTCATGGAACAGGTGATCTTGAGTGCTATCAGGAAGCACATGCAAGAGAACCGGGTGATCAGGCCCAGTCAACATGGGTTTACAAAGGGCAGATCTTGCCAAACTAACCTGATCGCCTTCTATGACAAAGTGACTCGACTACTGGATGAGGGAAAGGCTGTGGATGTAGTCTTCTTGGACTTCAGTAAAGCCTTTGACACAGTTTCTCACAGCATTCTGCTTCAGAAACTGTCAGTCTCTGGCCTGGACAGGCGCACACTCTTCTGGGTGGAAAACTGGTTGGATGGCCGGGCCCAGAGAGTGGTGGTCAATGGAGTTAACTCCAGCTGGAGGCCAGTCACAAGTGGGGTTCCTCAGGGCTCAGTACTGGGTCCAGCCTTGTTCAATGTCTTTATCAATGACCTGGATGAAGGCATTGAGTGCACCCTCAGCAAGTTTGCAGATGACACTAAGCTGAGTAGAAGCATGGATCTGCTGGAGGGTAGGGAGGCTCTGCAGAGGGATCTGAACAGGCTGGACTGCTGGGCCGAGACCAATGGCATGAGGTTTAACAAGGCCAAATGCCGGGTCCTGCACTTGGGGAATAACAACACTATGCAGTGCTACAGACAAGGAGAAGTCTGGCTAGAAAGCTGCCCAGAGGAGAAGGACCTGGGGGTGCTGGTTGACAGCTGACTGAACATGAGCCAGCAGTGTTCCCAGGTGGCCAAGAAGGCCAAGAAGGCCAATGGCACACCGTGTCAGAAACAGTGTGACCAGCAGGTCCAGGGAGGTGATTCTCCTTCTGTACTCGGCTCTGGTGAGACCGCACATTGAGTACTGTGTTCAGTTCTGGGCCCCTCACCACAAGAAGGATGTTGAGGCTCTGGGGCGTGTCCAGAGAAGAGCAGCAAAGCTGGTGAGGGGGCTGGAGAACAAGTCTTATGAGGAGCGGCTGAGAGAGCTGAGGTTGTTTAGCCTGGAGAAGAGGAGGCTGAGGGGAGACCTTATTGCTCTCTACAACTACCTGAAAGGAGGTTGCACAGAGGAGGGAGCTGGCCTCTGCTCCCAAGTGACAGGGGACAGGACAAGGGAGAATAGCCTCAGGCTCTGCCAGGGGAGGTTCAGGCTGGACATCAGGAAAAAATTTTTCATGGAAAGGGTCACTGGGCACTGGGAGAGGCTGCCCAGGGAGGGGTTGGAGTCACCTTCCCTGGAGGTGTTTAAGGGATGGGTGGACAAGTTGCTGAGGGGTATGGTTTAGGGAGTGTTAGGAATGATTGCACTTGATGACCCAGTGGGTCCCTTCCAACCTGGTGATTCTATGATTCCTCACAGAGGAGTACTTGATTAAAAAACTGTTGCTAGTTGTCATCCAACTTCTTTTCATTCCAAGACTCGGAGTATTTGATTGGTTTTGCAGTTCTTAAGAATATCTCCCGCTGCAGTGCCTCGCTTCGGCTTTGGACCGTCTAAGGGCCACGGTGGCTGCGTGATGATGCAGACTTTGTCTTTCTGGAATTGACTGGACGCGGAAGGACCCTTGGGCTAAAGAAGGATTGGTTGCAGGAGCAGCTTTGCTCTGATTGCAGAAGCATTAAGGCAATAAACTGCCACTGAATGTTAAGTATTTATAAAGCATACTTTCCCCCCCTCTGCGTTTTTTGGGCAAACCTAGATTGCATCAAAATGTTTAATCTTTTTAATTGTTGTTGTAGGAAGGAAGATTGATCAGGCAGTAAAACTTGCGTTTGGGAAGAGATGATAAAGTGCGTAAGACACCCTGGACTGTGGACTGGAAGGAAAGCGGCCCGCTCCCCACCTCCTGGAGCAGCGCAAGCCAACCTCTGTGTGTGCAAACAGAGCTGCTGTCCTGCGTTATTCTGCTGGATGGCTGCTGCTTCTGCTGGATATCATAGAATCATACAATTATTAAGGCTGGAAAAGACTTATAAGCTCATCCAGTCCAACTGTCAGCCCAAGTCCACTGTGCCTGCTAAACCATGTCCATACATGCCACACGTACACAATGTTCAAACTCCTCTAGAGATGGTGACTGCCCTGAGCAGCTTCTTCCAACATTTCACCACTCTTTCGGTAAAGAAATTTTCCCTAATATCCAAACTAAGCCTCCGCTGGTGCAACCTGAGGCCATTTCCTCTCATCCTGTGTCTTCTTGCTTGGGAGAAGATTCCTAGTAAGAGCCAGCATTGAATCAAGGTCCTGTTCTTCCTGTTGGCAGCGTGCAGCCAGGCATAAGGCAGAACCATATGTGCTTCTCCTAAACGCTGATTTGCTGGAGTGTTGTTAGCCAGATTTAAGTGTTCTCCTTTAACTGTTAATAACTGTGTTCTGGGACACTGCGTTATGGTCCAGGAAATCACCACACTTTCTTCCAATCCTGGAAAATATGTCTTAATGAGACGCAAAAGGAAGGAATTATTTTGTTAGTTTAGGTCTGTTTCATGTATGTACATGCTAACACACGCATCCAAAACTATATGAATTACAAAAAGGAAACTGGACAGGTATTTTGTGTGCAATAGAAAATAGATGCCACACAGAGTAGAAGTTCTAAGTCAAATACTTCTTAATTCTGATAGCTTTGATAGAATCTCAAGCAGCCCTTGTGCTGCACAAACCTCCTGCAGGTCCACAGTCTGCTGAGCACAAGTAACGCTCCAAATACACGTGAAATCTAGAGAGGTTCAAAATCTGGAGTTTAATCTCAGCCCTTCAGGACTCTCTGTAACCTAGTTCTACATGTGCTTAGCAATATGCTGCAAGTATTTTTATTCTACTGTATTTTTTGTCATTTTATCCAATATCTGCTTGAAATTGTCTGCAAGAGAACAACGCACAGAAGAAGTGCTTTTGCTTTCACCGTGTCGCTACAGGACATGGTCAGCTTTTCTGTGCTGAGCTCAGTCTCAGCCTGGGAGAGGCAGCCAGAAATTTATTGTTTACAAGTTTTCCTGTGGGTAGAAATGTTTCTGAACCTCAAGAAAAAACAAGCAAAGGGAGGAGGCTGGGGGAAGGATCCCATTGGTATGGAAGTGGCAGTAGCCAAACCTGTGGAAGGCATGTGGAGAGCAGCATTGCGATATGAAATCAGGGTCATCTTCTTCACTCTTGTTTGGTTTTAGAAAGTAGGTAAGAAATTTGGAGTGTAGAACCATGAATTCCTTCTCAAAATTGGAGTACAATCTGTTCTGCACAGCTGTGAATGCAGATGGTCACTGTTCTTAATAATTAAGCATAAGAACTAAAACACTTGCTTGGACTGACATGAAAATGTATGTAGCTCATGTTACTCAGCTCTCCTGGCTACGCGTTTAGCCAAATAGCAGCATGATGAGTATTTTCTCAACAAGAATCTACATCCATTTAATACAGTTAAAACAAATCTTATCTTCCAAAATATAGAAAAATGGGTGCTAAATCAGAATATATTTTCGTTTTGATAAGAAATGGCACCGTTTCTCCACATTTGGTTGCGAAGGTTTGAGGTCACTTCTCGTGTTTTGGCTCTATATGATTTTATTAGTACCTAATTTATAAATGGAAATGGAAAATCTGGTACTGCCTCTTATTATAAGTTTGGTTGGAAAAGACCTTTGAAATCGTCAAGCCCAACCGTACCTGTCCGCTGCGATATCATGTCCCTAAGCACTTCATCTACCCAGCTTTTGAACCTCTTGAGGGATGGGGACTCCACCACCTCTCTGGGCAGCCTCTGCTGGGGCCTGGGAACCGTTTTGGTGAAGAAAGGGTTATGTCTTTTGGTTTATTTTATTACCCTGCTTTTCATCCTTAAAATAACAAAGAGCAATACCTGTCAGGTAGGGAAAACCAGAGGACACCACAGTGCTGATGCCTGCGGTTACCTGGGAGAAACCAGCATGGGAAGAGAGTACTTGGTAACTTGTGGTAAAGCCGGCAAATGTAATTAAAAGAAGTCTAGAAATGGACTAAAAGATAAATGAAAGACTGTATTAACACCTAGACGGTATTTATAACTTATGATATATATTTTATTTATTGCTCTGGTCTCTTGCCAAAGTATGGAAGTTAAAGAATGCAGTGAGTTCAGTAGCTGGAAGGGGAGCCCGGCATCTTTAACAGCACCAGCAAACTGCAACAGCATTTTCTTCAGGTGTATCCAGACCTCCGTGTTACGTGGCTCGCCTCTTCTTTCAGTGGTAAGAAATGCAATAGTCAGTAGTAGAATAAAAGTGTATCTTTTGTTCCTTACCACGTGGGGACAAAAATCAAAACATGGATGATGACAATGATCGTAGCATTAAGTCATTAAAATACAATTTTAATGACAGCTTTCTTTCTGCAGCCAATACATGACTTCTTTAGGATATGTTTACAGAAAATTCAAGATAAACATAGAGCTTGCATTGATTTGGAAGCTCTTTAGCAGTCTTGTGCTAATAGAGAAGCCTGCTCCCTTTGTTACCGTGCTTGTAATTAGTTCTCTGTTGTCTGCTGTTTCCTTTTTATTACCATGAGTTGGAAACAGCACCGGGGAGGTCAAGAGGGCTGTGCTGGTGTAAAGCAACTGAAATGGCAACTGGGATCCGTCGGTGCCGCGAGAAGCTCTTTTCTCTTCAAATCATCCATTTCCTTATACACCCTGTGATTTTCACTACTTATCAGCAGCGTTTTTCTGCCTTTTTCACTAAGTCTAAGGGTAGTTGTTATTATAATTCGGCTGCACGTTCCCGTCAGTGCTGTCTCTGGCAGAAGCCAGACTTTCCACTTGTCAGGCAAGGTATGATTAAACCTATGGATAAATACTTATTGCGGCCTGAATGGTTTCAGCAAATCTATTGCTTAACCTGCTTCCTTTGAAACCCTTACATGATTTTAGAGCCCCGCGAAGATATTGCTCTGTCAATAATGGGAACACAGCACTCTATGCAAATAAGGGTGAAATACACCTTCACTGCCTCTGTAACTACAGATTCACCTTTATTTACCTTTGAAAAGACATCAGCTCTTCTATAAAATGCCAGTCTAATTACTTTTCAGCAACTGGAGTCCAAAATTCCTCTAAGACAATACTGTGCCAGTGTCAGTTTTTTATATTTTAATTTGAATTGCTAAAATTGGTATTTAAAATGGGACTTTGTTGTCGTTCTACTGTAGCAACCAAAAAAAGTCACCATCAGAAATTAAAACCTAAGCAAATGCGGCTACAATCCAGAGTGTGACTGGAGGCTTTTGGCAACAGGAAAAAAAGGATGATTAAATGGTAAATGCTGCTGTGGAGGGAAGAGATAATTGGGCATTTGTGTGGGTTTGTGTGTCTAAAATGGAACTGTTGTTTGTGAGTTGCGGCCAGTCCAGGCCGAGTGTAAACTTTGTTCAGGCACAAACTAAACAACAGTGGCATGTTCTGAATTCTGGAGTGGCTAAAGGGATATTAAACAGAATCACCAAACAAGGGGCTGATTGCAGAGGAGCAGGATGAAGAACCTGGCTGGAGGAAAGATCCTGGGAGATGAGGAAGGTCCTGGAGGTCAGAGGGATGCGTGGAACCCCATGCTAAAGTACCGCCCAGGACCAGTAGCTGTGAACAGCGTGGCACAAAGTGATGTGCCTGTACCACTGTGTTGTGGCTCTCCCTCCTGGGAAAGGACCTGGAGACCAAGTGGACCTGATGCTTAAGCGGTGATGCAGCGAGCAGCTGAAGGATTAGGGTAAAAGCTCTAACCTCTTTGTTTCTTAAGCAAAGCCCAGCGTTGAGATGCGCAACAGGTTATTTGCCCTGTTGTACCCGTGGAAGGTAGCTCTCTTATATGTCTTTTAATAATTTGTTTGGGAAGGCTTGTATTGATGGAATTTCTATTTGTATCTGAAATAACTGGGTGATTTTTTTCCATTTTGTCAAAATGGAGGTTACCAATTTGTTTCTATTAAGATATTTTGCTTTTAGTATAGTTGCTAAGAAGATCCATGTGTACACTAGGCAGTTGAGATAGCTTGTGTTTGTTTTCTGACAGATTCTATTATAATTACAGTAATTTCATGTCTTCCAGAAAGAGTACAAAGATACGAAGCAAAGGCTTTCCAGGAGCTTGGATGCACATTGTCCGTTTGGGCTCTCGGCTGCGCTTGTAGCAGAAGTGTTACCTAGAGCTGATGGTTCAGGCAGCCCAGCCTCACGTTCCTGTTGTAACCTTTGATCCTTTCTGTGCAGGTACCTTTCTGAGCTGTATGTAGCGTTTGCTTTTGAGTGGGCATTGAGAAGTACAAGGGAAAAACATTCTGAAGACTGGAAAAGCAGCCTGGGGGATTACAGGAAAGTTTCCAGCTGCAGAGTAGAATTATGGTTTTTGTCACGATTTTAGGATCAGAATTGGACTAATGAGGATAAAAGGCAGCACAGTGTCATTTCCTCTTAATTAATCTCAGAGATCCGTGATCTTGCATTTCCCTTTATTTGCAGGAATGTTAACTTTAGTTGAGAGATCAGGAAGGCAACTGAAAATATGAAATATCCCCCTATAAACTCTCTTAGCTCTGGAAATGAGCGTGTGTGCTGTGAAGTCCCAAATCCTTTGCTGCATAGAAGTTTATGTACTTCTTTCTAGTGGTAGATCAGATAGATCAAATAGCAATTTAAGGAAATAAGTGCACAAGCTGAGATCAGCTTATTTGACCTTCTATGAGATACAGCTGAAAAATATCAGCCTTTTTTTTTCTACATGGTGAAGCATGAGGGCAAAACATGTAAAAAGTTTTTTATTACGAAGCTTGGAAATTATTTTTTTTACATGATTATTCGACTGCTTTTCCCAACTTGGCTTACGAGCCTATAGTTACTCGGAGCTCCAGGAAGCTTTAACAGAGGTTACAGTTTTACTGTGCACTTTGTGCATCTGAATTTTACATCCAACTCAGCTGAAATCTTTGGTTAAAGGAGGTAAATATTTTTCTAAGCCTTCAGTCTTTGAAAACGAAGGACTACTGGTCTGTATAAACTGCCAGGCTATGGCACAGCTGCTGGAGAGCAGAACCCGAGGTTATTTGGCACTAAGCATGCTCAACAGCTTTCGTGAGCAGGGTCTGTAAGACTGTAGATCCGCTTTAGCAAGGGACCCTGTAGAGGTCTGGTAGAGGGCAATGGCTGGTTTGGAGCATGTTCCATCCCCATGAATTATGCTGGAGGGAAGATCATTCTGTAGCATCTGTAGTCGAGTCCTGTGCATTGAGAGATGTGCTTTAGTTTGGCTCTGGGATGTTGCGGTTTTTTGGCTGAATTTCATGCCCGAAGAACTCCCTTCCTGTGCTTCCAGACTACTGCATTGGGAAAAGTAAAACATGTAACAATCAGGGTGTCTCTTTAAAATTAACAACTCATCATCTATTATTGTTGTATTGCAAAGACCTTGTGCTATTTTCATTTTTCCAGACACCGTTGGGTAGCGCGGTGGAAATTCTGGCTGTGTTTGGAAGGACAACATATATTTCATTGCATGGTTTAATATACTGTCTCCCTAACGGAGTGGAAGTGTTTTTACCAAGCTGTTTGTCACTGTTTTGCTCTGGGAAAATAGTCTCTGGGAGAGCAGAGAAGGCTTCTGAGATAAAATGAAGCCCTGGAAACCTTTGGGCAGCTTGCCGTGATTTGTGGGAACATGCCTGGTATTTCTGTGTAGGCTGCGAGTGGGCTTTTCTCTTTTCATTGATTCTGCTGAGTGCAAACAGGAGATAGTTTTGGAGAGGCTAAAGTGCGCAGGTGGTGTTTCTGGGATATTTCTAATAGGGAGGGTGTTAGGACGATTGCAGGAGAGCTCGGTGATTTTAACATCGCTGCCGTGTGTTTGGAGGACTCTGACTTTTTAGCTAAAATAAAAATTTAGGACCATCATGAAGCAGCAGTTAGTATTGATTTTTGCATGCAGGGAGTCTTTGTTGTGTGGGTTTCTTGGTTTTCCTGGGTTTAAATTACAATCTTGCAGGATTTTGTTTGGTTGCTCATTTTTTGTTCTTCCACCTTTACTGTCTCTAAATTATCCTCGCTGAGTAATGGTCTCCACTCAAACCCCTTTCTAGATATCTCAGAAAATCCCAAATGTGTTTCAAGAAGGGCGCTTTAGACTTTTAATTTTGTTTGCAAATCTTGACTGATAGAATTTAGAGCACGGGGGAGATCAGCATTGGCTTTGGCTTTGAATAACTATTTTTTTGTTAGCAAAAATGGGATGGTTTGTAGTGCTGTTCTGGTTTCACCTCACCAAATATTGGTAACAGTGGTGAATAATTCTATGTGCCTCCTCCCAATGTTGTCTTTCTAAGACCTTTCTGGATACCACATTGTAATTACGCAAATGAATGAAAGATGCGTATCTTGGTTGGGCTTCTAATTGATTGGGTGGCACCGGTTGTTAATCAAGCTAGAGAGAGCATTAAAAGCCCAATGTGGGAGTATTTCCCATACTGTTCCCATTTTTTTTCTTTTATTGACGTTTCTTTTTATTAACTTCTCTGAAGACTAAGTGATAAAAAGCAGGACCAGGAAAAGCAGAATCTTCTCACTTTCACAGTTTCCCAACAAATGAATTAAAGACAAAAGAGGAGGACAACTGAGACAAAGGTCTATGTTATGAATGAGAATATATATATATGAGTTATGATTTATTCCATTTTCCAAACTAGTCTTTTACAAAGAATAGAATGTGGAGAAGAATGATTTTTGTTCTTTCTTTCTTTCCAAAGGAACATATTAATGCAGAAAAAACCCACAGATTCAGGCTGGCTAGAAGTATTTGGAAGCTGGTCAAAACAGTGCAGTCATTTGTAGGTGTATCCCAGTGCAAAGCACTTCAGTAAATAATGAAGTTTTCAGTAACAATAAAAGTGCACTTCTCAAGAAAAACACCTTGGTAAGTTGGAACATCAAGCATCTGCCAACGTGAGGGGCCTGGGGTTGTTCAGCCTGGCGAAGAGGAGACTGGTGGGAGACCTTATAGCTCTCTCAGCTTCTGAAGGAGGTTGTAGTGAGGTGGGTGCTGGGCTTTTCTCCCATGTAACAAGCAATAGGATGAGAGGAAATGGCTTCAAGTTGTAGCAGGGCAGCTTTAGATTGGATATTAGGGAGAATTTCTTTGCCGAAAGAGCAGTCAAGCATTGGAATGGGCTGCTCAGGGCAGTAGTGGAATCACTATCCCCAGAGGGGTTCAAAAAGCTTGTAGACGTCAGCACTTCAGGATATGGTTTAGTAGACAGGGCGGTGATGGGCTTGATGATATTAGAGATCTTTTCCAACCTTCATAATTCTGTGGTTCTACATTGTATCTTGAGTTTGGTGATAGGAAGGCATGAAGGATGGCTCCTGTACCCCAGCGGCCTGGGCATTTTACCGGAAAATTGAAAACCATTTTCGAGTTACCTGTTTGGATGCACATTTGGTTATTTGTGCAAGTTGAACAGCTCCAGGAGGCAAACTCCTCTGAAACAACCAATAGTAGGAGCCATTTGATACTGAGAGGGAAGAAAGGAATAGAAAGTCTGTTTGTAAGGCTGTCTGCCCCAGGTCTTCGCCTCGGTAACACACCGTCACCTTGTTCTACGCTCTATAATGATTTGCAGGTCCTCTAACTGTAGTGTCTCGGATCCTAAGTCCAGACCTTCTGAAAGCCCATTAGTGGCTTCTCTCTAATACAAGAATTCTCTTTTCTGATAGCCTTCATCCTCATTTTGTCCCTTTCTTTCCCAATTTACTCGTTTGTAAATCTGATCCCCAAGGTCACCCAGGTTTCTGTTCCCTGGATTTTTCGACTTTTATTAATTTATCACCAGTACACTGTGCAACCTCCTCTTTCAGAGATGGAGATGGCGCTCCTAGCTTCCACTCGTCCTTTTCCTTCACCGTCTCTTTCCCCCCCGATGAGCCTTCTGCCCGTTCTGTGGGTGGGTGTTATGGTACAAACTAGGGTTGGCTTTTAAGTGCTTTAGGGTCTCCTGTGAAGGACAGGAAATGTGCAAACCCACTCATGGGGGAGTGTAAGTCGGGCTAAACACCATCTTCCTGCTTGCAGTGCATCTCGTGATCTGCTGTAGCTGGAATGTTAATGTCTAAGTGGGTTTTTATTAGAAATAGGTCTCCCAGATTCTAATTCAGATGTCAGAGGTTGACAGCAGTATCAATACAGAGCCAGCAGCGTGGCCTTTATTCCCTGCTGTGGTGCTGACACGTGACAAAAATAAGCATTATAATTTTATAGCTTCTTTTTTTTGTGCCCAAAACATAGTGACATTAATCTGAAAGACAGCTGATTTTTCAAGGTCAAAAGTGCCTAGCTACAAATTGATGAGCTATTATGCGTGTCTGTGGTTTCTTTGATGGTTCTGTATTAATATTATGTGTGCAGAAGAGGCCATGAAAATTCCATTTAAGGGTATTAAAATATCCTGGGACATTTAATCAGGTTAGAATTCCTGTCAGCTGGGTGTAGGCACGGTGTTGTTCAGTCCATCATTAACAAGGTGTGCAGAACATAAAGACAAATGGCTCTTGCATCAGTTCAGATTTCCCTGGAGTGACCTTTCTGCTTTGGGCATTTGGCTAATGCTTAGTGGAAATACACGGCACAACCGTGGGTGGAGCTCTGGCTGGCTGACTTCCACCTGCAAACAAACTGTATAGAAGACAAAAGAACAGAAAATATTTCCAGTGTCGCTAACGAAGGTTTTCTTATAGGAATATATGCGTTTTTCAGCAAAATTGCATTAAAAAGTAGTTGTTTCATCAGCTGCTATTAGTATTTAGCAATGTGCGCTCGTAGCCCAGAAGGCCAATCATGTCCTGGGCTGCATCCAAAGCAGTGTGGCCAGCAGGGCGAGGGACGGGATTCTGCCTCTCTGTTCCTCACTTGGGAGACCTCATCTGGAGTCCTGTGTCCAGTTCTGGAATCCTCAACGTAAGGAGATGGAGCTGTTGGAACGGGTCCAGAGGAGGCCACAAAGATGATCCAAGGGCTGGAGTGTTTCTGCTAGGAGGACAGGCTGAGAGAGTTGGGGTTGTTCAGTCTGGAGAAGAGAAGGCTGTGGGGAGACCTTAGAGCAGCTTCCAGTGCTGAAAGGGGCTCCAGGAAAGCTGGGGAGGGGCTTTTAGCAAAAGCGTGGAGTGATAGAATGAAGGGCAATGGCTTCAAATTGGAAGGAGGAAGATTTAGGTTAGGTATTAGGAGGAAATTCTTCCCACTGAGGGTGGGGAGGCCCTGGCCCAGGTTGCGCAGAGCAGTGGTGGCTGCCCCATCCCTGGAGGGGTTCCAGGCCAGGTTGGAAGGGGCTTGGAGCCCCTGATCCAGTGGGAGGTGTCCCTGCCCATGGCAGGGGTGGAACTGTGTGATCTCTAAGGTCCCTCCCAGCCCAAACCGTTGGACTTAGAAGATGTTCATAATTTATCCTTCAGTAGGTTTGGGGTTTTATTCTTTCTCTATCCAAAAGGAAGAGAAGTAGCATGGACAATTCCCTTACTCAGGGCAAGCTCAGTGTCCCTTTGCCTTGGAAGGTTTGCCTCCATGCGCTGTTCCTGGGGTCTGTTCTCCCTTTTGGTACCGAGAGCTGGCCAAAGGGTGAATGATGCTCCTGCTGCCAAGCCGTGGGCTGCTGCTCCCCCTGCCCCTGCTCTTCTCTCCTGAAACCGCAGCTGGGTTGGCTGCTGGGGAAGGATGCAATGGAGGCAATTCTCCAGTGCTGGCTTTTCACTGATGAAAACCCATTACGTGAACTGTTCCGCGGCTGAGCCAGTAGGAGGTCCTCGGAGCTGACTTGTGTCAGTGGAAAGCCTTCAGTGCTTTCAAGGTGAAACACAGCTATTTGCTACTTTCTTGAATAATTAAAAAATTGCAGTAGCGCTAAGGAAGCAGGAAGAAGAGCAAAGTTCTGACTTTCAAGGCTCCTCTGCTTCTGATTCGAGTCGTGTCCATCACTACTTTTTCTTGCATCAAATAGTGGGCTGGATTGTTTTTCAAAACATACAGAAGAATAATAAGGTGTTAAATGGGATATAGAGAGTGAATAAATGGCACATTACATCATGGGACCTTGTGAGGACAGCTGCAGCCGTTTGTCAGCTGTTTCCGATGAGATGTGCATAATGCTCCCAGGAAAGGGCATCTTAGGAAAACATATGAAAAATGGAAGCACGCATAGCTTTGGGTTCAGGATCTTTACTATGACATAACTCTATATTCTTTCTCAGGGAGAAAAAGGAAACTCAGGAGATCATGGAAGCCCTTTTTTATTCAAGTAATACGGCTCCAAATAATTGGGTTTTTTTTCCATGAATATGATAAAAGCTAAAGCTATTTGGCAAGTAAAATCCTGGCAGGGTGAGTGCTTCAGGAAAACTGTTTTACTTCTGAGCAGTGACTGTGCTAATTGCGTGATCCAGTGCCTTACAAAGGAAGAAAGGTCTGGAGAGGTTCCTTACTAAGTATCCGGAGGTGGTTTTGTGTAGTTTTATGGACAGTCTTCCTAATAAATTGCCGTTGTACATAGCACGTGGGTCTCCAAAATGAGACCCTTCTCTCCAGGGGCCACGGTGCTGCAGTTGTGGACGAGTGGTGTTCACTTGTTACCTTTTATTGGGGGGTGGGTGATTAAAAATGCTTCCTGTCGCAGGCCAACCACTCATTACTAGTGATCTCTCACTCTTATTTCCACTGTATTCTTAAGTAGTAATTGTTAATCCTTTAGTAGTTTTGTGATACAAAATGTAACCACACAATGAAATGTTTATTATCAATGTTCTCTCACCATAAATTGACTTTTTTACAGTATGTGGCAAGCATTGTTAGAACAAAACCCCTGATGTTCATATAGACTGTGAGATACTGCAGTGCTATCAGTATTAATAAGTAGTAGTAGGGCTGATAAGAGTAACAATCTCTCTGCATCACTCCTTTTAAGCCTGGAGATTTTCTGTACATCCTTAGTCTCGGTGCTCTTTCTGTTCTACTAGTACCTTGACTTAATGTAGTATTAAAACGTGTTTTAGGCTTAAGCCTCTTGCATCACTTCCACGTTCTCTGGTCTGTAAATGATGTGCTCAAACCCAACGCTTTTATACAGATTCAACTCTGGCTCAGTGTTTCCAACTTTCTGATGTTCTGAAACAACATTCGGCGCTGACTGGTTCTGCTGTTGTTTGTAGCAACAGCAGGTTTGTTTCTAATTTAGGCCGTAAGGATAATACCTGTTGTGTCCCTGGCAGCGCTGACAGAGCGCGGTAGTAACGCTTAGCTGAGAGCAGCATCTTAAAGGAAGTGTGTGTAAGGTATGATGAGAAGCTGGGCATTGTGAGGGAGGAGTCTCGTTGGTGCACTTTGCATCAAGCTGCCAGCAACAGTGACCTTTTGCTTTCCTTAGGCTTGGTGTATGAGCAAGAAGGGCTCTCTTTGGGATCCTGCTCTTGTGTGTTCACACAGATCTGCGGGTGAGGGTACCTCGGCTGCTCAGCACTGGCTGCCCAGCTCTCAGGTCTCCTGCGGGTCTATTCCTTGGCATATTCCAGTTCATTGAATCATAGAATAGTTTGGGTTGGAAGGGACCTTAAGGATCATCTAGTTCCAACCCACGGGAGACATCCCACGGGATCACGCTGCCGGTTTCAGTTGTTTCTGTAGGCTCTATGCAGCAATTTTAGCATTGCTTATAGGCTGGTAGGGACGGCTTTGCCTTCAGCCTTGCATCCTTTCCAGGAAAATTCGCAAAACTTTCCTAATTTCACTATAAATGTCTTATAAAGTCAGATAGAAATTTATAGTGTCTTTTTCCCTCCCCAATTATGGCATATCTGGATACCAGTTCTACCTCTTTTCAAGTGTGCTTACAACAGGCAAGGAGAACGTCGCTAGAAGAATGTCTATCTAATGAAAAAGCGCTATTACAACTGGCCGGGTAACATCTTGCATAGCTGACGACGTGCCAAGCCATGGCAGTAACGAGCATAACTCTTGATAATTTTTGTTTTTCTAATTGCAGCTGTAAATTTTTCTCCACGTACATTTAAAAAAAAAAAAAACCCACAACTAAAAAAGTGGTTTTGGATAATTCAAAACGCTCTAAAAGAGCTACTTTATCTGCTGAGTGAAGGTGGTGAAGGTAGTTAAGAGTTTCCCTCTCAGAGAACGTGACAGCTGTCATTTAATTCAGCATTCTGAGTCTTTTGTAGAAATAATTACAGCATGCAAATTCTTATTCAATTATGCATCCTGCACCTTCACTTCAACGGATGCAGACATATGCATTTTAATGGTATTCCATAGTTTCTATGGACTCGCCAGTCTCATGGCTGGTGTGGTGTTTTAACTCCGGGGTCCAAAAGTTACTTACTTCTATTACTATTTACAGCGAGATTGAGAAGCACCCTCAGCAAGTTTGCAGATGACACCAAGCTGAGTGGTGCAGTTGCTACACCAGATGGACGGAATGTCATCCAAAGGGATGTGGACAGGCCAGAGAAGTGGGGCTGTGAGTACCTCATGAGGTTCAACAAGGCCAAGTGCCAGGTCCTACACCTGGGTCGGGGCAATCTGCAGTTTCAGTACAGGCTTGGGGATGATGTGGTTGAGAGCAGCCCTGAGGAGAAGGACTTGGGGTGCTGGTCCATGAGAAGCTCGACATGAGCCGGCAATGTGTGCTTGCAGTCTAGGCCAACTGTGTCCTGGGCTGCATCCAAAGGAGCGTGGCCAGCAAGGAGGGAGGTGATTCTGCCTCTCTGTTCCTCTCTTGTGAGATGTCATCTGGAGGATTGTGTCCAGTTCTGGAATCCTAAATGTAAGAAGGAGATTGAGCTGTTGGAACGGGTCCAGGGAAGGCTACAAGGATGATCCGAGGGCTGGAGCACCTCCCGTACAAGGACAGGCTGAGAGAATTGGGGTTGTTCAGCCTGGAGGAGAGAAGGCTCCGAGGAGAACTTATAGCGACCTTCCAGTACCTGAAGGGGCTGCAGGAAAGCTGGGGAGGGACTGTTTACAAAGGCGTGTGGTTGACAGGATGAGGGGCAATGGGTATAAACTGGAGAGGGGCAGATTTAGACTGGACATAAGGAAGAATTTCTTCATGGTGAGAGTGGTGAGGCCCTGGCACAGGTTGCCCAGGAGTCTTGTGGCTGCCCCATCCCTGGAGGTGTTCCAGTCCAGGTTGGATGGGGCTTGGAGCCCCTGATCCAGTGGGAGGTGTCCCTGCCCATGTCATCTACCAAAATATTTTAGGTTGCTTGTACTGAGGTTTGATTTGTTTTCAAGTAGCGTACCTGAAGAGCTCGATTCAGTGTCAGGTTACCCGCTGGCAGTTTTTATTCCCTAGGCACCCTTGCCTGGTGCGATGCTGGGACCAACTCTCCATGTAGGCAATTTTTAATACATGACTATTTGCATTGGCTTAACTATGTCATAAAATATACAGAGTGCGTGGTGCAGGCTGAGCAAACATTGCAGTGCTCAGTTATGCTTTAAACCTTTGGAATTTAAATGCTAATGGAACTGCGATGTGCTTTCTGCACGATGCCGATTTGGAGACTCCGCGTCTGCCTGTGTTATAGCACAGCCGTGCTCTGGTCTGTGCAGTGCTCAGGGTGAGTCTCTCCTCTGCCTGGGACTAAAGCGTGGATGGCTTTGTGTCCCCTGGAATGTCCCCTGTTTCCCACTAAGGGCTGTGGTGTAGGAAAGCCGTGCGGGATAAGGACTGGAGAGAAGAGAGGTATAAGCTTTATGGGTATAAAGTGGAAAGGGGCAGATCTAGATAAGACATAAGGAGGGAATTCTTCGTGATGAGGGTGGGGAGGCCCTGGCCCAGGGTGCCCAGAGCAGTGGTGGCTGCCCCATCTCTGGAGGGGTTCAAGGCCAGGTTGGATGGGGCTTGGAGCCCCTGATCCAGTGGGAGGTGTCCCTGCCCATGGCAGGGGGTGGGACTGGATGATCGTTAAGCTCCCTTCCAACACAAGCCATTCTATAATTCTGTGAAAAAAGCATCTCTAGGAGAAGCAGGAATTTCCCCTCCAAGATGTGGAGGCCCTCTGTTTCTCTGAGGGATGACTTGGAAGGGAGGATAGGGGTTGGAGCTAGATGATCTTTAAGGTCCCTTCCAATGCAAACTATGCTGTGATTCTGTGGGTCCTGGGTAGTCTGGGTATCTTGCAACGCATTCAAGCTTTGCACCCTGAGTCATATTTGCTTGTGATGTGAAGGTTTCAGATCTGAGAATCTGAGCCATTCTTGCAAAGGGAGAGGTGGAGGATTTGCCAGCGATGGGCTCTGCCCATGGAAGAGCTCTGAAAGGATAAAATAAACCCACCAGCTTCAGATGCAGTACAGATCTCTATTCTTAGAAATTAATGAATAGATGGTTCTGAAATACAAACATCCGAATAAAAACCTACAGCTTCCGATACAGAACTCACCATCAAAAATTAGAAATACATTGGTTTTCATATTTTGTATTTTTAACTTAATAAATTGCCAAGTATTAGAAAAACATACTGTACTCTGGATTCCTATAAGTCAGTGCAATCTGGTACTCGAAGCCATTGTAGAAGCCAAATAACAGCTGTTACTCAGAGAGATATCGCAGCATTTTATGATCCCAAGTGTTTATGAGATGGAAGCTGACTGCAGAATAGGAGCTTGGATGGGAAGGACAGTCAGCTGCAACTCGAAACTTGCATGGTTTGTGGAGTTTCTTTCTCCTTGTTTCTTTTACCTTCCCTTATCTATTTTCCTTATCTTTCACCTTGATAGAGTCAGGTTCTTGGAAAACCACGCTTCCGATACACCCCTCAAACACAGCGTCCTCCCAGATGCCTCCAGGAGGCAGTTCCAGCCCTCAGGATGTGACCAGTGTCTGGAGCAGATGCTCCTCATCCTGCACAGGCTGGAAACCTGCTGCAATGGGAGTTTTCCTCTAAGTCCAGCATGAGTACAATCTGGGGCTTTTGGTTGACGGGCTAATGCGCAACATGATTTTTTCGTTCCCTGTTCAGATTTATGGGTCTAGCTTGGAGAACTGATACAAATATCGTGGAATAGATTAAAGTGAAAAGGGGGAAACATGAAACAAAAGGAGATAGTTGATTTAAAATCATGGGGTTTTTGCTGTCTTCCAGAATATTAAATCAAAGGATTAATGTTCTCTATGCATAATTATTATAAAATTTATTTCAAGATAGATAAAATTGTAGAATCATGGAATGGTTTGGGTTGGAAGGGACCTCAAAGCCCATCCAGTTCCACCCCATGCCATGAGCAGGGACGCCCCCCACTGGATCAGGCCCCTCAAAGCTTCATCCAACCTGGCCTTGAATACCTCTAGGGATGGGAGTTATGGGAATGCATTGCCAAGTAACTGGAGGAAGAGAAAGAATAGAAAGCAAAGAATGTATTATAGAATTTATCTCTTTCTCTTGCAGTTTGCCAGTGAACTCATTCTGTTTTCTATTATTCATTGTTTTGACTGTTTCCTAAGATCTATTGCAGCCAGCGCAATATCTCAGGTTCTTTACTAGAGGAATTACTTTAAATATTCAGCAGTTATAGTTTCACATGCAAACTGTTTTTAATGCCTACAGAGATAATAAATTGCTCTAAAATATGTTTTAAAATTCTTTAGTGAATGTTTTTGTATGCAAAGTCATTTGCTTGGGTACACTTATGTATTGGGTTTGCATGGCCAGGTTTAGGTAGCGGGCAGGAAGGTTCTGTCAGAAGCTTCTCCATGTCCAACAGAGCTGATGCCAGCTGGCTCCATGAGGGACCTGCTGATGGCTGAGGCTGAGCCCATCAGCGATGGTGGTAGCGCCACTGGGGTGACAGAGCTAAGAACGGAGGGGAAAACCCATGCAACAGAAACTACATAGAATCATTAGACTGGAAAGATCATGAAGTCCAACTGTACCTGTCCACTACTAAACCATATTCTGAAGTACATCATCTACTTATCTTTTAAACATCTCCAGGGAAGGGGACTCCACCACCTGCCTGGGCAGCTGCTCCAGTGCCTGTTCGTGCTGTACAGCAGGAGAGCAGAGTGAGAACATGAGTGAAACAGCCCTGCAGACACCAAGAAGGGTGAAGAAGGAGGGGAGGGGAGGAAGTGCTCCAGGCACAGAAGCAGAGATTCCTCTGCAGCCCCTAGGGGAGACTGTGGCGAGGTGGGCTGTGCTCCTGCATTCTGTGGAGGTTAATGGAGCAGCTCTCCACCTCCAGCCCATGGAGGACCTGGCACCAGAGCAGGTGGACACTGAAAGACGCTGTTCCCATGCTGGAGTCAGCTCCTGGCCAGGACCTGTGGCACCATGGAGGGAGGAGCCCAGTCTGGAGCAGGTGTGTCATCAGGACTTGTCACCCCACCGGGACCCATGCTGAAGCATGCTGTTCTTTAAAGATCCCACCCCATGGAAGGGACCCATGCTGGACCTGTTTTTGAAGAACCGCAGCCTGTGGGAAGGACTCTGGTTGGGGAAATTCATGGAGGACTGTCTCCCAGGAGTGATCCCACATTGGAGCCAGGGAAGTGTGTGAGGAGTCCTTTCCTCAGGACAAAGGAGCGACAGAGTTAACATGATGAACTGACCTCAACTCCCATTCCCTGTTCCCTTATGACACTGAGGAGAAAAGGAGGCAGAGAATGCAGGCTTAAAGTTAAAACTGGGAAAAAGGGAGGGATTGGGGAAAGATTTAGTTTTAATTTCTCATCATCCTACTCTGATTTGATTGGTAATAAGTTAAACTAATGTCCCCAAGTCCATTGTGTTTTGCCCGTGGCGGTACCTGGTGAGTAGTCTCTCCCTGTCCTTATCTCAACCCACGAGCTTTATTTATATTTTCTCTCCCCTGTGTAGCTGAGGAGAGCAGTGATGGAGCGGCTTTGGGGGGCACCTGGTGTCCGCTCAGGGTCAACACAATACAACGTACAGTGCAAATGATTTCAAAACATGGGAGAACGCAGTCAAAACATATTTGGTAAAGGATATGGAGTGAAACACAGGAAAACAATCTTACTGCTGTTATTGTGTATTTCCAGCTAAAGTCTGGAACACTGTCACCTGGCATATCCGTCGTCTGAAACTTGTTTAAAATGGAGCGTTCCAGACTGTGTAACCTAAGTAATTTTGAGAATGTTGCCTTATATTGAAATTTCTTCATTGCTGATGCAGAATTTAAAACTCAATGATAAACTAAGCAGAGGTTTAGCTTCTTGCCTATTTCCTAGTGGCTCTACAGTACCCTGGAAATACAGCCTAGAGTTTTCAGCGTCAAAACTAACAAGGCTGCTGTTCAGAGCATGCAGTTAAGCATCTCTGTGTGTGTGTGTAGCCTTATGTGTGAGCAGCCAGTCAGAACTATTTTTGCTGTTTCATTGGGTTGGAACGGCATGCAGCATCGTAAAATCCTATAGATTCTACTATTGGCAGAGAGTTGTAGTTTCACTTAGGACATTGCAGTTACTTGGAATAGTCTCGCTTCTAAATCATGGGTAACTTTGCACAGTCAGCTTTGTCAGGATTTGTGAGATTTTAAGCAGCAGACACGCTTACCTGAGTATAATCCTAGAGAGCATTGGATGCAATTGGCTCTAATGGTTGTGGTCTAAAATGCAGTCCTTGCTGCTGGAGGCCCCTGGAGTGGTGACAACTGGAACCAGGAGGTGTCGTCATGTGGAAGCAGCATTTGTGCTTGTGTGGTTTTTGGTGGCAGCTGTTGGAAGCGGGAGGCACGTCTGGATGGACTTCAGATGGGGCTCAGTAAAGGCATTTTATGTTGATTTTGACTTATGTTTAAGTAACTGCTTATTTTTACTGGATTTCAAGTCACTTATCAGTTGCCTTATTGCTCTCTGCTATGTGTAGTTAACATCTCTTTGCTTCACAAACAAGGGTAGCAGCTGATTAAACCTGTGAAACCTAAGTGCTCTGTAGCTGTGTTTAGTACGTTTACACTTGGGTTTTCAAATGTTTGAAATCAAGAGTTTTTGAGGAGCAATGTTCAGGTGCGAGCTGGCATCTGAAATCCATGGTGAGCCCTGGCTGGGGGGGGGCATTCCCTGCAGAGGGTCATAAAGAATCTTATCAAGGACACAAAGTACGTGATAATGACTCTGAAAAGATAGCTGGCAGTCTAAATAAATACTGTATAAACAATATCTTCCTGTTAACAAATGGCAGCAATGTTAAGGATGAGATGTATGGTACAGCAACTGTCTTCTGTTTAGCTATCTATTTATCTACTAAAGCTATAACAACCTATTTTTATCCTCTTCTGCTTGATACTATGCTGGAAACAACACATAGAGTATTATACACACTGCTGCGCGTTACTTGTATGAAACGTTTTGGAAGTGGCATCTTTCTTAAGCGTGTGTGGTCAAAACCACCAGAGACCTTCATTGCCCCTCGCTGTTTGTGGAATAATAGGCTCTAATATTCTTTCTGGAGATGGACAGAAATAGAAAGATAAGCAGACATTGCTAGAAAGATAGCGTGAATTGTTTTGTACGTAATGAATGTGTTTATTGGAGATTTTAGAGCAGAGGCCCCTCTGCAGGTTATAATCTTGCAGAGATGTCTGAGCATCCTGGTGTTAAAGAACCAGCACAGTAAAACAGAAAAAAGGAAAACGGAGCAGGGTAGAGGACACAGGTTTTTTTCCTACTACATTGAGTGTTTAACAACTTAATCTTCTCAATAGATCTAATTTAAATAGTGCAGTAAATGTAATGCTTGTTGTAGATAAGGTTGCCTTCAGTTTGTCTTTCATTCTTTTCTCTTTCCTCTTTCCTTATGGCTCTGGTAATTAAAAAAAGTTGCTTTTAGCTGCAGAGCCCTGAGGATAAATGGCCCCAAGCCAAGGTTGGAAATACCTTCATTCTAGTAAGAGTTACATAAGAGGAGAAATGAATTTCTAACTGTTTTCCAGGTCAGTTTTTTTCCAGATTTCTCTGCATCTGCTTTTTATAAAATATCCAAATGGAAAAAAATTATTAGTTTTCAGTTCTGTCTTGTCAACCTGGTTATACTTTAGGTCCTTCAGAATCTAATTAATAGGATTTTTTTTGAAGTTTGGAGTTTGGTATTTTTGATCTTTTAGAAGCAAGGTGTTTCTGGTTATTGACTAACATTCATATGTATAACCCTGATGAATATCAGATCCTGGCTATCTCGTAAATCATCATGATTTTCTTGGTTTTTTTAGCTTTTGCTTTCCTTATCTTTAGAAATCACAAGCAAAATTTTACTATTAATCCCCATTTTTCTGTGGATATGTTGAAAGGAGAGGCAAGAAGTTACCCTGCAAGAATCCGCAGGCTGAGACTTGGATGCTCATACAAGAGGAAGAGTTTCTAGCCTCAAACGCCAAAGTGATCACCGATGGAAGAGTGATTACAAACCTTAAAGCTTACAGTATATTTGCCAAAACAAATTAGAAACCAAATTATGTAAAAAAGGGTTGAAAAACTGAGGGGGAAAATGACTAGAGCAGTGTAAGCTTTGTTTTATTCGATCGAGTCATTGAATATAAATTTAGACAGAACAGAGGAATAAGGAAAGAGAATTAGAAAACAGAGGAAGATGGAAAATGAGGGAACACCACCACTGTCCTTTCCAAACCAGACCTAAATTTACCTTCGAGGGCCTTGACCTCATCAGACTAATAGATTTATATTTAAACAGGCACTTATCAGAGCAGAAATGTTTTTCCTGTCTAATGTATTTATAACCTTGAAGGACTTTTCTTTCTTTTTTTCCCCCCCTTTCCCTTGACCTTTCATTAGAACGCGCTTTTAAACTGTGAAGTGGCGAATGTCATAGAGCTTTGCTGGAGGCACACAAAGCTCAATCAAAGCACAAATGTTTCTGTATAGAGTTCACAAACTTTCATTTATTTTCCACTCAGAGAAGAAAGGTTAAATATTCTCCTTTTTTAAGGCAGTGCTTGGACGGTGACAAGTTGAAAGCCTGCTAAGTGTAAGTGGCTTTTGAAAACTATGCTTTGGTTTTGAATGAGTATCAAACTGCTTGGGAAATGAAAACATCACTTTTTCCAAAGCAAAATGATTAAATGATTCATTTTGGCTTTTTTTTTTTTTTTTTTTTTTTGTAAAGAAAAACTAAGTTGTTATTTGGCTGTGTCGGTGTTGGAAAGGAGGATTGGGTCGGTGTTTCCACAAGAACAAAGCAATGTAAGTACCTGACGGTTTTCACTTTGAACTCGCTCTCGTCCAGTGCTGCTGACTGAATGCTCGCCACCTGTGCAAGAGCTTTAGATGCACTTTTGAAGCATAGCTGTTCTGCTGTGTTTTCACCCAAAAGAAACCCAGGTCACACTCAGAAGATTCATCGCGTGGGACCTGATGTGAGAGAGGCTGGAGTGGCTGGGGGTGAGACCCTCCTGTTCTCGGCTGGAGCACTGCGCTGGCAGTCCTTGTGATTTTCTCTTTTGAAAGCCTAAAATTGCGTTTTGATGTTCAGAACTTAGTGTTTAGGTCTAAACTCTGATTTTTATCTGAATCTAGAGAAAGAATAGGTTATTGTTATTCATTGTTCAGGCTTATGATCAGCAAAATCAATAACACTTTTGAATCTCTGTGTATCCATGCTTGTAAACAATTGTGCCTTACTTAGGGGCAAGTCTGCTGGTGATTTTTGATGAAAACCAATTTGCATTGGTATTGGCCAACTGCTTTTCTACTTTTTCACAATCCTTGCAGTATTTGTCCTCTGTTATCTATGAACTTTCATTTTGGAGGTGACTTAGCACTGACTGAAAGTAGAGTTTGTAGCTCAGCTACTACAATTGTTTGAGGAGCCTTGTAGTCTTCATGCAGATGCTGTGGAAATAATCGTGCCCTTCTGATGTTTTCCCTTCTGACCAGCCCTGGAGGACAGTTTCAGTTTGAAGAGTGTCAGTATTCCTCCAGCAGCATCTGTTTTCTGTATGTCAAACTGGTCATTTGATTTGAACAATTGGGCTTACTTGACTTACGGATGCAGTAGATGCTGTAATGAATTAATGAAATATGCATATGGTGGACTAAAGAAAACTATCAAGATTCATGCATTTTGTATGGGGCTTGCTCACTTTTCCTCTTCCCGCAGGTCTGCCCCCACCGGATAACAGGGCTTAGCACATAAGAGTCTTAAATTTTCAATAAATGCAGGGGAAAAGCTTGCTGTTTGAAACCTTATTTGCATTTTTAAGTGTGGGTGTTAAGCCAGTTTTATTCCAAAACTTGAAAGCTCCAAAACCATCAGCATAAAGTCCTCCAAAGTGCAATAAGTCTTTCTGAAGGTGGCTGTGTTTTACTGTTTGCTCAGGCTTTCCAGTGCAGCTCAGACGCCAGTGGCCAGCATCCCATGCAAGAGTCAGGAGGCAGAACATTCAGCAGTGTCCTTCCTGCTGTACATAAAGCCCTGGGCAGCCCTCTGACCGGAGCCACATCTGGCAAGAGATGCCCCACCGTTCAGCTGGTGCTTCCTCGTGTGTTGGCTGTCCTTCAGCTTCCCTTCTCAGGCTTTGAGCTTTCTCCTGCTCTTTTGTCCAACAGTGAGAAAGAAAAAGAACTTTCATGGGCACTGGTGCCCCGGGCGTGAGATTACTTTCTCCTGCTGCAGTGCTCCACACACCAAACACCACGGTTCAGATGCCAAACGCTGGGAGAATCTGGAGATGTAGAGCCCTGTGGGTGCCTCACGTGCTCTATCTGTGCTATATTTAGCATTTCTTTGTCTCTAGAAGAAGGAAATGTCAGTGGGGAGAAGTGGGAGTTGGTACATTTGAGGAACAACTGAAATAAGCCAAGTGTGAGTGAGGCTTGGACGTTTACATGCTAATTTCCAGATACAATGCAATAAAAAGTCAGTGCATCCAGACTCGGATTCTTCTTTTGAGTGGTTTGGATCGGAAGGGACCTCAAAGCCCATCCAGTCCCACCCCTGCCATGGGCAGGGACACCTCCCACTGGATCAGGAGCTCCAAGCCCCATCCAGCCTGGCCTTGAACCCCTCCAGGGATGGAGCAGCCACCACTGCTCTGGGCAACCTGTTCCTTGCATATCTGCAGCCAAAAGCTCGCAATTTTATTCCACATGACTTTGCCTTGCTAGTGATATAAACATTCCAGTCAAAATGGTTGTGTTCAGAATTGCTGCCTGGTGGCCACAGACCGCAATCGGAACTGCCAGCAGAAGACCTTGAGAGATGCAAGGGGATGACTTTCTACTTCATTTCTTTTGCTCATCTGAACTATTTATTGTGAGTGCTTCTGAGTTACTGTTTGTGCTAATGTACAGATGCTGATGATGTGGTTGTAGGTGACTTTGCTCCAAGAAAACCACAGCATTTCCTCCAGCAAATTAAAGTGGGTTTTGGTTTTCTTTATCCTTTTTCTCTCTGTTGCTGTTAGCAGAATGAAAGAAAACAACCTTAGAATATTTTAAGGGTGTTTTCTGGTGGGGTTTGTTGAGGTGCTAACTACAGGGCTCTTCAAAATATTTTAGATATTCATTCAGATTAAATCTGGACTGGGAAGTTAAAGCAAGTAGAAAAAGGAGATTAAACCTGAGTTCAATTTTGTTGTGTTACTTAATCTTGAGAAAAAGCCATAACTTATTCCAAATCTTAAATAGGATAAAGCAAGCAGAAGATTTTTTCTTTGCAGTGATTCATTTCTCTTTCTTTTTCTTGCAGATTTTAAGACTATATTCCTATAGCAGAGCTGTAATTTGAATGCCATAGGATATGATGTTACGTGAGCAACAGTTGGCATTTTGAATCCATGTCTTTTTATGATATATAATGTAGAGCTTTGAGCTCAACTGGGGAGTCCGTAAAGAAGCATGGGGAGAGCTCTTACAGTTTTGTCTATACTCTTTGATTCTGCCCTGGCTTTAGGAGATGTAGCAATCTTGGATGCTCAGCTGTCATATATGCAACTTCTCTGGACCACGTACAAACCTCCGATGTTTTAAAATGCATCTGCATCAGCCCAGGTTGACAGAGCCAAGAAATATTTGTGTTGATCTTTCGTGCTTGCTGTGGATACAATACGACCTCTCTGTTTGTCTACGTCTTCATCTGTAAAGTAGGTTAGCAATGCTTCCTTAGAACGGAACGGCCTTCTGACCTGTGGAGGGAATGTGCTGCGTGCAATGTGGAGCCGTTACTGCGACAGCCAGGGCTGCGGTGCGCCGTTCAGCGAGGTGAGATGAGGAGAGCAGGGATTTTCATTTGCATTCGTCTGTGAGCTCTGCTGCTGCCAAATGCTGCTTTGGAGCTACTGTACTGGCTTTAAGAGGAGCGTTGGATGCTGAAGGAAGGTCTTGGCCAATACTCACTGTGAATCGTGTAATGTTAGGCTGGGAACTATACTTTTTATCATCAATGGATGGAAACAGAATCACATAGAATCATTAAGGTTGGAAAAGACCTCCAAGATCATCAAGTCCAATCGTCAGTCCAAACCAACTGTGCCTGCTAAACTAGACACCCTTGTGCAGTGTCTCTTGTCTGCCTTCAGCGCAGACTGCACAGCAGACACTTGCTTTTCAGCTCCCTACCTCATTTTCTGAGCATTTCTGAAGTGCTGATGTTGGTTTGGGGATTTCCGGCTCGGGTTTAATCTATAGGAATTACAAAAGATGGATGTTAAAAACAGCCCTCTTGTGTGGTATGGGCTTTAATATTTTCCCCTGGCACCTTCCCAAAGCAATAGGCCTCAAGGACACACCAGGTACTCTCTGTGCATGGGAATATATTTCACTTGCTTCAATCAGGCGCTGTTTTGTTAGGTTTATGACGCTCAGCGAATTGTTGTCTGCGAAATGCAAAATGGATTATTTGGTAATTAAAGTATTTCAAGCTTATGAGAGAGTTGGAAATCTATAAAATATTCTTATTCCAGCGGCATGGAGCTATCTGTCTGTTTGCACAGAATCCCGTCATTTACGGAGGAATAGAAGTACAACTAATAGGGATTTCCATCTCCTTTGGGATTGTTCCCTACTGGGAGAGGTGTTTGCTACCAGGTTTTTTTTTTTTCCCCTCAGTCTAATTTAAATATTCCAAAAGGTTGGCAGTGGAATGTCCTTAATATTCTTCATAGGTGATTTAAAAATCTCTCTCTTTGGAATCCTTCAGTATTACGCTTGGGATGTGCAGCACACCTTAGGGGCTGAAACGCAAAGCAGCGCAATGACTCTCGGTACCGAGGCTCAGGGACAGCTCAGCATCCCCAGACAAAGCACAATAGTTAAGAGAGCTCAGTAGCAGAGGAAAGGAAAAAGAATAAAGACGTTTATTCGTGCTCCAAGATAACCTATTCTGAAAGAAAAATGAAATAGAAAAAAATAATCCTTTCTTTTCATATATTTTTGTTACCATAGTAATTCTTGTCGTGCATTTTATATAAATGTCACCTGCCAGAAATACAGAAACTTCTACTTTGAAGAGAAAAATACTTCCAGGTGTATAATTTTGTCAGTGGTAATGTTAGCATTTATCATGGCCAAATCTTTGCGAGTGATAAGTATTGTTCTGTTTCTAGTTTTTCATTTCCCCCTACTGACATTTTTAAAGCAATATCCTGTAAATGTCAGGATTGTTAATTTTACATCTTGGAAAGGTGAAAGGTTAAAGAGGTTGATGTTGGGACACAGAGACACAACAGAAATAAATTGAAGTTTAATGAGACTTTGAGTAGAGTGCCTTTAAGAATCCTTTTTCAGGTGCAGGTTATGTGTACTTTCTTTATTGCATTGCAGCACCCAAGCCCACAAAAACCTTCCCATTACATGAATTCCTGGTTTTCATTATTTTAAGAAGGAAATAAGTCTGTAGAACCGTGAAAACTGGCAATCGGTTGAAACAGCATTTTAAAATTGCATTTAAGGCTGATGGAGAAATCATAAACAAGCTGATCTGAAAATGACTCTGGGGATAAAAAACTTGTTATGACATGGTAGCGGGTAAGCACTGAGAAAAATCACAATCATTTTATACCCTCTAGACAAGTGGCCTAAAGGAAAAAAAGGACAGGGAAAAAGATTTGGGGAACGGTGTTGATGGACAGAATTTACTCTGTCTGCATATCATGCATGGCACACACCTCTAGGTTGAATAAAAGTTTTCTCTCGATTAAGAAAGAAAACTTCTAACTTCTTCCCGTGTCTCAGATGTCTTCCTCCTTTTCCTCTAAGGACAAGCAGCACTGCCTGAGCTCTGGATTAAGCGGCACAGAGGCTGAATGTGGAAGGTGGGGGAGACAAACATCCTGAGAACTTGTTAAATTACAATTGCAAGGTCATTGGCATCTTGGAAATGCTGTTGTTATGAAAGAAAATGGCTATTTTTCTTCTTGGAGAAGCTCCTAACTTTACTTAGAATAACTTCTGATGGTCTTTGCTAAAAATGGGGCAAAGATGGGTTCATTATCATGGCATGAAACCGTGAACTAGCAAAGATTTGAAGGTTTAATGCAGCATATCATTAGCAATGTGAAGAATTGTTTTAACTCCTTTGCCCTAATCGTTTTGAGAGATTTAAACTTCTGGGTGCATCCCTACTGAAGGGTAGGGATGGAAGATAATTAACAAGGCAGAATGAACCTGATGGCTGGGTGGGTGCCAGTGTGACAGCGTCGACAGAGCCTGCAGGAGAAGGGGTGGCTAAAACTGGTGTTACTGCATCTGAAAAGAGAACCCACAGGTGTTAGTATTGGTACTTAGAGGAGAGAGGTGCTGCAATAAATGTACCAAATGGGGATGCTCAGCCAGACGTTTCAACCTCGGTATGAAACATGCGATCCTAACACGGACGTTGGCTGCTCATTTCTGCTATGGACTGATATTTGTGGCAAGAAATGCTGCCCAAAGTATAGCGTGTGTTTGAGTCAATAGCTGCATCGACAATTATCTGCGAAATGCTGTGTTTCTCTTACTAATGTTGCGTGTGCGTGGTCATCTGTGAAGTTCTCCTTGGCTATGGTTATTTTATGGCTTTATTTTATGGCTATGGTTATGAATTGCTTTATTAATTAACACTGCTTTGATGCTTTCTCAGGTGTAAAACCTTGTCAGGCCAACTCTTCTTTTTAACGTTAGGACTGATGTTTAGGTTGAAAACCCTCTGTTTTGGGCAAATGGAGGGTTTTTAACCTGAATCCTTTTGTTTGTTGGGTTCATCACAGCTCTGTGGCACTTTTGGATCAATGAAATGAGAAGATGTGGCTGGATGCCATGCAGGCGTTCCCCTCTTGGGGTCTGAGGTTCTACATCTACCTGCTTGATATCCTCATGTATCAGTCCACGCACGATTCTTCAGGAGCTGGCTGCTTTCACCTGAAAAAGCAGACTCTGTCCTGATATTCCTGCCCTTGGAGGAATCCTTTCAGCCAAACTATGGTCTGCCATGTTCCTGTACCTTCTCGGCCCTGTGGAAATTATGTCCTTAACATGGTGCTGCTGTTCCTTCCGCAGCAGCCGGTGGGTGTTTCCAGGCACCTCTCCTTCCCTTTCTTCTCTTGGCTAATGAGCCCAAGGCAGAGAAAGCCAGCACCCCTCAAATCTGGGGCTTCCCATCGGCTCTCCCAGTCTGCTTCATGGTTACCAGTTATGAACAGTAGTGACTGCAGCTGTTTTCACTTTAATTTATAAACTAAGAAGAATACTTATGCTTTACGGTATTATCATAGGGCTACAGGCTGCGGTGATCCTATCAAGAATAAGCTAAAATTTGAAATAATTTGGAATTGGAATTCTTCTTTTAAATATTTCTAAGGATTCTATACCTAAAAGGCTTTCTTCCTCCTTTTGTTTTCTGAACCCTTGTGTCAGAAACATGACTCAGGGAAAAAAATAATTCATTCTAATACTGCAAAAATGCTTTTCTCATTTCTTCTTCCTTTCCCTGTTTCAGATATAATTCTTGCCTTATAGAAGTTACCAACAAAGCATGAAGAACCATTCCTGTATAATGAGAATATTTCAAACATCCCAATGATCAGCATCCTGCGGGAAGTGATCTTATCTCTCTCTCATGTGATTTGATTTAAAACAGAGCTTGGAAAAGAAGGTTTATTGCTGTCTAAATGTGGAAGCTCATCTGACCTTTCTGCTTAAAATGTTATTTTGAATTAAATCTATTTATTAAGGAGCTATGGTAGGTTATCAGTGTTTAAGAAATGCTAGAGTATGCACTTGGTATCTTCACACAGATCTCAGCTTATCTTCATTCTGTGTCGTCAAACCATCTGCTCCTTTCCTATGGTCACTGTTTTCCATTTTAATTAGTACAGTGTCTGCTGACTAAATAAGGATTTAAAGGCTTAATTCCTATGTGCCGAACTGTTTCGGGGGGGGAAAAAAAAAGTAGAAAAAATTCTAGCGATGCTGTTTGGAATTTGCAATCATTAGTCTAAAGCTGTGAGTGCACTTCTGGGTGTTTAGGCAGCTTGAATAATTTAGGCCCTTTATATATAGCTGACTTGTCTCATTTGATTTATCTGCTTCACATGGGATTTTGTAATATTTCTGGGTACTTTATTATCACTATTGTCTCTCACATTCATGACGCAAATAGAAGCATAGAGCACGAGCAAAGATTTGAGGGAGCATCTGCTTACCATCCATTGATTTAGCAGCAAGTGGTACGTAAGCACATTTAGCCTTTCCCATGAAATATGAAAATCAAGCTCTATGACCTTACTTTTTCCTTTCATATTTCAGCCTGCTATTGTCAGAGATTTTCCAACATTTTCAAATTAACAGCATTGATGATCGCTAAAGGTATAGCTCTGTTTTCTTTATTTTCCCTTATTGCTCCCTACAGCTTCCTGGAAAGGAGATTGTAGTGTGGTGGGTGCTGGTGTCTTCTCCCAAGTGACAGTGATAGGATGCGAAGAAATGGCCTCAGGTTGCACCAGAGGAGGCTTAGACTTGGTAGCAGGAAAAAATTCTTCACTGAAAGAATAGTGAAGCCCTGGCAGAGGCTGCGCAGGGCACTGGTGGATTCTCCATCCCTGGAATGTTCAAACAGTATGTGGATGTGGCACTTCGGGACATGGTTTAGTAGCCGTGGTGGTGCTGGGCTGACAGGGTGACTGGATGAGCTTAGAGGTCTGGTCCAACCTCTGCAGTTCTGTTTTAACATAAATCCTTTCTCTTGGCTCTTTTGATCACTTTTCTTGAAGGCATTTTGCTCCTCACAGCAGAAATCCTGCGTGAAAATGGAAGGCGGTGTTTGAGGCACTTGAAAACTTTTCACCTCCTCTGTAATGCGAAAATTATTAGCCATTTCTTTGCAGAAACTTCTCTTAGTGGGAGAGGAGCTGCTATGTTGACTGTAAGAGCAGCTAACATGTACCGACAGTTTGCGTTGCCCTTGAAGGTGCTGGGGCAGAGAGGTCGTTGTCTTGAAATGCAGACACTGAAGGACATAAACCTGATATAGTAGGGCCAAGAGAGTTGCTCCAGATTCAAACAGGCTGGTTTGTGTTTTCGTGGTTTTAGTCTATCGCATTCTTTCATGATTCCAGTAAGGCCTGAAGTGCACTCGTGTTGTTACTGCGTCCTTTGGTGCCGTCGGAGACGCAGCATTAGAAAGCTGGTGGTGATTTCTTCTGGACGTGGAATACCTTCCTGCAGCTCTGTTACAGAGTTGTGATTCTTTTTTCCTCCGTGATTGCTGGGATGTCCCTAAAACATGCAAGGTGCTTGTTAGGACAGGAGGTGCTCTGGGGAATCATTTGCACCTTTTTTTCCCAGACACCTACAAAATATCCTGGAGGGTTCTCGCTCCCTGTCTTTGTAACTCTCTGAACAGCACGTCTCTCTTGGCAGGGTATTTGGGTGAAAGAAATGCTCTGGCTGGTGGTGGACTGGGGTTGGACTCTGCTATCCAGTGTCCGATAGATCCCATCAAAGGGTGAGTAGTTGGACTGTAGAATGGTGCGTACAGAGAAAATGTAGGATGAACCTGGAACACTCAGCCTTTCATGTGTGGCCAGGGACATACCCAGTGAAAACCAACCAAAGTTGGTAAGCCTGGTGTGGAGGCTACACTAAACTAAATTTCATTAAGCATTTGCGTGACAAAGCACAAGTCAGTTTTAGCGCTTAGATCTCCTTTATCATTCTGTCCTGTTCTTTTGCAGCTAACATTTTGTTATGCACACTGTCAGGTTGTGTCCAAATTGCAATTGAAGGCGCAGTTAACTATTGAAAGTTTCAGCCTACTCCTGTCCATACCTAAGAGGAGTTGCAAATGCCTTATGTATCAATACAAAAGCATATGTTTGGTCCCCACGTGTGTTCTTCCACTCTTGAAAAAGCCCATATTTAAAATATTATAATTGAAAAATGGGCTTTGATTCGGATAGCATGTAGCTGCTAAATGTTCCTCTTTAAAATCCAAGCTCTTCCTTTCACTCCCAATTGCTGGTTTTCAGTGACAAAGCAATCATCATGATTGTAATTAAATATTTATCACACAGCTCTCTTTTGTCATTTGGATGTTACAAGGCAGGCGAAGATATACTTTAAAGGCTGAGTAGTAAGCTATATTATGATAGTATATCAGGCAAATGAGTCTTTGATGGGTTGTGTTAATGTGAGCTAAAAATAAAGTCCCATCTGTTCACCTTTCAAACTGCATCAAGACAGTGCATATGGGTTGTGGAATAATTTAATGAAACGCAAATGAAAATATGTTTATTTCTATCTTGCTGAAACAAGTGAAACGGGCAACTTGTTAGTAAAGATGTTTTAACAAGCAAGGAATTGTGTGCTTATGGCTTTTCTGGAATGCAGTAGCACTGCATTCATTTAAGAGCATGAACGAGGAGGTACAGTAGCAGAGAGTCACTGCAGACACTGTCTCTAATAATCATATAAAGCTCAGATCTCAAGTGCTGGTGTCAAGAGTCTGAATTATTTGAACAATTAAGGATGTGCCCCATTAGCATCAATCCTGCAGAATGCATTGTGTATCATGATCTTTAGAAACGGTATTTTCAATGCTCATTTTCCTTATTGTTTAATGAGTTCTCTTAATTTATTAGTAGGCTATAGAGAAACTTCAGAGCCGCATGCTGATTTTCCACAGCTGGTGATCTGTTCCATAAAAGCACGCTGTTGGGAAGTACGTTTGAAGGAGGGCTACAAAGATGATCCGAGGGCTGGAGCATCTCCTCTACGAGGACAGGCTGGGAGAGTTGGGGTTGTTCCAACTCTGGAACAACCCCAACTGGAGAAGAGAAGGCTGCGGGGAGACCTTAGAGCAGCTTCCAGTGCTGAAAGGGGCTCCAGGAAAGCTGGGGAGGGGCTCTGGATCAGGAAGGGCAGGGACAGGATGAAGGGAATGGTTTGAAGCTGTAAATTGAGATTGAGATGAGATCTTAGACAGAAACGTTTTGCTGTGAGGGTGAGGAGGCCCTGTCTCAGGTTGCCCAGAGGTGGCTGCCCCATCCCTGGAGGGGTTCCAGGCCAGGTGCGATGGGGCTTGGAGCCCCTGATCCAGTGGGAGGTGTCCCTTGCCCATGGCAAGGGGTGGGACTGGATTGCTTTGAGGTCCTCTCTGATTCTGTGTTCTGTCATAGCTCTGTGCTGTACAATGTGAAAGAGATAAAGGGAGGCACCGCAGGCTCTGAGCAATTGCTGATAGTCGCACAAGTTGAAGCCACTGGAGCGACAACGATTTTTGTGTGCTCAGGGTTTTTCAATGTGCTGCCTATTTTAATACTTCCAGCTTAAAGAATTTTTTTACTTTTTCAGGTAATTGCATCTTTGACGTTGATGTTGTGTTCATCTCGCTGTTCTATTGTGCTACAGGCCCTTGAAATATTTGCCTGTCACTTTTACCAGCATTTCCTATTGCTTCTCCTCTATCGTCGGCCAAAACTCCCAATTTTAGGTTGTGCAGGGAAGTTGTGGCTGCCCTATCCCTGGAGATGGCCAGGTTGGATGGGCCTTGGGTGGGTGGTGTCCCTGGCCATGGCAGAGGGTAGAACTGGATGATCTTTAAGGTCACTTCCAGCCTAAACTATTCTATGATTCTGTGATTTCTAGTGAGTTCACATTGCAGATCTCCTCCTTTTACTGGTAATAGCTGTGTGACCTAATCGTGAAATCAGGAGTCAGTTTGCCATGTGTAGGTCTCTTGCAGATGAAGAAACTCAGTGCTTGTTGGGCTGCACTTGGAGTATTGTGTCCAGTTTTGGTCCCCACTATACAAAAAAGATGCGGACAGGCTAGAGAGGCTCCAGAGAAGGGCCACCATAATGATCTAGGAAGCCTGCCAGATGAAGTAAGGCTGAGAGAACTGGCTTTGTTGAAAGCCAGTTTTGGCCTTGAGAGAAAGCTTAGGGGAGACCTTATTACCATGTGCCAGTACAAGAGGGTATCTTCCAAGAGGGTGGAGACTCCCTTTCTACAAGGAGTCACATGGAAAGGGCAAGGGATAATGGGATCAAGTTGCTCCTGGGGAGTTTCCAGTTGGATTCCAGAAGAAAATGTTTCACCATGAGGGCACTTAAACATTGGAATGATCTCCCTTGGGAAGTGGTGGAGTCTTCTACACTCGGCACTTTGAAGGCTCAGCTTCACGAGGTGCTGGGCCATCTCGTTTAAACTACAGATCACCTAAAAGGTTGGACCAGATGATCCTTGAGGTCCCTTCCAACCTGGCATTCTGTGGAAGAGTCAGGCAAGGCCGGGTGTGAAGGGTTCGTCTGGTGACTGAAACGAGAATAAGGAAAATATAAAACGTCAGAGGGAAAGAGCTTGGAGAAAGAAAAGGCTTCTCCTGCATAAAATTTGCCCCGTGGTTCAGGCTGCAGGGGCACAACGCTGCGGTTGCTGTCAATGAGAGTGTTTTTAACGAAGGTATGGTGGAGATGCGAGTCAGAAGAGGTGGGTGGGTGAGTGTGTATGTGTGTGTGTATATAAAACCCATAGCGTTTGCTTTGGTTAAACAGATTGACTTCCCAAATAGCTGAGATGTGTTACAACAGCTCTGAAAATGAGAGCCACTTGCAAAAGCCGTATGTTGGAGGGGGAGAAACTGTCTGACTTGTCATCTTTTCCAGGCCCCAAAACCCTCTGAAGCTGCTTGACAGGAAATGATGAGCAATTGCTCTCTGTCAGTCTTCAATGGAAAAGGGTTTTCTTCTTTCCTTTTTTTTTTTTTTAAAAGAAAAGGACTTATCCCTGCATTATTTTTAGATGCTTGGAGGTACATAAAGATGTGACACAGTACAGAGTTCTTTCATCCCCCAGAAAAATCTTATTTAAAAGGCATTTTTCAAATCAAAGCATATTCTTGGAAAATTTTGAAGAAAAGAATACCTTTGAATTTATGTGAAAAATAATAATGCTTTATTCTTTGACTTATGTCCAACTCTAGGTTTATGAAAACGTAGTGATACAAGATCTCTGAAGAAATTTTTTCGATTTTCAGCCAACTCCGTTGAATCATAGTAATCCATTTTGCTGTGTACTTGCCATGCCTAAGACAGATAACATGTGCAGAAATAGAATAATTTAAATACATTACTAATTTGTCTGCTGCTCATCAAAAGGTTATAAAAATAATCAAAATACGTTAGATAAAATCCTAAATTTCTAATGCAAGAAGATAGAAATTAAGAATGTTTGCACAGATGCGAAATGGCAGTCAGAGCCTCCTCACGTGAAAGCATTGCTCTTTTTATTTTGCTTTTATTTAGTTCAACATCACATTAGAATCATAGAAGCATAGAATAGTTTGAGTTGGAAGGGACCTCAAAGCCTATCCAGTCCCACCCCATGGGCAGGGACACCTCCCACTGGATCAGGGGCTCCAAGCCCCATCGAACCTGGCCTTGAACCCCTCCAGAGATGGGGCAGCCACCACTGCTCTGGGCAGCCTGGGCCAGGGCCTCCCCACCCTCACCATGAAGGATGTCCTCCTTATGTCCAGTCTAACTCTGCCCCTCTCCAGTTTATACCCACTGGTCCTCATCCTGTCACCACAAGCCTTTGTGAACAACCCCTCCCCAGCTTTCTTCTCTTACAGGTACTGGAAGCTGCTCTAAGGTCTCTCCGCAGCTTTCTTTTCTCCAGCCTCAACAACCCCAACTCTCTCAGCCTGTCCTCATACGGGAGGTGCTCCAGCCCTCGGATCATCTTTGTGCTTTGCTGTGTGAAGTAGGAGTTTTCCATTATCTGGGATTACCCGAATCTTAAAATACATTTTGTTTGCAGACTTTTTGTTTCTCCTCAGATGAAAACTTAGAAGCCAAGGGCCAATAAAAATGTAACTGGAACTCTCCATAATGTATCTCGACACAAGAACTCGAACTGATTTCTGTTGTGTCTTTACTGGTTTATTTTTCTGTAACAGAGGTTCAGAAAAACCAGCTGAAGTGTCTTGGCATGACACAGTAATCATTAGCAACGTGAACATCTTTTATCAAACTCTTTGTGCTTTTACACAGAAATTTAGCCAGATATTTGAGTCTCAAACTCTTGTTGCAGACTATTAGTTTTTCAGTATTCGTTAAAGGCTTTCAGATGCTTATAAGGATTTTCACCCCCAAATGCCAAGCGTGTCAGGTTTTGAAAGTCAGTCTACCAAGATCTAATTGCGTTTGTAGGTAGAATTGCTTGAAGTACGGCCTCGCTGCCCTGTGGGGGAGGGAAAGAATAGCCGGGAGAGGTTCACTTCTCGTGAGCTCTTCAGTGTTGATGGTCAAAGTCGTAGTATTGCTATAGTTTCTTTTCGGAAAGAGTTTTGCTTACTATCATTGTGCACACTTTTATGCTCCTCTGCACAACCATTAAATCACTGCTGGCCTTCGAATCTGCTGCCTTATTTGTTTATTGACTTAAAAGTAGGCAGGGCAGGCAATCCAGAGATGTTGATGTGACCAAAATATGTATTAATGGTGGTATTCTCCTGTAAAGATTGATGGAATGCACAGATCAGTATATATGCTGTTTCTCTCTCCTTTTCAATGCTAAATTTTGGTTCTTTTTTTTTTTTTCCCCCTGATAAAAAGCCCAAGTTTCATGTTCTCTTTTCCTCCTCTTTTCCACAGCTGACCTGTTAAGGAAACTTCATGAATGAAATCTACCTGGCATTTGTATTCCTTTCGCCCATTTTTCTGATGAGTTACAGTACCACATTATGTGTACGTACTGTTCCAAGCGCTAATTAGGATTTTTGAAATTGGAAAAGTTTTAATTTTTCACTCACAGGCTGAGGAAGGGGTGTTACCTTAAAGATTTCTTTTCTTTTGAAGATAGATCCAGGAAGAATCTTTTCTCTCCTGACACTGTTGCATTTTCCTTTTCCCTTCTGCTCACAACCTCAAGGTTAGAAAGATAATTCTCTTAATGATTTTTTTTCAGATCTAGGTCAATTTCTGCTTCATTTTACTTTTTGATATTGCTTGTTCTCATCTGTTTTGTGACTTCTCAGGGGGCTGTATGCTAAGCTTTCCTTGCCGGTGCTGATGCTTGTTAATGGGGCAGACCGAATGTGTGCAGAATAAAATAGACATTAATAGGTGTTTTAGAGTCCCGCTGCTGTCAGGGACTCTAAAGGCACCATCTCTGCACTCTCCTTGCTTTCCTTCCCCGGAAACAAGAAGATTGCCAAATCATGAGAAAAATCACAGCTTAATATAGCTGAACTTCCTGAAGTTCATTCCGTAGGCATCACGTATATTAATAAAACTAGCTGAAAATAGGGGGTAAGTTGTGCTGAGACTGAACTGCCTTAGTTTATTTTTACATACTTTAACAATTTCCTTCTGTTCAAATACCAAAGCCAGAGATTTCTCTTTGCTCAAATGTTACAGAGAGCTCCAGCCTATTAATGTTGGTGGGCATGCGTTAATATCCGAGTATGGCGTTGTTCCCTGTACTGCCACCACTTCTTGCTTCAGGAGTCAGTGTTTTGGGACTCACAAGGAGTTGTCACGGGCGTTGATTCCTGAACTATGAAAAGTCTGGCTCGAAGTCAAGAATGCACGGATTTTTGGTTGTGCGGCTTTAACTTCGGCTCTGAGCAGTTTGATTTAAAGGTAGCTCTCTTGTTATTATGTGAATTGTTCAACAGAAGAATCTGTAATCAATTCACTAAAGAACTGGTTTAAGAAAGCCAGTTGCTAAGTGAAGGAACTACTGAAAGTAGAAGATTCCAAATCACCAACAGAGCTCGGTGATGCATCAGATCCTCATTGGCAAATGTAACATGTAAAGAAGATTAATTTGGGAATATTCAGTAATAAGAGATGTGAAAATAAAACATCTCTAGGAGTCTTCCAAGGCAAAATGAAAAAAGTGGGTTTATTTCTACTTGTCACCAGACAGTAGTTTGTACCCATTTATAGATGCAGGTGGATGGAGACTGTGTTGGGACGTTCTGTCCTGGGAGCAAGGATCAATACAAAAGCAGCTGAGTCGCGGGTGAGTGTCAAGACGGTGAGAGCAGCTCGTGCTTCCACTGATACTCTTTTTATGATTCCTAAACTCTTGCCCAGCTTTGACAGGCAGATGAGCAGTGTTCCACTTACTTTATCACTAAAAACTGAGTTATTGGTTTAATGCACTGTTGTCCCCATAGGGCTTAGTTTGAGACCAGGGCAGTGCGGATACACATACTGTGTGAATCTACATCTCGGGGAACTTTGTTCTGTGACTGAAAGCATGATGACTTTGCTGTAGCAATGTTTAACAACATTTGGTGTTTCTCACTGTATCTGTCTCAGGAAGTGAACAGTTTGGAGCACAACTCTTAAATCAAACACTTTGGAGATCTTATCCTTTCCTAATTTATCACGTGTCATCTAGCTAGACCTGAAAGAAGATAAACATGAACTTACTGAAAAGACGTGTATGCAAATGTTTTTCCTATTTGTCTTCTAGAAAGCAATTAATGCCTCTCTTCCTCTGGTCCCAGGTAGCCTACTATAAAAATAATTAATACCTTGGAAGCATTATCTCATGGAATCCCATAGGGTTTTTTTATTTAAGGTAAAACATTTCTGTTGCAGGCCAAAGAAATCTGGCTGAGCTTTGCGTTCCCTGGAGATAACAGAGCGTGTTTCCATTTCTCCCTGGGAACAGGTTGGTGCCGTGGCTGTGTGCGTGACAGGGATTTCAGATAATATCAATTTGTCACAACTCGTGGCATGAGCACAGGATACCGTGTTTCCGTCTCAATCCTTTAAAATGGTTCTTGAGTAGTGTGCTCTCAATATTACACAGCTTCTCGAAGCACTGAAGCTTCACACTAGAGAGTCCTTTTGAGTGATTTTCTTCTTTGGATTGTTTTGTTAAAAAAAATAATTCTGATAGATATGAATTAATATTTTTATTCTCCATCTGAAAAGTCATTTTGGAGTTCTCTGTCATTGGATGTACCTTATGGATACACCATGATTTCTGGCACTGGAGGGTAGGTATGTGTTGTGGTTGGAAATGCACAGATAATCAGCTGCTATGTAGTTGCCCTCCTGAACGAATACTCTGCCCGAAGCAGAATATGAGCAGCACTCAGCCAGCTATTAGATTTCGGTGTAGCTTAGGAGTGGTCTAAATACAATCCATACTTCTGTTTTAAACAAGAGAGAAATAGGGGAACTCTTTGGGGTACTTTAAGCTCTGTTGTAAAACTGCCAAATTAATTTTATATCTGACGTATTACTTGTTAGGTATCTGATCTATTCTGTCAACAGACTAACCTGTATTCTGATGCAAATGAGAACCAAACTAAGTTAACCAAACACCAGAATCCCTCTGCATCTCTTCTTTCTGCCTCTCTTATAACATGTTCAAGGGAGGACTCTCGTAGACTTAATAAGGGATTGGAGTTTGGTGAATGCTGCCATTGTAAAATGCAAATCCATTCACAGCTTGATAACTCTCACGGGCAGAAAGTCATTAGTAGAGATAAGCCCAAATCACATCTCAGTACATGAGTGGTTCCCGGTGATCTGCAGTTGTTCCCTTTTATGACAGTCTTAAACAATTGGATCCAAAAAGTGAAAGAGGAAGGAGAAAGCTTTCCTATAGAGACATCTGCTAACGTGGTGCTGACATCGCCCAAAGCAGCAGGTGCGAATGTCTGAGAGTATATTCCTTGTAACAAATTCCACGTGTCTCTCATGATCAGTCCTATGCTCAAAGTGAGTAACTCGATTAAAGAAAGATCTTCAGGTTAACTTAAATAGTCACTTTAAATTTTAGAGCAGTTGCAAATAATTAGCAGAACATAAGACAACAGCAATTTGGAATCATTTGCTCAGCTTTGCATGTCAAGCAGTGGGGGCTGAGCTGCACGTTGTTTCAATGCTCATTGCCGGGTCCTGATCAAAACTCGCCTGCAGAAATGAAGATGGTTTTGGACAGAAAGCCTTATTTCCCCTAAACATTGTAAAATGCCCTCAGGCTGCTAACAGTCTCTAAAGCGATCTGAAGGGTAGTATTGAGGGGTTCTATAAACTTAAAAGAGGAGGAGGAGAGAGAAGAAAGGGGGGAAAAACCCAAACCAAACACCTGACCAACTCTCTGTCTCCTCCTGGAATAACAACTTCTGCGATCCAAAGTCTGTCTGGAACACTCAATGCTCTTAACTGAAGAGTAGCTGAAGCAGTTGGCAGGCGAACGAGAGCACAGCTCCACTGTCATCCATCTCTAACTCCATCTTTAATTTGGTAAAGAGGTAAGTTGTGAGAACATCCAAATATTGATTAATCTGTGGGAACTGGCTGTTTTCTTTAGCTGGAATAAGATCCTGTGATATGCACCTCTGTCAAAAGCCGGAGAATGTTAGGCTACTATATCTGAGCTTCATGCTGGTGGCAAAAGAGGTATAAAAGGTTCTGGAGGGCTCTTCCTCCAGAAAAAGATGTTTTATACGTTAATTTAAGCATCTGGGTGCAGAATTTTGAATTAATGAAAATCAGCCTCCGTGTTTCTAAAGTTTGAGAGATTAAATTTCAAATTACTTCATTATGATCTAAGAACCGTGTAAAAAAACCCTGAGTTTCGAGAAAGATTTCTTCAAAAAAAGAAAAAAGTTTATAGCCATAGATGCTTTAAATTGTTCAGGGTTTGATTTTCTGTAGGGAAAATTACCCTTTAAAATTTTTTTTCTACTCCTAATAAATAACCTAGAGCTGATTTTTCATATTTCAGAAGAGCAAAAGAATAGATTCTATTAACTAAGAGATAGGAAAATAAATTTTCACTTCCTGAGGAAAGAAACAGATTGTGTCTCATAATGGCTTTGCATTTGTTCAAGTAATTTTGTGGTCAGTTCAGAATGGATCTGAATTGTAACAACATTTATTATCATTACTACTGCCTGGACTGTAATAATCAAAACAGATGTATAGAAATGCTTATGAACAGTTAATACTAAGGAGGATGGAGCAGTAAAAATAATTAAGAATTCATCCAAACGTTCTGGCCAAAGTGAGCTGGATCCTCCTTAATTTCCTCTTGTTGTTTTCTCCTAGACAAACCAAGCTGAAGAGAGACATTGATTTAATTTGGTGAGGAATACATTGTCTGTCTGATTCCTTCTTTTCTGCTTACTCGCGTCTTGCCAACAATTATCTTGTCAAAAGTTAATGTAGGCAATGGAGAAGCACTTAGGAAACTTCTGATAGAGATAAACTTTTTTACTGTGGTAAAACTTGATCTAAAAACAATCAAGTGTTATTATTTAAATAACTTCTCTACTTGTTTTCCCGTAAGACAAATTCTGCCTTTACAATTGACGTTTTCTGGACCTGACCCCCCCCTGATTAATGCAGATTATGATACAAAACAGAGTTAGACTGCAAATTAAGATTAATTAGAGAAACATAGAGCTGGGTCTGTGCTGTTTTCCAGTGCTGTTTGTTCAGAATTATGTAGTTATAGTGCTCCTGCCCTCAATGTGTCCTCAGGGGATCTGGGATGCTGGGATTTTGTAGTTGGAGCAGCCTGGGACATCACACGCTGACGACTGCCATGCCAATGCGGCAATATCTGTAGGAAGGCACAGTCTCTTTTGATTAATATAATCAGTCATAAACCCAAGACAGTTGTTCTCAATGTCTTTTAGCTTTAAAGGTTTCTATTTCTTGCTCAGATCAGACTTAGCTCCAGTGTCCAAAAGATGATCTGTTTCGTTCCAAAAATAGCACTGGGAAATATTACCTCTCTCTCCAATTCTTGTCTTATTTATATCCATAAATCATCTGGGGTTGAATACTATGGTTGGACTTGATGAACTTCGAGGTCTTCTCCAACCATAATAATTTTGTAATTGGATGCTTTTGCTGTGTACGTGGCTGGCTGCAAACTCTGCCCAGTTAGAAACAGGTTTCGTTTAATGTTTGAGTTTATATATGTGCACATTTGTCATGTATAAAATGGATATCGGGATCAATACAAAGCTTAAAAAGCCACTTAAACATCGGAGTGTTTGATACAGTGACCTGTTGGACAAGGTCAGGGGGGAAAAAGAATCCTCTTGTTATAGACACGGCTTGAAGCATTACAGAACTATAAAGGTGGCAGTGAGGAAGGACAGACAGTCTGTGTTGGGGTGGCAAATTCAGTCTTCTGTTGGCTTCAGTGCTGCAGAATAACTTTTGGTGGCAAGCTTTATAAAGAGATGTAGGTCAGCTCTCGGGCGATGTGCTGGCTTGTTGGGGATGGAGTTTTGGCTTGAAGTTATCTTCTGGACTTGGACGCAGTAAATGTAAGTTTTGAAGCTAAAAGGCAGAATTAAATTGAATTTATCACTTGGATTTTTCTCTGAGGAAGACTTGGAAACGGATTATGCATTTAATAACACAGGAGCACATGATGGCCGAAACATAATTTTCTTTCTTTGCTTTGGCATTTCTTTTGTAAAGGTTACAATATCATCTATAGGAGCGAGTTTGGGCACTTTGGGTATTTGCATTTACTTTAACAGCAAATATTGAAAGCATGGAAATGGTATTTGCCTTAAACATGGGGGGGCCCAGAATCCTGGTGTTTAGTAACAGAAGGAAAACTTTATTGGAAAGTTTGTATCTGTTCATATTTGTAACGTGTACAAATTTAGAAAGTTCTTACACCTCTTCTTAAGCAAGGAAAACATGAGCAGGGTCATAATCAAATACTTTCCTGTACTAAAGCTGTGATTTTGCTGGTTTTGCCGAGCTAGGATGGCATCGTAACTCATTTGAAATTATGTAACTAGTTAGGAGTCTGTAAAAGAAAACAGATTTTAAGTATGGTTATATTCCTATTGCCTTGGTTTATAGTAGTAATTCTGGAAAAATATTTTCCTTTATGTTGATTGGGAGCTTTAGACTGAAATGACAAGGTAGTTACACCGGGTGCGCACAACAAACATTCCTCTGTTTTCTTCAGAGGGTGAATTGACTTGTGATCTTCGGTTCCAATGACGCTAAATCACATCTGGATGTGTGGTGATCTCCACTAATGCTATCGATGACTGATTTGTGATGCTTGCCAAATTACTGGGAGCAGAACCATCTTTCTGTTCTGTACTTTTTCAGTTTCTAATGCAATGTGACCTTATCCCACAAGCTGAACTCCCTGTTGTGGCTGTAATGAAAATGCATTAATAGTAGTAATATCATCTCTTTGTTGAAAATAATCTGATAATAAACAAACGACTGTAAGAACATTGTGGTGGCGTTCATAACAGTTCGTGAGTTGAAAAAGAAGCAAAGCCTGGTGACAGAAGTGTTTTGTTTTGGAATTTTCTGCCTGTGCTTAAACGATTGTGAAAGTTTGGAGATGGTTTCTGGTACCTCATTGCCATGGTGATCGACTCCGTGCACGGTGTAACAGCGTGAGTCAGCGCGAGGCAGAACCCAACCGTGCTTCCAGCCGATCTATTTGTTTACATTTATATATACGCCAAGGAAAATGTTTTGCTTTTCCTATTAGTCATCAATAACATGTAGCGGCAGCAGCCACAGGAAGGATGTAAAGGGAGGTAGGCGGACGCTGGAGCAAGAGAATATCGAGGTAAATATAATCTTTGGTTGTTATTCGCACATTATGGAAATGCAGGGTGTGGCAGCAATTGGGTGCTGCCGGAACAAAGATGCTCAAGACTTTGTGTTGGCTGGTGTAGAAGTGGCTCTGGTAGCGCTAACGCCAAGTGTGTTATTGCATCGTCTCAAGAAAACAGGAGGCTCTGAAGTTAGGCATCAAAAATTGACGATGAGGTTTTTATTTCATACCTCTGTTTTTAATTTTTGTGGTGCTGTCTTTGTCTGAAATTTAGCCTCTGCTTGATTTTTTTAGTCTTTTATTTGTTTTTTTCCCTGTTTGATTCTTAAATCTTAAAGTTTGCATGAAAAGACTTCAAAGTACACAATATAGGCTGTGGTGTTTATAGCGTAGGAGAGAAAGCTGAGCGGAATGGGGCGTTCCGATCTAGTCTGTCTTTTCAGCCTCCCACCTTTCAGAGATGTCAGGTTCTTAAATAAGGATCATGTTCTCCAGATTAAGGTAAGTCCTTCGCGGACTACTCATTGTGTTGCAGAGAATGGGATCTGGTTGGATCAAATGAAGGGACAATGGCAAATATGATGTCTGTAAAACCTAGAGCCTTGAGAGAAACCAGTGGGTGGACAAGAGGGTGAGTTACCCAGCACCAGGTTGCAGCCCTGTCCCCTGCACACTACATAGACGCAATGGTTCTCTCTCCTGTTTTTTTTTTTTCCCTGTCATCTCCTGCACTTTTAAAGGTGTTAAATCACCTGATAAGTGTTAAATTAAAGTTTTTAATGTATTTTTCAGCACTTTTTCCAGTGTGGGCGTTCGTAACAGGTGTGCCTGTTACCACCAGGTGAAAAGCCTTTGAAGAGTCATAGGAATCATAGGATCACTAGGTTGGAAAAGACCACCAGGATCATTGAGTCCAACCATTCCTATCTGCCACTAAACCATGTCCTTGAGTACCTTGCCTACCCGTCTTTTAAATAAGTCAGTATTAAAATCAAAGATGCATTAAATCACGGTACTATGTCTTGTCTTTTGATTGGGCGACTGGCAATTATAGCTCTTTTCTTTCGCCGCCACCTCCTCGCATTTGTGGCAGTGCGAGCTGGTCCATGCGCTGACGTTGCTGGTGCCTTTGGAGGGACGTCCAGCTCTGTTTTCAGACCGCAGCTGCCAGGACGGTTATGTGCATTACTCCTTTCTGGGTTTCCCCACTGGCGAGCAGGTGGTGCTGTGTCAAACTGATGGCAGTGCCCAAAATGGAATGCAAAGACGAAAAGGAAAAGCTATGAAACTAATGTGAGCTGATGTAAGCTGCCAGGATACAGCAAAAGGGGGAAAACAAGGAATAATTTTTTCTGACAAAAAATAAAAGACAAATAAAAGGTAGAGAGCTGTGCGAGGCCCCTATGCGCTCTCTCCTGGATCTGCTTTGTCCTTGCGCTTGTAGCGAGATCTCCCCTGGCAGCATTTGTGAAGGATATTTTCTGTGAAAAGCCAGTTTAAGGAATGATGCAGTGGGGAAGGTGGAATTACCATGAATTATTTCTCCCTTTCACCCTGACCAGACTCTGTTGCTCTCTCTGGCAATCTTGCGGAGCATGGCAGGCAATTCCGATTTGAAGATGTTGATCTTCTGTTCCGTTGTGATTTGCGTTAACAGTAACGGTTCCGAGGGCTGCAGTCAGGGCCGTTTACCTTTACAGACAGTGTGATTGTACCCGTGTGCCACTGCCAACCACCTCCCATCCCGCCCCGTTCGGTAACGCTCCTTCGCAGCAGCACGTTCTGCAACACACAGGTAACACCACACAGACGGTGACAGTTTTATGGGAAAGAGATCCTGCTAGTCTTTAATTATCTATCCTGAGACATTAGTTGTGTGCCTCTGCTTCCTCCCACCTTTAGTCCCGTGTAACAAAGAGCCTTGGCTGGTAATGAATCCAGAGCTAGGGCGGAGAGATGGGGTTTTTGTGGGTGAATGTTATGGCACCATTTAGAACATAAGGGTAGAAGTTAAATAATACTAATTAGAAATATTTTAAGCAGAGCGAGCTCATGGACTTTAGTGGAACTACTATTTTCTGCCTGCTTTTGATAAAGCAAGGGTGAGCGTCGTTTGATCTGGTTTGTAAAGAGCAGGCTCTCTGATTCTCCTGTCCCTGCATCGTAGGACTGGTCCTGCCCTCACTGGTTATTTTCCTCTGCTGTCCATGTAACCCTCCTGCTCTGTTCAGAGCACGGGCACCTCAAAGCCCTCCCAAGTCCGATCTGATTTAAGCTTTCAGTAGAGCTTAAATATTTGCTAATTTGGGCTGTTCACAATTTTAAAAATGCAGTTTGTTTCTCTTTTAATTTTTCCCAAATGTCACCTGTTTTGTGGCTCTCACTGCTTTCCAGAGAAAAGTAAATTTAGCGATTGACTAATCCAGCTCACTCTGGATTTTCTTGCCTGCTACCATGTGTTCACCAGGGTGCCCTACACTTTCTACACATGCCATTCATGGAACCTTTCAGAGGGAAACCAGTTTGTATAAAGAGCCCTGGCAACAACCTCTTTGCTGCATCATCTGACAACCGAGGTGTTATCCTAAAAAGGTGTGTCTGCACAGCTTTTTTAAGGGTTTACTTGCTGGTTTTGGAGTGTGTGTAAGGTGGCAGGTACTGCTGGAAGAGCTTGGGAGCTGCTTGAACCAACCCTTTGCTACCCTTGTGTGCTGTATTCGTTACCTTTGCTCTAAAATCGTAGTCTAAGTGAACCGTGCACACTGCGTGATTGTGATTTGACTGAAAATAATTATTCAGGTAGTTATTGACCATCACTGAAGTACTGATTGCTTTTCTAATAGAGCTATCACAATTCACCGCCAGGTTTCCAGCTCTCTGCGCTGATTATTTTGGTTTATAGATCCTTTCAAGAAGCTGTATGTCAAAAGCTAAAAGCAGAAATACTACTTTATATTTGAATTCAGAGTGATCCATTGCTGACAGTCATTGTAATACAGTTCAGGCGAACAGTGTCTCGCAGAGCTAGAGGATAATTGCCTGGAAAGTTGGATTTGAACTTCTTGTTGGCAGGAGCACTGAGGCTTCAGCACCGAGAGACGAGGGGTGCGCTAGAGAAATGCGTGATATCACAAAGGAAGAAATAATTAAGGTAATGCAAAGTAGAAAAGAGGAAGACGGGGAGAAGTGATAAGAGATGGTAGGAACCAGAAAACTCTGTTACATTTATGATAGAAATAAATTTCAGGGTGACTCAGAGGCTACGCAGCTGTAATTAAGCTTATTCGAACCGTGGTAGGAGCCTGTAGCTGGACAGACCGTGGCTGGGTGGTGGAAGGAGTCAGGAACCGAAAACTTCAGGAAATCAGCACAAAGAAACTGAGCTAAAATTTCTGACTGGTTGGAATGACAATTAAATAGCACCTTAACTCTTTTGGTTTTGGGTGTTTGGGCTTTTTCAGTAGGTTCTGAAGAGGAGCCACTCTTCATTCCTTCAGTTTTTCCATCACTTGAACTGAAATGATTTCTGTGTGCAAGTGAGTACTAATTCTCCACATATGTTGGATAGAAAATTGGAAATACATAAGAAGTGAACCAGAAAATGCCACATTTTTTTCAGCCTGTTTCATTTCAGTGTTTCAGTGATGTGCAGTCCTTAGGAAAATTTGATCTAAAAGCGTTCCTATGCTTTTTTAGAAAAAGAAGTGGTTGAATTTAATAAAGCTATTTAAAGTACGGTTATAATTCTCAAATCCTCATTTCTGGTCATTTAAGGTTATTTTTCATTAGGGGTTTCTATCTCTGTTGTGTACTGGAGGTATGTTATATAGCTGTATCAGACTGAACCTAAAACCATAGACATTTAAATAGCATAAAGAGAAAAACCCTGTCAGAAGTAAGTTGCTTAACCATATGAACGTTCTCATAGAAATCAATCAGTCTAGACTAAGGAGCTTAAATTTGCCGCTTCTTATTTGCATATGCATAATGCAGTGGTGTTGCACTGGCAGAGAGATGGAGGAGTTGTCTAGTCACTCGGCATATTCCAACAGCATTTAATTCCTGTGTATTTTGCAATGTGGAAAGCAAAACCCTTCTGGAGGATGGTGAGCTCTGGCTGCACACAGATGATGTGCTGTAGAAGAGAATCGTTATGATCAATGAGACATCCACAGAACACGTACCGAAAGTCTTCAGTAAAAATGGCATTTAGCAGGGGAAACTGTAAATAATTGTCTTCCTAGTGTAGCTTTAGATTAGTGCAGCAGAAGAATGATGCGAATGTGGCATCAAAGCTCAACGGTAGGTTTTAATTCCTGAAGAGCAGTAGCTTTTCCAACCAAGGAGGCTTCTCTAGCTGTTGAGTTGGAACCACTGTTTGGAATGATCTATGCTCTATCGTGAAAGACACTCTATTGGTCTCTAAATGGGAAGGCTCCCAGATTTTTCTGGGACGAATCGCTGTTCTGCATTTTCTTCTTCAAGGCAGTCCTGTCAGAATTCCGGCACCTCAGTAGTCTGAAACAGTTCATCCCCAACTGTATTCCGATGGCTGCAGTGGTATTGGTAGTAGGATAAGCTGCTAATCTTGCTATCTCTGCATCATCGGTACGGATGAGACCTAGAACAGTTTTTACAGGTCCACATAGACATTTATTTCTCGTTAACGACAATGACAGGCCCTGAGCTGTCTAAAATTCCCCATAATGTCTGTTTAGAGCTGGAGCTTGCAAAAATGCAGCTAGAATAGTGCTGGAGAGTAAACAACTTGCAAACTTGTACATAACAATTTTTGATTTATATGCCGCACTGAGCCAAAACAAAGGCACTCAGAAAGTTTTCACCTCCAGTTATTCCTATGACAATAACTGCAGGCTGACATCCCCGAGCCGGTAATGGAAAGGTAACGGCTGTGTTTAGAGGCTTCTTGTTGCGGCTTTCAATGAATGAGATGAGGGGGAGCAAGTATGAGCTGTTATAATTGCGAGGCTAAATCCAGCTTTAGGTTTGTATTGATGTAAATGCACACTACATTCATTTTGCCACTGGGGGTGAATTTGGGTTTGTGGTGGTGTAAGGGCTGACTTGTGTTGGGTGTACTCTGTTCAGTGTGTTCCCACACTGAGTACAAATTAAAATGTCTTGCAGAGTCCATGAAAATGAGCATCCTCAGGGGCTTCTTTCCTGTTCTAATAATGTTGCTATTTCATAGTCAACAAAGGACTGTCTGACCACATGTCTGGGGTGGACACTAGACCAAAAGCAGATCTGCACCCTTTGCTGTTCTCCATGAAGCTGGGTCGTCCGCTCCTTCTGCCCACCTCATCCTATCCCAATAATTCTCCCAGTAACAATACCCAGGAGTCATAAGCGTTGTTAAAAAAAATAGTATCCTTAAGGTTTATATGTTTGTTAAAATCTGGGCTTTTAATTCTGTATCTGAAAGGTATTGCTAAAATCCATTATACTATAATAGCTGAGGTGAAATATAAAAAGAACAGAACAGCAGGAATTCTTTTTAAAAGATGCTTTTAATACTGCTTTTACTGCAGCTGCTTTCTGTCTCCCAGCTAGGTGCAAACAAGATGCCTATTCTGATGAGATTTGTGTAACGGTGGTGACTTCTGTGATGAGGGCAGAAATTGTAATTAGAGAGAAACGCATACTGCTTTACTCCTGCCTTTTAGAAAGTCCCATTTATTACTTTTATAAATGGCTTTTGTACAGTTTCGATATGGATTCTAGAGTAATTGGAAATAAAACTTTTCCATAACAGAAATGAATGTTAAGATTAAAAAAAAAAAAAAAAAATCACCTAGACGAGTACATAAGGTATCGCTGGTAGTTGCAGACGTGTCTGATCACAACCTATGAGCAAAGTGAGGAAGAAATGGCTTTTCTTACATCATCCAGAATGGGTTCTGCCAATTTGCGTCTGAACAGTTAGCGCAAACCCCAAGGTTCTGAATGTTTTCTATGTCCCATCTTGCTTTTAGTTCTCCGGGCTCTGGCCAAAGAGGTCACAAAGCGCTTCCTTTGGAAGATTGATTCATCAGCTGCAAAATTTTACTGTCAAGAATAGTTCTTGCTGTTAGCCTGCATTTTCCCCGTCAGGAACATTTCATGATGTTCAGCTCATGCTTGACCTTTCTTAAGTCCCTTGTATATTCTTGAAGAACTTCTCACAAATAGGCTTAGATAAATCCTGCTTCTTGGTGATTTTTCCTTAGTTCTCACTTTCCCTCACCTTCGCGAGGTCCTGTTTCTCGTTAAGCAATATGACCTTTGTTTTTTAATTCCTTAAGGAATGATTTGTTCTTGGAGGGAGAGTGTATAAAACTGAGAGAGCATAACTGTCATCGGTACATGTTGTTTTCAAGTGAAAAATTCAAGTATGTATATTAAGTGAATCAGTAAGACATGATAGGAGGCTTTTTGGGGAGCCGATCCTCCAGGGTCCATCTCAATGCAGCAAGTATGTTAAAGTTTTATGACTAGTTTTTATACCCTGAAACATGAATTATTTTTCACGAGCAATAACTGTGGTCTTGGTCACTGAATACTCCACAAGATCAGAGTGCAAGGTTTGGTGCTCTGTCTCTTAGAAAGCAAGAACTTATCCTTATGATCAGTTTCAGCAGAAAATTTAAGGTATAATTTTTAAAATGCTCCTTATCTGGACAAATAATGGATTATAATCGATAGGTGAAGGTGTCAGTTAATAACCAATAATGCTCATTCCCCTGAACTATTCCCTGCAAATGGCTCAGTCCAGTTTAAGAACTTGGTTTGTTACTCTACGTCCTGTTTGTTCTCTTCCACTTTGCTGCAAGTCCATTTATCCTTCTCTTCCTGCTGGGATTCATGAGGTTTAGTTTACACCTGCATTTGCAGATGCCTCTGAAATACAAGCCTCTGCTTGGAAGTTGTGAAGTTGCCACAGGCTTTGCTGGGTGGGATCGGCACTTGTTCTCCAAGGATGCTAAGGTTTCTATCCCTCATCCTGCAAAGCAATTACTCACATAATTAATTAAATCAGCCTAGCTTGCATTTCCACAAGGCACTGCCTGCTCCAGCGCTGGGGAGGGACCTTGGTGTAGCAAAGGGTTTTTTTTATTTTTGCTCTTTTGTTGCTGGTATTTTGTTTGTTGTTGGTTTTTTTGGTTTTTTTTTTTTTTTAATTAAGAGAAGTGACCTTCTGCTGTCTTTGGGATTAAAGCCATTGCAAATAATACGCAGCATTAGGCTTAGACCATCTGCCCTATGGCCTATTTAAACTTCAGTGCCATTTTTTGGCCTATTTAAATTTTAATGCCACTTTCTTCCTATTTTTTTCCCACTAGTAGCAAAATATAGCTACAAAGCAGCAATAATCTTATATTGTAGGAGTGGAAACTTCAACAGATAAGAGACAAGTTAAGGTATGGAAAAATTACTGAGATGCCTATGGTGCTTCTGGGACGTTCGGTGCTCGTATCCGTATGCGAGCAAGCGATTGTTGCTCCGGCTGTTTGTATTTGCCTAACCTTCCAGTATCAAATAAAATCTAGAACAAAATACAGTTTCTGTCTGAGACAAATACGACTGCAATCCCCAGAAAGACTCTAAAGGTCAGCTCCCCTGTACGGAAATACTGCTCCCCAGTACCTACAGACTCTTAGTGACATTAAACAGTGCGGCGTGCGCTTGGCTGGATGGGACCCCAGCGCTGGATGTGTAAAGCACAAGCTGTAACCTAGAAATAAATGGATAAAACCTATTCTGCAGTGACAGATTTCCAGCTCTGCCTGCTCTTTGTGGAATAATGGAAACTGGTTTTCCTTTGGCAGCAGCTGAACTCCAAATCTCTGATGCTCCTGGCGCTCTGCGGATCTGGTCAGACAGCGGCTCCCGCAGAGCCCGGGGATTATTGTAGAACTGCTTCCACACCTATTTATTTGCAAAAGAAAAATGGTGATTGCTTTACAAAAACAGACAAATATTTGCATTTCATAATTGTTTACACAGAGATTAGGAAAACTGAATCATAACAAGGTGCTTTTCTTCCTCTGAGTTGGGGTAGAATTTTAATTAAGCCTTATTTCTTAGGTAGGAAATCTGGCACTGTAAGCAGCTTGCTGTGATTTTTTTTTTTTCTTTTATGGTGAGTTTTACCAGGGGGCTTCTTAAATAACATTGAAATCTTGTCTTGGGCATCTGCTTAGATTGAATTAGAAGGTAATTTAATAGAAAAGTAAAAAAAAGCAAGGGTGTCTAAAAACATTAATCAGAAAACATCTTCAATTTGTATGTGGGAAGGAGGAAGGTGATAGCCACGTTGATGTTTGCCAAATCCTCAGAGCTAACCGTGTGTGCCCAGTCACGTACCACACCTCTCTGCTATAAAATCCCATACGTATAAAGATTGTGTAGGGACACAGATGAGTCCAAAGACCAAACACGCAGAGGTTCAGTAAATCCTTTGGTGGTGATAGGTGAAGGGCGAGAGGAAATGGCCTTAACTTGTCCCATGGGAGGTTCAGACTAGATAATTGAGAAAAATTTCTTCTCTGAAAGGGATCTCGGGCGCTGACAGAGGCTGCCCAGGGAGGTGGTGGAGTCCCCGTCCCCGGAGGGGTTTAAAAGACAGGCCGATGAGGTACTCTGAGATTTGGTTTAGCAGTGGACAGGTAGTGGACTTGATGATCTCAAAGGTCTTTTTCAACCAAATGGTTCTATGATTCTGTGAAAGCTTTTCAAGTTTGTAAATAGTAGCCAGTTAATTTCTATCAAGGGAAAAAAATGATAGTTCTGGAAGTCAGTAGATGTTGGGGCGTGTGATCTCTAGGGATGCCTTTGGCAATTTCCTTCCTCGAGTTAACCTGTAAATGGGAAGACTGAAGTGAGAGGAGTGAGTGCGTGTGTGAGTAACTACAGCCACATATGGCTCTAGCTCTGTTATTCCAGGCAGCGAGACACAAACAGCACAAGAGTAATTCCAGACACCAACTAGAGTTTTGTGCAAAAGAGAAAACTCTGAGGAGAATTAAGGCTGAAATGAGAGATGTTTCTGCGAGTGACTGCTTCCATATTACCACAATAAGATTGTTTAGTTTCTCAGGAGATACTTTCTATGATTAAATTTCACTCCTGAACTACCCTGCATTCAGCACATGATTGAGTCACCTTGAATCCAATGATCATTTAAATGAGAAAAATCATATTCAACATTAAAATAATCATTTTTACTCCATGTAACTCATTTCTAACATGCCTCTCTGGTAACACACCACTACCAGAAACCATTTGAAACAGGTGGAAAATCTAGATGGGTTCAAGGGTAAATGAGATTTTACTACTTCTACTTAACTATGCAAAAAGTTGAGTGCTTATGTTCTAAGCATATTTGTTTAAGAGGCTTTCCATAACGCAGAGAAAATCTGAGGCGAAATGGTAATGTCAATATACAGTGTTAAAAGAAGCATTTAATTGCCTCTCTTCGTTCCACCCACATATCTTTTTAGTGGCTTCATCATTCAATAATGCACAATTTTACCTCTGAGTGGTTTAGTACTGCTTGGGGGGGAAAGGAGTCACATTCGATATATTTTTACAGGATTTCTTGTAGTTAGCAAACATCGAACAATTTCTGTCAGGTACTGAAGATCAAAGATGATCAAGGTAGATTATCTGCTCTGTTAAGATCGGATCCTTACCCCTGTTGTCTTCTAAGGATGCTCTGGTTTAAGCTGGAAAGATGCCATTAAATGAAGCAGAGCAGCCTCCTGCTGTTGGTGTCACACGTGGAGAACGACATGTTGGGCTGTCGCTGTGGCAGAGTTAGGATCACACTTCATAGATTAAACTCTTTGGTTTTATTTGCTTGTTTGTGTGCATCTCTCAGCCTAATTGAGTTATGGTCTAAGCTTAGACCTCTAGTTTAGCCAGAACAAAAAAAGCCCTTGAAATCCTCAGTCTTATCAAGTTCTTATCACTGGCGTGAGCAGCTTAAAACACAATTAACCTGTTACTAATACCAGGTTTTATTTATACTTAAGCTCAAACCATTGATGTTATCGATCTGCTTTAGGGCTAATCGTGCCACTGTGTCATCTTGGAAGTTGTTACGGTACTTCTTTCTACGGCATTGGTGTGTTTCAAGCTGTAGATTAGGACCAGTACAGTGCAAGCACTGATAATTCCTGCAGTAAGATTGTGTTAGAAGGAGATAAGGACATCTCATTGCTTAACGTGAAGCAACCGCTCACTGTGATTGTTTCTGCCTTTTTCTGGTCATATAGGAAATGTTTGTTTCTCACCCCTTTACGTTAATTTTTAAAAGGGACGTTAGAAACGTTGTCCTAATGTTGTTTTAAAAATCACTAAATATTTCAGCTGTGAGGTTAAGCAGAAATGGAACGCAGAGCTTTGTGCCCTTCATCCTTTTCAAGGCTAGAGGGAAGATGTTTAATCACTCTTTCAGTCAAAGTGTGATGTCCTATGGTATCCTTAGACTCATTATCTTTGAGTCTTCAATAAGCAAAACACGTGCTGAAATGCTTTTGAAGCTGGAGAGCAGTAGATCTGTGTTGTGTTTTGCTGGATGAAAACTGGGTCCCCTAAAAAAGCAAGCCTGAGGAATAGGTATTTGTGCAGGATGCTTCCTGAAAACGCGTTGTATGGTTTTCATTTTTTGTTTAAGGTTTACTTGTTATGATTATAACATTTTTCATACCCAATGGTAATAGTCCACCTTCCATCCTCTGTGTAAGAGGTATGTCCAGGGTCGTAGACACGGGAGAACGTGGTTATAAATATGAGCGTGCAGCACTGAGGAAAGTACTTGAGGTACTCACTAGAGTCATTTGTGATAAAACCCAAGTTAGAATACAGAGTTGTCAGTGAGGAATTGTGAATGGAGGTGGGATCACCTGAAACAGAGTCCTAGTACTGTCTTAGAGTTCAGTGCTTTTATATCAATAGATGTTTAGAGAGCCAGGTCTGCTTTGGAGAGTGGTGATGGTAATGTCGAGCATCTGTTCTAGGCGCTATAAAAGAGATGTATGATGATTATCAGGAGGGAAAAGCTGGTCCTCAACAAAGGTTTTTAGCAGTTGACACTCGCTTATTTTATGAGATGGAGAAGTCGCCACTGAGATGTGTTCCTGCTTAATCAACAACAGAATTAGTTTCCATGCCCAAACCCCTGTAAGAGGATTACTACAGTTTTTATGGGGAATTCAGTGGCCGAATTACAAAAAAAAAAAATGAAAAAAGCATCTAGTTTTTGCCTGCAATTTTATTCATCGCTGTTGGTAAAACTGCAGTCTTAGCATAAAAATAAATGCTAGTGTTTTCTTTGGAAGAAATGATTTTTAGTGAAGAATAATCTCTTTGACTCATATTAATGGCCCTAATCTTGCTGGAGTTAAATTGAGACATGCTGGGTATGCATACAGACTTCATGTGATGGTGGGATCTGTCTTTTCCTCACAGGTCTGTACTGTGGAAGAACTCAGGACAGATTTTGACTTGTTGGCTGTATTTGGTGCTGTACAGTTTAATGACAACAAAGGATTCCGTATTCTACTGAATGCGGACACAATTTATTGTAGAGGGGTTGTCTTTGAACCGGAATATTCCATGGCACCGTAGAACACAAACTTTGTCTGTATGAAAATCTCTGGCCATTGAATTTAAGGAAGGATTTAAAACAAACTACTATTGGACCGGTGCAAAATGACTTCCTGAGAAAGGTGAGCAAACAGCAGCTGATGCACAATACTCCTGTTGTTTTGATTTTCCCATAAAAGGTTCATTATTTTTAATGCAGTTATTAAAACACAACAGAGGACAGGAGCAGCTAAAGAACAGGTCAAAACTCACATCAGTTAATTCTTCCAGCTAAACAAGATTCAGTGAATTTTACTTGAGGGCATTTCAGCGCTGACTGAAGCAATGACTGTGCTTAAAATTGGGTGGAATCCCAGGGAACTTGAGAAGGCCCCAAATAACTCTTATTTCCAAAGGCAGATGGAATGCAGAGAGGATCAGGAAATATTAAGCAGGCAGAATGGTTATAAAATGCAAAGAAGATGCTATAAGATTAAAAGATCTGTATGTATATGTGTGAAAACTGAGAATAAGCTGTAGATGTGGTATACAGTCAAGAACAAATTGTACCTCTTCTTTCTTAGAATCATAGAACAGTTTGGGTCAGAAGGGGACTCAAAGCCCATCCAGTGCCACCTCTGACATGGGCAGGGACACCTCCCACTGGATCAGGGGCTCCAAGCCCCATCCAACCTGGCCTTGAACCCCTCCAGGGATGGGGCAGCCACCACTGCTCTGGGCAACCTGGGCCAGGGCCTCCCCACCCTCACAGGAAAACATTTCTTCCTTAAATCTCATCTCAATCTCCTCTCTTTCACCTTAAAAACTCATTTACAGACATTGCTGTGCAGAGGTTCTGCACTGGGCAACCTGTTCCAGTGTCTCACCACTCTCATAGTGAAGGAATTCCTCCTTCTGTCTTTTCTAAATCTGCCCCTCTCCAGTTTATGCCCATTCTCCCTCGTCCTTCGTTCATTGTGAGTGACTAAATTGGCCCGTTAATTGTGTATGGTAGGACAGCTGCAAACCCCAAAGCTGGTCTGTCCTACAGGAGAAATATTCTGCCTCAAAACTTTTCCCTTGTTTGGTTTACTTTTATTGTACATAGGTTCTTCAGAACAAATGAGGATAGGCAATTTAGTGACAAAACTGACATCCTACACAGGCCTTCAGTGTATTTTTGAGGAGCTCCCACCCTCCTGCGGTTTAGCAACACTGTCATTTGCAATCTGTAATTTTCCTCTTTTCTGCAATGATAGAGGATTAAAGAGCAATTAGGTTTCAACCTGAGCACTAATCCAAGCTTTAGAAAGCATTCCATTTGTCAGATTTGTGTTGGAATATAAGCACATCTCATTGTTCAGGCAAACTTTGCATTTACTGGGTTTTCCTGTGTCTCCAAGCATCAAGTGATTGCCATAGTTCTCGTCTTTAAAACAAATGTTAGATAGCTTTATATGACACAGGGACCTAAACCGTTTTCTTAAGCTGAACCTTTAGAATCGAAGGACTTTTGTAAGGGATTTATGAGTAGCACAGAAAATTCTTAAAAGCTGATGTTCAGCACGGTAGAGGTTTCCAGCATATTGGTTTTCTGAAGACTGGGTTCTCGTTGTAACATTCCATGTAATTATGTCACTTTTTTTTACATGATATTATCTAACCTTTTCTTGGAGGAAAATGGTGATGAGTAAGACAAGATGCCACTTACTTGTAATTGCTTAAAATCCAAACTTGTGGGCTGCTGTGGAGTGGGCAGGGAGGGCTGTTTGGAGAAACACCTGAAGTGCTTAAGGTGCGTTCCAAGGAATCTCTCATATTTAAAGCACTTTCTCTTAGACATGAGGCACCAACAGCTCTATGTGGACAAGAGATAGAAGGTGCTTTAAAATGGTTTTCAAGCATCTTGAATTCCAACTCCGATGCAGAGTCTGCAGAGTCCTCCAGCAGCAATGCTGAATTCCAGCAAGATTCTGGCTTTTGTTTGTCGTTCTGAATTATTTCTTTCCTTCTCATTGCCTATGGTTTTTATGATGTTTCTAGCTGAATACAGCTGTATTTTTTTTTCAAGCTCAGTGACATCACTGACCTACAGGTGTATCCCCAGGCCAGGGATATCAGGAAAAACTATGGGAATGCTTGCTTTGATGGTAAAAAGAGTATTTTAACTCAAACCTTTCTACTTTTGTGTAATGGTTTATTATTATAAAGCCAAGTAATTGTACTGATTGGTATGTTGTGCCTTTGGGAAGGAGGGAAATTTTGGAATGGACACAGACTGGAGAAGAGTCCATTCCCTGTCTCCTGGGCGGATGTAACTCCTGTGCAGGTGGGAAGTGTCTCTGAATGGAGTTGTAGCAGCAGGAATTCCTCAGTCGTCTCAAATTTGCCTGCAGGATTAGTCTGGCAGCATAAGTTACCTTCCCGTGAAGTGATGGTTATATCACATCATACCCACGCAATGATAAACACAGGTTATAGACAGCTACACCACTCAAACTCACCATATGAGTTATTTCTCTTAGACTAACTTTCTTCCTCCTTAAAAAAGAGGAGTTTTGTGTTCTCAGGATCACCAGATTTATGTAAATACAAAAGAACTTAATAATTTTCCAGGCTGTAATAAGAATATAATTTTTAAAAGCTATGCCAGGCCACAGTCAAAGTATCCCAGCTGTTTGTCTTTTCCAGTCTTCAATGGTTTAGGATTCATAGCGAGATAAAACTGTTTATTTTTGATCAGTTCTGCCCTGATCATTCATAAAGTGAGGTTTTGGTAATTAGGTTATGATGTCAGAAACTACGCATCAAGAACTCCTATTAATCTCTAAAGATGTAAATGATCTTTTCAGTACGGTTTTCATTCAGTAATACTAATACAAATTTAATAATACCATATAGTAATTGGCGAGGTTCTTTTGTGTAAGAGAAGTGGAAAGCAGTCTGATGGTAATTATTACTGCCATTTTACAGAAGACAAAGCTGAAGCACGAGGCAAAAACTAAATTCCCTGAACTTGCATGCTACGATGGGTTCCAAGAAGTGCTAAAATCAATAGCCATCGCCCCTGTAATCAGCCCATCACGGCATACACAGTGCACAATGCATAAACTGGCATTAGCATACATTTGCAAGTGAATAAAGTCAATAGCAAAATCATATTAAAAATAACCTTGGCCTTAACATGTCTGACAGCAGTAGACCTGCAGAAGATGGAGAAAAATCCGAGAAGAATGGCTTGCTTTAGTGATATTCATGTGATGTGTGAGTTTATGAGACGATATTAACATTAAAGGCAGAGTTCCCCAAGATGTTTTGAAACACAGCTTCCATCACGCTCTAGTGTAGAGGTGGAGATGGAGGAGGCTGTTCTCAGCGTTGGGAAAACTGCTCTGCCAGGACTTTCTCACTCACTGGATCAGAAGTGTTGCTGAATTAAGAGGCATCAGAGCCGCTTAAACTAAAACCTGACTCTGAACCCTGTCCTAGAGGAATTCGTTGCTTTCGATTGCCTTGAGAGGGAATGTAGACTGGGACAGTGAAGCGGAAGGTTGTGTTTCAGAATACTTTTGTATGTGCAAAAAGTTTATTTGATGTTCCAAAGTACCTGCATTAGAGTAAATTTAACTCGCCTTCTAAATCCCTGCTCTCACACAGCCACAGAAGGACTGAGCTTCTGGTTTTCTGTGAGCTCTTTTGTGTGTTGGAGAAACATGAAGTGAATCTGTAACAGGGAAAACTCCTGACTGGGGAATTTAGCTCTTGGCATAAAGCTGGTGAAACATCTTTATGCTTTCCTTTTGTAGTCCCTGTTATTCTGTTGTTTTAGGGATGGGAAAGAAGAGTCAGTCATCGGGATGGAGAAGCCACAAAGGAGGACTGAAGCAGATGTTGTCAGAGATGAGGAGATGGCAGATTGGAGCCCTAGATTTGTATTGGTGGAAAGCCAGGGCACAACATGCTCCATCTGTTCGTGGCTGCACATGACCCAAGCAGCAGTGACCTCTGCATTATTAAGCGGAATTTACCCTCTAGGGCAGGAAGTCCCTCGCACAGTAGAGGAGGAAAATGAAAGGAATAAGACTGGGGGGAAAAAATGATGTTAGGAATAAAGCAAGAATTGTTATAGGTGTTTGATGCATCACTGACAGAACATGAATGTGTCATCAGTGAAACGAATGTAATTATAGTATTTTTTTTAAGCAAAGATGCGTGTCCTTGAGTCGCCTGTTCCCGGGGTGAGGAATGAAATACGGTGGAGAGGTGAGGGAGTTAGGCTTGGGGTGCACAGTGAAAGTCTTGGGGTGCACAGTGAAAGTCTGATCCATCCCGACAGTACCAGAACACAGCAGAAAGCTGGAAGCAGTGGTGAGCACACTTATAGGAGGTGACCTTTCCTAGACAGCGGTGGGGCTCCAAACGGTTTGTCAGAACCTGTCTCATGCAAACTTGTCTCTGTAGGTAGGGCTGCTGAAGGGGAATAGTTCTGGTTTCTCCCTGCTTCCACCAAGGGCTTTCTGCATTCGGCAAAAAAATCTACAAGTAGAGTGTCTTTTGGAAAGCTGTTCAGCTTCCTCCCAGATTGCTTTGGATAGCACTAAAATAAGTTACATTTAAAACCTATCCAGATTGCGTTTTTCTTGTTTTTCCTGAAAGCCCAGACACCTACTGTCCATTGGTGGAGAGCGAGCCGAATTAAAGTCTGTTTGTGAGAAACAGAAATGTATGCCATATTTTAGAAAATGTTGTGAATGTCCTAATATTTTGCACTGTGGGAGCTTGGCTGGCTGGCTGCAAAACCTTGCAGAAATGTGCATTTCCTCTCCTCGGAAAACACAGGCTGCCTCGTGGGGATAAAAGGAAGGTTTGTGATGAGAGCATAAAATGCTTGCCCTAATATGTAGCTCAATAAAGACACAAAGAGCAGTGCAAGAAATGTAACATTAAAAATCTTGCTCTTCTATTTACTGGCAGAAAAATGTCAAGATTTTATCACTTTCCAGGTGGTTTGATACCACTTCATTGACTTGGGCAACTGTGCAGTATGGGGAGATGTCAGTCGGTGATCTTTATATATGTTTGTAATCAATAGTTGTTTAAGTAAGAAGAGGTGGGTCTCAGGAATGGATTTGTGCTGCTCAGAGAATGACTGGAAATGAAATATTCTTTATTGCTGGAGTATTAAAGAGTTTACAGGAGTCAAGGGGGAAAAAATAAGAGTGAGTAAGAAATATTGATGTGTTTATAGAATTGAAGTGTCCATAAAAAAGCATCTCTTAGGTGATGAAAGCTAGAGGTGAAAGATAGACAACAGTATCAGTGTTTCAGAAAGAGGAGTTGGAAACGGAATTAATTTAATCTCTGGTTATTGCCATGGACACAGCTCTTGACTAAACCCGCAAGTTTCACCTCTGCCCTGTGATTAATGCGACAAATTCCTTTGAGATGCACTGATTGATAGAGTTTCTGGGTGATAATTAGCAGTAAGTCCTGAAATAAATCCTAATCTAACATGTTGTGATTGTTCACTGTAATTGATTACATTACTGATAGCATAAATATAATTTCCTCTGCTTTATAGCAGGAAACTTAATCACTGGAAAGATAACCCGGTAGAAATGGCGTGCCCGTGCCTTTCAGCCCGGTGCTGTGAGCGTGATGGTGGGGATCCAGTTGTATCTCAGTGACAGCATAAATGCTCTTGTGATTGTACATCCCTTTCAGCTTCAGGAGGGGGTTGAGGGCTCTTCCTGTTTCTCTTACCAGCAGCGTGGCAGTTGCTTGGGCAATTCTTCATTAAGGTGGAAAAGGGACGCAAGATTCAGAAATATTTTATCCTTTTTAGTATGTCTTTGAGCTCCTTGAATTTCTCTTCTTGTGTGGAGCGTTGGTCCTGAGAGAACAGTAATCTTTGCCTGGCTCCAACAGGGCGCCTTAATGTCTGGAAGGAGACTGGCAAGGATGAAACCCTCCAAATCAGATGACTTTTATTTCATATCAAAGGGAAGCCTTGGTTTGTTCCTGCTCTCATTGGACATTTGGACTTCTATTATTTTACTGTAACATGGGGATCTGGAGTTACTCCTTCCTGTATCTTCATGCTGTCTCTGAAAGCTCAGCCCCAGGTGAGATCTGGAAGTGTAGTTGCCCTTTGACACAAGAGCTCAATTCAATCAGCCATCTTTAAGCACACCACCTCTGTGAGGCATCCCCATTGTGTCTGCTCATATGTATCTCATGGTCGCCACGTGTTTTTGGAGTGGAGGACTTCTGCTTTTATTTCAATTCCTTGAATAAAAACCTGCATCTCCCAGGAGATTTTCTGGACATCCAGCGCCTCAATTACTTTGTGATGTAAGTATTTACCTTCTCTTCTATTGAAACTTTTTGAATGTCGTTTCTAAAATTGGACTTTCACTGGGTCACTGCCTTGTTTCGGTTATTCTAGATATGTAGGGATTAGCCGGTAATTGAAGCTGGAGAACCATAACCAGAGGGTAAACTTTTCAGCCCCATGGATATATATCTTACTCAGTATAGTAACTGATAGACGTTTGTCAGATTTGCCGAGTGGCCTGAGGGGGAGTAGAACTTCTGACGTTCTATTTTACTTTCATATATGCTAATTTCATACCTTTTGTTTTAATTTAAATAAAGCTCTGGGCATTTGCTTTTACTTCAGTAAAATCTTTACATGCTTCCTGAAATTCTGTAGACCGAGATATAAACATTTGAATAAAACAGGGGTGAACACGACTGAATAATTGGTTATTAATTTGCAGGAAGACAATAGGTATTTAAGGAGACACAAAAAATCTGCATATAAAATGTTTAGCATAAAGACTACAACATCTAACATGATGAGACAAGTAAGAACTCATCAACAGAGGGGCCTCTAATTGGAGTGGCACAGTAAGGAAGACAAAGAAAACTGACTTTGTAACCTTGGTTGTTTTTTTAGGGAATGAAATTTGTCAAGAAACCTGGGAGAAATCTCATTCCACTGTTTACAGCCATATCATCAAGGTAACAGAACAAAACGTGTTGAAAGGAAAAAAGCATCAAAGATTCTGTGAAAAGAAATAGCAGGCTGGGATAGATGGAAATGCTCCCTCTGAGTCAAATCAAGCCTTAGAGCAGAATAATACTCTCTTATGTGTTATCTTCATTAGTAACTATTCTGTATCCTATTTAACAAGTATTCCTGTGAGTGGCAGAACGCGTGACGCTTGATTTTCTCCAGTGCCATCTGTCATGTGGAGTCTCTAATAATGGTCGAATCTGCTCCGTAAACACTTCTTCAGTCAGAATAATAATCTGTCTCCTTGGTCATTTCATGCCATCTCTTCTGACAAACCCGGGAGCCGAACACCTTTGGTACTTCTACCTTGGTGTCAAGTAGGGCTGAGCCTTAAGCGTGGGTGAGAAGGTCTGTGGTGTTTGATGAGTTACAGGGTGGGGGATGATGAATGATGGGAATTTATAAGTTCTGTTTCCTTACAAAGGAGAGAATGCTGAGCTGGGCTTAGGAAAGGAAACTTTCTCCTGTAGTAGTTTCACACTCTTCTGGTTATTTTCTATTTGTGAACAATCAATTAATGATGCTAAAAGACTGAGATGCATTCAGGATGTCCAATTTGATCCAAGCTGGCTGACCACAACTCCACAAGCTGCAGCAGTCCATCTGTCATGAGTAACAAGCATTTAGGCTCACAGAAGATGTGATGTTAGGCATCTCTGCGTCATCTTTTCCCAGACTGACTTTCAGCCTCTACTTGGAAAGGGATCCTGCTGAGCACCTAATTCAGCTGTCACGTATTGCAATGTAATTCCATTAACTCAACTGCGATGGGGTTAATCCTCATTTACATGAGTATTGACAACAGGAGAAGGCGGCCCTCAGTACCTCCTCTGAAAAATGTAATTATTTGGTGCATATAGAGATTGATCAGACCCTGCTGGAGAGGAGGAAAAGCCTCCCACTGATTTCTCTAGTCTTTGGGCCATTATTAGAGACTTCTATTTCATTTTAAGGTACAAATAAATAGTCTTAAGAGCGGTGATCGAGCAATGCTGGGCCTGTTTGGAAGATGAATTAGTTGCTGAAAAGAAATGAAAGCTTATATGAGCGGTACTGTAATCTAAAGGATAAACCGTTGTTTTCTTAACAGCAGTAGTTATTTCAGTAGACTGCGCTTTTATCACTGAATAACAAACGCTATTTAAATCCCCGCTTGGAGCTGGCTGTCACTAAAATACTGGTAATGCTTTGAGCAGGTAGAAAAACATTGTCATTAAGGTCAAGGATCGGAGCCTTCTCTTTTGTAGGGAAATCTCCATCATGTGAATATGTCTCCATTATGATAAAATAAGGAAGTAAACTACAAGGAGGTCATTGACTGTAAGAAGCAATTTTCCAGCTCTTATTGCTTCTGATACTCTACAGTGTAATTCGCAAACAGAAGCATAAATCAACAGCAACCTTTTCCAGCAGGTTAGTGGCGAAGTGAGGGGGGATAAAGCCACACAACACAGGATATAAAATTGCCAGGACCAGTTTCCTGGAATCATTCTTAAAAGAAAGCGGAACATTTCTTTCTTATAATTGCAAAGATAGTTCGTGAAACCCTGCATATTTTACAAGTGATCCAGAGCATCCAGTATAATAAGTCTCTCTGCTGTAAAAAATACGAACAAGCAAACAAACAAATGTGAGCGTTCATATAAATTCCCCCGCCACGCTGGTGAATTTTCCTATCACACGCATGGCTGCTTCCTATTCTGGCACTTACTTTATCACAACATTTACAAAGGCTTCTAGGCCGCAAACAAGTAGTTTGAAGAAAAGTATGTGGGGGCTGCTGTGTCTCATAAATACCGCTTTCCTCCGTTTCTTGGTGGTATACGCTCAGCTACGACAAACCTGCAGGCTCAGCTATAAATTGTATGGGTTTATTTCCCAGCATCTCTCAGAGTAAAAGTTATCTCAATCCTTTGATGCTTCTTCGTGGACAGCACTGCTTACAACCCTGGCAGAGGAGGCAATTAGGGTGAATTTAAGAGTAGGATTGCGGCCCCTGAATTTACAGTTTGACTTTGGTAAATTGTTCACTTAATTTCTGTTAGTTTAATGTATCAGGATTACCCCAGGCTGTCGGTGGTCCGAGCTGTGTGGGCAGGTCTTTTCCACGCTGCTGTCCTCCTTACGAAGGGCACAGTTTGGGGATCGTGCGTACGTTTATAATATTACCTGTAGTGGTTGATATACTGAGACTTAGAATGAGGGCAAACGTGGTGAGCGCTAAAGGCTTTTAATTGTTAATAAAAGAGGAAGAGGAAATGTCAATGTCTAGGACTTGAACCTGTGATCAGGATTTCCAGTTGCTGTTCAATCCTACTGTTGGCTGACTGTGATTCCTGCTATGGGGTTGTTACCTGGGTACCTCTTTGGTAAGGTTAAGCTTTCATCGTGAGGTGGTCCCACTGTAACAAATTGATGGCTGAAGTCGAAGCTAGCTTGTTGTTCTGAACTTGATGTTTTGGGCATTTATGTTTTTAATAATTCATTCCTGTCCACGCCTAATTTTCGTAGGAACCGGTCTGTATCCCCTCCTATATCCAAGCATCTTATAAAAGGCCGATATTTTCAGAGAAGCTGAGATTTCCAAGTGCCCTTGCCATTCCCTTTTTCAATTCTATGGAATTTTAGTTCGTGATATTTAGAAAATGGGTCTTACCTAACAACTTAATCTGTAATTTGTTGCTTTTAAGTAATGCTGAGGAGAACTGACTATTGAGATGGGTGTTTCCTTTGGTATCTCCTTCAAGTACAGTTGACTGCTCAAAGCCTGTCAGCTGCCAATGTGTTGCTGCTAGTGTGAGCAATGAGATTTGTTCTGTTTTGGTGGAGCTTCCCAGATAATTAAGAATAAATAGTTTTTTTTAGGATGCTGTGTGTATATATACGTGTAAATTTTAAATTAATAAACAAACCTTGCTGTAAAAATGTCAGGAACAGAAGTTGCTATTTGCAAAGCTGTCGGTGAAGGAGAAATTAAAATGGAAAATAGAAAATAAAATCTAAGTCTATTCAATACCAGAATCGTAGGAAAACATCTGCTGCTATATTTTGATATTAAACTGTACGTACTTTTTCCATCCAATTTAAAGAAGTTCTACTGTGAGCGGGGGCATTGGTAACGAGTTTTGCCCTTCAGCTGGTACAGTAAGTTATTTGTAACTGAATCTATAATTCTGCTAATTTGTTCAGTGCCATTTTTAACAAGCGAGAAACTTGCTAATGTGAAAAGCCAACGTTTGGGGAGAAAACAAGCTGTATGAAGTCCATGTTTCGATACGATGCTTGCAAGCACATTTTAGCCTTAAGGAGCCGGGTTGGTCCCTCGGTCCGTTTGAGGCTCCAGACAGCAGCAGCCCTAAGGATGTGAAGTTAAGAGTGCACCTGGGGGAGATGCATCGATGGTATATGAGCTGTTAACGAAGAATGTTTAACCTTCTAGATAGAAAGCAACAAAATAGTCTGGCACAACTCGCATATGCCAGTTGGTGAGTGGTAATTACATGTCAGTCCTGCTGCTCTCCTTTTGACATGGGGAAAGGGTGAGGGCAGGGTAGCTGCATCCTTCCCTTCTGCTGATCTCCTTCTTCACGGCCTCGGAATGTTTTGCTCATCCCACATAGCACTCACATTTTCCCCATCTGCTTAAATCATCATTCAAATTACAATTAAATTCAAAATTAAGTATTAAGGGTGAAAAGCAGGAGAGCTTTGCCATGGCTGGTCCTCGCAGCACTTACAATATAAATAGTTCTGCACAAATAAGTAAGCCAAGGAAAAAAACATGGGGTTTTTTTTTTCCACGTCCCATGGTTTTACTTTCTCCTGAAACAAAGATTTTCTCCGTATCCTGAGTAAAACTTTGAGAAGGACCTTTTTTATTCCCTGAAAGAGACTGAGTGGGATGTATCTGTAAAAGATTACCAGTTTTGAGTCTTCGTCTCTCTTTCAGAACCATTTCAAAAGGAAGGAGTTTTTTGTCTTTTTTTGGTAAATCTATACTAGGAACCCAGCTCAGAATGTCGCACCTGTGAAATTAAAGTGCAGAAAATAGCTAACAGCAGCCAAATGCTGTGATTTGTTGTTTGACTGGGATAGGAAAATTACAAAAAAATCTCACACAAACCTGTCTTTTTTGTATTTGTGATGTGCTTTTCTGAGATAGAGCTTGTAAACCAGAATCCTTTGGAGAATATTCAACCATTTTTCCTTTATATCTGAAGGAAACTCAAACTCAGTCACCTGTGTAATCTGTAGGTGAAACCTTTCTAAATAATAAGTGATGAAACACACAGCAAAAAGTGGCCGGCAGACAAGACCCTAATAATGAAAGGAGATGATGACAAAACAGGGTTTTATTTGTTATAAATATGTGGATTTTAAGGTAATTATAGAAGAAATCTTTATTTTAGATGTGTTTCATCTTACTACTTATCTCTGTGCATTTAAAATATGGGTTTTTATGATATGAACACCTTCTTAAAAGTGCCTTTTACATCTTTCTTCGTGATACTGTTTTGCTGATAGATAAAGAGGTGAAAAAAGCTTTGTGCTGGTATTAACGCTCCTGGTTGTCTGCCAGGGCTCCACATCCCATCGGGGCTTTCGATGTGGGTCAGCATGAGGCACACCTCACCCATTGAAAATTTATATTTCTTTAATAGATTTGAAATTTTATTTCCACGTGTATAAACAGAAGGACGTTGCCAGCAGGACCTCTGTTCTTAGATGAGAATCCCTCCCTATAAATTATCCCTGGTCTGCATAATAACGAGGTCATTTGTATGGAAATGGATGCGCTCCTTTTCTGCTGTTGGCTCTCCAGCAATTCATGAACTGCGCTTTGCATTATGAGAAGTGCTTCGTGAATCAGATGAAAGGCAAAATTGAGACACTGGTAATTTCCAATTTCCTTTGATAGATACTGGTCCAAATGTGAAGGCGGTGAAAGGTCCAGAATGTTAGACAGAAGGAGGTGTAAGCGATGATAATGCGAGGGGAGTCGGATGTTGTTACAGATAATAGTCTCTTCCTCAGGTGATAAATATAGGACAGTAGAGACATTTAGCAAAAGATAAACAATTAGCCTAGCCAAGGGTGTTTACTTTAATAGAGAGAGATGCCTTTTATCTTTGCATCATGCTGATGTGTTATTGACTCTTATCAATCAAAACCAAGAGTATCTTCAGTACGTTAGCAAAGCAGGTATTTGCCCCACTACTTGTTTTAATTGCCTTAGATAATGAAGGTTTCTGAGACGGGCACTGTGGGGATTCATAAATATAGTTGACTCAGATTTTTTTTTCAAGAAACTCATTATAAGTTCACGTATAGATTTTTAGAGTACATTTTATTGTCTGTTAATTCTTTGGGCTGGCATGAGCTCATTCACTTGTTCTGCTCCATCTCCTTACAAATGAAGAAGGAGCTGTACAGGCATCAAAGTGCTGATCTGCCCACCTGGTGCATCTCCTCTTCATTAGGACAATCCCAAAATGTTCTTGTCTTTCCTTACCTGGGCTTTCTTCTGTCTAAGACGAAAGCCTAAACTTCTGGGCAAAGGCAGCATGGGATTTCTGTAGTTGGTGCACACAGACACTGCCCAGGCAGCACTGGTACTTGGGTGTGCCATGAGCATGATCAAATACAGCTTCTGCGTTTGTATCTGATGGATATCATTACACACAACCATTTTGCACACACGTAAGTCCACCTTTCTATACTATCTATGTATATAAACGGCCTCAAGTTGTGCCAGTGGAGGTTTAGGTTGGATATCAGGAAAAATTTATTCACTGAAAAGGTTATCAAGTGTTAAAACAGGCTGCCCAGAGAAGTGGTGGAGTCCCCATCACTGGAAGCGTTCATAAAACGTGTAGGCATGGCACTTCTTGGCATGGTTTAATGTGGATCAGGCAGTGTTAGGTTTACGGTTGGACTCAATGATGTTAAGGGTCTCTTCCAACCTCGGTGATTCTGCAATTCTAAGCTAATGCAGGCAACTCCAGGCAGAAGTAGCAAATATTTCAGGGGTGGTATCTCCAGGGAATAGCAAGAATTGTGAGAAAAGTCATAGCAGAATTTTAGTTTGCGCCAGTTCATTTTGAGATTCACCAGGCGATGAGTGAAGGCCAGAATTTTCTTAATGATGTTATTAATGGAGTTTTGGGTGTGTATTTACCTCAGTTAAATGTTGGATTGGCTGCCTTAGCTGCCAACGGCTGGACAGAAACGTAGGAACCTAGGAAACTTGAAAGGTATTCTGGTCATTTGCCGGTAAAGCTAATGCTGCATTTGCCCTGTGGGTGACGTTCCCAACTCCAGGGAGAAGGCATACTACATGTTTGTATATGGAAATCCATCACAGGTATTCATCTTGACCTTTGAATGCTTGGTTATTATTGCGTCAGGATGAAATATTGGAAAATAGTTTTCCTTAAAACAAAAAAACCCAACAAGCGACAGAAAAGAAAAAGCAAACACAAGAAAACAGGTGGAATAGAAGTGGGGCTTTTTCTTACTATATCAACTCCACCTTTTTCTTTCTCCCCAAGAAAATGCAGTTTGGAATGGAGTACGTAGAAAAGATGCTTTAAAGAGCCTTCCCTAATTGGCAGGGCATTTATTTATATGCATTTGACCCTGACTCATTACAGATCGTCATTAGGCACCACAGGCTATGCAGAAAGGGATGAACTGGCATAAATCAAACTGCATGCAACTTTTCCCTATCTTCACTGACTGTTCAGATTTCTTTTTTGAGTAATGCACAGAGAGAATATATATTTTCCCTTACTATTTGCAGAGGGAATACCATTCCTTATATTATCGTCACTCTCTCTATCCAATAACAATGGTAATAATGATAATCCTCATCGCATATGTATTTTTAAAGCAGAATATAATTCAGTGGAGATACAAGGACGTTATCTTTGCCATTGTTCATCTAATCTCTTGAGGATTTGTGTTTCTTTCTAGTGAGTAGCTGATCTTAAACTTTTCTGTCAACTTCTAAGATTAAAAGTTTCTACTAAACAGGTCTGAAGTGGCTTATCCCTCTGATTTTCACTCTGTCTGAGGGGGAAAAAAATCATTCATTCTTTAAAGTGTGTGACCTAGATGGATTTTTTTTCCTTTTCTATGGGGACAGTAAATCCAAAATGAATTATTTCTGAATTTCAATTGAAATCAGAATTGAATTCAAACTTTTCTGAGCAGGTTTTTTTTGCAGCCTCTATCTTTGATAATTTTTACCTGTTCTGTGTGGGTGGTATTCTTTCTGCCTCGATTTAGGCTGGTCTCTCCAAATGATCTGTCTAGACTGTATGTGCAGTGAAGCAAAAAAGTTTTCTCTGGAGGATGATGGTTAGAACCTATGTGGGGGTTCAGCTCTGCACCAGGACTGTGTCCCTTGTCTCGATATACTGAATTTCTCTGTTCCCTATAGAAACTACCTTTGTCTTCAGGCTTTTTTTGTCCTTTTCTGTTGATGTGGTTTTCCTTTATTTTTTCTTCTTCTCCCTCCCATTTTTCTTCTTTCTACCTGTCATAGTCGTCCTTTGATAAAAGAAAGATGATTTTTCCTGAAGAGATATCTCTCGGGACTTACTGTGGGGCATGTTTGTTCAACAGCTTAAAGATGACACCAGGATGCAGGCAGTATAAATTATCGATGCCAGTGAAGGTGAGAATTGAATCTCTCTGGTGTTCAGATTAGTAAAGATCACCCAAAACTGTAAATGTTAATCGAACACTATCCTTCATCCAGCAGATCCTCAGCCTCTATAGACTAGGAGGATTTTTTTTCTCCTTTTCAAAGAATTTTACAAGAGGGATTCTTTTTGGCACTTTTTGTGCTGATACCTAATTTTTATTTTATTATTCTAAATAGTCAATGGTGTTCTTATGCTAAATGCTTTGCAATTCATTACATCATTGTTTTGAAAGGTAAAAGTAACTGAGCATTTCTTTTCAACTGGAGCGCAGCTTTTTGGGTAAAAAAATAATACTTTATTTAGTAAAATATATATTTACATATATTTTATATAATATATATAAAAATCTGTACACTGCTATGTCTAGAACTTCTGACTAAAGTTAGGATGTATAAATTACAGCTCTAGAAATTATATATGTTATGCTAGAACAGGAGATGCTAGAGGCTGATCAAAGACTAAATTCTAGTAGTTAGGATTTTCATCTTCCAACCAGTAAAATTCGCCTACTTAGGAAACGATTGAAAGAGATCTTGTTTTCAGGTTTTATGCAATGCAGTTTCTTCTTTTATTTTTTCCTCTTGTTATAGCATGAATTTTTAAGTTCATATTGTAAATGAAGTTGGAATGACGGATAATGTCTCCTATATCAATTGCCCTGCACTTTTAGATAGCCTAAGAAATTTAGGAGAAAGGTGCAAAAATCAGGTTTTTGCTTTTGATCACAGCTTTCCTATCTCTTAAGACAGATCGTTTCTCTTTGCGGCTCTGTAATATACTGTCTGTCTCTTTAGTGTCATCTTTGAGAGCATACACCGCACTCCAGAAGGAATTACTGCCGTGAGGGAGAGTGCTTCTCTCGACAGCTTCTCCTGCAGTCAGCTGGAGGAAAGATGCTGATCCTGGTGCTCCTTCAGCTCGCAGAGGTTCAGTGAGCTACGACTGAGTTTCAAGGCCATGTGAATTTTCGGAGAAAGAAGGCTAAAGAAATACCTTTCTGCATCTAAATTTGGTGAGTTAAAGATGGCACAGGAAACCTTGCAGGAGAATTATTTGCTCCAGCTCAAATTCCAGGCTGTCCAATGATTCAGGTCCCATCTTACTGACGCAATTCCTGGTTTTTCAGCACTGTTCCCTCAGCTGAACAGAGCAAAGCCTAAGTCTGTAATAAATCTGTTTAATTGGAATAGTACTCTGAAATTATTTTCTGTTAAAGGGTACATTTTTTATTCTGTTTTATGATTATGTGTCTACATATGCACAGAGACGAGAAGGCTCTGAGGAGAACTTATAGTGACCTTCCAGTACCTGAAGGGGCTACAGAAAAGCTGGAGAGGGGTTGTTCACAAAGGCTTGTGGTGACAGGACAAGGGGGAATGGGGATAAACTGGAGAGGGGCAATTAGACTGGACATAAGAAAGAATTTCTTCACCATGAGGGTGAGGAGGAACTGGTTGCCCAGGTTGGCCAGAGCAGTGGTGGCTGCCTCATCCCTGGAGATGTTCAAGGCCAGGTTGGATGGGGCTTAGGCAGCCTGATCCAGTGGGAGATGTCTGCCAGGGGGTGGGACTGGGTGATCTTTAAAGGTCCCTTCCAACCCAAACTATTCTGTGATAAAGGATATATTACATCCTTTAGGTTCAGTTAAAAAAAAACAAAGCACAACTCCCTACCCTAATGCTTTGAAGTAAGTTTAATATTTTAAATAACAATTTAACACGCTTATGTATAATAAAAATAGTAGAACAAACGTAATCATAGAAACAGTGTTTTTAGAGATAAGCATTTGTGTGAAGAATAATTGGGTTATTTTAAAATGAAGTCAGATCCTATTAATCTATTGATCTTACATTTAATAAGCTTTCAGCTACAAAGTGTGGGTGAACTTGCACTGCTTCTGTTGAAGCTGTAAACATGATAATAGTAATGCAATTACTAGACTGAAATTATTTGCATTCTATGTGTTGTTCTCTACTAAACATCTACCACGAAACTGTTGTCATAATTCTGCGCTTTTCTCAGGATTAAATAATGCCAAATGCTCTTAACTTCAGGAGGTCAAATACTTAATTTCAGCAATTCAAACTGAGCAAAACTTAAATCCTCCCCTGTATCTCTTATTTGGGCACTGTGCAAAGTTTTAACCTCCCAGTAGTCTAAATTTGCTTTGAAAACCTGCAGGACAGTGGGGTCAGCTGAGTAACTTCTTTACATTAAGTATATAAGTACATATTTACTTTTATGCAAATTAGATACTAATTGTTTTCTGTTATCCTGACAATATCTTTGAAAAGGAAACCACTCCTTATGGATGCTTCTGTCTCATCTTTTGATAAATACTGACATTAGCAAAGCCACATAGTATTATTTCTTGCTGCTATTTAAGAGCCGATATGGTAGTACAATTCCTCACTGTGTGCGATCCGCTGTGGTGCGATGTGGAAGAAATAGTTGACTCTCCACTGATTTTTGCAATGCTAAACTCTGTTCTGTATTGACAGGCTTAAAGAGTTGGGGTTGTTGAGCCTGAAGAAGAGAAGGCTCCGAGGAGACCTTCTAGCAACCTTCCAGTACCTGAAGGAGCTCCAGGAACGCTGGAGAGGGGCTGTTCACAAAGGCTTGGAGTGATAGGACGAGGGTGTTCGGGTATAAACTGGAGAGGGGCAGATTTAGACTGGACATAGGGAGGACGTTCTTTGCAGAGAGGGTGGGGAGGCCCTGGCCCAGGTTGCGCAGAGCAGTGGTGGCTGCCCCATCCCTGGAGGGGTTCAAGGCCAGGTTGGATGGGGCTTGGAGCCCCTGATCCAGTGGGAGGTGTCCCTGCCCAGGACTGGATGGGCTTTGAGGTCATTTCCAACCCAAACTATTCCATGATTTCCATGTACGACAAAGACACACTAACAGAGAGGTGAGGAAGTTTGATACTATATCGATCAGCATCCACTGCGGCTGTTAGCCAAAGGTGAAGGGATTATTTGATTTTTATAGTAGTAAAAGGAAGAGGAGAATCCTCCAAATATTGTGCCTCTTTAGACCCACTTCTCATGAGTGAGGATGAGTGTTGGCCTTCAAATGCGCAACACAGCACCACAGCAAACAGTGCCAGTTGTTTATAATGTGAAGAGATGGTGGATTTGGCAGGATGTTAAAGACAAGTATGAAGTGTGTTACGTGACTGAGTGGCTTAAGGAAAAGCTTACTCTTGTTCTTACTTAATTTCTAGTCGACTTTGCACAATTTAGTCTTCAACACGTAGACCGTGTTTTATACCATGATTTCGGTGCTCACAAGAGAGTCTATTTGTTGCCCAGCACAGTGATGTAGAATATCCTGCATTCTCTAATCAAACACCACAGCAAGAAAATAGAGTGGATTAGGCTTTCAATTTATTTATTTATTTTCTTTCCCCCCCACAGTTCTTTTCTTTTTTACTGTTTTTTTGGGATGAGTAAGATGTGTTTGTCGTAAATGTGTTTGGGAAATTGGCACCAAATTCAGTTCGCGAATGTTACAGGTAAAGGAGAGAATTGTGTTTCAATGTGTGAAGAAAACGAAGGTTTAATTGCACATTTTATGGCTGTGGAAGTTTAGCTTCTACAAAGAGCCTATCATTGCTACAAGCAATAGGGCTTGGAAGTGATTTAATGTTTTATTTCTGTTAGTAACTTTTGCACAGCTGACTGGAAGTGAAAAATTGAGTTTTTATTAATCTGTGATCAAATAAAGCGCACCTTTAGCAAGTTTGCAGATGACGCTAAGCTGAGTGGAAGCGTGGATCTGCTGGAGGGTAGGAAGGCTCTGCAAAGGGATCTGAACAGGCTGGACTGCTGGGCTGAGACCAATGGCATGAGGTTTAGCAAGGCCAAATGCCGGGTCCTGCACTTGGGGAATAACAACACTATGCAGTGCTACAGACAAGGAGAAGTCTGGCTAGAAAGCTGCCCAGAGGAGAAGGACCTGGGGGGCGTTGGTTGACAGCCGACTGAACATGAGCCAGCAGTGTGCCCAGGTGGCCAAGAAGGCCAGTGGCATCTTGGCTTGTGTCAGAAAGGGTGTGACCAGCAGATCCAGGGAGGTGATTTTCCCTCTGTACTCGGCACTGGTGAGACTGCACCTTGAGTACTGTCTTCAGTTCTGAGTCCCTCACCACAAGAAGGATGTTGAGGCTCTGGAGCGTGTCCAGAGAAGAGCAACAAAGCTGGTGAGGGGGCTGGAGAACAAGTCTTACGAGGAGTGGCTGAGAGACCTGGGGTTGTTTAGCCTGGAGAAGAGGAGGCTGAGGGGAGACCTTATTGCTCCCAAGTGACAGGGGACAGGACAAGGGGGAATGGCCTCAGGCTCTGCCAGGGGAGGTTCAGGCTGGACATCAGGAAAAAATTTTTCATGGAAAGGGTCATTGGGCACTGGAATAGGCTGCCCAGGGAGGGGGTGGAGTCACCTTCCCTGGAGGTGTTTAAGGGACAGGTGGACAAGGTGCTGAGGGGCATGGTTTAGGGACTGTTAGGAATGGTTGGACTCGATGACCCAGTGGGTCCTTTCCAAGCTGGTGATTCTATGATTCTATGAAATTCCAAAGAGCTGTATTGCAAGCATATGCATATCCCTCTTGATTCCTTCATTTAAAAGGTTATCTTTAAAGGTTTCATAGGGAATGATATTTATGTGTGGAAATTATGTGTTTGCAGACAAAGAATTATGTTTGAGTTGCAGCAGAGGATAAGAAATCTTATTTTTCTCAGATTAGGAGAATTTTCAAGAGGAAATCGTGTGGGTTGGGGATCTCTTGATCCAGCACCTCTGGGTGGTTGGGCTGGATGATTCTGGTCCAACATTATTCCGCCGGTGGACTTGGTCTAAAAAGCATGTCATTAAGGTTAACTATTCCTTAACTTTGTTTTCTGCTGAAAGTATCTAATTCAATCAAAACCCAGAAACAACAGTATATGAATAAAACTATGGTGAAGGAATTATCAACAAATAAGGGAATGGTTGAAATTACATAAAGGTTGAAGAAATAGTCCTAATTCTAGTTATTAGCCAATAATAGAAAATAACAAATATCAGTATAATTAAATTATCAGCTTAAATCTTACTTGGTTTATCTGTACCTTTAATAAAAGAGTGTATAAGTAATAATATATAAATTTAAAGGGCCAGACATGCACCTAGGGGAACAAGACATACATGTTCCAGAAGCTCGTACTAGAACAGACCCCCACTGCAAAAAGATGTTTTTTCCTTTAATTGAATTCCTCTTCCAGTCTGGTTGGTGTTTTGAACTGCTATTTAAAAGACTCGTCTCCAGGGAAACAAAATCTATGTGGGACCGAGAGACTCTGACTGACAAATTAAAGTGTGCTTGTAGTCAGAAAAAAAAGTGACTCTGGAAAAATGACACTGTGGGCTTCCATATTTTTCTTTCTCTGAGACTTCCAGATCAAATTGGCTCAGCTGACAAGTCAATCAGTGGTTTTTCTAACGGCCAGGTTTTGGCTCAGCGTGGGAGCTGAAGATCAAGCTGCGGTATTTCTTCCTCTTATTGCATTGACGCTGGCTGTCAGACCTGAGATGGTGTTATTACCTGCGATGCACAAGGCAAACCCCAACTCAGTTACCTTATTTTCTCAACAAGGAAATGATTCCTGCTTGTTTGTGGGGTCTTTATATTTTATTCCAGCCTTCATTTACCTTCCCCAATTTATAGAATTGTAGGATCACAGAATCATTAAGGTCAGAAAAGCCCTCTCAGCTCATCCAGTCCAACCATCAGCCCAGCCCCACCGTGCCGAATAAACCATGTCACAAAGCACCACATCTACACGCTTTTAGAGCTCCTCCAGGGATGGGGGGGGACTCAACCCCTGCCCTGGGTGCAGCCTGTTCCAATGTTTTACCACTCTTTCGGTAATGCTGAGCTTTTATTTGGATGTTGCATTATTTTAATCTGCTGGGACTCTTACTTGAAGAAAAGTTCAAGCTTGGAGTAGGTCAAGTATCTAACACCTTTCTTGACAGGTAATATAGCTACTTTTAAATAGTTTTTTTCATCATTTGCTGCTTCTTCAATCCTTTTTCCGACTTTCCTGTTATAAAGGTGGAGGATGACTAGAAATGGAGCAGACAGCAAGGTGTGGAGAGCAGGAACCTGCTGAAAAACCTGTGCAGGTCATTAACTAGAAGATACAGCAATGTCACCTGAGAATAAGCACTGTCAAGGAGCTGGTTTAGCAAGCCAGGAGGAAAACGTGCTTAGAATGGGTATGAAATCTTTTACAGATCCAGAGAGCCAGTTCTCAGGTTTAGCACAGTGGCTCGTGGCTTAGAGTCCAAGACTGAAAGAGAGTAATTAATGTGTTAGGATATCGGCTCCTCCTCACAGCGCCTAATGGTGTTACGGCTGTGACATCTGCTTTCCAGAAGTGCATTAAAGCCTCCTGGTCCAGGTGACAGCATCTCCTGTGCGAGGATGGGCTGAGAGAGTTGGGGGTGAGAAGGCTCCGGGGAGACCTTAGAGCAGTTCCCAGTGTGGAAAGAGGCTCCGGGAGAGCTGGGGAGGGAGCCTTGATCAGGGAGGGCAGGGAGAGGACGAGGGGAAGGGTTTGAAGCTGGAAGAAGGTGGATGGAGATGAGATCTTGGGAAGAAATGTTTGTCTGTGGGGTGGGGAGGCCCTGGCCCAGGTTGCCCAGAGCAGTGGTGGCTGCCCCATCCCTGGAGGGGTTCAAGGCCAGGTTGGGTGGGGCTTGGAGCCCCTGATCCAGTGGGAGGTGTCCCTGCCCATGGCAGGGGGTGGGACTGGGTGATCTTTAAGGTTCGTTTGGAATGGAGCTTGTCCGGAAGAAATGGACAGCGTTAGAGGAATGTTTCTGCTATGTATATGCACGTTTAGAAGTTCACCTAAGAGACTGTACTTATTTTTTTCAGGGCAAACAATCAGCAGTGCTTCAAAATTGGATAAATTTCAGGTTTGGGGCTGTTACTCAATAAGCAACAGTGCAGAAGTCTGGTTTGTTCATGCCTTCTCTCATAATTTTCTCTCTGTGAGAACTGTTTTTGTAGGACAACAGTTTATTTTTGATAGTTTTTACTTTTTTATTTCAAATAATATTACTATTTTGTTGTTTATAAAAAGAAAGATTTATACATACCTTACGTTTGGGTTGGAATGGCACGAGATGAGGTTGATCAGGACATTGTTCCTCTGTCTTGCGTTGTCGAAGGTTTATGGAATATGCACTCTGTCCTGGACAGGTGAGCTTCACCTTTGTGGTTAAAGAGTGAGCAGATTTGCTTCTGCGTGACCTTTACTCTAGAGCTCAACTTGTTATTTCACCCGTTCTGGCCTCAGCTCAATAAGTGTACTGGAGTAGTGGATCAAGATATGGAATTGATATTAAACTCATCTTCATTTCCTACAGAAACTGATGAAAGATGAGCTGGGAGGATTACCCTCCGTCTTGCGAGCAGATGCAATGGGACTTTACGTGCTCGCTGAGTTCTCTCCCTTCTCGTGCATAGTGGGAATGGTAGATGCTCTTCACTGCATGCCTGGGCAGTGACAGTTGTCTTCTGGAAAACAGGAGTTTGACACGAGCCCCCTCTTTAATGCTTAAGTTGGAAAAAAATTTAATTGTATAATACTTAACCATTTCAAGCCAGAAAGCATATTTTTTTAACATAATTCAATAGGCTTCCTTTGTTCCCGTGAAACCAGCAGTGTCACACTAATGATAGCAATCTTGTTTCTTTTGTTACTTGTTTTGCAATATATTAAAATAAAGCCCCTTTTGGTACTATTTTTCAATCAGTCATTGTCAGACATTTATATTTGAAAATTTTTCACCTAAGTATATTATTATTCCAAAATGGTCCTTTCTGCAGATGAATGTTGCACTAAAATTTCCTCTAATTATTACTTTTGACATCAGTACTTTATTGAATTAGCTGTTTCCAATTTAATTATACTTGCTTCATTGTCTAGGTCACCTTTTAAACAAATTCATATCAGTATGAAATTGCTGGTATTGGAACTGGGTGGTGATGGGTCTGTTCTCATGAAGATAATTTCTCTTCTTTCGCTTACATTTGGGAAAGCTGAATTAACATTATGTTTTTAAAAGTGTTTAGAAATTTGTTATTAGTGGGAGTAAGAATCGATATAAAGCTTGCTTGTTTACTTCTTAAAAACATACGGGGTACAGTATTCTAATTAAGTAATTCTTAGTTTAATTACTAAGACTGGGAAAGATTAAGTCTTATTCTTTTTTTATTGTTATTTTTTTATTTCTGAGAGATGCAGTATAAGGGAGGGCTTCGTAGAAGCAAACACAAACATTGGCCTTTAGTCTGAAGAGCATAACGTATTGAGCTCTTATTCAGCACATGCTGAAGCCCTCAGGCAAACCTACTGGACTTGGATGAAAATAATCACAATCACAGTTGGTTTAGAATTAGGTTTTGAACTGAAATTTGGCACAACGCGTCATGGCCATAAATAAACCCAAATCTTGAAGGACAAGTCCAGTAATAGAACAGACATAACAGCAATGGTAAAATATATGATAACTGCAACAAGACTGTGTTGGTGCTTCAAACTCCTTACAAACATCTTTACGGGATCGTTATGCTTTCCAGTTGAGACTCGTTTTTAACGGGCTTGTATGGAGGATGTCAGCAACTGTTGTATTAACAAAACCAACGCTCAGCTCTTCTCCTATTCTTACTGCTGCTTGTTCTACTGAATGATTCTTTTTTTCTTTCTGATATATATGCCGTATCGGCAGGGCTTTGGTGCAAATGAGGTTTACGTTTGTATTAATATCAGTCTGTTTGCTTTGCATGAACACCACTATTCACATCTGACTGCTTTTCTTTCAGCAATTTTCACTCTTGGTCTGTGTTAAAATTTTAAAGGTTTTGAGTTCTTCTGATGAGATTATCATATGAATATGCTTATACATCTACGCATTTCTGTGATGATGTATATGTTAGATCAGTTTTCATAGTGCAGAATTCAAGAAAGCACCGGCTTTCGCCTGTCACCTAATTTATCAGCCAGAGAGATAAGACTGAATAAGATCTTTTTTATAAGGCCAAGCCATGAGGGATGGTCAGGAAGAGATGTCACACTGGTGAGTTCCTTCTGCATGTTTTTTTTCCCTCTCAGAAGTCTTCTTTAAGCACCATTCGAGTAGATTTAGATGTATAAAATCTCTGTTACGTGCCAAGTCCCTTAGCCACATGCAGGCGTGTGTTCAACACAGCTGCAAAATGGTAACACATAAATATCCAAAATGAGGGCTGGGTCTGACTCTGACCTTCAGCATTTTGAATCCCTATTCTGTAGGTTTGTTTTCACTGCTTATTCCATTTATTCACATTCCAGGGGAGCATGAGCAAGGCCTAATCTGCTTTAAGAGACTGGGTCCAATCAATATCGCGACACCTGGTGTGTTCCCTCCTGCAGCAGCGTCCCCATGGATGGCAGCTTTTTGTGAAAGCAGTCGCAAAGCTTGTTCTAGGTCACTGGGCATTTAGCAAACACATCTGATCCAGGCTAAGGTTTCTCGACCTGTTGTTCACCCCCATGAGAAATACGGAATAATCCGGTTGCATTATGCTGACTTTCAGTCAAAGGGAACAAGTGCTGACTCTCGTTTATCTCAAATGTAATAAGCCTGGCAGAAATTTTAATAATAGGATCACAGAACGGTTTGAGTTGGAAGGAACCTTGTGGCCCATCAAGTTCCACCCCCTACCATGGGCAGGGACACCTCCCACTGGATCTGGTTGCTCCAAGCCCCATCCAGCCTGGCCTTGAAGTCCTCCAGGGATCGGGCAGCCACCACTGCTTTGGGCAACCTGGGCCAGGGCCTCCCCACCCTCACAGCAAAACATTTCTTCCTGCTATCTCATCTCCAAACCATTCCCCCTCATCCTGTCCTTGCCCTCCCTGACCCAGAGCGCCTCCCGAGCTTTCCTGGAACCCCTTTCATCACTGGAAGCTACTCTGAGGTCTCCCTGGATTCGTCTCCTCTCCAGGCTGAAAAAACCCAACTCTCTCTGCCTGTCCTCATGCAGGAGGTGCTCCAGCCCTCAGACCTTCTTCGTGGCCTCCTCTGGACACACTCCAACAGCTCCATGTCATTCCAGGACTGAACACAGAACTCCAGGTGAGGTCTTTTCATACGCACCGATGTTTAATTCACATCACTGTTAAAATAATACCTTGGCACTGATGGGCGCACCGTTGCCCACTTGAGTTTTCTGGTATTTGCTGTGTATCTGATGAGGTATGAAAACACTTGATTCTTACGGGGCCACTCTCCACTCTGTCAGAGGGATGACTCTAAGATGATAGAATTAAGAGCTCAGCAATATTTCTTGTGCTCAGCTTGGAAAAAAAAGGGAGATGTTGGGAAAATCTCAGTGTGTTTTGCAGGAAAGTTTGACATTTCATAAACAATAACAACCGCATCTTTGAGAAATGTGTATTCTGAATTCATGGGAAATTTTGAAGAGGAATGGAAATTTCTTCCAAGGGGGGGAAAATGTAAAAACAGCATTTAATTTACATTGACACAATTCATTTGACAAGTCAACCATAATAATAGTCCACAGTATGCTGTTGAGTTATGTTATGCCAAATCATATTTTAAGGAATACAGTCTTTTAAGTGAATACAGATTTATTATCTCCATCTCTTTGTTGTTCTTGTTTCTCTGTAGGTGAAGGTTATACTCAAACTATAAAGTATTTTTGTTTCACTCAGCAGCTGCTGAGGTTGGAGGGAACAAATTAATTTTGGAAACTGTGTGTTAATGTGTTTCCAAAAGGAATGTTGTACAGATCGTATGTTTTGTGGCACATCTAAAAATATTATATGCTAGGAATTAGAAGAGAACCAAATTTCAAAATGTCAAAATCTCATGTGGACCCAGAGTTCTCCATGTCAGCCAGCTCTATTCAGTATGTATTTTCTGACTATTTTTGCAGCTGAAGAGCCTTTATCATAATCCCAAGTCCTCATGTGAAGAGGCCACTCATCATCAGCAACAGGCGGGAGCTGACCAGGTGAGAGACAGAAATGGTCATGGAATGGTTTGGATTGGAAGGGACCATAAGGCCCAGCCAGCTCCAGCCCCTGCCGTGGGCAGGGACACCTCCCTCTGGATCAAGGGCTCCAAGCCCCATCCGACAATGGTGACATCTGCAGATAATTCTGCATGTAAAAGTCCTGTGTTGAGGATTAAGATGCACAAACTTCATGTTTTGTGTAAATAGAGAACTTCCAGCTGATCTATTTGCTGCTTGATACATGGTCTCTGATATATGAACTGCTCTGCCCAAAAAGGCAGAAAATAGTGTCCAATCTCACAAGCTTAGGGCAGAGGTTATAGTGGAAAATGGTCTTGGGTCAGCGGCAGAGCTGGGAATAAACTGGAGCGTGTGGAGCATGAGATACTTCCCTTTGGGCAAGGTTATTTCGTGCCCTAGATCCACTTCAAGCCTGTCAAAATACTTCAGTAAAATGCTCAAAATAAAGGAAATAACACACAACAGAAGAATTACTAGAAAGCCTGCTAAAATAATGGGTATTTCAAAATAAAATAGTATAATAAGATGCTTTGGGGAAGCATGGGAGGTCACCACTACCAACTCTGCTTAAAACTCTCACCAAGAAAGAAGCTGTTTTATGTTGGGCTCCCTTATGTTTGTTTGGATAAATGCTCTAATTTCACTGATGAAAATATTTTGTAAAAACACAACTTTGACTGGATGCTTAATGTTTTCAGTCTTATGGAGAGATTTTATAAATGAGGCCCTGCAACTTTTATTTAGTGTCTTCAGGTGGTAAATTAACTACAAGAGGGCTTCCCTATTGTTCCCTGAAAGCAGTAAAAGCAGAAAAGAATCAAAAGCAAAACACTAATTTAAATCTGAGTGTAAAGGCTGGAGAGTTCAAAGAGAGCCGATCCTCGGTGCACAATAATGTACGATTCCTACGATGGCACAACTTCACAGAAATTAAATTTAAATATAGAGTATGTATTTGAATATATGAACAGCCCCCTTTATAAATTATACTTAAGTGTAATGGGCTTTGAATGGTGGAAATTAATCCAGTGATTTTCTGATATAAACTATTTGTCATGCAGCCAAAAATAACACACTTTCATTGCTTTACTTTTTAAAACATCCTTTGTTACTGAAACTAAGAATAAAGTTGAGGGGTTTTTTATGGCTATCAATCTGACTACCGGTTCACCGATGGATGCAAAGAGGCGCCTGCCTGCTGAATCCGTGCCGGCTGGCAGTCAAAGCCATGGAATAACAGTTTGCGGTTGTTCAGGGTTGCTTTTATTTTCATTAATCACATTGGATGAGAGCAAAGAGAAGGAAATTCCCTTTGGTCTTTGCCTTCTGTTTTATTTTTCACCTGCCTCTTGGTCTTGACAGATTGTTAGAAGGGGTTTGCAGGAGGGGATCAAGAGCTGCCTGAGAGCAGAGGCCTGGCCTGGGTCGGTGATGGATGGGTGAATAGGTAAGAGGATCCCCAAGAATGTGCAGGAGCGAAAACGGGGAGGGCAAGAGCTGTGTAACAATGCTCTGAAAGAGCGTGGAAGGTCATCACAAGGGCTTCTGGGGGCTGGTTTCCTACAGTGTGGAGCTGAGTCCTCATTGCAGCAGTAACAGTGTGTGGACTGCTTTAGCAGTATTGCAGTGCTCCCCTTGTGCCTGTGAACAGTCCCGGGGATCCCTCTGTGTCACAGAGCCTTTCTCTGCGTAGGAAGCAGCCATGGGACATCTCTGCTCTGCTCAGATGTATTGTCACACAACTCAGAGAAGCCCCATCTCTCTTTCCCAGTGTGGCTGCGTTATGCACTGCGCTCAGGTCGCTGTAAGGAACGTGACAACATAAGCTTCTCTTGCTGGGGAAGCCAAGCTAAAAACCAATGTGACAGACAAAGAGACAGAGGAGGAGGGTGCAGATGGGAACCAAGGAGTGGGAGAAGGCAGATAGCAAAGTTACAGAAAGAGTCACAATGCCGAGACCTGGGAGATCTGTACTACCTGATTCCGCTGCAACATCGTTATGCGACTGTCTCCTCTCTTTGTTTCTCTTCATCAAGAAGAGTGGATGAACTATGTGAGCCGTAGCGTGAAGGCTTTGGTGTAAAACAGATGATGAAGTAGCCTGCATTAAGAAAAGCTTGATTTATTTACTGTGATTTGCAAAAGATCGCTCTCAGCAGCTCAGGCTGTGACAGCGATTTGCTGTGTGCACATTTTTCACGGCAGCAGTAGCTGTTTGCAACCCCTTCTGCGTGTTTATAGGGCGATACCTCGCGGATAAACCGTGAATCCCTTGAGCAAAGCTGTGCCTGCTAACGTTTTACACAGCTGAAGCCTAGTTAAAGCTAACTGGCATTACAGTAAACGACCCCGCTGACTGTTTCTCCCCAGCTCTGTGATTCAGGGAAGCTGAGCCAAAGGTCACTCCTGGGGACCAGGGTGTTTCAGAGAGTTCACACCGGAATACAAAGCCTTTTGCTCCTGGGTTGCCTGTCTTGGATCAAAATGACAGAGAGAGTTATGTTTGTGTGGGCTGTGTGCTAAAAATGGGCATTTTCACTCCAGTACAGCTGACACATCGTAGCCGTAGCTGCAGGAGGACTAACGATCCCGTGCTCATGCCACATAAACCACCTCAAGTGACTTCTTTAGTTCCCACCAGGTCATGGTGGACATGGTTTGGCGCCCGTAGGCTGGTGTTTGCAATGCCTTTACCTTTTTGGAGCTTCTGGGGAATAGAGAACAACCATGAGTCTCAGTCAGTGGGCACTAAATCGACTTAGAAGGGATGGTGTGAGAAGCATTTTGGAAGCAGATAATAGACTCAAAATGATCTTCGTGCCCTGGAACTGGGACTCCAGCACTTACAACAAAATGAACATTTTACATGAGAGAACTGTGGGGAGAATTTTGGATTCAGCAAGCTGCTGCTGGGCTGATAGGAGAGGGGAGGGCGTACACAGAGCTGGGTGCAAGTTTGGCATTTAATTAAATGGGAAGCCTGCACGAAGGTTATGTCGTCTCTGTAAGAAGCCCTGCATATTTTAGCATTTGACATGCAGCATTATAAGTAGGAGAATGTTTAAATGACAGCAGCAATAACATGTTATATTGTTCATAGCAGTCAAGTGTCAGCAAATGGATTGATTTCTATTAGGGAGCAGTAAAAGAGTATTGGATTCAATTGAATGTAGTGAATGTACTGTAATATCTCTCTGAATTTTCTTGTGTTTTCCTGCAGTTGTACCTGAGAGAAGCAAACCTGTATGTGTAAATACAGGTATTAAAGAATTAACAGAGTACAGATACTGAAAAATTCCCATGTAGGAAGCCCTGTGGGAACCATGTTCTTGTTTACTGTTTCCAACCCTTGTGGGCAGGATGCAAATTTCTACACCTACGACTGAAATAGTATTTTCAGTGATGCTCAAGGAAAGATACAGCTGCACAGGGAAGGCAATTCTTTGTTAAGCTGACTTGAACCATGTCAAGGCATTAGACAGGAAGGTAATTTCTTTAGCCTAAGTCAGCAACGTTAACGTAAATGTAGTGTTTTAGTGCTACTAATGTGAATTTGCTTTAATAGAATAGGTAAAAATATCTTGTGCCTTTTGTCTGTAACTTCTAAAATAGCAAGGCCTACAGTATCTGAGCATGAGAGCTCTGCAAAAAACAGAAAGAGAATTCCTTCCCCTGTGAGAAGCTCACTGCTCTCATCTAATCCTCCTGCTGACACAGACCTAGATGAATTCTTGTTTTGGAGTTTTGTTTGCACGTGTTTTAAAAACCTGCTGAATTGGTGGCAAAGGTTTCTGTTCAGTCTTTGTGACACTGAATTCATGCCCTCTCAGTTTAAGTGCAAGCAGTCATCTAAACCAGCGCCTCCCATCCTCGCAGGACACCTGGTTTGTATGTGAATGTTAATTATGCACTACCAGAGATCTTAAGTATCTTTTCAAACGTATGCAATTGATCCTCAGAGTTTCGTGTCTTACCGGCAGAATCTCCACTAGGCACTCTGGCACTCCAGCAGCCTGATCTGGCTTATCCTGGTGGGACTTGCTCTTATCAAAAGCTCCTTGTTTAGACAGCGTTGGCATTTGTACAGTTTCCTTTGGGCTGACTTCATCCCATCTCCGTCACGATACTAAGTTAATCATTAAGCATTACAACAGCCTTCCTACAGCCACTTTCAGTTGAGGACTGTTCCTGATATGGTCTCAAATCGCACTGTTAGGATGTACACAAAAGGTTTTACTTGAATGCAAAGTTAAAATCTATCCAAATTCAGTGTCTCGATGGAAACACCCCCCCAAGAATTTTGTGCTCAATGGTGATAGCGAGCAAGACCTGAATTTCACCTACAATAGTTTTGATCTTGACATCAATAGCAGAGAACTTTCCGTTCTTACAGAAATCCATCAGTGGACACAAAGGATTAGAACAATAAATTATTGCCTCGTGTAATCTCCTTGGTTATTTTACAGGAGTGAGGGGCTGCAGAACAGTACAGCCCTCGCCACAGCAGCAGACAAAGCAGAACCCTGCAGCGAAGTACAAAAGATGAAAAAAATTGGTTTTGCATCTCTTAGCAGTAAGTTCGCTTTGTCTGATGCATAATTGAGGTAATTACAGAACAAAATAACAGGAAGGAGACATGACAAAAGCTGAAAATCAGTCCTCGCTGCGGGAACCGTTGGGCGTTTTCTGACCTACTCGCAGCTACGCAGACCTTCAAAGCTGGGCTGGATCCCCACAGCGTGTTCGGTTTTGCCTGTTGGACACAGCTACTTCCCTTGAGCTAGGGATTGCTTTGGGAGGGGTTTCAGCCCATTTCTTGTTGGGAAGCAAAGCATTGACTTCTGTTGACAGTCTGGGCCCTCCTAAGGAAACAAGTCCTTTTCACTTGTGCCCTTCTTCTGCTCCTCTTCAGGTGTGTAACAACTGAGATATTTTTATTGCTGATTGGTTCCTATTCCTGAATACTGCTGATCTGGAAGAGCAAAGGTAAACTGCCTCTTGGTTTTGCTTCTCTTATTGGTTTCAAGCATTCGAATGGGTTTTTATTAGCCAAATTACCAATATTTGTTATGCCGAGTTAACTGTGAATCCTGTCTTGTTTTCTAAGGAGATGAAATAGATACTTGAGGTGCTTATTGTATTTTATGATTCTTATCATGCATATATAGAAGACTAACTCACTTGACTTGGCTTGGGGTGTTTCTGGTTTACATCAAAGCAACAGGAGAGACTGAGAGAATAAGCAGGCTGAGATGTTTTGAGGGTGATACCTGTATCAGATGATGATGGTGCACAAAGGAAACCAGATAGATAATAAGATGTTAATGCAGAGGAACCAGTACCTTAGTTTCATTTGTTCTGAACTTTGAAGCTTTCTTGTGTCACAGTTATGAGGAAGCAATATTGTATGCTTATGAAAATACAGGAAGGAAACAGATTTGTTTGTATATCATAAATACAAATGTGGTTTGAAATTTATGTTATTTTTTCTTCAAAATGACAGTAACGGGCCTTACAGATGTATCTGTAAAAGCTTAGAAGTTGGGTTTTATGCATCTGAAATAACAGAAAATTATATAAAGAGTAGTGTTATGATTTTGACCTTTTCTTGAATCAACTCCATGCTGTAACTACAGATGCCAGAACAGACCAATTAGTACGAATATCAACTCAGCAGCAGAGATAGTCAAGATAGGTAACCAATAAATATCCAGAGAAAGAGCTGGATAAAATAATCACAGAATTGTTTATGCTGGAAAAGGCCTTTAAGATCATGGAGTCCAACCATAAACCTAGTACTGCCAAGCCCATCACTAAACCCTGTCCCTAAGCTCCACATCTACCTGTCTTTTAAGTCCCTGCAGGGCTGGAGACTTCACCACTGCCCTGGGCAGCCTCTACCAGAGCTTGACAATTCTTTCTGTGAAATAGTATTTCATAATACCCAGTCTAAACCTCCCCTGGCGCCATGTGAGGCCATTTCCTCTCTTCCCATCACTTGTTCCTTGGGAGAAGAGCCCAACATCCACCTAGCTAGAACCTCCTTTAAGGAGCTACAGAGAGCGATGAGGTATCTCCTCAGCCTCCTCTTCTCCAGGCTGAACACCCCCAGGTCCCTCAGCTGCTCCTCATAGAACTTGTGCTCCCGGCACAATAATGGCAAGATTAAACCAGTCATTAACGCTGAAAAGTGAAAGTGGGATAAAAAGGTCCAGGAGCATTACGGTGCAGTTACCCATGCAGACTACAACAGTTCTGCAATTAAGAAGCCATTAGCGATGTAAATGCTGGGTAGTGTTATTCCAACTCCCACATCGTGTCAGTTAAAACACCATTAACTCATTTGATGCATTATGAGGTAAATCAGATCAGCTGCTTGAGTCTTTATCGGGAAGATAAATTTATCTTTTATGCTCTTACAGTATTTTGGGGGGTGGGAGGAAGACTTTCACTCCCAGTTCTCAATGGGAACACCATGTTCTTGCCTGGCTTTCCAGTTCAGGGGTTTGAACTGAAACTTAGGAGAGAAGGATTCAGTTCTGTGTCCTGCCAGAAGCCTAGTGAGTGAGCTCGTCAGTCACATTTTACTCTCCAGTAAGTCTACTTTTTATTTGTGGGGGAAAGAAAGTAATTATTGTATAAAGTAGTCAGAGTATTAGAGATTAGAAGTATTGTTATTCAGATAGATCTATATAATTTCATTGAGCTTCACACTTTAAGAAAGTGTCCATCTGCTTCCTACTTCCTTCAACAAGATAATCCCAATTATTAACATAAGAGGAAATGGAAGCATTTGCAGTGCTAGCTTGAGCTGAAAAAGTTAAACTGATTGCAAGTGTTGTATAGAACTCTATCGGTCAAATTACTGAGAGAGTTTAAAATTTGTATGTATTCACTGGATATCCGCTGTGATTAGATATTGCAGAAGACTTGGGACAAACATTAACAGAAATTAATCTTGTATCAAGAAATCTGTAAGTGCTAAAGGTACAAATCAATAATAAATAATAAAGCTGTTCCAAACCATGCACATGAGTAGTTCTTAAAATTGGCTGATGGACCGAAGGGATCTTTAAGGGCAAACCAAGTATTTCAAGTAAAAAGCAAGAGGAAAATGGGGCTTGGACTTCAGCAGCTGTTTTTTTTTTTTTTTTTTAATGTACCGCGTGTGTTTTAGTGTAATAAATGAAAGCCTTGTTCAATATGGTGTAACAGCAAATGGATGGAACGGTACAGACTTCACATATGGAACAGGCTTTCAAAATGCAGCAGTACTTATCAAGTGAAAGCCTTTCTAGTAGCTCCGGTTGGAAAAGGATGACAACATTTCAGTAGTCTTGAGCCTGAGATTTATTTCTCCATTTAACTTCTGTTAATTAGCTCATTTTACTAACTAGCCATTTATGTGATGGATGATCCCTTAAGTAAATGCAACAACAGACGTGCGAGCTTGGAAATGCTTCTTAAGAAGATCTGCCAATATTGCAGTTGGGGGTTTCGGGGATTAGCGATTAGCTGATTAATATGTACATTTGCACTCAAAGTGGTAACGGTCTGGGGTATTGAGATGTCTGGCGTTTGCTCTGTTAACGCTTGGTCTTTCGAGCTGGAGAATTGCCTAAAAGGTACCTAACTTAGCACAAAGTCAATAAGTAGACATGAGATTTTTATATATGACTTGAAATAATACATCTTTCACATCAGAGCTAATAGCTACGGGAAGCAGAAGAGACTATAATGGGTCCTAGGTAAATATATACAACCGTGCCCAGAGTTACTGTAAAAGAGAAGCTAAATACACAAAGTTATTGCTTTTCTTTGTATGCCAAAAACAGCATTTCAGAACTGTTTGGCTTCAGAAAGTGAAAACCCGGACCCACTGAAGTCAGTGGGAGTATTGTTATTAAATCCAACACAACGAGGATTTCACCTGGGGTTCAAGCTAGGTGAGGTTAGCGTGCAGCAGGGAAGGAAGGAAGGCATTCTGCTCTTGATTTACGGAATACAGCTTGCTGTGTCAAATTACTGGAGTGTTCCCGGTTTAAGTTAACAAAGACAGGGTCAAATCTTTGTCTTTTTCTGAATGGCGCTATTTTGAGTCAAACCAAATCTCTATTTTGGATGTAAAAATCTATATTTTGGATGTAGTAATCTTTAATATTAGCAACACAGGGTTTATGGAATGGTTCTGAGAAGTCAATCTGATTGCACATGAACATTGATATGAGAACGGATATTACGTTGCAGCACTGATAAATTTTCTGTCTGTAGCTGCTTATACCCAGAAAAAAAGGTGAGCGTGTTAAGGAAGAAAAGTGATCCTGTCCTTTTTTCTCTTGCACTCTTCTCCTCAGCGCCCGCTGGCTGCTGGTGGAGATGCAGAACTAGCTCCAGTGTACACGTTTGGACTCTGTGTGGCCGTTGTCATCACTATAAGAGCTGTATTTCCCCTTCTTTTTTTTTTTTTTGGCTAAAAGTCCTGAAGATTCAGACAGGCTACAGGAGGTCGTGGTGAGTGATCGCTTATTTCTACTAGTCTTTCTTGCAATAAATCTTTATTTAAACTGGTCAGTCCCAAACCAGTGTCCCTACTTTTTTGACCCATTGCTTGAAAACCTGCAGGACCTCTCCAAATTGAGGGGCAAGAGGAGCCAAATGTGAGACGAGCCTGGGCTGGCTCCATACCCTTCAAACCTAGGCTGGGAGGGTTGTAGCATTTTAATATCCACACGGGCTGCTTCCCAGGTATTTTATGATACTGCCAGCCTTCTCCACATCAGGAACACTAACCTGCCACCACGCAGCACTTATTCCAACCTTACGGCGAGATGGAAAGAGAGAAGGGATTGCTATTGTATAATTATAATGCAGCGCTTTGAGGGAATTGTCCCATGAATAGCAAAACAAAGAAAACAATCGACTTCTGTTTCAGTTACGGAGTGAGAGATTTATTACTAAGTAATGGAAAATAGTGAAATTTTCAGGGTTCAGCAGGGTGAACATAAAACTCGAGTGAATTTGGTGCTTGGAAAAGGGGTGCAGGTACGCAAAGTTTATAGTAAGTTTTAGATACCGTGTGTTCTGTCACTGCTCTACTATGTGGCTGAAGGGCACCCTTCGTGCTTCCAAAGCTGGCGTTGGATATGGGAACGGGGGGAGGAAGCGCCATCCCTGTATGTGAGAACAAAGTTCAAGGTAAGCCCAATGCAGTTCTGTCCTGCGTTATAAACTCTAAAGTTTGCATTTCCACTATTGAAGCTAAACAATAGTAGAAGAAATGCCTTATTTGCCTTGACCTTTCAGTAGAATTATTGAAATTATTTCCTTTTAAGAGCCTACAGAAAGGAAGGCTATCAATATGGAAATGTTCTTATGAACTAAACAGAAGTTATTATATTTAAAATAAATAGTTCTTTGAGCTCCTCACTGCTTCTGTCAGAGGTATCAGATTATTTTGGTACAGACAAAAATTTAACTGAAGAAATTAAATGAAATCAGCATCTCTAAAGTGCCAGGTGTCTTGTCCATGTAATTTCTTTAAGATATCTGCAAGTAGATCAGAAGGCAGTTGTTATAGTAAAGTCTGACTCAATAAACAGGTGCTGAAGGCTTTAAATAAATGATGATTTTCTCTCCCCTTTGTGGAGCAAAGTTGAAATGATGAAAACATACAGCAGTCCCAGGCGTTTGTACGTGCTCATGAAGCTGCAGCATTTCTGATTATTTTCAAAGTAATAAATGACAATGAAGATCTTCCCTAATGGGAAAGAAAAGTCATGAAGTGCAGAGAATACTAAAAAGGCCTTTGTATGTTAACACTGCAGCAGTAGTGTGTTGTTTGTGGCCATCTAGAGCTTTCTTTTTAGACTGATGAGATTTACTATTCTCAATTTTTTTTATCAAGGTCTTATTGCTTTGCTTTTATGTAATAATGAATGAAGGTTCTTCAGGTTGGAAGGATTTCTTTTCCTCTTCTCCGTTCTACGAACAGACATCTATCATCAGAAATGCTGTCTAGGAGAAGAGTCTTGAGGTATTGTATCAGAGAGATAGAACACGGGATAGGGAATAAAGAAAATACAAACAAAAACCATTAAAGCCTGAAATCTGAACCCACCTAACTTAGTTCATTGGAAGAAAAAAACCCACCCAACAACATCACCTGTTTTGGGATGTGGTTCCTGAATTTCCTGTTGTTGAGGTGCATTAAAAAGGGTTCCCTGTCAAAAATATTGACAGAGACTCATCATAAAAACCCAAAATCAATTACTTTATCCACTGTAGCAAAATCCCGTGCAAGATGGATCTTCATCTACCTCGCAGCAAGTGCTTATCGGTATTGTAGTAGAGATATATACTCGTGACAACTGACCTAATAGTGGGAGGGAATTAAATGGCTGTAGCAACCCAGCTCTGAAGTCCTGGCTGTGGGAAAAGAATTTCAAAGCGGATTTTCCTTGACCGCTTGTTTGTGCTGCACAGAAAGGAAGATTGCCCTGCAATAGCAATTTTCCTGTAAATCCTGTTTAAAATACAGGAGGGAGAGATTTCGAGAGGGAATCCAAGGCACACCCCCAAATCTCACCTAGTTTAAAAAACCAGCCAGTAGATGATTTGGGAATGCAAATAGAATTGCAATGCTAAGAGAAGTAAATAAAATCGAGTGTGTAATGATTTTTAGTATAAAAAAAAAAAGTTAGTAGTATGGGTAGAAGGTATTGTCTTTCATTTTTCCATCTTAAGTTTCCAAAGCGGTGGTCTTGCTTTGGAACATGTTCCAGGCAGATTTTGCTGTGTCCCCTGTAGCTTATTAATGGGAACTGACATAATAAGCATCAAAAACATCACAACAAAAGATTTCTCTTTGACAATTCCAGTCCCAAAATAACATAGGTTTTGCTCAGTAAAGGGATATGCAGTTACTCCTTTTTAAGATAATTTTCGCGTACTTTATAGAGAGAAGCAGCAGACAGCCACAGTGTTAATGTTAAAGGGGATGTTTCTGCTGAGCTTGTGCTGCATAAATGAGAGCAGAAGAAGCTGTTCTACAGGTACAGGCCCAATTTTGTGCTGTTTACAAGGTCTATATGATCTCATCCGCTGTCAGATGCCATCATCAGGTGATGTCCACACACAGGAAGGAAAATGTTAACATTCCTTCCTCTTTTTGGACAGATTTTATCCATGACAGTAGTGGAATGAACATTGAAGACTCTTCCAAAAGTACTGGAAAGGGTGGGACACCGAGAGTGAAGTCTTCTTTTCTGTGTCTTGGAAAGAAAAATGTAAGATAAACAGGAACTGTTTATCTGTCTGCATTTTCTCCTCATTCATAGGAAAGTTAATAAAATCATAAAAGCTTAAAAATGGAGGGCAGCTCGTTAAATTTATCCTTCTCCAGTGGCTCCTTACTTCTAATTTCCGTGTTCTGAACTTGCTTAATTAAATCCTGCGAAGGTTCTATCATTACGCGTAGCCATCAAAGATTGTTAGCTAAATGAGGCTGTAATTTATATATCCTAGGCTGTTTAGGGATGGGTATGGGAAATTAGAACAAAATATGACTGCACAGCTTTTATTTGTATGCAAATTCCTGCTACTCCACATGTATATACTAGAAGTTATAACCAGACCAACAATAAAATAATGAAGTAATTGATGTCACAGTTATTGAAAGGAACATGAAGTGATCTTGCCTTTATGGAATTTTATGTAGAAGTTGATAGAACGTGGTCCTTTTTAAATAAGAATATCTTTTACCATGTTTATGTATACAAATATACATGTGTGCATTTTTAAATTGGGTGCTGTTATTCCCCCAATACACACAAAAATCAGAGATTTTTTTTCCCATTCTTTCAGCATTGTTTTTTTACATGTAGCTTTTCCACACTGGAACCAAAGTAAAAATACAGATTAAATTGTGGATTTAGTACAAATTATGAATTTAGCACACAATTTTTTCTATTCCAGTATCACCCCAGATAATACATCTTTGTACTTGTTAAAGAAAAAGACCTAAAGAGCCTCTGTCCTCTTAGAAGTCCAAAGAACTTTAAAGATGTTCTTTAGAATTCCAAATTAAAACTGTTCACCGTTCTGAACTGTTCCTCACAGCTCCTAGCAGAAATATTTAGTGGATAGCACAGAAATATCTGAGTTATCGAGTGCATATTAAAACAGTTTGTAGCAATTCCAAAAAAGCTGTTGCAGACACATGGAAATCTGGACCATTAGATTAATACAGATAGGAGTGTTAAATAAAGCTCTGAGTTAAGGGCTATTTCTGAGTGTTAAGAACTTGGCCAGCTTAGTATAAGAAAGATGTATTAGATAAGCTTGAAAAAAGTCTTTATAAATTCTTTAACCTAGGAATTTAAATGAATCTAACTTTTCAAATGTCTTTCTCTTTACTGATATAACTTTAAAATAACAGCAGCCTGGATTGGGTTTGATTTCCCAAAGTTATTCAAGCAAAAAAATGCTGCTTCTGCCAATGTCTTTGGTACGTAAATCCGGTCGGGAGCTCAAAGGAGGCTGCACCTTTTAATGCAGGGAATCTAAATGCATTGCTAGTGTTAGCTACACTGTAGGGACGGAAAAAAGATGCCTGTCAAACAATTCATAATCCAAATAGAGTTTGGGAGTCCTTTGGGTTTGGGTTGCAGCCGTGGAACTTCCTGTGTTCTCTGCAGAAAGCCCAGGAAAACTTGCGTTGTGTGGGCTTGGGGTGGGTGAACTGCAAAGCTAGCAGAGCTTTTTCCCAAGCCAAGAGGGTTGTTGTGGCCCCAGAAACGTTGGCACAAAGTTAGCAGCAACTGGATGGAATTGCGCTCCTTAAAGAACTGCGTACATGCGTCGTGCTTGAGTTTCCCTCAGAAGCGGGACAGTGGGCAGGACGTCGGCAGAACTGTTTAATAAGACATTGCCTAGGGAAGGAGCACAAGTGTTAGAACTCCATCTCTTGATGCTTCCAGCAATTAAAAATGGATTATAGATTCATATGTGTGTGCATCTATAGATGTATTTCAGAGATATTTGTTACCAGCTTTGGAAACTGCTCTTTTCCTCCTTTTTCCCCGTGAAGCTGAGGAAGGCTCTTGATTTGTTTCTAGAATTTCCAGATCTGTCTTAATATTCACTCAAATCTGGGGGAAAAATGGTCATTTTTATGGCACTGGGTTAATTCCATACCATGTAAAGTGCTGTATAAGTAGAAAAGTGATACCAGAACAGGGTTAATATTAAAATGCCAGCAGAGAGATGACTTTAATCGCACAAGGTTTTAGTCAGTCATTCCAGATGCACAATGCTATCTGTAGAAATAAAGTTTATTCGCTTGGTAAATCTATGTGACATATGAACTACATGAATATCCTTAAATGTATTATAAGAAAATTCAACAGGCAGCTCCTTTGCTGTGTAGGCATGAAAGACTTCACAGTCAGAATATGTATGGATTCTTGATTTGTCTTTGAATGTCGAAGGCTCTTATTTTAAGCCTTCATCTACTTTTTTTAACATCAAGCTGAAATAATGATTAAATTGCAGTATCTAATTGCTGCGTTAGTTATTTGCAAACTCTTTTTTGAATAGATTAATTAAAATAATATAGCTTAAAATATGATCCAGACATTGATTTAATTATAAGATTCCATGTCCTTTTTTAAAACAAGCAGTATATGATTTAATGCAATTATAGTACCTATTTACCTGTAAGCATTTCATTCCAAATTAATCGTTAACCTTGATGGTTATTATTTCCCCCATTGCTTCAAAAAGCCAGAAAAATATGTATTAGTCTATTTTATTGACTTTTTTGTTATCCTGACTGGCTTTCAAGCTCCCTGAAGCACTATGGAAAGGTCAAGGGGTTTAGAGTGGAATGCGATCTCTTCACTTGGAGTACAATACCTGCTAGTACAATAATAAGAGAAAATACCACTTTCTAGTGAATATTAAATTGCTTCATAACTGAAGATCAGAGCGAGGGTGCTGGTAAATAGAAATGCTTCTTTGAGTGGATTCCAGTACTTGAGATTCTAGTGGCTGGTACCTGGTGGCTAAACCCTATTGTTATCTCACTCATTAGGTTCGAGCAACAGTTAAATGTTGACTGTAAGAGTAAAAATAGTTTAACATCGTTCTGATGTGGTCTGACTCCAGCACAAGGAGCTAAGAACTACCTGTACTGTAATAAATAACATATATAGAACAAACGAAAGATGAGTATTTATGCGTATCCTGAGCTTGTAGAGTAAGCATTCAGTGAGATGGCTCAGGTCTCTGAAGAGAGGAATGGCTTTGCTTTAGTGACTTTCCTGCATTTAAGAAAGCAGATTTGCGTAGAATATTTCTACTTACTCAGTTGTCTCTCAAATTTATAGTAGTAAAAATTATTTCAATTGCTTTTTAAAGAAAACTTGTAGTCACAATTAATGTTCTTTAAAGCAGATGTTTTTTACTTATTTGTTTTCAGTTTTCGTTGGATTGGGTTGGTCTTGAAGACACTCTAGAAATTAGAATGTTACTACATCAGGGTTCATAGATTTACTGTTTATTTGGTTCACTCCTTCCACTGGCTGCAGCTGATTCGCAGCTCAGTAACTCTCTCCCCTTGTGGGAGCACGTATGTATAAATAAAGGGGGGGAAAAAGAAAAATAAACACTGGCCGAAAGATAATTATTTAGGGGAAAAAGCACGAAATACATTAAGTCTCAGAGGTTTACCACATGTCAGAATTCATTCTACCCCAGGTGAAGAATGCAAGTTTCTTCAATGCTTACCTGCCCTGGTTTGTGCTGCCCGAGCAGCGCTCGTCCCTGTTGGCCTCGCCTGCATTTTCTAATCCTGGTGTTCCTTTTAGGTATGAAATGGTGCCTCCACCAGCGAGATGGAACACCTTGCCCACACTCTGAAATGAACATTCCTAACAGTAAAGAGAAGGAACTGATAAACGTTGGAGTGAAACAAGTGTCCGAGGCCTCATCTCTCCAGATGCTGTGCAAGAGAGTGAGTAAACTCAGCTCACTGGCTCCCAGCTCCTCTCCTTGTGCTTGGGAAAACCTTAGGCGCACCTTTTGAGGCTGTACAAGAGCCAAGTGCTGTTGCGTTCCTTCAGGAGGAAATTTGGAGTCTTTTCATTAAAGGCTGATGTTGTGGGTTCCCTAAATTACCCAGAACTACACAATGATTACTGCAAGTGTACTTATATCACACCGAGCGACTATTCTATTATGTTCACTTATAAGGAAAAAAAAACACCTAAAAAACAAGAGATAGGATTTTTTCAAACGTTGTTGTGTTCTTCTGAGCTTCTTGTATGCTCTTTCTCTTTGGGATTTCCTATGTACATCCTGTGATGAGGAGACAAGCTGTGTCTTGTCAGACTGAAGATCCATTTCACTCCAAATCCTGTTTCCAGCACTCTCTGGTAATGGATGCTAGAGGAAAGAGATGAGCTCTTCTGTCAGAGGCACTGAGCTTACAGCCCAGAATGGCTCAAGGATTTCCTGTGCTAACGGAGGTCTCTTTAAAATTTAATAGCATTTAATAGGAAGTACACACCTATTTTGTGTTTCCAGGTGCTCACTGGGTTATGATAAGCAGCTTCCCAGCAGCATAAGCTCTTGTGCGATGCTGTGCAGGAGAAATTGAGGTCCAGATTGACCTTGCTTCGCTAGGGTTTATCTCGCTCAGGCCTTTCAGAGGCTGTAAACTAAACTGTACCACGCTGCTAAGTGACAGCAAGTGGAATTTGTATCATTTGCTGCCTTTTGTTGTTTTTCGCCATCTTGCAATGTTCCGTTCCTCCTCCCTGACCCTTATTGACTTCCTTTCCTTTCCTATTCTCCTGTCTGTTCTTTGCAATTAGTGTTTTAGGAAGCGTCCACATCTTTGGATGTTTATCATTGGGTATTCTGACTTGAAGCTGTGAAATTATTCCCTCCTGTCCCAGGGAGGAGGGCCAGGGGAAGGCTGTGAAAAATGAAGCCCTTCTAGTAACACTATATAATCAACTCTGGTTTAGATGACAAGATGAGTATCCCGCTGTCCTCGCTCTCCCGTCTGGCTGAGGAGCTGATTCTCCTGGCTTAGGTGAGCAGAACCCACCTACTGAGGAGAGTGGCATTACAAACCTTGAGGCTCTAAATGCCAAAGGAAAGGTAAACCACGCTTTCACCACAGATAGCTTTTATTTTGTCTCAAAATGTGGAAGGGTTTCGGTTTTTTGTTGTTGTTGTTGGTCTTCTGTTTTTTAAGGAAAAGGTTTATGATCAAACAGAACTGAAATGCCAATAGGTTGTGATTTGTTAATTTTTTTCAATATCATTTTCCCAAAGCAAAATTGAAATGCCAGGTGCTACGTGCTCCTTAAGCACATCTTCTAGAGCAGAAATTGCATCTGTAAAGGACCTTTAGCTTTGCAGAAGCTGTTGGAGTGGTCCATGGTTTTGCCAATAAAAACCCATCTACCTTCCTTTTCCCCAGATGACAAGAACTGTATCCTGAGCTGCCTCAGTGTATCCACAGTAAAATAGTAAGAGCAGATTTTAACACCTTTAGTAGTTTTCCGAGGGATAAATGAAATGCTTAATTGCTGTGGCTGAACTAGGCAGAGTGAGAGAATGAGGCAGAATTCCTTAATTCCTTCATTATCTTGATATGTTTGATACTGAAGGACTTTGTTTTAAGAATCTATTTTTATTAATGCATAGATTCAAACAACTTAGAAAGTGAAACATTATTTTCCCTCTGAGAATATTCTCACTGTCGTTATTCTCATACTGTAAGAGTAATAATAGGAAATATTTTTAGTAAAAGAAAGCAGAAAAAAAGAAAGCGCTATACATTTACATTGCAGACAGCACTTTAAAAAAGGTTGCTGGTTTTTTTCGGATCTAAGTGTTGAATGCTCTAGTAGTGATCTCAACTCTGTACCCTGAGTTTATCCATCTCTACCCCATCCCACATGACTTGGTTTCAGTCAGTGAACAGGACAGGCGTTTCCAAGGCTGGTGTAATTTTCCTTCTCAATAACTTCAGTTTGTACATAGAGTCACGTTGTCGAACTTCTCTAATCATGTATGGAAAGTGGGTTTTAATATTTAAACATTTAAAAATACAAATATCAACATTACTGCTTAAAAAAAACCCCCAAACAACTGAGGAAATAATGAACAAAATAATAGCTGTAGCAGAGCATCCAAAAAGGCAGAGGTGCCAGTGTTAAACTCTGGGGTGCATTTCATCCCCCCATGCAGTCGTGTGTAGGAACCTTGTGCAGAGGTATTTAAAGCAGCGAGATTGAGTTCTCTGTTATGGAGTCAGATAATGCAATTAAATTGCTTTTATATGTAGGAAACCATCTGTAAAAGCATTTTTCCTGCAGTGTTTAATTTTTATAAGGTTTAAAATTTTATGAAATAACAGTATGGGATGTTTGGGTTACACCTACCCAGGATGTGTCGATGTACCCGGCAGACAGCTCTATCTCCATGGAGAAACAGGAGCACATTTAAAAGGAAATTCTGAATTTCATTATCATTTTAAATGCAGATAAGTAACACTGTGCTTGCGGCTCATGCCTTTGCCTTTCTCGATTCTTTAGGGTGGCACTTGGAGGACGGAGGGAACAGAAGCAGCCTCCCTCCTCATAAATGTGTCAAAGGAAAGATTAGCTTAAAATGATATTTTACAATCGTAACAATCTGCAATAATCACAAATAAAGTCAGATCTCTTACTGAAAATGACAGAGAAAGATTATCCTAAAATAACTTGCTGATAGATTACAATTAATGTTTGATAGTGTAACGAAGGAAAAGAGAACTGCATCCTTTGAGGCGTAGCATCCTGCATCTTGCCATGCTTGCTGGGTAGGACTGGAGGCAAACGAGCGATTTCCAAGTTCTCTGGTGACACCTGACCGTGGTGTCCTGTGACTGGGGTGTCCTCCAGGAGCCAGGGGTTTGGTAGGAAGCTGCGATGACAGGCTGGGTGTTCCTCCTCTCTCTCAGTGAAGCTCTGCTCCCCTCTCGCCAAGGGGTTGTGACTGTTCAGCATAACACTGCCCTCATTGTGTTAATGGACGCTCCTAGGATGATGCCTGGAAATGCTTTCCTGGCTTATCACTAGATTTGGGACTCCTTTTAAGAATACCGGCTCATTTCAGGCTCAATGGCCTTGAGAAATAACTAATACAAAATCTCCATCATATTTGTAACAAGATGCTTGGATGCTACCCAATGATTGTGCAGAACGGAAGCTTCTTTAGGTTACCAGCTAGGAATGAACGAGCCTGTTGCAGTCGTTGCTCACACAGCTTAAGGAACTACAGAACCATGTGCCCTGCGGTACTGCCCTTCGTTTGAAGGCTGGGTGAGGGTTGTGTGGAATCTGGAAAAGTGTTTAAAGGAAGCAACCGCTTCCAAATGCTCCTGCTGCTGATTATACCTCCTTACAAATAGGGCCAAGATGGGATCTGCACTGTAAAATTGTGTCTGAGCCTGTAGTGAATCAGAATCAACTCCCATAAAGCACTGGAATTCTGAGCTAGGTGTTTTAGCATCCCCAGCCTCATAGAATCATGGAATGGTTTGGGTTGGAAGGGACCTCAAAGCCCATCCAGTTCCTGCCATGGGCAGGGACACTTCCTACTGGATCAGGGGCTCCAAGCCCCATCCAACCTGGCCTTGAACCCCTCCAGGGGTGGGGCAGCCACCACTGCTCTGGGCAACCCTGGGTCAGGGCCTCCCCACACTCTCAGTCTCATGTGAGTACAAATTGCTTTGAAGTTTTGGTAATGGGTGTTCTCTCTCAGTTGTACCTCAGAGGACAGGACAATTCTTCGCTCAAAGACACTAATTTTCTGTTTGAGCATAAATATTTTAATAATAAAATATTTCTTGTCATAGAGAAGAGATGATTAATGAATCCTTTCCCTGTTTGGGCTGTTTGGCTTTTCCTTGCAGTGATGCTCATTAACTTTCTGGCCATATGGTAGCAGCATATAGATTTCAGATTTATTCCACCTATTTCTTTTGGCTGCAGATGCACTCAGGAGCACACGATGACAGTGTTGGGCTGAGCCCTGGTGTCAGCAGCTGCTGCCCTCCTATTTGCAGTTAGACCCCCGGGACAAGGGAGAGACTGGGGAGCGAGCCACTGCCCAGGGCATGTTCTCCACAGGTGGGGTTTAACGCTGGTTTGTCTTTTGGCAAGAGAGTCGTTGAAAAGAGTAAGGAAGGAACAACCAGCTATTGCAGTAGTAAATTTTCAGACGAGGTGGCTTAGTAGATCTCTCTCGAGTCAAGGCAGTGCAGCAGTGCTCTCATCTGACTGCTGGTTGTGGGGGACCCATGTGCTTTGAACAGAAATCTGATGCTGAAACCTGAATCTAATGGGTTTAAAGGAGCTGGGAAGCAACCATTTAAGTAGGGGTCCCGTTTATGTCTCCAAAGAGAAGGACAAAGCCGAAGCTACTGGAGACAACTGGGAGGAAAAGCCCAGGAGAAAGGCAGATGAAATGCAGGAAGCTGTGCTGCAAGGATAGAATCATAGAATAGTTTAGGTTGGAAGGGACATTAAAGATCATCTAGTTCCAATCCCCCTGTCATAGGCAGGGACACCTCCCACTGGATCAGGCTGCCCAAGGCCCATCCAACCTGGCCTTGAACACCTCCAGGGATGGGGCAGCCACAACTTCCCTGCACAACCTAAAATTGTGAGTTTTGGCTGAAGATAGAGATGTTGCTCTGGGCAACCTGGGCCAGGGCCTCCCCACTCTCATAGTGAAGAAATTCTTTCTAATGTCGAGTCTAAATGTGCCCCTCTTCAGTTTATAACTGTTCCCCCTGGTCCTGTCACCACACGCCTTTATGAACAGCTTCCCCCCAGCTTTCCTGTAGCCCCTTCAGATACTGTAAGGTCGCTATAAGGTCTCCGTGGAGCCTTCTCTTCTCCAGAATCCCCTTCCTCCCTGCTGGCCACGCTGCTTTGGATGCAGCCCAGGACATGGTTGGACTTCTGGGCTATGAAATAGCCCTGTGACTTCTGACCACAGATGGCAGAGGAGCAGGCTCAGGGATCACAGAATCACAGAATCACAGAATCACAAGGTTGGAAAGGACCCATTGGATCATCGAGTCCAACCATTCCTAACACTCCCTAAACCATGTCCCTAAGCACTTCATCCACCCGTTCCTTAAACACCTCCAGGGAAGGCGACTCGACCACCTCCCTGGGCAGCTGTTCCAGTGCCCGATGACTCTTTCTGTGAAGAATTTTTTTCTGATATCCAACCTGAACCTCCCCTGACGGAGCTTCAGGCCATTCCCTCTTGTCCTGTCCTCTGTCACTTGGGAGAAGAGGCCAGCTCCCTCCTCTCCACAACCTCCTTTCAGGTAGTTGTAGAGAGTAATAAGGTCTCCCCTCAGCCTCCTCTTCTCCAGGCTAAACAACCCCAGCTCTCTCAGCCGCTCCTTGTATGACTTGTTCTCCAGCCCCCTCACCAGCTTTGTTGCTCTTCTCTGGACACGCTCCAGAGTCTCAACATCCTTCTTGTGGTGAGGGGCCCAGAACTGAACGCAGTACTCAAGGTGCGGTCTCACCAGTGCTGAGTACAGAGGGAGAATAACCTCCCTGGACCTGCTGGTGACCCCATTTCTGATACAAGCCAAGATGCCATTGGCCTTCTTGGCCACCTGGGCACACTGCTGGCTCATGTTCAGTCGGCTGTCAACCAGCACCCCCAGGTCCTTCTCCTCTGTACAGCTCTCCAGCCATTCTTCCCCCAGTCTGTAGCACTGCACAGGGTTGTTGTGCCCCAAGTGCAGGACCCGGCATTTGGCCTTGTTAAACCTCATCCCATTGGTCTCGGCCCAGCAGTTCAGCCTGTTCAGATCCCTTTGCAGAGCCTCCCTACCCTCCAGCAGATCGACACTTCCTCCCAGCTTAGTGTCATCTGCAGGATGCAGGAAATCAGGAGAAAAGAGGAGCTGTGATTCCTCCTGTGCGGTGTGAAGAACTGAACTCAGATCTGTTGTAGCGTCTGCCACCAATCATTATTAAGGCACCCCGACAACGTATCCAAACACCCTCAAAATCCACAGCTGTGTCACCTGCTTGGGAAGAAGCCAAGACAGAGGCAAAGCTTTTGAAGTACTTGGCAATCCAATGTCTCCAGAATTTATAAGAAATCTTACATGGATGGGACTTCCAATGGGCTTTGCAGCATCTTCTGCTGCAGGTGGGAACGTAAGCACCTCCAGCTGTCACCCGCCAGGGATGTTTTGCCTCCCTAGCTCCAGCCCTCGTCAGAGCTGGGATACAGGAGTTGCCTGCGTGTGGATGCATGAAAATTCAATGTACGTATTCAACAGACAGCACAGCCTTTTCAAAAGTCCTTTATATTAACGGCTATAAAATCAATTCATAATATAACGAGGACTCTGTATGTTATTTTCTTTTTCTACAGATGAACCCATAGCACAAATTCATGTTTTTCAATGTATGAGCTAAAACCTGGTGAGTTTATTCAGTCATCTAAATGAAGTGTTTGCCTGTTTAATGATATGTGTCTTTTATCCTCCTCCTTGAAAGTAACTTCTGTTTCTAATTACTATTTATACCTTTTTTTTAAAGAAAACAAAATGCAGAATTACTTCTGGACTTCATTTCTCACGTTGAGGAAATTAAAATGATTTCTAATTTTACACTTGAAAATTTGCCAGTATTTTGCATATTTCTGATCAAGCAAATTGTTTACTGGGAACATATGTTGCATAAAAATGCGATAAGCAAAAATATTGAAGGAAAATTTCATTGGGACACAATGCAAGGTGCTAGTTGATGTTAAAATGAAATAATTTGTGGTGAACAAGTTCTGCATTTAATAAAATAAAGTAATTTTATTTTGGCAGTTCTGTAAAGTCAAGTCATTCAGTGATTCCTACTCTTATTGCGGAAGTCTTAGTTGTATTATGGAGCATACGAAGGTTGTATAGAGGGCAGCTGATAAGAAGAAAAGTAGTACATTAATGTTCATAGAAAAGTTTATTATTCACTTAGGTAAAAAGACTTCCCCCCCCCAGTTTTTAAGACACAATACCTTTGGTTTAGCAGATAAAACCAAATTGTATTGCGTCTGGGGTTTTTTTAGGTATAAATTGAACTTATTTTTTCTGTGGCGTATTGCAGTTTATTGTGGTGTACTTTTATCAGATAACTCCTTAAAAGTGGGACTAGAATATTTACAGTGCTGCCTCTCACAGGCTAACGGGTGCTTTTAAAAGCTTCACACACTATTACTTCCTGCGAAGCCAAAAGTAAGTCCGATAATCCTCACTTACCTGCACGAGAGTTGCACGAGAGCACCAGTTGATCTTTCATCTCTGCGTTTTCTCACAGGAGCTTCAAAAAGAAGTCAATGCAAATACGACAGCGAGATTAAAAGGCTGTAGGAATCTCTTTTGCTTGCTTAGTGAGATTTGAAGATTTAATGTGTGCAGGTATATAATTTCTCCCCCCTTGCTGTGATAACACAACATAAGCTGGTGCTGACTTTGATTTTGTGTCTGTACGTGCTCATCAGTTGTGCTGCTGTTTATTTGGGGTTTGGGTTTTTGTGGTATTGCTTTAGCTAGAAATCTAATATAAAGGAAATTGAACTGTTAATAATGAGTATTAGATTTTCTTTTTATCTTGGGAAAGGATCCTAACCAGTTTATTCAGATTATCGCTTCCGTCAGGAAGAACAACGCAATTTGTTTTTTTTATGGCTAAGGCTAGTTGAGTTCCCATTTCAAAACAAAGTTATGTGTGCGTGATTTCCATAGGAAATATCCTACAATAGAAGTACTTCTATTTTACTTCTGTACTTCTAGGAGCTACACCTCTTGTTTTTTAAGGAAACGTCTATTGTGAGGCATATTCCCCAGTAAGCACATAGGGAATATTCCTTCTCTCGGGTGTTCATCCTCCGCTGGCACTTCTGAAAGCCTCCAGGGAGGGCTGTGAATTGTGCGACTCATCTGCCTGGTTTTATCCTTCCCCACTGATGGGACTTGCTCAACATGTCACTGCGTAGCATCCCTACCTAAGAGAAATCGGGATGGCTTCCAGAGTGCGGCTGCAGTTTGAAGTGGGGTCTAGGGGATGAGAACGCATGTGGGAATTTGGCAGCCCCCCATTCTGATGCTCTAGTTCTTTACTGATATTTCCTTTCCTTGAAGCAGGTCCTGTACCCCGTTGTGGCTGCCCCATCCCTGGAGGGGTTCAGGGCCAGGTTGGATGGGGCTTGGAGCCCCTCATCCAGTGGGAGGTGTCCCGGCCCATGGCAGGGGTGGAATTGGAAGGGCTTTGAGGTCCCTTCCAACCCACACCATTCCATTATTCTATGCTTTAGACACAACCATTGTGAGGACCTTGTCACTTGCTTCTATGGCGTTGACCATATCAGTTGCAATGTTTCGCTTGGTCATAACTGCCCTTAGAAACCAGAGTTGAGCAAAGAGGTATCAACTACTGGGCACGTAGAAGCTGTTCTCTAGAGAACCCCAAGTGGTAGATCCAACCTCAGCTCGCATAGGCATCATCTGCTGAGTGACTATGGAACTGTTTGGGATGTGTGACCTTATTCCTAGAGGTGAGGAGTGCAGCAGCAGTAATTTCTGCAGGGCCAGGAGGATGGGCTGCATAGAGGAGATCAGCATCCAAAGGGCTGCATGCTTTTATGCATAAGCATAGACCAAGCAGCAAACAGAACAAAAATCCATAAAGTGAGTGATTTATCACTATGAGGAGAGGTGCCCTTGAAAATATGGCAGTTGATACATATTTTGCAGTCTATTTTTCTTCTTGCTAAGCCTGCTTTTCTTGACTTTTCCGTGAGTTTAGCCAGCTGCTTTTCTTTTTGGCACTAATTTTGGCTGGATGTTCAGCTGCCTAGAAACTTTGCCATTTCAAATATTCGTCCAGGTACCACTTATGTTTCATTGCATGCTGTGAAAAAGGCTTTCAGAACAGCTTCCTACAGGTGCTGAATAATTTAGATGAAAAATGAAACTTGCTGAATGCCACAATCAGTTTTAAGTATAGAGAAGAGCTGCTGATAAGAGTGACCTTTTTGGAGGAGGACTTTTCAGGGAGTTTCTCTTCATCCATGCAACTTGTAAGAGACTTCATTATCCCTTTAAAATGAATAATAAAAATTAAGAATGTCTTATTGATACAGAGATAATAAGCCTCGATAAAGATTGATAATGTTATTAACAGCAAGATTAATAAAAACGACGAGCACTTGATCATCAAACTAAAGATTTCTTTAAAAATAGTTACTTTGCACACCAGCAAAACTGAGTTTCTAAAGTTGTCCTGAAGCCTTTCTTCTCAGGAGCTGGCAACTCAGGTAAATGAAACTGTTTTATCCACTCTAGGGAACTCTCTCATAGTGGTGCCGGCATTTCTCCTCACACTGTAGGACCCGAGGGAATGACAGAAAGATGCCAGGAGAAGGTTAGCCTGGACGTTAGGAGAAGGTTCTTCCCCCAGAGGGTGGTGGAGCCCTGGAACAGCTCCCAGGGAAGCAGGCACGGTGCTGAGCCTGACAATATTCCAGAAGGGTTTGGCCAACGCCCTCAGCCTCACAGTGTGAATATTGGAGTTGTCCTGGGCAGGGACATGAACTGGACTCCATGGTCCTTGTGGGTCCCTTCCAACTCAGGGCATTCTGTGGTTGTGTGTCTTTCAGGAGGCTTCTGATAAAAAAATTCACTGTATCTTAAAGGCACAATGTCTCTGTTCCCGTAGTTAAAATATGGCTTTCAAGGGTGAGAAATGTTTTTTTTTAAACACAACTTAGAAAGTGTGATACAGCCATTATATTATTATATTTTAAAACATTTAACTGATTATGACTTGAAACCAGCTTTCTTTCTAAAAAATACCCAAGAGTATGAAAATAAGTCCAAAACTTGACATAAATGCTTCTGTTATTTTGGTTTGGAAAGGAATGACGTCCCTCACCTATTTAACTACATATAGTACTTATCCTCCATAAATAGTCTTGATACATTGCGTATGACTTTCTTTTTTAAATCCCAGCCATCCATATTTAGAAAGCAGACTTAAAATTGCTCCGGAGCTGTGCAAGACAACAATCCTCATTTAAAAGCATCTACTTGTACCTCAGTTGTGTGTAAAGCTTGCCGCTGTGGGCTCCACTTAGAGAACAAAACCAAAATTAATCTGAAGGAGAAGCTATTCATTGTGAGCGTGTCACCTTCCAGGGTATCTTATGGATTTTAAAAAGGTATTTTGAGCTACATTATAAAACAAATAATACCCTTCTTTTGAAAGTAAGCGCAGAAGGAAATGTTCTTTAAATAGCGCCTTGTTGTCATGAAATATGTGCTTACTTTCAGACAAATCCACTTACTTTTAGTAACACCCGTGTTTTTATAATATACTGCCTTCATGAAATTTCTCTGCAGCTGCTGAAGCTCTGCTGAGGGGAAAAGGTCTGTGTTGATGGATGTGGCCACGTGGCCAGAGCCACTTTCACAAGCATTGTCTGTCAGACCCCCGCTGAATCCAGAGCGATGAAAGGGGTGCCTGGAAAATCCCCTGCTCCTGTTTCTCCTTTGGTGAGATGTGGGTAAAGCATCCATCTTCTGGAGATCCGAGTCATGTTTCCAGCTCAACGTTTAAACTGTCAAATAAGTCACTTTTCTGTCTGGGTGACAGTTTTTCTGTTGGATAGAATAGGGAAAAAATGTTGCTACTGGTGTTCTTTGTAGATGTTTTGAGGTCTGGGGGTGAGAGTCAGAATGGGGAGGGGTAGGGGTCAAGACATCCTTCTGTACGTGCAGGTACAGCAACAACATCTTGCATGAGGAAATAGTGATGTTGGCATTCACTGGCACACATGAAAAATGATTGTACATAACTAGAAAACTGAATTTTAATCTGGAAAACTCTTCCAGATCTCTGGAAAACTGAAAACTCTTTTAATCTGGAATAGCAGCCTGTGCAGAGACGACTGGAACTGGGAGTGTTCACACTGCCGCGGCCGTGTGGTGGCTTTAGCAAACGAAGGGCTTTACCCCTCCCGGTGCTGGAACAGAGCCAGAGGATTGTATAGCAAAGGCATGGTGCATCGGTGCAGGGAAATGAGGGGCTGTTGAAAGGACGTCGTGTTAAAGGTGTCAGAAAACCAGTAAACTGAGTCAGGGGAAGGGAAAAAGAAAGTGGAAGCAGTGGTTGCCTTGGCGTCAGGAAGGAAATTACTGTGACTGTAGGTGTAATTCCTTGTGTCCAAAGGTTTTCTCTCTCTGTTTTTTTTTTCTTCTCTTGAAGGTTTTATTGTAATGCTTTTTGAGGTAGGACTGAGTGTAATGCCTGGAGTCAAGCGTTTTTGGTGGATGTTGGATCCAAAAAGGTGAGTCGGAGCAGCCTACACTGAGGACACTGTGGAAGCAGCTGGCTCCGTCAGGGAAGTGCTTTTGCTCTCTTGCCTCCCTAAATGGTCACAAGGCAAAACTCAATCTGGTGTCATAGAAGTGAAGCTAAAAAGATCCAGGCAAATATTGAGAGATAGTGGGTTTATCCACAGGCCTGCGATTTTTATTGCTTCCTTTCCTAGAAGAGACAAAGCAAGCAATTAAAGAATCTACCGCTTGTGTTCTACCTCTGAGGCTTCAACAGTGAAAGATCTGAGAGAAATGTTGCAATGCATTTGAAAAATGACTCAGTTCTCTTAAAACTCTTATTAGAGACAGTTGCATCTCTGATGTGTCTGTCTTTCAACTGCTGCTTAATATCACATAAATCAAGTAGCATGATGACAGTGACAGTAATGTCACGGGAGGGACTGTGGGCCCCAGTTGTTAGCGTACAGTACTGGAAATAAGCTAATCTGATTAAAGTTTAATATAAAATAAATTGCATTTGCAATTTATTAAGATTCTCTTCCTGGACTGATAGACTGTTTATCTGTAGCACCTTTCATAACTGATCTTTATGCACAGCTTTATTTAATCAACAACATGGCCAACTGGGAATAAAAGGAGCAATAATGGAGAAGCATCTGTGACCGTAACTGTATATCTCTGAATACTATTTTCATAGATTTATTTAGTTACTTTTTCTGCTTAGATCTCATGCCCTTGACCTCACGAATACTCAGTTTTCACAACACATCTGATCTTGGAGTCATCAATGCCAGTAACAAAGCATCACCTTGAGCTAGGAAAATGCAAATCAAGAAGAAAAGCATCATCTGGTCCTGATCTGTCCGTGCTGTGGTACACATTGTCCCATAAAAATGTGTTTTTTTAGAGATTGTGCTTTTAGAAACAGCTTTTCCACTAAGGCTACTGCAGCTTTGCAGATGCATCAATGATAATTGTACTAAAAAGAACTTCTCAAGTAATTCTTATTAAAATAATAAGACGGAGCGAGTTATTTCCACCCTGTGATCCCTCTAACTGAGATTCCTGCCATCTATACAAATTCTAAGCTTAATGGAAGCTTGGTGAAATACAAGACAGGAAAAACCCAGAAATCATCCGCACAGCGCTTGGGTAAAGCCCAAACGCAGCCGATGTGACAGGGTACCGGCGTCCTGCTTCTGGCAGTGCCGAATGCAGGTTCGTTCATAACCTTTAGGGCCGTGTCCCTGGACTCCTTGCCAATTCCCCTGCCTGTGCTCACCGATGCGATGGAAAACTTTACCATGTCAGCATTGCAGGCTGGTAAAAATGAGCCAAGCACAGCTGCTTCTCCTGGCTGCATTTAAAAAGGCTTTTGTGGTGGTTTGGGAGGAAGCCAAGGTAAGGCCTCATCTGTGATGGGGTTTCCCAAGAAATGTGAAGTATTTGCTAAGAGTATTTTTTTACTTTTAGTTGTCTTTTGTACAGAGGAAACATGGGAGGAGTGGCTGGATTTAAAAGGTACCAGTCACGGCTAAAACTAATTTATAGAATCATATAGAATCATAGCATATCATAGCATTGGTTGGCTGGAGAAGACCTTTGAGATCATCGAGTCCAACCATACCTCTCCACTCTTAAACCATATTCTCGAGCACCTTTTCTGTCTGGCCTTTAAACCCCTCCAGGGATGGGGACTCAACAACTGCTCTGGGCATCCTCTGCCGGGGCCTGAGAGCCCTTTTGGGGAAGAAATTTTTCCTGATGTCTAATCTGAACCTGCCCTGGCGCAGCTTGAGGCCATTAACTATAAATAAAAGAATGAAATAAATAAATAAAATATAAATAAATTAATTAAATACATTATATTAAATATTATTTATGATATGTTTTATGTTATACATTATGTTATATATTACATATTATATATCACCTATTATATACACATTATATATTATATGTTATATTGAAATCATATGTTATATATCATATATTATGTTAAAATTAAATATATATGATACCTATATTAAATATAAATAATTTAACTCTGGTTCAATACCAGTAGATTAGTTTAGCCAGTAAAGCTAAAATCTATCAATACATGTTTGGGTTGGGTTTGTTTTTCTTTTTAGAAAAACACAGTTCTTTGTGAAGGTTTCTATCGAATAATATCCTTTTTTTCATCATGATCTCAGTGTTTTTTTCCGGCTGTATGTTTTGTCAGCTCCATCACACCCTGTTTCCTTTAACTTCTCATCTCTCAGGTTAAATGCACGCCATCCGCTGCAGTGATGGAGCGCTTGGCGCCTGGAGCCGCTTGCGGATGACACTGTGGCAAAGCTGTCACTGCTGCTTCTTCAGGCTGGGAGGAGGGAACTGGGGCTCTGCAGCCCAGACAGCCTTAATTCCTAATATTTGGTTAAGTTGGAGGTGTTTTTTTTCGCTTTAACCTATTTAATTTGGCATAATAATGATATGCAGCAAGCAGCAGCTCTTATTTAAGCAGGAAAACCACGCTGTGCATATTTATTTTCGTTCCACTGAATCAAAAGCGTCTGTGAGGTACAGCAGAAGAATATCAGTGGTGACGGCCTGTGTTCAAGACAAAACAGAAGCCCGTGGCTACTTTGTGAACCATCCACACTGAAATTTCTAATCTGCAGTGTCCTTTGAGTCATCTGCAGAAACTTATATAAAACACTTAATATTAATTTCTGCTGAGGGTGGGGAGGCCCTGGAACAGGTTGCCCAGAGCAGTGGTGGTTGGAGGGGTTCAAGGCCAGGTTTGATGGGGCTTGGAGCCCCTTATCCCGTGGGAGATGTCCCTGCCTGTGGCAGGGGTGGAACTGGATGAGTTCCCTTCCCACCCAAACCATTCCGTGATTCTATCATTCTAATATTAGTTTTATAACAGCTACTAAAACTGCCTTCTTCATGTGAGTGGAAGAGTCACTGTTTATCTACCACTGGATCACCTGTATCTAAGTGAAAAATAGTTTATGGCTGTGAAATAACCTGCGAATAAACATTATTTCTGTTATTTAATGCATTTCACGTGGGGTGGCAAGGGCAGCCGTGCTGCGCGCTCTGCCAGCCACAGCTTTTGCTTTGCTCAAATTGGAAAACAAGGAAAGAAAGTGCCCGGAAATGGAATGATTTTGGGGGAGCCTCAGTCTTGTCTTCGAATAGAATGTTGGATGATGGGTTCACATCTTCCTGCTTTCCTTCTGCTTTTTTTTTTCTGATAGAAAAATAACCTCTTAAAATGAAAATTGAGTGGTGTGAAAATACGTGCCCTATTTTAATACCATAAACATGTGGGTTTGCTGCGTGCTTAACACCAGTTAAATAAATAAAATAATTCCCTCACCTACAGAAGGGAAAAAAAAAATCAACAAAACCCCTTTATACCCCAGTTTTCCTTGCAGTTTATAGAACAGCCTGCCTCAATATCTGACTTTCTTCCTAAAACCGGTGTTCAGTGTTTTGCATACAGCTAAAAATGTTTGCCAGCACAGCGCTTTTACCATACCAACACCTCTTTTTGCCAATTTACCTCCTGTGTGCCAGTTGGATTGGCTCCTGCAAGAGAAAATCTAAACGGACAATGTAAAATTATTGTGTGATATTAGCACGTGGCGACAGTCGTACTATCAACACAGTCGTTGGTGCAGTATTTATCAGAGTCGAGCTGTGCTTGACAGGATGCAACCCCACATCCTTTTCTTTGTGAAATGCAAAGCTGCTCCAACATCCTAAGGCAATAGTTAAACAGCCGTATAAACGATCCGGATCCCGCTCCTCTTCCCATCTAAACACAAGTGCTTACATTTTCAGTTTCCATCCTCGAAAGTATCCATGATTTTGATCATTTGTTAAAAAAACTCGCTACTGGATCTGTAGTTTTGTGCCTAGATTCTTGGACTTATGATGCTCCGCATTTTTTTTCATCGTCCAGTTATGATACTACCCTTTTCTGTTTGTCCTGTATTTCCGTTATCTCACCTGCTTTTTTTTTTATCCTATTGAAAACTGAAGCAAATTACTTGTCTTATTTTCACAACGTGATTTATCCTAAGCTTAATAGGCAGAAAAAGTTTCCTTTTTCCTTGACACCTGTCTTGTAGAAATATTCAGCTGAGGAACCTTTTCTCCCACTCCCTTTTTCAGTTGTTCACACCATCCATCTCGGCGTGACTCTGTGCATTTGTCTGTTATCCCTGCAGGGCATGACTTATACGAGTTGCATTTTGGCTCCGATGACTAATGTTTTCTACTACTAGCAGCTTCTTATTTATCCCTTATTTCGTTCTTGACATAGTTACTCATTCAATTCTGTCTGCGACATCTTCCTGTCCTATAAACTAAGCCATTTTCAGAAGGAGAGGAATGGGAACTCCAGATAGGACCTTCAAATTCACCTCTTCCACAATTCGAATGTCGAAGTCTGGATACCTTTGCAGACTAATATAACTCGTTAATGAGCTGCTTTCGTTTTAATAGACTTTCCTTGTAGTAGAACATCCTAAGCCTTAGTTATATTTAAACTCTGCGCCACACAACTGACTGAGAAGTGGGGTCTCTTTGCACTGGTAGAGGATGCTGCCTCCTACCCCAACTATTTTCTCATCAGCTCAAGTCTGGAAGCTCTCTGTCTGATTTCGGTTGCAATGTGCCAAATTAAATATGTTTCAGGAGATCTAATCAGTTTACGTGAGATGCTGCATGCTGTGGTTGTATTTTTCTTGGTCGCAGACTGATAAGTCCACATGTGGATCTTAGTAGCTCAGAGTTCAGGGAACTCTCTGCAGCACTTTTTAATAACCAGAAATATGTAAAGATGAAGTGCAGCTATTTGGGTTCCTGTAGATATTTCATTTTTATCATGTGTCTGTCTGACAAAGACACGCATGATTTCTGTTAGTGGAAACGGGCTGTGGATGTGTCTGAGGGATCAGTGCAGATCATCCAGCGCAGCCTGGAACCGTGGCCAAAGAGCAGCGTCGGCAAAGAGATGTGAATGCTTGAATAACAATAGGAGCTCTGGAGGAAGGATCAGTCAAACGTGGATTTTAATTAGTTTCACTAATTTCTTAAGCACTGTACACCTTTTTTAGACTACTCTTGATATCATCTCAGCAAGCCCAGGCTGCTCTGATCATTCCAAGCTTCTAATTTATCCTCGGGCTGCAGGATACATGAACCAATGGTTACTGACCAGCCCATGTCGTTTCTACATGTGGCGTATTCAAAAGGCTTTTCTCTGTGGATGATGATGACGATAAACAAATGTGGGTCATTGCTGGAGAGCTAATGGTCCAGCTTTAAATTTAGAGCTATTCTAGTGAAACCGATAACAACACTCAACCCCCACTGAAACCAAGAGTGTGACATGGAATCATATTCTATGAATCTGTCTGTGTGAGTTTTGTGACTGGGAAAAGGGAAAAAATCCATTCATTGTGTTTGTTTCCAGGCCACCACATTAGATAAAATGCTTTCCATCCGAACGTGACCCAAGGTAATTAGGAACTGAGAAAGCTTTATTTTTGTTTTTTTTTCCAGGAAATAATAGTTTGCCTTTTTTTAGTGCTGTACCTTGAAAACAATCTGTTCTATCTGCATTGCCGTGTTCTTCTGTTTAGGTACAATTTACGTGTTGTCATTTATTTTTCAAAGTTTGCAAATATCATACAGTCTTGTCGAGGTATTTGGCTTCTTTTCTGACTTAGCAGAGATAAAAAGAGATATTTATTACCTGACATGAGACATTAAAAACCCCTTGGAAGTGCATTGCCTGAGAGTGCTTTGCAAAATAGCTTGATGGCTCTTCTTTGACAGCATGGGAAGAAGTAGATATTATCATATTATTTGGTGGAATAAGTCATTAACAAAATCTGTTTAAAATGGAATGAGTTGTCTTTTTAAAGGAAGAATTGTAATTCTTTGGAAAACGTGCGTGTGAATATTATTGTTGCTTGTCAGGTAAGGAAAGATCAGAATATTGTTTGTGTTGAACATCATTTCTGCCAGAATGTTGATAATTGCAATTTATTTCTGTACTCTGGAGCACCTTCCTTCAGTCCCCAAGTCAGGCAAGTGAAGCTGACTCCTGCAGGAAGAAGTACTACTTTAAAACATTGTGATTCTTTGTCACTTGTCACCCACAGATTGCATTCTGCTGATGTATGTGAGCGTGTTGGGGAAGAATTAGGCAATCTTTCATCATTTAGAAGCAGCGTGACGCTACTCTGCTGTGAGTAAGTGCTGGCAGGTAACTGACAGCTCTGGATTGGAGCACTACCTGGGGACACCCCACACCCGCCTCGGGGTTATTAAAATAAGAGTATCATACAGTCACAGAATCATAGAGTGGTTTGAGTTGGAAAGGACCTCAAAAGCCCATCCAGTCCCATGCCTGCCATGGGCAGGGACACCTCCCACTGGATCAGGGGCTCCAAGCCCCATCCAACCTGGCCTTGAACACCTCCAGGGATGGGGCAGCCACCACTGCTCTGGGCAACCTGGGCCAGGGCCTCCCCACCCTCACAGCAAAACATTTCTTCCTGAGATCTCAGTCTCCCCTCTTGCAGCTTCAAACTGTTCCCTTGTCTTAACCCTGCCCTCCCTGATCAAGTGCCCCTCTCCAGCTTTCTTGGAGCCCCTCTCGGTGGTGGAAGCTGCTCTAAGGTCTCCCCGGTGCCTTCTCTAATCCAGGGCGAAGATCCCCACCTCTCCTAGCCTGTCCTCGCATGGAAAGTGCTCCAGTCTTTGGATCATCTCTGTGGTCTCCTCTGGACTCGCTCTAACTGGTCTGTGCTCTTCCTGTCCTGAGGACTCCAGAATTGAACGCAGGATGCCAGGTACTGTTAAATGCAATGTTCTATTTCCTGGCCTCGTGGGATTTGGGGATGCTGAACTTAGACCAGTAGTGGTAGGACAGCAGTTTGTGATATTCCAAACTGCTGTAGAAGTGATGTTGCAGAGGTGCGGTGCTCAGGACCAATCTACTGTGTAGACCAGAGCAGGTGGACACAGCTGGAATATCTTGCACATTTACCTGTCCTGATGGTATCACTTATTCTGGAGTGCAAAAACGGCACTTCTACAAGAAAAAACTTGTAATAAGATGTTGTCCTTACCTGAGCCATTTTGAAGGGACCGCTCTCTTTAGTGAGAGGGCAGTCACCTTCCTTTGTTCCCTGTTTTCCTCCTCTATGATTTTTTTTCCCTCGCTCTTCTTAGTCCAAAGGGAAGCTGGGATATAAAGGCAGCTTTTATGTATTGGGAGGGTTTTTTCCGTTCAACATCACCATCATGTCCTTCTGCTGAAGCAAATAGAAAGCCCTTGGACTCATTCCCGTGCTGCACACCCTTCCAGTGTGCCTTCCTGCCACCCAGATCTTCTACATAGGAAAGAAAGACAACAATCTATGTTTCTCTTCAGAATGTTTTACTGCCCATTTTCATTCTGATTTCTTTCTTTTACTGCTTATACTTTAAACCTTTATTGGCTGAGCAGTACAACCTTAGTTTTTCAGAGAACTGATGCAACGTGATCCCATTAGATTTTGTGACAGTAATTTGAATTTTTATTTTATGGTGTAGATAATCTAAGTGTTAAAGGTGGTTTTTTAATAAGTAGCAATGTTAAAGAAGTCAAACCGAAGCTTTCTCCTTAATAAGGTCTGCATAAATGCGAAACCAGATAAATATATAAATGCAAGAAATCTGAAGTCTAATATAGAGGATGTCAGAGTGATTAAAGTAATCGTGGAAGTCATTAGCAAAATCATCATTACAAATAAGATATTTTAATACTAATTTGACCTACTTAAGTCTTACATTAAGAAAAATGCTACACAATGCAAAAATAGGCAAGACAGTTCTGCCTGTAATGTCTGCCTATTATCTTCTGCCTTTAAACTTCTCTTTTTGGGCGAAGTATCTCATACAGGCGTAAAGCAGTGCAGGGGTTCACTCACAGGTTTGCTGGTTTTGCACAGAGGATAGACCCCTCTTCTGCTGCTCTCAGAAACTGTTGGGTGCATTTGGTGCAGGAAAGGAAGCATTTAAACTACAGTAGCATGCTGAAAAACATTACAAATTATACCCTCACAGATGTCATTCTTTTAGCTTCATCTGGTACATAACACTGGAATTGTTGCCTCCGAAAGTATTTTTCCCTGTTTCTACTCACATTTTTCTTCTAAATTCCTGATTATGAAAGGTCCTGGAGACATAGAATCATAAAATCGTAGAATGGTTTGGGTTGGAAGGGACCTCGAAGCCCATCCAGTCCCACCCCCTGCCATGGGCAGGGACACCTCCCACCGGATCAGGGGCTCCAAGCCCCATCCAACCTGGCCTTGAACCCCTCCAGGGATGGGGCAGCCACCACTGCTCTGGGCACCCTGGGCCAGGGCCTCCCCACCCTCACAGCAAAACATTTCTTCCTAAGATCTCATCTCAGTCTCCCGTCTTGCAGCTTCAGACCATTCCCCACATCCTCTCCCTGCCCTCTCTGATCCAGAGCCCCTCCCCAGCTTTCCTGGAGCCTTCTCCTCTCCAAACTGGACAACCCCAACTCTCAGCCTGTCCTCGTACAGGAGGTGCTCCAGCCCTCGGATCATCTCCATGGCCTCCTCTGGACCTGTTCCAACACTTCTGCATCCTTATGTGGGGGATTCCAGAAGTGAACGCTGTCCTCCAGGTGGGGTCTCACGAGCGTGTGATGCATATTCTTAGGGAAAACTGTGGGAAACACAAAAGCAAAAGTATTGAAGGAAAAAAAGCCTCTGACAGTGATTTTTGTCTAGGTGTGTAGGAAAGAGGAATGCGGGCATGTGAATATGGAAAAAAATTAATATATCTTCTGTTGGTGCAACCCTTCTGTAGCCTACTCTCTGTTATCAACCCACCCTGCTTCCTAGCAGAGACAGAGCAGTTGTAGAGAAACCCTCTCACAGATTTACTGCTCGAAAAACAATTGCTTCCCACGGTGAGAGTATAATTCTGGATGGATGATGCATGTAACACTTCCCCCTGCCAACAGAAACAGCTGGAGGAGCCGCAGAGTGTGCAGAGCTGGCTTTTTAGTATGGCAAAGTGAGGAGGAATCCAGAGAGTGCAAAGAGGCGTTAGGAGCTGGGAAGGAGCTGGATCAGCAAGACATCATCATAGTTTGAAATCTGAAATTATTATATTCTCAATGGAGGGCAACATTTAGATAGAAATAAGAAACTTTCCCTGGCATAAAAAAAAATATTCGTTTCATAAGATGCTGGGATACTACAAACGAGCTTTCTGATGGGGAAATGCAATGACATTTAACTCTGCAGGGGACAGGAAAGGCAGACAAAAAAGGCTCCCCTTAATGTTTCAGGGAGTGGGGAATGGATATCTTTGTAAATGGATGATTGCTATTTGGAGCAGTTTTTGGATAAAAACAATTTGGTCGGGTTTTTATCAAGAGTGTGGAATTGCATGAAGTTATTGAATGGAATACTCCACAATAAGGAATTGCTTCCTTTCTTGATGATGTGCTGTGCTCTGGCCAGTGTATTAATATGAAACTATCCCAGGGATGCTGCACGCTGCTGCAACTACTCCCATTATCCCTGTAACAATAGTGCATAATGATACTCTTGCTTTATTTCAGTATTCAAAACACTCAATAAGGTACAAGAAAAGAACTCAAATATCATTTCTTTCAGTCCAGGAGAAAAGGATACTCAGGAAATAATGTGAGGAAGATGATAGCTATTACTACAAGTGCAACTGAATTTGCATCGGTATAGGTTGATGCCAGATTTTTTCCCACCCCTGTACCTCACAGGGGTGGGAACTGGGAAGAGCCGAGTGCTGTACCAAAGCTGCGTAGGAAACCAGTGACAGTGTACTGCTTAGAAAGCTGCTTTAGCCACAGTAGCTTTAGCTCTTAGGAGTCTATCCTGAGTAGAAGAGGAGGCTGAGGGCAGACCTCATCGCTCTCTGCAAGTCTCCGAAAGGAGGTTGTAGAGAGGAGCTCTACTGGGCTCTTCTCCCAAGTGCCAAGTGATGGGATGAGAGGAAATGGCCTCAAGTTGTGCCAGAGGAGGGTGAGGTTGGATATTAGGGAAAATTACTTCACAGAAAGGGTTATCAAGCCCTGGCAGAGGCTGCCCAGGGCAGAGTTGGAGTCTCCATCCCTGGAGCTGTTCAAAAAGCGTGTGAATGTGACACTTTGATTTATTCGGTGCGATGGGGCTGGATTGACAGCTGGACTGGATGAGCTTAGAGGTCTTTTCTAACCTTCATGATTCCATGCTTGTACTTTCTGAAGTGGAGGATAGGAGAACCATTCACTAAGATTGTCATGTCCTCAGTACCACCACCACAGCTCCAGAGGACCTAAAGCCTTTTGGGGCAAAAAAACCCTGTGCTCCTCAGAAAATGCTGAAGAAGGTGCAGTGTGGCCTCTGCGCTGTCTTGAGCCGCAGTGGGAACTGGAGCCCTGTCTTGTAGGATCAGACTTGGCTGCACTTTCAAACTTCTTCATGCGAGGCTGGATTGTGCTGGGGATCTTTTGTGTCTCTGGAATTTGTCCTCTCTTTAATTTTTATTTGAGTAATATTGAGTAAACCATGATGTTTCTCTTCTCCTCTGCTTCAGCTGCTACTTGGAGAAATCACTCAAAATTGTTTGGAAATGAGTGTCATGGTGCCACAACAAATAGTAATGGAAAGAGAGAGAAAGGCTGAGGATGTTTAGGGCAGTGTGGAACGGGGGTACCACCGCCTGGGGGAGTTCTGGGGTCCTGTTTGACTGTGCCGTCATCTGAGAGTCAAGTAATGACCTAGAAGTGTACTATGGAATAATCTTTTATTCCTGACTCTGTGTTGCCACCTAGAACCAAAGATATGAATAGCCAGAGGGGGGGAAAAACAACTCTACGTATTCTTAATCATAAAACTCTTACTTTATTGTGGGGGGAGAACCCATAACACAATATTTAGCTGCAGGTAAGTGTCAGAAGAAAACCATTTCCTGAATCTTTTTCCTTTATGCCCATAGTTACACCTGCCTTACCTCTAAAGGAGAGCATCAAGCTTAGTGGCATTAAAATGTTACAGGAAAGAGCAAAGATTATTCGAAAGGCTTACTTAGTAAAGCAAGAACCATCTTCCGATTCCTTTCCTGTCCCTTTCTCTCCAAAGCCAGTCACAAAAATGTTTGTCATATGTGTATTATATATACATACATATGCACACACTCATATTATAGATACACGTTCCAAGATATATGATAAAATGATCTAAAATGATCTTTGGACTTTTCTTAACACTTCTGTGCTAAGAACTTTTAATCTTGTGAATTCAAAAACTGCTTTCCCTAGACCAAAAAAAATGACCTGTTACATAAAGAGACAAAAGCAGGTACACAAAGACAAGGAACGCTGAAATTTTTATGATCTTTCCCACATGTATATTTGCTAAAGTACTAAAATTTTTGAAGTAGCTAAATGCACCCGTCCCCAGACGGTGAACTGATTTAGTGATTCTGTTGCTGAAATGTCTCGAGTTTACAGCATGAGGTAATTATGTCTGGGTCTCGAGGGAAATGGATTTATAGTCATGTGGGAAAGAGAAAGTTAATTTGATTATCGGGCAGAAGATCGAAAGACTTTTTACTGACACAGAAGAAGGTTGCTGACTGCTTGGTGTTGGTTTGGACTAGAAAACTGGGAGAAATGGAGATACAGCGACCTTCCGGAACCTGAAGGGCGCCTATGAGAAAGCCGAGGAGGAACTTTTTACAAGGGTGTGTAGTGACAGGATGGTACGGGGCGGCGGGGGAGGTGGAACTGGAACGGGTAAGATTTAGACTAGACATTAAGCGTAAATTCTTCAAACTAAGGGTAGGGAGGCCCTGGCCCAGGTTGCCCAGAGCAGTGGTGGCTGCCCCATCCCTGGAGGGGTTCAAGGCCAGGTTGGATGGGGCTTGGAGCCCCTGATCCAGTGGGAGGTGTCCCTGCCCATGGCAGGGGGGCAGGACTGGATGGGCTTTGAGGTCCTTTCCAACCCAAAGCATTTTGTGATTCTATGATCTTAGACAAAAGACAAGTTCTGAAAATGCCTGTTAATAATATAATTGTCATTATTGTTTTCTAATATTTCCTGAAATGTTCTTTCAAGTTTTGTAGATCCATAAAACAGACGTGAAGAAGGTTGAGTAAGGCATCGTTGCTCATGTGATTTTTCCATTTTTAAAGTCTGAAGGCTCAGGCAGGACTGTCAGTGGGAAAAACAAGAGGGCAAGAGGTCTGAGTAATTTAACATCCTAAAATTGGAGATGCATTTTCTAGCCTGTATGCCAGTGCTGTGTAAGATTACCCTGTTCCTAGACAATTCCAAGTAGATGGGTATCTACTTGAATTTAGAAATCTAATAAAAGTGATTATTCTGTAACCTCCCAGTAACCTTTTCTGGGGTGTCTGCTCTAAAGGGTCCAAAGGGGTTCCTGGCATACAGCACACATTTTCTTCGGTGTAGGGGTGCAGTTGTTATTTTCTGGTACTCTGTGAGTCTAAAAAAGCAGCAAATATTGAGGTGGTCTTTCTCACTCCTATCCCACACACTTGATGTGTGCCATTGTCTCACAGTCATTGTTGGTGGTAACAAAGTTGCTGTGAGAATATTGATTAAAAAAAAATTTAGCCTCTTGGTGATAGAAGTATCTGGATGTTAATGTTTTTGTTCTTAGACTATGAAATTTAAATGTCTGCAGTATTTCATTCAATTTATGAGTTAAAAACCATAATAGCTGTTGCTACAGCTCAGTGTTGCTTTTCTCTGGATGGAAGCGTTTCAAAGAAGTTAATTGATTAAATATTTTACAATCTGATCCCTTAGCATTGGTTAAATGTGCCATCAGTCGAGACTATCTAGGGATGTGCATCTTTGATGAAAACATTAAGGTTCTCCTCCACATCACCCTAAGTCTAACTGTAGTTTTAAATTAGCTTGAGACTTCACTTCCAAGGTAAACTGCTTTCCCAAAACTACTTCATGCCTTTTCCTTCTTCACATTGGTACCAGTCCTTGTTTTTCTTCCTTGATTTGATGATAAGCCTCATTTATAGAAGATATTAATAAAAAGGCAGCATTTGTCTTCTCCCAGCCTTGTGGAGCATTTGTGCTGGCAGGGTTCTCGTTGTCCTAGAGCAGCTTCTTGTTCAGGCTGCTGAGGGCTGCCCAGACCCCGGTGGCAATCCGCGCTCTTGGTTTTAAATGTAATAACAGTTAAAGAACTTTAAATTAGGTAATTCAAGAAGAGAAATTAATCACTTTGAAGATGAGAGGGCAAAAATTCTTCGACAGTGAAAATGAATGATGATAAATGGCAGTGCGTGTTACATGGAGAACTCTAGAGAGAGGACAGGGGATAAAAAGGGAGTATTTAGTTCTTGAGCCTGTCTAAAAGCACACGTGATTGAAAGCACCATGTCTGTTGGTGGACAGGGAAAATATTCAGGGAGCAAAGACGTTTTGTTCCCTTGTACTGTTTCTTAAACCTATAGAGGCATCTGTGGTAGAAGGCTATTTTGCTTTCTGAGCCCAAATATCACTTAAAAAAACCCTAGTAAGTTGTTTAAATCAAACTACATATGAAAAAAAAATAGTGGGAAGAGTAGTGGGGAGAGTGAGGGCTAAATCTTTCAGGAAAAGAAATAATTCAGGAACTTTTGGCAAGTCATACGTTTAACAAACTCATTAGTGTCATCCCATAATGAGAAGAAAAAGCCCCTCAGCTGCAGGGGTTGTTGGGCAGGCTGGAGAGGAAGGACCTGGATGGCTGGAGGTCCAGTGCTGCTGCCGGAGGGCCAGACTGCCACCGCTGTTATCTTCCGCAGGGCAGCCCCAAAAGCTGGCCGTACTCATCAGAGCTCTCTGGCGTTCACTATAAACTGGAGCAAGGTGGCATGCGCAGTTTCCCACTTCCATCCACAAATCCAATTTCTTTCCACTTACACAGCTTGCTCTAAAGTCTTGAGCTACTGGATCTCAAGCGTAAAACCTGGGTGGTGCAGGCCAGTGCTGAGGCTAAATTGCTGCAGCTGAAGCCGACTCCATGCTAAGCCATCAGTGGCATTCATTACTGCAAGATTAAAGTTCGCTTATTAGGTTGTTATTGATGGAAATAAGCCCACTGATTGGGAGCAATTGAGAACGGAAAGGACTGAAATAAATGTGTCATGCAAAGAATGAAACCATTTACTGGTAATATCAAAAAATGCATGGACTGACATAATAAGACAGTGCTAATTTAACCGAAAGTAGTGAGCAAAGATCTGTCGAAAAGCTCAAACTTAGTGCAATATGGTCTCACAGGCCGTGTAGGTGGACAGGTTTGAGAGCGAAAGTCAGCTGTGGCCACAGAAAGCTCCAAAATCTCTGTTAGTGTGTCGGGGATTGGTTTGGGATCAGCTGTGGCATGCGTCTGTTCAGCCAGGTCTACTGCACCGCAGTCTTTTTGTTGGCCATGCCAGAGGATGATTTGGAGCCTAGGAAAGCGCTGAGGCAAATGCCAGACTTGAAGCCTGTGCTCACCGGCTGGAACCCTGCACTGGCTCAGCAGGGATGCAGGAGATGATGCTTTTCCTTGGATGCAGGGTGCCACAGGGCGCAAGGGAGATGCCAGGAGGATGAGATCTGATACGGGCTCAGCGCCAGCACCACCCCGGCCAGAAGAACAGCTTTAATTGGCCTGTCGTTCTTTCTGTTCTCGTTTCTCACCCTGCCATCTGAGGAGGCAGAAAATTAGAAACCAGACTATGGTTTCTAATTTTTTTTTTTCAATTGTTCTTCCCTGTTCTTCCAAGAGGCCTCTCACGGTCTACCTGCAGGTGATGTATAATTAAAATGTCATATTCCCCACATTTTTGAAGCCATCTGGCTGTGTCGCAAGGAGGTGGGGCTGGAGTGGGAGATGAGGGGTCGTGTTGGTTGAAGGGCTGTTTTCCAACTGTGCCTGACTCAGGATATTTGTTACTTCCACTGGTGCAGGGATGCTGCATGCTCGCAAAGATTTCTGAAAAGCCTTTGCCTGTTCTGAGTTGCCCTGACACTGGTTAGCGGGCCTTCAGATGTGCTTTAGAGAGACAAAGTGGGAAAAAACTCCACCACCCCAAGAAGTATATTTTATTTTTGCCGTTCATGGTGATTAATGTGAGTGGCTTTTCGCAATCCATTTCCAATTAATTTTAGCAAAGGGAGCTCTGCTGGCCCTGTGTATGAACTAAACTTCATATTAAAAGGTTATTTAAGGGATTGCAGGCTAAGGATTGAATGCAGAGCTTAAACTCCCAACTAGCCATCATGTGAGTCACTAGAAAGCACAGCTCTTCCTCAGCCTGAGTCATCCTAATGATGCAGTTGGAGCCAGCTGAGCTTAGAGCCTAATCCCCCTGGCCACCAAACCTCCTTCTCCTCTCTAAATCTTGTCAAGCTCTACTTGGCCTCTGGTCACTCTGAGGGCTGCCACAGCTTCAGCCACACCACGCCTGGAAGAAGACAAGGAGAGGTCACCGTGTGTTGCACCTTTCCAGCTCCCAGGTGATGTAGCTGGAGGAGAGATAAATGGATATTTCAGTGCTTTCTGCTTCAGAGGTGGGGCTGGGTGAATAGTATTCATGCTGCAACCCACACCAGTCCCCTCAAATCGGAGCCACCTTTTGTCTTTTTAAGAGAGGGAGCAGAAATATTTTGCTCCCCCTCTCTTCGAGCTCCTTTGAATACCTGTGGTACAACTTTATTTTGTCCTTAGCAAGGAAAACAAAATTGTTATTACTTATGAGGACAGTGCCCTTGCTGTCACAGATTGATTATTATTTCCCTTCTCCCCCGAGCTGTGATGTCCTCTACAAACACTGTTGATGGTTGAAGAAGAGGAAATTGTTACTCAACGTGCATTTTGATAATTTTATTGTAGGAAACCCCACACGCACTGGGATTTAAAAGGGTGGGAGTTAACAGGGAAACCTTTGTAAGCTGAACGGGGAAGCAGAGAAAGGAGAAACTCATTAATCAGCGCTATCGCCTGCACTTTTATTCAGCTAATGGCCGAGATATCCTATAACTCTAAAATAGCTGATTCATTCTCCCACTTCCATTCGCAAGATGTGCTAACAGCTGCAGAATGTGGTGCCAAGTGCTGGCTGCTGCCTGTCCTGGATTCCGACTGCCTGCGGGGAGCTGGTAGGATGGTGCTGGTTTCAATCCAGTAAGCAGTGGTGGAAAGGGAAGAGCACGAAATCTTGGCATCGGAGGGTGTGCGTGGGCACGTATGGTAGACAAAACCTTGGGATGGAGAGGATTTGGTCTGAGAAGAGATTTCAGGTGGTTGATTTTCTTCTGTAACGTAAGTGCATATTGATTTGTGATGCTTTCAGTCACTCAGCCTCTTCTCCTTAGCTTGTTACCACTGTAAGTGGTGATGGATTCTTCTTCCGTCCCGTGTAATTGATATCGCGTTTGAGATTCTTTTATGCTGAGAGATGACAATAGGATAAAAAAAGTGGGAAAATATTATTAGCAGTGTACAAGTTATACTTGTCTGAGGACAAATGAATGCTGCTGTTATTTGCTCCAAAGCAGCTGGTACCACTTTATTTTTAAGATTTGTGAGAGACAGGAGGAGAACAGGTTGTACTTTCGTGGCATGCAGATACAACCCAACTGGAGAGAAAGCACACTCACATCTGCTGGCCATAAAGGTTTACAACTGATTTGTTATGATCCTTTCACTGAACAGAAGGAAAAACTGTTGCGTTCAACAGGACAGACACTGTATGGGCTTTTGATGCAAATGAGAAGCAGAAGTATTGATTATTACTAAAGATCCCCCATATTTTACATTTGGGTTGAATTCCAAGTGCCATGCAGGGAGGCAGCACCCAGGTGCTATCAGAGCGCTGCACTTACAGGAGATTTGAGTACAGGAGATGCTCACAGTATTAGGTTGGACGTTAGGAAAAGGTTCTTCCCCTAGAGGATGGTGGAGCCCTGGAACAACTCCCAGGGAAGCAGGCATAGCCTGACAGTATTCCAGAAGGGTTTGGCCAATGCCTTCAGCCCCACGGTGTGAATGTTTGGGTTGTCCTCGGCAAGGACAGGAGCTGCACTCGATGGTCCTTATGGGTCCCTTCCAGCTCAGGGCATTCTGTGATTCTCTCTGTGGGTACCTGAAGTCTAGTCTGGACAAGCAAAAAGTGAAGCTATAAATGGATGCCTCTTGTGTAACATAGGGTATCTGTGCTAGTAAGAGAAATGCCGTCTTGCAGAGGCTGGGCAATAGCAAACCTCAGAGCGGCTGCCAGCAAAAAGGAAACTGTCCAGGGATATTCCTCTCTCTTCCTGGATAATCTCATGGGAAAATCTCTCTTTGTAAAAGAGTCAAAGCGATCACTTCATAAGCCTCACTTTGTACGTTATTACTGAATATTATTCTGTTGCAAGTCAGAGAGAGGATGCCTATTAGCAAAGACCGCCCTGACCAGCTGGAGAGCATAAAGATACAGACAAAGGGCAGCCATACCAAGATATAAAAACCTTCAAGGAGAAAAGCAGGTTTCACAGCAAGGCGACTGTCCTTTAGTCAGCTGATGGCTTAGTGCCCCAGTCTCAACCTATCAATCTTGACTCTGGTTAAGAGAGACAGAAAATGCAGATGCTGATCCAAATTCACCAATTAGTCCTGACAACTATCCAACAGGCCTTCCTGTACGTAGACCTAAACAGCACCTTTTTTTACGTCAAACCACCCACTTGGTGCCTCAGAGTCACTCAGATTTCTCTGCTCAAGAACAGGGCTGGGAATCTGCCAGGAAAAGATCTCCCAGGTTTTCCCTGATTTCTTTTACTTTGAAAGGAGAAAGATTGGAGTTGCATGTTTCCAAGGCTGAAATTGGAGCCTTGATTGCTTGGAGCGCTTCTGCATCACCTTGATGTGGTACTAATTCTCGCAAACTAAAGTGTCTCGCCTGACTCCACACCCATTCTGTAACTTTTGATTATTCATCCTGGATGCACAGGAATTTTTCTGTGAAATTACTGGAAAAGAATGAAGGCAGATTGGAGAACGAATTGCCTGGAAAAATTGTATGTATGGGCTTGGCTTTTACAGCTGCCTTTTCTTTTTTTAAAGTGTTCACCTGGATATGCAGCAAAGAAACCCCAAAACATTTAACCCCCTCCATATTTTGCATCCTTTTCTCAGACAGCGTTTTCAGCAGATTCCTTCCTCTGTAGTATTTTCACGTAGAGTGTATGAAATTGGGGCAAAGACTGCACATTTGCCCCTCTGCTGCCTCTGTTCCTCACCTAATGCCTCTTGCATCGCAATGCAGACTTTGTGTGCACAGGTTACAATCCCTTTTGCAATGTGTGCAGCAGCGAGGGATGAAAATACAGACGCTGTGAGACTGGGAGATAGCTTTGTGTGTTAGAAGGAGCAAAGAATGGAATTACGTGAACAGGACATAATGGCAGAAGAAGGAAGGGGAATTTCTCTGTCCATTTCTGCATCAGCACTGTATGATTTTTACGGTATGTGGCAGACTGTTCTCGGCTTTTAGCTTTCTTTGTATGTTGTGCTACCCCGATAGCGCTGTGTGTCACAAATATCTGCTGGAACAGGGCTCCTTGTAAATACATTTATAACTCCGTAATTGCAATAACAATTATTGCAATAACAATTATTGCAATAACATGAAGAACTGGGAATGAAGTGTCATGTTTCAAGGTCCCCTGGGATATTGTTCATCCATTCTCCATTGGCTCTAACTGGCAGCAAGCTTCCTATACCTAAACATCAGGAGATGATCTTGGATGGGTTTTGCTGTGGGAGAGCAGAGCAAGCTATCACTGTTTGCTTTCGTAAAGAAGTAGGAACAATACTTTGCTCTTTATACGAAGAGTTGTTCTGCCACTTCAAGTATTGACTAGCCAGTCAGTTCAATTGTACATGGAAAGAAAGGCTTGCCATAACCCAGAATGCCCTTCATGAAAATAACTCAACAAGAACAGTGAAGTGGCTAGAAATGATTTATTCAGGGGCTATAAAAGACCAAGGCTGTTTGTGGTAGGGAAAAGGCAGCCCCGAGCAAGATGTGAACAATGAACTGGCAAGAAGTGGTGGAAGGAAAAGGAATAGCGAAGTTCACCTGTTACATTTCTTTTTCAGATGTGTTTATAACCTCTTTGCCTCCCATTTCCCTTTTTCATTTCACTCGATTTCAGTAGTAAATAAAGCAGACTTTTCCATCACCCAGAGCTTTTTTTCCGGAGCCTCGTGGGGTTTTGATTGTCACAGTATTAACTTAGATTATCAAGGCTGTACCAGTCACCCATCCTGGGACTATTTGCCATTAAAACCATATTTTGCCAGCAGTAACTGCATTTCTTTGAGAGTGTGTCTGCTGAGTAGATTCTCCTTCTCTTTGGGAAGAAGCTGTATCATGGTCCTGATGATATTGTTTGACTCATTTTGTCAGTTGAATTCCAAGATTTATTTTTTAGGCAGTGTCACAGCTTGCATGGTTCTGTTCTACTCCTACTTGTGAAAATCAATCATGGGGAACATGGCAGGGGAAATTACCAGCAAGAGCAGGGAGTTCCTTGAGCAGCAGCTTATCTCCGTCCCCATCAAAAACGCTTTGCTCTTTTCCTGCCTGTGTTTGCAGGGGTCCATGTATTATTTCAGATCTGTTGCGTGGTATAAAGTGAGAGCTCTTCCATCAAGAGTGAACAACTTTGCTTTTTGATCTGCCTCAGCTTCTCTTATCTGTAACTTCTCAGTATGATAATCATAATATGATACTTAATGGAATTATACTTTAAAATCAAATAATCCATTATAAAAGTATTCACGTTTTACGCATTCCCTGGGGGTGAGAGTTCTGCAATAGATATCTCTATATATAGTGTACTTATAAAATAGATATATATGTTTATCTCAGCTGCATAACGAGGCTCCCTTCTTGTAGAAGCATGTGCTGAAGTTCTGATGGACTCCAAGAGCAGGAGGGTGCAACAAGTGTGTGGCAGTGGGCTTGAGCAAGAGGCTTGGTACGGCTTTGTAGGATCACAGCACAGCTCGTAAGAAATAATATGATGTTGTCTGCAGCCCACATGAGTATCGGACCTGGAAGGAGATTGAATAGCAGTAGTGGTGCTTTCAAGAGTTTCAGCTGCTTAAATGGAGCTTTTCACATCTAAACACTCTTGTTAGAGGGAAGCAGAGATACTAGACGTTCTGTCACTGAGCCACGGATCAGTCCTTTGTTGTAAGGTTAGTGCTCAGCAAGACTTGGAAGAATATTGTAGTAATTAAGCTGAAACCTTTATCGAAGTTTGCAGCTACTGTGATGTCGTTGGCTCGTTGCTGAAAATACAGGGAACGGGTTTGGTTTTGGTTTTGCGGGCAGCAGGCAGGACAGAATCCCTAAAGAACTGATGCCTGGCTGAGCTGCCTTCCCACTACAACTGATCTTTGCTAGGTCATTGCTCTTGCTCACCTGTGAAACTGCTTGCTTTCTAGTTAAACGCTGTTATTGGTCAGTGGCTGGTACTGCCTGCAGTTTAAACAGAAATAAACCCTAAGGCCTTTGATTTAATTGCTTTCTGATGTAACACACTCTGTCAATGAAGAAAGTATCCTCATCCGTAGATGAGCTCTGATTTAATCTCGATTTTAAAGCAGTCAGCAAAGCCATTCAGCTCTTCAGTTCCTGGTTCTCTTTATTACCAGCACATTTACATTTATGTATCTCCTTTTCAGCAAACTCCTTTCTGAGGTTTTCAGACCGGCTTACCTCAGTTGGTGCGGGTTGGAGGCCTCATGGACTTCATTAGGACCACTCAGTGGTGTTGATTTAAGGGTGTGAGAGCCCTTCCAGAGGTATGGCCTCAGCATCTTCATGGATCATTGAACTGCGGTGTAGCTGAAGGCAAAACCAGCAACAGCAAAGCTATTCCTAGTGTAATAAAATACCCTGAATCATAGAACAGTTTGGGTTTGAAGGGACCCTAAAGCCCATCCAGTCCCACCCCCTGCCATGGGCAGGGACACTTCCGACTGGGTCAGGGGCTCAAAGCCCCATCCAGCCTGGCCTGGAAGTCCTCCAGGAATGGGGCAACCTGGGCCAGGACCTCCTCACCCTATCAAAACAACCCACATCTGGGAACATCATCAAAATTATGGTGAAATTAAACTAGCAAAGGGAAGGTGAAGGCTGTAGCCAACGCACTGTGTGTCTGCCCAGTTCCAGTGTCAAGGTCTCTTCTGCTGCTGAGTTGCAGCTTCTGCTTTGTGTGGTCATACAGGATGCAGATGGACATTGATAAATGCTGCATATTGCTTACTGTATTATATTTTCATTTTGAAATCTATTATTTTGAGTACTTCAGAGAATGCACAGCTATTGAATGGAAGGTGATTGTTCGATGATAGGATTTGAAAATGGATTTAAAATACACAAGAAAATTAAACATATATGGTCCATGTACTTTGTTTTCTACGCTGGTTGTGAGGACAGGTTCCTGCAAAGCTATGAGAGGACCTTGCTGTATATATTAGGGATTAAATAACTTTTATTAGTTTTAATTAGGTTCTGTTTGAACTTAGGCACTTTCACCTACCCACTCCTGGAGGGGATGAAATATATTTACCATAATTCAACTGTAGCTTAATTTCCTTAGGTACACAGCAATCCAATGATCTCTGGAGAATGCGCTTCTATTGTAAGAGGCTTACGAGCAGAGGAAAGCATTAAATAATTACACAACTTCCAGATATTTATGACTGCGGTGAGATCACCTGATATGTGGGACTTTTTTTTTTTTTTTAATCTGAAATTGAATTAATCCAGGGTCTTTGGTGGTTCCTAATGCTTAAAGTATTCCGTAGAAATATCTATTATCTCACCTTGTGGCAAAAGGACTTACGTAAAGCTCTACCAAACAAAAGCAATTGGCAAAGTACTCCAAATGACATCGATGAAGCAATGATTGTTTTCAGAAAGATGTAAATTGAGGTATGAATTTGATTCCTGTTGCCCTTTTTACTGACTTACAGCTAGGCTGAGCAACTGTTTTCTCAGGGGCTCTTCTCAAGGTGCGAGGTTCAGTGTTGTAAAACTAGCACGATAGAGAAATTTAGAAGCAGGAAAACCACCCCCGTGCTGCTGGTTGAGTGCCCTGTTGTATCTGATTGGAATCCTGATGCGTTTTTGGTTATTAAGATGTCCCCTTGCTCTCACCTTGTTTCAGCTTGAGGAGCTCCTACGTGTCATTTGAGCTGAGTTCCCGGGAGCCCAGGCCAAGCGGCATTTCCCGGTTAAATCCATTCTTGGTCCCCTGTAGCGCGTAGTGACTACAGCTGCGCACTGGATGCACTATCACAACCAATCTGCCTTATGCACGCACCAGTACCCATTTCTTCTATGTTCTCCATACAGAGCCCGAGGAGCCCCTGCTCCTTGTCCGGTGCTGGCTGTGCCGGCACTTGCCGCAGACAGCAGTTCCATGGCTCCTTTCATCAGCAGAATGGCTTCAGCACGTCCAGACCCCACGGAGAGAGGATAAATCAGCAAGAATAATCAGAGAGGAAGGACAACAAATGCCTCTTTGGATCCCTACCCTGTTTTCTATAGCAGCAGAATTTTGCTTTGTGTCTTTCCAGCCTCACTGTGGAATGTGGCTGCAGCTCCACCCTGGCAAGCGCCACGTCTGCCTGACAGGCCGTCCGTTACCACCATGTATGGCTTTTCTATTTCTTTTCCAATCTGGAAGGATTTTGGCTGATAAAGAGTTTTACGTAGGACATACAAGAGTGGTTTTTATTGTACCTCTATCAGCATAAATTATTCCCTTCTACACATAAATCTACAGCACAGAACCTCTTGATTGCGTGGTGGAGATGTTGGTGCTGCTTTGGGCAGTGTTGCTCACTGGCTGGAGGTTCCATCTCTTGTCCCAGCATGACTCCTCCCAGGGACGCTGCCTCTCCTGACTTACAGGGTCAAGACTGTGTCATCACACCTAGCAACCCAGACCTTCCCGTGCTGCATAGGGCTGGGCTCCAGGGACCTCTTCGGGATGCGTCAGATGTATGGTCATGTCATGTAAACAGGACCCAGACAGCCAACCTTGAGCTTGCTGCTCATTAAGAATCTCTATTACCGCATGTCTGGATAATGATAAAATCGTAATGCTGCTTACAAGGCTATACGTCAGAATAAGGATTATGTGAAGAAAGAGAAAACACAGGATGTGTTTTAATTTCAGTCAGTTTAAAAGCCAAATAATCAAGCCAATGAAGAAGATTGCTTTTACCACACTCAGAAGAAGGAAAGAAGAGGAAATGACACACATAATGTGCCAAAAAGACAGGAAAACGAGGTATAAGGCTGCTAATTTTCGCAAAACCTTTCGTGTCATCTTGCAATCTTCCTTATTATCCATCAGGAAAACAAATCAGAACCGTTTACACAGCCTGGATTTTATTTAGTTCCTCTCTTTTCCAGCATGCCCATAGTTCTGGCTGCTCTTGGGGAAGTCCGGAAATGAGTTAGCTACAATATTAATGCAGGGAGTTACATTTGTGAAGGCAATCAAGAGCTTTACACAGTGTTCCGAAATACCGGAATTCAACTCACGGGCTTTGCCAAAGCTCTATTTTTATTTTGTCTTCATCTGATGTTATCAAGGTTGTTCGTGTTCCAAAAATGGATGAGTTTTAGCAGTAGTTAGCAGTTGGTAATAGGAGTCAAGAAGACTGAGGCTTTTAACACGTTCAGAATGTTTAATTTCCCCTCCATCTGATGATAATAATTTAACATGTTAAAAAAAAAATAACACCAAATTATGTGGATTTAAAAAAGCCTCCCACGCACCTTATGGAATTAAAATCCTGTGTGGGCCTGGAACCACGCGTACGTTCGCTCAGTATGAACTCCAGAAGCATGCTCTATCTGAAGAAAAAATGAAATGGAAAAATTAATGGTAGCTGTTTTATCCAAACACTCCGCTTTCCTAATGTTTCGCTTATGCCCATTAGGCAACCATGTCATTTATGTTGAACTAAAAATTTGCCTTAGGGTGATATCTGTAGAATTTAAACATTTGCTTCTTCATTTGGGGAATTTCTGTGATGGGAACCTAGCGTTACGGTAAGGCTTGAAGCGTGTCCAAGGAGAGGTCAGGCTTTGCTGAAACTTTCTTAGCTGAGGCTTTTTCATGCCAAAATGCCTTTAACAGCAGAGTCTGCTGTGCGTTTCCGTAAGGGCAGATGAGTTTGGTTGCGGCACGGAGAGCTGGTTGGGTGTCTGGCTTCCCCAGCAGACTTGGCATGCGACCAGGATCTATACTGTGCTTTGCAGAGTCACCCAACAGGCTGACGCAGAGACATACTGGAGGCAAACGTGGGAAATCCTATCTGCTTCATCATCCAAGAAATGTAGAGGGTGAAAAAAACCAACCAGCCCTTCTCTGAGATGTTTTTAGGAAGCGATCTGAGGAGTGTACACTAGAAACGTTTTCTGTGAATTGGAGTTTTTTGGAAGCATAGCAGGTGGGACTTGGTAATTGTTAAAATAGGACAGGGCAGACACAGCATTTGTGTTTTCAGGAATAGATACATTGCTCCATTTCATTGATGATTAGCCTTTTTTAAGTTTACCTAGGAAAAATATAAGGCGACCATAGAAAACTATTCCTTTTAATGGTACCAATAGTGCTATAAAATAAGAGCAGCCTATGTTACAGAGTTACAGCAGTAAATCATCCCATTCTGGCTGTTGTATCAGTTCTTTTAGGTTTTAACCTCAGAATTGGGCAGCCTGGTCTAGTGGGACATGCCCTTGCCCGTAGCAGGAAGGTTGGAACCGGATGATCTTTAAGGTCCCTTCCAACCCAAACTCTTCTGTGATTCTATGAATTTGACTAGGTTAGAAACACTAAAAGGTGAAACTGCAAAAAAAAAAAAAAAAAAGGTGAAGCTGAAGGAGGGAGGGAGCGCTCCTTTCCTCCGGCCCCTCATTTCAGAGCGCTGCCCGTTACCCAGCAGAAGAAGCAGTCGCAACCCCAGAGCGCTGCGCGTCTCCACAGCTGCCAGAGGGCATACCCGGGTGCTGAACGCGCCTGCACCATCTGTAAATGCTTTCTGCATTGTCCCTGCAGTAAACACATCCCAGTATGAAAAATATAAAATTTGTGGTCAAATTTACTCATTTTCTGGATTAAAAGGACAACATCGTTCACAGCGAACCCTTTTGGCATCCGAGTTGATCTGAAAGTGATCTTGTGGTTAGGAACGTAATAAAATGTGGGGCATTTTTTAAATGTAATTGAGGATACAGGAGTCAGTGAGGAGATGCCGAATGACACGGAAAAGATGCACGTATGACATACAAATACGTACAAAATCTATTTCATATACTGGTGGTAGCCTACATGGATCCTTTGTGACACAGTTACACTGCGGTTAAAATTAAATTACATAGAGATTTATCAATGGTGGGTTTGTACTACTTATATTTCGACAGGTTTCATTCATAAATCTCATATCCTAAGAGTATTTTACGAGATATCATTACAGAAGTACTAAAAAGATAGAGTAACTGTAAGCGGGTTTTGCCAAAAAACATTTCCTGAAGAAGACAGTCACGCACAGCAAAGCAGAAATATGCTATTTTTAAATGGGTTTGTATATAGAAAGCATTTTCAGGAGGACAAGATGGGATTTTATCTTCCTTAGGTATACGCCTGTGTTTAAGATATTTTTATCGTGTTCTGCAATCTAATGTTAGATCGCATAGGAGGAGGTTTGCACGTTCCTTTCTCATTTCTGCTAGGAAATTAAATGTTGAATCCACCACTGCTTCCCTAGGGAGATTATTCCAATGGCTGGTTGTTCTCATTGTGAAAAATTTTCCTCTTGTGTCCAATCCTGATGAGGTTCTACGTGATGTCTCTTATCACTCTGTAGAGCAGCAATTTAAAGACCAAAAGCATGCCGGGTTTGTCATTGTTATGATCCAATTTTGGCCACTGGAGCTGGTTTCCTGCTGCTGTTTTCATGAGGTCAGAAAATGCTTTGTCCAAAATCCCCTTACTCCACTGTTAGCCTTCAGTTTGAGGAATGTTCAGTTACATCCAAAATAGACGGTTGCAATATTGAGCAAAAATTGTTTTCCTGCTAATAAATTAATACAAATAGGGTTTGGGTTTCTCTCAGTTTTCTCATTAGTTCCTTATATGAAGGGTGAGTAAACTGCAGATAGGAATGATAAGAAAACATATTTTGCGGCATGAAGCATCAGTTACAGTTAAAGAATTGATGGTACTGGGAATCAGGCAATGGAGAAAAGAAATGGTGAATGTGAGGAGTCTGCCTGAAATGTACCGCAATGAAAGCTGGTACGGGTTTGCCAGTCCATAGGGAGAGCGCGAGGGCAGGCTGCAGAACCAATGTCAGCTCTTACCTCTGCGACCATCATAGAGAGAAAGAAAAGTGAAGGAGACCATCAAAGAGCAGTAAAGTTGCTCCTACAGGAGGCTGTTCCTAAGGTTCCTACTTCTGCAGGCTGAAGATCCAACGTATCCCACCCAGCCTTAGACCCCATTCCTAACTTTCGTGTGGTGATGGCATTGCATTGGCTTTTAGTAGAGAGAAAGAAGTGTTGCTGTGGTGCATTTTTATCCCATCCCCAAAGGAAGGCACCAGGCACCTAAGAACTTTTACATGGTTGCAGTTACACAGAGTCATAGAATGTCCTGAGTTGGGAGAGACCCACAAGGATCACCAAGTCCAGCTCCTGTCCCTGCCCAGGACAAACTCACACTGTGGGGCTGAGGGCGTTGGACAAACTCTTCTGGAACATTGTCAGGCTGTGCCTGCTTCTCTGGGAGCTGTTCCAGGGCTCCATCACCCTCTGGAGGAAGAACCTTTTCCTCATCTCCAACCTAACCCTCCCCTGGCATCTTCCTGCCATTCCCTCCGGTCCAGAGAGAAGAGCTCAGTGCCTGCTTCTCCTCCTCCCCTTGTGATGAAGCGACTTTATGTCCTTTTTATGCCTGAAGCCAGACACAGTTTTACATGGAGGAATGCCTGTCTTAGACACGTCAATGTGAAGGGTTAGTAAGGTAGATGTGTGCCACACATGTCCGTATTCCATCTTAGCTGTGGCATTCCCTGAACAGTATGTTTTATTCTCAAAATCTCTCCATGAGACAATTCTGCTACAGCTCCTGTTTTTCAACCTTTATGATGTTATTAGGAAACTAATCCATGTTTAGCTTTCTGAAAATAACGTGGAGAAGATAATGGAGATGAATATCCAGCCAAAGAACTTCAATTGCTCTCTTTAAGAGATGATCTTTAAATATAATCTGCCTGCAAGTAGATTACACTTTTGGTCGTTTAGATAAAAATATACTTTTATAAGAGAATTTTCTGCTCTGGAAAGAGAGTGTCGGTAATTTAAAGAAGATGTACAAAAATGACTGGGGAGCTCAAGGAATCAATTTCTGTTTGAGAATTGAAGTAATGACAATAAAGCTTTACCCGGAGAAGCTGCAGGGATACAGGAACTGCAGCATCGACAGGAGTATTTGTAAAGCGGGAGAGAAAAGCTTGAAGACTATTTGATTTCAGTGCCAGGTCACATAATTGATGAGGATTTCGAGCTGACAGAAGCGTAGCAGTGACGACATTTAAAAGGGACAAGTTTAGACAATGAAAGGGGGTGAAGGACCATCCTGGCAGTGGCAGGGTCTACCAGACTCTGTCTTTATAAATAGAAGGCACAAATCTCAGTATCTGTTTTAAAAGAAGGACTGAGGTTTCTTTGATAGACTTTTTGTTGTTGGTTGGTTTTTTTTCCATTTCATGTTTTCATATCATCAGGTTTAAGCATCTCTTATTTCTTCTAGAATTGTGAAAATTTGAGTGCAGATGGGTTTTTTTTTTCCTTTTTCAAAGGCATTATGTTTTAATGTTTTAATGTTTTTGTTTTACAGTATTTTCCTGTAAAGAATATGCAGCATGCTAGACGCCAGGGAATAGGTGAGTTTTATTTTTGTATTGACTCGTAAAGCATTTCATGCTTTTTTTTCCCCTAACTTCTTGCATTTCAAATACATTAGGGTCATTGGTTGTAATGGGAATGCCAACGTCAAGGTCAGCTGAAAGATTATTTAATATATTTGGGGGATGTCAGTGCTGAAATTCCCTAGAAGCAAATATGCATGATTTTGAGTGTTTGTAGATATAGATAATGGACAGAGAATGGATAATAGACATCCTGTGTTCAATTCAGGTTTGTGTAGAGAACACACGATGCACAGTTATGAAAGTATGTCAAGGGGCATTGGAGCATGTGTGGTAATGATGAAAGTGGAAAATTAAGCTCCCAACTCTCTGTCTCTCTCTCCCTATATGTATAAGCACGCACCGTGTCATAATTATGCAAAGAAGGAAGTGGAAGATGGTCTTTTAGAACGAGAGGTGGTTTATTTTTGGTGGCCCTATCCATGTACTTATCACCAGGCCCTGTTGTTCTAAAGTGCAGCGTTAACATAGCTGTAGAGCAGAGAAATCTTGAACCTATCTAAAGTTTTTTCCACTCAGATAATAAATAAATGAGGTCAGAATGCATGTTATTTTAATTAAAATAATCAATAGTCATTGAAGGAACAGTACTTCATCCTCCCATCTTGGAGACCGAAAGTACTGTTAATCCAGCAATGTAACTCCAGGGCAACTCAAAAATGAGAAGAAAAAACTGCCCATATTGGTGCTTGGGCACAGATTTTCAGCTTACCTGTGGCAGTTGTCTTGATATCGCTGTTAATAGAATTCTGCCTTGTCTTCCGATTACCCAGGTTTTACAGATACTCGAGAAAACATACGTTTAGAGAAAACCTAGCATGATTCATGTAGCTTGAGCTGAGTGAGTTTTTGCTTAATTAAATGAATTATGTAGACATTTTTTAATTGTCAAAATGCCAAAACCAATACGCTGCACTTTGAAAATCCTCTCTATTTTTAGAACAATACTGACTTTGTGTCTTATATTGAAATTCTTCAGCCTAGTAATCTATAATATGCTCGAGGCTATTTTGATATTGCTGCCTTTTAATTAAGCACATCCGTTGTTAATATTTTTAAAGTTGGATTAAATTCTTTTGCTAGTATTTTTAATAGGCCTGTTAGTAATTATATGCTTTTGCTACAGCAGATTGGTAACTCATTAGTTCTTAAGGAAAAAAATATATTTGTTCTAAGGAGTAAACAGGGCCTTTTGCACCGTAAGTTGATAGTGTTGAGCACCACTCAGAAGGATGACGAGTACTTCAAGACTAGTGCAGTATTCCGTGTATATACCTGTATTTAACTCATAAGCCATAAAACATCCAGGGTTTTAAAATTACAGTTGTTTGATTATGTATGTCTGTAACTACTACCTGCTCCTCATCTACGCTGTGGTGTAAAGGGAAAGGATCTAAGTCGTACATGGTAATATGCCATATTATACAATATTAGCAAGATCCTCCCCCAGCGCGTACTTAACATTCTGCTCTGTTTTGGTATTGTTAGAGCAGGCGCCCTGTGCAAGTGAACCAATTAAAGTCTGATGTGATTTATGGTGTCTTAAATTGTGAGGCTGCAACTATAAATATTGCAAAGGGCTTTGATTTTCAGATGATGCCAAACATTCCCATTCTCAAAATTAGATCTCACTGAGATGTGTAGTATTAGGGGAGTAAACACATCATTTCTAATTTCATTTCTATTCTTTTCTGTGACTAATATAGATGAAAAAGGATTCCATAATAGCGTGTCATATATCGAATTCAATGAAATTTATTAAAATATTAACCACTGTTGGTTTTTCTCCCCCCAGCAGCTCTCTAATTTATATTAGTTCGTTCGGGAATAACACAATGCCAGTTTCTGACCTGTCATCTGTGTCACCCCAGCTCTTGTCAGCTTTTACCTTGAGAAAATTATGTTGTTGAACTGAATGCTAAAGAAGCAAACAGTGTTTAAGGTTAATTTTAGAGGCTAGTCCTTCCCCAAAATACGTCTTACATCTTTTTCTTTCAACCTTTGAAAGGTTTTTAGGAACTGTTTGATTCATCCTTTTATTACCGTGGCCTAAAGACCAGAGAATACACAGATTTGGTGTTGTGTATGCACATACAGGTAGGTGACCGTGCTTGCACACTCAAATAGGGTTGTGTATGTGGAGAGAGAAGGAAGGAAGGAAGGAATGAACACTAGTCATGTTCTGAGGAGTTGTGTTCTTAGTTCTCCTGAACTTCTTGATCTCATTACCACCACCCAGTGGAATTCCTTGGAGCTCATGCCAAGTCCCGAGGTGAACTTCAGGACTTCTCATGGAAGCACCTGCTCCTCCAGTAAAGGAGCCCAAGTTCATTGCAGAGGGAGTTTCCTCCTGACTGTGGAAGAGTTTCAAACATTTTTTTAGATTCTAGATCTTTTAGTTCTGGGAAAAGTTGTGTGGATGTTGGCAATGAAAACCATCTGCTTCTGATAAACGGCCACAACCCATCTGCTACCCTAGATCTCAAAACGTACTGTTTTCCTATTTATTCACTAATTTTCTTTCGTTTACAAGGTTTTCTATTGATGCCTCATTTATTTTGGATAAAAGCCTTTCATTTCTTGAGTGTCTTTGAGGTCTTGTATTCTTTAACAAAGCAAGATTTAAAATGGTTAAAAGTAAGTACAAAATTTTAATTAGTAAAAATTAAAACATTGTACTCATTACGTAGTCAGCTCCTTTTCTGGGAAAGTACAAGATACTGAGCAGCTGCTTGGAACCTCTTTGTTGATGGAGTTAATATGTCTGATGTCTTTAATCATGTCCTTGCGATGTACCCCGTCTACTGCAGTTTAGGCAGGTTTGGTTGGTAGCTCTGAAGAAGTGCATTAATTCTGTGGTCTACCTACACTTAAGCTGAAAGAGGGGAGACTGAGATGAGATCTTGGAAGAAATGTTTTGCTGTGAGGGTGGGGAGGCCCTGGCCCAGGTTGCCCAGAGCAGTGGTGGCTGCCCCATCCCTGGAGGGGTTCAAGGCCAGGTTGGATGGGGCTTGGAGCCTCTGATCCAGTGGGAGGTGTCCCTGCCCATGGCAGGGGTTTGCACTTGATGGGCTTTGAGGTCCCTTCTGACCCAAACTGTTCCATGAGTCAATGATACGTGAAAAGAGGGAAGGGGTAATTCTCACCAGTTTCTTGCTGGAGCTGCTCTACAAGTACTGTGGTATAAAATCATGTGCTTTGAGGGGCTGAAGGAGCAAAGAAAAGAAAAAAAATAGTGTGCTGTAATAAATCTGCTACTTTGGGGATCAAGCAGAAATACTTGTTCAAGCCTTTGCAGTCCTCTTCCAGTGGCTTTTGAGGGCTGCGGGATACAGCCCGTGATTTGATTGCATCACTCAGGGCTTTGAGTTGCTACTGCCTTTCCTTAGCATTTATGACACCAGCGCTACGCTTCAGCTCATGCTTTGGAATAGGGAACCCGCTGTGATACTCTTCACGTATGGAAAGGATGTGCTGAGGAACTTGCCTACCAGAGTGTCCCAGTTTCTGTTCTCCCTTCCCCACCCCCACAGCTGATGAATGAGTGCACTTGTAATACAGCGTATAATGGGTATTACACTATAACAGCCTTTAAAAGGTACACGATACAGTCTTTCTCCCTTCCGCTTAACGCAAGGATGACAGACATCTGAAATGGGGAAAAACATCCAAGGCTAAGTGAAAAGGGGAAAAAAAGCGCAATAAAAGGAGATGGAAAATGCAGGAGATGGTGAAAAGGGTAAAAAGGCATGTGTCAGGCAGCAGATCGCTTACAGGGAGGTATTTCTAGAATAAACTGCATTTTATTGAATTCAATAAGAATTGCTGTGGGAGCTGAATTGAGTTTCTTGTGACTTGGAGCACAGCTATTTCTTTTTCTCCTTGATGGATACGTTTCAGCAGTGAGTGAATGATTCCTCGGGATGCGTTCACTCTGTGCTTTAACAACTGTTAAACTAAAAGGGACGGTTTACACTGTTCAGTGTCTTTTCTGGGTTATGCCAGGACTGTGTCTTGAATAAGGAGTGTTCCTAAACATTAAACTGCAGAATAGCGGGTATAGTCCCAGGCATAAAACCACCACAGTATATGGGATTAGTGGAATTTATTCACTGACCTTAGTTTCCAGAAAGTTTCTCGCCTGTTTCCGGAGTTGATATTTGCAATTTATACAGGAACAACTCCAGGAAGATTTTTGCAAATAGGAATTATCAGGGAGAATAAGAGAAAATCGTCAGCACTGGTTAGTATTGTATGGCAGAGATCTAAGTAGGTAGCAGCATACACAGCCCAAACCCCAGATACTCACCCAGTGGGACAGGGCGGACAGAAACAGCAATTGGTGAACACTTTAAGATTAAAAAAAGGAGATTTGGGAAATAAGAAGCCTCTTGAAACTGTGTGATCACAATAGAGCATAGGCAGGAGAAGTACAGGGAGGGATTAAAGGAAGACATACAAAGAACGCTGGAGATAGCAAAGTATTAGAGAAGAAGCCAAAAAAAACCAAGAGAACAACCAGAAAAGTAGGAGTAGAAAATGTATAATTTGCTTATTAGGTGTCATTTAGTACAACTTGTCACTTTTCTATAGAGTGCTCTGGATGGATCAAGTGGTATTTGGTTGAGGTTTTTTTTTTTTCTTCTTTCTTCTTCTTCTTTCTGTCCTCCTATAGAGGAAGAGAACAACCCTGATTAGCAGAAGCCCTAGGGGCTTTTAAGGTTGGTTGATACTCTCATTTGTTACCAAGCATGTCGATCCTTTCAGACTTGAGCTACCAGAGGAGATAATTTCTCCGTTGCTACAATAAGCTGCTTCCCGTGTCCTCATACTCCTCAAGAGCGTGCCAGCAGTGCCTGTCCACCTTGGAAAGGCCAGAGAGCCACCACACAGCCCTGAAAGGGCTCAGGTGCGATTGTAGCAGGTATAATTAAATGTATTAACGATGTGTAATGAAATGGCCAGCGCAAGGATTTCGCAGCAAAATGCTGCCGTGCTTTGAAATGATGAGTGTGTGGATGGTCTGCGAGGAGCGGCGCTCCCAGGCACAACGGTCCTGACACGGAGAAGGTGGGAAGCAGTGGTGTTCTAATCCCAGCTGGAATATCTTTATTGCCAGAAAGAAGTTGTGCACTTTTATTTTTTTCTCTTCTATTAGTCATTCATTCTTTGGCTTTTTGTTACCCTCCCCTCCCTAAACTTAGGATGGTTTTGAAAGAGAATTACACCCGTGATCCTGTTTGAAACTGGAACCGGGTCAGAAATGCGCTGGGCTGTTAAATCTATCAAATATTTATGGTATCAGCTTCATTTTCACACTGTAATGACCTTGCTGGTTATTTCTGGATGTACATGCTCGTAAGCGGAAAAACAGTGTCGTTCTGTGCGTGTGCATTCTCACCCTCTTTTTTGGCTCTAACAAGAAGCTGCAAGTTTTGATCTCACCTGTGTCCCTGCTGTCAAAACTTTCCACTTCTGACATTTCCATGATTCCTTCCTAAGCACAGAAAACGCTGCAGGATGAGTGGCAGCTGTCAACATTTACCGTTCCCTGGGTATGAAGGGAATTAATGATGGAAAATGCTTCTGGGAGGCAGGTGCCTCTCCTAAACCAGTGCTTCCTTTGTCAAGGACACAAACTGCAGGGATTTCTGCCAGACAGGCGTCCCCTCCCCAGTTTCCTGGAAGCAGCTCCTGGATTTTGGAGGACGAGATGCTAGGACGGTGATACCGTGTTGCCGGCCAGAAACGCTGACTAAGAGACATTTTCAGATGTTGCGTCGCGGTTCTGGGCTGATTTGCTAAGGTGTTTCCTCTTTTGGCACTGGAATTTCACCCCATAAATCCTGAATAAAGGTGGAGCAGGCTGAAAGATGAGCCAGCTATGAGTGTTTAAAATCTGATGTGATAAAGCTGCAAACTGTAGATGTCTTAAAGGGGGGAAAAGGACTTGAGCATCTGTGTTAAATGTGAGAAATTCTGGTTCTGCTGTGTGGGCTACAAAAGGAAACGGGCACTTTTGAAGGAGTGCGGTGTACAGCATCGTTACCTCGTGCTGATGTACGGAAAGGGTTTGGATCCCCAGTTTGCGAGGGGCTTTAGGAAACAAAGTGAGTCCATTACTGGTGTGTTAAGGGCGAGGAGCGCTGAGGCAGCACTGGAGCCCGCATCAGCCCCTGGAGAGTCCCATTCTTTATGCAGCCCAGCCGGCTCCTTGGGTTGTGAGTGCCTTGGGAGAAAGGGAGGGAGGGAGAATGGGAGAGTGGATGGGTGGATGGGATGGAGGGAGGGAGTGGATGGGATGGAGGGAGGGAGGGAGGGAGGGAGTGAGTAGATGGGTGGATGGGAGGGAGGGCAGGGAGGGAGCGGATGGGTGGATGGCATGGAGGGAGGGAGAGTGGGTGGGTGAGTAGGAGGATGGAAGGGAGGGAGGGTGGATGGGAAGGAGGGAGGGAGAGTGGATGGGTGAAAGGGTGAAAAGGAGGGAGGGTGGATAGGTGGAAGGGAAGGTGGATGTATGGATGGATAAAAGGGAGGGTGGATGGGAAGGAGGGAGGGAGAGTGGATGGGTGAAAGGTTGAAAAGGAGGGAGGGTGGATAGGTGGAAGGGAAGGTGGATGTATGGATGGATAAAAGGGAGGATGGATGGATGGATGGATGGATGGATGGATGGATGGGAAGGTGCATGGAAGGGAAGGTAGGTGCATGGATGGGAGGGGAAGGTGCATGGATGGGTGGGTGCAGCCCTAGCCCGCCCCCCGCCCCTCCTCCCAGCCACCCCGCAATCCCGCCGTGACCCGTAAGTTGTTTTCGGGCCGGGCTGCGGCGGGCTGGGGGGCGACGACTGGGGATCCCCAGCCGGGAGGGGCCGCCCCGCCCTGGGGAGAGCACGGAGCCTGCCGGGTTAGCCTTTAGGCGGGGAGGGAAGGACAAGAAGGAGGCGCTGAGGGCGGCGCAGCGCCGGGCAGCTCCCAGTGCCCCTCTAGCCAACCCAGCATCTCTCCGTGTCCTCCCCTCTCAGCATCTCCCATCTCCCCCTGCCCCTTCTCCCCCTTAGCATCTCCCCCTGCCCCTTCTCCCCCCACCCCCCCCCCCGCATCTCCCCCTGCCCCTTCTTCCCCCTCAGCATCTCCCCCTGCCCCCCCCTAATCCCGACATCCACACTCGTGCTTCCCTCCCCAAAACAGAAGAAGGGGGTCCTGCCCGGGGAGGGAGGGGGGGGAGTGAGGAGCATCTCTCCCTGTTCCCCCTCCCCAAATCCCGAGGGACCCACACTTGTGTCCCCTACCCCTAAATAGAACAAGGAGGTTGGTGCTGCGGGGGGGGGGGGGGGGGGGGGGGGGGCGGGCTGGTGGTGTGAATGGGGGGGATAGGGAGGACACAGACGCACAAAGTCGTGCCCCCCTCCACAAAGAGAGCAAAGAGCATCGGGGGGGGGGGGGGATGGGATGGGATGGGATGGGATGCACACAGTCGTGCCCCCCTCCCAAATAGAACGGGGGGGGCTGCTGGGAGGTGTGGATGGGGGATGGCGTGTTGGGGGGGGGAATGAGGTGGTGTGGGATGGGATGCACACGCACTTGTGCCCCTCCCCAAACAGAACTAGGGGGGCTGCTGGGATTGGGGGTAGGATGGGGTAGGATGGGATCGGATGGACATACACTTCTGCCCCTCCCCAGACAGAGCGAGGGGGGAATGGGGGGATGGGGGATAGTGGTGGCGATGGGGGTAGGATGCACACAGAGTTGTGCCCCGCCCCAAACAGAGCAGAGGGGCTGCTGGGGGGGCGTTGGTGGGGGAGGGGGGGGTAAGGATGGGATGCACACACACTTGTGCCCCTCCCTAAATAGAACTAGGGGGCTGCTGTGGGGAGGGGTTGGGATGCACACCCACTTGTACATCCCTCCCCAAATAGAAGTAGGGGGCTGCTGTGGGTGGGGGTCAGGATGGGGGTGGGATGCGCACCCACTTGTACACCCCTCCCCAAATAGAAGTGGAGGGCTGCTGGGGGTGGGGGATAGCGGGGGGAATGGGATGGGATGCGCTCCGCCTCGTGCCCCTCCCCAGCCGGAGCGAGGGGGCTGCCGGGGGGGTGTGGGTGGGGGCGGGATGGTGCTGGCTGCCCCGCCCGCTCCCCCCGCGGCTCTGCCCGCTCGCTGCCCGCTCCTCGCGCCGTGGGCCGGGCCGTGGCCGCGTTGCCATTGGTCGGTGCAGCCGAGCGGCGCGGCCGCCGCTATAACAGCGCGGAGCCGGGCGGCGGCTCACACGGCTCCGGGCGGCCGCTCCTCCTCCTCTTCCTCCTCCTCCTCGCAGCCTGCCTCCCCCGGCGCGGCTCCCCGGGGCTGCTCCCGGCCCCATGGAGTGCTGCTACATCGTCATCAGCTCCGCGCACCTCAGCAACGGGCACTTTCGCAACATCAAGGGAGTTTTCCGCGGCCCCCTCGGCAAGAACGGCAGCAAAACTCTGGTAAATGGCTCCTTCTGCTCCTCTCGCCTCCTCTCCCTCCTTCCCTGCCGCTCCTCTCGCCTCCCCGCGCGGTGGGAGCCGCTCGCCGGCATCGCCGCGGGGATGCGCTGCCCCCCCTCCCTCCCCTCCCTTCGCTCCCCGGTGATCCCCACCATCATCCTGGCGGCTCCCGTCCTCACCCCCGGTGATCCCCATCACCCTCCCGATGACTCCTATTCATCCCAGTGATCCCCGTCCTCACCCCCAGTGCTCCCCGTACTCATCCCGGTGTCCGACTCGCATCCTCACCCTGACAATCCCCATCCATCATCACCCTGGGGACTCCCCTGCATCCCAGTGATGCCCATCACCATCCCCCTCCGTGACTCCCGTTCACCCCGGTGACTTCCAGTCATCCCAGTCACTCCCATCTTCACCTCCAAGTGACTCCCGTTCATCCCGGTGACTCCCATCCTCACCCCCAAGTGACTCCCGTTCATCCCGGTGACTCCCATCCTCACCCCCAAGTGACTCCCGTTCATCCCGGTGACTCCCATCCTCATCCCCCAGTGACTCCCGTTCATCCTGGTGACTCCCATCCTCACCCCTGGTGACTCCCGTTCATCCCAGTGACTCCCATCTTCACCCCCCAGCGACTCCCGTTCATCCCGATTAAGCCCATCCTCACCCTTAGTGACTCCTGTTTGTCCCAGTGACTTCCATTCATCTCGGTGATTCCCACCTTCACCCCAGTCACCTACTCCCATCCTCACCCCCCCACTGACTTATGTTCATCACAGTGAATCCTATCCTCACCCTTGGTGACTTCTATTCTTCTATTCATCCCAGTGGTTCCCATTCATCTCAGTGACTTCCATTAATCCTGGTGAATCCCATCTTCACCCCAGTCACTGACTCCCATCCTCACCCCCAGTGACTCCTGTTCATCCCAGTGATTCCCATCCTCCATTCATCGCCATGACTGACTCTTATCCTCACCCCCCAATAATTCTCATTCATCCCAGTCACCAACTTCCGTCCTTACCCCCAGTGACTCCCATCATCATCTCAGTGACTCCATCCCGGTCACCAACTCCCTTCCTCGCCCGCGGTGCCAGGGGCACCCCAGGGCTGTGCTCGGTACAGCGAAGAATGGAGCAGAAGCTTGGTGACTGGAGGTCTGAGCTCCTTGGGTAGAGGGATTCATTGTTCAAGAACAGCTTCAGAAACGATAGATGGTTTTGTTTGTTGGTTGCCAAGTTTTTTTAGAAGCAAAGCTCTGGGTTTGAAGGGGATTGATGGGTTTGGGCAATTTGACCACCTACTCCGGGAAGTCCGCTTTGGCTGTTAAAACTGTTTCTCTATACGTATGCCATACTTTGATATGTTTACATCTATTTGGTTTCCTATGGTTTTTGCTGATTCGTTTGGACTCGCTTTGCTACTATTAATGAACTTTAATGGAAGAGTTATGACGCGGTAGTGTTGGCAATACATGTGTTCTCCTGCCTGTTCAGATAAAAGGGATGGAGGAGAAGAGCAGGCTGGCTGAGCTGCATCACGTAGCATCTCAATCACTGCACGACAAAGTGTGGACAGATGTCTAGGGAGCAGGATGGAGCTGAAAGAGGGGCTAAGCCACATTGTTTATTGTGCTCTCGCACCACTGTCTCGTTCCAAAATCGCCTTTGGAGGAGACGGAGCAGAACTTCTCACAACATTCTTGATCCCTCGAATGCACGATCTATATTGATGGGGAATTTACTAAAGTACTTAACATTTGCTTGAGTTGGCAAGCTTGTGATTTCTCCATAAATAAAGAGATTAAAGTAAGTCTCAGCCAAGTCATAAAAATAGTAACTACTACGAGAGAATCTGAGGCAGATTTTTGGAGCGTTTCAAATGTAAAATTCCTGCTTTCAGGTTGTAAATCTTACCACAATTTTATTTTCTGTCGATTGTGTGTATTTTTCTGTTAGGGATTACATTCTTGGCGTTTTAGACAAGTATTTGTGGTATCCATGAGATGGCAATATGTGTGTAATATTTCACTGTTACAGTTGAAAACCCAAGTCCTACTGTAGAATTATTTGGTACACTTGAAATAATTGCTCGATACATCGCCTTCTTTCTACTGAACAATTTCAGTAACGATGCATTTGGCAGGGCTGAGAATATTGTGATGTAAGTTTTGGACTTTGTATTATCTTGCAATTTGCAATTGATTCTGTTTCAATAGCATTTTATTCTTGCTTTTTAATGTTTTTTCCCTTGGTGAAAAACAACCCAGCTCTGTATTCCCAATATTCCTCACTGGTTTATTTACTGGCAAAAAAAATAGTGACCAAAATATGTTGGTATGAGCTTAAAATGCAAAGAAATATGTTGCATAGGCTTTGAAGCGCTCTAACTCTGGAAAGGAACGTAACTCGACTCAGCTCTACAGTGAGTTAGACTGGACGCAAGGGGAGAAAAGAGAGTCTTGGTTGTGGATTTGCCATGAGAAACCCTAACTTTAAAAGCTTTTGTTGTGGGCAGTGTAACTGGCAAAGGTTTTGGGCTAAAAAAAGGAAATCCTTGATGGTAGTGAAGGTCCTTCTCTATGAAATAAATGGTATACGTGCAGGCATCGAGGCTTCTGTTTATGCTGGAGTACTTTTTAATTCAAAGGAGGTAAAGGTGCTGTTGCATTGTGATGTAGTGCTTGGATGGTTCAGACTACAGAGTTCTGAGGCGCTAAGGTATGTTCCAGCCAGCTGCTACTGGAAAACCAAATGTTACATCATTGCAGAGGATCAGGCACATTCCCTGAAAAACAGGATTTCAAACTTAGAGATGAAAATATTTATTCCTATAAAACAGGATTTCTCTTTAGAAAATCTGATAAGAATGCAGCTTTTTAATATGCTCTTGGTGTCTCCCATCCTAGAACAAGACCAGGAGAAACAGCGCTGTGTGAATCTAAAAACCAGAAATATTTTGGAGCCGCTCTGGCTCAAACCTATCTTCCCGTTTTGTTGTAAAGCATTCAGCCCTGCCTTCATCTCTGCTCCAAGCTTTCTAAAATCACTGCTTCCTCGTAAGCTGAGGAAAACCTGAGAACAGCCTCTGCTTGTACAGCGTGGAATTGCTTCTGTGCAAAACTTGACCATGTTTGTTAAGCTTTGCTTCTCTTTTAAAGATTTCTGCGACCACACTCTATCTGGGGAGTTGACTTGATGTGCTACAGCAGAATTTCACATCAGGAAAGTGCTGATCCTCGTCAAGGATAAAGTTGTGGTTTCAAGATGATTTGACAGTGTATCTTCAAAGCTGGAGCTTGTGAGGTTTCAGGGGAGAAGGTCCTTAGAGCTTTTGGTTACTGGAGTGACCTGATATTCACCTGCAACTCCTCTTATTTTGCCCTACCCTCCAAGAGAGGTCACCAAGAAACACTTTTCCCTGACTGTCCCTGCAGGTGATTCTTACGTGTTCACCCTCTGCCCGCATCCTGTTTCATGCAGTGTTAAAATAATTTAAAGCTTAAGTTAGGTTTTGGTTCAAAGCTCCCAGAAGGGAACAGGAAAAAAGAGCTACAAACTCCTGCTTATCCAGTAGAGATAGTGAAGCACAAAGCTTTGTTCTTCCTCAGTGGAGGGGATCAGAGAGTTACTTTTGGGTAAAAAAAGATGCAACAGCAGCGTTCTGTTGCCTGGTTCCCAGGTGTGGCCTTTCCCTAGGTCAGATCTACCTGTAATGCCTGCTGAGTGCAAGGCTTTGGGACGGAGTTACTGGGAGAGTTGGAGGTGAGGGATGAAGGTAGGAGAAGGAAGGGGAGGCCACGGTTCTGCTCCTCGAGGGAAGGGGAGGAACTGAACTTGGAAGGAAATGAAAGGCAGAAGAGGAGCAAAGCAAAGGGTAGGTTTAGACAAACTGAGAAAAGAGGCTACTGTTAAAAAAAAACAAGCAACCACTGTGAATGAACCTTTAGTGAGAAGAGGAAGGAATGCATATCTACATACAGGTCTGGGGATGTGATGGTAACACCTTCACAAACTTGTGTTCATCCAATCCCACTGGGTGATAACTTGGTGTGGGTAGGGCCCACGTACCCAATTGTATTCGGCTGCTCTGTATCAGGAAAAGAAACCTGAATTAGGAATTGGTGGGGACTCGGGATATCTGGAAGAATGGCATCCAAGATCATAACGTTCCTTCAGAAAATGCAGCAGTTTGGTGGTATGTGAGGTATTGAATTAGGCTTTGTCCTGTCCCACTGTAGTTTCTGCTGTCTAAAATATTCTTCAAATGCATACAATTTCATAATGACAGCTCCTCTGCTGCTGGGGGTGTTTGGCTGTTTTCTTGGTGGAGCACCGAGTGAGCTGACTGTTGGTTGATCTTTGTGTGTCAGGTAGGTTTTTGAAGAAGAAACTCAAAACTTACTGTGTGGGTCAGGCGTTACAAATTTCTGTTCCTCTTTCTGTATTTTTATGTAATATTGCTTATGCCTTGGTATTTTAATCAATGAACATTAGCCTGATTGCTTGGCTGTTTATCATCAGGGTTCATAGTTGGTGACTTTAGGCTGTTCTTTTTAGCGTAGCAGTTTATATAAATTTGTTTGCTACAACTCTTTCTTTTTGTCCATGGATCCCCTGAAGTTTTCATGTGCGTAACTGTGTTCTTTTTTCATGCCTTCAGTAATTGATGTCAAATTACACTGGTCTTCCTTTGTACTTTATCTTTCTTGCTGTGTCTGCTGTCTTGCAGTTTATAATCTCAAAAAGTATTGAAACTTGTGAGAAAGAATAGCTCTCTGGAGGGAGAAATAGGTTGTTTGGAGTCACAACCACAGGTGACTTGCTAAATCCTTAAAATGTCTTGTCAGAATATAAAGCGAGACACTTTAAGGCATTGTCCTGGTTATGTGTATAATTTCTTGTTGGCCAGCAAGACAACTGACTCTTGGTCTTCTGACTAGCTTGTGCATGGGTGGTGGCTGAATATCTGCAATTTCACCCTTGGATATTCCATGGGTGTCAGTGGCTCAGTATCTGTTCCATGGAGATTTACAGAGCGGAGAACTGGTCATGTATGGCTCGTTCTGTTCTGTTAATTGGACAAACGCCTTTTCTCTGTTGGTGATCAGAATGAGTAAGGTCCTATTGCTTGTACAAGGACGTTAGTGAAAGATTTAGATCTTCAGATGGTATAAATTGCTACTATAATACAGATTGTAAGTCAGGCTTGTTGACACTGGTTTAAAGTGGGTACAAGCAAAACTTTCCTGGGGTTATAGGACCATAGGTTCAAATGCACAGAACTCAGAAATCTATTATTGTGTCTAACAACTGCCTCTTTCAGCTCTGTCTATGTGCACATGTGTGTGTTTATATTCTGGTTGTAGGTGTGTTCAGAGAGGACTGCAGAGGTAGAACTGGAATAGTGGTCCCCTGCTCCAGGAGAGGCAGGTGCAAAGCACATCAAACTGGGATTGAACTCTGAACTCGGTGTGGTATGCTCTGTGGAGATCACCTGATCTACGTGGTTTCCTCTCTGAAGTACAGCTTCGTGACTCCCGTTCAGTTTGGACATGGGCACAGGGACTGCGTGTTGACCTTTTAAATACAATGTAGGTATAGGTCTGCCTACATGCCTAAAAATCAGTTGGAGATACGTTTACAGCATCTTTCATTAATTTAGCTATCTTGTTTCATAGGTTTATTGAACAAAATTACTTTGAATTTTTATTTATATACCTCTTGTGTGTGTATTTAAAAAAAAATAAATACTTGTAACCTCTTTTAAAAGTCCTAGAGCTTCGTTCTGCTTTTATCAAACCTCTGTAGAGTTCAGATATTGATACGCTTGTGGCTTCTGAAAATGCCATCTGTTGTTCAGGCTGTTGGTTGTCTTTAGTTCTTTTACATTTTGCAGAATATTTTCGTATTTGCACATCAACTAAAGCAAATATGTTGTGGTGGACATAGAAATTCTCATAAAAGAGATTTTTATTACAAATGGCCATACCATACTACCATAAGAAAGCAATAAACTACCTCTAAATCAGCTTTCTTGTTGCGGAGTACTGACGCTGTTGCACTTTAAGGTGGAAATGTCTGCTGATTTCAGGTCTTCTAATGCATATGTAAAATAAGCAATACTTACTATGGCTTTATTTTATGTAGTAGTAAAAAGCGGGTCCTATAGTTCTGTTTGGCACAGTGTATATTGCCGGTAACTGAAGGTTATTTTAAAATGATACCTTGTGTATGTAGAATTTAATAGAAGTATTGCTGTAATTGGTTTCCATCTTCAGCATCACAGAGTTTGTAGGAGTTGTTAGGCTGGAGTTATGTGCAGCCCTTGTGCTACAAAGAGTAAGAACTGAGTAACATCAGTGACTTGGCAATACAGGGGGCTTAGACTGGCTGGGACCTCATTCAGCAAACCCTGTAAATGGGGCTTAGCATCGCCGTGACCTGGAAGGGAATGTTTCCCAGAAGTGAGATGGCAATGTGACTTGGCCAAAAATCAAGCCAAATAGTAAAACTTGGTTCAGGGACAAAAGAGCAATCACCCATTACTGTCAGGGGTTGGCTGTACCCCCTGGGTCTGCTGATGTCTCTGGTGTTTCAGCACGCTCATGACCTCAGTTTAGAGCTTGAAAATGTTTGCATCTTTTCTGCAAAAGGAGCTGAACAGCCTTAACTCATTAAAATATTAAAACAACAAACCAAATTCTACCTAATTTAATTTGACTACTTAATCAGTATCGCTTAAATCATGATTGAAACCCAGCCACTCGGAAGACAACAAAATAATTTGGTAAAATGGAAGTAACAATAAAATCTTACCTGCATCCAGTTCCTACAGCTCATTTGTAAGGATGCAAATGACTCCTTGTTTTAGAAGGCTATCGGTGATACTGATCCAGGGCGTCATTGATAGGTGAGGTGAGCGAACGGGAGGCTTGTCATAAATCAAGTGCATTTCTGAAGCAATGCTGAGAGGTCGCAGGTCTTGTGCAGTGAGACATGGCGCTCTCGTGCCCACCAGGCTCCATCTGAGTGCATGGTCTGGTCCAAAAAATAGTAGGAGACAGAGTCTAGTGTGCAGCAGACTCAAACTGGGACAGCTTCTGATCCAGAGCTGCTACCGAGGCAGACTTCTGTACTGTAAAAGCTCGTTAAATGCACAGTAAACTTCAAACACATTGGTGTTCTGTTGAATGTAATTAGAGTATTACTATGGTTAAATTAGTACACTTGTTTAGTTTTTTCAGATCAAGGCCTTAAAGAGTAAAGCTGAGGAGAGCCTTGGCCTTGAATATTTTCTGATGCAAATATCCATAGCAATCTCTTAGCTTGGAGATACGTAAGATTCCTTTTAACCCGTTGCTGAAGAACAGCAAGCGGGCTTCTGTATATTCCAAACAGTTCATTTTTTTTTTTTTTTTTATTCAAGTCTTACTGAATTCTCTCAAGATGCAAGTTGCAATTCTAGAAGTCTCACCGTTCCTGGAGCCTGTGGGAACACACACAGGTTTTCTGACTTCCCTATCAGCAGGAACAAACAAACTGATTAACAGTGAAGAATCATAAAATCCTTTGGTTGGAAAAGACCTTTGAGATTATAGAGTCCAACCGTACCTGTCAAATAAAACCATATCCTTGAGCACGTCATCTACCTGTCTTGTAAACACCTCCAGGGTATGGGCTCCAGTGCCTCCCAGTATGGCCCCGTACGGGCTTCAGTGCCTCCCAGCACATTTAGAGGACACAGAGTAGTAGCCTTTCAGTTTAAGACAGAGGGTTTTCAAGTAGGACTTGGCTAAGTAACTGCAAGATCTTGGATGCCCCTGGCTGGTGACAATTAAAATATTTCCATTTTTGAGAGGCACTTAGGTTTGCTGACAGGAACAATGAATCTGACCAAGAATCACAGCTTCTGAATTGGATGTGTCTTGAGATGGACTAAGATCATAAGAAACCAAAAAATATCCAGAGCATTTGAGCATTTGCTGTTATTTAATACCTTAAATCATTTTTGGGAGGGCCTGTAGCAATAGGACAAGTGGTAATGGTTTAGAAAGGGAAGTTTAGACTAGCTATTAGGAAGAAATTTTTTACTCTGAGGGTAGTGAGGCAGTGGCCCAAGTTGCCCAGAGGGGTGGTAGGTACCGCATCCCTGGAAACATTCAAGGCCAGGTTGGGTGGGGCTCTGAGCACCCTGAGGTGTCCCTGCTCCCTGCAGGGTGGTGGAACTGGATGGGTTTGAAGTCCCTTCCAACTCAAACCATTCTGTGATTCTAGCATTCCATGTTTCTGTGATTCTATAATACAGTTGATATTGATGGTGTCCGTATTTAGAGCGTGGATTCTTTAGTACTGCCCGGTGGTGGCTGAAAGTAAGTTGATTTGGTTTTGTTTGCTCACTTGCGATTCAAGCGTAAACACAGGTAAGAGAACGAGCCTCCTAGCTGAGCTGTAGCTGGCCTATCTCTTATAAACAAAGACTAGTTAGACCCTTTTATTTTTCCATGCGTTCTCAGCATAAGAAGCAACACTTTTCATGCAGCCTTCTTGCGAGACTGTTCTGTGATGAGCTGTGACTTCATGTTGATTAAAAAACCCACAAAGTAAACAGAACAACATTTACTCACTAGGTGGCACAATATTTGTCATGTTTAACCTTGTTTTTCAATAGAGATAAGAAACTGCCTGAAGGCATCAGGAAAGAGGAATTTTGAACTCATTGTAATTAATTTATTTGGTTAAGATATGTTTATGGTTCCCTTCCTCTGAGGAGGAGCTGTGGCAGGGGCAGAGGGGTTTGGTTTTCCTTTGGCAGAGAATGTTTGTTCTGAACATCTGAGTCGTGCGCGAACATGAATTTCTGTGGAACCCTACATGTTTAAGTCAGTGCCGATAGTAAATGCCCAAGTATTTTCAAGATGGGATTGTAAGTGGTTGTGGACAGCGCAGCAAGAGAGGAAATGCAGTTCCATCCCCACGGCTCAAAGAGCAAATTCTGCAACAACGCTTGGAGAGGACTCTCCCACCTGGCCTTGCTCTCCTCGTTGGAGCTGGCAAAGAGCTGTGTTTGACTTAAAATTCTTGAAACGTCTTGGAAAATGTTCTGATTTAGGTTGAGGAACTGAGGATTTTTTTTTTCAGTATATCATTAATATTCTTGGTTTGCACAAATGATGTAGGGCTTGTCAGGCCTTTTGTCTGACTGTGCTGATTTGCATTTCTTGAAAATGAATTTTTGTGGCGAAAATGATATTTTTAGAGAGAACCTTTTCCCCAAATAGCAAGTCATCAGGCTGCTTCCTCTGGGGCCCAGCTCAACTCAGATATTCCAGTGCTGGATTTCTCACAGCTAGCGCGTGGCTGTGTTACTGACATTGCCCAAGTCTGGCTCAGGCTGGTTTCTTTAAAACTCTGTAATGCAAAATGTCTGATAGAATTTACCTCTTCAGCTTAAGAAAAGAAGTTTTCTGGACTTGGAAAACGGCTTTCTTTCCAGCTTACTGATAACATACTCCCCCAGCAATTACAAATCAATAGAACTGAGACTTGAGACAAAGTCTTTTCTCTTTGTTGGTGTCCATAAAGTTTTTGGAACGGTTTTTTTTCAATAAATACCCTTAAAACTGGATTTACGTGGCGGAATGTAATTGTTCTTTTAAGATAGCCATTTAAATAGCTGCAGTTTCTAAGTATTTAATTCCTGCTGAAAGTGTTTTTACTAGGCAACCACAATCCCCATCAGAGAATAGCGCAGCAGCTACTACTTCATAAATGGATTTTGCTTAAAACCTCTGGAGTCAGAACTTGGGGACACTCTTGAGACTCTACAGGGTTATGATGTCTGCAGGGGTTTGGCTGAGCAGTCCATGAGACAATCTGAGCCTAAATCTGTACTGTAAAATGCTCAGTGGTGGCTTTGGTTGAGATTTGACATAATATTAAAGAACAACTAATAACAATGAGCTTAGAGACCCCTCTGCAAGGGCATCAGACATGGAGGCTTGGGTGATATCAGCAAAGTGCTACCAAATGACAGCAATTCCATGCAGGTACCTCTGCGCATCTGTGCCGCAATCTGCCCAAAGCAGGTGTTGAGGAAGGGAGAAAGTTAGTTTAGCAGGCACCAGAAGCCTTGGCTTTTATGTGCATGCCAGCTCTCCTGGCACTGGCAAAAATTAGGTCACTTAAACACAAGAGAGTGAGGGAGATATATATAATTTCTAAATTTTTCTTTAAACTAGTCATTATTGAAACGTGTCATTATGTAGGGAATTTTGGTTAAAAACATTTAATTGCAGACGGTGCTTGGTCTTGTTCTGTTGGAAACAGTTGGCTTTATCATGAGAGAGAATAACGTGGACAAAGATGTTCACTTACAAACCCTGCTGGTCTCTAAACCTGCCTGAGGCTTGGCATTTCCGCCTTAGGCTGTTTCAAATTGCAGGTTTGCTTTCTGCCCTTTTCAGCAATGGTGGTTTTTTTTTCTCCTGTGTTAGGAAATAAAAGACGTTGAGTCTTCCAATCTCACATCCAGTCAAACAGAATTGATCAGCAAAGGTAACAAACTTTTACGTTGAAGGGTTTGATTTTATACCTCCAAATATTAATTCTGAGGAAAACAGATGCTTGCAGGAGATACCAAGCTTGACTTATCCATTCCATTAATGCAAAATTAACTTTGCTCCCCTGCTTCTAACAGCACAGGAAGGTATTTATCTGGGTGTTAAGCACTGGCTATGTCTTTAAGCACTTGGTTCAGTTTCTAAATTTTGAAAAAATGACAAAAAAGTGGCATAAATGACTTTATATCAGAACTGCTGGCCTTCTGATGTACATGCAGCACAGCAGAATATAGTGTGGGTTTGGGTTTTTTTTTAAGCATTGTATTTTTACAAAATATTCTTTTCTGTCAGAGAAGTGATGCAAAGTTCAGGATTTGCTTAAAAGTGAGACTCTGGAACCAATTTAATTACGTAATGTTCTTTATGCTCTTTTACGTGAGCGGCAAACAACTGTTTATACAAATAAACCGAGGCTTTTCGTAGACTTTTTTTTAAAGCAAAATACATTTTAGGCTGCTTGTTTATTCTTCGTTCTTCTTCAAATATAGTCAGTTGAGGTTTTAGAATGCTGTCAGGTTGGCAGTGGAATATGCTGCTGAATAGGTCTGGGGTGCCTGATCTTGTTTGGCCAATAGCAAATGTACATGAACTAGCAGGTAGAATTCAGGATTTAGGAGGACATTAAAACAGTTTTAGAGGACTACTTCCAAAGGTTTATGGAGTCACAGTACTAATGGCCTGTTGAGCAGGAAGAGGAGCTCGCTACCAACAGGTTGTCAAAAACACTCGAGAATTTCTTAATGAAACACCTTGGAGTGCTCGTGGGTATGGACGTGTCAAGGCAGCTTAATTAGAAAAGCTTTGCCACGTTTCGGTGGCTGTAGCGTTGTGTTGGCAACTGCAGGTGCTGTCAGAGGGTGCCCAGAGTGCATCAGCTTTATAAGTAACTGAGAGGTAAAGAAGAAAAGTAGAGTTTTCCAGTGGACTTGTACTCGAAGGGAAACTGCAGCTAGGCATGTGAAGAAAGTACTGAAGCGATGGAGAAAAGGAAAACTTACAAAATGACAGCAGACAACTATAGTGATTACTGATAAGATGGAACTGGAGAAGGAGAATAACTATAGCTCAGGGACAAAGGTTTGCCTGTCCCTGTCAGCATTTTTGCTTTGGCAGTATCTGCCTTGTTCTTTCAGGTTCTTGCATTGAGAAATTGGACAGGCTTGGAGAAGTTTTGCTCCAGCTTCTGTTGGGGGTGCATGGTTAGAGACAAGGGGCGCAAGTTGGGATATGGGAAATCTGAACGGGTACAAGGAAAAAGATAGAAACTGAGGGTGGCCAAACACTGGGAGAGGTTGCCAGAGAGACTGGGGGATCTCCATCCTTGCACAACCTTAGTCTACTTGGCTGTGCTTTTAGCAAGGTGTAGGACTAAATGTCCCTCCTAGCCTTGGTCACGTTAAGATTCTGTGTTCAATCTGTAGGACAGCAGTGGAATACACTGCTGAATAGATCTGGGGTGCTATCCATCTGACACCTGCTTGTTTGGCAAATAACGAATGTGTGTCAACTAGGAGGTAGAATTCGGGATTTAGGAGGAGATTAAAACAATTTTAAAGGATTTTGATCAATTTATATAGTTTATATTATATATATATATATGCACACTGTATTTTGTGTAATATATATTATCATATATAATAGTTTACATTTAAAATACTTATTTTGTATATTCAGACCTATTGTTTAACATAGTGGTGTGACACCACACTAATTTCTTACAGTCCATTTAATTTAATCTTGTGCAGTGAGGTTCCTCGGGGATCAGAATGCGTCACTGTCATGTCCTGCTCGTGGCCTTTTGGGAACACTGTGTGCTCGTGGCTCACCTTGTCCCAGGTGATGGATGGCTGGCAGGAGTGGTGTCTCCACTGGCTTTCCCGGAGGATCCCCTAATCTGTCAGAGGTCTGAAATACAGTGCTTATTTCAGCTCTGAGTAACAAATAAATCACATGCAACTGTTGAATCTACTTACAGTTTCTTTTTAGGGATTCCCGAGCTGAGTCATGTGCTTCGTAGTGGCCCAATTTGTAATTAAGAAAGATGATGGACTCGGAACTTGTCCAAAATGAATTTGTACTTAGCTCTCACTCTCCACAAATCATATGCTTTATCAGCAGTATTTTATTGATTGCACTTCTTCATATTAAAAATTGTTGGAAAATATAACCTTAATTTTGGAAATGCTTTTAAAAGGTACTTGGGAGCCCTGCCGAGAGGGGAATTGATTTGTTGTCCGTAAAACAGCTTTATGCGGAGGCAAGAAACACTCACACTGAGCGTTTTCTGAAGGCATCGTATGATCCGCTCCTGCGTTACTGGAGGTGCAGATCACTGCAAAGAGAGAAAAATAAGGAACAAGCCATTGAGCTTCTCCTCTTCAGCGCCAAGAGCTCTCGTGCTGTGGGATGGATAGTGTATACTTCCCAGTTTGAGTATTCCCAGGAAATCAGTCAGGTATTTTGCATCTTTTCATACAGTAGGTGTGGTGTGCTTATGGGATGATTTTGTTTGGTTTTGATCTGTTTATATAGTTTATATTATATATATACACACACACTGTACTTTATATAATATTTATATATTATCATATATAGTAATTTATATTTTAAATAGTTATTCCATATATCCAGATCTATTGTTTAACACAGTGGTGTGACATCACACTAATTTCTTACAGTCCATAATTTATGTAGATCAAATGTGATTCTGAGGGAAGGCAGTGCCAAAGCTCTTTCAGTGACTGAGCCTCCCTTTCTGCAAGAGGGGCTACTTGATACTTAGCCTGGAGAACGGAAGGCTGTAGGGAGACCTTAGAGCAGCTTCCAGTACTGAAAAGGGACCTGCAGGAAAGCTGGAGAGGGACTCTTGATCAGAGAGTGCAGGGATAGGATGAGAGGAATGGTTTTCAGCTGAAAGAGGGGAGAAGGAGATGAGATCTTGGAAAGAAATGTTTTCCTACGAGGGTGTGGAAGCCCTGGCCCAGGTTGCCCAGGCAAGTTGTGGCTGCCCCATCCCTGGAGGGGTTCAGGGCCAGGTTGGATGGCCCCTGATCCAGTGGGAGGTGTCTCTGCCCATGGCAGGGGTGGGACTGGATGGGCTTTGAGGTCCCTTCCAACCCAAACCATTCTATGGATCTATGATACAGACAGCCAGTTTCCAATTAATTGCATGGGACTGGGCATGAGACCAACCCTGGAGAAGTCCCCATAGAGCAAATCTGTCCACATGAAAACTGTGCATGTTCTCCCCTGTCCCCATCACAGCAGAAATTTAGAGCTTGCTTTGAGGTGTTCCGGGCGCTGTAGGCCAGGTAGTAACTAATGCTGACCTTGTTGTAGTCAAGAGATGAGTGTTGGGTTTCTTTTCAAATTGGTTACTAGAGTGCCTGGACCCATCTCTAATTGCCTTCTAAAATGTGTCAGAAGTTTGATGCACAGTAAATGTGAAAGCTACAATATGGAATAAATTATCAAATGTCTCCAGTTCAGTGTCTCTTTGAAGACTACAGGGGGGAAGAGGGGGGAGAAAGGGAAGGGTAGAGGAGATTACACTTGTATTTTACACCTGCCAAATTGAATTACAGCAACCATTCTGCGTAATTGCAATTCAGAGACCATGATTTATTCTCAGAGTTAGGTAATTAGAAGCAGGACTACACTTGAAGGTTCAAATTGGATTCTTGGAAAGAGTCCCCTGCATGAATATGACCCACACAGAAATCAGTGTTTTCATCTCTTCTATTTTCAGAATTTTGAATCATAATGCAAAGTGACTCATCCATTATTTCCTCATCTCTTCATCAGCAAGATGCACAAGAAATTGTTCCTTTGATTGTTTCCCTGCAAATGTGTTATCTTTATGCTTCCTTCGCTTTTCAGTGGGCATTCATAATCCAATTAACATTCACGAGTCTCACATGTGTTCATCAAGAGAAAAAAGAATGGACGTTTTGTCTCTTAGAGGAGGTGTTGAACTGCAGACAAAATGAAGAGAAAGCTTTTGGTGAATTGCAGGTTACAAAGTCAGTTGCTTCTATCTCATTTTTGCAGTAGCTAACACATTCCCTTGGTTCTCTCTCCCTGTCAAGGGTCCTCATAGAAGCCATAAATGGGGGATAAGCAGTGCTGTCGGCAGAGTGGAGAGCGCTATTATTACCTCCAGTTTTGAGATTAATTACTAATAGGCCACATTTTCAAGTGAATGGCAGGATTACAGTGGGGTTAATGTGCCTGCGCTTCTGTCTCCTGACATAACTCCATGGGAACAGAGTGAAAAAGAAGTAAAAAATATGACTATCTCATTGACCTATAAAGAAGAAATACTTGGTGCTCCTCCTCTTCAGAGATTCTCCTGTCATTCATCTAAAGAACAGGAGTGACATTGCAAGAAGCCAGTGACGTGTGTTACGCAGTAATATTTCTTGTTTACTTGACTCTTAGAGCAGCTACGACTTTCCCAGTGGCACAGGAGGTCTCGGTGGATCTCAGTGCTGTTAGCAAGAGAATGGGGTCTTAGCAAATTAAATAATGACCTCTGGAATAGCATCTGTTCCTGGTGCTGGCAAAGCAGTCTCAACACAGGGAATTTTGCTTAATTTAATTCATTGTCAATTAACACCGACTTTTCATTACTCATTTGGGTACTGGAGTTGGGAAAGAAGACTTAAATTGAGGAAACGCTTCCTTTTAAATGTGGTGGTGGTGAAGCTGGGGTGGGGACAGGCAGCTCACAGCAGTGTCAGGACTCACCCCGATGGGTAGGGGGTCCGCCACACATCCCGTGTCACCCAAACACTCCATGCATGCCCAGTGCACCTCCTCGGTCACAGCTGACGTACAACCAGGTTCCAAGGAGCTCCCTGCAGTATGAATACCCTGAAACCATATGGTCTATCGGAATTGTAATATCGCTGCAGAGGTTTAGAAATAGCATGTTTATTAGCTGTAATCACTCCAAAAATTTCATTGAAATTAATAGCTGTGAACAATCAATACAGTTATATTTCCATACAAACGTGTTGTGCAGTTGGGTTTGGAACAGGAGGCATCATCATTCAGATCAAAAAAAAATGGGAATGGGCTCTTTGGTTGGTCCCTGTGCTGGCAGCTGTTCAGTAGGAACATGACTAGACACTTATTGATCATCCATGCAAGATGATCTAATGCGGATGTCTATATATGATGCTCTAGGCTTTAAAATACTTGGCGTTGCTCTCTCCTGTTAGGAGGCATTTCCAGATGCTGTTATTACTCTGCAGCTGTGTCTTCTGGCGAGGCCCTGGCTCAGGTTGCCCAGAGCAGTGGTGGCTGCCCCATCCCTGGAGGTGTTCAAGGCCAGGTTGGATGCGGCTTGGAGCCCCTGATCCATTGGGAAGTGTCCCTGCCCATGGCAGGGGGATTGGAATTAGATGATCTTTAATGTCCCTTCCAACTCAAACCATTCTATGGTTCCATGTTGCCTCTGCGTTATTTGAAGTTAAGCCCATTTTGTCCTGACTAATTATGATCCTTCCTTGATGGTTACATCCTCCAGATACTCGTGAGCTGTCAGAATCACATTACTTGTATCTTTTCCAAGCTGGCATGCTTAGCCATCTCCTTCTTTCTTCGTATGTCGGTTCCTCCAGTCTTGATTATGCTGTATCTTTGATTCGGAACTCACTCCAGGGTCTCACTATGATCTACCAAAATGGTTCCCAGAAGTCCACAGAAAAGGCGAAATAAGAAGAATTCTGTGGATGCCGCTAGCAGTTCTGTGATGTTACAGATATTTGGGGGTGGATGCTGCAGCCTGTATTGACAGTGACATGTGCTTACTCTGTACATAGTCTCACTAACATCACTGGGACCACTCACTTCATCCTGTTCTTATCACTTCCCCAATTCCCTCCTCCACGCCTCAAATTCCTTGCAGCAAATGCAGCATTTGCCGACGGGAGGAGTTTTTATTTTTCTGGGTTGTGCTGTGACTCTCCTACATTACCTCGGATGTATCAGGTAGCAGTTTTCAACTGCTCAGGAAGGTGCTTCGATCAGTCCCTGATTGTAACACTTCTAAGAGAGATGTGTTTGTATTTTGTAAGAATAATGGGATCCTTGCCAGGGGCTGACAGATTTATTGCCTTCTGCACTATAAATTACTCAAACTTGTGTATTTATTATAGAATCATAGAATGGTTTGGGTTGGAAGGAATCTCAAAGCCCATTCAGTCCCACCCCTGCCATGGGCAGGGACACCTCCCACTGGATCAGGGGCTCCAAGCCCCATCCAACCTGGCCTTGAACCCCTCCAGGGATGGGGCAGCCACCACTGCTCTGGGCAGCCTGGGCCAGGGCCTCCCCACCCTCACAGGTGTGGCTTTTCCCCCCGTCTGTGGACAATCTGTCTGGCTCGGTTTTTTTATTTGCTCCTTCCATTGCAAATATTTGGAAATACCAGCATTGCGTTGAACTTGGATCTCACTGTTAATTCTTTCACAGCTGAACATGTTAATTTTCTCAGCTGTACCATCCAGCCTACATCGGCATTCTCATCGCTTATCATCCACTGCCATTTCTTCATAGACTGACTTTGTAAAATGACAGACATAAATTGAATGAAGTTGAGCTTCACAGCAGACAAACGCTAGTCCCCAGTACCCCTAAGTTAATTTTTGCTTGTAACGAAAGATGAGAGCCGTCAAGCTGTGTGTTTATTTAATCTGCCCAAGCGCTCTGCCTCTGCAGCATCCCTTTCCCAGGGATGCCGTAGACTGCCAGGCTGGAGAAATACCCTTACTGTCAACTTTCTTGTAATGGGATTAGTTCTTACATCTGCCTGTTCTCTTTCACCCTTCATCGCTGCAGAGAAGTACAGGCTGTAACTTACTGAGATTTCACGTTATTTGGCTTTTGGGGGGGCTGTGGGTGCCTGTTGGATGCGCTTCCAGCTGGAGAGCACGGCTGCCTCGCCTTTGCTCCACGTGGGGTACCGAGCCCAGCAAGGACAGGAAGGAGAGTAAACATGAGAAAGCTTTGAAATGCAATGCTGACAAGTTAATATGCTTGCCTGAATGCTTAAAATGAAATAAAATCCTGGGGTGCTATCTTTGTCTGGTGAGCAATCCTATTCACGGCAAAGCTCTGGATTTGAGAAACACTTGAAGAAAATAAACAGATTTAGTAATTACTTTCATTGGCACCAGCCAACAGTGATTTTCTTTTTAAAAAAAACAACCATGCAGTAAACTTTAATATTTTATGTTTCTTGCTGTCTTTTCCTATCCCCTGTTCCATTTCTTTTTCACTCCTCATTTGGAGGGCTGGGGGCTGCCTGTGACTGCATTACTTGTACCTGGAAAGGTGATTTGTGAAATGCAAATCCTCTGTTGTGGTGTCTGTCCTTTTTACTGTCTCTGTCCAGTGCTTTGCTTTGCTTTCTCATATGCCCTTGTTTGCATAGTTTTCATTCTGTCTGCGCCTCCCTAAGGTTGCTTTCTTTATTTGTATTTTTGAGCTTTGTTCCATTTTGTATCCCAAATCTCTGCAAGTTCTTTCTCGAAACCGAATGCCATTTTAGAACTGGATGAACTGCCTTTGATCAATCAGAAAATGAGAATTCCGTCTCTGAGGGTTTTTTTTTGACTTATTTTTTGTAGGAAGTAAAGCAGCATTTTTTTATTATGTTTAAGAATAAGATCTCCAATACAGTCTTAATTGCTTTGCTCATTAATTTGTTAGCTCTAGTACAGCTGTAATGATATAGTTGCAGCTGCAATTTAGCTGGCTGGAAAAACACAATTTTTGTATTTACATATCGCAAATGAGAGAATGGTAAAACTAGTTTATGCTACTCTGTTTTGCTGCATGTAATCCTCCTCGTTTGGTCTTGTGGGCAGTTAGGAGTGAGAAAAATCCTCATAAAGCCTGACTAGACCAAACTCAGCAGTTTATTTCTAAATACATGGTTATTGCTATTTCATTTGTTAGAAGCCAACTGTGACATCAGGATGAGTGTGTGTGTGCTCACACATACTTTTTTTTAATTTGATATATATTTATTTTGAGGGTCATCTCATATGAATGGCATGGTGAGGGGTGTATCTGGGCAGACTTGAGTAAACAGGATGTGTTCACACAAAACTGAAGAGATGTCTTGTAAAATTGTCTTGAAGTGACGTTTTTGGAATCTTCTTGTACAAGGAGTGAATAGCAAAACTGAAATCTGTTATTTTAAACTGTCCATTATGATGGTGGACACTTAACCTGACAAGAATTCACCTTCAGGTCTGTAAGATAAAGGCCTGAGCTGTTGTTCATGACAAAAAGATGTTAAAAGAAAAAAAAGTAACGAAAAAGTGATTTTGAAGAAATGGGGCTGGGCGAGGAACCAGAGGAGGATTTGGCTGGTAACAAAAGGTCTGGATTGCTTCAATAGCATTGCTGGAAATGCTAAGGTGGGTTCACCTGCTGGTAGCTGGAGGAGGACAGCGTTCATACTGGCAGAAAGATGGACTTCTAGGGAAGTCTGTGACTCTGGCCATTTCATAGAATCATAGATTCATAGACTAGTTTGGTTTGGAAGGGAACTCAAAGCCCATCCAGTTCCAGCCCCCTGCCATGGGCAGGGACACCTCCCACTGGATCAGAGTGCTTGAAACCCCATCCAACCTGACCTTGAACAACTTTCTTGAGCAGATCTCCAGAACTGTGGCAGCATGTAGCTTTGCTCAGGTTTGTAATGAGCTACCTTGGGAACCTCTCCTTCTGTTGTACTTGTGAGCTACATGGAGTCAAAAAGTCAAGAAGGTATGAAGAAAGCATATACTGAAAATTTAATATTGCTTAAACTTGGTGTTTTCTAAAGGCATAGAGGGAATGCTTAAAACACAGTTGTGAACTTTTGACTCCTCCTAACCTCAGTGAAGATTCCTTGAACAGTTTCCCTCCAGTGTTCTCTTTCTCGAGAGCAGTCTCTCCAAATGACACTGATAACCAAATACTCTAATAAACCCCTGTACGGTAATTTAATGCTCCTGATGCAAACACGCGCGTGTGCTGGCTGGGCTGTGTGCGCACAGGGAAGAAGGTCAGCTGTATGGAATCGGGCACCTGTATGTGCCGTTCATCAAGCTGACGTTCAGAGTGTGTTGGAAAGCTAAATGGCTGCAAAGCAGCTATCTTGTTCGAAAAAGCCACTTAACGAGACATTCAGTGGGGAAGTAACATCTTTAAAAATATTTAGTGCCACTTGAAACCTGAGAAAGCAACTTTCTGAAATGTTTAAAGATCAATGTCTTTTGGGGGAAAGCTGAGCAGTTCTTATGCAGTAATTTCACTGTCTTTTAATGTTACAATGGCTCAACTGTTAGGAAAAACCCTGATTATTTTATACTTAGATCCACTTCTGTGCTTATTTCCACATACCTGGAAATAAAGCTTATAGTGAGATACGTTAATTGTTTAAAGGTATCGGGTATCAGAAGAGAACTGGCTTCATTGCACAAACATCCACATGAGATGTGTTATGCACACTAGAATAGTTTAATCTGTCCAAATCTCTAGGCAGGCAGAGATCATGAGCCTTTCTAGCACTTTAATATAGCATTCCTAACTCTTTTTACATGGACAAAAAGTGTGAGTTTTGGAAAGATTCCTGCTGACGTAGTGTACGTTTTGCTTCCTTAAGCTTTATTAAATGTTAGTTTTCACTGTTCCATTTATTTTCGTAATGTATGTGGTAGATTTTCTGTTTTCTTTAATGTTGCCATCGTTTGAGGGATAATGAAACTAATCCCAGGTAAATTCATACATGCACACAATCTTACCACCACCCAGCTTTTGGTTTCAGTCTGGGAAGCATTTGTGTATCACCAGACTTAGTAAATTTTGTGTGGTGAGTCCAAGACGTGTACTAGTGGTTCCCATCTCATTCTTCCTGAAGCAATGTGTCTATCTCGCTCATTTGCAGTGTTCATAACAACATATAACAAGTTGTCAGTAAGTGACAGCTTTTAAAATAGGGTCATGCCTGGCTTTGCCACTGATGAAATACACCATAAATGAGGTGTCTGGTGTGGTCTGTTTAACTGGGCAGTGGTGATTGAATCACAGGTCTGCGCTGATGTTGTTAATATGGATATGCCTTTGGATATTTGTGTGTATCCGACCTGTTGAATAACCTGAAGATAGCTTGAATTTCTACCTGTCTCCACATGGCCTTCCCTGATCCCTGCCAACGGCTGGGAATTGGAGGAGAACTGCTATGTCTCCTCTAGCAATAATTGGAGAATGATTAAGTCAATCACGGGCATGTAGGAATGATCACATTACCTTGACTTAGAAACATTACCCTGTGTTATCTGAGCATGCTTTTAGCCTGAGAAATGATGAGTAAATCAATTCAGCTTAGCTTTCCTTTCCTCCTGGGCTAAGCTAATTTGAATCGCCTTACACTGCTTACAGCTAAGGGCAGGAATGAAGGCAGCTGATGCACACAACCTTACGAGAAGCTGGTGTTGCCTGTTTGAGCCTTAGGAGCTGCACTGAGGTAGCTTTAGTACTCTAAAAGCATTTTTGCCAGCACTTGCATTCCAATTCATTTCAGAGAGATGCTGTAGTTTGGAAGTGCATCACCTCCCGCTTTACAATGCAGCGGTGGCATTTGCACCTGGGACAAGTGAACTAGGTTCCTCTTGGAGAAAACAAAATATACGTTAAGCCATCAGAAAGAGTCCAACCCGATGACTGACCTTCAAATAGCTTTGAAACACATTCTTTGGGTCTAGGGAATGGAATAAGTCTAGTTCGAGGTCACACCCCTGATCTGATGGTATATGTTTATTTACACCAGCTGCATCAATCTAGACATCCGTCGTCTTGTGTGATTTCTTTATAGTGTAGACATATGGCCATGTCTGCATATAATGTAGACTGAGCTATTTCCAGAATCAGCGTGAAAGTGTGATTAGATACACTTAACTCTTTGCAGTTTTATAAGGTGATAAAGCAAGAAAATAATAGAACATTTCAAATTTTTGTGTTATGTGCTTACATGCGAACAATTTCTCTTGCACAGATGCACACAATTTCTTCCCTGTGTGGCTGGCAAAAGGAGGCACAGGGGAAGCATATATGTAGAGCAAAATCATCAAACCCTCAGCGTGTGCAATGGGTGGACTTGAGGGCTTTTCCACCCTGCTAGCTCTGCTCTGCTCTGATGGGCTGAAAGTCCATTATCAGGTGGATTGCACTAGGCAAGTCCTGAAGTACATCTCCCAGTTTCACCTCTGTGCTCCAGGACTTCTTCATGGTGTGAATCAAAACACAGTAAATGAGAGCGGTTGGATGTCCGGAGGCACACATTTCAGGAACTAAAGTATTAATGCAGACACATCTGCTCATGTGGATGTACTTCTGCCAAACAACAGTGACTAGAAGCAGGTTTGTTTTTCCAGGTGAGAGATGAAAGGATGTCAGAGGTTGATGCTATGTTTGTGAAAGCCCCGTAATGTTTTTATGAAGTAAATTTATATTTGTTGTTGGGTTTTCCTTTTCTCCAGCAGAATATTCATGTGTCCTTTGAAATTAATTAGCCCGCTCATCATTAAAATTAGTGGAAATACCAGCTTAGTAAGCACCCAAGAACTAAGCTTGAAACAAAGGTTCAAGCTGTTCCTGAGTGTCTGAGGGCATCATCAGTGCCGTATCTGTCCATCCATCCGTGATCACCATAGACTGCGTTCTTCTGGCTTCATTAGGACTAGCATCAGCAGGAGGAACTATACCTTCTCTGTCTCCCACTGCATTATCTCTGATTGTATCTTCAATTAGTTTATCATTTCTATTTCACTTTATTGAGCAAAGTTCACAGAACAAAACTTGTGATTCTCACACTGCTTAAATTTAATTCCTAATCTCTTTCCATTTAGGCTTGTGTGAACCACACCACAAAAACAAGGCATGGTATTTGGGAAAGTTATTTAAAGAAGCTTGAAACCTTAAATACTTTTTCTGTGACACTAGACAGAATTTGTTGTAGAAGTTCAGTATTTAAGTCCAGTCAGGTGTTGTACCTCGCATATAGAACAGCAGGTTGGCACCAACACGGCAGAGCTGCCTGCATGCATTTCTTCAGCAGTTGTCCCAACATCACTCCACCATCAGTGGTGGCTGCCCCATCCCTGGAGGAGTTCAAGACCAGGTTGGATGAGGCTTTGAGCAACTTGATCCAGTGGGAGGTGTCCCAGCCCATGGCAGGGGCTTGGAACTGGGTGGGCTTTGAGGTCCCTTCCAGCACAAACTGTTCTACGATTCTATGATCACTGCATCAAAATAACTTGGTACTTCTCTTCAGCCTTCTCAAATCAACTCTCTTAGATCCAGACATCTGGAAGAACATGTGAAAAAAAGCTGATTTCTCTTAGGGGTTTAACAAATTAATAAGTTGTGGACAGTCTGCTCTGTCTCGTTGGGATTGGAACTCTGGTGGGCAGCTCAGGGTGTCCAAAAGGTTTGGTTGCTCTTGCTGTGTCTTGTGCTTGTTATGTGGCAGTGGTATGTGGCCGAAACTTCCCTCGTCTGCAGAACTTCTTGTACAGCCAAAGAAAGGTGTCTTGCCTCTCTGGTGTGCATTCTGGTTTGACTGTCTGCTTCTCACTTTGGTCACCTGAATGACAAAGATTTCTCATCAAAGTTGATGGCAAAATACCTGTGGAGTTGAATGTTGGAGCTCCTTTCTCATAGTGTTGACTGTTTATATGAGACATTTTTTTTCCTGATTATGTAAAACATGTGCAAATGTTTGCAATAGATGATTAAATGTGTACAGCATGAACTTTAGGGACACTATTGCTCACTCTGGCTGCAGCAAAATGATGAGATGTGTATAAAAGGCTACAATAATTATTAGAATATTCATGTTTTTGTGCATTATGGTATGAAATGGTAGAGTCTCCATCCCTTGGAGGTGTTTAAAAGCATGTGTTCGTGGCACTTTGGGACGTGGTTTAGTAGGTGTGGGGGTGTTGGACTGATGATTGGGCTGGATGAAATTAGAGGGCTTTTCCAATCTTTATGATTCTATAGAATCTATACTAATTCTATACAAAACTAAAGAAGACTGACATCTTTGAGGCTCTTGACTTTTTCAAAGTTAAACAGTGAGTGGCCAAACATTTTTTTTAGGTATGGAAGTATTTTGCACGGAGTTTAAATGATGCCATTTTCCTATAGAATGAGGTGCGGGCAGGTCGCTTGTATTTTCACGTGTACATATTTTAAATTACAAGGCAGCCAGGTTGGTAGTGGTGCATTTTGCTGCGGTTACTGATGTATAACCTGAGCTGACAGCTCCCCTTAACAACTGGACATAATAGCCCTAAATGGGGTGACTGCTACCTGCCTGGGCTGGCTCCTTCTGTTCAGCTGGCGTTTTGCCCACCTAGAAATTGCTCAATAAAAGCTGAGTAAAATGTATGGGCACGTAGTGATCTTTTTCAAATCCCTACCAACTGCCTGCCTTATTTTACCTCCAACATTTACTGTTGTTCATTCGCTCAATAATATTATCTGTATAGTTAAGGAAAAAGAATTAATGGCCTTTTCTCAGTCATAAAGAGGTGTGATCAAGGTGGTTTTCAAATAGATGTGTACTGTAAAAAGAATAATATGCAAATTTTGATATGAACTTGAAGATTAAGAGTGGCGTAGGTAGAAACAGTCAGTTCCAAACAAATGATGTAGATAAAGGGGGAGGGAAAGTATCGAGTTTTGAGAATGTCACCTGGGCTGCATTGCAGGTCTTGCTCATTCTTTAAAAACCAAACCAAACCCAAATGATTCCGAGTTCCTTTTGGCTTCGGTAAATATCACGTGGGGGCGTAAATGACCTTTTCCAGTGCAACGCCATGGGTAACGCTGCCTATTTCAAACCATGTTGGTGGAACTGGGTCACTCATACCGTTTTCTCCCACTTGGTGTTGATGTACTGAACCTCGGTATTTTCTCCCTTCCCAATCCTCCTTCTCTGTTTCTAGTTTTATCTTTTGATGGAAAAAAAACTTGTGACTGGGCTTGCTTTTGCCAGGTACATCCAAGCAAGATTAGTTGGCTCTTACTCAAAGAGAGCATAAGGACAAGAGCAGTTCAGCACAGCTGGGAGTGGGAGTGGGAAGCCAAAGGCTGGAAGTAGCCATTAGCTGCGTCCTGGCAGGGAGCGGCAATCAGATGACTCCAAGGCAGGGCAGGAGGGGGCTGCGGCATCGTTGTTGCTTGACATTGGAAGAACCTTGAGCTGATCGAATTTTCTTTGCCAAAAAGTGGTTTATTAAAAGTCTGGAGGGTTTTTTTTGTACTTTCGTCTTGCAGTTTTGTGCGATTCAGCTAGAAAAGTCTGTAATTGAAATGCAATAAGTTCAGTCTGTATCCTGCGTACATCTGTTTGATATTGAATTGAAAAAAAAAAAGGAGGGGGGAGTGGGAGAGGAGATAATTAGTTTTCCTCCAATTAAGTTTGTTGCTTTGTATTTTTTGATGATCTTTCGAAAAAATGTATAATAAATACTCTTCCCTGCTGCCCTCTTCTCTCCTGTGTTCCGTTTCAAAGATGCAAATATTCTATGAGAGGACATTTTAAAATTTTTTTAAATGCTTTGAGATAATTCTGAATATTCATATTCTCCACAAATTGCCTGGCCTCTAATCTTGATTGGGGCACACAGATATATGAAAAGTGCATAATATATTTAAGAACAGACCCCAGCTTAATTTCCCTTGCATCCCCCCACTCCTACAAGGTTCCGCTATCTGTTAAATGCCAGGAGTTTGTTTGAGAGAACAGGAATTTCCAGGACCTGCTCAGCAGCTCCGGGTGCATCCTCTGCAGCCGAATGCCCGGAGTTGAGGCTGCAAGTGCATAGCAAAGGAGACAAAGATTCCTCTTGCTCTGTGAAGTGCTGCTAAATACTTGTGTCTCTTTGGCCACCTGGAAAAGCAATAGAGTATCCAAGCAGGCAGTTTAGTTTGAAAACCAAACATGGAGAATTTTACCATTTCCATGGTGATTTGAAAGCTGCAAAGCTGTCATAAAATTGTTATTATTGTATTTTGTGGCTAAGCTGTGGTTTCACTGTTCATTAGAGTTGAAAGGGAAAATGTTATTGTTCCCTACCAATTTGGTCCCAAACTCTTGACCCGTCTCCAGCCTGGGTGCTCAAATCTGCAGTCCCGTGGGAACACAATCTTGGTGGGGTTTAGGGACTGGATAATAAAAAGTAATAAAAAAAACCCAAACCCAAACGAACTGACCAACCAAAAACCAAAACAAACAAAAGAATCCAACACAAACCCCAACAATCCAAACCCAACAGGATGGTCTGTTTCATGCTATGGGATGTTTACACAGGGAAATAGTGAGAAGCATGAGAGCTCATCTGCTCCTTTATCCTGATCTGGTTAGGCTGGAGAAGTGGAGAATTGTCATTTTTCACCATGACAGCCGGGAGGCTTGTCTGGGTGTGAGCCCTGCTCTCCTTGTCTGCTGGGCACATTGCCTTGGTCTGGCCTGTCTGGTTGTTTCAGGTTGCTCCCATGTCCTTGGTTGGCTGATTTTGTTTTTCCTTCTGCTTCGCTTCACTTTCAATTCAAGATCTTCTTGTGCAGTTTAAGGTATGTGGCATTTCTATAAGTCAGTTTACAATTACAGCACTTTCTGTTCTCCCTCCCCCCAGGCCCCTCAGTAATTATAAGCAAGAGAGATTATTTTATCTCAGGCTTTTCCAGGCACAGCAATTGAGTCAAGAGGGTCATCACTTTGCTGCTATTAAAAAAACCCTGTTTTTGCACCTTATAACATCATGTATTCCCTTGGGAATTAACATAAGAAAAGAACGTCAGATAAAATCAAAAAGGTTTTGTGAAGGTCAGCTAAGAATGGGAGAGTTTAATCATTAATTACTGTTTAGATAATAGCAAGTATTTTATATTTATAATACCTTATTGACAACGTACAAAGAAATCAGCCTGGAAGTAAGATCATCTTAGAAGTCTACTTTGCAAATTTAAAGTAAGTGTTCCAGGAAACCTGCGATGTGGGCATAGTTCCATTCATCCGTGAGACAGAACTTTAAAACAGATTCTTGTGTTTTACTTTCTCATTTTTCAAGACAAAGTAATTAATGCATGGGCACAGTGCACCTCATAGGAAGCTTTTTGTAGGCTGTAGAGAATCTCTAACCATTCTGGTTGGGCTGCCTGTGTCGGTTCTTTATATGAGCATTTACATGTCTGTGCAAATGCAATGTCTTTGGAGCACAGTGGGGATGAACACTGGGCTGGATGACAGACCTCTGCAATCCAGGAGAAGATCAGCGTTAGTCATCTTTGGGGAAATAACAGAGAACAGAACTTTGCTGTTGGCTGGAGCATGGCACAGCTCTCTTTCCAGTTTAGGTACCCTTTCTTTGAGCTTCCTGCTGAACTTAAAAATGTCTCTTGCTCTTTGAATGTGCAAGGGTAGCATTGCCCAGCAGTCTTTATGTTGAACCACACACAGCCTGTCTGTGCTAGCACTGAACTAGAGCTGCTGCCCTCTGTCCTGCCAACAGCACGAAGCCAGCATAAAATCCGTTTCATGTATGTCTTCAGATCTGACCCAACCCTGGCTCGAGCTCCAGCAGCGGTCTGGTAGAATGCAACTTCAGCATCCATAAACACGTGTAAACGTAACCTTGCATGTCCACTTTGGGTGGGATCTGCATTGCCGTCCTTGATTTACAGAGTATACAAGGGAATAGTAGAGGGTTGATATCTGAGAAGAAGAAAAATGGAAATATGAGCTTGTTCCTTGAGTGTTATCATCTTCATCTGTACTATGGCCAAATATCCAATGGCATAAAATCCTAAGAGGTGCTGATTTTTTTCTGGGAGATGGGAAAAAATTTTGTGTTAGAGATCCATAGTTACTCTGATTCTATGTCCATACCTGATATGCTTCCAGTTGTGGTAACTTTTGCAGTCTTATTCAGTGTGTTCTTATGAAGGCTTTGAGTACTGTGAAACGATTGGATTAGAGACAAAGAGAGGAAACCCCACCTGAGAACAGCCATGGCAGCGTAGCTGGTGGATGTTAGGACAATGTATTAATGGCCTTGATTCCCAAAGAATTTCAATTGCGCTGTACTTAACTTTTTGTTGTTGACACCATAATTTGGAGCAGCCTAGACTGATTATGTTATAGTATGGTTTAGCATACTTGTTTTGGTTTATTATTTAAAGTTTGTTGCATTTGATTTAGTCTGTTGTTTAAAGTAGAAACCGACACATTAACCAGGATGCAGTTCAGCGGGAAGTTCTGGTTCCTGGTTCCTCGTGGTCTTGGGTGGCTGTTTGTACAAGCATTAGATGTTGTTTTGTCTCTGTGGCTGGTGAAGGCAGCTTGGACTCGGCCTTGGACTGGCATTCTCTTTTCCTCCACAGTGTTTGCGTGTTAGCAAAACAGTCACATTAAACTTCCAGAGGGCAGACTTTGCACTGTTCAGAAAGTTGGTTGGCAAAGTCCCATGGGAGACAATCTTTCAGGGCAAGGGAGCCCACGAGGGCTGGGCGCTCTTAAAAAATGAAATCCTAGCAGCTCAAGAGCAGGCCATCCCTGTGTTCCAGAAAAAGAGCTGATGGGGGAAAAAGCCAGCTTGGTTGAGCAGGGAGATTTTGGGATGCATCAAAAAGAAGAAGAAGGTCTATGAGTTTTGGAGGAAAGGGCAGGCGTCTTGGGTGGACTACAGGGAGGAAGTGAGATCGTGCAGGGAAAAAATCAGGAGGGCTAAGGCCCAACTAGAAATCAAACTGGCTAAGTCTGTGAAAGAATGAAAAATCTTTCTACAAATACATCAACAAGAAAAGGAGGACTAGGGAGAATATTCAGTCCCTGTTGGATGCAGAAGGAACCACAGTGACAGGGGATAAGGACAAGGCTGAGGTACTTAATGCCTTTTTTGCCTCAGTCTTTAATAGCAAGGGAAGTTGTTCCCTCTGTGTACAAACCCAGGAATTAGAGGAGCAGAATGAGGCTCCCATGATCCAAGAGGAGGCGGTTAGAGACTTGCTTGCCCAGCTGGACACCCACAAGTCTATGGGGCCAGATGGGATCCTGACCTCGGTGCCGGGGAAAGTCATGGAACAGGTAATCTTGAGTGCTATCATGACGCATATGCAAGAGAACCGGGTGATCAGGCCCAGTCAACATGGGTTCACAAAAGGCAGATCTTGCCAAACTAACCTGATCACCTTCTATGACAAAATGACTCCTCTACTAGATGGGGGAAAGGCTGTGTATGTAGTCTTCTTGGACTTCAGCAAAGCCTTTGACACAGTTTCTCACAGCATTCTGCTTCAGAAACTGTCAGCCTTTGACCTGGATGGGCGCGCTCTCCTGGGTTGAAAACTGGTTGGATGGCAGGGCCCAGAGAGTGGTGGTCAATGGAGTTAACTCCAGCTGGAGGCCAGTCACAAGTGGAGTTCCTCAGGGCTCAGTACTGGGTCCAGCTCTGTTCAATGTCTTTATCAATGACCTGGATGAAGGCATTGAGTGCACCCTCAGCAAGTTTGCAGATGACACTAAGCTGGGTGGAAGCGTGGATCTGCTGGAGGGTAGGGAGGCTCTGCAAAGGGATCTGGACAGGCTGGACTGCTGGGCTGAGACCAATGGCATGAGGTTCAACAAGGCCAAATGCTGGGCCCTGCACTTCTGGCACAACAACCCTATGCAGTGCTACAGACTGGGGGAAGAGTAGTCGGAGAGCTGCACGGAGGAGAAGGACCTGGGGGTGCTGGTTGACAGCCGACTGAACATGAGCCAGCAGTGTGCCCAGGTGGCCAAGAAGGCCAATGGCGTCTTGGCTTGTATCAGAAAGGGTGTGACCAGCAGGTCCAGGGAGGTTATTTTCCCTCTGTACTCAGCACTGGTGAGACCACACCTTGAGTACTGTGTTCAGTTCTGGGCCCCTCACCACAAGAAGGATGTTGAGGCTCTGGAGCGTGTCCAGAGAAGAGCAAAGGAACTGGTGAGGGGGCTGGAGAACAAGTCTTATGAGGAGCAGCTGAGAGAGCTGGGGTTGTTTAGCCTGGAGAAGAGGAGGCTGAGGAGTTGACCGTATTACTCTCTACAACTACCTGAAAGAAGGTTGTGGAGCGGAGGGAGCTGGGCTCTTCTCCCAAGTGACTGAGGACAGGACAAGGGGGAATGGCCTCAAGCTCCGCCAGGGGAGGTTCAGGTTGGATATCAGAAAAAAATTCTTCACAGTAAGAGTCATTGGGCACTGGAACAGGCTGCCCAGGGAGGTGGTCGAGTCACCTTCCCTGGAGGTGTTCAAGGAACAGGTGGATAAAGTGCTTAGGGACATGGTTTAGGGAGTGTTAGGAATGGTTGGACTCGATGATCCTGTGGGTCATTTCCAACCTGGTGATTCTATGATTCCCCTAAACTTCCTACCGTTAACCTGTTTTCTTCTGTTGTGTAAGTCGTCTTTTCCCAAGTCATTGATTTGAGGGGTTGTTTTAAAGCTGATTGTGTGTCTGGTTTGGTAAACCGGAGGTAAAATAAATGAACAGTTAGTTGAATTGGGAAATAAATGCAGTGTGTGTTTGGGTGGCTCTTTTTCAGAGGAGAGGAAATCTGACATATAGCAATCCTCGATGAGCACGCTATTCCATGGTACTTATGTAGAGACGTAAAGGGAAACCCAAAGGACTGAAAGGGTATGAGAGAACTATGAAGCAGGATCAATTTATCTCTCTAATCCAGCTACTTGTGTTTGTTAGAGCATACACCACACTGGGGCAGCAGTCGGCAAGCGTAGGTTGTGTGAGCTCCAGGCTCGTGTCCCGGGTGTTATGGAATTCTGCAGGAGACCAGCAGCTGAGCTTGATTGCTTTTGTGGTTCCCTTTGAGACAAACTCAGTTGTGCACATCTTCTGATGTGGATTAAGTAGCAGTTGCAAACTGCTTGGGTCGGTGGCTATGAAAAGGCAAAAGGGTAAAGTAGTAGGAATGTGGTACTGGCTGAGGCTCCTGTCAGCATCTCATTCTCTGGTGTTCTCATACCATTTTGAAAAGAATTTCGAATATGCATGTAATAAATTAGTCAGGTCTGCTTATCTACCGATGCCGCTTCCAGATGTGTTCTCCCTTCCCCCCCCCCCCAGCTTGGATTCCTGATGTAACTAAGGACATTTTCTCACCGTAACCTGGCATTGGAAGAGGGCTGCAGCCCTTGCAGTCAATGTTCATTTTGATCCCCTCCAGATTCAAATTGCTTTCATGAATGCAGAGCCCTTGTGTTGTTGATGGCACTGGGCTCCTGCGCCACTGAGTTCGGAGCAAAGGTGGCAGGACCCTGGGAGGTCGCAGATGTGCTACAGACTCCAGAGCTAACCAAAGGCTCCTTCCAGTCCTCGTGCTCTTCATCAGGTCCCAAACCTCACTGAGAAAGAGCCAGACTATTAGTAAGAGTGTTGCATGTATCATTTCTATTATTCTTAAGCAATGTTAATGTCCTGCTAGCCTAACTGATGAGCTGTTTGTTTATTTAAGATTAATCAATTGTTTTGACCTTTTAAGAACTGATTTTAATGGAGTAAAGGAGGTGTTTCCCAAAAAAGAGCCAACAGTAGATAATAATTCTGGTATTTACATGGGAATTGATAGATTTCATTATGTATTGAATGACTAATTCAGGTTTGTGCAGTTATATTTTAAAGTAATTGTTATCCTCTGTAGATCTAATGAGTTAATTTAAAATATTGTGTGACAAATCCCATTAAGGTGGTGGCTTTGTTATAATCTGTGATAATTTCTTCAGGAAATTTCATGATCCCGGATGTTTTTTTAGGTGATAGTTGTGGTCATGCAGTAGAAGTAAATAAGTCAAATGAAAGAGTGGAAATGAGTAAGAATCTGGAAATCCGTGTGTAAAGTTGGATATACTTGAAGAATCTGAAGAGGGGCTACCCATATCTTTTGCATGATAAAACTTTACTACTAACCAAAGGGAAAGAACCTTATTCCACGATTTTCTGCATTGGGAAGACAACGCTACACTGAGTTCCTGGAGTCCTGTGCATGTTTTTCTGCTCTGCACGTCTGACTCTATCACTGATCTGAAATGGTGCCATCTGGTCCAGGCCCTTCATATTTCCATATATAGTTTCATATTTCTATATATAAAGTTCTGATTTTTGTACATGTACATTGTGCACGTGGTGAGGAGCCAGTAAAAAGCCTGACCCAGTGGAATTGAAGCATCTGGCTATAACATTATTGAGAAAAATGTAGTGCAAACACAGAAAACATGTAATAAACTAATTAATCTCTGCGTATCTTGGTATAAGGCTCAACTTATTAGAAGTCTTGGGGTTTTTTTTCCAAGATAAAAGTAGTTTTCAGCTGTCATCCTGTGTGTGTGTCTGATGGAACTTGTGCATTAGATTGGTATAGTGGATAGGTTTTGATCTCAAAATATTGAGAATGCACAGTGGCTTTACCAGGCTTTGTGCTGGCAATGGAATAATGGTTATGTTCAAGTCAATAAAAATGTATATATACAAAATAGTAGAGTTAGTATTTTATCTAAAAGCATGTAATGTCCCTGAAGGTGTTCAAGGCCAGGTTGGATGTGGCTTGGAGCTCCCTGATCCAGTGGGAGGTGTCCGTGCCCATGGTAGGGGGAGTTGAATTCATTATTCTATTCATAAAGGCTTGTGGCTATTCATAAAGACTTGTGGTGATAGGATGAGGGGGAACGGGTATGAACTGGGGAGGGGCAGAGTTAGACTAGTCATTAGGAAGAATTTCTTCACTGTGAGAGTGGTAACACACTGGAACAAGTTGATCTTTAAGGTCCCTTCCAACCCTAACTATTCTATGATTCCATGAAGCAATGCAGCTAGATCTGGCTATTAAGAGTTGTTCAGATATGATGTTGTCCTTTAAGTGACTGATGAAAATCTTGTAATGAGTAGGGATGAGTTGTCCCTTCCTGTTATGCTTTTTCTTCATGAAGTAATGACAGAGAGAATCGAAGCATGTTTTTTTTCCGTCCAGTGGCTGCATCCTTTGGCTGTTGATGATCATGCGTCTCTGTGTTCTCTGTGTGTGCTTGTGTGTACCCAGAACAGAGATGCATATTTATGAGTATGTCTGTTCTTTCAATACATACAGGTTTTCTGCTCAACTTTTACCGTTCAGCCTCACAGTTTAGGTCCATGTACCCGAACTGTTTGCACAAATATATGTATTTTTATAGGCCGACCTACATAACAACCTGCTTTATTTGCTATGTGTCAAGCCCTTCAAACCTAATGCTGAGAGAAAACCTTCCTCGCTGCTTGAAAACCAGGACTGTCAATAAACTGCAGTTACATTCAAATGGCCAAGGACTTTATTCTTCCTGCTAAGTGAGAAAATAATCAGACAGAAAGATGTCTGTCCACACAAAGATTACACCACATTTTAACCGTTAATCTTCCCCTGCCTCAAGTCTTCAGTGGTGCCCTGCAGGCTGCCCGGTGAACTGTGAACAGGGTGTAAAAATAGTCAGTACACTGCATAATTCTTTTTCCTTTGAGTTCTATATATGGGACAGTGGGATTGTGTGTGAACGTTCAGCGTTAATGTGTATTTACAGGACATGGTGGTTTAAAGGAGAGAGTGGTAGAGATGAGTGAGGAAGAGGTGCATAGATGGTTTAAGGTTATTTTTGAAACTACTGACTCCTGAGGGGAGGGCCTCTAGTTTCCCAACTCTACCAATTAATTGTTTCTGCAGCCTTCTTGATGGTAATGTGTGGTACTCCAAGGCCCCTGAGCTGGGAGAAGCTCAACAGACAGTTTCATGGTGGTCTTGTTTGTGTTTGAGAAATGTTGGATGACGAGACCTGGATCTTAGTTGTTTAACTGCACGAACTAATGGTTTACCCCAAGTACTTCCATTGCGATGGACAGGACATCTTCTAGAATAAGAATTGGCCAAGATTACCAGAGGAGCAGGCATCATCTTCCCAAGATTATTGTTTGCTCTCTATTGTGGCAGTTTCTTAAGTTTTCTGACCAAAATCTCCTTTTCCTTTGAGGGTGTGAGGCAAGATATCAGGAGAAAATCTGATTTGCTCTTGAAGATGCCTGTTTCCTCAGAGGAAAGTCTTTAAAATGTGTAGCCTCACTTCTCTGTTCTGCTTCATGGGTTTGATGCTGTTGTTGCTGATAAAAAGGAGAAGAAAACTCTCATCAGAATTTTGTCTGGAAACACATTTGAGAGGTGTTTTTTAATACTTACTGGGATTTCCTGTGTGCCAATGACAATCCACAAATGACTGTGAAATGACTGTGTTTTGAGTGATTACCTTTAAGATTATTACTCTTTTTTTTCCCAGAGGGAGCAGTCAATGTTACTTTGTGAAGGAACTGAGCAGGTCTGCAAGGACTGATTCTGTCTTTACTGCATAGATTTACTGTCTAACAAGTGTCCAGGGTGCTCTGTGTGCGTGGAGGAGGCTGATGAAACAGAACGGTGCGTTCCTACTTCCATTTATCTTCTGCTTTTTTCCTTTGTGCTAATTTTTCCTATTGAGCTACCAGTGAAATGGGCAGCGTAGTTATTATACCCATACCAAAGGTATCTTAAATACTGGCCAGACAGACTGAAGGAATGGAGAATAGACCCAATGAAACCTCCCAGGGGCAGGACTTCCAAGCTATTGACTGAAAGCTCATAGATAGACCTCTGAGCAATTCAAAACCAATCTCACAGAATCATGGAATGGTTTGGGCCAGAAGGGACCTCAAAGCCCGTCCAGTACCATGGACAGGGACACTTCCCACTGGATCCGGTTGCTCCAAGCCATATCCAGCCTGGCCTTGAACCCCTCCAGGGATGGGGCAGCTACTGCTGCTCTGGGCACCCTGGGCCAGGGCCTCCCCACCCTCACAGCAAAACATGTCTTCCTAAGATCTCATCTCGATCTCCCCTCTTGCAGCTCAAAACCATTCCCTGCCCTCCCTGATCGAGAGCCCCTCCCCAGCTTTCCAGCAGGCCCTCTTTAAGTACTGGAGGGCTGCTCTAAGGTCCTTCCAGAGCATCTTCTAGTCTGCCCCATGGACGAGCAAGTGGTTCAATGTCATTGCTCTCCAGGAAAAGATTTCTTCCCATTCCATCTTGGTTTGTGTTCCTGCTAATTACTGGCAACACTGGGACCCTAATAAAGCCAATCGGTGCACTCAGGGTGCTTATTACAGCAGTGAGTTGATGTGAGCACTTCTTTGACAGGAAGGTTATCTGATTTAATGCCATTATGTTTCATTAAAAGACTTCAGATGATCTGAAATGCAGAAATATGCTCCATTAGGTAAATGGTGCAGTTGTGACCTTTGTGTCACTTGGTTCTGTAGCCTTATTTATTCCAGCCACGTCATTATGCTTGCAGGGCTTTATGCCTCTGAATTAGAATTGCATTTGAAAATTTTCATGTTAATAAATTGGGCTGGTGAATAAGTAAGGATGAATTTTAGGACTTGGGAAGTATTCACTTGTTTCAAGGTTAGATGTAGGAGTGTTACTACTGTGAGTTTTGCCCAGGGCAGAATTATTATTGTTCTTTACAGCCTCCAAACTGTTTGGATTCATAAATGTAAATATACGGATGGTTTCTTGTTCACTTTTGTTTATTCATTTTTAAGGAAGTGTTTCCTGTTTTACTGGCTGACTATAAAACAGCGTGATGCAGACCTCGAGTAGCTTGAACGTGTACCTTGTTTTGAGTTAAATATTATGGTTTATTTACTTGTGGAAATACCAACCTGGTAACTAAACAGGGATTAGCAGCAATGTGAGCGATGGAGAGCACTCCGGTGATGTCCTGCGTCATGTGTGGTTCTCAAGCTCGTATTACAGAGGCACATCCTTGGTCTTGGCTGCTGAAGAACTGCCCTGGTCTGCTCTTCTGAGAGTCAGCACGTGCAATGCACAGATCTGATTCAGCTGGGGTGAAACCCGGGGAGAATAAACAGTGCTTCCGAGAGCAGGGAGTTCTCTGAGGCCTATGAGATGTGACGGGATGCTGCTTAGCTGATAAATTGCAGTGTAGCAGGAAGGATGCTACAATGAGTATTGATTTCTTTTGTGCATAGAACTCATTTTGTTCCAGCTCGTGCATCGCCTTCATGAGCTGACAATCCATTAAGGATCACTTTGTGTGTCTCTTCCTTCATTATTGCTTCTTTTACTGCTTTCTGCTTTACTGCCTTTAAAATACATTGTCAAGGCAAAAATAAAACAGGTAAAGGAGAAACTAATAGGAGAAGAGTGATTTGGCTCTAGGTAAATTACTTCACAGCAAAAAATATTTTACTGGGAGACCGTCTACCAAGATAATTTGAAGGAGCTAAACATATTATATTAAAATTATTTTATAGCAGGGTAGCTCACCTAATGATTGTGATTTTGTGTCACGAAATAGACCTTTTATTGTTTGGTTTTGGTTTTTTTTTTTTTTTTTGAAATCTGAAGAGCTAAAATTGAAGGTTCACGTGGACATAATTTAGCCTTATTTGTTCTGCATGGCAAGTCAGTGCTTCATGCTCTGTATAGGTGCCAGCAGTACCTTCACAGATGCGATGCTTGGTTTTGTTCATGTCCAGGGTTGTTGTTTCTTATTCTGAGTAAGCAGGGAAATGGTGTATTTCTCTGTATTCATTTGCTTTCTTTTTTCAAGGCAGCAAACAAGGTCTGGGACACAGGTGTTGTATAGTTTTTTTCAGGAAAACTTGGTATTTTCCTTAATCCTGTAACTATATTGATTAGGTTTGGACATTTCCTTTGTAGGAAGAGTTGGAATTAAAAATGTCTGGATAAGGCTAACTGTTATAAGACTCGCAAATTAAGAGAAGTGCTGTGCTCCGTTAGGGAAGAAAAGGTATTATTTTTGTAACCAAGAAAGTGTTTTAACTTGTAATAACAAGTCTTTTGTCTTTGTTCTGTATCTCTTTCAGTTTGTTTTGTTTGGTATTAGACAAGTCCCACCCTCTCACGAGTCTCCATTACTGGTCTCTCAGTCTCAGGGATGGATATTGTCTGTCTGCACAGTGGTTTGTGATTTACTGGTGGGGAGCTCTGCTGAAGAACTGGGCTGTGTTTTTAGACTGTAGATGTTGTTCTTTAGAGCTGCTTTAAAATATACAACTAAAACGTCCTGTGGCACTGGCTATTAAAATGTAGTTTAACGTTGTGAGTCACCCAAACAGGGTGGCTTTTGCATTGTGGGATCTTTCCTTTTTTCTTTGTTGTTTCTTGCTTTGACATTTATGTGAAGATCTGATTCATCTGACTCCTGCAGCTTCTGGCAGGTCCTGAGTTCTCCTACCAGGAACTTCCGCCTCGGTTCCTGCCGGGAGTTCTCCAGTAGATGGTGACCTCATTAATCACATCTCCTGGTGCTCTCAGTGCAGTGATGCTTAGCTATTTCCACCCGAGAGTGACTCTAGATACATCAAACAAAGTTGTTTTCGGCAAGTGGTTTGCCAAACTCTTGAAACTTCCTTATCCTCCCATCTCTTCTTCCTCACTGTGATGACTTTATGTTGGCTGTATTATCTTCCCGTGTTTATTTTCCGTGACCTCTGATCAGTGACCTGAAGAGCAATGTTCTAGTCACTATTTATTTTATAAAGTAATAATAATTTAGGTCATCAAACACGCTTTGGAAACTGGGCTATTTCTTGGCTTTCTTGAAAGACCTTGTCAAGGGTAAAAATGTAAAATTAAAATCTTTTCTTTTTAAAACACTTGGTGCCCTGGGGTGCACTATGTGCCTCCAGCCCCATCTTGAGAGTGCAGAAATGATAAGGCTGATCTGTTCCAAAGTGAGGTTTTCTGGGACAGATTTACGTCTGTCTTTCCAACTGTTTGGTCTAGATGAATTTGGGATTATTAGTAGATGTAGAAGTGAAGAAAATTGGTAACCTCTCCCTGAAGCACACATGTCAAATCGGGGAAATTGTGATTGGTTGAATTGCAGTTGTTTTCCATCTTCTCTACTAAGTTGTGTTTTGTTGCAAACGATGCTGCTCTCCTGATGGAGTTAAACATTGTGACTGGTGGACTATGGAAGTGCCTTTTACTGAACGTATGGGTCCTTTTAAAATACTTTTTCTATTGTTTTTTAAATGCGTAGAAGATGAGATGCTCTCTGAGCTTGGATGCTCTGTAGAAACTCAGCAGCAGATCTTCTCTATATCTTTTTCTATGTTTTCACTGACTGCATTGTCTGGATTTCATTTTTTTGGTCTTAATAACACACGGTTTCCCCCTCCTTTTTTTTTTTTCTTAAACGTGGAGGGCTTTTTCATTGTTTTGGAGGGGATTTTTTGTGAAGGGTTTGGCTTTTATCACTGTATAATACAGCATTCACTTTTTTATTTGTTTAGGGTCAAATCCTTGGCCATGTACATGGAGCATCAAGAGAGACAGAAATTGGAGGTTTGTGCCATTTCTGCGTACCGTTGAGTGTCAGGGGGGCTGGAGGCACCTGCTCCATGCTCAGGTCCTGGGACAGCAGACACTTTATATCTTTATTGTTAGCATTTATGGTGGTCTCTCATGTAGTCAGGCGGGGAGCTGAGATTAATGGAGCCTGTAATTTGCTTAAAATCCTCTAATCCTCTTCTGTGAAGGACAGTTATGAAGCAGCTGCTCGTTCTCTCTTTCCCTGTCTTCGATGCCCTCAATCCTAAACCCTCTGGTATTTCACTCCAGCATGTTGGGTGGTGGGGACCAAGCCATGGTCAGTTTTGTAGCATTGTCATTAGGAGCATAGAGCTTTTGAAGTCAGTTTTCACCTCTGTTTTTCTGCTGGTGTGTGTTAAATAGAATAGTTTGTAACATAATAGCTTGTGCTATATAAATATACATATATCTTTTGCAGCTTCTCAGCAATGAATCATTCGATGTGGCTTTGGGGAACTAGATAATCTCCATACTCATACTGGAGGCTTTATTCTGTGAGCCAAATGAAGTGTTAAATCCCAGCTTTCCTCCTGAAGGCATTAATCTGCTGAGGGTAGATTGAAAAACTGTCTTTCTGTTTAAAATATGGGAAGAGAGAGTTTGAATTTTATGCACATAGTACACAACTCTTTTAAATAATAAGAAAGGAAGAAATGGAGGCACAGCATGTGAGTATAGAAGCGCTGCAGTAAGCACAACACAAAACTATATCTGTAGAGGAAAGCACTTTGCAAAATGCTTGGGCAAATCTGCCAGTTCTGCTCCATTTTACCAAGATCCCTGATAATTGGAAAAGCAGGAGCCTGGTATTTCTTCACAATGAGTAAGAGCTTTCTCACCAAACAGGCAGGTACCCCCTGTGAGGCTCTTCTGTGCTCTTCCAAGCAGAACCTTATGGTCGGTGGAACAGTGGGGAGAGGAATGGGAAAAATGTCTTTTATTTAAATGAAAAATGATCTTTAAAAATGATTTCTTATCTTTTATACACATTTTTCTTCATAGTATATCACTTGTCACACGCAAAAAATCATCCCATCTATTTTTCTTCTGTGCTCGTATTCTGGGTACTGAGGTTTCTTTCCCTGTTTATAGCATACTGATGTTTTGAATAGTAAAATTATTGATGCTATCAGGTTAGTCCAGCAGTGCTTTTTGGGTTCTTCTAATGCCAGCGTTGCAGGGTTTGAGACCAGTGTCTCCATAGGCTATGAGTGCCCTGATCTAGTGGAAGGTGTCCCTGCCCGTGGCAGGGGGGTTGGAACTGGATGAGCTTTAAGGTTCCTTCCAACCCAAACCGTTCCATGATTCTATGGTTCTATATACCACCTTATTTTCATGATTTACTAAAGCCCTGACTCGACACTACCATGGTCGATAAAAGTGTTGCTGTTGATCTCCGTAACAAGACATAGCTATGGTTTTGCTTGTGATCCCTGCATTTCCCTGGTTCAGCTGTGGATCAGGGCAGCGTGGGCTCCACACAGGGAACAGACTGCAAAGGTTTTTTGGCAGCTGTGTGTATCTCTCCCTGTTTCATATTTCGGGGTGTATGTTTTCCATAAATATGAAGCTACAACAAAAGATCTCTTCCGTCAGTTCTTGTGCACCCCCAATGCTTCAATTTAATGGCTGGTCTTTAAAGGAATTGAAAAAAGTCTCCTTAGCGGTGTTTTTCCAGAAAGCAGTTCATGCCTTGATTTCTGCTGTTGCCGACTGTAACTTTTCAAGGATTATATAGAGAGAACAAATTAATAATGGAGGAGCTGTTGATATTCTTTTTTCTTACAGGCTTTAAAGCTCTTGTAAGTTTTGGAATGACCACTTTTGGTTTTACCATCCCTCTGGCCAAAGACAAATCACTGCTGGAAGATAAAAGAAAAGTTGTTTTAGTACCACACTTGGGCAAAGTAGGTCTGCGTTTGCTTTATGATTATTGGAAATCCTTCTGGATGGTAGCTAGTCCATACAGCTCCTGGCAGGGCCCTTTTAAGTTGGGAAAGACTTTGATGGTTGGCATGCCAATGAGCTGAACGTGCAAAACTACCGTGTGTGGTATTTTGTGACAACGCTGAAAAGCGTTAGGAGAGAGATCTCCACATCTCAGTTTGGTCTTTACGAGACTAAACCCAGTACCAAGCAGTGACTTTCCCCAGGCTGAGCTTTATATGCAGAGCAGGTAAGAAGCAACATGGGCTTGAACCCCACAGAATTCCCATCTGAAAACAAAAATGGAGGTATTTTCCCTTCCCCACGGAAGGAAAGAGAAAGACCTGTGCATAGGAAGGAAGCAGAGTAATTGTATAAAGTAATCTTTGTAAGGGAAATAGTATTCATTTCCCTCTAATTTTATTGAAAAGAATATGACTATTGTTTCATTAAAGCTGTTATAGTGTTCATTTCCAACCCTCTAGTTTCTTTTTTCCCTCTCCTTGCCGTTTTTTTCCTTCCTGGCGGGGGGGAATTGGGACTGAAAGCTCCTCAGCTGAGCTCCTGACCTGGCCAGGGACAGGGGCTAAACCAGGACATCTTGGTTGTTGGCCAAGACAGCAGGATGCTCAGGGTTAGAGGGAGAAAACAAATACCTGATGCTTGTGTACGGTGGGTCCAGCCAGGACAATCTTCTTGGCCTCAGAGCTTAGAGGGTACTATGTGATGCATTCTGCTGGCACATCGTTTAGTTTGGTCTGGATTTAATTTAATTGAATTTAGTTTGCCTTGAGTTCAGGTTTCTTTTTAGAGTAATAAGCTGATTGCCTTCATTAATTTTTATACAATAGTAATTGAAAATACTTTGAAGTGTCAGTTGTTTAAAGCGTCACAATTCTTGAGAAAGAATGTGAAACGTGTGACTTAAAGAAAAAACTTGAAATAATGTGGAAGCAATGAGAAGGGCAGAGGGATTCTGGGGGAAAAATATTACTTGAGCAACTACCAGTACCAACATACTTAAAAGAGCTGACTCTTGTAACTCCAGTAGTTTGGACTGATTTAGCTGTGAGGAGAATTATTTGAAGTTACTCTCACGTTGTTACATTAAAGTATTTATAGTGAAACACTTTTCTTTCAAACTGAGGATCTCCCCACTGGTTTAGGGCTACAGAGATAATTAAATCTTTTACCCACATCTCAGCTTAGTCTCTAAGTTGATGGCTGAAATTTGGGGATTAAGAAAAATGCTTTTTTCAGTATTAACTTGTTAACCTCTAGTAGTTGTATTAACTTGTTAACCTCTAGATGCTGATTTTCTGATAAGATGCTACTGAATTTCTTGGGTCTTTTATGCTTTATTATTCTGTTCTTGAATTAAAATGCTGTGCCCAGACATTAAGGCATATGGTCAAGCTTCATTCTGCTATTGTTCTTTTGATACTGTTTTGTAACATGACAGATATGTATGGGAATCGCGTTGTAATAGCCTGGAATGAAAGAACACGCTAATATTTTAACAGCACCCTAGAGATTTCAGCCATGTGAGGCTACTTTGTGCTTCGGTGAGGATTTTGGCTTTGATTGCTGTAGCTTAGTGACTTCACCTGGATTCAGATCAGGAACCATATGAGGTCTGGATGCAGCTCATGAATTTATCCTTGACCTTGAGCGGGGAAGGTAAAAAAATTGTAGGTGTGAACACAATTAATGGCTCTCAGAAATCCTTGACTCTGCCTGGCTTCAGTTACCTGTGGAAAAAGGATGAAAAGAAATTATGCATTTGTTCATGAATTTATTTTATGTATTTTTGTTTTGTTGTACATGTTTGGGAAGGTAAACTGTAGCAAATTGATGTAAAGATTAGTGGAACAAGTCCATGATTTTGGTCTGTTGAAAAGCTTGTCCTGTCCTACCTGCTGTGTACACATTCTACTGCAATGATAATGTTTTGGTTAAGTTATTAATATTTTAAAAAGAAATAAATACATTGTAGAACAATTGAAAAAACTACAAAGTCTATAGCTGTATTTGTCCAACCAGAAGACTTAGCTGCAGTCTTAAGGATGACTTACTGGGAGCGTCTATCACAAAAGAATCTGTGATTGCACGTATATGCTGATAATCAAGTGTGAAGCAGTTCTTTCCCTCTAATCATTTTTATTTCAAAGCTTTAAAAAAATTATATACAAAGTAAGAATAAGTGTGCTAAATTTATCTTAAAAAAACAAGACTTCAGTTGTAAGCATCTGAAAAATTATCCCTTTTGAGTGGAAATGAGCTGAGATACAGACAGCTGCCATTGGGCTTGATTTGAATTTCTTTTCCTAGTGTTGTGGCGTTTGTACTGAAAGGGGCTCCAGGGGAGCTGGGGAGGGGCTCTTGATCAGGGAGGGCAGGGACAGGGCTAGGGGGAATGTTTTTTAGCTGAAAGAGGGGAGATTGAGATGAGATCTCAGGAAGAAATGTTTTGCTGTGAGGGTGGGGAGGCCCTGGCCCAGGTTGCCCAGAGCAGTGGTGGCTGCCCCATCCCTGGAGGGGTTCCAGGCCAGGTTGGATGGGGCTCGGGGACTGCTCCACATGAGAGGAGGGGGTAGAAGGTGTTAGGAGATAGGAAGGTGCTTCTTGATGCTCTGCTAAATTATTTTAAAATCAAGTGCTTTAATACTTTTTATAGGCATTCCAGGTCAATACAAAGGAGGTAAAATATTACATTTTGAATTATTTGATAGATATTAGAGACAGTTCATTTTCTGCCAGAGGACTCATGCTGATGGAGAAGTCGCTGATAGCTCTGCTCTGTCTCCTGAGAGAGAACTTGGATTCAACACAGCTATCCCCTAGGTGCTTTGCCTAGAGAGCTTTAGGTTGCCTTTTGATGAATTCTGTGTTCTTTTTCCTCAGGCTGTGCCTTTTTTTTTTTTTTTTTTTAACGATTGTTTCAATACAAGAATACAAAATTTACTTACATATCTGTTATATAAAAATACTGTCTACTAGCAAATTAAAATGAAGAACAAAATCCTTGCTGTAGAGTGTTTTACAGGGATTACACCATCCTACCAATCATGAACAGCCTCCCCAACATGTACTTAAGTTGTAATGAAATGAACTAAAAAGTATTAATTACGAAATTACAAAGCCGTGTTTTCAGTTTTAATCTGTGTGATTTTGTGTTTAGATAAAGACTCCCTGCTAGTTTGGGGTGTTCTGTTGCACTTGAGATAATCATCAAATAATAGCTAATTCACTGCAATGATCAATTTGGTTCCAGATTAGTCAGCATTCAGGAGAAAAAATACGTCTCCCCGAACTGTACATACCCAAAGCAGTTTTTAATTCTAACACAAATTACAGCAAATGTTTTGCAAATGTGCATGACTTGTTTGCAGTCTCATGGTCAAACTAAGATAATGAGATCTAAACGCCAGGTTTTAAGCTTAGGCATAAATAATGCGATGTCTCTAAACGCCTTAGACTGCCTTACTTTAACATATACAGCTCTCTTAAATTTCGCAACTTCAAAACCTGATAAATGGGGTTTTTGAAGTATGAAAAGAGCTTATCGTAAAAGAAAGAACACTTAGTTTATTGTACTGGGTAAAGTCTTTTAGAAGTGATTACTGTCTCCATAAAACACTGTGTTCAGCACTCTTGTGGCACGGGCATCTGTCACTCAAACAGATGTCACCCCATAAACCCGAAAATATAACTTTTTTTTCTTTCCCATTCTGTGCAGATAAGTGAACTTTTCAGGTCGATACACTTGGTGACATTTCTTTCAGTGACAGATGTTCACATCTAGCAGCCCTCAATGGGGAGGTGACCTTGTCTTAGTGGGAGTTCCGTGTCAAGTGCTATAATTATATGTGTAGCAGAGAATATGTGCCTTTATGAAGGATTAAATGCATGAGAATGCTTGTACACTTCAGATTGCTCTGTGTGATGGAGAGGCCTGAAAAGATGGCAAGGTTTTGAGGTTTGCTTCTAACCTGCCTTAAATAGAACAAGATTAACTCGATGAACTCTGCCTCAAAACTGTGGACGATGAATAAGGTAGCAACAGACTCAAATGTTTTAGGTTGTTCCTTTCTCCTGGATTGTCTAGATGCATTAATTGGTCCAGCCCGGAGGATTCATTTGCTGAGAAAAATGTCAACAGCTGCAGGGATGGAGAGTGCAGGGAAAAGGCGTTGGGTCTGAAGAACCAGAAGCTCCAAACATTTCTCTTTGAGACAGTTGTAGTGCCTGCTGCTGTCCTCACTAAGCAGATGTTTAAGCATTGTCTACGCATAAGAAAGAAGATGGAAGTTTTTTTAGTAAGCTGAATTCTGCTTGGATTAATGTTGAGTGCATTTACTTGGGGAAAAAAGGGATGGTTCAGCTGGATTCATCTTCACTGCTGTTGTCTTTAGTAGCTGTATTGATGAACCGGATGATCATTAAGGTCTCTTCCAACCTAAACTATTCTGTAATTCTGTGCTGAATTTAGTATTTGTTCTTTATCTTAATTCTTAGTCTCTTAAATGTTCTCTTTGGATGGGTAATCTCGATGTAACTCTTCTTTTCAGAGCATGACCCATCTTCATTCAATAGCCCCAACTGCTGTATTTTCTGCCCTCCTGGGTCTTTTATTTTCTAGGTGTTTTTAAACGCATGTCACTTTCAAGTGGTCTCCAAACAGCTGCCTGAGGCTCACTAATTACATGCTTACTAATTTTTCATAGTGGAAGAAACTAAACAGTCATTTCCTTTTCACCTTCTCTGTCATTTCATAATATGCACAATCATAAAGAAAATTCCTGCAGATACATGGGATTACTGAGGTGGATATTTAATTAAAAATTCAGGTACAGTGTTTTGCACATCTTGATGTTTCTGTATGAACTTCTTGCTGATATAAAGTCTTTCTAAAGCAGTACAAAAGACGAAACCTTACAGTGTAGGTTCTGTTTGGCCATGACTTCCTGTTTGGTTGCTTGATTTTTATTAATGGTGATTACTTAGTCGCAGCAAGGACCTTTGCAAATGAATTGAAAGTATAGTACTGGGGACCACATCCATACAGTGTATTCCTCATGTCCAGCGTGGAGCTTTGGCTTTTTGTTTTGGTGGTTACATCAGGTCAGAGAGAATCCTAGATTTGGTGACAAGGTACGCAAATGGCTGCGGTGAAAATTCAGTCGCTCTGGCAATGGTGCCTCTGCATAAAAGCAAACAGAATTGTTTGTTGCCCTTCTTTTTTAATTAACATTTCTGTAGAAATATGTTTGTATTTACTGCATAAATATGTACAGAATGCGGGAGTCATGACTGCCATAAGAAGATTACACTTCCAAGGGGTGAAAAACGAAAATCAATGTTTAAGCATCTGTGTTTGGGTCCTCAAATAACCAGTGGCTTTTGTTTGTTTGTTTATTTGTGAGGTTTTGTCTGTGTTTTTTGATTTGGTTTTGCAGCGTTGGTCTTAATCTTTCTGTACTTCATTTTCTTCTCAGCAAACTGAGATTAACCTCTGAAAAATGATCTGAGGGTTAATGTCTTGGCATTAAGGACTAGGGCAAAGCCATTGAGGAAAGCGCTAACACTGCTCAATTCTCGACTTACATCGTTTGCAATTCCCATTTTATTTTACTTCCTTTTTTTGCCAGACACTTTTCATAGGTAAATGTCATCCATTTTGTGATACAGGTGCTGGAGGTCCCAGAATGGTTTGTGGTGGTGTGTAAATCACATGGAAGTTGACTTGCAGAGTCCAGCATAGTCCTTGTCTGTCTTTCATCACAGTGATTCTCCTACTTAAATTAAAAAATGCATTTATTGCATGGAGTTCTCATCACTTGTTATTTCAGTACATTCTTGTGTATAGATTACCTTAAGGAACTTCCTAAACAAACTGAGAAACAAACCCTCAGTACTTAAAAAATATTTTGAAACTCTTGTGTATAAGTTTCATTTCTCATGGATCAGCTCTGTTATTCTGCCTTGGATCAGCTTCATTGTTCTCAAGTTAATGATCTGCAAGTTTTTAGTAGCAGAGACTGTGGCAAGTTCTGGTCCAGTCCCAGTTTTGGGACTTCCCCACCCGTGCTGTCTCAAGCAGTGATTCCAGGTGGGTTCCAAGGTTGTGTGCTTGGTCCGTGCAAGGTTCCTTTAATTAGATATTTTTATTTTAATGGTGTTTGAGCTCGCACTTTTACCAAACTATCAACAGCGATAGATGGTACATCTGTCCTGTGATTAACAATGTTTAGTGGGTAGATTGATCTAAAGCACTGCTTTCAGAAGAAAGATCACGTGGGATTTGTAATGCAGAGCAGAGCTGGGGTGGTTCTGTAGCTGCTGCGTTTACAGGGTGCATTGCCATGGACATTCTTTGATGCTTTAACCTAATGCAGGGACCTGATCTATGCAGTAGTCTCTGCTTTAGTTTCAACCTGAACTACTTCGCGCTGGAGGTGTTTTGTCCTTCCACCTGCTCTGCTCCCACTGTGCGAGTGGTGAGCTAGGTGTGGGTTTGGCTGTTGTAAACATACCCTGCTCTTTCCTGCAAGCATTGTAACTGTCCTGATGCCCTTCATCTACAGTCAGAGGGCGAAAGGCAGTCCCTGTCCTGTTCTGTGGCTTTACAGAACAACCAAACCTAGTTGAGGAATCCTCCGTCCTTATCCCTGCAAATCTCTTGCATGATTTTTCTATTCAGATTTCTCTACTCTTAGAAAGAGAGTGACCTTCTTATCTTCCATCTGTTGCTTCTTTTTCTTCTTAGGAGAGTGGTAGCACTTCTGTATTTCCAAACCAGCTCTGACCCTCATTTCCTATTGGTGCATTCACTATTCTCTGTTTTATTACGATCTAATGTCACCTCTAACATCCCCTGTTACGTTAAACACGTCCGGTTAGCAGCTAAAGGCAGACCAGTGTTCTGGAGCGTCAGAGAGCCTTCATATAAACAGCACAGTTTGATTTGACCCTGTTCTGGATGTGATTATCCTTGTGTTTGTGTTTCGTCTGGATTTCACACTTGAATGTGGAGATGCTCTAGATACCAACTGTGTCAGGTGTTTGCAAGCTGGGTTTCATGGCAGATGACTGTGCAAAACCTGAAGAATCTGCAAAGCTTGTGAAATTCTGTGCGTGTTAAATACCGAGATGTAAATGCCGATAGGAACGGTAGTAAGACAGCTCACAGAATGAAGATACGCATGCAACTGTGTCTTTTAGAGGTTTCATTCTGGTGTGTTTTGGTTTTAGATTTTTTCTTTTTTAAGTAAAGCATACAAATGGAATACTTGGGTGTTTTAGTTTCTCGTACTTTCCATATGGAATTCTGGTGTAGCCATGGGCTTTTCTATATGTAGGTATAAAGTAGAGTGTAGAGAATCAATCAAAAAGGTCATGTCTTAGTTTCTCTCCGATATATATCCACTGAAGGACATAAAAATAGGAAAATGGAGCTTTTGTTGCTGTAATCCGACTGATTTGCTGAGTTCCCTCTTTGCTGCTGCACTAAGAGGTGTGGATCTCACTCACACTACAGCTGCAAAAGCCAGGTCACTATCGTATGTCAGAGCTCTGCCATGGGAATGGAAAGGATGTTATTGCTGGTATTGAAGTAATAAGACTTCAAAATCATCATTCTCATGTGGATTTATTTGCTGAAAATGGATCTCTTTTTCTATCAAATATTTGTATTTGGACAATTTTCAAATATTGCTTTAAATCTTTTGGGAAGATGCCATGTGTTCACTCTTGCCATTTGTAATTTCTTTCCCTTTTCTCTTAACAGACATGACTTGGTTCTAATTCGACTCCTCCTACCCCAGCTATGACCAGCTGGGAAAAATCATTTTCCAGCAGACCTAGGTGGCTTTTGGCAGCCCTTTTCTACAGTCAGTGTGTTTGGGTCCCTGAAGGGGCTGCTGGAATGCATCTGTCATGGGGTTGCACGGCTCCTGCCATACGCCAGTACTTAGCTCTCAGGGCATCTTTATTTTTTCATTTTGAATACCAATGCAGGTCTGTGCAAGTATCTGAAGATGTGTTTGTGTCTTTGACAGCATCACAAACTACGCCAAAATTTACCACTTAACCTGACAAAACAGACTGCGGGCATTTTCAAAGTTACTGGTTCCAGCTGCTCTTGGTACAGCAGCTCTGGTGTTACCGTGCCACAGCAATGCTGCTTCTGCTGAACAATTATAAATATGTTAATATAATATAATGCAATATAATATTGTATTATAGAGGCTCTGGGGAGACCTTGGAGCAGCTTTCTAGTGCTTAAAGGGGCTACAGGAAAGCTGGGGAGTGTGTCTTCAGCACAGAGTGCAAGGATAGGACAAGGGGAATGGTTTTCATCTGAAGGAGGGGAGACTGAGATGAGATCTTGGAAAGAAATGTTTTGCTGTGAGGGTGAGGAGGCCCTGGCCCAGGGTGCCCAGAGCAGTGGTGGCTGCCCCATCCCTGGAGGGGTTCAAGGCCAGGTTGGATGGGGCTTGGAGCCCGTGATCCAGTGGGAGGTGTCCCTGCCCATGGCAGGTGGTGGGACTGGTGGGGCTTTGAAGTTCCTTTCAACCCAAACCATTCCATGATTCTATGATATAATATTATATGGAATTTAATGCTACAAAGAACATCCCCTAATCCCACTCCATAGTGTGCTGCCTTCAGGACAGAAGGTGACACAGTCTCCAAAGGGATCAGAACCTATGCATCCCCTTTCCCTATATGCGTTCTGTTGTTCTGCTTGTTATGTTCATTAGCTGTGAGATAGCTTCCCAAGCCTGTCCCCAAGCAATGTTCTTGCCTTTCTTGCTTTAAGTGAATATTGCCCCTGTTTTGGAATGCTTTTGAAACAGTTCGACAGCCTTCTCAAGGTAACCCACGAGTTTCTAGCTCATGCTGGATATCATGGATTAGATGTAACATTTAAAACCCATCCTCTAGTGTTTTGTCAGATGTTCTTGGAGCCCAGCACATCCCTGCCATGCAGATGGGTGCCACCACATCTCTTCACGAGGTGATGAAGACTGCACATAGAACGGGACTTGGAGCTTTAATAAGACTTCCCCGACTTGAGTGCATATGGGGATGACAGCTCATCCCCTGCACGCAGGCTCAAATTATCCTGCTTTGCTGCTAAATCCCATTCTGCTTAAAAACCTCAGTGCAGGAATAGTGAAAGTAGATTAGAATAATTATTAATCATGAGTCCTCTGTCCACCTCTCTTCCTCATCTGGAAGAAATTATCCCCTGCTTAAATTCAAGTGTGTTAACTGCCTGTAACATAACAAGCCCTTAATCTTCAGGCTTCTCAAAGTGTCCTCTCCTGCCTTCAGATTTGCATCATCTTTAAGCTGCCTTGTGTGGTTAGCAATGCTTAAAAAAAATAAACACTTGCCAGTCTTTCATGTTAAGTTCTAAAAAAAAAAAATTCATTATAGGCCTTTTGTAGGTGACTTGTGAAATAAATATTTACTGAGAGTTGATCCATTTTAGCACACTGAGTGCTACTTTGAAATGTAGAATGGGAATATTACAGTTCTTTCCATAGATAACTTTACTTTTTCTGACCTCTCTGACTCCCAGCCTGTGGATTTGCACATAGATTTCTGTATTATTTAATATTTATATGGGTAATCTTCTAAAATTCAAGTAACCTACTGCAGGCTATTATGACAGATAGCACTTACGGTATTAGAAAAAAAGGATTATGCTCCCTTAATCATTGGGATGTGGTTTTAATCCACTAGATTAGGAGAACAGATTGTGCCCATTGACTCTATAGAGCCATCAGGCTAAATCATCTCATACTGCCAGAATGCACGGGGCGGGGTGGTGGTGGTGTGAAATGCTTTGGTGTAAAATCTTATGATATTGGGGCCTTCTTCCCATGTTGCACTGGGCATTGCCAGTATGGGGCACCATCAGAAATTCTTCTTGTTAGTCTGCTAACTTGCCCTTTGGTGCTGAAGCTGGAATTTAATACTGATTTAGTTTAGCGACCTGGTATACAATTATCTGTGCATTTCTTGCTTGTTTTGTCAAGTTGATGTGCTTACACTTAAAACCCAAATGTTTTGTGATGTGGTCGTAAGTCCATACATCACATTTTTCATCAGTAGGTGCGTAAATGACATTTGAAGTGAATATTTCTGTAAACAATGCAGGAAAATCATAAGCAATGAAATGTTTCAAGCCTATTGTTTGGGTTTTTTTATGTCGTGCCCAGTTTCTCTTGGTACATTGAATTAAAGGTCTCTAGTAATGGTCCTGCCAGGAAAGAGTTCCATCTGCTGGGATAGAGCTTGGCCAAATACAGCAGAGCTTGCAGGCAGAGCTGTAAACATTGCAGGGTGCTTCGCTGCTGCCTGCCAGGCTGTGAGGGGCACGGGAGGGCAGGGCAGGCTTTTAGTCTGCATCGCTTACATCCCCGGGTCTGCCTATATCGGAACCTTTCTTACTCCACATTTTACTGATTCAGTAGTTAAATAACAAAACAGATCATTTGTGATGGGGAGGGATTAAAGGAGTTAATGGCTGTATTTGCTTTCAGAAGCATGTGTGCCTTCCATCAAAATAAATTAGTCTCTCAGGCTTCTGAGGAGAGTGTTAGACCTAACATCTTCTTAATATATTCTAAAGCTATATGGCTGAGAGAAGTGAATTAAAGGATTTTAAACTTCTAATTACTTTAGGTGTAATTAATTTCCTCCTTTTTTTAAAAAGAAAGTTGGATGGGAAAATGTGGTTTAAAAAGGCAGAAAGAATATGAAGGGGAATAACTGTTACCTTATGAGAACTGCTGCAAAGCCCTGAGTTAGTGATTTTGGTTTGTGCGTGGCGATTAGTCATAGCAGGAATTTACAGATACCAAGTCTACGCTTCATTTTTGTTAGAGAAACATCTTTCCTTGTGCTATGGTGAGACTTGGAGCATCCTCAGGATGAGCACCTGATGTCCGAATGCACTGAGGCTTTGCAGAGGGTACCCGGAGAGCTTCATCCCAGGTGTGAGTCGGCTCCTGCCTGCCCAGACAGATCTGCTGTGTCTGCAGGCGGTGAAACTCTGCAGCAGAAATAACTCGTAACAGTGCCAGTAACTCCAGAAAGTGTTATTCTGAGTTGCCCTTGCTGTACCTTTATAGCTTGTGACATCTGACTGGGGTTTGTGGCAGCCCTTGAGAGTTATCAGCGCTACCTGATCTCCCCTTTATACAGTGCAGTGAATTTAGAGGATTCACAGCTTCTGACTTCTGTCGGCATTGCTGGCACCCAGTGTCAGTTCAACTGAACCTCCCAAAGAGGTGTTTAACTGTGCACACCTCAGTGATGAGTCTGCCCAACAATCACGTCTGCTTTCACCTGTGAAGAACATGCTAGAACTAAAGAACATAGCTTTTGTCAGAAGAGGTCCTGTGCTGCCTTTAGATACTCTCAAGCCGCTGCCAGTATTGTCTCCGTTTGGCACGGCAGCTCGGTGCTGGGTGAGGGCTGGAGACCATTGGATGCTGCACTCTGCTGCTGCAGTGGTGGTTGAAGATCTGCCTGCCAGGAGGTCTTCCACATCTCAGTGCTTTGTTTGCAGAAAAAGGAAGGTGAAACAAACTTGATTATGGGGACCGTGCAAATTTTACAGCAGTAACTTGACATAAGCCCAAAGTCTCCATATAAAGTTTTTAACCTTGGTCCATTAAAAGAATCATCTCAAATTAAGCCATGAACTGTAAAGGCTAATTTCTTACTCTCCTATCTTTGTGCAAAGAGAATTAACTGTACTCAATTAGCCTGAAAGTGGAGGTTAGCAGAATCGGATTTTCAGCACAGCCTTTCCTGTCATCCAGAAGTGCAGAAGCCTTTGTTTGTTCCCCCAGCTCTGGATGTGCAGGAAAATCCGTGCTGCCTTGCCTGATCACAGAAGAGATTCTCTTCCAAGCCTGTGTGCTTTCCATCAGCGTCCTCTTAGACGGGCAGCCCCATCTGTTGGGTGAGATCGTGCTATTCAAGCATAAAACAACTGAACCTGAAATATTGATGGTACCTCCCAGGCTGGAGGTACCTGAGGTAACCTTGGACCTCTCTGCGTGTCGCTTAGATGTAGGTTTAAGCCTTCGAGCCTTCTGCTGGAGGATGCTTGTGAAGAAACACTGCTTTGCACTCCCTGCTCCGTGAGGCAGGATTGCAAGCAGTCCTTCAATAAGCTCTTTAGCAGCCCGTTGCTTTGTTGTGGGAATTAAGAGCTAAGATGTTAATTGAATTCTTCCTCGCTATTTTTCTTTTCTTTTCAGGGTTGTTTTTCAAACAAATGTCTTTTCCCTTTGTCTTACCATCTATAGGTATGTGCTTTAAAAGAGGTGTTCAGAGAATTAGTTGCTGATACCAATGAACATGTAAGAAACACACATAAATGTACTTCCCTTCTTTATTTTGGGTTTAATTAAATTAAATTTAATTAAACATCATGCAATTTCTTTAAACATCATGGGATGGCAAAAGGAGCATCTTAAACCCAGGGTAAATGCCTTGTACAGTCTTGATCACAGTCCTGAACTGTAAAGCAACCAGAGTTTTCCTGATGAAACAAATCTAATCATGGTTTTGATATGGACAAAAAAAGCCTTATTTCTCATTAGCTTTGTTTACAAAAATCATTCTACACAGCTCTCAAAACCATTTCTGCTGCAGCTTTTCGTAAGATTTCTTCTATCCTAAGTGTTAGCAGGAAAGAGTGTGTGTGCGTAATCTTAAGAGGGAGGCTTTATAAAGTTGAGTGATGGAAAATTAATTGAAAATGTTGGGGAAAAGAAATTATAGTTTGCCCCCAGCTTTTGCTATTGGCTGTTTTGCTGGTTTTCAGCTGGCTGACTGGTTTGCTTAGCTGGCATTCAGCAAGATTCACATAGACAAGGCCTGAATATGGGGAGTGGCAGGATATTTCCTGCTCAAGACTCATTCTTTGGGAAGTAATTTTCCCAAAGAAAGTGTTCTGCTGTGTGGAAATCGAGATTCTGAACTGGGATGAGGCACTGCATTTTTTTTTTTCCTCCTTCCTAGTGTATTCAGCTTTCTTTTCTTCACTGAATCATTTAGGTAGGAAAAGACCTTGTAAGATATCAGCTTCAACCGTAAACCCAGCACTGCCAAGCCCACCACTAAACCCTGTCCCGAAGTGTCACATCCACTCGGCTTTTCAATCGCTGCAGGGATGGGGACTCTGCTGCTTCCCTGGGCAGCCATTCCAGTGCTCGACAACCCTTTCAGTGAAGTTGTTTTTCCTTTTCTCCTTTGAAATTATCTTGTTCTTATTCATGTTTATGCTGCTGTGCACAGCTACTGGAAACAAATTATTTGGAGACTACGAGTCACTGGAATAAAGAGAGGTTAATCTCTGGTGTTTTTATATAGCTCAGTGTAAGTGACAATGTTTTTAACCTGCTTCCAGAAAAAGAGAGCTAAAGCTTTAAAGGCGGGAGGATGAAAGTATGAAATACAAAACTAGTAAATGTTGCATAAGGCTTTTTTTCATTGCAGTGCTACATCTGCAGTCTCAGCTCCCTACCACAAGCTGGCAAAAAGGAAAATGTCCATTTAACAGCCTTCCTGCCACCACAAATCTGGACTTGAAAGCATTTCCTTACGCGTTATGAAGTGGCAAAATAATTGTCAGAGCCATTTAAGTCAATACATCCTCAGCTGGGATGAGTAATGATTCCTCCTGAGAAGAACCGTGCTAACCTGTCCAGGAGATCCTAGTACATTTGCTCGTAGAAAGTAGTAACTTATTTTGGAATAAGAAATCGCTTTGTCTGCGTAAAGGAATTGGAATTTGGTACGTTCTTCCGTAGCCTGGCATGCAGTGCTCTGCAGAGCGCCGATTCCACAGTGTGGCCGGGAGGTATGGAAGTAATTCACCTCTTACAGAGGGGAATGGAGGTGTGAAGAATAAATGCTAGGGAGGAGGTCGTCAGCATCATGAGCAGCGTTGCAGACACAGATTTTCTGGTGCCTCCCACTCGTTTGCCTGTCACCTGAGGTGGTCCTGGAACCTTCACCAAAATGCCTGCTGGCGTGAGGCTTGGCTGTGAGACAGGTAGAGGCAAGTAGAGTTTGTTGAGTCTTGACTAGTTTTTGCATAATAGAGAAAGTTTGTGCAGTGCTCTCGGGACTGAATAATGATTGAATAATTGTGCCCAAAGACTGAACCCTGACACACCTGAGAGGTGCTCCCAACAGAAGCTGGGAAGTGGTCTTGAACATTGGCGGTGTTTCCCATTTGTTGTTTGTGCCGAGTCAGCTTAGTTTCTCAGAACAGCAATATAAACTAAAGATCTTGGAACAAAAACGAGTTACTGCCGAATTAGTCCTTGCGAGCCAAGTAATAAACGTATTTTTAACCTGGCCCATAGCAAAAACCCAAATGTAACTATTGGCACCTGTCACTATGTCCCATTGTCACGTAGAGGTCGTTGACTTTCCTTGTATGGGTAGGTGCATATATTATCTCACAACCTGGGCAGGTTTTGGTGGTCAGCTATAGCTTAAATTTAACAAAAAAACCCACTAAATAGTTATTTTCTTGCATATGTGGTATGTGATGGACTAAATAAGATAACTTACAAGAATTAAGAACATCACTTGTGTAAGAGAAGATAAAATTGCTTTGTCCCTTGATTCAGGTATAGAAATGGCATGAAATAAAGTTGCTGGAACCCCAGTTTAGGGCTGCAGTGTGATCTGCTGGGATCTTTGACTGGTTGGAGGCTCAGGCATTACAATCGTGTACATGAAAGTAAGGGGAATCTGGCTGAAAAGAGGAGACTGCATGAAGACTGGAGAGACTGGAGAGACTACTGCAGCAAGGTTTTGCTGGAACGGCTGTGGCCAAGGTCTCCTGTGGGTCTACTGAGCAGCTGAATTCCATAAGGGACTGAAGAAATGTCAGCAGAACTCAGGGGCAATGCAGAGGAGCTGGAAGCACTCAGGTCTATTATTTCTCAGGGAACTCTTCCAAGTGATCCACAGCAGCCAAAGAGAAACTGTGCCCTTTATCCTTGCAAACCCGAAAGTGAGCCAGTTGCTAAGGGCCTGGAATAACCAGAGGGAAAGGAGACTTGATGGAGGGTCACTCCTCCAGCAGTCAGCGTATGTCATATCCTGACAGCTGTAGGTGTGACTTTGCAGTGAAGGTGCTGATGTTCCACGCTGATGCCAAACTCTCAGCTACCTTCCTCACCCTCAGCAATGAGCCAGTATGAATGAGGTGGAATGGGCTGGTTTGAAGTGGGGGGATCCAGAGGAGGGCTGATTCTAGTCGTATATTTTAAAACCTGGGCAAATCTGGGATTCTCATACACTTTAAGTAAAGCCTCTCATGTCAGATTCTCCTCATTGGAGAATTCAGTTTCCTTAAATTCAGTTTCTGCAGAGTTCGAGGTTCGTACTGCATCATAGAAGGAGTCGGAGCATTCCTAATACCCACTGCAAAAAACCCAACTCAGTATTCTGACTATTTTTGGTAGTTTTAGTTTATTTTGAAAAGGCTGAATATATGAGACTACTTAATTGCACTGCCAGTCTTCTGATTAATTATTAGCGTGAAGTTGAAAGTTTACTGCTGGCATCATTTTGTGTAATATTGTATTATATTGATAATGTTATTAACGTTCTGAGAGTTGCTCAAAGACCTATATGCAAAGTTTTTATCCTCTTTAGAAAAAGGGCAATTAATTTCTTTGTGCTCAATGAAGTAAGGACATCTGCAAATTATAGTTCTGGAATGTAATTACATGTTTTGAGTAGCGCACTGAATGCTAGTAGAAATATAAACTATGTGTAGTGATAAATACATCATCCAAGTCCTGCAAAATAATGGGGCTTTTGTTACTGCTGTTCAAATTGCATGGAATTGCATTATTCTGTTGAAGTTTTTGAGTTCTTGTTATAGTTTGAAATGGAATTTGGGGGCAGAAAAAAACCAGCATTGGGGTGACTGAGGAGATTTTTTAGACCTCTCTTATATCTCGTTCACTCAATTGCAGCTAATATTGTCAAATTTATTGATAGTATTTTAAAATTAGGACTTCCCCAAATTCTGCACACTAAATATTTGCTTTCTTTCTCATTTTTAAGGCTAAACACTTAATAATGTGGTAGGCAGCATCCACTAATAAGGCTAGAGTGAGTCTTTCAGTGGTGAATGTTTCTTTTCTACAAGGATGAATTGATCTGGATGGAACTTCTGGTGGAATCATCAATTTACAGCTTTATGACTGCATCCCACGGACCAAATGTCTCTGTCCATAGGGAGGTCACGTGCCACAATCACCAAAATTGATGGTGAAATGGAATGCGTGTTGCTCTTGGGTGTCATGCGAAGATTAAAAAGGAATAATTTTTATTTATTAATATATATATTCTGATTAATAATTGAAGTATGATGTTAAATCTGCCAAGAAGGCATTAGTTAGATAAAATTCCAATGTGTTTGGTTAGTTTTTACTCAATAGGATGTTCGACAAGGGTCTGTAGGAATGAAGTTTGATCTTTGCCATGTTTGGTTCTCTTACAGCAGCGTTCAGTGTTGGTCTTTCTGCATGAAAATTCCAGACTGCATTTTGAGTTTGGGGGCCTGGACTCCTATTGCCCAGAAACAGTTATTACCAAAATGTTTCTTGCTCATCTACATCCTTCAAAACCCAAATTACCAATATTATTGTAACACCTGTGGTCATTTTTAGGCATTAGAGTGTTTTCTAAGCCGTGATATTTTCTGCTGCAATTTCTACTGTGGAACAGATTTCAACAGAAATTTAAGGTTGATTGTGATACTATGATAGATTCCTACAACTCCATCACATTAAAATACTCCTGGAAAATTCGAAGGGGAAATATAAATAATTGTAAAATAGTTCAAGGCTGAAAGTACAATTAAAATTCTTCAGATGTCATAGAACTAGCCACATTTCAAAGTGCTCCTCTAACGTCATCTGCATGCCCGGAGCACACCTGCGGATGCGACGTGCTGGGTTTTGCCAGCAGCACTGCGAGGGTCCAGGGAGAGGGGGGAGGTGTTTGTGTGTGAGGGCTCGGCAGCATGGAAAAGCAAGCCTATTTCTGAGCTTGGCTATTTTGAACTCGAAACACAAGGGGTTTTGAAACTTGGCTTCCCTTGAATTATTTATAACACAAAACTGCTTTAAAAGTGAGCGATAAGGCGGAACAAAAATGAATGTGGTATCACCTTGTCTGCACATTCCTAAAGATTAGGCAGAGTTTGACAACAGACTAAAGATTCTTTCATTCTTTGAGAATTCCTTCTCTTCATTTCCTTTGCATTTCTGGGGCTGGTATCCATGGCAATTTGCAGGGATGATGTGGGAGCTAAGCTTGGAAATTTCTAGGAGAGTTCTTATTCTAATGTATTTTGCAACATGACTTTGCAAGTTCATTTACAGAGGTAAACTCTTGTAAGCAGTGTATTTAAAATCCTTTTCCCCAGCCCCCAACCTAGAACATTCATTTTTAGTGCAGTGGAGAATCCCTATGGATTCCATTTCTGTAGCAAGTCTGAAATCCAGATACTCCTGGATACACACAAATGTTTTTATCACAGAATCACAGAATCACAAGGTTGGAAAGGACCCATTGGATCATCGAGTCCAACCATTCCTAACACTCCCTAAACCATGTCCCTAAGTACTTCATCCACCCGTTCCTTAAACACCTCCAGGGAAGGCGACTCGACCACCTCCCTGGGCAGCCTGTTCCAGTACCCAATGACTTTCCCCAAGAGAGCAAGGAATTAAAGAAAAATAGCAGGGAACTGAATTTTAAGTTTCTGGTTTTTTTCCCCTCCTCTTTACTAAACCACAATCAGAAAACAAAACATGGGATGGGAAACCTTTGGTGAAACCTCAGACACAACATTTGGCGTTTGTAAGGAAAGAAAAAAGGGGAATGTCAGAAGTTTAACTTCCCTTGGACCTGAACCCATGTTTGTAATTTTCTGGAAAAGTGCTCTAACCACTAAGCAGTGATGGTGTACAGAGATAAGGAGTTGTTTATGGCTCAGGATAAGACAGGACTGGGGCTTCGGTGAGCTGTGCTGACTAAGGATGGGGATTGAGATGTTCACGATCTTTTGGGTAGTGGAAGATCGCTTTATCAAGTTTGATACATGTTGGATTTACTACTAATAATACTTAACGTTCTGAGCATCTTCAAAGTCGTGTACGCTAAATCCGTTCTGAGAAGGGGAGAAACATGACACAAAGCAAATACTTCCTAACAGGATTTGAATGTTAGAAACCTTTGTAGCTAAGAGCCATCCATGTGAGTCACAATCAAGGACTACGATTTAGTGAGCCATTACTCACGCAAGACCATCTTCTCTTAAAAAGTGATTTGTTTTTCTTTTCCTTGGAGGTTTTATAAGCTTCTATGCCATTCTTGCACATTCCTGGGGCAGTCTCTCAGCCCAGCTCACCAGTATTTTGGGTTCTCAGTGGGTGAATATTGCTTTGAAGGTACATTAATTCTCTATTGATGTTTTCATTAACTACGGGAAACATAAGTTGTCTCTCTCTTCCCAGCGTTATTCTCTTAGTTATTGTTTTATTCCTTCATCTCCCCTTTCTTCAATTCCAAGTTCCCTCAAGAGCTGATCTTAAAATTCAGCACCCTGAGGAAAATAAATAAATAAATAAATGCGTAGACTGAGTTTGTTAGCTTGATTGCTTGACATAAAACCTACTTTAAAGAAAAACTGTGATTTCTACCTTGATTATAATACACAATTAACATTTTCAAGTCAATTTAGAGTTATTTTAAGCATTTAGCAGTGTTATTACAGTCTAAACTTGATCAACAAACTTAATAGTGCAATTCTTAGACATGAAGGAAGAGTCTTTCACAAGTGCAGCAGGTCATCGTACTTTGGCTTTTGTAATCCTTTAAAGTTGTTTCAGTGTGCCTGGCATTTTCTCCAGGTGGGTTTGTACGCTTTAGGATATATTTATATATTGTGAAATAAATTTTCTTGAAGACCTGAACAGCTGCAAACCAAACACCTTCCTTTAGTTTTAATCCTTCTATCAGATCTAGGAATCACAGAATCACAAGGTGGGAAAGGACCCACTGGGTCATCGAGTCCAACCATTCCTAACACTCCCTAAGCCATGTCCCTCAGCACTTCATCAACTGAAGATGAGGCTTTGCCTTCTAACCAAAGAATTCAATAGTCTTCTCATTTTATCTCTCACTTTATCTGTATAAATATGTTTGTCTTCTCTGTCTGTTTTCGTAGTCTGGCACCTGAGGTTCCTGAGGTGAAGCTGCCTGTTTTACTCACTAACATCCAAGCATAGCTGACTATAAATCAGAACTGAATTTTCCTGTTACGGAAGCTAAGGGTCTCAATTTCTTAACTCTTAGTTAATAGTAGATCAATTCATTTTGGAATTCACTTACAGTTATGGCACAGAGTTAATAATAATAAAAAAAGAAATAGTTCTTTGGGAATAGCTGGTCAGTCCTGGAAGTGAATCACAGGACGTTGAGGCTGGCCGGGACTTAGAGATCCTCCCTCAACCTGTTTCAGTGCCCTGCCTAACGCATTTCAGGAGGCTGTTGGGCCACCTTTGCTGCAAGGACGTGTTGCTGGCTTGTGGTCAGCCTGGTGACCACCAAGACCCCCAGGTCCTTCTCTGCAGAGCTGCTTTCCTCCTGTCATTGGTGTTTCACTTTCAAAGTTTCAGATGAGTATTTACTTGTTATAGAAACTGTTGGAAGAGAAAATGTAGACTCTGCTCGTGTAGCATTTCACCAAGAACATACATGTCTTCCCTCGTGGCAAGTCGTAAGGGTTCTCCCGCTGATTTATATTGTTACATAGGTCAGAGGTTACCCAGCGCTCTGTTCACTGTGGTCTACAGAAAGCAAGAGAAGCCCAATATACTGGAACAGTGGAGAATAACGGCAGAGTCGAGTTTTAGGAAATAAGAGTACATTTATGAAAGTGTGTTGTACAGAATGGCTGGCGAGTAATGCAGCTTGCAGAGATCATGGAGTTCTCTGTCATAAACAGATGTGGATTGCTCGTGCAGCTTACATGTGAAAACACTTTGGAAGTTATGCAGTTTGAGGAAGCAAAGAGAACAAAGAAAGATTCAAGGAGGTTGGCTTTGAGGAGATGATTCTTGTTGTGGTAGAAGGTGTGATGAGACAGCAACTGAAATGCACACTGTTTGATGCCTCGCATGGCTTGAGAACATGTTCCTTTTTGATTAAATCATTCAGATGGCATTGTTTGTACAGGTTAGCAAACGCCATAAACCTGCCCAGTTGATGAAAACAAACTGGTTTTTTTATTAAAGTTGATCTACTGAACTGTAAAATATTATGTAGATACAATTAATCACTCCAAAGATTGTTCGCTGTATTTTGGTGTGTGTTTTGTTAGTTAAGCTTCCGATTTATTTTTTAAGTACTATGCTATAAAAGAAATCTCAATTTAGTGAATAAATACTTCATTGATTTTTAAGTCATGCATATTTTCTTGCCTTCTGAAAACAGTGTTTATTGGATTTTCATTGATTCTCTTAAATTTTTTATACTTATTTTTTTATAATGCATTGCATAGTACAAAGCACTTTCACCTTTAAAAGCAACCTTGTCTTCCCTGGAAGTGCTTCTTTATATAAACTTTTAGTCATAAAAAGAATTTAACTAGCACCCTGCCTGAAAAGTGATGAAAACTTTAGGAAAAGCTACAAGTAAAAGTGCTTTTCTTGGCTATTTTAAAATTAATTTTGATATTCTGTTCTGTTTCAAGAGCACCTGTGCCAGTGGCAGCATCTCCAGTTGCTTTGAGGAAAGCCTCTTCACCCAGGCTTGCTGCATTTCTGTGCCATTGTCTCCTGTGGCACTGAGTCCACACGAGGGCTGCCAGATGCAGTGGCCAAGACTGTTCACGTTGAGGGTGTGATGAAGCCACAGCAGTCCCTCTGACCTCTCCAAGCATCGTTTTCAAGTCAGGAGTATTGGTTCAGTCAGCTCTGCAGTCCCGCTGAATATCACCGTAGCTTTATATTGCAGGCACCTCTGCCCCAGCAGCAATAAATCCTCTGCTTATCCCGGAGCCTTTCCTGCTTAGGTCCTGTTGGTGGCTTGAAAGGCTCCAAGAGAGGCATCTTGGAGCACATCCCTAAGCTTGTTTATGCTACAGTGTTACCATGTTATGGATTCTTTTCTCAGGATCAGTAAAAGTCCGAGTAGAAAGTTTAGGAAACTCAACTCCTTATTCACCGCTAGCTAGGATTTGCCTATCTCCTTGTGTATTCAGTATAGCTCTGAGTTCAAGTGGATGCTTTATTCCTATTAACCTGTAATTTGTCTAAAATAATTCCTAATGCTTACAAATGTGCGATTTTATTTGGGACTAATTAAAGAACTAATTAAAAGCCGATATACACTGAGAAAATGTGTAGTTCTCACTCGTGGGCTCAACAGAATTGTAAATCCCCATTTTTACCACTTAGTATTTATATTGCTGTACAGGCAGTTTAGACATCTGTGCATTGTGAAGCCATTCAGAACCGCTCTACTGGAGTGACTTATTAAAAACATGTTATCTAATTCAACAGCTCATTGCTCTGAGCAAACCAGCTGGCATAGCACAGAGCTAGGAAAAAACCCAGTGGAAGATGAATTTCTAGGGCAGAGTTGGTTGTTTTATTACAAGAGATCTTTGGCAGGAAGGAAAGTAGAGCTTTTATTTCCTGTTAATTAGAATATTAATAATTTTGCTGCAATTGCTTAAGCACTGCTTTGGTGTGGAGATGAGGAGGATCTCTTGGCTCTGCGGGGACTGGAAGGCTCACCAGGGTCTTGGGAAGCAGGCGCTGATTTGGTCTTTAAGTTCAGCCTGTGCCTTCCCCAGCTGTTGCAGCTGTGTTGGGAGATGGAAAATGACCATGGTCCTGCTTTTAGGAAGTGTTACAGCAGTGCTGGAATTTTCCAGCCTGGTGTTCAGGCGGTGAACAGGGATTTGCCTGAGACTTGAGCTGCACATAGCCAATACAGAGAGATAGCAAGAGTAATCCTTGTAGAATTAATCAGAGATCAGAGCCTAGCAGGAATGCCTCCTGTATCAAGGAGATTGTGCAGGTGCTAGAGACTATAAGGCAGTGTCTAAGCACTGGAAAAGATGGAATGGTTATTTGGATTGTGCTGGCTGCTTTGAGATTAGTGGAGTCTGCACCGAAAATGGCTTTGTGGGCATCGCCACATCATTTAAGCAACAAGAGTCACTTTAAGACCATAGTGCTTTAATATGTTGGAGGTCCCACAGGTTCTCTTAGCATACAGATTCAGAAGCTATGATATCTTCCAGAAGTTCTTCCCGTGACCTAAGTAAAAATCTCTGTGGACTGAAAGACTGTGAAGAAGTAGGAGGAATCACCTCTGTGGAAAACTGTGGTTGCTGCAGCGTAGTCTACAACTTCTAACTCGATGTTGTAAGCCAAGGCACGTTCTTGTGAACAGTTCAGCGATTTTAAGAGAAATCCATCCACATCGCTCACGGAGATTTAGGTGTGATGCCAGCATAATAGCAGTATGTTGTTAATCCTGAGCAATGACAAAATCATATGTGCATTCACAATGGACATTTTTAGTAAGCTGAATCCATTTACTCACTGAGCCTTCCCGGAAGCACAGCTGTGACCTGAGGACTGGGCTCTACATATGCTGCAAGTTTGTGATGTCTTTTTTTTCCTCTCATAACTAATTTGTCCTACTTCTCCATATTTGGAAATAGTTCTGTTGAAACTTAGTGTTGTTAATGATACATTGCTGGTTTCTTTTTCCCCAATTTTAATGACTCGGGAGGCAAATCTTTGTTAAGGCTAATAACAGACCCCTAAAAAGGAAAACAATAGTCTTAGCAGCGGGTATTTACATCTGAACGTGTGTACGATATCTCTCATTAATGAGAGAATTTTGAAGTAGGTTTTCAGTCTATCCTTTGCAGCAAAGTAGCTGCATAAGTGTGGTACCTTCTGGCTTCATGGAATGGGAAGGGACTGGACCAGCAGTACTGAACGGCTGCCGGTCTTGGTCTGGAGTCCTTTACAATTTGCTGTGTGAGTTGAACACTTGGAACTTGCTTTTACAGGAAATAAAACCTGTTGTCATGAAAAATCTAAGTTGCAAGTACTAACTAGATGTGAATGTTGTCCAGTGAAATAACAATTAGCCTGGAATCCTGCCAGCATCCCTGTCCCAGGGTCTGACCCAGCCACTAGTGATGGAAGAAACGTACAGAAACAGAAAAATCAGTTTGATTATGTTCAAAAGTGTCTTGGTGTTTAGTGCGCCATCTTGTACTACTTTTCTAGAAGGAGAAAGAAAAATGTAATTTTCTGGAGCTATTCAGCATCTTGATAGGAAATAGGGGAGATGAAAATACCCTTCCTATGCTGGAACGTGCACAGACATCTGTGTTTGTACGCATCCGTATCCCTTAAATTGATTCTGTCTGTCTCTGAAAATACTGTCCCGTACTGTATTTGTCTTGCAGAAATGAAATTTTCTCTAATGCCTAACATAATGAAAAATTGGATTAAATATCTTTAGGACGGATTTGTCTTTCAAATGTTTTGCCATCATTTTCCATTATAATGACTGCTAACATCAGGCGGAGACATTACCTTCATCGTTTGTCTCTCTTTTTCTCCTCCTTTCTGCCTCCGTTTCTGTCACGGTATGATAAACGCATCCATGCTCATTATCCGAGCTTTGAAAGGAGGAAGTGAGGATGAATTTCGAGTCAAGCTCTTCCAAAGCGAGGGAGATGAGCTTTATTCACTGGGCTGTTCTCTTTGGCTGAGATTTTGGGCTGATTAACTTAAAGTCATAAAGGAAGAGGGCCAAATTGGCTTCCACATTTCCTGGATGTCTGCTGGGAATACAGTCATTATAGCATCATAATTATAGCGCAAAGGAACACATTTTGTACTTTCTGTAGGAGCTGCATTGGAAGCATTGAGATTGTGCTCATCTTGTCCTGTTTATGCCAGTGTTTCACTCATGCTTTCTCAAAAACAAAGATCGCCAAGCTGGCTTGATCAGTGCTACCGAGTGCCTAGATGTATCCAGTTTGAAGACAAACTGTCTGTATTAGGAATAAAATTAACCAGGGCATAACTTTCCTTGGGCAAGTGTGGGTTCAAGTTGGCGTCGGGAGGTGGCCTAGGGCTTCAAGACTGTGGCATTAGAATTCCCTTTGTAAATCCGCACTCGGGTACCCTTCCAGAGCTCCGCGCCTGACACTTTCTCAGGGCTAATGTGGCTACTTAAAGATGCAGTGCTGAGCCAGTAATAAAGCTGCGCTACAGCTTTCTCTGAAAGCTAATTGCTCTGCTGCTGCTCCCAATTGGGCTTTGTCTGAATATTTGGGAATATAAGCTCCTGTTTTACATTTCCTTGCAGGTTTCTACCTTGGGCTATGCTGTTGTCTGCAGATGTTAGCCCTTAGACATGTTGGTTTAAAAGCATCAAGTGAAAAACCTGAGGAGCTCAGGATTTAATGCTGATAATTCAGAACTCAGTAGGGTGGTAAGAATAACTGTGTTACTGCAGCTGTGGCTTACTGATGTTGATAAAGCACAGGGACTGTGTTTCCCTTGTGATTTCATAGCTTTACAAAACCTTCCTAATGGGCTGGATTTGAAATCTGGGCTGGGGGAGTCCAGGCTGTTAACCAGTCTCCTCATTTTATCTTTAACGCCTACTTTTGCTTGGGGTAATGGTTGGTTGGTGAGGTTTAGTTTTTTTCAAGTGCTTACTTTAGACAAATATTTGGTATTTCACAGAAGCACAGAATGCCCTGAGGTGTCAGGGACCCACAAGGACCATCGAGTCCAACTCCTTTGTCTGCACAGGACACCCCAACGTTCACACCATGGGGCTGAGGGCATTGGCCAAACCCTTCTGGAATATTGTCAGGCTGTGCCTGCTTCCCTGGGAGCTGTTCCAGTGCTCCACCAGCCTCTGGGGGAAGAACCTTCTTCTGATGTCCAACCTACCCTCCCCTGGCATCTTCCTATCATGCCGTCTGGTCCAGAAAGAAGAGCTCAGTGCCTGCTCCTCCTCCTCCCCATGTGGGGAAGCTGCAGACCACGATGAAGTCTGCCCTCGGTGTCCTCTTCTCCAGGCTGAACAGACCCAGTGACTTCAGCTGCTCCTCACACAGCTTTCCTTGTAAACCCTTCACCAACTCTTTGCCCTTCTCTGGACACTCACCAGAAGCTTTAGATCCTTTTTATCCTGTGGGTGCCCAGAACTGCACCCAGCGCTCATCATGAAGCTGCTCCATTCAGAGCAGAGTGGAACAATCCCCTTTCTGGCCCGGCTGGCGATGCCGTGCTGGATGCACCCAAGGACACGGTTGCCCTCTTTGGCTTCCAGTGCACTGCTGGCTCATGTTCAACTCGCCATTGACCAGAACCCTCAGCTCCCTTTCTACAGGGCTGCTCTCAGGCTGTGTGGACGCTGTGCCACGTCCCATGTGCAAAACCCAGGGCTCGCCCTTGTGAAACTTCACATGGTTGGTGATTGCCCAGCTCATTTCTGTGTCATAGTATGTGAGGGACTCTAATGCTCTCCCTACCTTCTCTCCCACCTTCCAGAATAGCCCTGCCCTCCTCCTGCAGCTTGGAGGATTGCATCAGGCTGACCGAATGCTTGTAATTTGTTTTGAATGTCTGGTAAGCACGTATTTGCAAACCTGTCTGTCTGCAGCTGTACATTCGCACACCGGGATGGGGATGTGTAATCCCTGCAAAAATGTGTGTGTTTGTACACAGGGAGACACAGCGTGGACATGAATGTGTGTCTGCATCTATGCAAACACACACCCTTAGTTATGAAATGAAATAGAAGTTTGTGATTCATTTTACAAAACGTCCTTCAGAAAAAAAGAAGTTCTGTTGAATGATTTATAATTTTGCCAAAAGATATGGAAGCTCAGATACTAATTGCTACAAAAAGTTAATGAATGATTAATGATCAGTGTTTGCGGACCCCTCTATTTTTGGACTCTTTGAAATTATTGCAGTAGAAAGGAAATGAAAAGTATATCTAGAAGCTTATGTGTGTATAAAGCATTCTATAAAATAGATTATTATGCTTTTAAGATAGAATTTATGCAGTTTTATTTCATCCCTTAGCTTCAAGGAGCTTTTCTTCAGCCTCAGCAGTTGGTAACATTTAATTTTGTGTCATTTTATGTCTTTAGAGATGTGTTGACATTTCTACTTTCTGCCACCAGCCTGCGTTATAAAATGCCATATTAACCTTTGTAACACATTTCAGTGTTACACAGAACATACTCTTTATGGAATATTATCTTTTTCATGAAATAAGTAGTATATATTATGTGAGGAAATTGCCTGAACGCCAAAACTCAGTCAAGACGATCATGGGTGTAGGTATTAATAGTACCAGGGTACAGCGCAGAATCATTTAAATAAACTTTGGATTTTCTTCAGGGAAAAACCCCAGTCACGTCTCCCACAGCATCCTTCGCTCTTGACTTCTGAGCTTTGTAAAGATCTTGGTGTTGGGTTGAAGGAACCATGCAACGCCTAAAGGAGGGTAGTAGGAAGAGAAGGAAAATGTTTGCATGCAAGAATTCTCATCAAATACTTAATTGTGAGAGATGCTTCTGATGTGGGAGTGGGGATGTTCTGCTTCAGCATCAGCAATGATTTAGTTGTCCTAAAATTACAAGCAAAACTTGTCCCGAAATGTCAGTCATTGCGTGTTGAATCCAATAACCACAAGATACTGATTTGTTATATCACTCTATGTGCTTTTATAGCTGTTTAAAAGTTTGTAGCAGAAATTGTCAAAGTGTACTCAGTCTTTGTATAATCCAAAGATGTTATGTGGTGTAAGTACAGATTTTAATATCAGGACTAGTTCCAACTTTATGGAAGCATGTGCCAAGGTGATGAAAGGGATCTGGAGTTGATGGATCCGCACAGAGTTTTAAACATCGAAGCGTTTAAATGTTGAAATTCTAGGTCAGGTCCCAAAAGCAGCGCTGCTGCCTCAGTACGGTGCTGCCTTTCAGCTGTGAATCCTCCAAGCAGAGGTTATGAGTTCAGGCTCTGAATCACTTGGAGCAGACACTGCTGCTCGGGGTTGCAGAGCAGGCTCGAGTGACTGCAGGTCAGATGGAATCTGCTGATGGAAATTCAGCGGAGGCTTACCTCGGCGTTGCCTTACACTCTTTATATGAGGTCTTTTAAAGTTTCTGCATTTTTAATTTGTTGCAGCCCGTTTGGAATGCTAATGGCACTGTCTGGTGGGGAGCAGCCACTTCTTCACATGTGCTTCTCGTCATAACCATTACAGTGATTCATAAAACGCAGCCACTGCACAGGCAGTTAGTTCACCAGGCAGCTAATGTTCTAATGCATCTGCAGAATAAAAACCCAGCAATCAACCTTTATTCCTATAATTGCATGCCAAAAATAAATTTAGAGACAGTGGGGAAAAGAGAGGAGAAGAGGCACAGCGTTCTTTGTGCTAAAAAAAGTAAATTAGCAGGATTTATCCTAAACTGAATGCATAGCTGAAAAATATTTGGGAAAAAAATATGTAAAGTAGATAAAAAATTAAATAAATGGGCTGTTTAAAATGGATCTTCAGAAATTTTGCCAAGTTAATGTTTCTGGACCCTGTGTTGCTTTCTTTCATGTCATATTAACATAAGATGAATATATGATCGAATTCTTAGATTGGAACTACTGGTCTACACTTTAATTTCTGCTTAAGTAAGCAGAACTGTGAATTTCTGTCTGGATTCCTCTGGTTATGGTCAGGAAGAAGCCTGGCAAGATGTACAACATTTACATTTATTGAAAGTACATCCTTTTCCTTGTGCCATCTTGAGGTCAAAGGGATCCCATCAAACAAGCTGGCTGCAATCCAAGAAAGTAACTTATTAATCTAAGTCTTTGCATCCTGACTGTTTCTATTTCTCATCAGTGAAGGTGGCAGATCCCCTCTCCCACCTCTGGCCTTTCTCCATTTCTCTCTCCTCTTTCTCTGGGATGTAGCTCAGAGGCGTTTCCCTGCTCCTGTTTCCTGTGGGGTGCAATCATCTCTTATCTGCAGACGCATCTACAGTGATCTACCAGGGTTCAGAAGGGTTTCGCCAGGTTGTCTCATCTATTGAAGAGCACACTGGAGACAACAGACGAGACTGCAAACAGCAACTGTGACCTATAGAAACGGGCTCCGGGTTTTGTAATAATACGTCTGACTGCAGGCTAGATACTAAACTTTATTTCCAGGTCCCAGGTGGTTCTGAAAGCAAATGTCAGAGCCTTATTGAATGAGTTAACATTATTGTTAGTCAAGAAAAGTCAAGTGGGGCTTTTTTGTTTGTTAAGGTTTTTTTTAAGATTTCCTCCCCCATTTGGTTTTGCTTCCCAGTCTGAACAGGTTGGCTACCTGTGGGAATTTTGCTGTCAGTCTTAGTCTTCGCCCTGGTTGCAAGAGGGAAATGCAGTAAGAAATGCCACGGGTTTGTTGTAATGCAGTTTAAGGGACCCTGGCTTGGAGATTGCTCCGCAGAGTCCTTTACATCATGCAACTAATTTCCGCACATACCATGTCTGAGTCAAAACTTCAAATCTGGGGAGCATCTGTGTTGTTCTGAGATTAGAGCATTTTTAGAGAATAGGCAAAGTATTCACAACCTTCCATACAGAGTAGAAAAATCGGTATATAGTTTTCAAACACAAATAGTCACTGTTTCTTGTGTTGTCACAGTTTTTCATTCATCATGATCCAGGGCAATGGAGTTGAATCCCAACTGTGGGATGTCCGTTCTGTCAGAGGACAGCCAGGGTGAGCGGAAAGGGCATCAGTTCAGAGCACGAGCAGCACTACTGAATCTGCTCCAGAAGGATAAGCAGCAGCAGATGAAGGCGGAAATTCCTTGGGCGCTAAAAGATGCTCCAAGCAATTGCAAGATAATTATAAATGCTCTCTGACTGTTAGTGACTTTGGGGCGGTTCACATTTACAGTGGTAAATGCTTTCCTACATCGCATCGTGGCTAGATTATTGAAAAGGCTTTGTTGAGCTGGGTGCACACCCCTGGACGGCCTCAATCCTCTCTCTGCTGATGCGCAGAGGGTGTGTGGCTGGCAGCAGGAAAATCGAAATGGGTTTTGCTGATTTTTAGAAACGAGGAATGAGAGATCTTAGTGACTTTGCAAAGCTAGTGTGTTTAAAAAAAATCATATTTCAAGAAAACTATGAATTTTGGTGGCTGTGACTACCAGTACTGGTAGAGAATGGTAAGTGTATGAAGGTGTTGTAATAAGAAAGACAGTCTGGAAAAAGGAATTTCACAGTAAAATGCTGTTGTTTCTTCTGTATATTCATGCACTCGCTGTATGAGGGAATCATTACCTTCTTGGAGTTCCTGACTGAGACAGAATCGGTGTAGGACGTGGGATATTTGTAAGTGGAGAGAAAGGATGGGATGTATTAATTCATATTCATGGGCATGAATATTCATGGCGTGGAGCTTTTTAGGTTTGTGAAATGGAAAGTGTCCAGTTGAGGAATTAGACCTACAAAAATATAGCCCTTCCATTAATCAGTGAGTGAGAGACGTGAGTGACTTCAACTGCACATGCTACATGGGTCATGTTGGGTGATTTTTTGATTTGTCAGGAAATATCTAGAAGTTAAAAATATATGATTTTGCTCAAAAGTCATTTGTATGTATAAACATATAGCATTTAATGACAATGAAGTCATTACAAACTATTGAAGTCATGCTGATTAAAACACTTTTATTTAGCTCAGTTACAAATAAAAAGTATTTTATTCTTATTGAAAGAGAAAAAAAGTGTGTTTACTGAAGAATGATAGTAAGCATTGTTTTCACATCTTTTAGTTGCTGGAAAGGCTTGTGGAAAGGATTCTTCCCTGTTTTTTTCTCTCTTGCTTTTAGAGTTGTTTCCTGGCTCCTTTAGCAGCTCAGCATCTTCTAGCTTTCTTTTGAGCGTTAGAGACTAACTGAAATCCAACTTGGTGAAAGGCAAACCCAAGCTTCCTAATGTACTAAATTGCTTCAGTTCAGAATCTGATGCAAATTTGACCAAACTTACTGTAAAAACTGAGCCTTGTAAAGTTCTTAAGAGGACCAGTATGTGTTTTCAACGTATGCGTGCTGTAGACCAGGAGGAATCAAACCTTGTAGAAGAAGATGCAGGTGTTTTGCCAGCATTTTCCAGTGTGATCTCACCCATGACATAGAAGAGGTTGTCATGTTCCTAGGGTCATGTTTGTCCTGGCAGAGGTGTTGGTAGATAACGGGAAGCACGTGTCCAGAGTTCAGACTTGATGAAGAATGGAATGTGTCTATCAAAGTTAAACTCAAAAGTGCTTTGTCTTTGACAAGCACTGCTTCTCTATGTTTAATTAGCTAAGTTAATGAATTGGACCTCCTGATACTTATAGTACAGAGATAACAGTTTATAATAATTCATTTTTAGCCCCTCCCTAGAGTCAAACAATTAATCTTCAAAGGTGGCATGTTTATCAAATTTGATGATAGACACTTGAAATATAAATCCCAAAGCTGAGCCCTGTGAATGTTTTTTTTTATTAATATTTTTTTAACTGGGAAAAGTTGTTTTTTTTCCAGGGAGAAGCATAAAGAATTCCTTCTTGTTGGGATGAGGGAATCTAGATATGTGGCCAAAGAGGACCTACTGCCATAAGGACGAACATGAACGCACTTCTTTAGGTCCCAGGGGAGAGCTGCCCTCCCTCCCTTCCTTCCAGCACTGGCAGGGCGGTGTCTGTAGCTGAGCTAAATCAGGCAACCCCTGTAGCTTCCTCTCTGAATCATGAGCAGCAAACACAGAGGAAATAAATCCTCTGCTCTACAGATGTGTTGAATAACAGATTGTGTTGTGTAACATGCCAAGATGTCCAACTTGACAGAGTTGATGAGCTGAGGTGTCCAGGTAACACCACAACCTTCAATTCCATGTCTTCCAGAGGAGCTGTGAACCACTTCAGGATAGAAAGAAGCCTGTGTGAACAGTAGCTCATGGCAAGTGAACAACTACATACCCTGTGAAAATGTTAGTATTATAATCTTAGCTTTAATGTAAATGTTTCTTCATCATTGCAGTGACCATTGCAGCAGGTACCTGTTGGAAAGCCCACCTATGGCAAACTTCACTAGTGTTTGGTTTTGTTTGGTTGTTTCGCTTAGATGCATAGGGTCGTTTATCAGCCAGAGAGCGAGCAGCTGCATCTGCCGAATCCTTATAACTGGTCTGAGCGTCCTCTGCACCAAGTTGCAGTCAGATGAGGAATCGGTAATTTTTAAGTGCTCTGCTCACTAGGGAAATCTGATAGTGCCCTAAATTCTCTATTCAGGATCAGTTAAATAAGATGATGCTAAGATACATCCCTGCCATTTTTGCATTCAGAAACAGAACTGTCTGTTATGCTTTTACATGTCTGAGTCTTTCAGTGTAAGAAACAAAGATACTTGTGAAAATACCTTGAAAGGCGGAATATGATATTTCAATCAAAGACTAGGAAATATTCATGTAAGTGTTTTGTCAGGAGCAGAAACCTTTGGTAACAGCATTGGTTTGATCCTTACTTAGCATTTACCTCGGCATCAGACTAGAAATTTGTGCTGCATTCGGGTTTGTCTTCAAGTAGTTAGTATGGCACAGTAAATGTTATGTATAGGTTACTTGTGTATGAACGCAGTTTGATGTGTGGCTGTTGTGGTTGTGCTCTGCGAGGTCTGGCACTGCTGATCCGAGGGACGGCGCTGGAGGGTGCATCCCTTCCAATGTGCCGTTTCTCCTACTTGTTCTGAACGATCTATTATTTTTATAAATCACTTACTGATTGCTTGTCCTGAACATAATCTACATTCCCCTGAAGTAACTGGGAATCTTAGAGCTCCCATCTGAGGACAGGCTGAGAGAGTTGGAGTTGTTCAGCCTGGATAAGAGAAGGTTCCGAGGAGACCTTATAACGACTTTCCAGTACCTGAAGGGGCTACAAGATAGCTGGGGAAGGACCGTTTACGGAGGCTTGTGGGGATAGGACAAGGGGCAGTGGGTATAAACTGGAGAGGGGCAGAGTTAGACTGGACAGGAGGAGGAATTTTTTCACTGTGAGGGTGGCGAGGCCCTGGAACAGGTTGCCCGGGGAAGCTGTGGCTGCCCCATCCCTGGAGGGGTTCAAGGCCAGGTTGGATGGGCCTTGGGCAGCCTGAGCCAGTGGGATGTCCCTTCCCATGGCAGGGTGGTGGAACTGGATGATGTTTAAGGTCCTTTCCAACCCAAACTATTCTATGATTCTATTCTATATTTGTTCGGAATTGAAATGGGCTTATTATTTTAAGTAATGTAATTGATCTGAAAAAAATGGCTTTTGGTGTGTGGAAATATGTTTTGTTTCCAAAGGTATTGGGAAATAGGTTTTACTTTGTATTAAACTCAATAGACCTTCAGGCTGGTCTTCTATTGCTCACCTCACAGCAATGACAGCAACAAAAATGCATCCTCAGTATTTTCTGGTTCCTTGAGGTGCCTGCTCCTGCCCTCCCAGCAGCTCTGCAGCGCTCCACTGAGCTCTGCTAAAACTGCAAAAGCTGAAGTTGAAATAAAGAACTAGATTGTCTCAGGCAAGAGCGTAACCAGTGGTGAGAACCTGGGGCTATAACTTCTATGTAGCTATAATGGAAAGGATCTGGATTTAAAAGAATATGCTGGAACACTGTATTGTTGTTTTAGCAGCAGTTGTGGGCTGATCCTCTGTTTGCTGCTTCCAGCTTCCCTACAAGTCAGTCTATCTGATCTCCACGTCCATCTTCTCCCTCCTAAGCATTACCGTTAACCTTCTAGTGACCATCTCTCATGAGAACGCTTGAGATGTAGTAGAAGTATGGCCATAAATTTAATGATGCTTTAAAAGTCCTTTATAAAAGGAATTTTTCAGGCCATATATTATTCCTTTATTATGATTTCAGCAATTTAACACATCATGTAGAAGCTTTTTCATAACATGCCCAGATCGTTCAATATCAAAAAGAGATTTAAGGGAAGAAGGCATTGAGGGAGATGGGGCAACCTGTCAGCAGCCTCTGGTTTAATGTATCTGGTGGGAAATCCTCAGTTACCGTCAAAGGGAAAGCGGCTCACTTGGTAGGAAGTGCCAAGGAGACAGATGGCAGCGTTGGAATACTCTCTGTTGTGCCTACCATCAGGTCTAGTGCAAAGAGAACTCAGGAGCAACAACATGTTGTAGTAGAGTAAATAATACTTGCTACCACTTTTTGTGGGGAGTGAGTTTGTTTGTTTGAAGCTGCTGATGTAAAGCTGAGCTGGATTCTTTAATGTGGACAAAAAGAAATGTTAGTTAGAAAGACAGGTTTCTGTTACAGTCTTACAAGGTAAAAGCAGACAAATTAGATGTTCATTCTAGTAGAAAAGTGTGAACTTTAATGTTCAAGTTCAGCGGCAACAAGGAGGGAAGCGTGCAAGCTCGAGGCTGCCAGTGGGGATTACTCTGCTTTGGGATTGAGTGGCTGCTTCTCTGTCTTTGCTTTCTGTCTGGTGTTCACATCTGGATGGTATTGCTGCTGCTTGTGCCAGGCTGGTGTTGATCTGAGGCGGTTCCTTGGGATGAGTTGTAGGATATGGGGTTCTCTATCGTAACTTATACTTAAGCAAATTAAGTTGTTTGTATTGTCAGATTGCACTTTGGGAGCAGGACGCCATGATTTATCGTAAGATAATGTGGACACATCTGTGAAGCGTTCATAGCCACAACACCTTTTTCTTGGTGGGAAGAAGAGGTACTGCAAATTCTTCCTTTGGAATAGGGACTGAAGAATTGGGACTTCAGTGCTGTGCTGTCCCTGCTGGCCTGGTCCATTACTCTGGGCATGTCTCTTTGAACACCTCCCTCTTACTATGTGGAAAAGTGTTGTAATGATACCAGGAATAACAGAATCCACTGTAATCATTCTTGTGTACTCTAATGCACGTGAGTATTTGTAGGTGGCATCAAGTTCCTAAAAGCTGCTAAGTATTTGGAGAACATGGACATTCTTCTTCTTCCCCTAGATCTCTTTCTAACTGCTCTGTAACAGCTTTATGCTCCGAGTCCTAAAAATTGATCTCTAGCACAGAAAGAAGCTGAAAAGTAAGAATTCACTTGTAGTTTTCTGGAATTGTTGGTTATTTCTCACTTATCTATGAAAGATCTGTTAAGAGTGTTTTAATCTTCATTAGAATAGCTTCTTTGCGGAAGTTAAGCAAAACAAGAAGGATACAAGGTACTTACAATGATATAATGAGTTTTAAACTATATAGATTTTAAATATAATAATCTAATGTGTATTAATGTTGGTGTTTCTGGTGATAAACTGATTGAGTCTTTGCATTTTTTTGGCTGGATTCCAGCCAGAGCAGTCATTCCAGCTGCACTTTTGAAACCTGTAGGCAATGGCAATTTTACATGCATAGATTGTCTTCTTTCCTGTGCTTATTTCTTCCTGGACAAAGTATGGGGACGTACCACTTCTTGGTTTCAAACGAAGTATCATTAACAAAAACATGCATTCGTTTGTATGACAGTTTTTCCTTTCTCATCAAAGTCTTTTTGTGTATAGTCTTGGTCTATTGCAAAGGAAAAATTGAATATTATCTTGTGTTTATTTTTTCAAGGGAACAGAAAACAGCTATGAATGTATGTTTGACCCGTAGGAGGGATATTTTTGGCTTATTCTCTTAGGTTACATTACCATCTTCAGCCAGCAGCTGGGTTTTTATATGTAAGGAGACCGTACAGAATCTGACCTGGAACACATTGTGTAAATGAAGTATAATTCTTCTTTTATGATTTCTTTTAGAGCTATTTAAGATCCAGCTTTCCTTGTAGGTAGTAGCAGGTGAAAAGCTCACTTTTTTTGTTGATGTTGTCATTGAAAATGAAAAACTTCAATGTTCCTCCACCCAAAACACGTGCGCTTTCTGAACATTTCTATGTTATATCCCATCCCAAATAGAAGCAAATGCACCAGAAGGCTAAAAATTGAAGATATATAAGATGGTTTAGGTTGCATGAAATAGAGGATTGGAAGCAAAAAAAAAATGTAAATAAGAGCAACTGACAGACTAAAATGTTGCTTAAATAGCAAGGTTTTGTGGTTTTTCCTTTTTTTCTTTTATAAAAAAGTTGCTCCATTAGTAATTCCTATTCCTGGGACATGTATTATTTGTTAATGATACAAGGTAGCAATAGTGCAGCTCCAGATTTGGTTTAGTATGTTTTCTGCAGCCAGGCGAGTAAGACAGAGATGTTCTGCATTGTAACAAGCACATCATTAAAATGGCAGATGACCATAAAATTAAATCTTGCTGTCCCATGGGAACCTTCTGAATGTTAAGTGAAAGCATCTGCAACTGATTATTTTGTCCGTGTTAAACTCAAACAACCCAGAACCTCGAGTTTTTAAATGCAAGTTCATCTCTTATGTCGTGTATTTATGATGAAGTAATTGAATAAACAGAGGCAATATATTTTTAATAATGTAGACTTATCTCGCTGATCGATTGTGATTGGAGCCTGGGCTGAGGGTTTTCTATACAGGCATTGTTTTGATCTAGCAGTCTGTCTGGCAGGCTCCTGTCGGGGTACTGCTACAAGTAACTTTAAGACTTATTATTGAGTTCATTCATGTGAAAGGATTGTATCACTTATTTTTTATTTATAAGCCCGACTAAGAGCAGTGGGTACAGAGGTAAGAGAGAATCTACCCAGTCATTCCACTTGTGATGGGAATATTGGTAACTTCAGGAAGCAAAGAGGAAGAAACTGGTCTGACATTGAACCCTTACGAATCTTCTCATAAACTTGCAAAGCTCACATTGCTTTTAAATCGTGTGACTTAGCCCCTCTCAAGTTTGTATATTGACTATAGTGCATAAGCCACTGTGTGTATAAATACGAATGTAAAATGAACTTTTGCTTTCAGGCTAATGCGCTTTGCAATAACTGGTTTACAAATATGAAGTTATCTTAGAATCATTAGCTTGGAAAAGACCTTAGAGATCATCGACTCCAGCCATACCTGTCCACTACTAAATCATGTCCCCAGGCACCTCATATACCCAACTTTTAAACCCCTCCCGGGATGGGGACTCCACCACCTCCCTGGGCAGCCTCTGCCGGTGCCTGATGACCCTTTCTGCTGTAGTATTAATAAGATATTAAACTATTTCAGTGGACTGGGTAGAGCTATGTGGTCAAAATAGCCTACGTCCATCTTACTTCTTTCAGTGAGTTAAATTACAAACAAGTTTTCTAAAGAAATGTCTACAGAGACAAAGAAAAAACCTGTGCAAACCCCCTACAGTGATAACATAAAATAGGTGATGCTTTCTGACCTGATGGCCACTTGCTGCTTTTCCTGTGACATATTTATTATGAAAGAAGAAACCCCCTAGACCATACCAGCACACAGTCTTGGCATTAGTGTTTTCTTGCAGACTCAGATAAGCTGTACGTCTGAAGGCTACAATTTTCCTATTTTACAGCCTCCTTAAAGAGATTGGACCTGCAGAAACAGCAGCTATATGCAATCAATTGATTGCTTGAAGTTATTATCCCCCTAGGACGCTTTCCTTTTTATATGCGCTAGAACATTAAATTTAAAAATTAGGCCTGCTGTGAAACTAACAACAGTCTTCAGCTGAAAAATGTCAATCCACTTCAAACAATTTCAAGAAGATGCCTTATTTTGCCCTTCACTTTAAAAAAAACAGAAGTCTGAAGGGGCTACATCCTCACTCGAGGCCAACTCCTGCCTCGCTGTGGGTGATGAAGACCTTGAGTGTGGCCTTGTCCCTGTGCTGTCTTGCTGCTGTCGGAAGGAAGATTGGAAGGTGGCAGTTGGGTGTTTACCACATGCTATTGGGAAGAAGACAGGAACTGAAGGACCTGGTGAGGAGCACTCCCTGCTGAGCATCTTCCTTTCTTCACCCTGATTGACAGTTTGCATCCCAGGCTTTGCCGAGACAAAGCTGTTGGGTTTTTTTTCAAACCCTTTGCCAGCCAGGGTAGGAACAATAATAATGACAAAGTACTTTGTATGTACAGAACTGTTTGGATTGACACCTTTTCTCATGCTTTATGGAATGGATAGAATCACAGAATAGTTTGGGTTGGAAGGGACCTCAAAGCCCATCCAGTCCCACCCCCTGCCATGGGCTCATGGTTTGGCTACACCTTACATGGTGAACTACCTGCCATTTATTTTGGTCTTAAACTAGTTAATTACTAATTTTATTAACTGGTTCCTGTGTTAGAATAATGAGTAACTGCTCCCTGTTCATCCTGTCCACATCATTCATGGTTTTAAAGCAATTACTCCCTGATTATAGTTAGAACGACTACAGCACAGATACACAAGGTTTATGTATCTTAAGGTCTGGTTCTGTGTTCTGTGATGTACGCAGTCATAGGTGCTTTTTATCCAGGAAAACTATTACGGCTAAATTTTCTTTATTTGGACTGAGTAGTTCTGATTCCACATCTGCTGAATAGGATATTGTTTACCCGGGTAAAAGTGGTAGATTTAAAGTGGAAGCGAACGAGGCATGCGTGTGGCTTCTGTGTTCGGGCAGACCTTCTGAAGAGCAGAGAATAAAGAGCTATAAATATCTTACAGCTGAGAAGGCAAAACCAAGAACAGTCATGATAAGTAATGATGTTTAGATAGCATACCTTTGGTGTGAAAATAGCAGAAATTAATGTATGTACAAAATGTATTGAGTATAGAACAGAAAGAAAAGATTGTAATACATCCATATAGGCCAGATGCCAAAGAGACTGTTTCTGCAGGTAAATAACGATTGAATTTCATAGCCTGTTTATTTAGAAGGGACAAACAAGTGCATTTATGTAATGTCTGTAATGAAAATCTTGCCTGTGTATGGATTAGAGTTGTTTTCCTCTTGGTGCGTGTAGGAGCTGCCATCCAGAATTAGGGTGAATGTCTTTGTTGTTTTAAAGATCAGTCTCTCAAATAAACTGTAAAGTAAGCCTTGTATTCTGCACAGAAAATGCCCTTAGCTAGCATTCAACAAAGTGAAGTGAGAAGAAAAAGAAGTTTTGCAACACCTTGAAAGCTCAATCTCTCTCTCTGTTAATAATGAACTCCTCGATTTCCCAGGAGTACTGTTTTTATAATACAGTTTTCCTGCCTTGAGTTTTCTCTAAGTAAATTATGCTGGCTATACGCTAAATTTAACATTGTTTGGTAACATCATGATTGGCTATGCACTAATTTGCTGTGTGGCATAACTTCTCTCGGAAGCGTGCGAATTGGTTTATCTTTGGGCGGATGTGGTCTGATGAGATAGCATTGGGGGTTTTGCAAGTGAATACCCTTGTTATCTCCATACAACGTGGACTTTTTTGGTATCAGAATGCTTACCTAGCACTTTGGAGTACCTGGAGAAAGCTTGAAGCGGCTACACCAGTAACAGGAGAGAAGAGGCATGCCCGTATGCTGATGTCCAAATCGTTTTTTATTCGCAGCCATTCGAACTCATTATTAATACCAAAATAGAATAATTCACATGTAGGCATTATTCCTTTTGTTTCCACAGAAGTATAACATAAAGCCACCTCTGGCACTGTAGCGCTGAGGTGTTCTTACATCACCAAGAACGTGTTTTAATTCACTTCATACAGGCTGCATTGGAGGCTGGTGGTGTAATCTTCTGGTATTGTTATCAGTGGGGTTGGTTCTTAAGTGCAACTGTGCCAGTGGCTGAAGTTTCCTGTGCTGTCTTTCTGTATGGTCTGTGTTAGCTGTTTTCTACAGATCTCCTGAGTGCTTTGTATGAAAAAGCAAGACTAGTGGTAGTTGCTTTCATGGTATTTTGATAATTGTTCTTCTACAACACTATGATTTAGCACGATGGTAGAAATACTACGATCATATCTGGGTCTCTATCACGGATCTTGATGGAGCTGAAGAAGATCACACAAAAGATGAGCATCAATCTTGTAACAAGGAAAAGGAGTGAAGAAAGTGTAAAGGAGATTCAGTTTTTTAAGCTGTCATGAGATGGGATCTCTGGCAATATCAGAAATACTGCAGGTGTTGGTGTGTTGATCTTGGTATACATCACAAGCTTTATTTTGTAAAGGAATTAAAGAATAATCGAGCTGTTTCTTTTTCAATTAATCTATATCTTTCTAGTCTTAAAGAAGCAGTCTTGGAAATAGATAGTATGGGTGCCCTTGAATGTTTCTCTGTCTATGGGGAAGTTAGTGTAAGAAAGCACTTAAAGTATTCAGTACAAGCACCATGTACTAGGAGCTGTTGTGGATTTATCTGTCTTTATTTGTGTTGTATGCCTGATTCGTTTGCTGGCACTGTAACTTTTTCATGGCATTTGGATCGTGCTTACAAATACCAATCATTCACTTGACTGCACTGTCAAAACAGAAGACTTAAGAGTGGACTGAAAATGTCGGCGTCCCTTTGAATGCAAATGATTATTTCCAAAGGTTTCATGTAATTAAAATCTATGAAGTACAAATTGCTCTAAGCTAAAGTTGTTGTCGTGGTGTAAAACACTTCCAGCCGCCACAGGTTTGGATATTTTGGCTGCCTGCCCCAGGATGTATCAAGCTTTTGCCTTGATCAGCATGACCGAGCTCTAGCATGGAACGGGGTGCCGGTTTGAAGTTGGTCTCCGGGTCATAGAATGATAAAATGATTTGGGTTGGAAGGGACCTGGAAGTCCACCCAGTATCAATCTCTCTGCCCTACTTTTAACCCAAAGGAATCTGCTCTTGCATCACATGATTTACTAATGCAGGCTAGTTTAATTCATATTCCTTCTGAATTTATTTTATTTTTTATTTATTTTATCTTTTTACATGTCCAAACTGCTACCTTGTCCCGCTTCACTACCTTCCAGTCTCACACGGGTACTTAGCCATTCGCCAGCTTTTCACTTATTTTTACTAGAGAAATTGCCATCCACTATCATATCATCTTAAGAATAAATTAAAAGGATGATAAATCTCTCTTCCATCAGACTTTATTTTCCCCTTCTATTTTCTATCCATTAACTGCTTCACATGCAACTACATGTGCATGTGAACAACATGTAGTTGTTTTTATCTGTAAGGGATTTCTTGGACCTTTTATGCCAGTTGGTCGTAATCCTCACTGTGATATCGAAACTCTTCAGGATCTGCTTTCGGTGACCTGTTTATCTGGTTTCTTCTTGTCTCCCTTCTTGGTTTTTCACATTCAAAACTGTTAACTGATCCTTTCCTAAACCTCTGTCTTCCCTAGGCTTTTGGAATACCAAGATCATTCTGTCTTTATCCTCCCAGATTGGTGAATTATTCATTTCAGCAAATCTAGAATAGAACTGGGAAAAGGGCAAAGGAAAGTAGCACCCAACCGACCTTTCATCCTATAGATAAAGAGACGTTCTTGATGTGAACTGTAATTCGAACATGGAATTTGCGGAGTGTTGTAGGGTTGGACTCTGGTGGCAGGAGGTTTACTGTATGCCTTTAGAAGAGGAGATGGTCTTTCGGAAGGGAGAAAGTGGCCAAGGGCACAGTGAAAAGAGCATCATGTGCAAAGGGAGAAAGAATGTTAATTTAGCATAAAATCAAGATACTGGAAAACAACATTAATCAATACATCAAAGGAGATGAAAAGAATGAATGCTTTGCCTTTGTGCAAATGTTAAGAGCCTGCAATAAATAAAAAGTAATGAAATCCCTCATTTATAATAAATTTGAACAGGTTGCTAATAATGTAGCCTAATGGGAAAATTCAAATGATTGAAAGGCTTAAAGTATATTTAAATAGCACAGAGAGTGAAGAAGAGGAGAAGCAGTGGCTCAAATATGTGGAATTTTTCTGTGTTCATAATAATTTATGAAGTAATTCTCTCAACTAACTCGCAGCGCCACTTTCTAATATATAATTTGCGAAATGGGGATCTAATTCACCGTGCGCAGGCCACCAGCCGAGAGCAACGTGGCCAGCTCCTTAAAAGCCTCCTGTAGGGCGTAGGAAAAAATATCACTATTGTGGAGCCTTCAATTTGTGTGATGTTACTGGAGTCCTGCTGCCTTCTAGCAGTACCATTTGAATTGCTTTTAAAATATATATATATCCAGTGTATATAAAAGGAGATGATTAATTTTCTTCTACAAAATCTGGTTTTGAGAGAATTCTGTATTAGGCTTCATCTTCACAGATGAAGACAAAATTAATGATGGCTTAAGTACCAAAGGGAGCAATTAACTAAAGTACAGTAGAACATGAGTTAGCTAAATTCTGAGCTGCAAGAATGACTTGAGAAAATCTGTGTGTGTATATGGAAATGTATTTCTGTGTGCTCGTTGCATGGGAGAGGCCAGCTTTTGAGAAGAATTGTGACAGTTCTGATTAAAAAGAGAACTCACTGGGGGCTGGGGAGAGTGCCGAAAAGAAATCAACCAAAGAAAGCGAAGGGAAAGTTGATGTTAATGGTTATAAATCGAAATGTAGAAGTTGTAGAAAGCTACTGAGGAATATATATACACACATACACGTATATGTATATCTAAGGCACATATAGATGTCTTATGTATCACATATGTTGTATAGGTATATAAATAGACCCCTAAATAAATCAATGGTGAGGCAGAATCAACATTGTAATAGATTCTTTATTGAATTACACTAGAATATTATATAGAAAAATGATATATAAAAATAAGTAAACATAACCTTAAAGTGTGATTACTTCATTGGCAAAGAAAATATAGAGGTTTTAAATAACACCATAGAAATTAAAAATAGAACAGTTTTTCTGTAATTATAATGCAAAAATGCCAGAAATTCTGGGCGAGTATTTGTGTTTTGTGTTTGGAAGAGAAAGTTAGAATAGCATGACAAAGCTTCATTACAACTGTACCTAAGGATGCTTCATAATGGGCAGTAACGCTGGGCACTCTGCAATCAACAGATTTGAATTACGGGTCTCAGAGACCTTTGCAAAATCTGCTTGAGTCATTGTCTTGAGTCATCGCTGTTGATTTTTAGTAAGTCATGGAATATTGGGGAAGTTTCAGACGACGGGAAGAAATCTAATGTTGTGCCAATAAAAGGCTAACTGGGACGACCCAGATAATTATAAGTCTGTCGGCCTGACATTGATCTCAGGCAAAATAATGGAATGGTTTCTAAAGGACTCAATTAATAAAGAATTAAACAAGGGTAATATAATTATTGCTAATCAGCATGGGTTTATGGAAAACAGACCTTGTCAAATTAGCTTGGTATCATTTTTATGGTATTACAAATTTGGCAGATGTAATGAAGTTCTGTAGGGCACAGAGTATCGATGAAAATCTGGAAAAACTTAGGCGGTTGTTTGCAGCGTGGAAGGAGAACAGGTAAGTTCTGACCTTTATGGTTAACAGCATCATAGCATTTTGTTTACTGCTTTTAATGGAGAATAACCTGAAAACAGACAGTGATTTGTTTTCTCCTGAGCCAGAGATCCATACTGACTATACAACGCTGTTGGCCTAGAGCATGGAATATCCCAATATTCTTCTACAAATAATGAAGATGATCAGTTACTGGTAGAAACCAATGTGGTTTAGATGGTGAGCTCAGAGCAATGTGTTAGAATGCTGTCCGATGTCAAGATTGCAGGTAGGCAGAAGGGCGCAGATGCCTAGGGAGGAGGAGAGCGGCGACAGGTGAAGATTGAGGGTGTGTAGAGATGGTAGGAGGCAACAAAATCGTAGAGTCTTCGAAAAACGGAATGGTTTGGGTTGGAAGGGCCCTCAAAGCCCATCCAGTCCCACCTCTGCCATGGGCAGGGACACCTCCCACTGCATCAGGGGCTCCAAGCCCCATCCAACCTGGCCTGGAACACGTCCAGGGATGGGGCAGCCACCACTGCTCTGGGCAACATATAAAGATGTAAAATGTATGCAAGGGGAGAAAAATCTGAAAGTAATATTAGATGGGAAGATGTTAAAAGGCTTTTGTGTGGTGTTTATTAAAGGTAGAAGGGATGAAAGGGAATGTTCTCTTCCCCAGAACTAAAAAGGACTTCCACTTCTTCCCCCTGTCCCCCCCAGTTTATGTCAGTTAGGGCTGTTTTACAACTGTTCAGACCCAGCAATGAGCCAACAGTCTGAAACTGAAGGACACGGCATCTAAAACCCAGAGAAGGCACTTGAAGTCATAGATAATTCAGAATGACAGAATACCACTGAGGCCAAGAGGGTGATTAAAGAAAAATCAGAGCATCTCTTTCTTTAGATCTGCAATTACAGGAGATGAAATGTAAAAATGGAAGGGAATAAAAATCCCTCAGTCTTTAAATAATTTTTTTTTTAAAAAAAGGAGGTAGGAGGAGAAGGAAAAATAACCATTTCTTAATAAATTTTCTAACATCTTTCGTGACATGCTTTTAATGGCCTTGAAAAGATCTTTTAGTATGAGTGACAAAATATTACATTAGAGGTATCTTTGGTCCATCTTGATATGGCTATTCTCCCCTCCCTTGATGAATTTATTTGTGATATTAGTAGAAGATTTTCAGAAAGTGTATAAAACCCACAGAATTTGCAATTACAACTGAGAAAAAATGGTTCCTTGCATTTAGCTTTGCAGTCTGTGGTATTTCTCAATGTCGATATAGATTATTGATGTATAAACTAGATGTAATATGTGTGTAGATTATAGACTGCTTGTGAAAACCTTGGTCATGAATCAGTTTAAAAATTCCAACTTTTATATAATTATAGTACTGTGTTCATCTGATCAAACTCCAATAATTGGAAGGTGCAAGCCTAAATGTAATCCTGTGATATTTTTCTGGGTTCACTTACCAAAAATCTGGCAGCCAAATCAGGAGATAATTCTAAAACACAGGAAGGATTAAAATAGTCCGCAGTGTATCAGAATAGTGTTTTCAAAAATAAATACCTCAGAGGCAGTGGGTTGCTCATGCAAAGAAAGGCATCTGCTTTTGTCGATGCAATGTAATGTTCTGAGCTGATTTAGCAATGGCTGTAATCAGAAAACCCGTTATAATCATGTCTATTCCACCATTCTATGATTCTGAATGCTGAGGTTTAGTGTGCCTAAGTGCAACGTACAGCAAAGGATATTTCAGGTGTTTGCAGTGAGTGAAGTACTCTGCTATATTAAAAATGCAATTCCAAAGTCTGGAGGTACAACCCATTTCTTCTCGTTATTATATTTTAATATATTTTTAATAGCTGACTGGATACAAACCCAGCATTGTAATTTTGGGATCCATTTCAGAAGAGTATAGTGACTGTGTATGTGTGTCTGGAAACTGTGGGGGTAAAGGAATGTACTGTTCGACAAATCAAAACACAGAATTATGCTCTTAATGCTTGAGACTCGTAAGAGAAGAGGTAGCAGCCTTGCTGAAGGCAATTATCTAGAGACTCACTAAACTCGCTGAACTGTTCCTATTAAATGCACTAATTCCCCAGGCATTAACTCAGCTCGGGGAAGTTTCCTCGGTTTCTCTATATTAATATTGTTAGGGGGAAAGCAGGGAAGCCAGGTCAATTTGCTAGTTTAATCAGAGCAGAATGAAGTTAACAGAAATGATGCCCATATTTTCTATTTGTAGAGGACTGAAGATCTTTGTTCTTTCAAATTTTGTATCGGGGAAGAATGAAGAAAATGTTCAAGCCCATCAATTAAGAACCTTACTGCAGAATACAGGATGTTTCACGTAGCCATCAACTGGCCAGTGGTCCTTGTGCTGAGAATCTCTTTGCTGAGCAAAACAATCGCTTCCTTTTTCTCTTGGCCTATGTCATCCTCCATCGTGCTGCCTTCCTGCTATTAGTTATTCGCCTTCTTCCCTGTTTCTTTAGTTTGCTTTTGTCAACCTGTATACCTGCTTTCCTCTTCTCTCCTCTATTTCACTGTGCCTGAGAGTTTGGAAACCGAGCTGGTGTTTGCTGTTTCAGTGACCCCCCTTATCTTCCTCTCTGAATAGCTTTGGGTTTGGCGTAGCACAGTTCTGGGATCTTTGTCCCAGCCAGTCTGACTTTCCACTCTGTTCCAGCACAGCTGGAGGAAAGAAGAGGCCTCCCTGAGAGCTTCTCGGGATGTTGTTGACTTTCCTACTCCATAAAGGGAAGAATTAGGGTCAAACTTAGTAGTGGTAAGGTTTTTGTGTTCCACATCTACTGCACGCAGACCACCTCCAGTCCCTCACCCAAATCCATGCACGTAGAGTGAAACCCCCACAACAGTATTGTGTTGCTGAAGAAGCTTTTGTCTTGGGAGATAACTGCAATTTCAGAGATGTTATGAAGTGTAGGAGTCTTCTCCTCCTACAGAGTGCCTAAACATTTGAAGCATAGCTGTCAGCTTAGGCTAGTCTTGTCTGCAAATGCTTTGTGTAAAAGAGTTTAAATATGACTATATATAAAGATATACTTTATATATGAGCCTATTAAAAACTTCTAAGGGAAGTAACATATGACCAATGATGTATTTTCCCCCTGCCATTTCCTGGCATTTAGGCTTCATTTGGCTGATTCTACACCTACCATTCTGTGTGTTACCCTAGTGCGTAGGAGCTGAACAGGTTTGATGTGTGCCTGCACACACAGCGTATTAAGCGTGGGTGAAGTGGTCCCTTGTAACCAGTGAGGGGAAGGAACAGCATCCTTAACTCTTCATCCATGGATAAAATGTCTTCTGCTTCTTTTTTCCCTGAAATATCATCTGCTTGGGCTCCCCCACAGAAAGTTTTTCTGAAGGTAGGAAACTTCATTGTCAAATGACCTTAAAACTTAAGAACTTAAATCCATTTTTTAATGTCTCTCCTGTACCATATGCTGGTTTTATTAGTTCCAATTCATATACTGCTTCATTTCTGCAAGTAGCAGTAGGTTCCAGCAATAAATGCAGGTGTGATTCAGTGAAAAACAGTGTTGAACAAGGGTTGGACACGGAACAACCTCATGTTTGTTATGGGGATATGGATGTTTTGTTAAAAGAAAGCAGCTAATGAAAACATGTTACAGGCTAGAAGGCAGAGATTGTTATAACAAAGAATTTTTTTCTGTGCGAAGCTTACACACGGAGTAATCCAATCTAAATCAACTCCTTGGAATTCTCCTCCCAAATTTAGTGAAGCCCCTGATGTAACTCACCTTAGAAGAGTCATGATTTGAAATTGCCATCTAGGTACAGTATCTCTATTTAAAAACAGCTAATATGATTAGTTGCTTGGCATAGCATTGTAATTAAAGTGTTTAATAAACTGTGGACGTACTCTTCATGCAGTTTCTTTGTAAGGTTGAGTTTTCAGGCCTGAATCCTTAAATTAATCAGCTTTCCACAGCAAAGCAAACACAATTTCCTTCCTTGCATAATTTTGGTAATCCAAGCTTGGGGGAAGGGCCCCATCCTTAGTGCTGATGGCTTTTTTTAATTCCTGCATAATTCTAAATCCTTGAAATTAAAGATGTGACAGCAGAACAAGAAATGTTGCAGTCTGCGTTGTTCTCATGCCTCATTATTGCTCTGTGCTAAGGTAGTGAAAACAAAAGGCTTTCCTTTGTGCTGCTCTGCAGGTTTACATTGCAGTGGGTTTGGAGATTTATCAGCATAGAGATAAAAATAAATGCATATGAAAAGTGTCCAACCTTTGCTTCTCAATGATTTTATGTGTATCTCTATGTAATTTTGTTAGCTCTGTAGTTTCCAGGCAGCTGAAGCTCAAGCTTCCGTGACTCCCAGCCATTTTGCTGTGCTGCACTCAGATAAGCAAGGTTTTATTGATGGAAGTGAATTAATTGGTGGACTTGTAATGATTTCTTTCCTCTGTATGGTAATTTCTTTTACTTACACAGAGACACTTTTTCTGCTGATGTAACAGGCAGTGGCAACCAGGTGTGCTGAACGTATTTGTCCGTGGCTGTAAGAAGATGAACTACAATGCAAAATATTTTGCTATTTGTAACCTTTCGAGGTAATAATTAGACCTGTAGCCTGGAATACTTTAGATTGTGGTGGTGTTATGTTTCTTTTTAAATAGACACGGACTATTTTAAAGCCTCTCTGGATCTGATCTTGTGAACAGGTAGACGGGGTTACACCCATGAATGGTCCATGACTGGTGCCCAGCAGTTTGTGGGAATCAGTCCCAGGGATCTTGCAGCCTCCAATGCTGCTCTGAACCTCTGCCATAGCCACAGCCTCTTGCTATTAAATAGAAAGATGTGAGTCTGAATGGGTTGCAATTAATTCAGAGTGCTGTGGCTGGATTACCTAGATGAAATTCAGCCCTCGAATCACTTCCCACCTCTAATTTATACTCCGGATGCCTGTAACATTTTACATCGATTGCAAGGCTTTGCATCTTTTTGGTACTGCCAAATACTGCTTTTAACCAGACATTTTGAGAGTTCCACTCTAATATCTCTCCTGCTTCTATTCCATCTTAATGGTTTTAAGCATTAGAGGAGTGAATGGCTAATTCATCCTTCATCTATAACCAGCTTACCGTTAGGCTATAACACAGTCGGAGGTGGTAGTTGCAAATCAGTAGATACACAAGTGTGTTGCTGGCTGAGGACAGAAATAAAGGTCTTTGGCTTTCAAGTTGGAGAAACATATCCTTAAATAACTTTACATCTACTTTTCATCTGTTTCAAATTGAAAGGTTTTACATATTTTACTTTTTTTTCACAATGAACTGTGCAATCTTAGTGATTCCTGAGATTGCTAGAGTTACGCAGTTCTTTCCTATTTGATCTCCTTTGTTTAATAAACCATGGAAATGCTACTTTCTTGATTGAACTGCCATTCATACTTGTCCTCCATGCAGCAATTCTTTCTGAAACGTGCAAGCTGTTTTTTATACAAACCTCTTATTATTTTTTAGACCTGCAGTGTTCGTTTGGGGAGGAAGGGGTTGGCAGTATTGTGAAGAATAGGAGCATCAGTTAGATTTAGCTGAATGTGTGGATAGTAGAGTGGATATCATTTAAATTTTAATCTGGAACCAGCCGAATAGGGAGTACTTCAATTTTCATCGAGATAAAAAAATGCGGATTTAAAATGTGGATATCACCTGCCTCTTGTGTTTGGGAGTGCAGAAGGATAGATGGAAAGGGAATCCTTTCGTGCAATTGGGAAGAGCAGCTGCCACCTTCTCCCTGAGGAGTAGGCACGGGGAAGGTTGTTGAGTCAAGTCTTTGCAAATGCGTTGAGTTATTTCACTCTTGTTTTAAACACAGACTCATACACATTTTTAAGCAAATACTACTGCAAAACCTCTAAATTCCACCGAATGCCAGAATTTGCATTTCTGAGATAAAAACATAGGATGTGAGTTTAATCCTTGAGACTTCCCCTGTTAAAAGTGCCTGGGAGTGCTTGTTATTGCATTGATAAGCCAAGATAAATGTTATATAGCATAACAGACAGAAAATCTCTGGCAGGTTCACCTGCAAATAGTCGCTGTACGTGGGCATTAATGTGTTTATTGCAGGGGGTAAGTGGAGAGTACGTTCAAGCCAAAGTTTCAAATAAGGTATCGAGCCTTTGCCGCCGGCAGGGTGGGGTGTTTGCTAGTGAGAGGCTTTACTAGGGTCTGGGGAACAGTTCAACGAGGCTCAGCCTGCTTTTAAAGAGAGGATAACCCTCCTTATTAGGGGTTCGGGACATCACGCTGTGGTTCTTTTTTTTTTAAGACAAATGTCTTCCATATTTTATTAGCGATGGTAGGTCAAGCAGGGCTTTGTGGGTTGCCAGAACTATTTTTAACTGACTTGCAAAGTGAAAATTAAAAACATGGGTGGATTTAGTCGTCTATAAATAGCAAATTAATGTGCTCTACAATATTCTGTCTGGCCAGCAGCTACTGCTCCAGAAATGTGCGGGTGCATTGGAGGTCCTGTCACGTCATCAATGCTTTAGAGAATCTAAAGTATTCTCATCTCTGGCCTGTAGCAACTGAATCCCTGCACATGTTAAAAAATAATAAGTTTTATATTGAAATAGAGAATCACTTACTTAAGTGTTTTCCTTGGATGTTCATTACCATGCAATTTGAAGGCCATAATTAATGCCTGCCTGACTATTTTCTATACGGTAAAGAAGTACTATTATGAAAATGTAAAAGATACATAAGAAAGCATATAATTTAAACTGGAAAGCTGCTTCATCACATGCAATCAGCCAATGCCGCTTTGTGGGAGCTGCGCTTTGCCTCATGTAATTTGAATGCACATGAGTTTTACTAATTTCTCAGATTACGTACCGCAGGTAAAAAAGCCCTGGGTAATCATCATTAGAACATGAAAAACCACATAAAAGTACTTTCCTAAGTACTTTTCACCACTTTTCTGTATCTTCCAGTAAACTTCTGGCATTACCAGAGCCGTAATATTTCAAGGTTGGATTCAAACACTGATGCATCTTCTGTAGTTAAAGATCTTAAAATGTTTTCCATAAGCTGCTACTTGCTCATCACTGAAAATTGCTCTGCCATATTAAGTTCATTAAGGATAATGAAAATCAGGGTGATGGAAAGACGTTTTCAATAGGTATCATTTGTATTCCTTCAGAATTTGCTACATTTTTTATGATACAGTCCTGAAATTATGGTGATCCTGTGTGCGAGGAAGTTTGACGTTGTAAATTCAGTGAAGATTTATCCATCTTGAAAAATGGATGAATAGATGAGTATTCTCAGTCATAAATGTATTCTATAAAACCATAGCAAACTAAGCACTTCATTAATGGTGCTCATTGACTCCAGAGTGCTCAACTGCCTTTGACTTGTGCTAACACACGTCTGACTTTGCCGGTGGAAAGAGCGTCGGCTTTAAAAACATACTATTTGGAGGCAGGAACATGTCAAAAGGGATACATGAAGTTGGCTTTGGGAATATTGTTTAGTGATTCCCTGCTTTTATGTGCACTCTTGCATATATGGAATTTATTATGTCCATTCGTTCTCATATAAAACACACCTATGAAACATGCTTTGTCAACTTCGCTGTGGATTACAGCAATGTGTTAAATACCAACCCTCTGAAGACCTCACTTCCAACTAAAGTTATTTTCAGTACATGTACAATTTTTTTTTATTTTTTGAGCTGATTTCAAAATCCAAAGCCGTATCACAAGGCACAAAAACTGCAAAAAACATTGTATCAAATATCAAAACAAAAATAGTTTATAAAATATACCTTTTAGGACTGTGGAAAACACACAGCACCTGGGAGGAGATGGGTGTTTCTCTGAAATATTCCATAAGCATCATTTCACATGTTTTCCATGTAATTTTATCTTTTTCCTGACTGAGAAATGGGTCGCCCTCACCTGTGAGTCCGACTCCAGTTTCTGTTTATGGCTCTACTGAACACTTAAGCTTTTATGTTGGCTAAACAGGAGTATTTTGCCTGATGTTCATTTGGGGACAAAGGGACATGGCGATGCCTTCCCTTCCGAGGTCAAGGTCTTGACTGAGGCTTATGGTTCTGCAAGTGTTTTTGAGATCCTTATTGATATTATAGCGCTAAACTATTATAATACCGTTATTCTGAACTGGTATTGCTGATTGTTTTTCCACCTAGAGTATGTGTACGTGGTGGTTTGTTTGCCTTTAGGAAGCTTAGTTCGTGCCTTTTGATAAAACAACTATGGAAAGTTTTTGTAGAAGACTAAACTTTCCATACCTAGCAGAGAGGAGAGCGTGTAGATAGCAGATTTGCAGTGTTTATAAGGGGGCGGGGGGGAAGAAGTAAGAAATGAAAAAAAAATATTGAAAGTAAGAAGTACCATCAAGAACTTATTTCTAATCATATTACTATTCCTGAAGCGTAATAAGAGAATTCTGGAAAAATCAAATTGCAGGATGCAAACCTCGGGTGTCAACTTGTCACTATGTTACATTTAAAGTAGTTATTAAAGTCATTATGCTATCAACTTCTGAAGTTTAGATACACCAAATATAGCAACCTGCTTTAATTGCTCTATGTTTTGCGGCGAGTGGAAGAAAGGCAGAGGTGGAGATGGGAGGGAAGGGAATGGTGTTTTCAAGGTACCCTAAAATGCCTTTTTCCCCCTGTGTGGTAGATTAAGCATATGTTGTTCAATAGGACTTTGGCTCTGAGTCTAAAATATGTTATTAGAAATTCAGCTGCCTGTCTATCTGCGTGGTTTAGAAGTGGTTTTCTTAAGATCTTTCAGTAATGCAGCACAATCGCGTTGATGGGACTCGGTAGCTGTGATCATGTTATTGGCACTACTTTTCCCTTGGGAAATCAGGTTGAAATGAACTGGTAGAGCCAAAACCAGCATCTAAAGTACTTAGGGTCAGGAGTCAAAATGTAGTTTCCCATGGGAGTAAAGCTGGAGAAACTCAGCTGAAGTTACTGCGGGTTTGTATTTATGTAAGGAACAAAATGGCTTTTGATTATTGTACTAGAGGCTTGTCAGTGGAAAGGCTGAGATGGGATTCTAGGATAAAAATGGTGACTTTGCAGCATTGCAACAATAACTGCAGAAAGTAGCCCCAAAAGGGGCAATTTCCAAAATATAAATTCAGAAAAACAAACAAACAAAAAAAACCTGAAACCCAAGCGCTCAGCTGTTGAGCTTTGAAGACTAAATTTACCACAAATTGTGTGGAAAAAAGTGAAAAATGGGGTAAACGCCTAGCATTTCTCTCTAAACCATAAAGTTGTAATTAACTGAATTTCTTTGCATGATTTGTCTCTAGTTTTTCAAATCTGGGATTCCTTTTTCTCTCATTCTGCACGGGGCAGCAGGTAAGGCTGTTGATGAGAACCTACTGATGGTACCCTTCTTCACTTGGGATGTGATGGCTTGACGAAGCAGTAACTAATGCCACTGCATTTGTGTTTGTCCAGAGGAGTAAAGTCTGTTAATGAACACACACATGTGCTATGTTTTCCAGGCCTGTTACAGAAAATGATCTGTTTTCTGTTGTTTCTAAATACTTAACATTCCGGTTCAGTTTCGGATGAGATCTGGAGGGCAGACAGTCTTGCTTGCTTACCTACTATGTTGCCAAATAAGAAAAATGCAGAAGAATAAGCTGTAAAGACAGAAATCATTCATTGGGGATATTTCTGCAGCCTCTAGAGGTCATTGCAAATTCTGCTGTGTATAAAAAAAAAAAATGAGGAAAAGGTATAAACTTGCTCTTCTCTATCAAATCGAATGGTGTGGAGATGGGATCACTGGAGGAGTGTAACTGGAGGCCAGCAGTCACTAGATTTTTTTTTCCTTCAAACTGGCAATTCTGCCGTCTCATACTATGATTCATTGAGATATGTGTACTCTTTAGTAAAAGATCTGGGTCAAAGAATGTGTGCATCATCTCTCCTGTGAGGATAATTTATTGAAGAGTGTGGTTTTCATCTGTTGAAAGTATTTGTGCAGTAGGGATCCCTTCTTTCCAGCCATAGGAAAAAAGGCACATCCGTGGAGCTGTTAAGTGTTTGTGTGGAAGAATGGAAACTGATACTGTGTTAATGGACACTGCTGTCTTGGGATGTTACTGGAGTTGCAAGAGCACTGGGAAATTTGGTTCCAATGCTCTGTCCAGTAATGAAGTCTTATCACAATTGTAGCATCACTTTTATTTTGTTTGGCTCCCGGGTAGTAGAGTGGTCTGGTAGGAGATTAAAAATTAGGGATCCTAGAGGGTAAGAAATATCTGCTTCCTTCTCTCTGTGCCTGATTTCTTTTTTTAAATTGAGCTACTATTCTTTTGACCAAACGTATATTTTTCCCCTAAGCCTTTACAGTAGAGCTTTTGTAATTATTAGTTGTGCTTCTCCCACAAGGAAACGAGTTGTAGAATGTTCGTCCCTTTTTTGTACAGAAGAATTTCAACTTTCTGTGAATGTGCAATTTACTTTGAGGTGTGTCTATTTAAAACTGGTTAACGCATATGGACAGAAATTATTAATATACCCACTCATCCAGATCATTCCGGATGCTCTCCCTACTCTGATATGCTACTATAATCAATTCAAGCAAATATTTATATTAAGAGAAAAATCGTGTTCTTTTTCAATGTGTAGAAGATATTCTGGGCAGGGCGGAGGCAAATTTGCCCCCTAGAATCCCAACACTAGGCTGATGCATTCTCTCACCAAATGAAACTAATTTTAAAGGGCGCATACAGGAAAGCTGGGGAGGGGCTCTTGGTCCGGGGGTGCAGGGACAGGACAAGGGGAACCGTTTGAAGCTGAAAGAGGGGAGATTGAGACAAGCTCTTAGGAAGAAATTCTTCACGATAACGATGGTGAGGCCCTGGCCCAGGTTGCCCAGAGCAGTGGTGGCTGCCTCATCCCTGGAGGGGCTCCAGGCCAGGTTGGATGGGGCTCGGAGCCCCTGATCCAGTGGGAGGTGTCCCTGCCCATGGCAGGAGGTGGGACGGGATGGGCTTTGAGGTCCCTTCCAACCCAAACTACTCCATGATTCTATGATTTTTCCTTGATTCTTCCTTGCTTATGTGTTTATGGGGAATAAATTAAATATACCTTATTATAACTCCGAGCATAATGTTGATACATGACCACGTTGCGGATTCCATCCTTGTCCCGTGTGTCATACATCCAGTGTGCAATTTCTGATGTTAAATTCATGTTAACAGATACATTCAGTAGGCATTTATGAGCTGGTACCTAAGAAATCACGTAAACTGGTAAAGCCATAAATTACCCTATTGTTTCTGTGAAATAAAGGGAGAATAGAAGGTTGTTCAGGAAAAAATAAATAGTGCAATGGTACCAGTAAAAGATGTAGGAAGAGCTTTGTTAATGTGTAGCGTTTGCTTGTATGAATTTAGAGGTGTCTTAGAAAAATTTCACGTAGATTTTTTGAGTCAATAGTTCAGAAAAGAATGAGGCAGGTGTCTTGGTGGGTGGGCATGCGGGGGATATCTGTTTCTGGGATCCTTAGTGCCTTTTGAAACCTCATTTGTAGGAATCTAATTGTGTTTTCAAAGGCCTGTTGACCTTCACTGCATCCTGATTCTCAGCGAGGATGGTGTCTTTGGATGCAGGGTCTCTTGCATTTCTCTTTGCCTTAATTTTTTATGCTGGTGCTTCTCAGAAATGCTGGGGAAGGGAGAAAGAAAAAGATAACACGTTTTCCATTTCCTTTTGCCAGTTAATTTTTCATTCTCGAGTTCGACCGTGTATTAGTTGTAATGTGAAAGTCATGAAGTGTCTCAAAACATGTTTGCTTTGGAACAAAAAGTGTTCTTATAGTAAATTATTCATTTACATTTGGCTTTGATGGTGCTTGCTCGGTCTCTCTTAAGCTCTGCTCGGAATATGAATACTGAATAGTGAATAAATGACCAGAGGTGAGCAGTGGTGTCTGAAGCATGAGTGCAGCTGTCTGAGGCAAACAGCCTCAAGCTGGTTATGTGCATCAGACTCCTCCACACCACTTGACCCTGACGTGTTTTGGAGCAGGCAGATCCTCTTTATTTCATCAGTGCCGTTGTTAAAGACAGTGGCCTGTCAGCTTGTTTCTTACTGAGGTGAAACACATCAAATGGAGTGTGACATCAGCGTGATCAGATCTAAATTCCTTGCTGCGCTGATTTCTAGAAGTATTGGGGTCTAATATCTAATCTTGTGGTCTCCTTGCAGCTAACGCATAAAAGACGTACATGGTGGAGGGGGGAAGGAGGGAAAAAAAAAAAAAGAAGGGTGAGGTTTTCAACCAAATTATTGTTAATCTGAACTTCCAGACCAGGGAGAGCTGTGGAGACATGGGTTGCAAAGCTCTGCTGTTTATTGACTGAATTTACTGTTTTAGAATAGTTAATATAACAAGTTTTATGGAAGAAATATTGGTGTTGTACAAGCATCCACTACTTGAAAAGGAAACACAAAATTTCCTTTCAGAAATATGTCAGAAAAATACCATCATTTCCATGCAATCACATCCTCTAAAAAGAATGCTGAGAGGGTTCTGTGATCCTGTGGAGCTCACACAGAAACCTCCTGGAACAAAACCAGTTGTTACTTTCGACTGATGCTATGTTATGTATAATCTTCAAGCTCCCCAAACTGCAGCCGTTTTCCCAAATGCAGAATATCACATCTTAAGCAACAAAAGGGCCCCTTCTTGGGTCCTAAGGGTACCTTCAGAAAGTTAAATTCACATAAGAGTCTTAACCTGCTTGCTGTTGTTGTGAGCGTCGTGTTGTAGTGGAGCGGTATTGGCAAAATGCTGTTTGCATGTTAGGCCTGAAGAGTCCTGTAGGAACTGTTTCGCTCCTGATAGTTCGTGTGTAGACTAAGAAATAAGCCACAAATTTCACTTGAAAATGGGAATAATATCTATATTTACCTTCAAAGATACCCGACAGATCTGATTCTTTAGGTTAGACGTTGCTGTTTAGAAGGAACTTGCTTCCCAACATGAATGTTACCTGAACTAAACAGAATTTCCTTCGTGAATAGATGAGAAGAAAATTCAAACATTATGAAAGCTTGGTAATAATAAAAAAAAATTACTGTTGATAGAGAGGTGAGAGGGGTTCCTTTGGTTTTGTTTAAGTATTTTATCAACCTGGAGCAAATCTATTATAGTATGCTAGAGAAATTGTTGTCAATGCCTGCAGTTCCTCAGCACTTTTATTCCCCTGACTCTGTTCTCTTCTATTGAGAAGCTTTTTTTTTGCCGTTCAAGAGGGACCAAAATTTGCACTCTGCTGAACAGCTGAAATAGGTAGTGGCTCAGAGAACAACCCTTAGCTCCTCCTTAGTACCTGGATATAACTGGCAATGTGGGATCAGCTTCAGTGGCCTTTGGAAGCATATGTGAAATGAGAGGAGGAAGATTGTTAGGAGATGTCCTTCATTCCTTAGTGCTGCATTTCCAAAAAGCCCACCAGAAGAGAGGTGGTTGTTGTGCTTTAATTAGTTGGAAGGTAAATGCTGTTTTGCAGGTGAGTTTCGCCAGCTGATCAGCCTTTCATTCATATGGTGTTTTCTCTTGTCATTTTTAAGAGAGCTGTAGCATGCTTGGAGCTCTTTGAAAACCTTTACAGAAAAGGTGACATGTCTTGAGCATCGCCATCCTCAAAGTCTCCTCCCCTGCTAATGGAAAAGGGGTTATGCTGCCTCGTACATAAATAGCTAAATCAGATGAAAAGGATCTGTTGAGAATTGTTGCTTCAGTATGAACAGAGGAGGCTCCGTAAATGATGTTGTAAGTGCCCTTCTATGTGCTCAGGTGTTCCAGGCCAGGTTGGATGGGGCTGTGAGCCCCCTGATCCAGTGGAAGGTGTCCCTGCCCATGGCAGGGGATGGGACTGCATGGCCTTTGAGGTCCCTTGCAACCCAAAGCATTCCATGATTCTGTGATTTTTCTAGGTGCTATTAGAGTAAATATGTTGCTGTTTATGCATTTTAAATAAAGAAACATTCTCATCCCAAAGATATCATTATAACCAATGTTATTAACATATTTAGTCCAACATTATAAACCTGGAGTAAGACTAATCTGAAACTGAGTCTTTAAAATGATGCTAAGCTCCATCATTTGAAGTGAAATCTATAAAACCTCTTTTCCATGATGCATGCAAGCACAGATGATTTCTTTTTTAAATAAGGATAAAATGAAAGATGTTATTTGTACTCCCTGTGATGTTTTTGTGCTAAAACCCGTAGAAAGACCACACGGTAATCAACTGCTGGTGTTGGTTGTTGTCTAAGCGTAGCTTTTGCAGCACATCATTTGTTTGATTCAGGTCAGGTTGGCTGAAATAAAACCATCTGAAGCAAGTCTCATTTTGTCTGGTATTTAACAAGTGCAAGATGATAATTGCTGGCACTGAAGCATGACTGCTTTTGTAATGAATACTTTCCACTTGCGCTGTGAGTATGTAGCTCTGCGTGTGTAATACACCATGCTTTAATCTTAAAATAATAAGCAAATTTGAAATTTAATTCATTGTTCAATAAAGTTGTATTTGACAGAGGTTCTGGCTTCAATAGTCAAGTGATCGATGTTTGCTTTTAATTACATAGCACTGGGGAGAACCTGTGCCCCTCTTTTTGTGATGGGCTGTGCTTCCAAACAGTTATGTTGATAATCAGACCTGAAGAGCACAGTTTAAAATTGGTTAATGAAATTAAGTGTTAGCCCAAGACACCACGTCTTCCGCCCCGTGCTGTTCAATCAGATCAGTGTTATCTGATTTTACAGGGGCTTTAATGTGCTTCTCTTGTATTTAGGTGGGATTGTTTGACTCCTTCGCCTTTCCATTGATCTTGCCAGGTGATGATACCGATGTCACCTTTCTGCTCACGTAAAGTCAATACATTCAGCAGTAGATTAAGAGCTGCTCCTTTCTAGCTGGGAAAGTACGGTAGTGCAGCTTTGCCTTCTGCTCCTCCTGTGCAGTCATAGAGTTAATGCGCTATACACTAACACATGCCCTGGCTGCAGGAAAGCTGTAAGGTCTCTTTTGGCATGAATAAATGCCACGTGTATGCTGTGAGAGTCTGTTCAAAAATTCTTCTCAGCCTGTTCGATTGAGTGTGGGAAAACTGAGAACCACTGACATTAAAAACCAGAAGTACAAATAAATAGATGTAGATATAGGTAGAAAATCATAGAGTCATAGAATAGAATTGCCAGGTTTGGAAAAGACCTCTAAGATCATCAAGTCCAACCATCATGTAGGCATGTATTGCGTTTGGAGAAGAAAAGGCTTGAAAGTCTAAGATTTCATCATTGCAACCATGTTTGGTTATAGAATCAGAGACTTTTTGAAACATTATTTTAATGTTCCAGATTTGGGAACAAAACCAAAACAACAGTATAAAAACCCAGAATGGAAACCTCTCAATTGAAGAAATTTTGTGAACTGAGGAAGGAAATGTGATGTTTTGTTGGAGAGCAAGTGCTATTTCAGTCTTCATTCAAGAACATTACTATGTGATTCCTGCTGCCTAACATTGGAGAATGCGTTGGAGTATATGCTTGAAGTTGTGGTTTATGATTTCAGAAGATACGGAGAATAAAAGAGGACAGGAAAAAAATTATTTCATTAAGGTCAATATTGGACTGATGTGGGCACCATCTGGGGACCTATGGGAATGATGTGGGTCCTGTCTTTCTGCTGGGAACTTCTCCCAGAACGGCTTATTTGGCTCCTTGCCTCTGTTAACCCCATGACTGGTTATGACTCCTCATATGTGGTGAGGTTGGCCCTAATTGTTTGCGAGTGATTAGATATTATTAGTGGCTAGAGCCTCAGGTATGGATGGGCTCTTTGGAGTCGATTACTTGGCTGTGTGTGGGATGACATCTGTCGGGGGTCAGCTCTTCTCTGCCCTCCTGTCTGCTCATCCTCTTCCGAAATACCCAGCTGCCCAAAATAAAGACTGAAGCGAACAATGCTAGAAACAGAGAGCTCTGGGGTGATGCAAACAGACGTTTAAATGCACACTAAAAGAATTTGCGTTTTCACTTACATACTGTTGAACTATTTTGCCTGCTGCTTCTCTTTGTGACTGTATTACTTTTAAATGCAATTTTAAAAGACTTTGTTTCATAATTATTCGTGCGGCATATAGTTATGTCATAAAGAAAAATATTAGGACTGGAATCAAGTAGGCAGAGGAAGAAGTATTTGTTAATGGAGTAAAACCTTCGTCCTAGTAAATATTTTACCAATTTATGGGAGAAAATGGTGTAGGAAAGCTTTTTAAAAGGTCAATGAATTTCTATTAAGTTGTTCTGTTCTCATTGCCTTTAAAATTAAGTATGCAAGGTCAACATTAAAAGCTTATGTTCAGCAGCTGAATTGCTGTTTAAAGCAAGAGTCGAACACTTGGGCTCGAGAAAGAGGAAGGAGTGAAAACTTTCCCTTATTCATGCTGCTTTTCCAGGAGCTGTTATTCAGAGCAACAATGTTAGATCCATCTGCTTTGGTAAGAGACTTCCAAAATGGAACTAGTCATTACGTAGCGAATATATGCGTTTGTAAACTCCATCAACGCCAACCTCTGAAAGTGTCAGATTTGGTCAGTCTCGTATAGGTTATTCTCCTAATGAGTTTTGTGATGGTTTTGAATATTTGATAACTCCTAAAGGAAATAAGCCAGGGAAAATACAGAACCTGTCCGTGTCATGCTGTGTTACAGGGCTCTGTGTGCTTTCTGTACGTTAGAAATCTCACCTTCCATTCCTTTTGGAGAGGTGTTTGGTCAACAGGTGCTTTAGGGGTGATGTGGAAGCCATGGGCTGTAGGTGGTTCATTGGTTGGCTGGATGGATGGAGCTAGTACCGGGGAGCATCATTGGTCCTGGCCATGAAGGAGGGTCTTTTGTATGAGATGAGATGTTGGTATTGTAGGTTCAGTCTCCATTTCTGCTGCTCATAGTTGCTGAGGGCTCTGTTTCCATACCAGTGAATGCTGTATCAATTGAGTTGGCCAAAGAAAGGGTTTCTTCCAATAAAGACAAAAATCAGTGTTTCTGTAGTTTGTTCAAAAGCATTTAACAGAGTTATTTTAAAAATCTAAAATGATGCCTGCCATTACAACTTCTCCACTTCCATTGCTGGTGATGATTGAGCTATAAAACCTAATTTTAATGTGACAGGAGCACAGTCCTGAAAAGAATGTTTAAAAACCTCACAAATGCAGAATGCAGAAAAAATATCAACAGACACATCTCACGTTGTCAAGGGAAAAACTCCCAATAAAACCAACACCACTGAGCACTGATTCTTTTCAATGCAGTTTGAACACAGATTGTCATTTCCTGTCTGCTAAAATCTGTATTTTTCTCCAGTTATTGTTATTCAGGCATATTTTTAATAAGACAAAATGGCCAACAGCTGCAGCCCCTGTTAAATTCTCATATCAAAGTTAAAGTGATGTTTAATTTATTTTACTTTTAATCTAGTTTAGATTAGGATGACATTTTCTTTGCTTCATATTAAAATCCCTTTCTTGAAAAATTAATGTTTTCTTCCCTGTTGCATGTATTGACTATTACTGCTGGTATTTATTCATAATTAAAAATACAGTAGTAAAGAAAGCCATTTTTAAAGCTTGATCTGAAGCCTTCTGGCATTTTTATTTCACTGCATGTTGCTATTAACCCTTGTTAGCAGATAAATGGAGGAACTGTACTTTTTGAAGAGCTATGAGAAATTCAGATGGGCCCAACTGGCATTGATCTGTGTTTCAGATGTTGGGCTCATGTGCTCGGAGGGGTTCCAGCTGACATGGGTGCAGCCTGTGGTCGTCTTGTGCCTTTGGGCGCTCTCTGTATGAAAATGCAACTTTGATCTCAACAGCATCTGCACAAACCCCAACCGAGACGCAGCTTTGCTCAGATTTTGAGTGCTAAAAGTAACAACTTTGTGTTCAGGAAAGCAATTCGGTTTTTTTTTCTTACTTTCTTTTTTATTAAATGTTACATAAGGCAGAGTCAAGCAGCCAAATATTAGAAAGATTAGAAAGAAGCAATTTAGCTTAGAAAGAGCCGTATAGATTGTGGAGGGTGACAGGAGCTGTCAGTATTGATTTTCTGCCACGTTCCTGCCTGACCTTTTGGATTCCAGCGGGTGCTGTTAAGAGGATTTAGCTTGTACCAAATTAAAGATATCACAGAACAATTGCTGACTCGTATTCTGAGCGCTGACCGAGCACCTTCGCTATTGGTGCAGTCTTATTGTACGCAGCGTCGTCGTCATTACTTGATTTAATGTGCTTCTGTAGGTAGAACAGATTGAAAAGCTGTTTATGAAAACAGAATTAATAGTGATCAGCACAGCTGCCTTCTACTTTATTTTTATACAGATCTACGTACGTGTATATTTAAACATAGGTTTTTAAACATTGGCTTGTAAAATTTAGGACGTGTAAAGGGATAAAAAATATACCAAAAACTTTGATAACAAACAATGCTTAAAGTTAAGTGAGCAATTAAAAATATCCGTTATATAAGAGTTTCATCCACATTGTTATGGATGAAATTAGAAGAATCGAAGAATCATAGAATGATGGAGTGGTTTGGACAGGGAAGGGACCTCAAAGTCCATACAGTCCCAACCCCTGCCATGGGCAGGGACACCTCCCACTGGATCAGGGGCTCCAAGCCCCATCCAACCTGGCCTTGAACACCTCCAGGAATGGGGCAGTCACCACTGCTCTGGGCAGCCTGGGCCAGGGCCTCACCATCTTCATCGTATAGAATCTCTTCCCAAGATCTCATCTCAATCTCCCCTCTTTCACCTTGAAGCCGTTTTCCCTCGTTCTATCCCTGCCCTCCCTGATAAAGTAAAATCCTAAATTCTTTGTCCCCATTTAACACCTCCTGGCATCATCAGGACACAAAACTTCAACTTGAGTATCCTCTGATGAGTTCCCTTCCACCTTGTTAAGGAGAAATAAAGCCTTGTCTGAAGTGGTTAAATAACTTTGATCTAACTTAATCATCTTTAAGTATTTTACCTTTTGGTTGAATTCACTTTGGAGAAATATTATTGTTTCACCGGCTGCCCAGAACATATCTAATGAAGTTGTAGTGTTTAATAGGAAATTCCTTGTTAACATTACCACAATTTTAATAAACAAGGCATTAGTATGTTGTTTTTTTCTGTGTGATAAACCTGTGCTTTATTAATATGTTTTAAAACCCCACAGGAATATTGATCCGAAGGAGCTGCCCGTGTCTTTGCTGTGCGAGGCAGCGAGGGGCTGAATACTGGGGGGGAGCTGAGCGCTGGGTGTGCTGGGACCAGCATCCCCACCTCCAGCTCTTGCCACTTTTGTGTTCTTTTTCTTTTTCTCACAGCATTTGGCAGAAAAGCCAAAAGCAGAAAAGACAGCCCTGACGCTTCTTTCTGGTCAGGTCAGGATGAAATCTGCCCCGAGTTCAGACTTCAGCCTGAGGCTCTCAACTGCACTGACATTTTTTCCTAGCACTGGTTTTACCTAATTTCACTGCTTTTTATTGGTCTTATCGCTTAGGGATTTGTCTTTGTAAAATCAAGCCTGGCCTGATGGTTTCCCAGATCTCATTCTGAAAATGCACCAAGACAGCAGATCACCTTCCCTATTAGGTAGTAGATCTTCAGTCTGGTTTCCAAAAGCCGATTAATGCTGCTGCGCTCTTTGTGTGTCTGTGTTAATGTTCATGTCTTCTCTGCTCAGATGAGACCTCACCTGAAGCCCTGCTTTCAGTTCTGGAGTCCTCAGCACAGGAAGGACGTGGATCTGTTGGAGTGAGTCCAGAGGAGGACAGAGAGATGATCCGAGGGCTGGAGTAGCTATTGGATGAGGACAGGCTGAGAGCATTGGGATTGTTCATCCTGGAGAAGAGAAGGCTGTGGGGAGACCTTAGAGCAGCTTCCAGTTACTCCAGGAAAGCTGGGGAGGGGCTGCCCCATCCCTGGAGGGGTTCAAGGCCAGGTTGGATGGGGCTTGGAGCCCCTGATCCGGTGGGAGGTGTCCCTGCCCATGGCAGGGGGTGGAACTGGATGGACTTTGAGGTCCCTTTCCACCCAAACCGTTCCATGCTTCTGCAATTCTATGAATTATGTTTCAGTCTAACTTAACAGAGAACCAAAGATCTCAAAGTTTTGTGTGTTTTGCAACGCTAGAGGATCCAGTGGAAGATGAAAAGCTTCAGCGTGAGGATATTATTCATAAACATTGGAGGATTCACACTTGAACCTCATCTCCAGCGGAGCTCAGACTGCTGCTGCAGTTGCTGACTGATCTCTGTTTTGTTGAAGGACAAAGTCTGAGATCCAAGGACCTTTAAGGTTTGGGAACACATATATTGTCTGCTCACTGATACTTAAGGATCTTTTTAAGCAGGCCTTGCTAGGCTCTGTATCCAGAATGTTATGTGTGAAGTTTTTTTATAGGTAGCGATATTATTGCAGCCTTAACTGTTGTTGCTTTGCTGTTAACACTAGATAAGCTGGATCCCTGTTTTTCTGACTCCTATATCAGCAATATTGCAGATAGCGTTGCTTTTTAACAAAAGCGATTATCGGGCTCAGAAATGCTAATTTTGCGTACGTTTTGCTGCTGATTCCCGCTGGAAAAGCCTGTTGTGCGTCCAGCAGTTTCTATGGTGTGGGGAATTTGTCTGCTGTTTGTTTCTTCAAGGCAGCTGGAGCTCCTTTCAACTAAAAAGGAAAAACTTGGCTGGGCGAGAATGGCTTAGGGCTAGAAGTTGAATAATCCAAGAATATGAAGCCCTTGGGAAAAAAAAAAGCAGCACTTGTAGGCAAGTAATCTGTTCCTTTTACGGAATGCCTTGAGCTCACTACTGATGCTGGTATCTTCTCAATATGCATTGCTATCTGGCATGCTGTGCCGTTGTTTCCTCCTTTCAATCGTTTTTTCTAGTGATATCAGTGGATCCTTGAGCCTCAAGGTAAATTGTGAGCGGCTCACAACCTTCGCAACTTCTCCTTCGTGAAGGCTGAATAAACGTATTTGGTTCTATAGTTTTATGTATAACTGAAGGGGCACATTTATCAGGCTGAGTAGATGACTGTAGGAGGCTTGGCTTTTGGTTTTTGTTGTCCCATTAATTTCCTTCATACCTTAGGCTTTTGCTGTTGGCTTTGGTTCACCTTGTATTAGAGTTGGTTGGACTTGGCCAGCTTTCTCTTGTGCTTGTTTGTTCTGGCATGGTGGTGATGGAACTGAACGATGCTTAACTGGGTATGTGATCTGATTCAGATTTTAATTAAATATATATATGTTTTCCACTGAAGAAGTATTTTTAACCTAAATCAGCTTGCTGGTGTAGAGAAATGCATGTTCTTGCAAGCAAGCGTGCTGGCACGGAGGAAGAGGAGTAACTGGAGCTAAAGGAGAAGTCTTGCTGTAGAGGAGGAGGTTCAGACTTCAACTGATGCGGACACTTAAAACTGTCTTTTATATTCCATTCCAAGTCTCTAGCACAGTGGGAACCCCTAGACACTACTCTGGAGCACAAGTCTTATGAGGACCTGCTGAGGGAACTGGGATTGTTTAGCTTGGAGATGAGGCTGATGGGAGACCTCAAAAGAGAGAATGCATTTTTTTCCCCACTCCTTTTTGTGTTTGGGTGGAGTGTTTTCCTGAGAATGGGAACACAGAGGATTGATTTTAGGAAAATAAATATTTACTGCATAATAATACTTAAGCTGGTACTTATTGATCATTAGACAACTGCAGTAGCTTGGGAGAGTAATTCCCAGTGGTTTTTGGTTTGGTTGTGGTGGTAGTTAATTAAAAGTTTAAAAGAAGTACTACATTGGTCCAGCCCTACAGGACATATTCCATTTAATAACCAATTATTATTCAATTTAATAATCAACTACTACTCCATTTAATAATGTGTGCGGGAGATGCTTCATTCTAGTGGTGCTTCATTCTCTATATCAGAATTGCCCATCATTCAGGTTTGCAGCTGGAACTGTTCCCTGTCTGTGTCCAGGAGTTCTAGGGCAGACGCAAACCTGCGTAGGAATGTTTCAGACCTGGCCCATTCGAAGGTCTCTTCTCCACGGTTGGGTATTTAAGTGTTCGTGGCACATAACTTCAAAGCACATAAAGTACGGCTTGTAATGACGGGTCCCTCGAGCTATAAAAGGATAGTGAATTTGCATGAAAAGGTTTAATGGGCTGGAAAGCCATAGTAAAATGGAATCAGTAAAAGGGTCTGTAAAGAAAAATCATGGAGCCTGCTGGGGGATTTTCAGGAGCGCTTCCTTCCGTAGGCATCTTGCACAGCTCAGCAGCACCCTGCTCTGATGGACATAGGGGCTGGGAAAGCACAGTGGGCTGAGTGAATTTAACATAGGGTTTGAGACCTCCTCAGTGTTGCAATGTAATGGTCACATTTTTCAGAAATTGGCTTATTTTTGTATTAATTTCTTTCCATTGAAATATACATATTTAAATTTATACTATTTAAATATTAACTTTTTAAATTTTAATGCCTTTAAATAACAAAGTTTCAGATTTGTTTGAAAGTAGCTAAACAGTGCACAATTTTAACCGCTCATGGAGCAGTTGTGTTCTTGAGAGCAACAAAATGGGATAGAAACATCTTAACGTCAGTTCAAAGATTTTCATATTCCTTTTTGTTTTCTTTTTCAAACTCCCTCCCATTTTAAAATACAGGAAAAAAGGTTTTGAAAACTTAGCAAAAAAAAAAAATCGCTATAGAGGATCACAATAAAAATCTTACAGGAAAAAAGTTACGACAGTCAAAGACAGCAGAGACCTGAACCCAGTAGTCAGCGAGAGCTCCCGTCCTGAAGATACACAGACTTTCAATGCCAGTTGTCCCAGGCATCAGTCACATGCTCAAAATGAAATATATTTATAAGATGAGGTCCAATTTTGTGTTTCCTCCATGCCCCGGCAAGCTTCACTGGCAATTTGTGCTGTACTGAAAAGTAACTGCATGGCAAATTACAGCAAGAGCTGTTCTGGAGCAACTGTTTAATACAAATTAGTAGCAGCTGAGCAACTGGCAAGCAGTTAACTTGAAGGGAAATAACTGAACTCCCCTTGTTCTGCCCTCTGCCCTTCCTTGGGTCCTGCAACACATTACACAGGACATGGTTCTGCCCCTTGGATTGAAGGCTGCTGGGCATGGGCTCTGATGCTCGGTTTTCCCGCTCCAGAGGGCTTTTTCAGTCCCTCTCCAAGTTCTGCAGGGTTAAAAGGCACTTCATTTAGTGTAGTGTGTCGCTGGGAGGATGAGATGGAGAAACTTGACTTTCCCGAAGAGTCTAATTACGCGAGACACTTACCTGTCGATGAAATTACATTAAGTAGCTATGAAAATCTTTAGATGTCTCCATGCCTGCTATAAGGAAATTAAGTGCCAAAAATCAACCCTGGGATGTTTTTAAATCACAATTCTGCTCTAATTAAAGTGTGTGACTGGACTATTTAAAATAGAGGAGTGAAGGAGATTAATACCAGGCTCCTTATTCCCATGCTTTTCATTAAAGAGTGATGAACGTTCAGTGCAGAAGATATTATCTGGAGTTAAACCTTCTTTCTTCTCTCCAGCAAAACCTTCTTCAATTCCACCTCGTATGGACTTCAGAAGATCAGTGGCAGAGATGGCATTGATCATTTTTTCTCGGTTACAACTAGACCTGTGCTTTCTCCTCAGTACCCTCTGCTATGTGAGCAGAGATTTGTGGCCAGCACTCTCGCCTTGTAAGTGCAGGCTCTGCCTGGAAGTAGGTTTTAAAGCACTAGAATAAATGAATGATTCCATAGATGTGCCCAACAGTTAGTTTTAATGGCAGGAAAAAAAAGCAACCAAGTGATTTTATGAGTCCCAGTTAAAAGTAACTCTACAGTGTAAGTGCGTTAAGTTAATAAGACAGACAAACCTGATAAGGAGATTAATACCAGGCTCCTTATTCCTATGCTTATCATTAAAGAGTGATGAACGTTCAGTGCAGAAGATATTATCTGGAGTTAAACCTTCTTTCTTTTCTCCAGCAAAACCTTCTTCAATTCCACCTCATATGGACTTCAGAAGATCAGTGGCAGAGATGGCGTTGAGCATTTTTCCTCCGTTACAACTAGACCTGTGCTTTCTCCTCAGTACCCTCTGCTATGTGAGCAGAGATTTGTGGCCAGCACTCTCGCCTTGTAAGTGCAGGCTCTGCCTGGAAGTAGGTTTTAAAGCACTAGAATAAATAAATAATTCCATAGATGTGCACAACAGTTAGTTTTAAAGGCAGGGAAAAAAAGCAACCAAGTGATTTTATGAATCCCAGTTAAAAGTAATTTTACAGTGTAAGTGAGTTAAGTAAGTTAATGAGACAGACAAACCTGATAACAAATTGCTGTCTCATCATAAACTTCCCTTCAGGTGTATTTGATCTTACCACTGCGGGACGCTTTGTGTGTAGCTTTGCTCTCCACTGAGTGCAGCTCTGTCCCCGTTCCCATCCGTCTCACTCCATTTAGTGCAAGGCGTGCAGCATTCAGCACTGTGCATTGGTAGGTGTGTGAGTAACAAACACTGATGGTGGCGTTAAGAAGCAAACAGCGCTAATTGGTATAAATTTTGCTATTTCCTTCTAATTTCACTGTGTTATTTATCTTAATGCTAGGGTGCTTATCTAAACGTGAAATACTGTCTGGGAGCTTATTAGGAAGCTGAGAAACCAGTTGTTTAATTATTTGCATGCCTTCAATAGTATTTTCCAGTACACGCATTGCGGAATACTGATGAGCTCTCTTGTAAGTAACAAGTGTTTTGGTTGGAATTGATTGTCTGCAGGTAATCTGGAAGAGAAAGGAAAGGTAGTTTGGGTTTTTTAGCCTCTGATATTCCATTAATGTAGGGTTTTTCTGAGGAGGGACTGTTCACAAAGGCTTGGAGTGATAGGATAAGGGGCAATGGGTATAAACTGGAGAGGGGCAGAGTTAGACTGGACATAAGGAGGAATTTCTTCACAATGAGGGTGGGGAGGCCCTGCAGCAGGTTGCCCAGAGCAGTGGTGGCTGCCCCATCCCTGGAGGGGTTCAAGGCCAGGCTGATCCAGTGGAAGGTGTCCCTGCCCATCACTGGGGGATTGGAATTGTATGTTTTTTAAGGTCCCTTCCAACCCAAACTATTCTATGATTCTGTACTGCTTCTTCCTTGCGCCTGTCCTCATCCGAGGCAGAGCAGCAGGGAACCAATGGGGTTATTGCTGGTGGAAACTCCTTTGCCTGAAAGGAGCATGTCAGAGGACAGCAAGAAATCAAGGGAATAGCACCTGAATGTTCATGGCCTGGTGAATTTTAGGTTGCTATCACATCTCACGGCTAACAAGAAAGTTTCAGGTATGGTAATCAAAAGGATCTGACAGTCTTGGTCATTGTTTTCCCAGCTAGTCTCCTTGTAGACTTGGTATTAAACTGAAACTCACTGTGCACTGTTTGGAGATGAATTTGTGAAGATCAATGAGTAATTGGATCAATGCATCTAACTGCCATTTGCTGTGGTCTCGTCACCTTGATAAGAATAAGAACCTTATAAAAAATTAGATTCGGTACTAGACTGCATTAATATTACTAATGCTTTCCGTTGTTTATTTATTACTCCAATAAGTGGTGGTGGCATCAGTGGCTGATGTAAAGACAGCTTACATGAGAAAAAATTGATATACAAAGATATTTTAACCAATTATATGCATCAAGTAATACCCAGGATGATAGCACAGGAGATGTTAGTAAATTGTGCATCCTATTCAGCAAGATCAGCTTCTTCATGCCATCTTCATAAGCCTGGTATTTATACTGGAAATTAAGGGTTCCATTGTTAGCTTTATCCATGGGTACCACAGTTAAGTGACTATGGAGAAGGGTGCTCTTCAGCTATGGTTGATTTTCCCCTGGAGTTATCTTTCTCTTTTTTTTTTTGGTAACAGCATATTTTTATGCAGATTCTTTCATATAAAGAAAGAAAATTTACAGAGCAGCCTTGCCAGATCAAGAATATTAGCTTTTTGATAATATTCAAAATACAGTTCTGGGGGGTTTTACTTATTGGGATGGAAAAAAACTGCTCTAAATGTTTAGTGTATTTTTGTGAAACAAGGTTGCCCTGGAACATCTGTCAGGTCTAACGTGGTCTAATCCAGAGGATCAGGCCAGAGCCGTCTATCCCTCTCTGGGATGGCTCTACCAGTAAATTATCCTGGAGGAGGGGTTTATCTCAGTAATACATTTTACTTCACAGGGACTGCAGGTCTGACCCTTTTAAGCCTACAGTAAATGCAGCACAGCTTACTGCAATAAAAGGAGCTCACATTTATTGTGAAGTAAGAATATTCACACTGACAATCACTGTGGAGGAGATGATGTATTATAATTCCACGCTCTCGCTTCTTTTTGCTAGCTGACCTTTCTGCAGGCGGTAGAAGCATGAGCCTCAAGTGCACTCCATAAAAATATCCACTGGATTGAGGCATCCCTTCAGCTCTCCAGAGTTATCTGTGTAAAGCGTTTCTGCAGCTTGCTTTCTTTTTCTCTCGTACAACGGGAGCAGAAAACCCAGTCCAGGTAGTTACAGGGAGCCCCTTTGCACGTAATCCAATTTATCAGACACTTGCAGTAGCATTTGCCCAAGCTGAAGGCTTTGGAGGATAGAGAATATGAATTTAGAGGAATAAAGCCAGCTGACAGATGTGATCGCTTATTAGAGATCTTTCCTATAAATTATGAGAAATAGCCACAATGAATTATAGCCGTAGGCTTTCACGTAATAAGCCTTTCAGGAAAGAAATAATGAAACAAAGTGACGCTCAGTTCTGAGTTTCATTATCAAGCTGAAGCATAATTCACAGTTCTTTGAAAACTTCCAGGGTGGTTTGGAAATCTTGATGAAATTGATCCTAAGCTTGATCATATTTAACTGTTTTAAGTGAGTTTCTTGGCTGCTACTTTGCTCCAGGAGTGTTCTTCTCCTGTAAGTTTCCAGGTCATTTCTGTCTACAGTCCATTGCCTGGTCCAGGGGATGGAAAAATCTTTACTGTCAGATTTTGGGCAGTTATCCCTCATCAAAATTGATAGAGCTCGCAAAAGCCTCCTCTTCCAAGGTAACACTTCTCACAAAATCCGTAGGAATGGCCTTGCCAGGCAGAGAACCAGCAGCTTGTGTTGTCCTGTTCCCATTCCCTCTTCATCCTTGAAATGGGCCTTTCCTCATCTCCTGGCTCCAGCCGCAATGCTGACACCATCTGGGGCATCCCACAGCTACAGGAAATCTCTCAAACACCCTCCAGTAAGGGCTTTTTTAAGAGTTTTTTTTTTGAACACATACGCGTGCAATACAACAATCCGGAGTCTTGGAAAGGGCCAACAAAGATGTTTGGAGAGGTGATTCAAATCTTTTCCTGCCAATTTAAAATAAAAGTCCTACGTCTCATTGGGCAGTCCAGGAGCTAACATGAAGAAACTACCTTTTTTCTAATATCTCATGACTGTTTGAAGTGTAATACAATGCAAAAGCTTGCAAACTTTAACACTTCTGCTACTATTGCTGTGGGAATTCTTGCTGCAGGTATTTTCCTGTTGGAGATAGGTGCTTCTTTGCCTACAATTAAGATTTGATGTTGTTGCCCATGCTTGCATCCCAAAGCTGGCATCTCAATCATGAAGTTTGTCCACAGCCATTGCTGCCACTGAAGAAATGCTTGGTTTCTGAAGTCAGGTCCGGTTTCGTAGTTGAATAGAAACATCTCCTGCCAGAAAATTTCTTATGCAGCAGCAAAAGACGTAGGTGATAAAGGAGTTCTATAAAAGTGTTGGCTTAGTGATATCGTGTTTTTTAAAAATTCATGTTAAGACCTACCACAAAAAGGAATCTGGTACAAAATAGAGAATATTAATATAGTACTGTATGGCACCCTGGTATATCGTGTTATCATGTCTTCTTTTGGAGGCTGTGATGAGAACAAGCAGGGGTGATGAGTGGCACTGACGAAAGGAATGCCTGAATCAACTCCAACTGCATCATTCAGAGGGCGATACCTGACAGGCGGTATGGTGGGGGGTGAATATAGTTACAAATGACCTAATCAGAGGGAATAAAAAATGGATGCTTATGACCTTTTCCAGTATGCAACAACTGAAACTAGGAGAACGCAGCTGTAAAGCAAAGGGAATGATCTCTAGCTGAGAGTCACTTTCCTTAGTTGTAACAGATTAAATCTGACCCAGGTTCAGGTTGACATGATCCAATACAGCCATTCATATGTTCCTAAGGTCAAATACTTTTGGTTCTTGTCATTTAAAAGGCCTGGTTCCCCTCCCCTGTGCGTGATCGAGCTCCGTTCTGTCTAATTATTTGCGTCTGATTTAGATGATGTGGTGACATTCTTTGCTTGCCTCTGCTACTGTGATGCAATATTGTGATGTAAAATTAATCCGACTCCCTAAAGAACCCAGCTGAAGGAATCCAGTAGCAGAAACGCCAAGATCAGGTTTTATTACTTTGCAGTAAAGGTCTTCATGGAGTTCCATTGTCTCCACTCCATTAGGGTGCACCAGTGTGTTGAACGTAATTGCGTTCAGGTTAGGTTCTGCTACAGAATGAGTACGTTGTTTCAAAAAGGGTGGTTAGCGTCAAGAGCAACACCAGGGAATTCCATACCTTTAGTCAAGGTGCTGCTACCGTATAGTAGTAATCTTGCAATAATTTTGCTGGAGTGTTAATCAACCAAATATTGTGAGATCTTCAAATAAAGAAAAAATATTATTTAATTCACTTCACAGATGTCATATTTCATATTTCAGAGTTCTGTTAATCCCTTCCCCCCCTTCCCCGATCAAGAGTTTTCTTTTCCTTGTTTTATAAAAGCAAAATTAGGTGGTTTGCTTTTTGGCATCCTTTTGTAGACCATGAGGATGGTTTCGGGAATGTTTCAGGCAGTGTATCTCCTTAGGATCTCTATATGCTGTTTTCCTGAACATCAGTCGCTTGGTAATTATTGAAATGGTTCCAAACCAAGAATTTCTTACTATTCAATACCAAGAACTAAGTGCAGAAATCTAGGTTTCCATAAATGTGTTTCAAAGTGTAAAATACTGCTGTTTCTTGAACTGAAATGCTAAGACACTTTGGTTTTAAATGGAACAGATACTATGAAACGTCGTTTTAGAAATGTGTTGGGAATCTGTGACTCCCTGACCTGTCAACCAGTATTTGAAGCACTGTTCTGAAGTGACTTTTGCAATTCTTTTAATGGAAAAAATGTTGTTGAGAGAGTTCCTCGGTTTGGGTATGAATTAATGGTGTTTGCTAGCAGCCCAGTCACATTGGATTATATTTAAAGTACTATTTAAAATAAGTACTTTGTGGATGTGATTCTGATTGTATGACTATTATTCCTTTTTTTTTTTTTTTCTTGTCATGGAAACATAATGCGGTAAACAAGTTTTCCATTTTAAACTCAAAATATGTATTGGAAGTGCAGGAGTCCTAAGCTGTGAAAACTGCTAGCAAATAGGGATTCTTTTTTTTCCCAGAATTAACTCAGTTTTGCATGTTTTGATTATGAGATCATATTTTATCTTAATGTAACCGAACAAGGAAGAAGATGGAAACAAGGGAGATTCAGGGTTCGTTCCAAAGAGCTCACAGTGATGGGATTTTGTGAAACAAATCACAGGGTGTATTCTCTAACAATATTTGCCATGTTTGGGATTTCAGGGTGGGGTTCTACCCCGGACAGACTGCCCAAAAGCAGGTGTTGTTGCACTGAGGTTCTACATGTTCAGTGTTCGACTGGTATTAGGCTAATTGGAGATGACAGACCATTTCCACGCTCTTTCCGAACAGGCCATGTTATCATCAATGTATTTAGGAAATTATTAAATATTACTGATATATAATTTGCTCATAAATGATAAGCAAGGTTGTTTGTAATGCTGTTGCTACTGTATGGTAAGTGGAGGTGTGTGTAAGTCCTCCTAATACTGGATGAGAAATAGGAAACTACTCATTATATCTCAGCTATGGAAGTGTTCCTCATGTTTTCATGTGTATGCGCGTTCAAGAAAGACCCAGCAGGGTTTCCTTAATTTTGCTTTTTTTTGCAGTGCATGTACTTTCTTGTAAAAGCGTGATAACTAAATCATTGCAGTTTGTATCTTTATGCTGATCCTGCTTGGGTCTATTACCGAGAACGTCTTTAGAGCAGCTGTCTTGGATCAAAAATAACTTGAAAATAGCCTTCAGCATGATAAATATTTGTATTGGGACAGAACCTGGGACGATCTTTCTCGCCTCTGACAGAGCCCCAAAGAGGGGCTGGCAACTGTATAGCAAGTTGAAGTGTGCAAATCTCCAGCCTTGCAGCAATACAGTCAATATGTGGGGTGTAACAAATACTTGAAGGCTTTTAGTTGCGGAGGTGTGTAAATGTTTACAAATACGATTATCTGCAGAGCAAAAAATCCATTCGCAACATCAAAGGCAAAACTAAAATTACTTTTTCCCGCCCCCCTCCAGGATTATGCTGAAAAGAAAAACACGATAGCAAAAGCTCTGGAAGATCTTAAAGCCAACTTCTACTGCGGACTCTGTGACAAGCAGTACTATAAACA